>NW_027266308.1:62583231-64983231 GCF_022045235.1 Haliotis cracherodii
TCCTACTCAGTACCCAAGCGACCCAGGTACCTGAGTTACCTGTCCCAGCCCTAATACAGACAATAGGAAAAATTGTTGGTGATAGCCAAGACTTGTCATAAATTTGTTCAGATGAGCAAAGGGTTGGAAACTTGCATTAATTTCATGACATATTTGAGGCTAGTGGTTTGTACCCACATTAATTTAGTGATGCATTATTTTATGGTTGACAGTGATTTGACACCAGCTGAATTTGAATGTCCCAGGCAAGTTTTGAGCTGAATTCTTTCCATTCCAGCAACAACTTTGTGGTATCAGGAACACCACGGAAGGATACTATCTGTTCATATTTGTGTTAGCTCTGGTCATTCTGCGCTATGCCAGCTTCAGTCTGGAGAGAAGCAGGTACATTGCTGCAAAGGGGAATAACTCTACTTCCAAGGAGAAGACAACTGACTGTGGCCATTTCTCCATGTGGGATCTACTGCTGTACATGTTCTATTTCCCACTCTTCTTCACAGGACCACTCATCACTTATGACAAGTTTAAACTGCAGGTGAAGCTTTTGACATTTTTACCTTTCATTGTCTTGCACCCAGACAAGGACTGGGACGAGACCACATTTACTATCCGGGTTCCCGATCCCCTATTACCCGACCCACCCGGGTACCAGCTGTAGGTTTCAAGAATTGGCTATAATATGTCCAATTTAGAATTGTTTTACAGGAGCTCTGGCAAAAACTACTTAGATACATGCATAAAATGATCAGATCTTTCTTACTCTGAAGTTGACTGAAGCTTTATCTTTACTCAAACATATGTAAGTAAAAAGGAATGCATGCATAGTTAGAAATAAATGCAAACATTAAGCGACTTGTAGTGTAATCATGGAGTTTGATTATTGTTGTCATTAAACAAACTATCACATACCAAAGGTCTGGTCAGTCCTGTGGGTACCCAGGTCTTACTCAGGACCAACCTGACCCAATTACCGATTTGCTTGTCCTATACCTAAACCAGACCTAACCCAGACCTCACCTTACCTACACCTAACCCAGACCTCACCTCACCCAGACCTCACCTCACCCAGACCTCACCTAACCCAGACCTCACCTTACCCACACCTCACCCAGACCTCACCCAGACCTCACCTAACCCACACCTAACCCACACCTCACCTAACCCACACCTAACCCAGACCTCACCTAACCCACACCTAACCCAGACCTCACCTCACCTAAACCAGACCTCACTCAGACCTCACCTAACCCACACCTAACCCAGACCTCACCTCACCTAAACCAGACCTCACTCAGACCTCACCTAACCCACACCTAACCCAGACCTCACTCAGACCTCACCTAACCCACAACTAACCCACACCTCACCTAACCCTCACCTAACCCACACCTCACCTAACCCACACCTAACCCACACCTTACCCACACCTAACCCAGACCTCACCTAACCCACACCTCACCTAACCCACACCTAACCCACACCTTACCCACACCTAACCCAGACCTCACCTAACCCACACCAAACCCAGACCTCACCCAGACCTCACCAAGACCTCACCTAACCCACACCAAACCCACACCTCACCCAGACCTCACCAAGACCTCACCTAACCCACACCTAACTCAGACCTCACCTCACCTAAACCAGACCTCACCCACACCTCACCTAACCCACACCTCATCCAGACCTCACCCAGCCCTCACCTAACCCACACCTAACCCACACCTAACCCACACCTCACCCAGCCCTCACCTAACCCACACCAAACCCACACCTCACCCAGACCTCACAAAGACCTCACCTAACCCAAACCTAACCCAGACCACACCTAACTCATACCTTACCCAGACCTCACCTAACCCAGACCTCACCTAACCCAGACCTCACCCACACCTCACCGAACCCACACCTCACCTAACCCACACCACACCCACACCTCACCTAACCCACACCACACCCAGACCTCACCTAACCCAGACCTCACCTCACCTAAACCAGACCTCACCCACACCTCACCTAACCCACACCTAACCCACACCTAACCCACACCTCATCCAGACCTCACCTAACCCACACCTCACCCAGAACTCACCTAACCCACACCTAACCCACACCTCACCCAGCCCTCACCTAACCCACACCTAACCCACACCTCACCCAGCCCTCACCTAACCCACACCTAACCTAACCCACACCTAACCCAGACCTCACCCAGATCTCACCTAACCCAGACCTCACCCAGACCTCACCTAACCCACACCTAACCCACACCACACCCAAACCTCACCTAACCCACACCTCACCCAGACCACACCCAAACCTCACCTAACCCACACCTCACCCAGACCACACCCAAACCTCACCTAACCCACACCTCACCCAGACCTCACCTAACCCACACCACACCTAACCCACGCCACACCTAACCTAGACCTCACCTAACCCACACCACACCTAACCCAAACCTCACCTAACCCACACCTAACCCACGCCACACCTAACCTAGACCTCACCTAACCCAGACCACACCTAACCCAAACCTCACCTAACCCACACCTAACCCACACCTCACCCAGCCCTCACCTAACCCACACCTAACCTAACCCACACCTAACCCAGACCTCACCCAGATCTCACCTAACCCAGACCTCACCCAGACCTCACCTAACCCACACCTAACCCACACCACACCCAAACCTAACCTAACCCACACCTCACCCAGACCACACCCAAACCTCACCTAACCCACACCTCACCCAGACCTCACCTAACCCACACCACACCTAACCCACGCCACACCTAACCTAGACCTCACCTAACCCACGCCACACCTAACCTAGACCTCGCCTAACCCACACCTCACTCAGACCACACCCAAACCTCACCTTACCCACACCTAACCCACGCCACACCTAACCTAGACCTCGCCTAACCCACACCTCATCCAGACCTCTCCTAACCCACACCTAAACCAGACCTCACCCAACCCACACCTAACCCAGACCTCACCCAGATCTCACCTAACCCACACCTCACCCAGACCTCATCCAGACCTCACCTTACCCACACCTCACCAAGACCTCACCTAACCCACACCTAACCCAGACCTCACCTAACCCACACCTCACCCACACCTCATCCAGACCTCACCCAACCCACACCTAACCCACACCTCACCAAGACCTCACCTAACCCACACCTCACCCAGACCTCATCCAGACCTCACCTTACCCACACCTCACCAAGACCTCACCTAACCCACACCTAACCCAGACCTCACCTTACCCACACCTCACCCACATCTCACTTAACCCACACCTCACCCAGACCTCACCTAACCCACACCTAACCCAGACCTCATCCAGACCTCACCTTACCCACACCTCACCAAGACCTCACCTAACCCACACCTCACCCAGACCTCACCTAACCCACACCTAACCGACACCTCACCTAACCCACACCACACCTCACCCAAACCACACCTCACCCAGACCTCACCTAACCCACACCTAACCCACACCACACCTAACCCAGACCTCACCCAGACCTCACCTCTTCAAGACCTCACCTAACCCACACCAAACCCACACCTCATCCAGACCTCTCCTAACCCACACCTCACCCAGACCTCACCTAACCCACACCTAACCCAGACCTCATCCAGACCTCACCTAACCCACACCTAACCCACACCTCACCTAACCCACACCTCACCCAGAGCTCACCTAACCCACACCTCACCCAGATCTCACCCATACCTCACCTAACCCACACCTCACCCAGATCTCACCCAGACCTCACCTAACCCACACCTAACCCACACCACACCTAACCCACACCACACCTAACCCAGACCTCACCCAGACCTCACATCTTCAAGACCTCACCTAACCCACACCTAACCCAGACCTCACCTAACCCACACCTAACTCAGACCTCACCAAGAGTATGTGTACACCAGTTTTGTTCTTGTTCAGCATCTCAAGATGTTTTCAACATCAACCTGCTTTTTGCTTTTGGGGGAGATAACTCTTTACACAAGGTCAATTGGCTCGGGAAAATGTTAACTATCTTAAAACACAGAAAGTTCTTTGGAATTTCCGGCGGGAACAGATGTGTTGTTGAAAGCAGTAAACCAATCGAGGATACATTTACAACATACACTTTCACAAGATTTCCAGCATCGAGGTACAAATAGATATTGTCTGTGTACAGAAAAAAACCCGCATTGTACCAGAGTACATTTTGATGGGACCATATCAGTTATAGTATCATGTGTTTTTTCGTGGTTAACACATGTCTGTATCTTTTGCGGGATAAACAAGAATACTTTTAAGATACATGTATATTTTTTCCAGGTCAGGGTTACTGGTAAACGACTGTGAAGAACAATTGTTGCCTAAGAAAGAAATGTTTCTGAATGAGTTAGAGAAAGCAGGCAAAAAAAATTTCAAGTGATGGATGCTTGTTTCAGATCAATTCTCCACCAGCTGTGTGGACAAGAGACCGGGTAACGACTTCCGTGAAGGGATTTGTGCGAGTGTTTTTCTGGGCCTTCTTCCTGGAGTTTGCCCATCACTACCTCTACTACAACGGCCTGCTGCACAGCATCACCGCCGTGAAGGAGATGTCGCTGTGGGCCCTCGTCGGCATTGGCTACACAGTGGGGCAGTACTTCATGGTGAAATATCTGGTGCTCTATGACCTCCCAGGTCAAGTGGCCAGACTCGACAACCTTGACCCACCACTTGGACCAAAGTGCATCTCGTATATCTACCGATATTCTGATATGTGGAAGTAAGTGACGGTTCTGCTTTATTCATTAGTGATGACTATTTGAAGTCTAAAGGTATATTGAACTATCAAATTATTGCAATTGTTTGCCCTATGATAGTTCTATTTTGATAGAAATTTAAAAATACCAAAGTATCATCAATACAATGCAAAACATTCGATTATTGCAATTGTTGATTGTTATGCATACTATCGACAATACTGTTGGCATTTTAGAATTCCGATTGAAATAGAGCTATCATAGGGCAAACAATTGAAATACATCAATAGTTCAATACTGTAAATTGTGAAGTAATGCATCTCCAAAAGAATGCGACCACTGGACCCTAGCCAAAAATGAGACTCAATAAGAATGCGACACCCCCTTCTCTCAAGCATCAGTGGATTTCTATCTAGAGATGTCCTCAGTCAGGTTTAGAATCCTCACCTTAATCCAACCTTACATTAATCCAATCACACACCAAATAGCACCGCTTATTAGCGCTGAGTAAAGTACTTCAGCAAAAACAATACATGCGAGGTGGCTCGTGTCGGCCTCGCAGTCGCAAAGAACAAAGCAGGACATCTGTCTGGACTTGCAGGTGTGACCACTCGCCTTTTTAGCATTTAATTCACACTCGCCTTAATTTCAAGATTGACAGTATATCAGTACACTCCTACTATTTTTCCTATTTGATGAGTGCATGAATAATGCACTGTTGGAGCATCCACATCATGCAGCACAGTGTTTAGCTATGTGTCTATTTTAGAGTCAATGCAGGACTGATTTTGTTCCCACTTGAGTACAAGTGATGCTGTCCTTAGTGTCACCGACCGTCCACCTTCCCGAGGCAAGTGAGTTAACTGACTATAAAAGTCCAGTTTCCACCCTTGCCGAACTAGGCTGGTGTTACATTTTGGCTGGACTAACGAGTCTATGCATAGTCCAATCAAATTCACGCACCGAAATCGAAATCCGGTTCGTAAGTGTCATGCAGATTTCGGTTGACTGCAGGATTTGCAAAGCATGTGCACTGCTAACTTGTTGTCAACAGATATTTTCTATATCTTTTCATGTTTTTAATCAAGGTGCCTACGTGATTTGATGCACTTCGCGATGTAAGATTCGTTTGATCACAATATAGATCTTGATTATCGATCAGATCGTCACGACTGGGCGCCACTGTTTTGTTTGAATCAAATGCAAGTGATAAGAGAGGTTGAATCTGATTGGTCAATAGGAGAGGCATAGAAAGGACATTACTTGTAATAGCCCCTGGTGGCGCTACGATCGAGCCCAGGAATTCCAGCCTAGTTCGGCAAGGGTGAAAACTGGACTTTTAAAGTCAGTTAACTCTCTTGCTTCGGGAAGATGCCCACCGTCATGCTGCTGGAGTGTTGGTAAAGATGGGTGAGACCTCTCACTAGTAATAACCCATTTATTTTTGTTTCAGATTTTTTGACAGAGGTCTGTACACATTCCTTAGAAAGTAAGTTCACCTCCATGTAACACTGTATGGAGTGAAGATAACAAAACAATAAACTATTGAAACAAGTTCAAACTTTTAATGTATCTTATCAATTACACTATTTTCTATTATTAACAGTTTCTATCCACTAATTGTGGATAAGTTCCCTTTTATATGTGAACTCCTGCATATATGACAATATGACACCTACATTGCAACACTGTCTATGACACCTACATTGTAACACTGTGTCTATGACACCTACATTGAAACACTGTCTATGACACCTACATTGTAACACTAAGACACCTACATTGTAACACTGTGTCTATGACACCTACATTGCAACACTGTCTATGACACCTACATTGTAACACTAAGACACCTACATTGTAACACTGTATCTATGACACCTACATTGTAACACTGTATCTATGACACCTACATAGTAACACTGTTTCTATGACACCTACATAGTAACACTGTATCTATGATACTACATTGTAACACTGTATCTATGACACTACATTGTAACACTTTGTCTATGACACTACATTGTAACACTGTACCGATGACACTACACTGTACCGATGACACTACACTGTAACACTGAACGGATGACACTACACTGTAACACTGTGTTTATGACACTACATTGTAACACTGTACCGATGACACTACATTGTAACACTGTGTTTATGACAGCTACATCGTAACACTGTACCGATGACACTACATTGTAACACTGTACCGATGACACTACATTGTAACACTGTTTATGACAGCTACATCGTAACACTCTGAATCTGTGACAGCTACATCTACATCCCCCTGGGTGGGTCCCAAGCCGGGATGCTGATGCAGCTCCTGGCGTCCATGATGTGCTTCCTCTTCATCTATGTGTGGCACGGGGAGGAGTACTCCCTGCTGCTTTGGTCCATAGCTAACTACATCGGATGCTCCCTGGAGCTGCTTGTCGGACAACTGGAATACACAACATTTGTCTCAAATATCAAGGTGAATTTACTATGTAAAGGTTTTAAGGGATTTTAAAGTTGAGTTGTTCGAATTTAATTAAAGATTGTGAAAATTTCAGTTAAAGCCAAATGCTTCTCTTTTTGTGTTTAAATAACTAATAAATATGTTTTTGTTGCAAATAAAGATGTTCAATTGTTTCAAAGTCAAGTCAGAAACACTGGCAAAAGGTAATGAATTTTATGAGGAGTATATGCTTACTCAGCTGAAGTTATGTGTGTCAGTTCTAAATTCAATTCAAGGACTTAATGTGGTGGTCGGGAAGCCTAGTGGTTAAAGTGTTTGCTCGTCACGTCGAAGACCCGGGTTCTATTCTCCACATGGGTACAATGTGTGAAGCCCATTTCTGGTGTCCCCTGTTGTGATATTGCTCGTATATTGCTTAAAGTGGCGTAAAACCATACTCACACACTCAAAGACTTAATGAATTCTAGGTAATATTGTTTTATACGCCTTCAAGTGATAGAATGGCTTTTCCGGGCAAACCAGTGATTGAAAGCATGAGCGTCAATCAGGTATGACGACCCACAGATAAGAAGTACAGAGAATCTATTTTCACCTGGAATCCCCTCAGGGGGTTATGTCCTCGAAGAGCTCGTTTCAGATCTTACCGTTTATCTTAAGATAAACCATTGTGATGATGTCGCACTATTGGTCTTGCAGTTGATTCTGAGCCAGGAATTCACTGCCATTCTGAGCATGCATTTTAAACAAATAAAACTGACACAACTGTATGTCATTATGCAAAACCATAGAGAAATTATTCATTAATTATGAAATAGTTTAAGTCAAAGAAATTACTCAAATCTGTTAATTCCAAAAGTAGAATCAACTCATTGATTCTACTTCAGGAATCACAGATTCTCATGATTTCTCCATTACATAATTCAACAATGAATTCTTCAGTTTTCTTCGCCAACATGGATTCTGTCAGTTAATGAAAAATACAATATATCTACAAGTAGATAAAAAACATAAATTGTTTGACTATAGTGAGATCTGAACATGCATTTGCCAAATTACAACTTGAGAACATCAAAACAAGGCAAAGTTGCTTCCCTTGGTTTGTAAATCTTGTGTTAAGTTTTGAGTGATTGAAAGCGTAAAATAGTGAAGTCAGCATTATTTCAGATGTGATTAGAACATGACATTAATAATATTAAGATCCTGTCAGCAAAGGACAAGCTGCAGTTAAAGCATTTAGTAGATTTCATCCAAATATTTAAAAAGTGTGACGGGGGAAATTATTTTTTATGATTCATTTAAGCAGATCCAAATAGGTATCATTATCAGAAATAGTACTGGCATGATACCAAACAGCAAACTGTAAAGAAGGGGTGCTAAATTGGATTAAAGCTGTTATTATTGATGTAATCATCATTTGAAGTGTATAATAGGTGGTAAAGTGGAAATTGAACAAGTTTATTCATTTTCAAACACTGAAAAAATTATTTAAACTACATCCAGTTTAAATTAATGTTCTTTTTTGCTAGCAGACAAATTATTAAAGCCACCTATTTGGTTTTTTTGGACCCTAGAGTCTGAAAATGCTAAATATGTTTGTTATTTTATAATACATACATGTAATACATTTTCACCTTTATGTTTGGGTTGTTTCAAATTAAGGGCTTGCACACCCTTGCATATGTAAGAGTAAATATTATCCTATCCTATTTTTTATCCCGGGGATGAAATTCTCCTGTGTCAGAATGATTCTCCCAAGTGAATTTGAACCCACAACAGTGTGTCTAATCACATCCTATACTATACTCTAGAGTAAAATTTCCCCCGGGAAAATATTTAGGTAGGATATAATCCTTGCTTACACATACAAATGCTGAAGTAGGTTCGACTCTGTCCTAGTTTCTCTGCATTTGGCCAGTTTGATGGGTACCCGGAAGTGAAGAAATTAATCCACATACAGGGGCATACACCATGGGTAACATAATACTAGTTTATTTCTGACTACTGGTTCATGAAACACACCTAGATTGGGGTATAAGGCAAGGAGTCCTTCAAAATGTACCAATTCCTGCCATGCCTGGCAATTAAGCCGCTCTCCCATCCCAGGACCACAGTGTATTCCAACAGAGCTTCTAAATGTCATGTTTTCATTGCCAGATTATCTTTTTTGTTTTTGACACCCCCATGTGAACATCCGGGTAAGAAGTGGCGAGGAACTGGATCGGGTGGTCAGAATCGTTGATGCATCTCATCGATCGATGCTCGTGATGTCAATCACTGATTGTCTGGTCCAGACCGAGTCATATAGCTTGAAAATTGCTGAGCATGACTTAAACAACAAACAAACAAACAAACAAAGTTTTACTCAAGTCTGTCCACCCGTGTTGAAGTGTCTGTTTATGAAAGAGTAAAGAGTTGCTGTTGCTTGAAATATGCCCTGTGCCCTGTGCCCTGTGCCCTAAGCCACAATCATTTAAAGGGATTAAAAATTGTTGTATGCTAATGCAATTTTGCAATTTGAAATACATAGGCAGTTTGTCTGCATTTAAATCTTTTGTTTTGACCTGATGTTTTTTTATGATTATTTCAAATCCCAGAATTATTCATTCTGAAACATCAGTGCTAGACTAAATACAAGAACAGATATTGCTATGGCATCTCAGTGGGCTAGCACTATAAATCGGCATCAGTCCGGACTAGTACAAGCAGCCACACACACACCCACAAACACACACATCACTATATAAGTGCAATAATCTTGGACGCGATGTTAAACCCCATTTCACCTCACCTCACCTTATTTCAAATCCATCTGACTCTTTCTGAAACATGAGCGATTCACGAATAACAAGAACAGATATTACACGTTAGCCTAATTTTATTTTAATTTTATATTATTACAAGTCCATCTGATTCATTCTGAAATATGAGCGCCACACGAAATACAAGAACAGATATTGCTTTTGTTGCGCTGATTGTCTAGCAAGGTCCTACTGCAGTAATCTCTGGGAGTTTTGCGTATTTGCACAAGTTTATTTAATCGTGGTACATAGAGATTTTTCAGCCTCATTATATTTTCTTTGGTTAACGCTTATGTGTGCAGTTGCCATGGAAACAAACTGATTTTTCTTTGATTCAGGTTATGTAAGTTTAATCATGGAATATTGTGATCAAGCAATCCAATTTATTTTGTAATCCAGCACCAGATTGAATTCTCTTTGACAAATGTTCCTGCAATAGACATTGTGAAAGGTGCCCCGACACCATTGTGCGGTTCCAGTATTAATGGTAGGTTAACAATAAGTAAACAAGACATTTGATATGTCGGTCTCATGTGGATTATTGTTTCAAGATAATTATGACCTTTATTGAAACCTTTTGACATTTAAATAAAATACCATATAGATTTTTCTTGCATTTTGGAAGCTTGATAACGACATAGGAATCTACATCGAAATGTTGCTAAATGCAATAAACGAAAGGTTTTTATCTGAGTTGTATGTTTTCTACGGTGGCCCATACCCGCCACTGGTGAGATCATTTTTCACTGTATGCCTCTATATTTTGTCTGGCGGCGGCCAAATACATTTTTGGCGGCCGCGAGATACTTTCACTGGTGAGATCATTTTCCCCTGTAAACCTCTATATTTGATCTCACCAGTGGAAGTATCTGGCGGCTGCCAGAAATGTATTTGGTGGCCGCCAGACAAAATATAGAGGCATACAGTAAAAAATGATCTCACCAGTGTCGGGTATGGGCCACCATAGTTTTCTCATTTGACATTTGCAACATAACGAGTTATGATATATTTTAAGCAAGGATAGATATATGGATGAACCACTTCTTTATTAGAATTAGGAGAATCGAAATGTCTCTCTTAACTGTATTAAAGACATTGTTTATCTATATGTTTTATCCTACTTAGTACTCCAACTTCTAAATGCCTCTCAAATAAGATATATTTTAACAAAGCACATTAGCAAATCATGACTGAGAGCTTCAGCATGTAAAATCCCCTACACTCCACTACTGACACAGAAATCGACTTTATCGTTATCGAGTCACAAGTTACTTGTTTTTAGTGAAATATCTGTGGAATACATGGTTGACTTTTAGATGTCAACATCATTATTCTTTAAATGTGTCATTTCGGAAATGCTAGTACATTCATCAAGCAAGTGATTAACAACTAGACTTGGCGTGCTTGTATAGTGGACATTCATTATCACTCCCATTACAAAGTAACTGGGGGATATAGGAATGGGTGCTGTCCATCTGTCCATCTGTCTTTCTGCCCTTCTGTCCGTCCATCCATCACATTTTGTTTCCACAGCAGAGCTCAAAAACCATAAGAGATATAGCACATAGACAGTTCTAGTGGTGAACTGATGTCTTTTGATAGTTTCGGATTTAAAAAAAATAATATTTTTCGAGTATCCATGTCAATGACATTGACTTAAGCTGAAATCAGAATGGACAGATGGTTATGGTTGTGTAATTTCTAATTTTGAATAATGAGATTGTTTCATCACTTTCACTTGTTTAAAATGCACATTCAGAATGGTCGCTCTGACATGATCCTCATTGGGATGTCCTCAGATCTTTGTTTAGCGATAGCGAGAACTAAGATCTGATTTTAATGAGATTGTCTGTCTCAATAAACCATCAATTAGCGTTCCCAATATGGCAACAAACATAGCTCCAAGTCATTTGGCAAAATTGTATTCATACACAATTTCTGAAGCGACTTCATTAAGATAAAATTACATCTTAAACATCCATTATTTTAAGTATGAAATTTTATAATGAAGAGATTATGACGCTTGTGAGTTTCCAGTATCACAAATATTATATTTTAGAAATATTCAGTATGTTTTATGCTCACCAAATTCTTGCATTATACAATTTATATTCTTAATAAATGATATTAATGATACGGAAACACTCTCGGCTAATAATATCAATCTTATAAAGTGGACACAATTTATGGATAACGACTTCTTTAATACTGTAAAGGTGACGTTTCAGTATAGATCTTTATACCTTTGTCAAGCAAGACTGCTGACAACTGAATAAGGATCTATACCGAAACATCACCTTTATGGTATTAAAGAAGTTGTCATCCATAAATTGTGTTTACTTTGTCATCCGTCAACTTCTAAGTAATGCCTATCAAACAATATCCATACAAGTTCCTATGGAACAGTTCTGTCCAGTCTGTGACAGTTTCACTGTCCAATACTGAGTTGGTTCTGCACATGTGTAGGGAGAGCAGGGTCGATGAATGAACGTAGGACCTTCTCCGGTTGAGTCCCGTCCCGGATTTGAACCCACAGTCTCAGAGTGATGCACCTAGTCTCCAGCAAAGAAAGTCGGCTATCTAACCCACTCTGCCACGATCTGACCCTGTTGTAGTCTGACCCATGAAGATCCGGGGTTGATGTAAAAGGTGGCTAACAGGATCAGGTGGTCAGGCTTGCTGACTTGCTTGATGCATATCATTGATCCCAATTGCGTGGATCAATGCTCATGATATTAACCACTGGATTGTCTGGTCCAGACTCGATTATTTACAGACCGCTGTCAGATAGCTGGAATATTGCTGAATGCAGCATTAAACAACAACCTAACCAACCAACTCTAGAAGTCTAGATCATTGTTACGCTACAGTTATCAGACTGCTATTTTGTGGAAGCCTTGGTGGCTAAGTGGGTTAGATAGCTGACTTTGTTAGCTGGCAATTAGGTGTCTCACCCTGGCACTCAGATGGGACTCAACCCAAAAAGGTATTATAATTTATACTTTACTAAAAAATTGATATCCCAAATAAAACATGTTGCATTTCACCAGTTTCTAGAAGGCATTGTGTATTCAGGGAATTACAGGAACCAATGGTTTTTGTCAATATCTTTCAAAATAATTGATCTAAATTCTATTTTGGATCCTGGATCTAATCCTTAAGATTATTAGACCCTATTTTGACTATTAGACCCTATTTTGACTATTAGACCCTATTTTGACCATCATCTCCTGAATAATTCCTGTAATCATATACTGTTTGACACCTACCAGTCATTCATCTACAACATTGTGTTTGTTGCAGCAAGGACCGCTTCATGTTACAGTCACAGTTCTGATGACATTCAGTATTATGTTCACAGCTATTTTTACCTCAGCATGTCATTACTGGTGTATTTTTTGCTGTTTTTGATCTGTGCAGGCAAGCTACCTGTCGCCAGCGATGGTTCGACGCCTCCGATGTATCATAGTCGTCCCACTCTTCCTCATGTCCTGCTTTTCTGTCTTCTACTTCTTCAGCGGGATGGCGTTCGGCACCGTCTTCCTGCAGAGGCTTATTATCCAAGGTGGAGTGTTCTACTTCTTAGATTATACAGCATTTGATTTTTTTTGAGAATTTTCTTGCATGTATAAAATATCCTATTTCAAAGCAAATATGTTTTGAGATGAAACATGGTTTGAATTACATGTTTTTTTCAAAATCTAGAAATAAAGAAGACAAAAAAGGAAAGTTTGTGGGCTCTATGTAATTTAATCTGGGATGTTGTGTTATGCCTTCTGTAAACCCACGGACATATCTAAATGTAGCTTATTGGGTGTAAGAATTTGTTCCATGTCTACAGTGTCAGGAGATTTGGGTAATGGTGGGGAGGGGAGTGGGGTGAGGAGGGGGGACATTTGGGTGTCATTGATCATCCCCATATGGTTATAACACATATTCAGTGGGTCATCCCCATATGGTTATGACATGTATTCAATGGGTCATCCCCATATGGTTATGACATGTATTCAATGGGTCATCCCCATATGGTTATGACATGTATTCAATATTCATCCCATTATGAAGACCCGGGGTAGAATAGGTCTTCAGCAACCGATGCTTGCCGTAAAAGGCAACTATGCTCATTGTATCCCAATTGCATGGATCGATGCTCATGATGTCATTTACTGGATTGTCTGGCCCAGTGATGATTATTTTACATACTACCGTCATATAGCTGGAATATTGCTGAGTACGGCGTTAAACAACAAATAAACAAACAAACAATATGTGGCAGGTAATCGCCATGAGTTAGTGAGTGTGATTAATGTCGCAGTCAGCAATATTCCAGCTACATGATTGGCTATGAATAATAAAATCTGGATCAATCAAACCAGTGACTGAAACCATGAGCAATCATCCATGGATTGGGGTCACAGTGACATATAATCAGCCTAGTCACTGAGATGTACGATCATTCTTGGGTGCAGGCTAAAATTGCACCTCAGCAAAACATCACTGATTTCTCCGGCAAAAACAACACCGATTTTGGTGAAAACGGCTACTAATTGTCAAATGAAAACAGCACCTCGATGAGAACGATTTTTGTAGTAGTATATATTCTTTATTCAGTGATTCATTACTTATCATTGTCATCTTCAATGTCTCATAGGGGTGGTCGGGTAGCCTAGTGGTTAAAGCGTTCGCTTGTCACGCCGAAGACCCGGGTTCGATTCCCGACATGGATACAATGTGTGAAGCCCATTTCTGGTGTCCCCCGCCGTGATATTGCTGGAATAGTGCTAAAAGCGGCGTAAAACCATACTCACTCACTCACTCACTCAATGTGTCACAGTAGTTCAAATAAGGTGCTGTTTTTGCTTTAGACAAGGACAAGTTTGGGCCATCTGGTGCCGGTTTGCTGAGGTGCCGTTTTAGCTATAACCCTTCATTCTTCAGCTCCTACAAGCATGCGATGAAGTGATAGGAGCATTTCAAAGAAATTATGTTTGATGTTTAAAAAGTAATTGTCTTCTTCTGCTGTCTCCTACAAGACACACAATGCTGATACAAGGCACACAAGCCATGCTGTCAACCTTTCTTTAGAATAGCTTCATGATCAACATCACAAACAGCTTCTGCCCATTGAATATTCCCACTAGCTGTTTGTTTTTATTGACCTGACAAGTCGCTGTCATCAAGATATATTTATGTGTTGTTTACTAGATGTATGTTTGCCAGTCAAGGACTTTTTCTAAAGCTAGCTGTAGAACCCTCTCTGCTGAGAAGGTGTTTAAAGCTGTATATTATAACGATCTGCCCCCTGTAGTATCTGTAGCTAAGAGACTGTCAGCAGGCAAACAGTTACATGTATGTAGGTATTGTATTGATTTTTAACTGAGTAATGCTGATCCCGATATTGTAGAGTCTTCTGTTGGTGAGGCTCCATCTTCCCGAGGCAAAGGAGTTAACTGACTGTAAAAATCCAGTTTCCACCCTTGCTGAACTAGGCTGGAATTTTGGGGATCGATTGTAGCACCACCAGTGGCTATTACGTGTTATATCCCATCTTTGTCTGTCCTATTGACCAATCAGATTCCGCACTGATTTCACTTGCATTTGCTTCAAAGAAAATGGCTGAGCCCAATGAAGATGATCTCATAATCCGATCTGATAATCAAGTCTCGGTTGTAATAAAACGGGTCATCATCAATCAATCATCAATCATCAATCATCATCATCATCGTGTCACGCAGAAGACCAGGGTTCGATTCCTGACATGGGTACAATGAGTGAAGCCCATTTCTTGTGTTCCTCGAGGTGATAGTGCTGGAATATTGCTAAATGCGCCGTAAAAACATACTCTCACTCACTCATCACTGTAGTTCACGTTTTACATCCACGTTGTACATCCAGGTAGACCTCCGCTCTTAGTAGTATCGTTCATTATCATCATCTGTATGGATGGTTTGGTGGTCTTGACATTAAGGTCTTGATGAATAGTTTCCAACAGTTAAGGGGGTAGGGTCTCCTAGGTGCCACAATTCACTGTGCAGAAATCTCTCTTGGCTGATCCAGGCTCTACTGAGTCCAGGCTCTACTGAGTCCAGTGTCTACTGAGTCGTGTCTACTGAGTCCAGGCTCTACTGAGTCGTGTCTACTGAGTCCAGGCTCTACTGAGTCCAGGCTGTACTGAGTCGTGCGTACTGAGTCCAGGCTCTACTGAGTAGTGTCTACTGAGTCCAGGCAGTGTCTACTGAGTCCAGTGTCTACTGAGTCCAGGCTCTACTGAGTCTAGGGTTTACTGAGTCCAGGGTCTACAGAGTCCAGGCTCTACTGAGTCCAGTGTCTACTGAGTCCAGTGTCTCTTGAGTCCAGGCTCTACTGAGTCGTGTGTACTGAGTCGGCAGTGTCTACTGAGTCCAGTGTCTACTGAGTCCAGTGTCTACTGAGTCCAGGCTCTACTGAGTCTAGGGTTTACTGAGTCCAGGGTCTACAGAGTCCAGGGTCTACTGAGTCCAGGCTCTACTGAGTCTAGGGTTTACTGAGTCCAGGGTCTACAGAGTCCAGGGTCTACAGAGTCCAGGGTCTACTGAGTCCAGGCTCTACTGAGTCCAGGGTTTACTGAGTCCAGGGTCTACAGAGTCCAGGCTCTACTGAGTCCAGTGTCTACTGAGTCCAGTGTCTCTTGAGTCCAGGCTCTACTGAGTCGTGTGTACTGAGTCGGCAGTGTCTACTGAGTCCAGTGTCTACTGAGTCGTGTCTACTGAGTCCAGTGTCTACTGAGTCCAGGCTCTACTGAGTCAAGGGTTTACTGAGTCCAGGGTCTACAGAGTCCAGTGTCTACTGAGTCCAGTGTCTACTGAGTCCAGGGTCTACTGAGTCGTGTCTACGGAGTCCAGGCTCTACTGAGTTCAGGCTCTAATGAGTCCAGGCTCTACTGAGTAGTGTCTACTGAGTCCAGGCAGTGTCTACTGAGTCCAGGCTCTACTGAGTCCAGTGTCTCTTGAGTCCAGGCTCTACTGAGTCGTGTGTACTGAGTCGGCAGTGTCTACTGAGTCCAGTGTCTACTGAGTCCAGTGTCTACTGAGTCCAGGCTCTACTGAGTCTAGGGTTTACTGAGTCCAGGGTCTACAGAGTCCAGGGTCTACTGAGTCCAGGCTCTACTGAGTCTAGGGTTTACTGAGTCCAGGGTCTACAGAGTCCAGGGTCTACAGAGTCCAGGGTCTACTGAGTCCAGGCTCTACTGAGTCCAGGGTTTACTGAGTCCAGGGTCTACAGAGTCCAGGCTCTACTGAGTCCAGTGTCTACTGAGTCCAGTGTCTCTTGAGTCCAGGCTCTACTGAGTCGTGTGTACTGAGTCGGCAGTGTCTACTGAGTCCAGTGTCTACTGAGTCGTGTCTACTGAGTCCAGTGTCTACTGAGTCCAGGCTCTACTGAGTCAAGGGTTTACTGAGTCCAGGGTCTACAGAGTCCAGTGTCTACTGAGTCCAGTGTCTACTGAGTCCAGGGTCTACTGAGTCGTGTCTACGGAGTCCAGGCTCTACTGAGTTCAGGCTCTAATGAGTCCAGGCTCTACTGAGTAGTGTCTACTGAGTCCAGGCAGTGTCTACTGAGTCCAGGCTCTACTGAGTCTAGGGTTTACTGAGTCCAGGCGCTACTGAGTCCAGGCAGTGTCTACTGAGTCCAGGCTCTACTGAGTCCAGGCTCTACTGAGTCCAGTGTCTACTGAGTCCAGGTTCTACTGAGTCCAGGCTCTACTGAGTCGTGTCTACTGAGTCCAGGGTCTACAGAGTCCAGTCCTAGGACTCCCACACTGAACTCTGGCTTTGAGCCCAAGTCACTCCTGAAGATTAATCAAAAGATGTACATGTGTGTCCATGTTTGTATGCTATTTATGACCGTCGTGTGAGTAAATATGTACAACACATCCACCCAGTGTTTGTGTGTCATGGTCGTAGCCAGGTAGGCGGTGGCATGGATCTGTCTGCATCGTGATCGCTGTTTTTGATGACTCACCTTCCTCCCGGAGTCTGACTGGAGCTAGATTCAGTAAAGTTGGTTGATGACATATTTTCATAATATTATTTCCCTTGACAGTATGTGCAGGATCATAGGCAAGAAATGCCAATAATACCCTGTGACAGGAAGTAGGTCAATGCATAATCACAAAAACATCTTTTTTAGAAGACCCTGTGGGGATTCCATGTCAGAATGAGATCCTGGATTATGCTGTCCAAGTTGATTCTAGGTCAGAATAGGTCCCCAGTACCCCATGCTTGTCTCCTAGGGGATTCCAGGTCAGAATAGGTAACCAATACCCCATGCTTGTCTCCTAGGGGATTCCAGGTCAGAATAGGTAACCAAGTAGTTTCTCCCAGTAGTTTTTTCGGTCAGAATAGGTCCCCGATACCCCGTGCTTGTCTCCCAGTAGATTCTAGGTCAGCATAGGTCCCCGATACCCCGTGCTTGTCTCCCAGTGGATTCTTGGTCAGAATAGGCCCCCAATACCCCTTGCTTGTCTTGCAGTGGATTCTTGGTTACAATAGGTCCCCAATACCCCATGCTTGTCTCCCAGTGGATTCTTGGTCAGAATAGGCCCCCAATACCCCTTGCTTGTCTTGCAGTGGATTCTTGGTCAGAATAGGTCCCTGATGCCGTGTGCTTGTCTCCCAGTAGATTCTAGGTTAGAATAGGTCCGCAATACCCCATGCTTGTCTCCCAGTAGATTCTAGGTTAGAATAGGTCTGCAATACCCCATGCTTGTCTCCCAGTAGATTCTTTGTCAGAATAGGTCCCCAGTACCCTGTGCTTGTCTTGCAGTGGATTCTTGTTTACAATAGGTCTGCAATACCCCATGCTTGTCTCCCAGTAGATTGTAGGTCAGAATAGGTCCCCGATACCCCGTGCTTGTCTTGCAGTGGATTCTTGGTTACAATAGGTCCCCAGTACCCTGTGCTTGTCTCCCAGTAGATTCTTGGTCAGAATAGGTCCCCAGTACCCTGTGCTTGTCTCCCAGTCGATTCTAGGTCAGAATAGGTCCCCAGTACCCTGTGCTTGTCTCCCAGTAGATTCTTGGTCAGAATAGGTCCCCAGTACCCTGTGCTTGTCTCCCAGTAGATTCTAGGTTAGAATAGGTCCCCAGTACCCTGTGCTTGTCTCCCAGTAGATTCTTGGTCAGAATAGGTCCCCAGTACCCTGTGCTTGTCTCCCAGTAGATTCTAGGTCAGAATAGGTCCCCGATACCCTGTGCTTGTCTTGCAGTGGGTTGTTGTTTACAATAGGTCCGCAATACCCCTTGCTTGTTCATAATATTGTCACTGGTCCAGATTGGATTATTTACAGCCACCATCATGTAGCTGGAATATTGCTGGAGTGTGGCGGTAACATCAAACAAACAAACAAACAAACAAACAATCTATGATGAAACTTGTAAGTCTTCTTGTTTTATTACAGCTACACTAAAGAGCGGTACAGCGTTATACTTTCTCATCTATGTCAACCTACAGAATGCCATGGAGGTCGAGCGATGGCTGGCCCTCAAGCACAAGAAGGAATAGTTTCCTCTGCACCAACAAACTTGAAATGTTCCATGTTTGTTGTACATTAGTACCTGCATTCTGCATCTTTCTCCAACCTCATCCTGTGATTGTGTGGCAACATGGCCGGAACCCTTGGCCTATGAGTCACTGTAAGTAAGCCTGTGAGTAGGTTGGTGTACAATATAGCAAGTGTTGTAGACACAGCGTGGTTAACTCATGCAGACCTGATACAGACAGTGCACTGTGGTGAACTGTTGGTGCCTGCACATCCATGCGCAGGTTACATCAAGAAAAAACATGCATATCTAAACACAAACAATAACATTCTGTTATAAATAAAGAAATAAATGGCTCATGGTCGTTGTTTATCGTGCTATAAAACACTACAGGGAGAATTAACCATGAGAGCCCAGGCCCAGGTGGTTTATTCTCCCTGCAGTGTTTTATTGTACGATAAGCAACAACCAAGAGTCATTTAATTTTATAAGAGATTTCAACATTATATACATCCTTTTAAAGATGTTAGTTAAAAGTACACCCTTTAAAATATTTTCCTGTATTTGAATAATGATGACTCCCTGAATAGAATCCAACCGCGGCAATGTTGGACAAGTCCATTTTATTTACAGGGGAGTTAAGTTTGTATTTCTGGCATATTTTCATAATTTTCACGTCGATTATCTGTAACTTTTCTCCCAATACCGATCGTCATATCTTTCTCACTTTTGTAAGTGATCGTTCAGCCATTACGTTTATCTGTGTTGTCAAGCTACATCTATGGGGAACAACTCATGAGTCGCTTCCCTCCAAAAATATGGTTGTCCAATATACTGACATCATCCAGTTGTGAGCACATTATCGAATATCCAGAAATGACGTCATAATAGAACAATGTTTTATCGTGAAATAAACCACGCTTCGTTCTTCATTGTTCCTTGCGATTTATCGCATAGCTGTCTTATATTTCTTTGTATATATGAAGGTAGACACTGCCGTATTTGTTAGAATGTTGCTCATATTGTTTTATTTTCAAATTATGATTCCTTGGCAAATTTAGGACCATCACCCATGTTTGTTTCCCAGTGAATTCTGGGTCAGAATAGGTCCCAAACAGCCAATGCTGTCCCATGCTTGCCGTAAAAGGTGACTAAGCTTGTCGTAAAAAGGCGACTAACAGGATCGGGTGGTCAGGCTCGCTAACTTGGTTGATACATGTCATCGATCCCAATTGCGTGGATCGATGCTCATGATATCAATCACTGGATTGTCTTGTCCAGACTCGATTATTTACAGACCGCCGTCATATAGCTGGAATATTGCTGAGTGCGGCGTTAGGCAACAAACCAAACCAACCAACCAACCAATGCTGGCTGTACCTCAGTCTTTTTTCTCCCCTTATACATACAGATATGTCTTCTACCATTTCAAAACATTGTTAATTTTGTTTGTGTTTCATGGTTGTGTATTTATTTAATTATAACTTTCAATAATTTACTCTATCAACCACAGTTGATCCACAAAGTCTTGTGAAATGTTGCATAATTTAAGAGAAAACGATTTTTACCATAATACCCTTGTTGAAGTTTTCAAGTGTATATTCAATGGTTAATATTGTTGATGTTGGTTTCTAAGGCAATAATCAAAGACAATAGACATGTCACTACTACTAGTTTATACCAGGAATACTGCTATGTTATGTTGGTGTAACGGGGACATTGCCTGTCATTCCAGTCATCCACCATCAATTCTGATGTCTCGCCTAAACCTTTTTAATTTTTGACATCTCTTCTGATACCTGCTTATTGGAAGCTGAAACCATGCCCTGATAAGCCAATTAATAGTGTCTCTAAAATTATGCAATGGGAGCTATATTGAAAATGTCACATTTGTCCAAAATTATGTGTATTTCAAGATAATGCCAAAATTATGTTTCTATATGGATATATTTAGACCTCTTCTTGTTTTTACCTTAATATGAACTTTGACCTTCACATACCACCCCTTAAACCTAGCTTTTGCATTTTGGATATTTGGAAAGACAAAGGGATTTGGTACCAGGTCACCACGTATGCCGCCATCTCCCTGATGACACATTTGTAGTTTGATATTTGGTTACATATGATCCGAGACTCACCCAATCAGCTGTGTATCAAATTAGCATTTCTGTTGTTCTTTTTTTCTTTCTTTTTTGTTGTTGTTTAATGCTGCACTCAGCAGTATTCCAGCTACCCGGTATATGATGGCTATCTGAAAATATTCGACTCTAGTGATTGATGAGCATATCTGTTGTGTAGCAACATCTCTTACGTCTCTCTTTATCTACAAAATGTTGCAAATCGTCAAGAACAATTTAAGTGAGCTGCAGTACCTATGGCTCCATCTTTTCAGCATGAAATATAAATAATTGAATAAGGAAGAGAATTTATGGATGCCAACTTTATCACACGAGTTATCATTGGCTGAAAGTGTTGATACATGATCATGAAATGAAAAAAATCCACCAGAACAGTGAAATGAATGCCATGAGGCAGTGATAGCATATGATATGGATGTTACAGTATGCTCTCTGCCTCACAGCATTCATTCACCTGATGAAGGAGGAAGCATATATTCCGAAATGATGTGTTCCTCAATAAATTCTCCTCCTTGTGTGTATCACTTCTAAACACTTTCAAAGACTATATAATAGAATGCATGGACATTAGTATGCAGCCGATGTGAAATGTGGGTCATGGAAACACCTGCCCACACACTATATCACCGGAGACATGACTACATCGCAATCTGATCTCTCTGTCCTACATTGTTCCTGGACTTACAGTTCAGAGTTATTATTGGCTGAAAGTGTTGATACATGATCACAAAAGGAAAAAAATCCACCAGAACAGTGAAAGGAACAGTGTCGCTCACTCAGGCTATATGATCCTTTTATGTCAGGGTTAAGAAAAAATGTTTCCTTCTCAAGGTTTTTCAAGGTGGAGCTGACAGTATGTCAGTTATGTCGCTGGGGAGCAGTGTAGGAGGGAAGACCCAAGGTGATGGAGGTTACAGTATGTCTGTTATGTCACAGTGGGGCAGTGTAGGAGGGAAGACCCAAGGTGATGGAGGTTACAGTATGTCAGTTATGTCGCTGGGGAGCAGTGTAGGATGGAAGACCCAAGGTGATGGAGGTTACCGTATGTCAGTTATATCGCAGTGTGGCAGTGTAGGAGGGAAGACCCAAGGTGATGGAGGTTACAGTATGTCTGTTATGTCACAGTGTGGCAGTGTAGGAGGGAAGACCCAAGGTGATGGAGGTTACAGTATGTCAGTTATGTCGCTGGGGAGCAGTGTAGGATGGAAGACCCAAGGTGATGGAGGTTACAGTATGTCTGTTATGTCACAGTGGGGCAGTGTAGGAGGGAAGACCCAAGGTGATGGAGGTTACAGTATGTCAGTTATGTCACAGTGGGGCAGTGTAGGAGGGAAGACCCAAGGTGATGGAGGTTACAGTATGTCAGTTATATCACAGTGGGGCAGTGTAGGAGGGAAGACCCAAGGTGATGGAGGTTACAGAATGTCAGTTATGTCGCTGGGGAGCAGTGTAAGAGGGAAGACCCAAGGTGATGGAGGTTACAGTATGTCAGTTATATCACAGTGGGGCAGTGTAGGAGGGAAGACCCAAGGTGATGGAGGTTACAGAATGTCAGTTATGTCGCTGGGGAGCAGTGTAGGAGGGAAGACCCAAGGTGATGGAGGTTACAGTATGTCAGTTATGTCACAGTGGGGCAGTGTAAGAGGGAAGACCCAAGGTGATGGAGGTTACAGAATGTCAGTTATGTCGCTGGGGAGCAGTGTAAGAGGGAAGACCCAAGGTGATGGAGGTTACAGTATGTCAGTTATATCGCAGTGTGGCAGTGTAGGAGGGAAGACCCAAGGTGATGGAGGTTACAGTATGTCAGTTATGTCGCTGGGGAGCAGTGTAAGAGGGAAGACCCAAGGTGATGGAGGTTACAGTATGTCAGTTATGTCGCTGGGGAGCAGTGTAAGAGGGAAGACCCAAGGTGATGGAGGTTACAGTATGTCAGTTATGTCGCTGGGGAGTAGTGTAGGATGGAAGACCCAAGGTGATGGAGGTTACCGTATGTCAGTTATATCACAGTGGGGCAGTGTAGGATGGAAGACCCAAGGTGATGGAGGTTACAGTATGTCAGTTATGTCGCTGGGGAGCAGTGTAGGAGGGAAGACCCAAGGTGATGGAGGTTACAGAATGTCAGTTATGTCGCTGGGGAGCAGTGTAAGAGGGAAGACCCAAGGTGATGGAGGTTACAGTATGTCAGTTATATCGCAGTGTGGCAGTGTAGGAGGGAAGACCCAAGGTGATGGAGGTTACAGTATGTCAGTTATGTCGCTGGGGAGCAGTGTAAGAGGGAAGACCCAAGGTGATGGAGGTTACAGTATGTCAGTTATGTCGCTGGGGAGCAGTGTAAGAGGGAAGACCCAAGGTGATGGAGGTTACAGTATGTCAGTTATGTCGCTGGGGAGTAGTGTAGGATGGAAGACCCAAGGTGATGGAGGTTACCGTATGTCAGTTATATCACAGTGGGGCAGTGTAGGATGGAAGACCCAAGGTGATGGAGGTTACAGTATGTCAGTTATGTCGCTGGGGAGCAGTGTAGGAGGGAAGACCCAAGGTGATGGAGGTTACAGAATGTCAGTTATGTCGCTGGGGAGCAGTGTAAGAGGGAAGACCCAAGGTGATGGAGGTTACAGAATGTCAGTTATGTCGCTGGGGAGCAGTGTAGGAGGGAAGATCCAAGGTGATTGAGGTTACAGTATGTCAGTTATGTCGCTGGGGAGCAGTGTAAGAGGGAAGACCCAAGGTGATGGAGGTTACAGAATGTCAGTTATGTCGCTGGGGAGCAGTGTAGGAGGGAAGACCCAAGGTGATTGAGGTTACAGTATGTCAGTTATGTCGCTGGGGAGCAGTGTAGGAGGGAAGACCCAAGGTGATGGAGGTTACAGTATGTCAGTTATGTCACAGTGGGGCAGTGTAAGAGGGAAGACCCAAGGCGATGGAGGTTACAGAATGTCAGTTATGTCGCTGGGGAGCAGTGTAAGAGGGAAGACCCAAGGTGATGGAGGTTACAGAATGTCAGTTATGTCGCTGGGGAGCAGTGTAAGAGGGAAGACCCAAGGTGATGGAGGTTACAGAATGTCAGTTATGTCGCTGGGGAGCAGTGTAGGAGGGAAGACCCAAGGTGATTGAGGTTACAGTATGTCAGTTATGTCGCTGGGGAGCAGTGTAGGAGGGAAGACCCAAGGTGATGGAGGTTACAGAATGTCTGTTATGTCACAGTTTGGCAGTGTAGGAGGGAAGACCCAAGGTGATGGAGGTTACAGTATGTCAGTTATGTCGCTGGGGAGCAGTGTAGGAGGGAAGACACAAGGTGATGGAGGTTACAGTATGTCAGTTATGTCGCTGGGGAGCAGTGTAGGAGGGAAGACACAAGGTGATGGAGGTTACAGTATGTCAGTTATGTCACAGTGGGGCAGTGTAGGAGGGAAGACCCAAGGTGATGGAGGTTACAGAATGTCAGTTATGTCGCTGGGGAGCAGTGTAGGATGGAAGACCCAAGGTGATGGAGGTTACAGAATGTCAGTTATGTCACAGTGGGGCAGTGTAGGAGGGAAGACCCAATGTGATGGAGGTTACAGTATGTCAGTTATGTCGCTGGGGAGCAGTGTAGGAGGGAAGACCCAAGGTGATGGAGGTTACAGTATGTCAGTTATGTCGCTGGGGAGCAGTGTAGGAGGGAAGACCCAAGGTGATGGAGGTTACAGAATGTCAGTTATGTCACAGTGGGGCAGTGTAGGAGGGAAGACCCAGGGTGATGGAGGTTACAGTATGTCAGTTATGTCACAGTGGGGCAGTGTAGGAGGGAAGACCCAAGGTGATGGAGGTTACAGAATGTCAGTTATGTCGCTGGGGAGCAGTGTAAGAGGGAAGACCCAAGGTGATGGAGGTTACAGAATGTCAGTTATGTCACAGTGGGGCAGTGTAGGAGGGAAGACCCAAGGTGATGGAGGTTACAGTATGTCTGTTATATCGCTGGGGAGCAGTGTAGGAGGGAAGACCCAAGGTGATGGAGGTTACAGTATGTCAGTTAAGTCACAGTGGGGCAGTGTAGGAGGGAAGACCCAAGGTGATGGAGGTTACAGTATGTCAGTTATGTCACAGTGGGGCAGTGTAGGATGGAAGACCCAAGGTGATGGAGGTTACAGTATGTCAGTAATGTCACAGTGGGGCAGTGTAGGAGGGAAGACCCAAGGTGATGGAGGTTACAGTATGTCAGTTATATCGCAGTGTGGCAGTGTAGGAGGGAAGACCCAAGGTCTCTGTGAAAACCTTCATGTTATGATGGGTTGCCTACTATATCAACATGTGGATATTATTTTTTAAGCAAAATTAAGCTTGGTTTACATATCATGTTTGTGATATTTGGGGTAGGGTTGTAGCTCACTGAAAACAATATGCACATCCTAGTCCTTTTAGAACTGGTCTTCAGCAACACATGCTTGCTGTACAAGGTGACTATGCTTGACGTAAGAGGCAACTAATGGGATGGGGTGGTCAGGCTCGCTGACTTGGTTGATGCATGTCATGGTATCTCAGTTGTGTGGACCAATGCTCATGATGTCAATCACTGGATTGTCTTGTACAGACAGCTGACATATAACGGAAATATTGCTGAGTGTGGCGTTAAATAAACAGACAAACAAACAATGTGTGGTTTTGACCTTTGCTTCGCATATCGAGTAAATTGTTAATTTGAAATTCTTCTGAGTGACATTCATTGGAACATCTGTGTATATATCCGAAGAGTCGTCCTAGTCACTGTCAAGATTAAAGAGGTCCAACAGTGTAAAAGAGAGTCCTTGGACAAAGAAACAAAACGTCTTGACACATTGTTGTGCTGGTGAATACTTGCCATGTTTGCTGTCTCTGCCTGATAACTATATAAGTACACAGTTGTGCTTCAGTTGGGCAGTATCCATACTAGATGTTTTAGATGTGTTCAGCTTTATGCAAGTTTTATGTCACAAATTTATAATGTATGAATGCTGACGTTTATCATTTTACAATTGGCTCAGTCTGTTTTATGTGTCCTCCCTGTAACAGAGAGAGTGTTAATACCAAACATATGTATTTGTCTGACACTGATATATAATTGTCTGACCCTGATATATAATTGTCTGACACTGATATATATGTGACTGACACTGATATAAAATTGTCTGACACTGATATATATGTCTGACACTGATATATATGTGTCTGACACTGATATATATGTGTCTGAACTAATACATAATTGGGTGACACTGATATATATGTGTCTGACACTGATATATATGTGTCTGACCTGATACATAATTGTCTGACACTGATATATATGTGTCTGACCTGATACATAATTGTCTGACACTGATATATATGTATCTGACACAGATACACCATGTGACCATGAGTCAAATTGCTATGTTTGTACTTTCTCGTTTATTCATATGAGTTCTGATATACACGTGTTGTGGCAATTTTGATACATCATACTGATGCATATACATTCATTCACCTGGTTGTCACTGTGAAGCATATCCAATTAACCCTTCATGTTCCACTGTGAGGATTAAGAAAATATTGCAACTATGTGTATCAGTTATATGAAACAGTCAAGCAGGTTGCGTTCTATCCTTATTGGTGCTAATGGTTCTGGGGCTATTTTAGAATTTTTTACACATTTCTGAAAGCCTGCAAGGTTGTTTTTGACAGGATACCTCAAGGGATACAGTTACGTAACACATGTGCCGGAGTTTATTGATACCTGATACTCCCGTGAATTTATCTTTTGATTATATACTGGCCTGTTTATGTTAAAGTTTGATTATATCAATTATGAAAACCGTTTACTCTAGCTAATAAACTTGATATGAAATATGTATATGGAATGTGTGATTTTTTTAGGTGCTTTAAAGCAAGTGTCATCGTTCCTATTGTTATTTGTCATGGATTGAGTGAGTTTTAGGCCGCTTTTAGCAATATTCCAGCAATATCACAGGTGGGACACCAGAAATGGGATTCGCACATTGTACCCATGTCGGGAATCGAAACTGGGTCTTCGTCGTGAGACCGCCTCTGTGGGGTAGTTGTAGAGCTTCTGGCCGGAGAGAGGAAAGTTTGGGGTTCGATCCTCGGCCACGTCGTACCAAAATATGTCAAAAGATGATACTTGTTGTTACCTTGTCTGGCGTTCGGCATTAAGGGGCTAAAACCAGGACTGGTCCGTATACTGTGTCTGAGGGGGGTATTCATGTTAAACGGCATTTAAGGAGATATCTATTAACAACGTATGTCCTATACAGACGTGGCCAAAAGCCGCTGACATTTCAGGATGCATATATTTATAGCAAATGTCCTATACAGAAGCGGCCAAAACGCGCTGACGTTTAAGGATGCATCTATTAATAGCCTATGTCCTATACAGAAGCGGCCAAAACGCGCAGACGTTTAAGGATGCATCTATTAATAGCCAATGTCCTATACAGAAGCGGCCAAAACGCTTTGATGTTTAAGGGTGTATCTATTAACAACGTATGTCCTATACAGAAGCGGCCAAAACGCGTTGACATTTAAGGATGTATCTATTAATAGCCTATGTCCTATACAGAACCTACCAAAACGCGCCGACGTTTAAGGATGCATCTATTAATAGCCAATGTCCTATACAGAAGCGGCCAAAACGCTTTGATGTTTAAGGGTGTATCTATTAACAACGTATGTCCTAAAAAGAAGCGGCCAAAACGCGTTGACATTTAAGGATGTATCTATTAATAGCCTATGTCCTATACAGAACCTACCAAAACGCCCTGACGTTTAAGGATGCATCTATTAATAGCATATGTGCTATACAAAAGCGGCCAAAACGCGCTGACATTTAAGGATGCATCTATTGATAGCCTATGTCCTATACAGAAGCGGCCAAAACGCGTTGACATTTCAGGATGTATCTATTAAAAGCCTATGTCCAATACAGAACCTACCAAAACGCGTTGACATTTAAGGATGCATCTATTAATAACCTATGTCCTATACAGAACCTACCAAAACGCGTTGACATTTAAGGATGCATCAATTAATAGCCTATGTCCTATACAGAACCTACCAAAACGCGCTGACATTTAAGGATGCATCTATTAATAGCGTATGTCATACAGACGCGGCGAAAACGCACTGAGATCTAAGGAATTATCCATAAATTGGGTCTACCGTATTCAAACGCGTCGACAACGTGATGCTATCTGGGGCGGTCGGGTAGCCTAGTGGTTAAAGCGTTCGCTCGTCACGCCGAAAGCCTGGGTTCGATTCCCAAAATGGGTACAATGTGTAAAGCCCATTTCTGGTGTTTCCCGCCGTGATATTGCTGGAATATTTCTAAAAGCGGCGTAAAACCATACTCACTCACTGATGCTATCTAAGGATGTATCTATAAATAGTGTCTATCCTATAGCATAGCTGGAATGTTGCCGAGTGCGACAAAAGCAACAAACAATCTATTATAGTGTAAACCGTAAATAGCATCATAAAACCAGGCTGCCTCTCACTCGCTCACATTATTTCTGTACAGATTCGGTAGTTAAAATATGTTTCCTTATCCTCTGTAGTCCCCGTTCGGACCTGGGTTGGAATAGGTTCTCAACCGTTGTTTTCTTTTCGAAAGGCGATTCTCATTAAATTCCTGTTTGAGCAATTGTCGTATAAAATCTTTAGATTTTTCAACAGACGTCCTCTTCCCTGCCAACATATGAAATAGTTTTGAGGTAAACCCTATCCTCCGCAACAATGCAACTTCGCATGAGGGAAAACGTCCTTCGTCCCTGTGTGTCCAGATGTGAACATTAAAGAAATTTTGATCACATCACTTCTCTTGAAATAGTACAGACAAGTTGAGTGATGACGTTAACAGATCCGGAGCATAAGAATCAAGTAGTTAGTTTAGAAACGTATTGTGGGAGATGTATTCTCGGTCGCCTTTGGGCGTGTGCTCAGGGTGCGGCGTTGATCAAGAGGGGAGCTTGAAAAGACTTGGGGTACAAAAACCGAAATTATCAAGGATGACAAGATGATCGGCGAAAAGCCAACCGTAAGAAACTGAGTGGATTGCTTTCTTCAACTGAGAGGTGAGGTGAAATGGGGTTTAACGTCGTGTCCAAGATTATTGCACTTATATAGCGATGAATGTACGTGTGTGTGTTTGTGTGGCTGCTTGTACTGGTCCGGACTGATGCCGATTTATAGTGCTAGCTCACTGAGATACCATGCCGCAGTTTAACATGAATACCCCACTCAGACACAGTATACAGACTCCGAGCCGACCAGTCCTTGTTTTAGCCCCTTAATGCCGAGCGCCAGACAGGGTAACAACAAGTACCATCTTTTAACGTCTATTGGTATGCCGCGGCCGGGGATAGAACTCCGGACCTTCCGCTCTCCGGGCGGACGCTCTACCACTAGACCACGGAGGCGGTCTCCACTGAGAGACACTCGGGTGAACTGTCGGTGACGCATTGGGCGCCGTGTCCCCTTGAGAGGGGAAATCTCGTTGCCGTCCCACCTGACCCAGGGTAATAAAGAGCAGGTGTACCTCGCTGGATGTCGATCCACCGACGTGTGTCCGGGCCTGTCGGACAGGGTGGATCGTCCACATTTAGAAGAGGCCTCAGAGTCCCACCTGATCCCATACGCTCCCTTTAACATATGAGCTTTCCAAATCATTAACTTCATCTATGTCAGCGCTAATGGACAAACGCCTTGTATCCGTATCTCAGGAGATCTTGCAGTTGAAAACAAATGTCCCTCAGCACCGAGAATTGCTAGAAAGATCGTGCACCACGGACTTCTCGTCGCAGTGGGTGTGGTGACAGATACCAGTCTCCCCAGGCATATCAGGAACATGACTCCAGACGAGCAGGGAAAGCTAGGGAAGGCCTAGCAGACGTGTCCCTTCACATACTCTCATACAGGACAGCCATGCTCCGGGCGAAAGCTCAGACGATGTCAGGTTATCAACCTATCAGTATTATTCGGCATGTGCCTCTTGCATCTCAAGCCACAGGTTGGATTACAGAAATATACTCAACAACCAAAGTTCCTGTGACACCAGTATTTTTCAAACATGTAATGTTTGGTTTTCAATATTGTAGTACATGTATAGAATCAAGTCACAAAAACACCACAGGCACTTCAGAAACTTCGAAACATGCTCCAGCAGATATGGACAGGTATCCCACAGGACTTTGTGCGACGCCTGGTCAATTCCATGAGACGAAGATGTGTTGCTTGCATCGCAACTAGAGGTGGACACACACGCTATTGATTTGTAAATTGACATTTTGGCATGCTCGTGTTTTTTTTATTAAATGAAGTCAGTATGGCAAATTAAACCATTTGAACACTTACAGGAGTCTTTTATCTGATGCAAACCGAAATTGTTTCAGATTTGGTAAAAAACATAACTTTGCATTAAATCTTATTCAATGTCACGGGAATCGTCCACCCGATTCCCAGGTACAACGAAACCCACTTAAGCGAAGACTTCAGGGTGTGACTTCTTTCGTGGCCCCAGCTTGGAAACACAGATCATCACGTCCAAAGAGTGAGCAGGGTGGTAGAAGCCGGTAGAGGCGCATGACGTGTCACACGTTCCTTGACATGTTTCTCCAAATCCTTTCAACATTTCTTTTTTCATGGACATCGATTGCAGACTACAGAAATTCAAAATGCCAACTCTGGGACTAGACTGGGTCGTCATGGGCAGTACATGGAGAATTGGAAGTCAATCATGGACGCGTGGCTGCGAGAATACAAGCTTCACTTTCTAACTACCAGGACCCGGTTGTATCAAAGCCTCATTAACTAATGGCTACATTAAACCCTAATGATACATTAGTTAATGAAGGTTGATGACATGTTAATGCATCATTAAAGTTTGATACAACAGGGTCCAAAACTTTAACTACTCAAGACATCATCTATATAGGGAAAGATTTCAACTTCTCAAGGGTACCCTTGCACCTCCAGAAAACAAGAGCAATGATCTTAAGCTCACACGACCAGCCCGTGTAGGTCGCGCCATTGGTGGATTGGTGGTTGGCAAACACAACTAGAGAGCTAGAATTAGGTGAGTGAGTGAGGTTTTACGCCGCCTTTAGCATTATTCCAGCAATATCACGGCGGGGGACACCAGAAATGGGCTTCACACATTGTACCCATGTCGGGAATCGAACCCGGGGCTTCGGCGCGACGAGCGAACGCTTTAACCACTAGGCCACCCGACTGCCCCTAGAATTAGGTGACCTTATTCAACCTCCACCAGCTCAGCTGTCATAATTACGTTGGTGGTAACTGTGTCACAATGTGATGCCAGATATACCTAGTACTAAGTCGACCTATGAAGTCATTTTCATAGGAAGACTGAAAAATACCACGCACATTCCAAAAATAGAATTTATCAATTGTACCGTCAGAATTAAAGGAACCACCATACGAACTACATTATATGCCACACAACAATATCAAATAGCTTCGAAAAAGTCGGAGGCAGCGTCTCTGGCGTATGTCTGGAATCATAGTTCGAGATGATGTAATGTTTCGATATGTTAATCTTGTAACAATGTACAAGCCACCGGAAGTGACATCACAGGAGGCATCAGTAACGGGAATTATGTCAAATATATGCGTAAACATCACCGACAGGAAACGGAAGTGATGTCACCAGTAGGACTTGACGACATATTTATAAGCCATACTAGTGGTAATGGATACCATTATGTTAGCCTCAAGGTGCAGCAAATAATATCTACCGGAAGAGAATGTCAGGCATGCGCAGTTACATTGGTGCGGAGGATAGAGTTTACCTCAAAACTATTAGATATGTTGGCATTGAAGAGAACGTCTGTTGAAAGATCTTTAGATTGTATATAGTGATCACAGCCCAAACAGGAATTTAGGGCTATGATGTAATATGGGAAGTATTTCCGGTGTCCATCGTGACAATTAACTATATTCACTCACTCACAATATTAAACATTGGTTTCTTTGGCCTATACTCGATTACTTACAGGCTGTCGTGACGGCTCGAATGTTCCAGACAGCGGCGTGAGACAATATTCACTCACCCAGTGACGATATGCTAGTTGTTATCTCCAAAGGGTTTAATGACCATTATACATACAAGACGAATGGAGTATTGTTTGCTTTTGCACTGATGACACATGAAGGATAGAACATCTACAGATCTAAAGAATGAATTTCACTAATTCAAATTATCCATGACAGTCTCGTCTCCATTCCAGAGGCTGCCAATCTCCCTTGTGGTATTCGGGATTCAGGGGTCCATTTAGAGGGTATTCGGGACTAAGCAGTGTGATACACGGGACTCAAATAAAATCGTATTTGGTACGCTGATTTAATATTTTAAAAAATAATGGTGAACATAAATATTTCCTTTATATATTTTATTTTTGCCATATTTTGACCGTAATTTAACTTCAAATCGCACCCATTTCTCAATGTTTTTGAGATGTGTGTTAAGTAGTATTTAGGATTCAAGATTGAGCAATGAGAGTCAGTGACAAATTAGATTTGTGGTTTGGGATTTGGGATTCAGGGGAGGGAGTTGGCACCATCATTCCTCACAACAACAAACCCCGCCCAGCTCTCCCCTCAAGCATATGCAGGATATCGACTGCAAAATTGATAAATAGCGATGGATATTTCTTATGGCCTGTCCTACATGAAATGCGCAATAATTATCAGGTTGATTTATTTCCTGAAAAAAGAAACCAAGGACTTGAGGTGTGCAAGCACCGGTTGCTATAGCTATTACCATATACAGAACAGCTTGTTTACCTTGGTGACCATGTTTCATAACGACTGAGCTCAGCGGTTGTGTTCTTCAACATCTCATTGGTGACGCGAGCGCGGAGCTTCCGTTATCACATATCAGGTGACCGTGATCGTAAATTCAATACATCTATGAAGAGAAAACGTCATGATTTCAGTTTAAAATCAATCTTGGATAAATTTTAATCTTGGCGTTAGTCTATCGTCTGACACGGATGTTTGTTATTGAATCTTGGTGTTATGAAAGCTTTTAACAGTGACATACTTTAGCCAAGCTGTTACATAAACCACGTGATTGGAAGATGTTCGTATGCCCCATACACTTAAATAAAGGACATTTGTGTAACATGTTTATTTTGTTTAGAGATTGTGTATTATTATTTACACCACTGTTAATATTTACTGGACGATCTGTAAAAGGAAATGTAAACACCATCTATTGCGGCACTGGACCAGTAAGATCAGTAAAACGTCGTATTAATATTAGTGGATCAAGTATGTACTGTCGTTGTCATGGTTTCCTATTTCATCGCTGAGTGAGTATTGCTTAACGGCAACTTCAGCAATATTCCAGCTTCGTCCTTTAGAACATGCTTTGGATGATGTTAAAGATTTGTGAAAGAGTACGCTGGCGTATATGTATATTTATGTTAAACCTCAATCATTGTTATTCGGTTTTATTTACTCATGTCTCTGAGACAAAAACAAAACGTTTTTAATAATACGTTTCCAAGATGCCCCCAACTGTGTATAGTGTACCCCCTACCCGATGATAACACTAATCTATTTCGCAGATTAAAATCAAAACTACTCGTGTTTAGGTTCATTGAACCAATTTCAAAATAGCATTGCCGGAAATAGAATACGGGGCTAATCAAAAAGAATCTATTTTCTCGTCTTGATGTGACCCCCGAATGTCAAAGGTGGATCCTGCAGCGGAGGAGATGGATCTGGGGGATGCTGTGAGATATCACAAACAATTCAACAGTACTAATTACCACGACAATTAAATTCTAATTGAGATTTGTTTTGAAGTCGGAAGTCCACGATACCAGTGGTGTCCCTTTGCTTATCGGTGTTTCATGTGTTTTTTTTTGTTTGATCCGAGTAAATTGGATGATTAAAAAGATAATTAAAACACAGTATAAAGACAGATTTGTGTCGTTAAATCGATTGTCCCAAGGTTAAGTTCACTCAAAGTAGCATCTCTCATCCGGGCAGTCATCACCGGCCCCGTGTTCTAGTGAATACAGCGTGTGCTCCGACAGCGGAAAATCGGGGGTTCGATCCCCGGCCACGTTATACTTACTGTTTCCCTGCCTGGCGCTCGGCATTGAGAAGATAAAACAAGGACTGTTTGGCTTGGATTTGGTATACTGTGACTGAGAGGGGTATCCATGTTTAACTGCGGCATGGTATATAACTATAAACTAGTACAGCACTATAGACTAATACAAGCAGCCGCACACAGACAGACAGACACACACACATACGTACACGCACGCACGCACGCACGCACGCACGCACGCACACCACACACATACACGTACATACACGTCGACAGACAATCAATAATCTTGACCACGGCGTCTCTCTAGGGTATCATCATAGCGTCTCTCTTCAGGGTATCATCATAGCGTCTCTCTCAAGGGTATCATCATAGCGTCTCCCTCAGGAGTATCACCATAGCGTCTCTCTCCAGAGTTTCACCATAGCGTCTCTCTCAAGGGTATCACCATGGCGTCTCTCTCAAGGGTATCATCATGGCGTCTCTCTCCAGTGTATAACCATAGCGTCTCTCTTAAGGGTATCACCATAGCGTCTCTCTCAAGGGTATCACCATAGCGTCTCTCTCAAGGGTATCACCATAGCGTCTCTCTCAAGGGTATCACCATAGCGTCTCTCTCCAGAGTATCACCATAGCGTCTCTCTCCAGAGTATCACTATAGCGTCTCTCTCAAGGATATCACCATAGCGTCTCTCTTAAGGGTATCACCATTGCGTCTCTCTCTAGAGTTTCACCATGGCGTCTCTCTCCAAAGTATCACCATAGCGTCTCTCCCTAGAGTTTCACCATAGCGTCTCTCTCTAGGGTATCATCATAACGTCTCTCCCTAGGGTATCACCATTGCCTATCATAAGCTGATATAATCATATCATAGTTAACCCATGCCTCACCACAGTCTCTTGTCCAGATACCACCAAAGCTTATTTATGTGCACATATCATAAATATAATGATGAAAACAAGAAATATGTATTGTTGTTCATGAAACCATTGTTAATGCATCCGTGCCCCTCCCGGCAAGGATTATATTTAGATCTGACATTTCCTCGATAGGCGTTCATTGCAGAGGGAGCCGGTTCGTTATTGATGCAGGTCTCCTACTGATGTTACTGCACATCCACCCACATAATGCCACGCCATGCAGAAATGTCAGTACACACGTTTTGTATCTTAATGGGTGAAGCGTTAGCCTATCTCATGGCTCAGCGTGTGGCGTCGAGGCTATTGTTGAGGTAATGTTGCTTAAATGGTGCTGGAAGTTGCGTGAAAGCAGTATGAACAGTTCAAAGTCCGACATTGGTAAAGAATATTTTGATATTTACAAGCCTCCCTGCATCTCAATTGGGTAAACGGCTGGTCAAAAGACCGAGAACGCTCACTATGAACCACCATGTTTGACTTTCCGAGATTTGTCAAAGATCCTGTTTTCTCTGAATGACGTCACGGTGCGTCTCAGTTATGATCCTGTGTTTACCAGCAACTTTCCCAAGCTTGCGTCACTCTTCTGTCTGTCCACATAGCGCCAAGTCACCATGAGTGAGTGAGTGAGTATGGCTTTACGCCGCCTTTAGCATTATTCCAGCAATATCACGGCGGGGGACACCAGAAATGGGCTTTACACATTGTACCCATGTCGGGAATCGAACCCGGGTCTTCGGCTTGACGAGCGAACGCTTTAACCACTAGGCTACCCGACCGCCCCTTCAAGTCGCCATGAACTGAAAATATGCAGTCATGTATGAGTCCGCGTTAAAATCCACACCACTCACCGATACTGGATTATACGTTCGCCAAGGTTCTATGTACAGTCATACTGTTCCGTTCACTCTGATGAGGTCATTACGTAAATATACTGAACCGCAAAAGAAACGTCACCATGGATAGATATATGAGAACCCTTTTTTGTCCAAACACTGTAAACATACTTTGAGACATATTAAAAAGATGAAACTTGGCAAAACTGTTCATCAAGGTTGAAATTAAACTGTGAAATGTTCGAAACTTGGCAAAACTGTTCATCAAGGTTGAAATTAAACTGTGAAATGTTCTTAAAGCGAAACACAACACTAGTCTCTGGGAAAATGGCATCACAAGACAGTATTTCGTGTGTCCACTATGTGCAGTGATTGATGACTGCCGTGCAACGTCGGTACATGGAATGGATGAGGCGGTTGGAGAAGGTCATAGGCACTTGAGCCGACACTCTGAGGAACGCCTGACGCAGTTCAGCTGCAGTTGTCGGCCTTGGTCGGACGTCATTCAGCCGTATTTGAATCTCGCCCCACAGGTGCTCAGTGGGATTTGAATCGGGACTGAGGGCAGGCCACTGCATGGTTCTGATGCCATTCTGCTGGAAGCAGTCTCTTGTTGCTCTCGCAGTGTGGGTATGATGCTGAAACCCGTGGTTGCGGCGACGTGCCAAATGAGGTATGGCGTGTGGTCTCAAGACTTGATCAATGTATCGAGCTGCTGTGACACCATTGCCTCTCCCTGGACCGATGTTCTGGAAGACCACATGGCCGACCCTCTGTGCAAGACCAATTCCACCCGACACCATGATGCTCGGACCACCCCACGAGTCTCTCTCAACAACACAAGCATCCGAATAACGTTCCCCACGACGTCGCTAGACTCTCTGCCATCTGCTGTTGAGATGCAATAACGGCTCTCGTCTGAGAAGAAGACTCTTCTCCACTGTCGGTGGCGCCAATGGTGATGCTGTGTTGCCCACTGAAGACGGCCCCGGCGATGACGTAGTGTCAGAATGGGTCCTCGGTGTGGCCTGTGACAGTGGAGGTGTCTGCTCGTCAATCGTTGACGCACGGTGTCCTCATGGTGTGTCCCCATGGTCTGTCGAGCAGTTTCCGCAGCAGTAACAAAGCGATCTTGAAGATGCTCTCGCACAATCTGACGATCCTGACGTCTGGTGGTGACCCTTGGTCTTCCACTACGTGGTCGGTCATCTGTCGGTGGTCTGGTACCGTTCCTGGAGCCTGTATATGGTCCTTTCGTGGACTTGACTTGCCGGGCGGTGTGTCCAGCTTGCAATCGTCCAAGGGCTTGGTGTCGCTGATTTCTTGTCAATCTTGGCATGTGGTTGCAATTCAATAACGAATAAATGTCATCCGATCTAGGTGGATTGTTATAGGGCAAGAAATGGGTGAACGCATGTGCATTTCAATTTGCAGGGAACTCACGTGCATCGGGTTACCATGGCCGTTGGCCGATCGGTTTTATTGTCATCTGCTTTTTTTTTTGTCATCAAATATCATTTTTCCGGACAAGGTAATGTTAAATTTTAGAAACTTTGACAAAAGTTACCCAGATATTTAAATGACAACTTTTCATGCAATGTTACTTCGGGTTCTTTTGCGGTTCAGTATATATTCAATGAATAAACACATAACTCCTGCCATAACCTCCACTCAGAACCTCTCGGCTTGTTCCTCTACCTGCACAAAACCTCGGTCAGCAACGGAGGAGTGAGATTGCATGCTCTCACTGTAAAGCAGATCCCTCCGCATGTAGTTCCTATAAAATGACCGTCATTTTTTTAAGAAGGTTATTTTCTGCATTAAGAATTTAAATGTAATATTAGGCCCAGGACGGCCGTGTTGACTACTGTGTCACGTGATAGTCAGGTGCATAAAGTACCAGCCGAGGTCCCATTTGACATAGTAAGCAAAAAGGCCAGTTAATGTATTTTAACGGCCATTAGTTAAATGGTCGGTGGATGTGGATACAGTCCGTCAATCATCGGCCTAGAATCCGAATGACCACAGTTTGTTTTTGTTTTGTTTTGTTTGTTGTTTAAGTCCGCACTCATCAATATTCAAGTCATATAACGGCGGTTTGTAAATAATCGAGTCTGGACCAGACAATCTAGTGACTGATATCATCAGCATCGATCCACGCAATTGGGATACGATGACATGCATCAACGAAATCAGCAAACCTGATCATCCGATCCCGTTAGTTGCCTCTCACGACAGGCATAGTCGTAAACATGGGCTTCTGAAGACCAATTCTAACCCGGATCTTCACAGGTGTTTTATGGTTTGAGCTTCATAAAACAGTTAACTCAATCTCGAATGGTGTAACAGCCGTTATCACTGCATCAAATTGAAGAAAAAGCATGGAAAGGCATTCCCTATAACCCAAAGTACGAACACGCTTATAACGAACTGACGGATATAACGAACCTACTTTTTTGTCCCGACTATTTGCTGTCGTTATGCTGTATAAATGCTTGTAACGAACTACGGTTATAACGAACTAATATTAGTGGTCCTTTGAGTTCGTTATAACCGTAGTTTACTGTACTGTCTGTGGACATATTCCCAAAAACACCCTGGACCATTCACTACCATAAGATTGAATGGTTACTTTTGGCGTCGCGTCGGAATCACTACGAGACAAAGGTAGCGAATGAGACTAGATTGTTTAGCACAATAGAAATGAGATCAATTATACTTGACATTTGAGGAAAATTAAGGAATGGCAGAACATTGGAACTCTGTGTGAGGCTTCTCGCCTTGTGCACTCTCACGCACCACCTAGCGGAGGTTGCACATGATCCAACTAATGTGTGGGTGGCAGCAGATTGCCTGTCGTCCCACGTGATGACATCCCCAGGTGCTATCGTGATCGGCATCATTGTCGGGTGTAGGAGCAATACATCATCATCAGATCGCATGTCACAACAACCACGGGACGCCAGCCTATTGTGGGATATCCACACTGTGCGGTTGCACTAAATTGTAATATTCTTCAGTGTGAAAGGCGGAAATATTGTCATACTAGAGTTACCTCCCCTCACTTTGTCTCCCTTTAATTGTCTAGCTCCAAGCTCCTTCACAGCGCGTGACACCTTCGTTACATTCTCGGTAACTTCGCGATAGTATAGAGAGCTCCGCGAACGGCCTATCGCTGTGAGGAGCTTTGTCTAGCTCGTACACAAACTGTTGACTTCCTATTTACGTTAGTTCCATGTTGACAAGGTAAACGACAGCTGGCCATTTATGCAGTTATTATCGCTTCATGCCGTTTGTTTCTGAAATGCCTCGTTATAAACTTTAAATTTCTCTTTTAACTCGTCAAGTATACACGAGATTCATTAAAAATGATTTCACACGGGAGCTCGTTTCGTATTTTCTTTATGTATCTTTATTAGCAAACCCTGCCTGGGGTTGCTGTGGCTTGTTGTCGTAAGAGGCGACTAACGGGATCGGGTGGATGCAAGTCATCGTATCCCAGATGCCTAGGTCGATGCTCATGATGTCAATCACTGGATTGTCAGGCTCAGACTCGATTATTTACAGACGCCGTCATATATCTGGAATATTGCTGAGTGCAGCGTTAAACAACAAACAAACAAACAGGGTACCAGGTGTGGGCGCGTGTTGTATGTTTATGGATAAACGAGCTCCACAATATTTGGCCGGGTGCTAATTTACTGATGGAGGCACGCCATGGATCCATGTCTCGACACCTGAAGGTCGCAACTCATATTTAGTATTTCAGCATGACAATAGTTACTGCGCTCCGAACACGGTCGGCCATTTTCGCTAAAAAAAAAGACCCTGGAGGGGGCTCGCTGCCGTTGTAAACCTTGACTATACTTAACACGTCGACCTCTAGCACATGACCGTCACGTGATGTGCTTGGTATCGACACAGGTGAACTTGTCGGGCAGGAAAGCCGAAGACAACTGTTAATTTGGTTGAGGTTGAACTTATATATATATATATATATATATATATATATATATATATATATATATATATATATATATATATATAATATATATATATATGAAATATATATATATATATATATATATATATATATATATATATATATATATATATATATATATATATATAATAGACGAAAATTCAACACACATGAACAGTTAACTGGCAAACAATGTACATCCGCGTGCGTGTTTCGGCAGATACCTGTTTACTGTATGGGGACAAGTTGTTTCATTTCCCACATTCACAGCCGAGTCTTCTTTGAAGGAATGGGGCAAGGTAGGCCGATTGTAGTTACCGATGAAGGTCTGTACTCGTGGGTTTCACCAAGTGGAAAAGGTCCAAATCCTTCACTGCTTTCCTCCCATATACCCCGACACGTAGAAAGACCACTGGAATATGTTTCCAAACGACATTGAACCAAAACCACTCTCTCAACCATTACCGTTAATAGCAAGCACTTGCTGCTTCACATTGGAAGAGAATACGATCATCAAACACACTTAAACAATCATACGCACTTAATGTGCACGTACATACTTATTAAAATATGATAGAGCGTCCGCCCTGAGAGCAGAAGGTCGGGGGTTCGCTCCCAGGTCGGGTCATACCAAAAGACGTTAAAAGATGGTACTTGTTGTTACCCTGTCTGGCGCTCGGCATTAAGGAGCTAAAACAAGGACTGGTCGGCTCGGTGGGATATTTATGTTGAACTGCGGCATGGTATCTCAGTGGACTAGCACTATAAAATCGGCATCAGTCCGGACAAGTACAAGCACACACACAGTGTGTAATAATCTTTGACGCAACCTTAAACACCATTTCACCTCACCTCACCTTATTTATTAAAATATCTTTTCGTTTTAGGCATTATGGTATATGGTGGTATGATGATATATATATATATATATATATATATATATATATATATATATATATATATATATATATATATATATATGTATATATATATATATATTTTATGAAGCTGTGTGTTATTTCTTCCATGACACAAACTACAGCCAGTCACTCAGTGATATATTCATTATATTATATTAAACATTATACTTTGGGCTTATTTGGATAGAACTACAGCGGGATCATTGGTGTGTTGAATGAAGAAGATGTTACATGCTTTCCTGTTCTTTTTAATCGCTACGGAATGCATCATTCATATGGGGATATCCTTTTTTACAACAGTGTCCTTTCGTAACTATCATGTTCAACGACGATCTTTGAGGATACAGGTTTAAAAATCGGTAAGACGTTTTAGTTAATAAAAAAAGACTAGATGGGTTTTATTCTTTATGGGTTAACTTTTGATGTAAATATACTTGTTAAAAATGGTATACTCACTGACTTTGCCGACGAAATACGTTAGCTTATTAATACAAGACAATTATCCTATTTAGTACAATACGCCAATTCCCTTCTCCAATAATGAGTTCTTGAGTTGTTCTATGAAACCTTGCTATAACTGGCCTCATCATTGACATTTCAATTATCTGTAGATATTAATAGTCGAAGTAATCTCTACAGTTACCATGGTTACATATTTCCACTTTGCGTGAGTCCATAAAATTGACGTTAGAATTTGTTTCTTCATCAAGCCCAGTTCTGACGTTCACTATATTGTTTTTAGTACCTTTCCACAAATCCATGCATTAGCGGAACAGGTGTTACCAGTGACGTCACTTCCTGTTCCAAGGCCTGTCTGGCAGGACCTGTCTCACAGCCATACCTTCCATGTTATCCGTCGGATGGGTCTATTTATCAGGTCCAGTAATGGTAAATGACAAGCATTTCCCGTTAAGGCCAAATTATCACGGTTAACTAATGGATTTTGATTCCTGATATAGAACGTGTTCTTTGATTGTGACATTTGCTTTTTTAGGAACAGAAATAATGCATTTCGAAATACGTTTCCCATGTTTCGACATTTACACATTTAATTGTAGGCATGTGGGTGGATCATCTATTTTGGTGAAGCAACGATCGCCACCAAGACATATTGATGACACATTATGCGTATGCTTCATTTAGACTGAACAGACTTGCCTTTAAAATTAAACAAGATCAGCAGTTGGATTTTGATGTATCCAGAAATGAACTTCTGACCGTGATGACAAATCAGTTGTTAATTGTGATTAGAGTGAACGTACACCCCTCAAAGTTTGATGAAGGTCACCACTTTAAGAGGTAATACAGTAAACTACGGATATAACGAACTCAAAGGGACCACTAATTTTAGTTCGTTATAACCGTAGTTCTTTAGAAGCATATAAATAGCATACGAGTTACTACAGCAAGTGGTCGGGCCAAAAAAGTAAGTTCGCTATATCCGTCAGTTTGTTATAAGCGCGTTCGTTATAAACGTAGTTTACTGTACGTCAAATTGTGTGTTTTCTGTTGAAATAGCCAAAGACAACATTGCGTGAATACATGTTTAATGGAAACTGTCCGCTGTCATGTGCCACATGATGTCAACTAACAAAATGTGACCAATGATCAGTACGACCACCCGTCAGAATGAGAGTATCTGAACAAAACTGAAACGTCACTAACATCAACTTCATTGTCCAAACAAAACGAGTTCCTGTAGAGTTACCGGAAGGAACAGTCGACCCGCAGCTCGTTCCACACGTGTTCGTTACAGTTGAGGTCTGGTAACCGGACTTCATGCGGACAATGGTCTCCTGCTCTAAGTAGGCATCAACGACCCTGGCACGATGAGGTCGCGAGTTATTGCCCATGAGGATAAAGTCCGGTCCGATTGCATAGGGTCTCACGTACACATCCAGAATGTGACATGGAGATCGGTTCTTCCACCACCACTGATCTCACCCAAAAATCATGATTAGAGGATTGCCATTGCAATGTTGAATCCTGAATAATGTTAAAGCCGCTGGCGTTCCGCAGGTCATTTCTGAGTGTGGTGGCAGTTACGACATGATGACAACTTGCTGCAAGGAGGAGAAACCTGTCTTCCCGCAGTATAGCGGAAGGCTGTCGACCGCCTGCACGTCGCTGGGTCGCTGATCCAAACGTCTGGTATCGATTCCATGCCCTCCTGATCACACATTGGCTGACACCGAAGACGTTAGCAACGTGACGTTGTGTTGACCATGTTTCAAGGATCCCTTTGCATCTGCCTAACAATTTGACGCCGAGGGGGCATAAGTTCATATTTCAATCTTTATTTGATGGATAATTTATTTTGATATCATCAAAACTTGGCCCTTAGCAAACTTTGGTAGCATATTAATGTAAGTATCCCTCTGCAAGCGCTTGAAACGGTAACACTATTCATCGGCCTAATTATCCCAATTAAATGAGATGAGCGACTGGGTGTGGTTGAAAAGTATTTCAGTTGTATCGGTTTGTCAGCTTGACGCGGCAAGAAAAGCCCAAATGATGCAGGTCTTTACCACGTTGAAGAAACCCAGGAGCACGGGTATTGTGCTAACATACCTAGAAACCGGTCGAACCGGGATTCGAACACAATATCATAGGTTTCTGGCACGTCTAAGGGACGCAACTCTGCACAGCGAGTTCCGACTGAGACGTCTGGGCTCACCGTGCCCCTACACAGATGAGAGATACATTATACGTTGACAGAGCTGTGTGTACCATGCTGTAACCTAACCAAACTAGCCTTTTAAAGCAATACGATGACGTAATATACTACTCAGAAAAGGTTAAGAATCACTCGATTGTGTCATACTATAGTTAATTGTGATGCCATGACTGATTAACTATTAGTAATATGAAACAATCGGTTGATCCTTATTTATTTGAGTAGTATAGATTCGTTGATTTTCAGAAACAATGGAAGAGAATCTTTTGATGTACAAATTATTCACCTTTTAATGAATGAGTCGTATTCAAAGTATCAGCAGCCACTAGGTATTCTGAGTAATTTCCACTTAGGCCGAGACCTGTTTTATGTCTGTGCAGCATCGGCTGTCCTTCCTGCACAGATGTCCCGTGTGTATATGTATATATCCACGAAACACGCCCTCTATCTTCATGTATGTTGAGGCAATGATGGTATCTGTGACGGGGTTCATTCAGCTGCAATCGGCTTTCCGTTGACATTTAGAAATTCAGTTTGATCAATGGTGCCTCGTTGTGCCTCAAAGACTTCACGAGCCAATAAGATTGCAAGTGGGACTTCACCTGCGGCTGTATATCCCAGAACTGCTGTGTACTCATCGGGGAGGATGGGTATCAACCTTGTATCAGAAGCTACTTGCGTGTATAGTCAGATATGTGTGATGTTTGATCCTACAGTGAACAGCATCACTTCAGTTGAGCGTATCTGGGTGTACCTCATCAAGAGAGTGTATCTAAGTGTACCTCCTCAACGTAGATATGTTAGTGTACCTCCTCAAAAGATCTTATCTCAAACGAGCGTCCTAAGTGTACCTGCTCAAACGAGCGGATCTAAGTGTACATTCTCAACAGAGTTGAATTTATATCCTCAATAGAACAGATCCCAGGCTACATCCTCAACAGGACGTATCTCAGTCTACACCCTCAATAAATCGTATCTCCGTCTACATCCTCAATAGGACGTATCTCAGTCTACACCCTCAATAGAACGTATCTCAGTCTACATCCTCAATAGAACGTATCTCAGTCTACATCCTCAATAGAACGTATCTCAGTCTACACCCTCAATAGGACGTATCTCAGTCTACACCCTCAATAGGACGTATCTCAGTCTACATTCTCAATACAACGTATCTAAATGGACATCTCCAAAAGAACGTACCCCAGTGTACATCTTCAATAGATATGCCCTTTTAAATATGTAGATTACATTCTTAATGAAATTTAAGATGGTGATTAAGTATCTTCTCAAAGAAAGCATTCAGAGAGCGCCTGTTTGCCGTAGAAAAGCGGTGAGAATTATATGAATGGATCCATGAAAACCGTCTTCTTCTCAGACAGATCAGATCTGATCACGAGAGCATTTTTGTGGCCTTCTCTGTTCTGAAAGGTAGAGTTCGAATCTGTTGTGTATGTTCTCATTAGAACACCTGCGGAGTGTGTCAGCTCATAAAGAGGCTATATGTTTATATGGTATCTACGAGACTTCTCTTTATAAAAGGCGAAGTAGTGTATACTGAGAATGGGGTGGGGGTGGTATATCTGGTGCACTTTTCGTAACAGTGATTTCCGACGCACAGGCTCGGACGTACAGTTGTATCTCCCTTGACTTTTCGGGAGCAAATTATTTAACTCACCTGATAAGAATCACGAATCTGAATACCCACTACTGTAAAGTTTAAATTGATTAAAGTTTCAGACAAAATAATTAACGACATAAATCATCGGATTCATTTAAACAATTAAGGAGCCTTCGAAAGAAATAGAGAATTGCAATACCTGGAGACTAGTTGTCAACGCTAATGTGAACCCGTCAATGTGTAGTAGGCACAGTGGTTAGCAAAGTCAAGTATGGAATCTTTCCTTATTTTTTCGACCGCCTCCATGGTCTAGTGGTAGAGCGTCCGCCCGGAGAGCGGCAGGTCTGGGGTTCGACCTCGTCATATCAACTTGTTGTTTCCCTGCCTGGCGCACAGCGCCATGGACATAATATGGTATCTCAGTGAGCTGGCACTACAAAATCGACATAAGTTCCGGACTAGTACAAGCAGCCACACACACGTGCATGCACGTCGCTATGTAAGTGCAATACTCTTGAAGGTGCCGTTAAACCCCATTCACCTCTCCTAACCTTATTTTTATCACATACATTGCAGAACAGTCATGTTTCTCTCTCGTTACCATTAAGAATAACCTTTTTATACCCGTCCTGACCTATACCATCTCTGCTGATTAAGTAAGAAAGCATTCGTACCGGCCAGAATGTCCTCGTACAAAAGTTTTCTGAGCTGCTAATGAACGCTGATGGAACATCCTGCACATTGGTGATTATCACTCCCCACACGCACCTGGAAACAACGTGGTGATGACAACAGGACTAACTCACCAATCTAAACTGTCGTCTCAATAGTGCGCGATGAAAGGATTTGATTATGGCGATATATAAGTTATAGATGGTACAAGGTCAGATGATATGCTTCAAATATACACTGAATGGCCTCCGGGTGAGCGAGCGGCGAGTGCGGCCTTGTTAGGGTTCTTTGTATCGTTCATTGCCGCGTGGTTAGGCTGTGTGTATTGGCAAATGCATGCGGCGTGTTAGGGCTGCTCGGTGTTGTGGTCAGTGATGTGTGTATCGGCTTGTGCTGCTTGTTAGAGCTGTGGTCAGTGATGTGTGTATCGGCTAGTTCTGTGTTTTATAACTAGGGCTGCTTGGTGTTGTGGTCAGTGATGTGTGTATCGGCTTGTGCTGCTTGTTAGAGCTGTGGTCACTGATGTGTGTATCGGCTAGTTATGTGTGTTATAACTAGGGCTGCTTGGTGTTGTGGTCAGTGATGTGTGTATCGGCTTGTGCCGCTTGTTAGATCTGTGGTCAGTGATGTGTGTATCGGCTAGTTCTGTGTGTTATAACTAGGGCTGCTTGGTGTTGTGGTCAGTGATGTGTGTATCGGCTATTGATGTGTGTTAGGGCTGCTTGGTGTTATGGTCAGTGATGTGTGTATCGGCTAGTGATGTGTGTTATAATTAGGGCTGCTTGGTGTTGTGGTCAGTGATGTGTGTATCAGCTAGTGATGTGTGTTAGGCTAGGGCTGCTCAGTGTTGTGGTCAGTGATGTGTGTTAGGCTAGGGCTGCTCGGTGTTGTAGTCAGTGATGTGTGTATCAGCTAGTGATGTGTGTTAGGCTAGGGCTGCTCGGTGTTGTGGTCAGTGATGTGTGTATCAGCTAGTGATGTGTGTTAGGCTAGGGCTGCTCGGTGTTGTAGTCAGTGATGTGTGTATCAGCTAGTGATGTGTGTTAGGCTAGGGCTGCTCGGTGTTGTAGTCAGTGATGTGTGTATCGGCTAGTGATGTGTGTTAGGCTAGGGCTGCTCGGTGTTGTGGTCAGTGATGTGTGTTAGGCTAGGGCTGCTCGGTGTTGTAGTCAGTGATGTGTGTATCGGCTAGTGATGTGTGTTAGGCTAGGGCTGCTTGGTGTTGTGGTCAGTGATGTGTGTATCGGCTAGTGATGTGTGTTAGGCTAGGGCTGCTCGGTGTTGTGGTCAGTGATGTGTGTATCGGCTAGTGATGTGTGTTAGGCTAGGGCTGCTCGGTGTTGTGGTCAGTGATGTGTGTATCAGCTTGTGATGTGTGTTAGGCTAGGGCTGCTCGGTGTTGTGGTCAGTAATGTGTGTATCGGCTAGTGATGTGTGTTAGGCTAGGGCTGCTTGGTGTTGTGGTCAGTGATGTGTGTATCGGCTAGTGATGTGTGTTAGGCTAGGGCTGCTTGGTGTTGTGGTCAGTGATGTGTGTATCGGCTAGTGATGTGTGTTAGGCTAGGGCTGCTCGGTGTTGTGGTCAGTGATGTGTGTTAGGCTAGGGCTGCTTGGTGTTGTGGTCAGTGATGTGTGTATCAGCTAGTGATGTGTGTTAGGCTAGGGCTGCTTGGTGTTGTGGTCAGTGATGTGTGTATCGGCTAGTGATGTGTGTTAGGCTAGAGCTGCTCGGTGTTGTGGTCAGTGATGTGTGTATCAGCTTGTGATGTGTGTTAGGCTAGGGCTGCTCGGTGTTGTGGTCAGTGATGTGTGTTAGGCTAGGGCTGCTTGGTGTTGTGGTCAGTGATGTGTGTATCAGCTAGTGATGTGTGTTAGGCTAGGGCTGCTCGGTGTTGTGGTCAGTTATGTGTGTATCAGCTAGTGATGTGTGTTAGGCTAGGGCTGCTCGGTGTTGTGGTCAGTGATGTGTGTATCGGCTAGTGATGTGTGTTAGGCTAGGGCTGCTCGGTGTTGTGGTCAGTGATGTGTGTATCGGCTAGTGATGTGTGTTAGGCTAGGGCTGCTCGGTGTTGTGGTCAGTGATGTGTGTATCGGCTAGTGATGTGTGTTAGGCTAGGGCTGCTTGGTGTTGTGGCCAGTGATGTGTGTATCGGCTAGTGCTGTGCGTTTTGGATGCTCGTTGTTATGAACATATCTGATATCTCCCATGACAATTTCTAAAGGTGTTGCCCAATTCTTGACGGCTTGTATGATGGTAACCGAACGATTTGTCTTAGTACTCGTTGGTTTTAGTGCCGTTGAAAGCAGTTCGTCGATTTATTCGTTGGTTTTAATTTTCATCACTACTTTGTGGGCACGGTAGGGCCAGTCGTCTAAGGTGCCGCTGTGCAGAGTTGCGTCCCTTGGGCACGCCAGAAACCTATGATTGTGGGTTCGAATCCCGGTTCGGCCCGATTATGTTTCTAGTTTTTTCAGCACCATACCCGTGCCGTGCTCGCCGAAGTGGTAAACGTCTGAGACCCGCATGCCTTTTGGGTTTTCTTCTCACATTAAGCTGACACGCCGTGATATAACGGGAATTAATGTTAAAAGCGGCGTTAAACCCAACTCACTCACTCACTCATCACCACTTTGCCTTTTACGCCCAATGAAATATTTTTCGGCGGTTTATTCTCTAGCGTTGACATAATATTTATAAAATATATATGGTTGTATGTATTCATCGATGATGAATACATACCTGTGAAGTGTTGACGATGAAATTCTGAAGTTGTTAGTAAAACCTGCCGGACATATACGCCCATATAGACTTGGGTGTTATGTAGCATGTTTTAGAAACATATGCTGACAGGCTGTTTTATATGAATGAACGACCCAAAAGAGCAACAGCTGCCGTTATGTAAATATTTGGTTCTTCTATATATGCTTTTCGGACATTATTGACTATTAAATGAATTATTTATCCTCTGTAACGTTTCACTTTTTCAAACATAATTTTTATATTATTTTATTACTTTTTTTTAATGAAAGCCCTGTTTCACAAAGCGACCGTAGCCCTACGACTATCGCCTGTTCTTTGACATAGACCTACGACAGCGCTACGATCACTTTGGGTGATCACTTTAACCAGTATTAATGTTGTTGTTTTTATGATAAGATTTATAAATGTCAAACTTTCGAGTTAAAAAATAAATAGGACAGTCTACAGGGATGCCAGTACGGTGTGTATTCAGTTGGTGTTACTGTAAATTTAGCATTTCATTATTCATTGCCAGTATGAATGATTGGTCAAATAAAGATAACATATTGGATGTTGTTTATCTTTTGTCCATTCCTGAGTAGCGGCGGGGATGCAGGATGGTCCAGAGCGGCACAGGTAGAACTAGAGTGACATGGTGCGGCGCAGTGTTGTACAGTGGGACGCTGGGAGAAAAAGAGGGGTACGAAGGGGATGGGCGAGGTATTAGGGAGGAACGAAGGGGTACGGAGCGGCTGGGTGGGGTACCTGGAGGAAGGAAGTGTTACGGATCGGCTGAGTGGGGTACATGGAGGAAGGAAGTGTTACGGAGCGGCTGAGTGGGGTACATGGAGGAAGGAAGTGTTACGGAGCGGCTGAGAGGGGTACATGGAGGAACGAAGGGGTACGGAGCGGCTGGGTGGGGTACATGGAGGAAGGAAGTGTTACGGAGCGGCTGAGAGGGGTACATGGAGGAAGGAAGTGTTACGGAGCGGCTGAGTGGGGTACATGGAGGAACGAAGGGGTACGGAGCGGCTGGGTGGGGTACATGGAGGAAGGAAGTGTTACGGAGCGGCTGAGAGGGGTACATGGAGGAAGGAAGTGTTACGGAGCGGCTGAGTGGGGTACATGGAGGAAGGAAGTGTTACGGAGCGGCTGAGTGGGCTACATGGAGGGACGGAATGGTATGGAACGTCAGGGCGAAGTATTAGGGAGGAATAGAGTGGTATGGAGCAGCTGGGTGGGGTACATGGAGGAAGGAAGTGTTACGGAGCGGCTGAGTGGGCTACATGGAGGAAGGAAGTGTTACGGATCGGCTGAGTGGGCTACATGGAGGAAGGAAGTGTTACGGAGCGGCTGAGTGGGGTACATGGAGGAATGAAGTGTTACGGAGCGGCTGAGTGGGCTACATGGAGGAAGGAAGTGTTACGGAGCGGCTGGGTGGGGTATATGGAGGAATGAAGTGTTACGGAGCGGCTGGGTGAGGTACATGGAGGAAGGAAGTGTTACGGATCGGCTGAGTGGGCTACATGGAGGAAGGAAGTGTTACGGAGCGGCTGGGTGGGGTACATGGAGGAAGGAAGTGTTACGGAGCGGCTGGGTGGGGTACATGGAGGAACCGGCGTCATATAAAGCTGGAATATTGCTGAGTGTGGCGTTAAACAAACAAACAAACATGGAGGAACGAAGTGGTATGGAGTGGCAGGGCGAGGTTTCAGGGAGGAACGAAGTGGTACGGAGCGGCAGTTCGAGGTATTAGGGAGTAACGGAGTGGTATGAAGCGGCTGGGCGAGGTATTAGGGAGGAACGAATTGGTATGGAGCGGCTGGACTGGGTACATGGAAGAACGGAGTGGTATGGAGCGACTGGCTGGTTCAATGGAGGAAAGGAGTGGTATGGAACGGCAGGGTGAGGTATTAGGGGGGAACGAAGTGGTACGGGTCGGCTGGGTGGGGTACATGAAGGGTGGAACGAAGTGGTATGGAGCAGCTGGTTGGATCAATGGAGGAACAAAGTGGTATGGAGCAGCTGGGTGGGTCAGTGGAGGCACGGCTGGTATGGGGCGGCTAGGTGGGGCGGCTGGGTGGGTCAATGGAGGAACGAAGTGGTACGGAGCAGCTGGGTGGATCAATGGAGGAACGGAGTGGTATGGGGCGGCTGGGTTGGGCAATGGAGGGACGGCTGGTATGGAGCGGCTGGGTGGATCAATGGAGGGACGGCTGGTATGGGACGGCTGGTATGGAGCGGCTGGGTGGATCAATGGAGGGACGGCTGGTATGGAGCGGCTAGGTGGGGCAATGGAGGAACGAAGTGGTATTGGGCGGCTGGGTGGATCAATGGAGGAACGGAGTGGTACGGAGCAGCTGGGTAGGGCAATGGAGGGACGGCTGGTATGGAGCGGCTAGGTGGGGCAATGGGAAACGAAGTGGTATTGGGCGGCTGGGTGGATCAATGGAGGAACGGAGTGGTACGGAGCAGCTGGGTGGGGCAATGGAGGAACGAAGTGGTACGGAACGGCTGGGTGGGGCAGTGGAGGAACGAAGTGGTACGGAACGGCTGGGTAGGGCAATGGAGGAACGAAGTGGTACGGAGCGGCTGGGTGGGGCAATGGAGGAACGAAGTAGTACGGAGCGGCTGGGTCGGGCAATGGAGGAACGGAGTGGTACGGAGCAGCTAGGTGGGGCAATGGAGGAACGGAGTGGTACGGAACGGCTGGGTAGGGCAATGGAGGAACGGAGGGGTACGGAACGGCTGGGTCGGGCAATGGAGGAACGAAGTGGTACGGCTGGGAGGAACGGAGCGGTGCAGGAAGCAATAACATAACGCATACATTGCCACAAACAGACACACGCACTCAAAACCATCCCAAATCTCTATCACGACAGTAGGCGGTTTTCCCATTTCATCCTTGCTAAGATAAAACTGCTCCATGTATCAGCTGATTGTATATCTACAGATCACCAGGTAACAACCAGTTAAAATCATTACCAATAATGTCTTGCTCCCTCCGAGGATCATTCCGCGAACGAGCCGCCATTTTGATTTTCTTTTCAGCGTTCGATCGACTCAATTTTCTATAATTGACGAACCATTCTGATGGACCCTTCAGATTATAACTGCTGGTCTTTATCGTATGTAAAATATAATTATTTTAATTAATAGCCCCGATATTCCTACTGTCCATGTGTGAATAGAAATTGCCCGTTACCTGTGCAGGTATCGATCGCATGGCCGTGTCATCTGTGAGGCATCGACCTGTTTGGAGACACAATCAGCAGCAGTGGGAGTCACGACACTGCTAAGCAGTCCTAACCAATACTCAGGAACCCAGTACTAAATTGAAACTGACGCAACACGCAGGTTGTTTGGACAGAAGAACTGATTAAACGGCCCCTGCATTTGTCACTTCCATTTTTTAAACTCTCTTCCATCTTTTGTCAAGACCCCTACGGCATTGGCTTGTAATTACCTACCCTATATCTATATGATGATAATCGGTGTTTATACTCCACGGGGAATGTTTGTCATCATGGTAACGTGTCTCACTGGCTGCGTTTGTCCAAGGCTTGAATAAAATGAAATCATTAGAGCTGTTTAATCAAGATATCATTCAAAATCTACTTGTTTTCAACATAAATGTCATATTCTTTGAAGGCTTTAGGTTACAAAATATCTGTGTGCTTTACAGAGGTTTGAGTTAGCACTGAAAACATAAACAGAGAAAGGTGTAGGAACAAGTGCAAGGCTTTAACCGAAACAAATATATTGTCACAGAAAATATTTGAAAAAAACATCAGATAGGAAAAAGGTTTTGTATGCCACGCATTTTATATTGTTGCAAGATATTTTGTATTTTAAATAATATTTGGGCTCACAGTTTTAATTAATGAAAAATCTGGTTTTGCAGCTGGTGCTGAAAGGATATCCAGTCGCTATAGCGAGTCCCAGAGCGGAAGGTCGTGGGTTCGATCTCCAGCCGTGTCATACCAAAAGGCATTAAAAGATGGCACTTGTTGTTACCCTGCCTGGCGCTCGGGTAAGGGACTGGTCCTCTGCGGCATGGTATCTCAGGGGGCTAGCTAAGCAGCTACACGCGCACGCGCATGCGCATGCACGCACACACGCATGCAAGCAGGCAGGCAGGCACGCACGCACACACACACACACACACATATACACATACAGACCACTTTATTTCTCTCAGGTCGAGTGCATCTGCATAAGCGGTACAAACAGTATTGTACATGCCGGTGGACAGAAGTTAACCGGGTGTTATTTTTTAAAATTTACAAATGTTCTTTTGGACAGAGATCATATGGCAGCTAAATAATTGCTGGAGTTGTAACATAATTTTTCTTTTTGAAAATTGTTTTGGGATGTACATGTGCCTTTGTTCATTGAAATATTCTACATTTGAAAATATGGTGGACACACACACACACACACACACACACACACACACACACGCACACACACACACACACACACAATATAACGTTTCTGTTTATAAACTGTAGGAAGATATTTGTTAACGTTATGTCAACATAACCTATTCCGGATTCCTGACTGTTTTGAGTTGTGAGCATATCTTCTATCCAAACTTCAAATGAAACTGTCTATGTGTTCTGTTGATCCAATAACGCAGAGTTTAATCAATAATCATTAAGGCCCACGTGACTATTGAATGACTTGCATCGGCTACAAATGAATGACACGAAGGAACATGGCAGCCATTAACAATGCACACACCTCACCATGTCAAAACAACGCACACTAAAGATTTAACTGAAACACAAAATGAGATGTGTTTTGATGGCGCCTGTTTGACCCAGCTCTGCTCCCTACGTCATGATGATGACTCCAGGGAATAGGTCGTATCTAGTTTTGACCAGTCAGATCGCTATTAGCCACCTAATTAGTGCATTAATTACCCCCTGCCCGCAGGTAGCTGGGAGCAGGTAGCGGCGACATTGCTGGACCTTTAATTAATGCTTGGTTGATAAAATAACACAAAATCACATATTTGATGTCTTTTTTTGGCGTTGATGTTTTATTATCTATCTGGTAGTGATGTTTTATTATATCTGTGGCGTTGGTGTTTTATCGTCTTCATTTTTTATAATCTCTATGTTGTTGGTGCTTTGCCACCTCTATATCGCTGATGTATTAATCATGTCTCATATAGTTGATTTTTTATTCTCTATGTCGTTGATGTTTTATCATAACTATGGCATTGATGTTTTAACACTCATCATCTCCATATCGTTGATGTCTCATCATCTCAGATCGTTGATGTCTCATCATCTCAGATCGTTGATGTTTCATCATCTCATCATCTCCAGATTGTTGATGTCTCATCATCTCGGATCGTTGATGTCTCATTAGCTCCAGATTGTTGATGTATCATCATCTCCAGATCCTTGATGTCTCATTATCGTTGATGTCTCATCATCTCCAGATTGTTGACGTCTCATCATCTCGGATCGTTGATGTCTCATTAGCTCCAGATTGTTGATGTCTCACTATCTCCAGATCGTGAATGTCTCCTTATCTCCAGATCGTTGATGTCTCATTATCTCCAGATCGTTGATGTCTCATCATCTCCAGATCGTTGATGTCTCATCATCTCCATATCGTTGATGTCTCATCATCTCCATATCATTGATGCCTCATCATCTCCAGATCGTTGATGTCTCATCATCTCCAGATCGTTGATGTCTCCATATCGTTGATGTCTCATCATCTCCAGATCGTTGATGTCTCATTATCTCCAGATCGTTTATGTCTCCATATCGTTGATGCCTCATTATCTCCAGATCGTTGATGTCTCCATATCGTTGATGTCTCATCATCACCAGATCGTCATCATCTCCATATCATTGATGCCTCATCATCTCCAGATCGTTGCTGTTTTATCACATCTATGGCATTGATGTTTTATCATCCGTATGTCGATGTTTTATCAACTCCAGGGCAGAATGTTTTATCACTAGTCCTGACTAGTATAAGCAGCCACACACACGTGCATGCACTTTGCTACCAAAGTGCAACCATCTTGAACGTTAAATCCCATTTCACCAAAGAAGAGACAATGCAGTGTGGCAGAACAAAACAGATCATGATGCTATCAATACATACACATACATATATATATAATTATATTCAATCGATAACTTTCAGCTGATGAAGAGACAATGTGTATCATATAACCGTCTAGGGAATCTAGTGTATATATAATTTGACACCAGAACTATCCGTTCCCCGGGGAACGCAAGCTGCTATAATATAGCATCGTACCCTCACAATAATCACCAGATGCGTCTTCCACAGCCTAATGGTCTCAGACAACACGCGTGAAGTGGCGATGTGTATGAACAACAACTAAGACATATGAAGCACACCTCCCCTGGAGACAAGTCTGTATAGGTGTATGGGAGGGATGTCATAAGCCTGCATGACTCGTCTATGATAGAAGGTCTAGTTATCCAGCTGCTATATGCCAGTGAGACATTAATCTCACCACTTCGCCAACTAATTCAGGCGCCATGCATAATGCACGATCCGCGTGCGCTGCGTCTTTTCTGGAACGCTGGTTAATTGATCACGTTGTTGCGAAGCCCACGTACACAGGTAACGGGTCTTTGATGTTTCTCAGAATGTGTTTTACCGTTAAAGAGTATTTAAAGGTTTGAAGTCAGAGACCCCAGGGGTCATTAATATTTATTTCAACTCTTTGACTTTGTGTGCTTTCTGGATGCTTGACTAGGAACAAATTATGCAAATAGTGCAAGGTGAGGTGAGGTGGGGTTTAACATCGCGACAAGAATATTGCACTTATAACGCGACGTGCATGCACCTGTGTGCATGTGGCTGCTTGTTTCTAGTCTGAACTGATGCCAATGCTATGGCCCTAACCCACTGAGATCTTATGCCACAGTATTATATGAATACCCCACTCAGATACAGTATACTGACTCCGAGCCGACCAGCCCTTGTTTGACCCCCTTCAATGCCGAACGCCAGGCAGGGCAACAACAAGTTGGTATGACGCGGCCGGGGTTCGAACCCACGACCTTCCACTCTCCGGGCGGACGCACTACCACTGGACCAGGGAAGCGATGAAAGCGTGAGGAATAGTATGCCTTTATTTGTTCAAGTGAGTAAGTGAGTATGGTTTTACGCCGCTTTTAGCAATATTCCAGCAATATCACGGCGGGGGACACCACAAATGGGCTTCACACATTGTACCCATGTCGGGAATCGAACCCGGGTCTTCGGCGTGACGAGTTAACGCTTTAACCACTAGGCTACCCGACCACCCCTATTTGTTCAAGAATGTCATGTAACTTATTGCGTAGGCACATCGTACGAAACAATTCCTCGTGTCTCTCAAATGTCACATGTCAGCTCGACTGTCATTCCAGGAGTTACTTTTCTTGTCTATCCTCTGCACGTCCAAACCCCGTTCAAACATAATTTCCGACCATAATGCACGAGCAGCTGGTCACGTGACCCCTTCTTGAAGCTATACCATGTGTTTTTGATATTTGGAAATGCGCATTCGACAGTATCTCTGAAAGAAATCAAAACCACCAAAAAAAAAACCGACAGCCATTGAAAGTAATAAGAAACGATTTTTTCGTTGATTTTTTACTGTCTATCAGTAACCTCAAAATCCAATTTGAAAACCCCTAACAGGACAAATAGCGTCCCATCTGCCCCATACCCGCGAAGATCCGGGTTAGTATAGGTCTTCAGCAACCCATGCTTGCCGTAAAAGGCGACTATGCTTGTCGTAAGAGGTGACTAACGGGATCGGGTGATCAGGCTTGGTAACTTGATTGATGCATGCCAATTGCGTAGATCGCTGTTCATGATGTCAATCACTGGATTGTTTCTTCGAGACTCTATTATTTACAGACCGCCGTCATATAGCTGGAATATTGCTGAGTGCGGGGTTAACAACAAAACAAACACGAACAAACACTGTTTGGCGACGTGCATGCACGTGTGTGTGTCTGTGTGACTGCTTGTACTAGTCCGGATTAATGCCGATTTAGAGTGCTAACCAACTGAGATGCCATGCTGCAGTTTCACGCGAATAGCCCACCAAGACACAGCATGGCCAAGACACCAGTCCGTGCTTTAGCGCCTTCATGTCGAGCGCCAGGCAGAGTAACAACAAGTACAATCTTTTAACGTCTTTTGGTATGACAACTTCCGCTCTCCGGGCGGATGCTCTACCCCTAGACCACGGAGGCGATCATGTCTAGAACAGAACATTGTGTATATAATGACAAAACACTGGGTAATCGGGGTTGTTAGAAATTGGCGGGAGCCGCGTTCACAACGAGTACGTCACATCTGTCGGATGATCTACATTCAATTTCCAGTTAAAGCTTATCTTCGATGATCTGTTGTCAGAAAAACCACTTCTGTTTTAGAAACAGAACAATCTCTTCAACTGATATCTTCTCGTTCATTTTCAGCTTGCAAACTGACCAACTTTGTTTAGAAATTACTCTTCCGGAAGTGGAGGTAACTAATCGATTTGTCTTCACCATGTTTAACCACTAAAGATCGAATCCTCAGAATCTTGGTACAAAATGGGCGGCACGGGTGGCCCGATAGTCTAAGGCGCCGTAATCCGCTGTGCGTCCTTTGGGCACACCAGAAACCGTGGGTTCGAATCTCGGTTCGCCCTGATTATGTTCTAACTTTGTCAGCACCATAGCCATGCTCGGGGGTTTAACCGAAGTGGTAAACGCATAAGGGCTTTACCCCAACATTAGGCTGACACACCGTGATATAACTGTGATGTTTAAAGCGGCTTTAAAAACCAACTCACTCACTCAGTAGTAGTGAGTGGGTGAGTATGTTTTACGCCGCTTTTAGCAATATTCCAGCAATATCATGACGGGGGACACCCGAAATGGGCTTCACATATTGTACCCATGTCGGGAATCGAACCCACGTCTTCGGCGTGACGAGCGAACGCTTTAACCACTAGGCTACCCGAAAGCCCCCACTCAGTTGTATGTGTTTTCATTCTAAATCATCTCATGTTTTCAATCAAGGTGCTCAAGTGATTTCATGTTCGCGAGGTAATTGTTTTATTGAAATACAGATCTTGATTATAGAGTCAGACTGGGCGCCGCCATTTTGTTTGAAGCAATGCATGTGCTATGAGAGGTGGAATTTGATTGGTCAATAGGAGGAACATAGAAGCGACATAACTCGTAATAGCCACTGGTGGCGCTACGATCAAGCCACGAAATGTCAGCCACGTTCGGCAAGGTTGGAAACTGGGCTTTTGTAGTCAGCCAACTCCCTTGCCCCGGGAAGGATCGGTGCGAATCTGCGAATCTGCGACACTGATAAAGACAAAGAAAAAGACGTGCTAACAGGAACAATTCTAGACTGTTATGTATGAATTGGTCTGTTCAGACAATACATTGCATTTACAATGGCAAAATCAGAGCAAGGGAATTTGGCCAATATGTTTAACTTCAGCTTCAGGTTTATTGGTGATCTGGTATTGTTCAGTAAGAGTTAATTTGCTAAATCCCTTCCACTGATTTTCAAAATCAAGCTAGAAATACAAGAGGCAGGTAAAACATCTTCATCTGTTTCATGAGCTATGCATAAAAATTCAGTGACAAACAATTATCCACAGTACCGCATGTCAAGAGGGATGACTTCAATTTTCCTATATTCAACTTCGAGCAATATTCCTGCAGCTCCAGCCTTTGGTGTCTACATTTCACAACTTTTGAGGTACAATCGAACAATGTATACTAATTCTGTAAAAATATCAAAGAGTACCCTAAAACTCTTGCTGAAATATTTTGTGATTCGGGTTACAGCGTCAAGGCTTAAAAGCTTCAAAAGGTTTTGTGGCAGGCTTCTGGAGGACGTTTTCCAAATTTCCCTATTGTGACTTTTGATTTTCAGGGGAACAATTGACTTTTTCTTTGCATGCGTTTGTCACTGGCGGTGCCACCCAAACATCACTAATGAGTGATTGATTGTTGTACTGGAAAGATTTTTGTCACGTTCGGAATCTCAGGATTGCCCTCATTAATGTTTTTTGTTTTTTCACCAAAGTGGTAAACCTCGAAGACCTGCATCAGGCCTTCCCTCCAACTTCAAGCTGACACGCCATGATATAACTGATATACTGTTCAAGAATGCGTTAAACTCAACTCTCTCATTCCCACAAATATTTAACAGACTGGGACTTTGAGAAATGATAACGGTAACAGAGCCTTGGCAACACGGCCCTGGTAACAGAGACCCGGTAACAGAGCACTGGTAACAGAGACCCGAGAACAGAACCCTGGTAACAGGGACCAGGTAACAGCCCTTGTAACAGAGTCCCGGTAACAGATCCCTAGTAACAGAGTCCCGGTAACAGAGCTGTGGTAACAGAGCCCTGGTAAGAGAGTCCCGGTAACAGAGCCGTGGTAACAGAGCCCTGGTAAGAGAGTCCTGGTAACAGACTCTGGGTAACAGAGCCCTGGTAACAGATTTTCGGCAACAGAGCCCTTGTAAGAGAGTCCCGGTGACAGGTTCCAGGTAACAGAGCCCTGGTAACAGTGTCACGGGAACAGACCCCTTGTAACAGATCCCCAGTAACTGAGTCCGGGTAACATAGCCCAGTTAACATAGCCCTGGTAACAGTGTCACGGGAACAGACCCCTTGCAACAGATCCCCGGTAACTGAGTCCGGGTAACAGAGACCTGGTAACAGAGACCTTGTAACAGAGACCTGGTAACAGAGGCCTGGTAACAGATTCCCGGCAACAGACCCCTTGTAACAGATACCCAGTAACTGAGTCCGGGTAACATAGCCCTGGTAACAGTGTCACGTGGACAGACCCCTTGCAACAGATCCCCGGTAACTGAGTCCGGGTAACATAGCCCTGGTAACAGTGTCGAGGGAACAGACCCCTTGTAACAGATCACCAGTAACTGAGACCGGGTAACATAGCCCTGGTAATAGAGACCTGGTAACAGATACCCGTGACAGAGCCCCGGTAACGTTTAGTATTGCATATGCTTGTATCATGTCATTATGCAAGTTGCTCACGATGAAGATTATAACCGTGTTCTCTGTAATGAGCCCCATCGACATACATGTCTGATGCATTAGATTCTAGCCTACAGGTTTTCCTGTGATTCAACTATTGTGTTTAAGATAACGTGAAGATGTTCGTGGTCTCCACATTTATATCTCCAGCACATGGTTATTACAGAATTAGATTAATAAAATAAAAATGGTAAGTGCATGAAAGTGTAACTTACTCCCTGGAAGCTATGACGGCGGTCTGTAAATAATTGAGTCTGGACCAGACAATCAATTGACTGACATCACGAGCATCGATCAATGCAATTGGGATACGATGACATGCATCAACCACGTCAGCAAATCTGACCACCCGATCCCGTTAGTCGCCTTTTACAACCATGGGTTCACGAAGACCATGTCTAACCGGTTCTTCAAGGGGCATTAAGACCGCCTCCGTGTCCTAGTGGTAGAGCGTTCGCCCGGAGAGCGGAAGGTCAAGGGTTCGATCCCCGACCGCGTCATACCAAAAGACGTTAAAAGATGGTATTTGTTGTTACCCTGTCTGGCGCTCGGCATTAAGGGGCTAAAACAAGGACTGGTCGGCTCGGAGTCAGTATACTGTGTCTGAGTCGGGTATTCATGTTAAACTGCGGCATGGTATCTCAGTGAGATAGCACTATTATTCGGCATCAGTCCGGACTAGTACAAGCGGCCACACAAACACACACACGTACATGCACATCGCTATATAAGTGCAATAATCTTGGACGCGACGTTAAACCCCATTTCACCTCACCTCAAGGGGCATTATGGATTGAAAATCATGCAACAATGTTTTCGTGATACGCCGGATGGTTGTACCCTGCCAATAGCCGATCTTGAGTCAAGGTCAACGTCACAAAAGGACACATTCTACATGCGTCCACGTCCAGGACATAATTCTCTTTGAAGTAATGTTAGGATGACTGTTGAATCTAATATGGATATTATGACGTCATATGGATACCCTTTGACAGCCGGTGATAAAAATATAGTTCTTTGATGGGAGACCCACAAAGGTCGACAATGACGTTATTCGTCAAGTTGGTCATATGTGCATGGATACCCAACGAGGATAATAGCTTGAGGGGATGATCTGCTTGAACGTAACCCTACATCGTTCCCTGGGTCACCCTGACCTCCGTGAGGTGACCAGGCCGGTTACCAGGACAAAATGTCCAGACAAAACAACAGTCGCCACCCCGAGGAGCCAAAGAACACTCCACAAATACACGTCATGAATAGATCAAAATTTTATTTAAAGATGAAAATGAGACAAAATAAATGGTTTTTGAGAGCAACATGTAATTGATAACAGATTAACAGCAAACAAGAGAAACACGCAACTATTTACACAACCCTCTGAAGATGTAAGGCTAAATCTAAGAGTTATGCACGCGGAGGTAAAACGTGTCTCAAGTTCGTGCTAGTTAGGGCTATCACAGCACGATCAAGCCCGCGGGTAATTCAGAGGGCAAATAAAACATAGTGAAAATCAAATATTGGAATATTTAACTGATGTAACGACATCGTCTGAAAAGTCTGAAACAAATCAATAGCAATGTAAAAACTGCATTTGCATGTGGTTAGATGGAGAAGTGCATGAAAGTGAGACTGTTGGTGGAATGTTTAAAGAAGAGGTAAGAATCGGTGGTTTTCTGGTGAAATATTGTAAAAAACAAGTTTTAGATAAACATGATTATTTTGACCGACATGTAGTAAATATATACATGGTGTTCAAGTTCGTAGATTACTAATAGGTAAAGTGACAATATGATGTGTGACCTTGCATAGTGAACTAGTCACTTAGTAAAGCTTCGTGGTGGAAAGTAAACACTAGATGCAGTTCTCATTTCATGGCTTTACCGACACCCACTAAAAACGGTCACCGGAATAACGATTGTTGCGCTCAGAATTTGAGACAGGGCACCATTTCATCACATTCCAGTCTAATCGCAGAATTGTTTACGAGAGATACGTTTGTCAATTATTTAAAGAGTATAGATTGTCGGAAATGGAATAATGGAAGTTAGAGGGCACTGACTTTCAGAATTGTTTTATGAGATCTGACTGTCGGAATGGTTAACAGAGTATCGACCGTAAGAATGTTTTAGGATAACTGACTGTTTAAAGGTTTAGAAAATACTGAAAGTCGGACTTATTTAAGGATAACTCGTCCCCTCATTTTTCATCTACCGCATCCTTTTAAAAAATAATTTACAAGAAGTTTGCTGCGAAACCGGATATATAATCAATACAATTTTATATACTCGTACATATGTTTAGATTTAGTCTTTTGACTTATCTTTCGTGAAGTTTCATTCACCTGCAGTTGAATGTATGAATGGTTTAGAGAGTAATGCGAGCAGTGTTAAGACAGTACTGTCTGTTAGAATGGGTTTACAAAAGACAGTAGAATGACGGTCTGACTGGCACAGAGGTTAAGAGACGGAGACCATTTCCGGAATGATTTAAATAGTTGTAAGGCAATGGTTTACAGAGTACTTGCTGTAAGAATAGTTAAGAGGGCACTACCAGTCGGACATGTTCCTGGGTAGCTGACTGCCGACTGCAGAACGTACTGACAACAGAATAGTACAAAGAATTGTCAGAATTCACTCAGCTCGCCTCAACCCAGCGTACGAATCTCAATAAATCTCAGTCTGTAGAAGGAGTCCGCAATCGTACTATTCAGGGACCGATCATTTGATATTCTTGCAGGGGGTGGGAGGGGGTAGTGGGATTTTATCAATATATTTTTTATTGTCTCAAATGCTTGAAAATGATAATTATTCTTCATAATGTTGAAAAAGGAATTGTCTGTCGCATGAAGTACGTTATTTCAAGGTGTGTTTAAATTATTTTTACATTATGCTCATTTTTAAAAAAAATCAAAAACCTGGTTTTGCATCTGTAGAAGGACTATGCAAAATCTCAGTCCTGGCTCAAGAATATCAAACGGTCGGTCCATTACGAACTTCTCTTTCGTACGCACGAAACTGTTTTTCAAGTATGCAAGCGATGTGCATTGAAACCTCCCAAATAAAGAACCTACACAGTACCCTTGGGTGTGGTCGTTTTACTTTCCATGTAAGTAGCGAATGGCAACTGCAGCTAGCACTGTCATGATGTCTAATTATGTGAATATGTATACATGAAGCTGAAAAAAACAATATGTGAATTTCAAGAAAAGAAGGTATATCCAATCTAAAGGTCTCATTACCTGGATGTCGCCACAAGTCAACATCTATTGAGTCCCATTGGTTTGTATACAGATACTGTATATTTCGGAATGATTGTGTGAAAATCTCATTTATGTAATAGCAGGCAGTGGACGTGTGTGTAAGCATGGCCGGCGTCATCTCTATATACGAAATAATAGCTTGATTGCCCTATACGTCTTGAGACGAACCCTCCATATGTCCTTTCACCTTTGACCTTCGGTCACGTGATATCACAACCTCTCAAGAAGTCAATATAATGTTAACAGCCACCAAATGCAATGCGGCTAGCACATTTCAACAATAACGTTTTGAGTTTGTAGAAAATAATATATTTGAACTTTGGAGCACCCATCCAAGGCACATCCTAAATAATTGTTGGTAGAGTAACTTGTTGCATCTGTTCACTCCAAAGAAGCAAACTGGTTCTACAGACAAGATTGGTGGAAGGACTCCATCAAACTTACATCACAGGGTAGTTGCGAAAAAATCACATTAAATCCGTTAACAATAGCTTCTTCATTTGCATCCAGAGTCCAGTCTCTATCACAACCTTTGTCCTCAGTCCTTCAAGATACGTCACCATAACAACACATGGGAAAAGACACACCCACGGTGTGCAATGCACCAAAAACTCGCAACTATGTGGAGTGGCGTCAAATGGAGACAACTGCTTTGGTCATCTGAATTGTGTGGCACTGGTGTTTGGGGTCAGTCAGCCACGTAAACGGTGTCTCACTCGACTAAAGTCGACTTTCATCTCAAGGTGCATGTTGCTAAACCTTGATTCACAAGGACGGAAAATGAATTAACACAGATATCCTTGAAAAACTGGAAGTGTAAAATTTCCATTCTAACGGTACTAATCTCCCGTGATATATATATCAAGGAACGTTTCATAAAATGTCAAGGTCACGGTCTTTGATATGCACATGCTCGTCATCTTCAGGTAACCCTTGGGTCTGACTGGCCAGCGAGCTCACTTGTTGCTGATCAGAAGTCTTCCTCTTCCCAGAGGCCTTACTACTTCCGCTTCCGACGCTCACTACACTTCCGCTGGAGGTCTTGCTCGACCTCCGACTGGTGTTGTGAGGCTGTGACGTTGTCACGTAGGGATCTGGACTAGACTTCCGGCGAGGACTGGAGTCACCGGAAGCTGAAGAACCAGCTAAACTGGATTTCCCATCTGCGTTTTCCCGGAAATGTCTCGGGGATGATGAAGCAGAGTGTTTTGGAGAATGTTCGACACTGTTCGACGTCGTCATGTTTTGCGGGGAGTTGAACTTTGAGCTAGGGTATGTGGAGATTAAAGACGAACACGGGGTGGATGTAGGTGAAAAGAATCTAAGAATTTCACTAATTTGTTCATCGATTCTGTTCATCTTGAAATTAAGAGAGTCCATCTCCTCTTTAATCTCAAGCCGTATGTCGTACAGTGACGTCATCATATGCTGTTCTGCTGCAGACAGGCCCCCCAGCGAGTTTATACTGGTTCTGTTGGTCTGCTCGCCGCTCCGAACAGGCTCTTCCCCTATCTGGTCAAGACAGTTGTTACTTCGTAGAATTCCACTATCAGTAGAATCGGTCTTTTTCAGGTTGGTCTTCACCTCCTCTTCGGGGGATTCGACAATTGGCTCTTGTTGCTTGCTGAGAAACTTGCCCCACTTGGACAGAGGTTTAACGGCGGCTTTGGGGGCATCATTCGCACGATTGTCAGTCTTTGGGGGAATTTCAGTCATTAGTATTTTATTTTGGTTGTTGTCAGGTGCAGGGTCCTGTCCCTTTCCTCCGCCACCCATCCCACCCAGAAACTTGCCCCACTTGGATGACCCCCCTCCAAGTTTGGGAACAGCCGGGGTGGCACTGCTCTCGGAGACATTGATTACCCTCGTACCACTCTTTGGTCTCTCGACATTGTTCAGAGCTTGGCCGCCATTTTGTTGTCCTTTCTCGATATCGATTCCGACCTGTTGCGTGCGTGCGTCACTAATTTTTCGGAAGCGAGATATGAGCTTGCGCACTGGATGGTCGTTTGCAAGATCGAGAGGTGGGTCGTTCTTTCTCTTCTCGGCTAGTTCACGTTCTTTCTTGACGTCTGCGACCTTTCGGAAAATGAGCTGGAAGGAAACATACAACACGTGAGTCCAGGTTTTCTTAACAATCCTGAAATGATTCCCTCTGTAACAGTTTACATAAAGTATATCCTGGTGCAGCTTCTTACATATTTCTCGACTCATTACATCTGACTGCAGTAACTATACATATTTACATATTGGGGTAAGTCATTTCAATGTTTACTCTTAAAACCGTTTCCATGGTAAATCGGGCTGAGCACACAAAGCTATTCTGTAACACTTGTCGCATAACGTATAATCTAGAAATATTTCACACAAATGCAGAAATTCTGCCTGATATCGCCTATAACCCCAATTGTTACATTTCTATTTGGAAGCCGTTTTTCAATTTGTTGTCGTGTTTATCATTGCTGGACAGACAATTTTTATTCCCGTGTATGTTACATAAACCTGCCGCACTGTTTAACCTTTCCAAAGGGTAATAGGTCTTTAAAACACAGTGACGTCTTCTCCGTCTTCTACTCTGTGCCCTACTGGCCCGTATCTACAGCAAGTGGGGCTCCTTATCTTACATACTACTCACCCTGTGCCGGAGGTTGTAGGTGAGGGTGAGGTTCCTGGCGAAGGAGTTGGCGAAGGCATGGTAGAACTCTAGAACCTCCAGCAGACGATCTCGTTTGATGGAGTGGAGGTCACAATAGGTCAGCGCGCGCACATTGGCAGTAGATTGACCAATCGTCTGCTCCTTCCAAAAGTTATCACCGAATACATCGCCTTTACCTAAACGGAAAGAGAAACATATGTACTCTTCAAGAATCTTTACGTGGGAGATAAAACTGATCGGGGAATAATATTATTTTTGAAGTTGAGTTGCATAGTTTCTAACATACTTTGGTTTGAATATCGAGTTTCCAAAACGCTCTGTCACTCATGCGTGAGTGAGTAAGGTATTTACGCCGATTTTAGCATATTCCATCAATATCATGGCTGGGAACATTTAATGAGATATGGGCTTCACACATTGTACCCATGCTGGGAATCGAACTCGGGTCTTCGGCGTGACGAGCGAACGCTTTAACCACTAGGCTACCCGACCGCCCCTGTCACTAATGATTGAAGTTTGTAAAATACGGAATGGCAAATGGCCCCTTCCTTTTTCCAGCCAGGTCTGTAAATATAGCATCCTGTGTGACACTGTTACGCTGCCTCATTAACATTATGGTAACCATGACAAGTTATTGCAAATACCACTACCACTACCACCACCACTACCACTACCACCACTACTACCACTACCACCTCCACTACCACTACCACTACAACTACAACTACAACTACCACTACCACTACCACTACCACCACCACCACTACCACTACCACTACCACTACCACTAGGGGCGGTCGGGTAGCCTAGTGGTTAAAGCGTTCGCTCGTCACGCCGAAGACCCGGGTTCGATTCCCGACATGGGTACAATGTGTGAAGCCTATTTCAGGTGTCTCCCCGCCTTTATATTCTGGAACACTGCTAAAAACGGCGTAACACCATACTCACACTCACTACTACTACTACTACTACTATATTTTACATAATATTGGTGATAAAATGATATACTTACTGAGTATTGCAACCACCTCCTCGTCCTGGATGACCTCAAGTGACCCCGACACGACAAAACACAGGGCGTCGAGACTCTCTCCCTGGTGGAAGATGAGGTCACCCGGTGCACTGTGAGTCATGTTAAAGTGCATGGCCAGAGCGCGGAGACACCCGTCACTAGCCAATCGGAATGCAGGATGCTCGAGAAAGACCTTCCGGTTCAAGTGGACACAGAGGTCAGCCTTCATGTCCTTGGGGCAATAGTTTAAAACCTGAAACACCAAATGTAAGGTTAAGAATTATACAAATAATATTAAGAACAGGCTTTGAGCTGAAGACCTCCATGGTATGCAAATGCTCCATTACCATGAAGAGTTCACATATACACAATGTGACTCACCTTTCCAAAACAATTGATGTTAAGCACTCATATTTCAAATATTCAACGATATCAATATGGGCATCGCATCACCAAGTTTAAATCAACATGAGTACCGTATTTCCTCTATTAGACGCCGGGCCTCTAATAGAAGCCGGGTCAATTGTTCAGTACAAAAAATAGAAGCCGGGCCTATAATAGACGCCGGGTCGATCAATTTACGATTCGGGACATTCGTGGTCATAGTGAAATGGGGGTATTAATAGACGCCGGGCCTCCAATAGACGCCGGGCCTCTTATTGACGTCGGGTCAAAGGCTTGTCCGAAATTAATAGAAGCCCGGGCGTCTAATAGAGGAAATACGGTAGCTGTAGTCTGTAATAAAGAAAAGGTTGAAACTATTTATAATTTCTGTTGGCCGATACCTGGTACCTGCGCTGTATGGCCATGTTTGTGTCCTTGGCTAGGGACCGGGGGATGAGAGCACACGCTGACTGGTCCGACATGTGTGATGGTGTCTTATGTCATCTATCCTGAGACTATCATCAGGAGTTGGGGAGATCGGATATACGTTCAAATGTTTAACCTATTGATGCAGGTTCAGTGCTGGGGACGGATGACCTTGTGGCGTGAGGCTCCGCAATTGGCTGTGCAGAGTTGTGCCCCTACTACAAGGATCCTTACGTCGTAGGTTCGAATCCAGTATTCAATGATTACTCTTGGTTCGCCTGCGTCATTCCGTGTTCGTAGATTTATACAAACACACAAATGGTGGCGGTCTGCGTCCTTTTTAACTTTCCTTTCAAAATAAATTTAAATATTGTTTATAACTAAAATAATGTTAAAATCAGAGTAAATGCCAGTTCCCACACTAACGACCGTATGATCTGGTTTAATGTGAATTGCCTAATAGAAACAACCTGTCAAAAGCAAGTTTACACTCTAGTTTGATAGTGGCTAATATGAAAAAAATAACCGTCGTCATATAGCTGGAATATTGTGTGCTGCGTTAAACAACAAACCTACCAAGCAACCAAATCATGGGTATATACTTTTGCCCGACAGTTTACTGTCATCGAAGCTGACATTTTACACGAGGAAGTTCCACTGTTTCCGCCAAACACTATTCCGCCTGGGCACGCAGTGTCCTTGATGTGTTCCGGGAAACAACGAGAAGAACTTATAAAAAAATCTACTTTGCGTGTGTTTGTACGGTCATACCCTTAAACTATACAAATCATTTGGATACTATCTGACAAGAATGTTCCAACATCCTCATATGCGCTTCCTGGTCGGCTTCTTTCCGTTACACAGTTGCCCGTGGGTATTTGTTTCAGCAATACACGCTACTGTTCTAACAAGATTTTTCCGGCAAATATACACGATGTTGCCTGATGAGTTAACCCGGTTCGGTCCGGTATTCACCTTCCGGATCGATACCTTAAAATCCGGGCATGTTGATCAGTCGTGGGAGGTCCCATGAACCAGTTGCTGTCTTAGCGTAGGAGACATTATGCTTTAGGAAATTGTATTTTATTAGGTATAGTGAGGTTATAAATTAATCACTTTCACTCAGAGTTTTACGTTTATTGGAATGAATTTCCCGTTTGCCAGCCTCGTTTTCAATAATGGTACACTTCATAGAGGACTTCCGGCATTTGAGTGCTGCCCATGCATGATTTATGACGTCCTAAATTAGCATGATTAAAAAGTGCTTTAAGGTAGAATTAACGTGGGGCAATTTCCACATCGGCTTAAACACCGTCTACCTACCTTACGCTCAGGTAATACGACTTTGAGAGTGGCTATCTAAGGGCAAGCCTCAACAAGACCAATGCAGAAAAAAACCTAAATTTCTCTTGTACAAACAATAGCTGATAAAAGATTATTAGCTGGTATTGTATACTATAAGTGTCGGTATGAATTTTTAAATTATGACGTACACATTTTCAAAGACCTTATTGATTTGTTAAACAAGCGTTTGTTCTAAATGAACAGGCAGTCGCATGGAGAGTCGAGATAACAAACCTAACTCTCGGAGGACTGGGGCAATTTATACAGCCCTGATTGACACAGGATAAACCTTTTTGATTTATATCTGAGAATTTATACTTTACACTCAATGGGGGCTAAAGAAATGGAAAACGGTGTTTGTCTTGGAATTCAATCGATGGAATTCGCCTGGCATGCTTCTGGGTTTGAACAAACAAACTGTGCTTACAATGCGATCATAATGAGATTAAGTAAATCAGTTGAGGTGTTTGGGGCCACTTGAAGCCCGGTCCGCATTGGGCAGACCCACATCGACTTGGGCAATACAGGTAGAATCAATCGGGGACACAGACCCTCAATGTTGACTCAAGCACGAGGTTTTACCGTCGCGGGCCGATCACAAAATCAATCAATCACTTTTAGTTACACCTGTCGTGATAATCGATAGATCGATATCTGGTCGATACTTGTCGATAATAGCATTGTTACTTGGCTTCAACGCGTCTTTCATGTCCCCGGCGATGATGGCTTACGTATTATCGGCTTTGATTTCAAGACGAAACAACAATGTTGTTTTATAATGACAGATACATTGAGAGATAAATTTAAATTCTGACATGGAATAGATGAAACGGGTTGAAAGGTGTCACTCGTTATATTAAATCAATAAACAAAAACAATCATGGTACATGTAAATTTAATTAAAGTTACCCAGCTTTTAAAAAATCAACTTTATTGCAATGAATTGGTTTTTTTATCCAAGTTTCTTTGTGCTTGCACAACTACATCACTTAACAACTCCAGCTAGGCATACTTCATGTCGTAGCCATTCGCATTTCATGATGTAGTATCCAATACTTTAATGAATATGCTGACTCATGGATAGGGAAATGTAAAACAACTGTAGCATACAGTAGAGAATACTACACTCATTCTCGTTAGATACCATTTTTACGACACGAGTGGACTTTCTCTGGTATTTGACCGAGCGAAAGCGAGGTCAGATACCATACAAAGTTCACGAGTGTCGTAAAAATGGTACCTAACGAGAATGAGTGTGGTATTTTTATTATCATTATTTATTATGTATATATTTAAGTGTAAATACATACATTTATTGTTTGTTAACAGACCAAACTGAAACCGGTCGCAAAACTGGTTGCGCATGAATATTATTAAATGCCCAAACATGGGCATTGTTGACATTTCTATGCATACGCATTATCAAAATGTTCCTTCTTTTGTGTGCAAACCTGGCAGCACCAATGCTCAAAATCTTTATTTTAGAATTTCTACAACTTTTGGTAATACAGGCGCATTGTTTTCAGTACGAAGGACGAATGTAAGAAAACTCAGACAGCGCGGCGCTTTGAATCTCGGACCAACACTCGGTCACTCGCACCGCTGGGATCCACGCTGATCATTCAAAATGGCGCGGTTTCCTTGATCTATCAGCTGAATTTATATCATTACGTACCGCTTTGGAAGAGGGAAACCAGAGTGCTCGCTAAAGACGTTTATGTTGACTGTACGACCCTATACTGAAGACGTGGAAATCAACAAAATCTAGTCTACGTGCATGTCAGAGACACCTTCGAACGAAGGGCAAGGTCACCATCGCAATAAGAAAAGTGGGATCTAATCACAGTGTTTTACGCTAGAGATCAAGAGGAAATGTTATTGTTCACATTGAGGATGTTTTAGGACACAAAAACAGAAGTCAGGCACACTAACACGGAATTTTCGAATAATTTGTATCGGAACTGTTCACTTTGAGTGATCTGGTCGTGCAGTCGTGTATATACCTGATGAACAAACACCTTCGGAAGCAATGTCACATAATACGCTTCGTAGTGGACACTGATGGCACAACCGGAGCATCCCACGTTTGTCCAGATGTCTGTCGAGACCGTTTAAACTGACTTCATTTCACCACGCGTAATCTTTTACGTTAAATCAGATTGAAAGTCGCGAAAGTGGTCGCGGGGTGCGTCACGCTCATAGGGACCCTCGATCTATTGGTAGTCGTACATTGTAAATGGATATAACTCGAATATATAATGTCTGTAGTAGCTGCTCTATGCATAACAAATATAGACTACAAAGCGAATTTGATGCGTGTGACTATCTTGTTTGGTGTTGTAAATATCTCCTCATGAGATTTCTTCAGTTCTGATTTTTAATGAATGATGTGAGAGAGGTCACGGTTATCCAAACAAAACGAATAAAACGAGGTCAACCTTGTAGGACACACTTGTGACATACGGAATAAGTATATCACCACCTGTATCTTTACCACGATAAACACCAAAACAGAACAAGTTTTAATCAAAATGATTGAATTTTCAACTCGATAGTATTATCAATGACTGTGACAACCATGGTATCGACTTGTTTGATTCATAACAACGTAATAGTGACGTTTCGGTATAGATCATTATACCGTCGTGCTTGCTTGACAACGGTATAAGGATCAAAACCGAAACCTGGTTATAACACAAAAATAAAGTTGTTATATGACAATATGTTTAATGATTTTGTCTACTTAACCATGATATCGATTCCCAATAAGTTTGCTTGTGATACTCCACAAACGAAAATACACACACAATGTCATGTCATAGATGGTCACCATTTCGGATACAATCGGTCTACGTCACTTCCGGTTGAGTGACCATTTCGAAGCTTTCGTATGGAAGCCAAATGGCAGCCCAAATGAGACTGATCAATGCCGGCTGACTTGTCTGATTGTCAGGCGAGTTAGCTCTTTACAAATGGCGGTTATTGTGAATAATGTATGCCATGTTGTTGAGTATGCAAAGACTCCAAGGATCCAGTTACTTGAAACTTTATATTTAGCATATAAAGTTTAATGGAGCGAGAAAGCCACTCAGGGTGTTTGTAAGACCTGATGTCATCTGATAGCATTGCTTTTCTATTGTGACAATCAATACAGGTCACAGTGAAGTTTACAGTAAATTTTTAATTGACTTGGGGTCATATCTATTAATTTGTAATTGCAAGCGACTGTGACATTATGCGACAATCCAATTTGTAGGTTATAGAAAGAGGCGAGTGTTCACTGTTGGACGTCAGGGTTGAAACCATTAGCTTGAGTATGATGCTGACAAATCCAGAAACATAGTCGGGACGAACGGAGATTCGAACCCACGATGAAAGGTTTCTGGCGTGCCAAAGGGGCGCACAGCGAATTGCGGCGCCTCAGACGACTGGTCTACTGTACATTGTTTCGATCTCATTTAGGAAATAAACCTACTGTATATTCGATACCTCTTATTTTAATTTGGAACTGAGCACTTTCGTGGAGATGACTGTTAATTTAGAGGTATCGAATTCCATTCTTTACCTGCTTTTAATCCTGTTTTGACCAATCAGAATCAAGCATTCTTCAATGCCATTGTGACATGTGTAATACTACAGGGGGGTCGACAATGACGACGAAATGAATGGACTTTGACGTCGCGTACCTTAGCAGCGTCGATGCCCTTGGTGATGGCCCAGGTGGAGACGATGTAGTCCATTACCCGTTCACTGAGAGCCTTGGGGACGTCGTGCAGCTTCATGAACTCCCGGACACTGTTGAGCATGTCGTGGTAGCGGGCGAAGCTGGCGTAGAACTGCTGGAATATCGTCGTCACGTTACTGAAGATGGTGGCGTACAGAAGCGCTGCAAGAAAACGTCAAGTGGGAGTTAAGATCGACTTCTGGCATATTCATCAGTAAGCATGGCCATTGAAGATGATGATGACGACGCTAGTAAGAATACGAATACTCCACTCAAATAGCCTATGGGCCAGGATGTCATATCATTTCCCCTGTCTATGGACAGCCTCCGTCGAGAATGATTGAGTGAGTGAGTATGGTTTTACGCCGCTTTTAGCAATATTCCAACAATATCACGACGGGGGAACACAGGAAATGGGCTTCACATATTGTACACATGTGGGGAATCGAACCCGGGTCTTCGGCGTGAAGAGCGAACGCATTAACCACTAGGCTACCCGACCGCAGCTCCCCTTGTACTAAATATATTTACACCATATATATAAATTAGGCTAGGCTACAATACCGCCCCACCCCCAACCCCACCCCCACCCATCGAGAATGACATTATTTTCAGTGTTCTGTGTTCATTCAAATTCTCTGCTTCATGGGGAGTATAACATATGATTGTGCGCTATGAAAAGAAGAATAATAACGGCTACAACTATACGTATTCTATGCGTGTCAGCTGGGCAGCTATATCAACCTTTCGTGTGGACATAATCAAGGGAATTGTATTTGTTGTAATATTAACGTCACATGTAGATGTACAGTAAACTACGGTTATAACGAACAAACGGATATAACGAACTAACTTTTTAGTCCCGACTATATGCTGTAGTTATGCTGTGTAAATGCTTAGAACGAATTACGGTTATAACGAACTAAAATTAGTAGTCCCTTTGAGTTCGTTATAACCGTAGTTTACTGTACTAGTTCTTATTGTCATGTGACCGAAGAGGTGACAACATTCCGAAAACTGTATTATGGTTATGGGTATAGCTTATACTCAAGGGATTAAAACATCACATAAAATTTCAATACTACTTAGCGCTAAAGTTCTTCATACTCAATTAATGTGGAGGATAGAGAACTCTTTCAGATCGACTCTCCAATAACCTCAAAGAGTTGGACGAGAAACAGCCAATTGCAAGACTCCATATCATCTCACTATAAAAGACCACGTTTTCAAACGGGCTGATCGAACATTCCCCCACGTCGGAACCTCTTCACCAAGATCTCGTTGACGGTTTTACTCTGCCATAAGTGAAGTGTTTCACCTGAAGCCATTATTTCCCTCTCTTTTTGTCTCTTTACCAGAACACTGCCCTTAATACCCCTTTGAGTTGCCCCGTTTATCCATATACAGAAAATCCCCATAACCATTTGATTGATTGAGTTGAAAAGCCCATCAATACCCAGTACAATTACATAATCTCCTCGGCGTGTGATGGCGCGCATCGATCTACGCCGCTGTGGCAGGGAAACGCCATCCCAGCGTTAGAGGCTGTGAGGTTAGTCCAGGGAACACCTACAGCTGCCAAGACAGTCGCCAGGTCTCCGCCAATAGATGCTAGCTTCACTCATGGTTTACGTGTCTCTAACTACATTACTTCCGTGGTAACATTATATCCTCTTTATTTAAAACGAGATGTTGTAATTGGCTGTTATGGAAGTTGAAAGAAGTGAGTGAGTGTTGTTTTACGGCTTACAGTTAGCGCTATTTCAGCTGTATTGGGTTAGCATGTTGATAGTTGAGTTTTGGCAAGACAACCAGTGACGGATACCATGAGCAATAATCCAAGCCGTCGGGGTACGAAGGCATACGATTAGCCAGGGCACATATTGAAACTCACAATCCCTACTTTTATCGGCTCATTCGACAAACATAAGGTACTAGGACCCCCCTCCCCCGTGCTCTGGACAGGCAATAGGGGTGGTGGGCGAGACATTTGGGATGGGTTAAGTGAAGAAAAACTTAATTCAATGAGATTCCAGGATAAGAGTAATTACGAATCATGTAACTGTGGCCACATTTACATGTTTTATCGAAACTGATACTTTGACAATGTTCTTTGGATAATTGGTCTTCATTGGCCTATGCTTGTCGTCAGTGGCGACGAACGGGCTCGCTGACTTGGTTGATGCATGTCATCGTATCCCAATTGCGTGGATCGATGCGCATGATGTCAATCACTGGATGGTCTGGTGCAGACTCGATTATTTACAGATCGAATACCGTAGATCGATGCCCATATTGCGTAGATCGATGCTCATGTTAATCACTGGATTGTTTGGTCAAGACCCGATTATTTACAGAACGCCGTCATATAGCTGGGATATTGCTCAGTGCGGCGTTACACAACAAACAAACAAACAAACAACAACAATGTTCTTTGAAATATGGGTGTGTTTTGTTTGAGGCCACTTACATCCAATGATCATCATGAAGACGGAGAAGAGTTTTTCACTTGCGGTGTTGGCGGCGACGTTGCCAAAGCCGACGCCGGTCATGCAAGACAGAGAGAAGTACAGGGAGGTCAGATAACGCATGCTCTTGTCCGGCCCGCCTTCCAGCTCGTCCACTGAGGATGTGTTGGATCGTATGAATGGCGACTTGGTCAGCTTGGCCAGGATAGGCAGCCAACCGTATTCCACGTTACTTAGTAGTTCGGCGTTTCCTATGGAGTACCAACTGCACGCGAACCAATGGGCGAAGAGTATGAAGACCAGGATGAGCAGAACCAACATGGCGGCCCCGTACTCCAAGTAATGATCCAGCTTCCTCACGACACGCCCCAGTCGGAGAAGACGAACCACTTTGAGGGCGCTGAACAGAGTACTGATTCCCTGAAGGAACAGGACGTAAAACATATATATATAAAAATTGAACAGTTCTAAAGTGTTTTGTTTCAAAATGGCATAGTTACAATAACACTTCAACGTCAATAGAAAAAAATAAATATTGTCTTTTGAGAAAAGTGTAAAGCTTCCGCATTCGTCTTTTTTAAACTTCCGGATAGGGAAAGGCGTATTTGACGCAACGTTGAACAGTTTTCAGTTAATTGTATCATAGCATGTTAAGTTAAAGTAGGCCGAAGACGTTTACCACTCTGATGGTACCGATTAGAAAGGGGGTTGCTGCTGACAGAATAAGTAGCAGCATTGGGTCAAAAACTTGGATTCGAATGCGTGATCCAAAGTGGAATCTGGCAACAAGGTGACACATGCTGCAGGCGATATGAGTCGCCTTTAAACTATTTGTCCACCCGTTCCCCTTGGAGGTCCGAATTACTCTCTTCCATTAACATGTCAACGATTATATTTATAAAAAATAATAATATATTTTAGGAGATTCTGTTTATGACCTTATATACTTTGGTCTGCAGTATTTCAATAGCAGAATCGTGGAAAAATACAAAAAATATATGTCATACTTACATCGTCCACATACTGAAACGCATTGAAGACATCGTATGGTAAACAGGAAAGTAGGTCAATCACGAACCAGCTCTTTAAATAGTTCATTCGTATGATCTTAGGATCTGATATCACCTCGCCACTTGGCCCCACAAATGTGGTGTGAAAGTTCAAAACGATGTCGACGAAGAACACGACATCCACCATGCTGTCGATAACGAGGAGGGGCAGCTGGTCCATTGTCTTGATCTTGAAGGCGGCGTTGTAAGGGACCATGATGGCGGTATAGAAGGTGAGGACGAGGATGATCCAGTCCCAGATTGTCTTGAACACGCAGTAGTGGAGGATGATGTGGGGAGGCGTCTTGGGAGCCTCTAGGCGGTACTGGGGTAGGACATCCGTGTTCAGGTTCATCATCTGCTGCCAAAGATGATTTTACTATACAATAATGTCATGTAATTGGTCCTTGACAATACGTTCATGCTGAGGTGGGGTGAGGTGAAATGGGGTTTAACGTCGCGTCCAAGATTATTGCGCTTATTTAGCGACGTGCCAGACAAAAGGGTTATACATTTTTACGGTTCGCCAGGGTGCAAGACGGGGCAAGACTGCGTGTATTACACACGTGTAGACACAAGGGTTAGACATATTGACGGGGCGCCAGGGTGCAAGACGGGGCAAGACTGCGTGTATTACACACGTGTAGACACAAGGGTTAGACATATTGACGGGGCGCCAGGGTGCAAGACGGGGCAAGACTGCATGTATTACACACGTGTAGACACAAGGGTTAGACATATTGACGGGGCGCCAGGGTGCAAGACGGGGCAAGACTGCGTGTATTACACACGTGTAGACACAAGGGTTAGACATATTGACGGGGCGCCAGGGTGCAAGACGGGGCAAGACTGCGTGTATTACACACGTGTAGACACAAGGGTTAGACATATTGACGGTACGCCAGGGTGCAAGACGGGGCAAGACTGCGTGTATTACACACGTGTAGACACAAGGGTTAGACATATTGACGGGGCGCCAGGGTGCAAGACGGGGCAAGACTGCATGGATTACACACGTGTAGACACAAGGGGTATAAACCCTGAGGTGAGGTGAGGTGAAATTGGGTTTAACGTCGCGTCCAAGATTATTGCACTTATATAGTGACGTGCACGTGTGTGTGTGTGTGTGTGTGTGTGTGTGTGTGTGTGTGTGTGTGTGTGTGCGTGTGCTTGTACTAGTCCGGACTAATGCCGATTTTATAGCGCTAACCCACTGAGACACCATGTCGTAGTTCAACATGAACACCCCACTCAGACACAGTATACTGACTCCCAGCCGACCTGTCCTTGTTTTAGCCTCTAAATGCCGAGTGCCAGGCAGGGTAACAATAAGTAACATATTTTAACGTCTTTTGGGAACGAAACCTAAACCTCCCGCTCCCCGGGCGGACGCTCTACCGCCAGACCACGCACGCTGAGACACAAATCAGGATGAAACACGGTTCTCCTATCAAGAAACGGCAGTCAATTTGAGTTTAACCTATACTGAGCCCATTCTGAGTGTCTAGTCAAATTAATTGGTGCCCTGTGTGAAACTATAAGACCGCGAGACAAAACCGGAACATCCTGTTGACGGACTGTATGTACAGTACACGCTATCATCATCAGTCTCTGTACTTACACTCCACAGAACATTTAAATTTATGTAGGCAATAGTGACGCATCTTACATAATTATATTTGTTTGTATATTTGTACAATGACCTTCATGATAATTCATTCACTAGTTTGTTTGTTGATCAGGCAATCTCGGGAAGAGGTACAAGGCATATGCATATTTCGACTCACGTTCGCAATTTGTGACGGCTTTGAGTTGTCAAACTTTGTATTTGGCATATGCGATGAAAACTGCAGCAGGGTGGACCGGTTCCGCGTCACAGACCGCGCCAGGCGGGCGAACTTGCTCAAACCAGCTGCAATATCAAACGTATCAAACATGTCAAACATTTTAAAACATGTAAAATGTTTCAAGCATGTGAAGCATCTCAAACGCATAAAAAATGTCAAACGCATCAAACATGTTATATATATCAAACATCTCAAACGCATCAAACATAAAATTCAAACATATCAAACATGTCAAACTTCAAACTCATCAAACATGTCAAACATCAAAAATCACAAATCTTCCCTTGCTTTTGTTAACTGTCTGAAATAAACAACGAAACTGTGGCGTGTTCATTTCATTCAATAAAACCTGTACAGTTATGATTCCTTTTAGTAGAACGCATATAGAAATCCTTCCTTAGAAATTTGGTTTTATAAAAACATGAAGAATACAGTTATGCTTAATAATAATAAATTCGACAAAACCGTTTCCATAATGTCCTAAGCATGCGTTCATGAATCACTATCCCATGCCAGTTGTTCGCGAAAAGGTGAGCAATGTTGGGCTCTTCGGATGTCATTGTCACAAACAAAGACAAGTCAATTTAAACCATTTAAATCCATCAAATCACTTGTGATTGGCTTTTACCTTTGCCGCCTTCGTCGTCGATTGGTTGTTTGAGGGCAGTAATGTCCTTGAAGGAGCACATGAATAGCACCACTTGGTCCTTCTCGTTCTTGATGGGGGCCACGTGCAGGAGTAGCCATAGTGGAGTCCCTGCGGAACAATATTACAGGCTCACGCACTTTATCTTAAACGTTATCAACAAAAGATTCAACGAGAATGGTCGTGAACGTTCCTGAAAATATATTGACAGACATAAGCAAGAGAACATATGCCAAAGCGCCAGTCTGTCCCACCGTGTCAGCCTTGATGATGCTGGGTGAGTGATTGTGTTGGGTTTAACGCCGCTTTTAACAGTATTCCAGTTTTATCACGGCGTGTCAGCTTAATGTGGGAGGAAAGCCCGAAGTGATGCAGACCTCAGACGTTTACCACTTCGGTGAAACCCACGAGCACGGGTATGGTGCTGACAAACCTAGAAAAATAATCGGGGCGAAGCGGGATTCGAACCCACAATCATAGGTTTCTGGCGAGTCCAAGGGACGCAACTCTACACAGCGAATCGCGGAGCCTTAGACGACTGGGCCACTTGTGCAGGACCAGGAAATAGAATCAGCATTCTAGCCTCAAATCAGGTTGTAGCGATTTAAATTCACATAAAACTGATAGATTCCTTTAAAATGACCCATCCTGCTATTGTGGCGCTACTTGTATACATATGCTTGCCGTAAGAGGCAAATATTGCTGAGTGCGGCGTTAAACAACAAACAAACAAACTTGTATACATGTATGGTAATGATGAAAAATGTGCGCAGGAAACAATAGAATATATCCAATGTGTACAAACAGTTACTTCAGAAAGTGGTAAATATAAATAACCAGTACGGTATTCTATTTCAATTATCTACTTATGGTCTTATGATGATATTATTGGTTAACCGATAGTATTGATGTTAGTAAATATTTTCATATAAAATATATTGTATGTCATGCAATATGATTTCATATTTTCGTATTGGAGTGACAATAAGATAAGCAAGCCTTTGGATTGTTTGCCAATCCATTTCGTTATGAAATATACATGTATATGTTTACAGCCAAACAAACCCGGAGTATTTGCTAACCCTGACGTTTTAGTTTGAATACCGTCTGGCTTAACGAGTGTCCATGTTCATACAGCATCACAATACAGGTGGGGGTGGGGATTGGTGTGTGTGTTATTTTTGTTGTTGTCGTGTTTTTTGTTTTTTTAACGTGTGTTGTAGTTGTTGTTTTTGTTTGGTTTTGTTTTTGTTTGTTTTTGTTTGTTTGGTTTTTGTTGTTGTTGTTTTTGTTTTTTGGGGAGGAGGGGGGGGGGGGGGGGTTATACTCTCCGGCCATCTTTGGGTACGTAATTGATACCAGTCTTTCGATCAATATATATTTATAGGCCTGTTTCATTCCAGAGATAATTTAACTTTCAACGTGTCACAGCCCATCTGTGATTTATAGCATAGATAACAACTATTGTCTATTAATATTTCAACATAACTAATCACATTCAGTCCTTGCACCTGCTGTTCGTATAATCAGGTCAGACGTCACCTTCATCAACATACACGACCGCAGTGGAGCCAGAAGCAGTGCAACCTCTCAGGCCAACAGTAATGGGTAAACAAGCATTCTTAGAGTCATCAATATACACCTTTCACTTGAACAAAACTCCTATTTGTCAGGCAGTCCATGGGGGTTAGAACTAATATCAGAGTATTACAGGTTCGTCGTTTTCGTGCATGCATTCATTTTTCTGAATAGTGTTGCCATGTACCTTGGTGAGCAGATTGAGTCTGCGTCGCGGGCTGTCAGTGTTTAGCCCAAGGCTCGCGGCTACCCTGATATAACAGACAGCCCCATCGATCAGCACTGGGAGTGGTACACGGGGAATGGGGCTCATATAGCATCGTATTAACGACCCGTGACGTCACAACTCTCATTATGTCCCCATTAGCTTTTTGATGGCGTTTAGGATACGAAGAAAATAAACATAGAAAGAACACAGGCTCGCAGATGGGAATGACTTGAGATTTTGATATTTACATGATATTTATGGGGGTCAACAATTTCAGGGTCATTTTCTCTGTGTGCGCAAATTGGTTTGTTCCGATCTATTAGGCGGTGTATGTAGGTATCCAACTTATTAAATAATGATAGGTGGCGTCGTTTGTAGATAGATCAGTTCACGTGGTGCAATGGCCGACATAAAAGAAACACAGTTCACCAGTGACGCTGCCTTTACAAAACTGTCATCCATGTTCTCAAAGCGACATAATACGACAGCCAGGCTCTCATATGTCGTGTTTCCCCTGGGCAGGGGACTTCGGACTGAACAAGTCAATATGATTGAAACCCCACTGTCAGAATCAATGTACGACACACGCCGAACAACGAGACGTCATTTGAGGGTATTATGCAACAGCCAGACGGGAATAAAAGGGTTTGTTCTTTCGGTTGGAATGCCGCACTGAGTCTGGCGCCACTCGGTGATGTCGACCTGCAACGTGATAAGGTCAACAACGAGCCAAATGCTTTACAAAGAAGCTAGTGATATAGGGTTACATTGAACTGGCTTCTGAGCTGACGGAAACATGGAACAGATATTGGCATTTTCGACTCAACTGGCACATAGCTAGTGTTTGTTTGTTTGTTGCTTCACGCCACACACAACAATATCCCAGCTATGTGACGGTGGTAAATAATCGATGCTGGACCAGGCAATCCAGTGATTGACATCATGAGCATTGATCTGCGCCATTGGGATACGAAGACAAGCATCAACCAAGTCAGTGACCACCCGATCCCGTCAGTCACCTCTTATGACAAGCATGGGTTGCTGAAGGCCCTTCCTGCCTTAGATTATGGGAAAAGTTTCAGTTTGTTTCATGAAGTTGCAGATAATGTTTTGGAAGTTCAATAATTAAGTAAATTGAAAACAAATTAAAAGCAACTCATAAATTTTCAGTGACAAACGTTCTAAGACCTACAACTTTAATCAACCCCGCCTGATCCTAAAATAGGAAATAGTGAGTGAGTGAGTATGGTTTTACGTCGCTTTTTAGCAATATTCCAGCAATATCACGGCGGGGGACACCAGAAATGGGTTTCACACATTGTACCCATGTCGGGAATGGAACCCGGGTCTTCGGCGTGAGGAGCGAACGCTTTAACCACTAGGCTACCCGACTACCCCTAAAATGGGAAATAGTAAACAGATCAGTTATAACGGATACAGAAAAACTGTCAAACAGTGGTCAATGACCCTTCGCGCAGACACACGGCCTGTAGGTTTTATACATGTGATACCGACTGTCGTGTGGTGGTTGAATCGTCATTACCGGGCTAAAAGTAGATTCTGAATTTGAAAATATAAAATTCAGACGTAAGAAAATTTCATTTTAGTCTGTCATTTTTGAAGCAATGCCAAGTTACCTGTGCAAGAAGCAGGTACGGGTTTGTACGCTCCACTGATTTCCACTGCGCATTAGATTAAGCATGTGACACTACGATGTCTCCTCTGAGGCAACAATATACCGGGGTTAGATGAGCTTTCGTCTCTCATCATTTATTAATTGTTAACAACTGCCCTGAAAAACACTCTTGTTCGCCAAGCGATCACACCCCAGCCAGTTCTTCTAAGTGTGATTTCCCCGGAGATTGTGCTTGTGAATTATTCAAATGAAATGAATACAATTATATTTCCAGCAAAAAACTTCCCACCTCTGTGACCGAATATATTGAAGCAGGTATGTGCTTTTCATATAACCTGTTTGCGTCACGTAACCTAAAATAAATTAATGATGACATTATAATCTCACAGGTGAGAAAAGCTAAGCGTGATAGAACGTGTTTAGTGTCATTCACAAGTGTGACATTATAAAGGAGGCAGCAATATCATCCCACCTCATCCGCGAGGACAATGGTGCACGTAAATTGTTATTGGGCCCGTTACATGTAATGAGAAATGGGAAGGGTTGGTTATACACCTTTGCATACGCGTGCGAGTTAGTCACCGCTGCGGACAATGGAGACATGCATTGTAATGGTTATGATGAGACGGAGACCAGTTTCAAATACCTGTTGAATTTAATATGACAAGTCCCAGGTGTGTGTTGCAACCTGCGCACCTGTCGCGTAACTCTTTGCTGGCTCCAGAACGTGTGGTAGCCTATTCTGGGCATAACCAAGGTCGTACACGATAACTGACTGACTGAATGTAATCAGTGTTTATTTTCATTTCTGAATAATGTCTGTTGATGACCATTTATTAATGTTATTTGCGTCTGTTTGTATGCAAGTTCAAACTGACAACACTGTTTTTGATACTAACTATTTCTTAATACACATTTGACAGAATCATGAATCATTCTGTCTCATATTGCTCATTGACTTGACATGTCCCGGTGTTGACTTGTGTTGTCTGTCATCAGAAACGGCGTGACTGCAAGTATTCTTAGAAGGCGGGGCAGCCTCTCATTTGGAAGATGTCACAGGGACCAAGGGGATTCAGTGCTACAGGTGGATCAGACATGCCTGTGTTATCAATGATTTTCAGTGATCCATTCATATAATTGTCACGGCTATATTGCCCCTCGCGCCCAGTGGCCTGTTTCGGCGGATAGTGGAGACTGGTTATTCACTGGTGTTGACGTTGTATATTTAATGGGCTTTGGTTATTTGTTTAAATGGGGATCGGGTATTTGTATTAAATGGGCATTAGGTATTTGTTTAAATGGGAATCGGGTATTTGTTTAAATGGGGATCGGGTTTTTGTTTAAATGGGGATCGGGTATTTGTATTAAATGGGAATTAGGTATTTGTTTAAATGGGGAACGGGTATTTGTATTGAATTTGGATCGGGTATTTGTTTAAACAGGGATCAGGTCATAATAAATGGAGATCGGGTATTTTATTAAAAGGGTATTAGGTAAAAGGGTATCAGGTATTTATTTAAATAGGGATCGGATATTTATTTAAATGGAGATCCCGTATTTGTTTTAAGAGGAGATCGGGTATTTGTATTAAATGGGTATCAGGTATTTTATTAAATGGGGATCGGGTATTTGTATGTAATGGGGATTAGGTATTTGTTTGAATGGAGATCGGGTATTTGTATTAAATGGACATCGGGCATTTGGTTACTTGTTTTATATAGAGATCGGGAATTTGTATTAAATGGGGATAGGGTATTTGTTTAAACAGGGATCAGGTTATAATATATGTAGATGGGGTATTTTATTAAATGGGGATCAGGTATTTGTATTACATGGGGATCACGTATTTGTATTAAATGGGTATCAGGTATTTATTTAAATTGGAATCAGATATTTGTATTAAATGGAGATCGGGTATTTGTATTAAATGAGGATCGGGTATGTTTTCAACTCGAGATTAGTGATAGGCTGAGAATGTGAGAATAGAATTAGATTTATGTGTATGTCATTTTCAATTTTATTTCGGCAGAATTTGAGAGAGAATGGTAAAACCCCGATTGTGGAGCAACCCCAAAGCACTTTGCCAAACAGTTACCAGTATCCTTGACAGAAATATTGCTAGCATCTCTACACTCACTCATTGCAACTGATTCTCGCAACACCCCGCCCATGATAGCCCACCGGATATCGTCTGCTGAAACTGATTCTTTAAGCGATACAGCAACAACCCGCCCATGATAGCCAACCGGATATCGTCTGCTGAAACTGACTCTTTCAGCGATACAGCAACAACCCGCCCATGATACCGAACCGGATGTCGTCTGCTGTACTTACTGTTCTTCTTGTAGAGCAGTATTTCGACCTGCTCCTGTTCCATCGTTTCGAAGGCGTCCTCCAGGCCATGGATGGTCTCCTTGTCGGTCAGCTCGCCATACATGAAGCTGCACGTACTGCTCTTCTGCATAACCTCCGCCCGGTTGTAGCCGGCAAGCTTACAGAAGCCGTCATTGCAGTAGACGATAGGATACTCCACGATCCGAGCGTTGGCCAGTATAAAGCTGCTGTCTGTAATTACAAATATACAACGCTAAAATTGAGTCGACAGAAATATCTAAATACAACAGTGATATTGTCTAATATTTCAATTGTTCATTTTGTTATTTTCATCATGTAAATGAAATATGAATTCCATTTTCCTCAATATAAAGCATTACATGTGTAATTCCAAAGGATTTCTAAATAGCGGGGTGTTAACGTTATTCTTATGATTTCTTTAAACTTAACAGTTTCTATTTCTTAAACGTGTAGACATTCGGGCTCGCCCAATCAAAAACCCGGATTCCCGACAGCTATCTAATATATAAAACCCATTCTGCGTATTATTGTCATATCATCTCCAATGCAACTTCACTGATGATTTCGAGCTGTCTCTATACCAGGACTGTATTGTCCAATGTGGACATCATATCGTTTTGAGAGGTCTCCATTAACCTGTACCAGATTAAATTCACAATTTTAAAACACATGTTTTTCTTCATTCATTGGTCTTGTTTTTGCATTGTTTCTGGTTTAAGACACATTTGGAGGTGAATGAGTGAGTAAATATGGTTTTGCGCCGCTTTTAGCAATATTCAAGCAATATCACGGCGGGGGACAACACTAATTTTGGAGGTAACATGGTACAGTGAAATAAGGACACTGTCGTATGAAAAATAAAGACAACTGTAATTGTGGACAATCCGGTGATGACAATCCGTCAGTTAGCCTGCTAACCTGGACATCGCCCTTTCTGTTCTCGGGCACAGACATTACTCAATTATTGATATTCGATTCATTCCTCTCCGCATACCAAATAATTGGTTTTAAAGATCATTTTTCGTCTATTTTGGTAATATAATTTTCTATACCTTCAAGATAGTGTCTGCTGTTAGAGAGTGCACTTCTCCTATTACAGCGAGTCTGTACAATCTGCTTCAGCATGGTAATGCTTTGTGTCATAAAAGTGGCTCTATTAGAACCAAACCAAACACGTATTTTTTTCTTATACATTTTGTTTTCATTACTCGTTATCGAATCAATATGTTTTGATTTGTTTCAAGACAATTAACGTGTGTTTTGGTCACATAAATATAATAAGGTAATTTGACTGAATAAATCAGGCATCACGTGACAAAGTGGGAAACTCATTACCCGATGCTGCAACCTGATATGATATACAGGAATAGCGTCAGTGATAAGTCTCACTCGGATTACATCGGGCATGTTCGCACTACAACGCACAGAAACTCATGAAAAGTGATGAGATCATGTGTATTTATTTGTTTGACATTTAATTAAACTCGATCATGGCATTTCGACTTTTTTTATGTATGTTCAAGCTCTACCATTTCGTAAAAGAATTGATGCATTCTTTCTGTTCAACATTTTATCTTAAATGTCAAGGTTTTGATAATGTCCAATCAACACTACCTTTATATACATAACCATCGAATAACTGCTTTTTGTTTGTTTCATGTGCACACGGTGTATACTTTCTTTTGCCCGTCGGTTTTGTCTATGTTATTGTCTCAACTGGACGGAAGAATCAGACATAATTGACACACTTACATTGACGCCTCTTTTTAATATTAATACAATTATTGAAAACTAAATCTGAATAATATGCAATACAGTAAACTACGGTTATAATGAACTCAAAGGGACCACTAATTTTAGTTCGTTATAACCGTAGTTCGTTATAAGCATATACAGTAAACTACGGTTATAACGAACTCAAAGTGACCACTAATTTTAGTACGTTATATCCGTCGTTCGTTATACGCATTTCGACCGTTTCATGTATACAGCAAATGGCCGGGACCAAAAAAAAACAGTTCGTTATATCCGTCGGTTCGTCATAAGCGTGTTCGTTATAAACGTAGTTTACTGTAAAAAAATTAAAGGAAACTTATGGATTTCCTAGTTTACGAACGCTCTAACCACTAGGCTACCCGACCGCCCCTCAAACTACTTGAGGGTACGCCATGTCATGCAGATCTGTCATGCGATAACGACCCGGCGTATTGCCTCGCCGTGTTCACAATCAGGTCATTCCGACATGACAAGACAGTTATAGCAGCCCATGTCATTACGTCCTCATAGCAACGCCATACATCTTGGTATTTATATTTATAATATCAAAACACAACGTGGACTGAGTCCGCTTTGTTCGGAACCCGAGTCCTCGCAGGATGTGTTACCTGATGTTTGACTGTCTGAGGCGACTGAGGGCGACAAACAAGTTGAGTGTTTATGAGAACCACTTGGAAACAACCAAGCCTCGCTTTGTTCCCTGTCGCCATCAGATGGGTTGTCGAGTGCCACGTTTCAGGCGGTGATCAAACTTCAGTTGCGTGTGATGAAAGGAACGGTTTTTCCAATGACATAATAATAATGAACGTATTACAGTGGCTGAGCCAGGCCGTGTCTTGGCAGGGGCTCTCGACGTTCGGTGACATGAGAGGCAGTTCCACCATATAGCCCTCTAGTAGACAATGTGATGAATCTGAATGGATGGCGTCCATATATTTGTAAGATAACATATATTTGACATATTTGAACTGTTGAAGCTGTTACTTATAATCGATCACGGTCTTTGGTTAATGTTTTCGGTGTTTTGATCTACCGGTAATCGTTCACTTGAATCTCGCTTAATTTATCTAACTGTCAGCATCTTCTGTTGCAGCTTGCTCTCCAGTCTGCTTCTCTTGGTAAGCTGCGCTTGCGCTACGGTAGCGCAAGCGCAGCCTACGAATGCAACCAGACTGGCTCAGTCTCTTGTCCCATGTCGTGCAGGTGGGTGGGTGAGTGGGGTTAAATGCAATGTCTTGAAAATCAGATCTTAGTGCACGTTACCTCTAAACAAAGATCTTATGATCTGATGATCACAAAACCATCGTCTGTCTCTCGCTTTAAAGGGATAAACAAAAGGGTTAAACGTTCCATTGCTCGTGGGAAGAACTGCCAGACAATCTCGGCCATCTAGAATTCCAGAATATTCTTTTGTTCAGTTTTCAGATTTTGAATCGAGAACGTTGGCAAAATATTTTTCAAAACCGTAGTCTGGAATGGAAGTCGCCAGTTTAAAACTAGTGCTGATTTCTGATTGGCTAATGGAGACATCTTGTTGGCCATTTCATTGGTCGGTCAAAGTTCGTGAAATGTCGTTCTGACGTGACCTGTGATGGAATGTCCTCAGATCTTTGTTTTGCAGTAGCGAGCACTCGGAACTGCTTTTCATGAGATTGGGTTAAAGGCAGGTTTCAGCAATATCTCAGCAATATTTCAACAATATCACAGCAGGGGACTCATCGAATAGGATTCACTCATTGTAGCAAGTCTTGGGTAGCCCTGGACGATGTATAACAGTTCCCAGTATCAGATGTGTAAACTACTTGAACAAACCACTGTAAAAGTATTTATAAACCAAAGCCCGCAATAGCCACCTGGGTCAATAGTCAGAGGCTACTATTATTCTTTTCGACCCAGCAATCCTATGTGTCTATCCGATGATGTATTTCAGCTGCAGCACTGCTTAAGCCGTGATAACCTTGACCGGTGGACTTAATCAACGACTTATGTCCCTGATACACGATAGTGCTCATAATGAGTCGTTGGTCGGTTACGTTTCTGTGATTCCATACATTGGCGCGAACAATGGCGGTTATCGCCTCTTGCATATGGCGCAGCTAATCCCAGCAACGCCCTCTGTAGTGTAGTCCGGCAAATCTGGTTAATGAGATCAACACCCTCTCAGTGTTCAGTGTTGTAAGTACATGACACTATGAAGCAATCCTCATCACTTCCGCATCTCTTCAAAAACCTTAACATTTTACAATAGGTTTTTAAATATTATTTTTCAGATTTTCATATACATGGGTATTACCAAACAACATATGTATGACACGTTTCAGTGTATGAATATTAATAAATAGTAATATAAAACAATATTTTCATATATATATATATATATATAATATAAATATAGTTGGAGGCGCCTTTACGCGGCAGATTTATGTTAAGAAAAACTAAACTTTCAGTCCAATATAACAAACAAGGGACAGATTCTTTCAAAATGTTGTCAGAAAGGGTACGGAAGCGTAGTAGGGCCACGGTGAACCATACTAAGTCCTACGTAGGAGATAGTAAGTCCTACGTAGGAGATATTAAGTCTTACGTAGGAGATATTAAGTCCTACGTAGGAGATAGTAAGTCCTACGTATGACATAATACGTCCTACGTAAGAGATACTAAGTCTAGCCCTCAATGCTCTTTACGGCCAGTCACATGGATCATAAACCACCCTCTTCCCAACCTAATACTAGCCCTCTATGCACTTTACGGAGAGTCACATGGATCATAAACCACCCTCTTCCCAACCTAATACTAGCCCTCTATGCACTTTACGGAGAGTCACATGGATCATAAACCACCCTCTTCCCAACCTAATACTAGCCCTCTATGCACTTTACGGCCAGTCACATGGATCATAAACTACCCTCTTCCCAACCTAATACTAGCCCTCTATGCACTTTACGGCCAGTCACATGGATCATAAACCACTCTCTTCCCAACCTGACACTAGCCCCATATGCACTTTACGGCCTGTCACATGGATCATAGCCCCCCCTCTTCCCAACCTAATACTAGCCTCCAATGCTCTTTATGGAATTGTCGTGAGAGTCGAACAATCGCTGGAATCCTCCCCATCTTAACATCCCCATTTCGCCTCGGAGAATGGTAAGTTCCACTCACCGGCGATGGAATGCAGTATAAACGAGATAGAAGATAGTATCTTAGCAACCAGATACCGTGACGTCAAAAGAGCCGTAGCTTTAATTCCACTTGATATGAAGCTAAGTGCCTATGTTTCTTCAGGACTCAATCACCGACGTAGAGGAGGCCGTCCTGGGGTACCTGGGGAGCCAAGGGATGAGGATGTCCAGGTGTTGGGAGGAGGACGAGGAGAGCAATGTCGTAGATGTCATGGGTAATAACGTGGAAGCGGCAGACGGCAAGGAACAATTCGCGGCAAGAATGATTACCAAGACAGGAGTCACGCAGAGATTACATTGGAACACTTTGATTAGCTGTCAGCAATGTCAGTTTAAATAGGCGCGCACCTAACATGCAATGAAAGAACATTTCAGAACATGGGAGTGGGTTAGTTTTGTTTCAGCAGCATTCCAGATGTACCATGAGGAACTGTAAACAATCTGGACCATGCAAACCAGAGGCTGATAGCATGAGCATCGCGTGACAGATACGGTAACATACAGTAACATCACTGAATCATCGGCTCATACCACATTCAAGGGGTACTAGAGATCTGTTCTGAACGATATCATCACGATGTATATCCAGTACCGTATTCACCGTACTAAGCGCACCGCTCCAATAAGCTTCCCCGACTAAATTCAAGACGATGTATGGTCTTCGTAAGCGCTCCCCTGCTGAGACCGACCGTTTACATGAAAGACGGTTCATGTTTTTAATTATGTATATTACAGACTTCTTTCAGAAAACAACAGTGTAGAGTGAGTGAGTATGGTTTTACGCCGCTTTTAGCAATATTCCAGCAATATCACGGCGGGGGACACCACAAATGGGCTTCACACATTGTACCCATGTCGGGAATCGAACCCGGGTCTTCGGCGTGACGAGCGATCGCTTTAACCACTAGGCTACCCGACCGCCCCCAACAGTGTAGAAATGGAGTATGATTGTGTATTAACTCTTATCAAAAACGTTTTAGTTTCATCTACGTTTTAACTATTTTCTTTCACCACCGCTCCATCATTGACAATAGAATTAACTCTTTGTGTATCTTCTGTATATTAGCACACCTTTTCTCAATTGTCTAAGCATCCAGGGCGCTTATTACGGCGAATACGGTATATGTTATGTCTGGAGCATTTTAGCGGAGTACATTTAAAATAACAGAATGGGTCAGATTCCGACATAAAGTAAAGTAAGATAGATCACATCAACATCTGAAGGACGCACGTGTTTCCCCGACATGAAGATTGCAATAAGCCCACGCATAAAGTATCGACCGTCATGATTATGTCCCACTGGTCATGGCGATGTGAAGACGAGATCGCGGGAGTGTTCATGTCCAACGACACACCTGTCACCGACCCAGGTACGTCAGGTGGTGTAAAGCTAATCAACGATCACCTGGAGTGTATTGATCACCTGGGCAGCGTTACATCTAATGTGCTAATCACCAGGTAATGCGATGTACGACAATCGATCAGTGGCTGGGGACCCCTGATGATGCTCCGACCAAGTCACGTGACCGCAGGAAGGTCGGTCATCCACTCGCCCACATTGTCACGCGGCGTTTGGGTGACAGGGTCAGAAAACAATAGGCCTTCAACGATACCGAAATCATGTCGCGAGTTCATGAAAGGGTGTTGGAAAAGCGGTCCTATGATACATATTGAATAGATAATTTCCATGTGTAGAGCAGACGAGACGTGAGAATAACCATATTATTCACTACTGATACAAATACACCCACATATGTTCAAATGTGTGCTTTGCGATTTATTATAAATATATAAATTTTATCAATTTAGGGACAATCAGTCTTTTGTCTTTTGTTTCTGTCTGGTGTGTTAATTTCCTGATTTTTAACAGGACAAGGGCAGGTTACTCTACCTACTTTCTAGGTTACTCGTAACATATACACCTCAAAAGAAGTTACGCTACACCCGATCTTTTCATATGACAAAGGTTTTAATCTGTCATTTCGCGGATTTTTTTAATACGACTATAGTTAATCTGTCATGTCATGGCAGTGAGTGAGTGAGTATGGTTTTACACAACTTTTAGCAATATCACGGCGGGGGACACAAGAAGTGGGCTTCACACATTGTACCAACGTAGGGAATCGAACCCGAATCTTCGGCGTGACGATCGAACGCTTTAACCACTAGGCTACCCGATCTCTAACTTCTTTTGAGAAGAATATATTAATGACACGTGACCATGAAGTCAGTGCATTCTGATTTAGCACAAAGAAGAGAAAATTCTCTTCCTCACACTGATTTATTCTTACCAGCATCTAGTTTAGAATACCGACACAGTGAAGTTATTTACAGAAGGGCACAATAACATACAAGAATAAACACGCTGAGATAATAAAAACATAATCTACAAAAGGAACACAATAATATTTTCCTATTTATGAAATGGTTCAGATACGACGAAGAAACCAACGTCATAGATGTTCAAACAACCAGGGGGCACGGGCCGCGATTCGCTGTGCAGAGTTGCGTCCCTTGGGCACGCCAGAAACCTATGATTGTGGGTTCGAATCCCGGTTCGCCCCGATTATGTTTCTAGGTTTGTCAGCAACATTCCCGTGCTCGTGGGTTTCACCGAAGTGGTAAACGTCTGAGACCTGCATCACTTCGGGCTTTCCTCCCACATTAAGCTGACACGCCGCGATATAACTGGAATACTGTTAAAAGCGGCGTTAAACCAGCCTCAACTCAACTCAAACAACCAAATCTACAGAGAATGTATGCACATGCAGTGCCAGTCATCCCTGTGTTTATCGTTACCACCCGTACCACCCCATACGCTGACGTACACGAACAGTGACGCTGTAGCTGGGCGCCGCGCTGTGGCAGCAATCGATACAGCAACATTTTACACTCGTGGATAATTAATTCTTTATATAGGCTTAAGGGCATTCGACAAAGCAATTTACATTTTTAATTGTCGTTCTTATTTATGTCTGTAATAGTATGAGTGTAATGCAACAAACACGATTCTCCTGTACTTAAAGTATTCGCTTAAATTATATATACGAGTACTGTTTCAAGATGGCGCCCATGAAGTACTGCGTGCCCCGGAGGCTATGTTGCTAAGTAAGATGATTGGTTTCTAAGGTGAGATGTGTTGCCAGGAGCGTTCTAGCATCTATGGTCAGCCTTGTTGTCCTTGTGTCGCGATAACGTGACCAGCTGACCCGCTACTCGGGTTAAGGTAGTTACAGCTGACCGCTGCACAGGTCAATGTGGTTAAAGCTGACCGCTGCACAGGTCAGTTGGTTACAGCTGACCGCTGCACAGGCCAATGTGGTTACAGCTGACCGCTGCACAGGTCAATGTTGTTACAGCTGACCCGCTACTCGAGTCAAAGTAGTTACAGCGGACCGCTGCACAGGTCAATTGGTTACAGCTGACCGCTGCACAGGCCAATGTGGTTACAGCTGACCGCTGCACAGGTCAATGTGGTTACAGCTGACCCGCTACTCGGGTCAAGGTAGTTACAGCTGACTGCTGCACAGGTCAATTTGGTTATAACTGACCGCTACACAGGTCAATTTGGTTACAGGTGACAGTTCAATGTGGTTACAGCTGACTGCTACACAGGTCAATGTGGTTACAACTGACCGCTGCACAGGTCGGTGTAGCTTAGCTGTGCGTTCAGATCAAGAAACGGTAGTGCTTATCGACTTCCAGTTACATCAACCGTTTCATCATAAATGGGGGCGGTCGGGTAGCCTAGTGGTTCAAGCGTTCGCTCGTCACGCCGAAGACTCGGGTTCGAATCCCGACATGGGTACAATGTGTGAAGCCCATTTCTGGTATCCCCCGCCATGATATTGCTGGAATATTGCTAAAAGCGTCATATGATCACATCCTTATCACATCCTCATCTCATAATCACATCCTTATCACATGATCACATCCTTATCACATGATCACATCCTTATCACATGATCACATCCTTATTACACGACCACAACCCTAATGGTCAAATATTGACAAATTATGCATTCAGCAATTAATAATTTCCACTCGAAATGTTCAAAAATATGTTAATCCGAGGGTGCACGTGTTCGTATACGTGAAGATAAGTGATGATGTTGGTGATCCTGACAGGTGCGCGCTGCTACATCAAGATAGTGCCAGACCACTGGCAGACAAGCCGCATGGTCGATGTTTCCCATTACATCCAATGCTGTTCTAGAGGCAACACGTGTTTATTTATGAATATATTCCATAATCGCAGCTGGTTAATCGTGCATATTTCGCTTTACAAAACTATTTTGTACAAACATATATTCATAACATCTGGTTGAATACGGCAACAATATCGCCTAGCAACGGTGTATTTCAATTCTGAAATATTAGGTTTCCGAAATGAATTGCGGTTATGATATGAAGTTTCATGGCGTATGTAAATACAAAGTGACACTTATCGTTCTCTTGTACTGAATAAAACTAAAATACTGTTAACCCGTTCTCCCTTGTGGATACACCCTCTGAACGTATGTCTATCTGCGTCTTTCCTGATACCTTAATCAGCGGAATGCTTCATCCTGGACATCGATATTGGAGACATATTGTATTACACGGGAATGCAGGACGCTGGGTATAGATTAAAAGGAAGTACGATTCTTTGGAATCAATGCGGATGATTTCACTTCTCTACCTTAAGCCGCGAAGGCGGTCTTTGTCGCTCCTACGTATCGCGAAGTCGACCAGTCTCCAGTTTGTTGGTTTATATAAGAGTAAATGATTGTTCTGTGTTATAATCGCGTTCTCAATGACACTCGTGATTTGATTCGTGTGTTATAATATGGATATACTTTCATATTGACAAGCGAAACAACGTTTTGGATAATAATAATAATAATAATAATTTTAAAAAATAATAGAGTACGCCGTTTTGATGTAGTTTGAATTTTGCACACTCACTCACTCTGTTGCAGGCGGGCCTGTGTCGGTGAATGAGGTCAGGTATTCCACAATATCGACATGGGTTTATATATCCTCTTAACCCATCCCGCGGCTGCACCAGAAATAGATATATTACACAGATAATTTATACTTCATATCGATCTCAGTTGTCAAACACACTGAACAAGAAAGAAAACACACTGCTTTTATCGTGACATTCAGACATTCTCGTCTCTGTACACAGCAAAGGTAATCAATGAACTCTCTATAATCAGAAACTACGTTATCCCAAAGTCCTCATCTTCCGGGCAATCCCGGGTGCGATTAAAGAATTTGTTCGCCACCCAATAGTATACTACTAAAAAAAAAGTTAAAAATCACCCGATTATTTCATATTACTATAGTTAATCTTTCATGACACAACAGATTAACTATAGAAAAATGAAAAAATCGGATGATCCTTAACTTCAGTATTGTATAAAAAAACCTAGAGGTATATCTCAAGAAAAAAAATTGTATCGGAAAATAATATTTACGCGTGGCTCTTTGATCCTTAGGGTTAGGGTAGGTTAACCCATAATGTTTCGACACTGCTTTTATCAAAGGTTTCTTGTGGCAATGGAAAGCCTTTCGTCGCTTTTATTAGCCCTTGGATCATTGAATAAAAACAGTGGCGAACACATTCCATAGCGGCTCCGATTAATCGTTACAAAGTTCCTGTGATAAGTAAATCATGATTTCTTCCCCGAACGATTTCACTGGGATCAGTGCCGTCCTGACTAACGGGGTTAAACAGTACAAGGGTACTGATGTGAATGCTGTGTGGGGTCATTGCTGTGTGGGTACAAGAGAATCGCTCTTCGGGAGGTAGGTATGTAAAGTGGGCACGAGTAACGTGAGCACGAGTTCCACCCTGACACCGCGATCCAGCGGCTGTCTTCACGGTAAAGGAGTTATAACATATGCTGTAAAGGACTGATCCTATATAGGTAAAGGGCCAATCCTATATACGGTAAAGAACTGATCTTATATGCTGTAAAGGACTGCTCCTATACACGGTAAAGGAGTTATCCTATATACTGTAAAGGACTGATCTTATATGCTGTAAAGGACTGCTCCTATACACGGTACAGAAGTTATCCTATATACTGTAAAGGACTGATCCTACATAGGTAAAGGACTGCTCCTATACACGGTAAAGGAGTTATCCTATACACTGTAAAGGACTGATCCTATATAGGTAAAGGGCCAATCCTATATACGGTAAAGAACTGATCTTATATGCTGTAAAGGACTGCTCCTATACACGGTAAAGGAGTTATCCTATATACTGTAAAGGACTGATCCTATATAGGTAAAGGGCCAATCCTATATACGGTAAAGAACTGATCTTATATGCTGTAAAGGACTGCTCCTATACACGGTAAAGAAGTTATCCTATATACTGTAAAGGACTGATCCTATATAGGCAAAGGGCCAATTCTATATACTGTAAAGGACTGATGTTATATGCTGTAAAGGACTGCTCCTATACACGGTAAAGAAGTTATCCTATATACTGTAAAGGACTGATCCTATATAGCTAAAGGGCCAATTCTATATACTGTAAAGGACTGATGTTATATGCTGTAAAGGACTGCTCCTATACACGGTAAAGAAGTTATCCTATATACTGTAAAGGACTGATCCTACATAGGTAAAGGGCCAATTCTATATACTGTAAAGGACTGATGTTATATGCTGTAAAGGACTGCTCCTATACACGGTAAAGAAGTTATCCTATATACTGTAAAGGACTGATCCTACATAGGTAAAGGGCCAATTCTATATACTGTAAAGGACTGATGTTATATGCTGTAAAGGACTGCTCCTATACACGGTAAAGAAGTTCTCCTATATACTGTAAAGGACTGATCTTATATGCTGTAAAGGACTGCTCCTATACACGGTAAAGAAGTTATCCTATATACTGTAAAGGACTGATCCTACATAGGTAAAGGACTGCTTCTATACACGGTAAAGAAGTTCTCCTATATAAGGTAGAGAGACGGCAAAGGACTGATCCTATATAGGTAATTGACTGATCCTGTGTACTGTAAAGGACTGATCCTACATACGGTAAAGGGCAGGATCCTATATACTGTAAATGACTGCTCCCATATACGGCAATGAACTGATTCTACACACGATAGAGGACTGATCCTATAGACGACACTGAACTGATTCTACATATGGATAAGGGTCGATCCTATACCCATTTCAGGTTATTAGCCTATACTCCAGGTCAAGTAAAGGATCTAGTTTATCCAATACCCAGCTAGTGCTTATATATCCCCGAAAATACTAGATATTTGTGATTCAACAGATGTTCTCTATTCAGAAGAGTGGTGATGTTCTGATATTTGGAACCATGACCGTTCTCTAATATAATGAACACTTCCTGGTTAAACCACGTCATTCATTACTAATCCCCTGGGCTTCTATCAACATGTGGCTTTTTTTCAAACTTAATAATATCTAGTAATCTACGTTATGCTCCGGATGACATTTTGTCTGCAACGTGAGCCAGTGATATATAAGTCCACAGCTGCTGGTGTGTTAGGAGCAGCCTTGCCTTGACATCGGTGACCGGTTGTTCTCGTTGACCTGTTGTTCAGACGTTATCGGTGACCTGTTGTTCAGACGTTATCGATGACATGTTGTTCAGACGTTATCGATGACATGTTGTTCAGACGTAATCGGTGACATGTTGTTCAGGCGTTATCGGTGACATGTTGTTTAGACGTTATTGATGACATGGTGTTCAGACGTTATCGATGACATAGTGTTCAGACGTTATTGATGACATGTTGTTCAGACGTTACCGATGTCATGGTGTTCAGACGTTATCGATGACATGGTGTTCAGACGTTACCGATGTCATGGTGTTCAGACGTTATCGATGACATGTTGTTCAGACGTTATCGATGACATGTTGTTCAGACGTTATCGATGACATGGTGTTCAGACGTTATCGATGTCATGGTGTTCAGACTTTATCGATATCATGGTGTTCAGACGTTACCGATGTCATGGTGTTCAGACGTTATCGATGTCATGGTGTTCAGACGTTATCGATGACATGTTGTTCAGACGTTACCGATGACATGGTGTTCAGACGTTATCGATGACATGTTGTTCAGACGTTACCGATGACATGGTGTTCAGACGTTATCGATGACATGTTGTTCAGACGTTATCGATGATATGGTGTTCAGACGTTACCGATGTCATGGTGTTCAGACGTTACCTATGTCATGGTGTTCAGACGTTATCGATGTCATGGTGTTCAGACGTTACCGATGACATGTTGTTCAGACGTTATTGATGTCATGGTGTTCAGTCGTTATCGGTGACCATTTTTCCTTCATGTGAGATTGTGAATCGGCTGTAATTAGTTATGGCTGAACGGTAGGGGCGATGTCGAGTTATCTCAACTGATACAGCTGCCCGCGTCACGTGGAACAGCTGGATACCTTGTTTCAGCACAAGTCATGATGTAACTGTAAGCCTCAGCAATAGCCGCAGACAAGAAGGAAGTTATTGTTTATAGGGATTCCTTATCAAACTGTTACACTGTGAAACTGTTAGTATCGGGTGTATGCCCCACATTGTATACTTTATACATATAAGTCCATATTAAATACGAAAATGTACGATAAGCCAACATAGTATCCATATTATTATCATCGTTGTGGTAGACATCACAGCATCATCCTTATCATAATCATCATCGTCGTGGTCAACAAATCACTGTCGTCGTCATCACAGCATCATCTTCGAAGGAACATTATCATTGATGTCAGCCATAGCACCATCATCTTTGTTACCGTCGCTATCCTCATATTCAACATCATCCCCAGCATCTTCCTCGTCATTATCAGTATCATCTTTATTGCCCCCCCCCCCCCATCATCAAATTTCCATCATCATCATCATCGCCCATCATCATCATCATCATCGCCCATCATTATCATCATCATCGCCCATCAATATAATCGCTTCCATTAGGATTACACGGTTTGCCAAAAAGACCTTTATAGCCATAAACCCGCAGGTAAAAAGCAAATGGAATGAGACACAAGGGCTTAACAGTACGAGTATCAAACTCATTACTCAAATAGGAAACTGTCATTAAGTTGAATAGTGAAATACAATTACTGGTGACACTGCCGTGTTGCGTCTAATCATGATGCCAAGGTATTCACCCCAGGGATACGGCTGCCCTTACACCAAAGTAAGCCACCTGAAGTCGGCCCGTCGGCAAGATGGCGTCGCTACCCGCTGAAAACACGACAATCCCTCTCTCGCAGACGCTCTGTTTGCACGTGCTATTGATCGATGACGACATTGTCTTGTCACTGCAATGACTGCCCCAAACTCAAATAAGCCTGTTTGTTTTCCTGATGCATGCAAATATATTACTTCTCGGCAAGGAACTGTTTGTCGTGTGCTTATAGCGGTTAATGACGCGACTGTTTGATTAGTCTACAGCTCAAGAGTTTGATAGTCAATGTGATATGACGTCACACCTTGCTGTCACGTTATTCGACAACAGGCGTCACAGAGAACGCGTGGTGCTACCTGTAGGGCAGGACATGCGTATCATTTTCGCGAACACCTGGTGTCATCACTGATTGGCGTTTTGTATGTACATTCAGTCATATCACACTAACATGCGATGATTGCAATGCAAATATACATCTCCATAAGAAGGGGTTTTGTATGGAGGACTCGAAGGGACATCGCTTTATCGACTTCAATGAGAAAAACACGAGACGAGAAAACTTCATCTTTAACACGAGACGAAAAAGTGATATTGTTGCGTGAGAAATTATCGCTTTCTCGTTTTGCGTTATCGCTTTTTCTCTTTTGTGATTGAAGTTGATAATGTAATGTTCCTTCTCTGCCACCATAGTTTAGTCATTATTGACAAATATCGATGAAGTTACGATATCTACCATTCTATCAGTCGGAAGGCATCAAGCACAAATTGTTACTGACAGTGTTTTTTTCACCGGTTGTAAGCTTTTAGGATATTTTGCGACATACGTGTTTCACAATTGATATGAACAAGGTACTCGTAGTCCTTTCAGTCCACCATCCATGGAATGGAATGATTCTCATACCAAGATATGCCACAACCAGGTGATGTGTTCGGCGTGAAGTACCAATGTTACGACACATGGACCAATGTCAAAAATATTCAAAACTGACATGGACTATTGTGAACAATACTAAAAAACACGACACATGTATAAGTTTAGTTGGGAATATTTTATCATAATATAAGCTGTAGTTTTGATAATTTGTATTAAAAATAAGGTAAGGAATTTTCAACGAATTGGGACAAATATGTACACGATAACAATAATGGACCAATGTTACTAAAACACAACACATGGACCAATGTTACAATACTAAAAACACAACACATGGACCAATGTTACTAAAACACGACACATGGACCAATGTTAAAATACTAAAAACACGACACATGGACCAATGTTAAAAGCATAAACACACTACCGCCATCGCTAAACACATGATTCGCTCAGTTTCATATTTGACAACGATGTACAAATCGCTCGGAAACATCTGCAAATATATGTGTCATGTCATGTCTGGTTTAGGGATTTACAAGGTTCTGTAAGCACGATAATATTGATTCGCAGAGCGACGAATTATTCCAAAATGACGTGTTTTGGTAGAACCTGTCAAACCTATTGTACGTCTGAAGGCTGAAGGCCAATATTACCTCTTCTCGCGCTAGTGTCCTTGAAATGATTAATTTATATTTTTCGCAAAACAGTATTGTATTTCTGAGCGATGACTGCTCGGCGACAGCGTCCATAGCAACGTTACCCTTATCCTTGCAACATCTTGTCCATTAAACTGTCATCATCGCGTTGGATTATATGATGAATATGACTAAAAACATCAAGCTACCTTTTGGAGACACTTGTGCTTAGACATGAGGTTTTAGTTAGAACATCCCACGTTGCTCGTTATCTATTATCACCTCAGGCTCAGAATAGCATCAATCTCTTTATGTAAGCTGTTTATGTATTCCGTCGTATGTTCTCTTATCGGACATGAAGAATAACGTAAGGTACAAGACTCCCTTATGAAGCAGCGCACACATTCATATAATTATGAATACAGACACCGTGCACACACGTGCACACACACATATACACATGCACGCACGCACGCACGCAAACGTACGGACACACACACGCGCATAGTCACACACACGCATAAATTTAAGCAACCTTTTCATTCCTTAAAAAGAACATTTCATACACAATCTTTGTAATTTGGCTTGCACATTCATTTCAGAGTTTCATAAATGATTTAGTTAATTAATTTGTTAATTAATTACAGGGCGTGGATTTTTAGCATTGATAACATTGTGGTTTACTGTTTATCAGTGTTCGGTACTTGCCAGATGCGGCGATGTTGACGTTAATTGCAATATTCTCGCACTGTCATGTATCAGATTACTGAACACCTTCTTCTTATTCACGAATTGTTTTTACTAAATTATCCATATTACGAGTGGATTCATAACACGCAGAATACCATCTACAACCAACTGATCAACGACCTATCGGAGACAATAGTTATAGGTCCATGTCACGTATATACAGATTAAGCTTGAAACATACATATTTTAATCGGCCATCAATGCAAGACGATATACAAAACACAAAAAACTGGTGGCGCTTAGTCCTTAGTATCAAAGAAGGCCCGAGAAATTAAATAAGGTTAGGTAAGGTTTTCCGTTAGGTAAAACAGAAGTAAACTTTTACATTCAATATTAAAAAGGCTCGAATCTTTTAATATATTTTATTTAAGCTAATTCAATCAAGCATTCATTACATCGTCATTGCAGAATATAAACGTAGAAGAATTTATCGTTATATGCCACATTCTCGTCATCTCATGTAATTTCAATCTTTACATTACACATTATGGTCAATAGAGCCCTATGGTTTTGACGTCCGGTACAGGATGTGGACAAAATAGACGACATTCTTAAATGTATCCAGTTGTGGCATCAAAATAAGAAAACCTAACAAACGAATAACAAATGTCATTCAAGGTCATGACTTGATGTTTACTTTAATGCGAGTGCACAACGGGTCAGAGGGCCAGATTAGCCATTAGCGTATTAGCCATTAGCGTATTTCTCCAGATAGACGTCAGATCTATTAACAGAACGATTGTTTGAACACTCGTCTTGAACAGCGCGACAGAACGTATTAAACTCATTTGATAATGGCGAGCGCGTCTCCCCGGGACTATCAGTCACAATCTGATCATAACTCCTTCCTGCAATCACACGATGAAATCAGAATAGGCGTTCTTTTTTAACAGATGCGCGTATGATATTATGATCATAAATATAATGTATTTCCAATCGTCATGTGCTTGCTACAACAACATAACAATAGAGATAAATGATACTGGTATTGCTCGAGAAGATAATTCATTACTAATTTCAAAGAACGAAAAGTAATACACTTTCAACTGATATCAATAGGGTTCCAAACGACCGTGTGTGTGGGCGCGTCAGCTCCCCAGGGCGGTTGCGTTTCAGGATATTTTTTAAGAATTATGATCACGTGTATCCTGAATTAATCAAATTGATTAAAAGCGAAGGATAATATTTCAATGTGGTAATTATGGAACCCCAGAGGTGCAAATTGATAAATTGTTCGATCCGTATTCTGACACCTTGAAGTAGTATACATCACGAGTGGACCATGCTCTCAAGTACATCAACACCATGGCAAGATGCTGAACATTCTAACATTCTAACATTATCGTTGAGTTTTTCGAACGTTATATTTCACGTACAAAGAGATGCGATTTTAACACAAAATACTACCTCAACACATGCTTGTTTTCGTTTGTTTGTTGTTTAACGCCGCACTCAGCAATATTCCAGCTATATGACGACGGTCTGTAAATAATCGAGGCACGACCAGACAATCCAGTGATTGTCATCCTTAGCATCGATCTACGTTATTGGGATACGATGGTGAACCAAGTCAGCGAGCCTGACCACCCGATCCCGTTAGTCGCCTCTTACGACGAGCAAAGTCGCCTTTTACAAGCATGGGTTCCTCTGCTTTCAACAGGCAACTGACTAGATAGGATAGTCACCAGGCTTGCTGACTTGGTTGATGCATGTAATCGTATCCAAATTGCGTAGATCAATGCTCATGATATCAATTACTGGATTGTCTGGTGTAGACTTGATTATTTTACAGGCACCGTCATATAGCTGGAATATTGTGATGCTCTAATCAACAAACAAACAAACAAAACACAATTCTAGATAGAACTGTTTCAGGAATTTCAGACATTTATTAATGATGTAATGTTTGTTTGTTGTTTAACGCCGCAATATTCCAGCTATTCCAGTCTGGACCAGACAATCCAGTGATTGAAATCATGAGCATCGATCTACGCAATATGGGTACAATGACATGCATCAACCAGGGCAACAATGAAATCAACTTGCGAATGAATGATAGATGTTAGCCTTTCACTCAACCATACTGTCTCCAGCTGCGTGTTCCTCTTCATCAGCATTAGACATCATCCAATTGATTACGTATATATATCAGACATATTGTACCATTCAACCGTGTCCAACGCTTTATACTGTTTCGTGTCTCCTTACGACGAGAATAGCTGTGCAAACCAACTAGACATGGATACATGGCGACTGTACATGTGTGAGGTGTTTCTTTAATGATAGGACCACGTCTTCTAATATCCATTAGACGTGGATTAACGTCACATGCAAACACTTACGTCATTTTGATAAGATATTTAATATCTTCCTATTGTGTAAAGCCACCAAAGACGATGATCCTCCAAGAAGGAATTAGGACGACATTTTTGTAGTCTTTTCTATGCCATCAAGTTTAAAAACCATAAGTGCAAGACACCAATGAAGTCAGTAAATTCTGACGACGTTACTGTATGGTAAATCCTTGACTCATATTAGTTAGCTTGAAACGAACTGCGGGTCACTCGATATCTTTTCGATGGTCTTCGAGATTATGAGGTTTCATTGTAAATATAATATAGACGAATAGGTAGCCCTGATTGTTACGTGAGTGAGTGAGTGGGTGATGGAGGGGTGGATGAATGGATGATAGCGAGAAAAATATATCTCAATGCATCATTTAGGCGATAGTCAAACATATGTCACCGCTTCAATAGGCATTAACTGACATAACAGTTTGAAAAAGCCTGCAGTCATTTTGGTGTGTTGGTGTGCTTTTGTGCTGTGATATGTCGATATGCAGGCCGTTTTAGTCATTTATCAGTGCAATAGACATACACTGGTATCCGTATGATAATATGCACGCAATATTACTGATTCACACAATTGGGTGTATTTGAATGCATTTCTGCTTCCAAAGATTTAATATACAGCGTGATCTGGTCGATATGTATGATGTATTCTTGAAGTGGCGTTATCGGGAGGTCGATTCGTATGATGGATCCTTGACGTGGGGTTATCAGGAGGTCGATATGTATGATGTAATCTTGATGTGGCGTTATCAGGAGGTCGATATGTATGATGTATTCTTGAAGTGGCGTTATTGGGAGGTCGATATGTATGATGTATTCTTGAAGAGGCGTTATTGGGAGGTCGATATGTATGATGTATTCTTGATGTGGCGTTATCAGGAGGTCGATATGTATGATGTATTCTTGATGTGGCGTTATCAGGAGGTCGATATGTATGATGTATTCTTGATGTGGCGTTATCAGGAGATCCATATTTATGATGTATTCTTGATGTGGCGTTATTGGAAGGTCGATATGTATGATGTATTCTTGATGTGGCGTTATCGGGAGGTCGATATGTATGATGTATTCTTGATGTGGCGTTATCAGGAGATCCATATTTATGATGTATTCTTGAAGTGGCGTTATTGGGAGGTCGATATGTATGATGTATTCTTGATGTGGCGTTATCAGGAGGTCGATATGTATGATGTATTCTTGATGTGGCGTTATTGGGAGGTCGATATGTATGATGTATTCTTGATGTGGCGTTATCGGGAGGTCGATATGTATGATGTATTCTTGATGTGGTGTTATTGGGAGGTCGATATGTATGATGTATTCTTGATGTGGCGTTATCAGGAGATCCATATTTATGCAGTGGTATTGATGTGTGAATTTGGTATGTTCAAACGATCGATATGCATGTAGTGTCATCGATATATCGATATGTATGTAGTGTCATCGATATATCGATATGTATATAGTGTCATCGATATATCGATATGTATGTAGTGTCAACGATATATCGATATGTATGTAGTGTCAACGATATATCGATATGTATGTAGCAATTCTATAACCAATCTCTCTTACATATATTTATCATCTTACTCCACCAGACCCTCGATACAGAAGATACACCACTTCACCTCGACGCGTCTCCCCGCCCCCTCTCCCCTCCCCCCGTGCGTTTGTGCCTCAGATTGTCCCGATCCACCGTATACACACAAAAAATACTGATTTCTTCACTTCCACATCACCAAGGACATGCGACAGCACTTACTCAATGAATACAACCTATCAACCTATAGCAGGTCGATACATTGATTTCGGACGGCAGTTTTGTTCCGCCGCATGTTACGGCTGAGGGGATGCTTTGAGATAATGAACAGTGAATGAGTAGACTACAGCACGACCAAGCATGTTAGTCCACGACGAATACGGGTCCAATCATTCAACAAACGATCGGGAACCGTACGAACACGACTGTCGCGCAACAATGATAACAGTTTTCCGTTTTATTATTGATACGACTCGATTATCTTGTGAATACCTATCTAATTTTTATGTCTAACCTTTTAATGCTACTCTATGCACGCATACCCCATATGACTATCCTATATTACATTATGTTAATAACAGCAGATGTTTGGCGTCCCCAGTTGTATGCAATTATTATCTGCTAAAATGTATCAATTAACACTAGGCAACCTAGGTCTGGTTGTGTTTCATATACACTGGTATAAAACGTGTGTTTAACAACAGCTATAGAAATGTACGGGAGAGATAACTGCATTTCATATAATGCGATGAAGTCCCTATTGTTGTGATCGTGTTTCACTAGATTACAACATATACACTACAGCACAAAATAAACTACCCCCGACCGCTAAAAGGACGAGAGGACGTTTGTTGTGAACAGTAGTGTATTTTACAATTTGAAAAAGACATTACAAGATTAGCTTTAATAATACTTTCATAGAAATACCTTGTTTGTGAAAGTGGAAGGCGAATGAACTCTCAGGCTATGTTTGATATGACTTCATCTGATGCAAATTAATGACAATACATGATGTTATTCATATCACTCATGTTAAAATGTCCCATTTTCTTTACGCCATAACACAATTTTAAAACAGTAGTATTGTACCCTGAACTTTGGTAAATAATTAAAATTGATTTATCTCATGTGCAGTAGCGGTGAGGTTTTAAAAAAACATATTACTCTCTTGTCACGTGCATTGCTAAAAGCAGAGTGTTCTATTTCAATGAAGTGTTCAATTGACGATTACCTCTAAATACCTGGGGCCCGTGTTACAAACCGATCGTAGCCCTACGCCTATACTTAGACTTATGACAGTTCTAGTGTTACGATCGCTTTGTGAAACAGGGCCCATGTTTTAGACCACACTCCATTATCAAGCAGAGCGAGTGAGTGAGTGAGTTTTACGCCGCTTTAAGCAATATTCCAGCAATATCACGGAGAGGACACCAGGAATGGGCTTCACACATTTACCCATGTCGGGAATCGACCACGAGGCTACCCGACCGCCCCTTAAGCAGTGCGAACGTCATGACAATTTCACATGATGACAAAGTGTATAGGCACAAGGGTTTCATCACGAATATTATTAAGAAAAAACGTATGTCAGAGATATCATAGATATTTTGAAACAATAATATTTTTCGATACATTGTGCGACAATACGCACGAAACACTGATGAAACTAATGGATAAGTTCGTACACAAAGTTCGCTCGCGTCAACGCCAATAGTCGCAAAGTGATAATTTATCGAAGAAATTAACTCAAGCCCATTCACATTGATTCTGTGTTTCTTATCGGCGATTTAGCTTGGCGTAATGCCGAATTATTCATGTTCATCCGGGAACTTTGAACTTTTGTCGATCTCGAGTGTTTCTCTAATTAGTCCACTGCTGTACCGTCTGAATAATTGAACGAGACGATCCTTTCTCATTGAGACGCTTCCTTACTCTGTTAGTGTGCGATGATAAAATCTCACTGATCAGTGGCAAAACAGAAAAACGACGGGTGAGGAAGGAGGTGGAATATCGCTGATCGTGGCAGGGAAAAGATGGTCAGTGATCAAGTCAGGATAATTACTTTCCCGTGTATAAAACTGCTGAGACCGCTGTCTCTTATCATGTGTGAAAATTGCGCGTAAAACAAAAAGAATGTTTCCACGCGATGTTAGTACCAGGGGATACCCCACCCCGGTTCTGATTAGGATTTGTGGCAAAAACAGGGTACGTTTCCCTCGAGGAAATATTAAATATTTCACGAGGACAAACAGATACTTAATGAAGAACCTGAGCACCACTAGGGACTGTTTGTGTACACAACTACTGTTCGCCATCGTTCATGACCGGGCATAGGCGTCATGCATTATACACGTGCAGGTGCAAGACCAGGGACGACACGTGCAGGAACAAGACGGGGTCATGTACATGTATTACACACGTGTAGACACAAGGGTTAGACATATTGACGGTACGCCAGGGTGCAAGACGGGGCAAGACTGCATGTATTACACACGTGTAGACACAAGGGTTAGACATATTGACGGTACGCCAGGGTGCAAGACGGGGCAAGACTGCATGTATTACACACGTGTAGACACAAGGGTTAGACATATTGACGGTACGCCAGGGTGCAAGACAGGGCAAGACTGCATGTATTACACAAGTGTAGACACAAGGGTTAGACATATTGACGGGTCGCCAGGGTGCAAGACAGGGCAAGACTGCATGTATTACACAAGTGTAGACACAAGGGTTAGACATATTGACGGTACGCCAGGGTGCAAGACGGGGTCATGTATTGCACACGTGTAGACACAAGGGTTAGACATATTGACGGTACGCCAGGGTGCAAGACAGGGCAAGACTGCATGTATTACACACGTGTAGACACAAGGGTTAGACATATTGACGGTACGCCAGGGTGCAAGACGGGGCAAGGCTGCATGTATTACACACGTGTAGACACAAGGGTTAGACATATTGACGGTACGCCAGGGTGCAAGACGGGGCAAGACTGCATGTATTACACACGTGTAGACACAAGGGTTAGACATATTGACGGTACGCCAGGGTGCAAGACAGGGCAAGACTGCATGTATTACACAAGTGTAGACACAAGGGTTAGACATATTGACGGTACGCCAGGGTGCAAGACGGGGTCATGTATTGCACACGTGTAGACACAAGGGTTAGACATTTTGACGGTACGCCAGGGTGCAAGACAGGGCAAGACTGCATGTATTACACACGTGTAGACACAAGGGTTAGACATATTGACGGTACGCCAGGGTGCAAGACAGGGCAAGACTGCATGTATTACACACGTGTAGACACAAGGGTTAGACATATTGACGGGTCGCCAGGGTGCAAGACGGGGTCATGTATTGCACACGTGTAGACACAAGGGTTAGACATATTGACGGTACGCCAGGGTGCAAGACGGGGCAAGACTGCATGTATTACACACGTGTAGACACAAGGGTTAGACATATTGACGGTACGCCAGGGTGCAAGACGGGGCAAGACTGCATGTATTACACAAGTGTAGACACAAGGGTTAGACATATTGACGGTACGCCAGGGTGCAAGACGGGGTCATGTATTGCACACGTGTAGACACAAGGGTTAGACATTTTGACGGTACGCCAGGGTGCAAGACAGGGCAAGACTGCATGTATTACACACGTGTAGACACAAGGGTTAGACATATTGACGGGTCGCCAGGGTGCAAGACGGGGTCATGTATTGCACACGTGTAGACACAAGGGTTAGACATATTGACGGTACGCCAGGGTGCAAGACAGGGCAAGACTGCATGTATTACACACGTGTAGACACAAGGGTTAGACATATTGACGGGTCGCCAGGGTGCAAGACGGGGTCATGTATTGCACACGTGTAGACACAAGGGTTAGACATATTGACGGTACGCCAGGGTGCAAGACGGGGCAAGACTGCATGTATTACACACGTGTAGACACAAGGGTTAGACATATTGACGGGTCGCCAGGGTGCAAGACGGGGTCATGTATTGCACACGTGTAGACACAAGGGTTAGACATATTGACGGTACGCCAGGGTGCAAGACGGGGCAAGACTGCATGTATTACACACGTGTAGACACAAGGGTTAGACATATTGACGGTACGCCAGGGTGCAAGACAGGGCAAGACTGCATGTATTACACAAGTGTAGACACAAGGGTTAGACATATTGACGGGTCGCCAGGGTGCAAGACGGGGCAAGACTGCATGTATTACACACGGGTAGACACAAGGGTTAGACATATTGACGGTACGCCAGGGTGCAAGACGGGGCAAGACTGCATGTATTACACACGTGTAGACACAAGGGTTAGACATATTGACGGGTCGCCAGGGTGCAAGACGGGGTCATGTATTGCACACGTGTAGACACAAGGGTTAGACATATTGACGGTACGCCAGGGTGCAAGACGGGGCAAGACTGCATGTATTACACACGTGTAGACACAAGGGTTAGACATATTGACGGGTCGCCAGGGTGCAAGACGGGGTCATGTATTGCACACGTGTAGACACAAGGGTTAGACATATTGACGGTACGCCAGGGTGCAAGACAGGGCAAGACTGCATGTATTACACACGTGTAGACACAAGGGTTAGACATATTGACGGTACGCCAGGGTGCAAGACAGGGCAAGACTGCATGTATTACACAAGTGTAGACACAAGGGTTAGACATATTGACGGTACGCCAGGGTGCAAGACAGGGCAAGACTGCATGTATTACACAAGTGTAGACACAAGGGTTAGACATATTGACGGGTCGCCAGGGTGCAAGACAGGGCAAGACTGCATGTATTACACAAGTGTAGACACAAGGGTTAGACATATTGACGGGTCGCCAGGGTGCAAGACGGGGTCATGTATTGCACACGTGTAGACACAAGGGTTAGACATATTGACGGGTCGCCAGGGTGCAAGACGGGGCAAGACTGCATGTATTACACACGTGTAGACACAAGGGTTAGACATATTGACGGGTCGCCAGGGTGCAAGACGGGGTCATGTATTGCACACGTGTAGACACAAGGGTTAGACATATTGACGGTACGCCAGGGTGCAAGACGGGGCAAGACTGCATGTATTACACACGTGTAGACACAAGGGTTAGACATATTGACGGTACGCCAGGGTGCAAGACAGGGCAAGACTGCATGTATTACACAAGTGTAGACACAAGGGTTAGACATATTGACGGGTCGCCAGGGTGCAAGACGGGGTCATGTATTGCACACGTGTAGACACAAGGGTTAGACATATTGACGGGTCGCCAGGGTGCAAGACGGGGCAAGACTGCATGTATTACACACGTGTAGACACAAGGGTTAGACATATTGACGGTACGCCAGGGTGCAAGACGGGGTCATGTATTGCACACGTGTAGACACAAGGGTTAGACATATTGACGGTACGCCAGGGTGCAAGACGGGGCCATGTATTGCACACGTGTAGACACAAGGGTTAGACATATTGACGGTACGCCAGGGTGCAAGACTGCATGTATTGCACAAGTGTAGACACAAGGGTTAGACATATTGACGGTACGCCAGGGTGCAAGACAGGGCAAGACTGCATGTATTACACAAGTGTAGACACAAGGGTTAGACATATTGACGGTACGCCAGGGTGCAAGACGGGGCAAGACTGCATGTATTACACACGTGTAGACACAAGGGTTAGACATATTGACGGGTCGCCAGGGTGCAAGACGGGGCAAGACTGCATGTATTACACACGTGTAGACACAAGGGTTAGACATATTGACGGTACGCCAGGGTGCAAGACGGGGCCATGTATTGCACACGTGTAGACACAAGGGTTAGACATATTGACGGTACGCCAGGGTGCAAGACTGCATGTATTGCACACGTGTAGACACAAGGGTTAGACATATTGACGGTACGCCAGGGTGCAAGACGGGGCAAGACTGCATGTATTACACACGTGTAGACACAAGGGTTAGACATATTGACGGGTCGCCAGGGTGCAAGACGGGGTCATGTATTGCACACGTGTAGACACAAGGGTTAGACATATTGACGGTACGCCAGGGTGCAAGACGGGGCAAGACTGCATGTATTACACACGTGTAGACACAAGGGTTAGACATATTGACGGTACGCCAGGGTGCAAGACAGGGCAAGACTGCATGTATTACACAAGTGTAGACACAAGGGTTAGACATATTGACGGTACGCCAGGGTGCAAGACGGGGTCATGTATTGCACACGTGTAGACACAAGGGTTAGACATATTGACGGTACGCCAGGGTGCAAGACGGGGCCATGTATTGCACACGTGTAGACACAAGGGTTAGACATATTGACGGTACGCCAGGGTGCAAGACTGCATGTATTGCACAAGTGTAGACACAAGGGTTAGACATATTGACGGTACGCCAGGGTGCAAGACAGGGCAAGACTGCATGTATTACACAAGTGTAGACACAAGGGTTAGACATATTGACGGTACGCCAGGGTGCAAGACGGGGCAAGACTGCATGTATTACACACGTGTAGACACAAGGGTTAGACATATTGACGGGTCGCCAGGGTGCAAGACGGGGCAAGACTGCATGTATTACACACGTGTAGACACAAGGGTTAGACATATTGACGGTACGCCAGGGTGCAAGACGGGGCCATGTATTGCACACGTGTAGACACAAGGGTTAGACATATTGACGGTACGCCAGGGTGCAAGACTGCATGTATTGCACACGTGTAGACACAAGGGTTAGACATATTGACGGTACGCCAGGGTGCAAGACAGGGCAAGACTGCATGTATTACACAAGTGTAGACACAAGGGTTAGACATATTGACGGTACGCCAGGGTGCAAGACGGGGTCATGTATTGCACACGTGTAGACACAAGGGTTAGACATATTGACGGTACGCCAGGGTGCAAGACTGCATGTATTGCACACGTGTAGACACAAGGGTTAGACATATTGACGGTACGCCAGGGTGCAAGACAGGGCAAGACTGCATGTATTACACAAGTGTAGACACAAGGGTTAGACATATTGACGGGTCGCCAGGGTGCAAGACGGGGCAAGACTGCATGTATTACACAAGTGTAGACACAAGGGTTAGACATATTGACGGGTCGCCAGGGTGCAAGACGGGGTCATGTATTGCACACGTGTAGACACAAGGGTTAGACATATTGACGGTACGCCAGGGTGCAAGACAGGGCAAGACTGCATGTATTACACACGTGTAGACACAAGGGTTAGACATATTGACGGTACGCCAGGGTGCAAGACGGGGCAAGACTGCATGTATTACACAAGTGTAGACACAAGGGTTAGACATATTGACGGGTCGCCAGGGTGCAAGACGGGGTCATGTATTGCACACGTGTAGACACAAGGGTTAGACATATTGACGGTACGCCAGGGTGCAAGACAGGGCAAGACTGCATGTATTACACACGTGTAGACACAAGGGTTAGACATATTGACGGTACGCCAGGGTGCAAGACAGGGCAAGACTGCATGTATTACACAAGTGTAGACACAAGGGTTAGACATATTGACGGTACGCCAGGGTGCAAGACAGGGCAAGACTGCATGTATTACACACGTGTAGACACAAGGGTTAGACATATTGACGGTACGCCAGGGTGCAAGACGGGGCAAGGCTGCATGTATTACACAAGTGTAGACACAAGGGTTAGACATATTGACGGGTCGCCAGGGTGCAAGACGGGGTCATGTATTACACAAGTGTAGACACAAGGGTTAGACATATTGACGGGTCGCCAGGGTGCAAGACAGGGCAAGACTGCATGTATTACACACGTGTAGACACAAGGGTTAGACATATTGACGGTAAGCCAGGGTGCAAGACGGGGCAAGACTGCATGTATTACACACGTGTAGACACAAGGGTTAGACATATTGACGGTACGCCAGGGTGCAAGACAGGGCAAGACTGCATGTATTACACACGTGTAGACACAAGGGTTAGACATATTGACGGGTCGCCAGGGTGCAAGACGGGGTCATGTATTGCACACGTGTAGACCTATTCTGATCTTTTGGCTATGTTAAAGTGCGTTTAGTTTATTTGTAAAACATATATTGGTATTCACGTTTCTCCAGTATAATCTTTGTTAGAGGGTAATATCATTATAGCATTATAGCAAAACTCCAGCAACGTTACGGCGGTGACACAAGAAATGTGCTTCACACATTGTACCCATGCGGGGAGTCGCCCCATGTCTTCGGCGTTTAAACACGTAAATAGAGACGAGAGCATATCATAATATTTGAGGTGAGGTGAGGTGAAATTGGGTTTAACGTCGCGTCCAAGATTATTGCACTTATATAGCGACGTGCATGCGCGTGCGTGCGTGCGTGCGTGCGTGCGTGTGTGGGTGTGTGTGTGTTTGTGTTTGTGTTTGTGCCTGCTTGTACTAATCCGGACTGATGCCGACACCATGCCGCAGTTTAACATGAATACCCCACTCAGACACAGTATACTGACTCCCAGCCGACCAGTCCTTGTTTAGCCCCTTAATACCGAGCGCCAGACAGGGTAACAACAAGTACCATCTTTTAACGTCTTTTGGTATGACGCGGCCGGGGATCGAACCCAGGCCCTTCCGCTCTCCGGGCGGACGCTCTACCACTAGACCACGGAGGCGGTCACTATCATATTGAGAAGAGATCATTCCAGTTGATTAATGCGAACGCCTTAAACCAAGAGCGAGGTGAAACCCCTTTGTCATCATCTAAACACGAACACTTTGGACAAGGCAGTTTCATTCCGACTGCGGTGATATGTCATGATTTCACGTGTTTCGATCGTGGATTATGTACATTATCATCAATAATGAGAAACCGACTCTAATGAATTTCGTGAATACTCACAGTAGGTGCATTAGTGGATTTCTGTCCATAAGGGAATACAAGCGTCTAATGAGAACCAGCCTTATTACAATAAGCTGAAACAAAGTTCATGATATGAAAGCCGTATCCTAGTAGCGATCAATGACTCATAGTCTCCGCATCCTAAGGATGTACAGTGGCCATTACGGGGATATTACAGGGCTCCACGAAGAATTTTTATTTTTTAATGAAAACAAAATATTTTGAGTGAGCAGTCAAAACAAAACTATCCTAATAGTCACTGTAGAGTTGTTGGGAAATGATTCCGGAATATTACATTTCATAACATAAGGAATGCTCTACCATTTAACCCTGATCTTTTTACTTCTCGATTGTAACACATCGTCCCTATATAATTTTCAGACTGACTTAAAAGCAACTGTGTTGTAGAATTATTATTTTTTAATGAAAAAAATATTTTGAGTGAGCAGTAAAAACAAGACTCTGGTAAAACTATCCTAAAAGTCACTTTAGAGTTGTTGGGAACTGATTCCGAAATATTACATTTCATAATATAAGGAATGCGCTTCAGTTTAACCCTGATCTGAACTTCTCAATTGTAACACGTCGTCCCTTTAAATTATTCAGCAGCTGTGTTGTAACAAATATAAATGCTCTGGCATGGTAAAGTTGCCATCATGTACTCAATAATTCAGGTTCAGTCTTTTATAAGTATTCATATACTGTACCATGACACTAGTATAACATTCAAATGGCGTTGAACGAAGCTTACTCACCCGAAAACAGCCTTTCTGATAATACCAGCAGGAAAATAAGTAGTCGTCGTCATTATTCTTGATGTCGTCGTCGTCATCATCATTATCATCATCATCATCATCGTCGTCATCGTCATCGTCATCGTCATCGTCATCATCATCATCGATTATTATCATCGTCGTCGTCGTCGTCGTCATCATCATCATCATCATCATCATCATTATTATTATTATTATTATTATTATTATTTACACATTAAAATAAAAAAAATGCAGCAAAGAGGGTTTGGGTGATCCTGGCACAGTCAGGCTGGTTAGGCTCATCATCAGCTCAGGGCCCTTGCCCCCTCTACACGCAGCCCAGACAGCAAATTGGACTTCTCCCAGGAAGCGCTGCCTAGTCATATCCACCCAGAACTTTTCGGAGAATGTGAAGACTCCCCAACACTGCAGCCTTCTGCATTACCCAGATTGTCAGAAGGGATGTATTCCCGGTAGCAAACCCTCCCAATGTCAGTCAACAGATTCGGAGCTACCAAACCTAAGGCACCGAGTACAATGGGGAGTCAGACACCTTGGTACTTGGGATGCAAACGTGACATTTCGAAAGCGAGGTCCGTATATTTGCCATGTTTTTCCTTGCCAATCACATTAGTGTCAAAAGGGACAAAAAATTCAATGATATAAATGCTTTCTTTGGATTTATCAAAAAGGACAAGATCAGGTGTGTTGGCATGGATACGTCTGAGGCTATAAACGGGACTATTCCAAAGAATTGTGTATTTATCATTTTCCATGACACCCTCTACATATTCTGGGTCGTACCATGGATGGGCCTCTGTGTCAAAACCACAAGCATGGCGAAGATGGTGATAAAATGATCGAGCCACTCAAGCATGCCGTTTAAGACACTGTGTTTGTGCCAAAGCTGGGCATCCACTGACAATGTGTTGGACAGTATCATTACATTCACTGCAAAATCTACATTTTCATGCAAAATTACACATTGACGGTTTCGAGTGGAAAGTGACTGGTCCTGAGCAGCAAACAGAAAGCCTTCTGTTTCACTTTTCAGGCCAGCCGACTTCCTCCAAGAGATGGACTCTGCAGGGTTGCTGATCTTCTCGAGACACTGCACATAAACGCGATGCAGTGGTCGTTCAGATAGCCTCTCCCTGAAAAAACGGAATCCGAGCCGATTTGATATGGCACTTCGGATTGTTAACACTCATGTCTCTACCATCCAGCAGTACAGAACCATCCCCTAAATCAACACTGACATTGAGATTATGCCCCACATCCTTGGCTCGTTTAAGAAAACTGTGGAATGCCTTGTTTTGATCATGAGTCTTGACATGCTTCACAAGAGGATAATCGGATACATAAATGTGTGCAAAAGTTCACAATACAATTCTATAATGAAGAGCCTCAACGTTAATCAACCCACGCCCTCCCATCATAATTGGTATATATAAGCGATTGATTGAAGAGCGAGGGTGATTCTTCGTGCGAGGGTGTCAATACCCTGAATTTCTTCTTTCGTCCAATCAACAACAGAAGAATACGAAAGGACGAACCCCTTGACTATTTTTGGCTTTGGCTTTATAGCGAGCGTTCAGCTCTAAACCTAAGATTTTCTTTAGTCTACATTTGCAATCTGTCCGAAGTTTGTCTTTGATATGGGCATTCTGGAGTTTGTCTCTAACCTGCATCGCTAACCTAAAAGGATTTAGTGACAAAAAAGAGAAAAGTTATGGACTAAAAGAATCCGCCTGAACTATTCCTCTTCTTATAGAAATAGGTTCCGAAGTCACCGCCTGCCCCTGTCAATACATCTCAAGTTGAGCAATTCATTAAGAAGTAAAACAAGGAGTCGCTCGGGGAGGTCAATGCATTCCAGTGACTTCAGAATCCATTCGTGAGGTACAGAATCATAAGCTTCTCTAAGTCTATCCAACACATTGAGAGGGTGCGGTGGTAAGTTTTAACCTCTTCAAGGATTATTTTGTAAACCAACAGTTGATCCTTGCAACCCCTACGATGTTCTAGTCCTATGTATGTATCATCCATATTCCTTATAACTTATATGACGATTCCTATATTGAAATATAGGGGGAATGTATATGACAAGTTTATCATAACTCATCTGACATATGCAGGCTTTCGGGATTTAGTACCGGGTTTGACATTTAAAAATACTGGCACAGATGTTGACAAATGTTACTGAACCAGCTAATACGTGTAGGTTCTCACATAAAGTGATATATCGTTATATGTGGTTGGAATATTCCAGACATTTCCACTCACTCTAAAACATATTGTCTGCTACCAATGACAAAGCCGGCCGAACCATGTTGCACATATTCTCTAAAAAATAAGCTCCACCAGATATACTGCGTCGTGCGATGTCCAGAATGAAACACCTGACAATTATCTCCATGAACCTACATTTGTGTCTGAGCACGTCTCCTCATTCATCATCTCACCTCTGACGTCAATACACCCGACACCGCATTGAAAACATTAAATAATTATAAAACTCCTAGATTCTACTTTGTCTCGCGAAAGGTTAGGTAGACTGGCTGATTCTCTGGCGTTTCGAATGACAATTACATTGAATTTTTGCTTTCTTCCTTGTCACAGAGTCGGCATAAAACCATTCTGTGGAATCAGCAGAAGTATGACCATGCCACCTGAACATCGTTTCGAACATTTCTTTTTCTCTGTGCTCTTCTAAGAACACAATTAAAACATCCAATGAGAGCACAGCTGTTGTTTTATGATTTCAATATAACTTTCCCCCATTATTTTGTTCTGCGTTCTGCTTTTTTTATTCATAACAAAGGAAAACCAGTTTGAATTTGATCCCGTTTCAGTTCCCAAAGGAGGCTGATATTTGATGATTGTTTTTTTATAATTCCATTGCAAATCACATTTTTGTAAAAGAATTCCTGTAAATATTACGTGTTAATGTGGCCAAGATGACCAGATTCGAGTCAACAATATCAAGATGAATACACATCTTCGCTAAATAGGTATGATGTTTCAAAGGTCACGACATTGTTATTTCGTCAGTTTAAGTACTGCCAGTGAGTTCGTGAAGAAATGATTTGCCTTTGCATGTGTTTGTGACGGGTGCCAACGATGGGACAGGATACGCTCACCTTTTCGCGAACACTTGGTACCATCACTATGAAATAGTGATTCATAAACACATGCTCATGATATAGTCGGATTAGGGCAGTCGACACTGCTTTAGGCACATCTTTCTTATGAATATGGAAAAGAATTTTGTCGCTTTTATGTTGGTAACATTCCTCTCTTATGAGCAGTACAAATAGAACATGCAGTGAATCGAACTCAGGTCGTCGGTGAGACGAGCGAACGCGAACAACTAGGCCCATCAGATGTACAGATACAGATGAAACATCCCCGATTAATCTCCTATATATTATCATATAAATTTTACGTACATAACAAACTCTCTACAGCGATTATGTTAATCTCAATTCTGATCAAATAATAATTTCAGATACAATTTCGTCCGACCATTGCATTAAAATGTTGGTACTTTTTTAACTGAATCACTGTTGATGAGGGAGGAAACGTGTATAAACGTGTATTGTATTTTGTTTTAGCCAAGATGGCGGACGTTTCCGAGCGAAATCGTGTATAACGAACAACGAATATAACGAACTGATTTCTCCGGTCCCTTACTGTTCGCTATATCCATGTTCTACTGCACAAATATAAAACGTCAACAGTGGAAAATATTTAACTCGATTATCTTGCGTAACAGATTCCACATGCGTGAAAGGCAAAATAGTGGTGAAAATTATATTATTGGATCACTGAAATTCAGCAATGGCACCAGGTGTTCGCTAAAAGGGTAAGAATGTCGGGTTCTAGCACCCGCCACTCAAACAATTGCATAAAAAAGTGCAAGCAATGATTAACCGAAGGAAAACGTCAGATGGAAGGTGTCCGACATCATATCATTAAAGGGAGGTTAGCATCTATTGTTACACAGACATGGTCCTGATCAGAAACTAACTTCGAGACTAAAACAATACATATACTACTCAGCTTTTCATAGGGATATTTTTATCGTTCTATGATACACAAAACTGGCAAGAAATATGGCAAGGGTATAATTTATATGGAATGACATATCTGATTTTCCCTATCAAAACTAGAGTTGTGATATATTGGTAATGCACGGTTATTTGTCAACGATCACAGTGTATACCAAGGCAAGATGTAAGAATTTAACGCTAAATAATTTGTTTTCATGTTCTTTGTGCTCTATATGTTTAAAGTATGGAAGGGGATATTGACTGGGGTGTCTTTCTGTGGCTCAAAATGCAGAAATAGTCTCAGGAGGGCTTTGGTTCAAAGTGTACCAAGGAGAACTTTGTCCAACTACCGGACACACAAGCAGTGGTACATGTATGGCTGATCCAGAGACACAACAGTCGTATTGCCAGGAACACTGAATGCGCGTATCCCAAGGGCCACATTTAATAAGAACATTTTCGGACTCATATTAAAGCGCCAGTTTCAATGTTGAAAACATATTTTATGAATAATGTCGGAAGTGATCCAACGACAAACTACTAGCAATGGTAGATTTAGGACTTTGGCAGATTCGCAGAAATTCTAAACACGGACAGGTCTATGACCTAAGGTGATCTTTCATCACGTATTGACACTCCCTCTGACTATAGGGGAGGGGGGAGGTCTGGAGTCAAGGATTGTTGACAGTAAATGATGTCACTCCTGTTTGCCCGAGAAACGCAGCATTAGCAACGGCATTTTCAATATAACGTCATCTCGCGCGTTCAGACTTGTCAACTAAAATCTTTCCCCGTGTAGAAAATTGTTACATTTAAATAAATCGATTTGTAAAAAAAGCCACTTGAGTTTTGAACAGAATGACGAAAGAATATTTTATCAATCAATTGTGTAACGCAGGTCGTTCCGGGCAGTAACACAACAGAACGCACTGAAATCATTGCCGAGTCAACAGTTACAATAGCGTTTTCGAATTCTGAAAACACAAACTGCGTCACGTCACGGTACATCATGTAAGCAGGATAGCAATCAGGTTAGCTATGACACACGAGTTCCGTAACATTGGTTTCATTTGCAACATATGGTACAAAACATAATACCAATTATGTAATCACAAACAACTCACCAACTCATCATTTAAACATGTAATAGACGTTCAACGTATACAATTTAACGCTTGACGTCATTCCTCTACGTTAAGGAAGAGACGAGTTGTTGGTGATTTGTGTGAATACTGTTGTTACATTGCTTGTGACATTGTTACATTTGTCCTTATTAATGAGTTTCTAAATAACTCGAGTCGTATATGTATGAGCGTCATTGGTATGACCATTGTTATTTACACATGAAGAGCGCAATGGCCTCTATTTAAGCCCAGCGGACGCCGCTTTGCGGGGGGTGCGATAAACACAGAGCGCGCTCCCCCTGAAATCGACAGCAGTTCGTACTTTTCAAGTTGTTTTTGTGTCCTGGTTTGAGAGACGATTGATCTAAATACCGTTATTGTTGTCTCATCTTCGACAATCAATATCAGCATATGATATATGACTTTGTTTAATTATCTCCATTACATGACTTATCTAATTTTAATGTAGCCATTTGTATGCGTCACTGAAAGTCATACTTAGTGTACATATGAACGGGGTTTTTTACAACTTTGTAATCATTAACTTTATTTAAATCGACATATGCAATAACATGAGACTGCATGGGAACATATATTTTAGAGATGTTAAGTGGATTAAAGAAAACAACAATACACCAGTTGCAGATATGTGACATATTTTTCTACTTATGCTTAAATTACATGATCGAATGAGTATGTCACTTGGGCATTAAAGGCTATAATTTTTCAGGATACTTGTGAGCAAATATACACTATTTTGTTTACAGAGAAAACTTTTCAGATACATTGTTTATTTGTTTTTTGTTTAACGCCGCACTCAGCAATATTACAGCCATATGACGGGGGTCTGTAAATGATTGAGTCTGGACCAGAGAATCCAGTGATTGACATCATTAGAACTGATCCACGCAATTGGGATACGATGACATGCATCAACCAAGTCAGCGAAACTGACCGCCCGATCCCGTTAGTCGCCTCTTACGACAAGCAAAGTCGCCTTCTACGGCAAGCATGGGTTGTTATGTCTTCTTTAGTCTGTATGCTATAACATACAGCCAATGATTGTTGACTGGTAATCGCTGTAACTATATTTTCCACCGCTGTTACATTCAATTTAAATAGATACCAATTCTATTACGATTTAAGCAAAATAACAAAAAATTAATTTAGGGTTTGAAATTAAAATTTTACACATCGGTTAAATTTTCACAGCACTTCTAAACAATATCGTCAATTCCTTTATAATTAATTTGTATGTTCGTCGATTGTCGTGTTTTTCAAACATAATTCTTATACTGCCTTTAAAGCTTTTAAACCATTAAACAACTCATATTCACACACTACCCTAAATACGACAGCGGTTCTGCCTGTTGTATTATAAGGCTGTGTAGAACACTGTTGAAAGATAGTTCAGGTGCTTTTCCCTTGTCACTCGTCTTTCCGACATTACCGTCGCCTGTGTGCTTCGATGACATTATGTCCCTTAATAATGATCGACTGCCTTTGATGGCTAGCAGTGCCGTGTTCGCTGGCAAATCCATGATGGCGGAAAATACCTGATCGAAGGTCCGATGACCATAAAGGTACGCTGTCCACAAGGTCATAGCTACCTGACAAATCTGTAATAAAACTCATCAAATGTTGTGACAACTGTCAAACTCCGGAATAAATACCCTATTAAACACACACAAACACCGACAGTACCTAGCTGACAATCAACCATACATGTGTTACTATGGAGAGGTGTGTGTATATGTGTGTTGGTACTTACGTTGGCCATTGGATCGACGGATGATGTTTTCAAGAAAGGTGTTCTGGGGGGCCACAAGCCCACGTCTCGCCCCGGGCATGTTGGTTGAAGTGACACCTTAGTTCTCGGGTAGATACACGACCAGGTATGTCAGCGATGCGTTGCCACACCTGGCGAGGTGACCGGACAGGTATCCATGTTTGAAGTCAGTTCTGTAAACACATAGGCTCTCTTGGCTTGTATTTCCCTAGGTCTTCTCAGCTGTCAGTTCTTCTAACTCCAACCACGTATATCAGGCAGGTATTCTCTTTAAGCCAATCTATCATTAATAAGGCAGGGCTCAAGTGCGCATGTCAAGGCACTTATTATGCAAATGATGTAAATTATATCATGTTACCGATTCCCTCTGAAGCTGACTGGCATGCTGTTTCTGTCGCCATGGTGACAAGGTGATGGTAAGGGTAGTGTCACAATATCAAGCGACAGACCTACGTCCGCACACCCAGGCTACAACAGGCGTTCACGGGACCAAATATTCCCTCTCACCTGTTCGAGAGGAAACAGGAGAAAGTTTGGCACAGGTCAAATATCGTGTCTCCCTGTCGGGCATTCAATGATGGGACAGGTGGACTAATTAGCACCTGAGCGGGTATAGACGCTGAGAGGTGTTACTGCTTCCCTCACACCTGAGCGTTCGATACAAATCAATGGACAGTAAAGCCAGGCGGAGACACTGAAAGTGGCAGCTACTAGTACCACTTTAGTGTTGACGAACACAGGTTCCAACTAATCGATAGCTTCATGCCATATAAGGCAGGCAGCACACGCCTAGCTCCAAGTAAAACAAAGCATCGGTCGCACGACCTACTCGTCACGGACAGAAGCTGGTATTCAAACTAGATAATACCAAAATAATGTCTACAGGATATGACGCTGATCGGTACCTTCAGTTCGTCAATTATTCATTCATAAATCATACAATTGGGTGCTTATATTGGTTAGAACGACATTCCATAACACGGCGACATAGCAAAACCTGCATACAGGATATAACGAGGGAAGGATGTGCGACCACAGCACCTGTGTGTGTCATTCTGTGGACAATGGCCACAGCAGTCATCCGTGAAACTATCGTTCCAAATGAAGACACAATTGTGTTGCTCGTAAACTTGAATACCAAACAACAATGTAGCAACAGGTTGGTATTTGGAATTGTCCACATACATAAACCTGATCAGTGTCGCGGGCAGTTGTGTCTGAGTACATAACATAAGCAATATAGAAGAGTATGTTACTTAGTCTTTTTAGTTTTTTTTGTTGGTGGGTGGGGTTGGAGGTTGGGGTTGGGGTTGGGGTTGGGGTGGGGGTAGGGGTGGGGGTGGAGTCGATATTTGCTGAAAAAAAAATCCAGGATTATGTTGTTACGTAGAGGATTGGGAGTATATGTGAATGTGGGTTTCTTTGTATGATAGTTGTACTGGCGTTGATGGATAGTATATGTAAGTTTTGTTGGGGATATGGGTATATATAGTATAGAAGGGATATATACGGTATGGAAGGTGATGTGAGCAATGGAAGGGGTATATACGGTATTGAAGGTGTAGATACGTTATCGAATTCGATGGGGTAGATACGGTATGGAAGGGGTATGCACGGTATTGGAAAAGGTATATGCGGTATGAGCAAAGTTATATACGGTATGCAATTAGTATGTACGTATTGAAGACGTATATGCGGTATTGGAGAGGTAGATACGGTATGGTAGGGGTATTTACGGTATGGAAGGGGTATATGCGGTATGGAAGGGGTATATGCGGCATGGAAGGGGTATATGCGGCATGGAAGGGGTATATACCCTATGGAAGGGGTAATTACGGTATGGAAGGGTTATATACGGTATGGAAGGGGTATATGCGTTATGGAAGGGGTATATACGGTATGGAAGGGGTATATGCGTTATGGAAGGGGTATTTACGGTATGGAAGGGGTATATACGGTATGGAAGGGGTATTTACGGTATGGTAGGGGTAAATACGGTATGGAAGGGGTATATACGGTATGGAAGGGGTATATACGGTATGGAAGGGGTATATGCGGTATGGAAGGTTTATTTACGGTATGGAAGGTTTATTTACGGTATGGAAGGTTTATTTACGGTATGGAAGGGGTATATACGGTATGGAAGGGGTATATGCGTTATGGAAGGGGTATTTACGGTATGGAAGGGGTATATACGGTATGGAAGGGGTATTTACGGTATGGAAGGGTTATATACGGCTTGGAAGGGGTATATACGGTATGGAAGGGTTATATACGGCTTGGAAGGGATATATACGGTATGGAAGGGATATATACGGTATGGAAGGGGTATATACGGTATGGAAGGGGTATATACGGTATGGAAGCGTGTATACGGTATTGAACGGGTATTTACGAAATGAGAGCGGAATATGCGGTATGCGAAGTAGTATTTGCGGTATGGGAAGCGGTATATCGGTATTTAAAATGTTTATGCTGAATGGGAAGCGGTATATGCGGAAAAGGTATATCGGAAAAGGGAAATGAGTTATGAAGAAGTATATGCAGTAGGGGAAGCGGTATATGCAGTATGGGAAGATGTATATATACTATGAGAAGCGTTATATGCGGTTTGGGAAGAGGTATATACGGTAGGGGAAGACGAATATATGTGAAAGTTAGATGTGATGGGTTAAAAAGTATATGCGATATGGGAAGATGTATATATGGTATGAAATGGGTCTATACGGTATGGATGTTGTATATGAGGTATATGCAAATACAGGAAATGTATACAGTAAACTACGTTTAAAACGAACACGCTTATAACGAACTGACGGATATAACGAACATATGCTTTTGTCCCGGCCATTTTCTGTATATCTGCTTATAACGAACTACGGTTATATCGAACTAATACCCTTTGTGTTCGTTATAACCGTAGTTTACTGTATATGGTACTGGAACAGGTATATGCTGTATGGGAAGGGGAATATACGGAACGGGAAGCGGATGAAATGAAAAGTATAATGAAGTATACACTGATAGCTGATGTATATTGAACTATCTGAATGCTATAATATTTGAAGGATGACTTTTGTTTCCCAATCATGAGACCGATGTGGTCAATAACAAGGTCTATATTTACTGTCAAGGTACATAACACATCCTGACAGTAACAGGTTTATTAAGAATTTCGAAAACCACAACAACTTCGACCCCATTCTTCTGTTACCTTGTAGTCGGAGGTGAGGACGATGACAACGACGTATTGTGGCATACTTGGTAGACTAGCAACAATTGACAGAAAACGGTACACAAGTTTATCAATTATTTCTCATTGTTCAAGTGGATGTATCGATCTATGTCAGGAAAGACGTTGATCACAATGGTGCTGAGTATTCCCACGACGAACACGGTCTTCGAGAACGGCTAGGGCGGAACGACTTATAATATAGGAGAATCATCGCGACGCCTCGGATCAGTGGGTATTCATATACATGTTGCCCCAACGTTTAGCCTTGAAAACAATGGAACCAGATCTAAAACAATACAGCCGTCAATAATTATTGAATGGAAGCCGTCTCACTTGACTGTCATATAGAACCGTCACAGAATCTGACATCACGGCTCCTTCGGGCTATCCGGGTCAGAATTAGTCTTCAGCAACCCAAGTCGTAAGAGGCGACTCAGGGGATCCGGTGGTCAGGCTCGCTGACTTGGTTGGTGAATGCCATCGTATCCCAATGCTTGATGCTCATGATGTCAACCACTAGCTTGTCTGATCCAAACCGATTATTTACAGAATAGTCCTTGGTTCCGCGTTAAACAACAAACTAACTCCAAACCTCCACGGTCTGCCTTACTGTCGTAAGTCTATGATAATAATGAGTTTAAAACGGACCCATCTAAATGTTTATACTGCATACTCCATTTTGTGTTTGTCTGCCCGCTTTACACATCATTAAGACAAAAGTATATTCCTGTAAGAGTCTATAACAATACATGTATTAATACTTTTAGCAATCTCTTAAATAGCCAAAATGACTGTTTACTCAGAAATGTAGCTAAGTATGTGAAGGAAGCTCTATTATTACGTACAAAGACCTAATATTGTACACTTAGTATTGTTTTCAATGTAAATAGCCTCAATTGTGTGTTACTATATATAACTGAAATGTACATGGGCCTATGGCCTCCCATACATGACTAAACATATATATAATACTGCCAACAACGAAGATAACACTGTCGTAATAGGCAATAACATTTGGAAACGGACTCATCTAAAGGATTAAACACTCAACAAGGAAGATAACAACACTGTCGTAAGGTTGTTCAAGATACGAATTACGACCGCTTCGATCGAATATAGAGTCCTTGACGAATGTGTTTTCAGTGGCAGTTACGACGGGCAAACAACGGCATGACCGTGTGAAATATTCCCAATATAAACTTCCCATCTTGAATTATAACCCTAGCAGCCAGCCAGTTGAAGGAAGAAGACGGTAATCGTGACTTAGAAAACGAGAGAATACCGTATAAAACCTAATATAGTTAACAACTGCATCATCTAAATAAACACAAGGATAAAACAACAGTTGAACCTATCATTTGACTTAATTATATCAGTCTAAACTGATACTGATACAGTGTGTTCTGTAACAGTTCGTAATTCGATACAGTTTGTTCTGTACCAGTACATGCCAGTGCCATAGCACACGTTCGTGTCTCAGAACTACACGTAATTAGGTATTTTGCCATGTAGACGCGAGCCATTAGCATGGGGAGGACTCCGCACGCCTGCCAGCGCACACGCTGATAACACATCCCGGTGTCCCTGCCCTTCCGGTAGCTGCAGCGGTAAAACACATCTCATCAACAGATCTATTGATTCTCCGTTGTATAATGTTGTATTTACGTCGTCTCTTTAGACATTGAGTTCAGTGTAGACCGACGAAGTTGTGAGCAATTAAGACTGTGAGTTATGTATGTGTGACAGAAAGTGTGTGTGTGTGTGAGGGGGGGGGGGGGGGGGGGGTAGGGTAGGGGGGAGTCTTGTTTCTGTTGGAGGAGTGGGTCAAAGTGACGGTAGACAGTGACTTGTGTGTGTTGGAGGCGTGAGTCAAAGTGACGGTAGACAGTGACTTGTGTGTGTTGGAGGTGTGAGTCAAAGTGACGGTAGACAGTGACTTGTGTGTATTGGAGGAGTGAGTCTAAGTGATGATAGACAGTGACTTGTTTGTGTTGGAGGAGTGAGGCTAAGTGATGGTAGACAGTGACTTGTTTGTTGTAGGAGTGAGTCTAAGTGATGGTAGACAGTAACTTGTGTGTGTTTGAGGAGTAAGTGAAAGTGACGGTAGAGAGTGTGTGTTGTAGGAGTGAGTCTAAGTGATGATGGACACTGACTTGTGTGTAAGGGAGCAGTGAGTCTTAGAGAGAATAGACAGTGACTTGTGTGTGCTTGAGGAGTGAGTCAAAGTGACGGTAGACAGTGACTTGTGTGTTGGGGATTAGTGAGTCTAAGAGATGGTAGACAGTGACTTGTGTGTTGTAGGAGTGATTCTAAGAGATGATAGACAGTGACTTGTGTGTAAGGGAGGAGTGAAACTTAGAGAGAATAGACAGTGACTTGTGTGTGCTTGAGGAGTGAGTCAAAGTGACGGTAGACAGTGACTTGTGTGTTGGGGATTAGTGAGTCTAAGAGATGGTAGACAGTGACTTGTGTGTTGTAGGAGTGATTCTAAGAGATGATAGGCAGTGACTTGTGTGTAAGGGAGGAGTGAAACTTAGAGAGAATAGACAGTGACTTGTGTGTAAGGGCGGAGTGAGTCTAAGTGATGGTAGACAGTGACTTGTGTGTGTATTGGAGGAGTGAGTCTAAGTGATGATAGACAGTGACTTGTGTGTAAGGGAGGAGTGAGTCTAAGTGATGGTAGACAGTGACTTGTGTGTTTTTGAGAAATGAGTCAAAGTGACGGTAGACAGTGACTTGTGTGTTGTAGGAGTGAGTCTAAGTGATGGTAGACAGTGACTTGTGTGTGTTGTAGGAGTGAGTCTAAGTGATGGTAGACAGTGGCTTGTGTGTGTTGGAGGAGTGAGGCTAAGTGATGGTAGACAGTGACTTGTGTGTTTTTGAGAAATGAGTCAAAGTGACTTGTGTGTTGGGGAGGAGTGAGTCAAAGTGATGGTAGACAGTGACTTGTGTGTGTTGGATGACTGAGTCTAAAAGATGGTAGACAGTAACGTGTGCTGATGGGGGGAGTGAGCCTAAGAGAGAAAAGACAGTGACTCGTGTATTGGAGGAGTGAGTCTAAGAGAGGATAGACAGTGGTTTGTGTGTGTGGGAGGAGTGAGACAAAGTGACGGTAGACAGTGACTTGTGTTGATGGGGGGAGTGAGTCTAAGAGAGAATAGACAGTGACTTGTGTGTTGGGGAGGAGTGAGTCTAAGAGAGGATAGACAGTGACTTGTGTGTGTTGGGTTAAGGACTCTAAGTGATGGTAGGCAGTGACTTCAGTGTCAGAGGGATGAACGTAAGTGATGGTAGACAGTGACTTGTGTGTTGGAGGAGTGAGTCTAAGTGATGGTAGACAGTGACTTGTTTGTTGTAGGAGTGTGTCTAAGTGATGGTAGACAGTGACTTTTGTGTTGGGGAGGAGTGAATCTAAGAGAGAATAGACAGTGACTTGTGTGTTGGAGGAGTGAGGCTAAGTGAAGGTAGACAGTGACTTGTGTGTAAGGGAGGAGTGAGTCATTGTGACGGTAGACAGTGACTTGTGTGTTGGGGAGGAGTGAGTCTCAGAGACAATAGACAGTGACTTGTGTGTTGGGGAGGAGTACGGCTAAGTGATGGTAGACAGTGACTTGTATGTTGGAGGAGTGAGTCTAAATGATGGTAGACAGTGACTTGTGTGTTTGGGAGAAGTGAGTCTAAGAGTCGATAGACAGTGACTTGTGTGTTTGGGAGAAGTGAGTCTAAGAGTCGATAGACAGTGACTTGTGTGTTTGGGAGGAGTGAGTCTAAGAGACAATAGACAGTGACTTGTGTGTTGGGGAGGAGTACAGCTAAGTGATGGTAGACAGTGACTTGTGTGTTGGAGGAGTGAGTCTAAGTGATGGTAGACAGTGACTTGTTTGTTTTAGGAATGAGGAGTGAGTCTAAGTGACGGTAGACAGTGACTTGTGTGTAAGGGAGGAGTGAGTCAATGTGACAGTAGACAGTGACTTGTGTGTGTTGGAGGATTGAGTCTTAGCGATTGTAGAAAGTAACTTGTGTGCGCTTGAGGAGTGAGTCTTAGAGGGAATAGACAGTGACTTGTGTGTGTTAGAGGAGTGAGTCAGAGTGATGGTAGACAGTGACTTCTGTGTTGGGGAGGAGTACGGCTAAGTGATGGTAGACAGTGACTTGTGTTGATGGGGGGAGTGAGTCTAAGAGAGAATAGACAGTGACTTGTGTGTTGGGGAGGAGTACGGCTAAGTGATGGTAGACAGTGACTTGTGTTGATGGGGGGAGTGAGTCTAAGAGAGGATAGACAGTGGCTTGTGTGTGTTGGAGGAGTGAGGCTAAGTGATGGTAGACAGTGACTTGTGTGTTTTTGAGATGTGAGGCTAAGTGATGGTAGACAGTGACTTGTGTGTGTGGGAGAAGTGAGTCTAAGTGACTGTAGTCAGTGACTTATGTGTGTTGGAGGAGTGAGACAAAGTGACGGGAGACAGTGACTTGTGTGTGTTGGAGGCGTGAGTCAAAGTGACGGTAGACAGTGACTTGTGTGTTTTGGAGGAGTGAGGCTAAGTGATGGTAGACAGTGACTTGTGTGTAAGGGAGGAGTGAGTCAATGAGACGGTAGACAGTGACTTGTGTGTGTTGGAGGATTGAGTCTAAGCAATTGTAGAAAGTAACTTGTGTGTAAGGGAGGAGTGAGTCTTAGAGAGAATAGACAGTGACGTGTGTGTTAGAGGAGTGAGTCAAAGGGATGGTAGAAAGTGACTTGTGTGTTAGAGGAGTGAGTCAAAGTGACGGTAGACAGTGACTTGTGTGTGTTGTAGGAGTGAGTCTAAGTGATGGTAGACAGTGACTTGTGTGTGTTGTAGGAGTGAGTCTAAGTGATGGTAGACAGTGGCTTGTGTGTGTTGGAGGAGTGAGGCTAAGTGATGGTAGACAGTGGCTTGTGTGTTGGGGAGGAGTGAGTCAAAGTGATGGTAGACAGTAACTTGTGCTGATGGGGGGAGTGAGCCTAAGAGAGAAAAGACAGTGACTCGTGTATTGGAGGAGTGAGTCTAAGAGAGGATAGACAGTGACTCGTGTATTGGAGGAGTGAGTCTAAGAGAGGATAGACAGTGACTTGTGTGTGGGGGAGGAGTGAGACAAAGTGACGGTAGACAGTGACTTGTGTTGATGGGGGGAGTGAGTCTAAGAGAGAATAGACAGTGACTTGTGTGTTGGGGAGGACTGAGTCTAAGAGAGGATAGACAGTGACTTGTGTGTGTTGGGTTAGTGACTCTAAGTGATGGTAGGCAGTGACTTGAGTGTCAGAGGGATGAACGTAAGTGATGGTAGACAGTGACTTTTGTGTGTTGGAGGAGTGAGTTTAAGTGATGGTAGGCAGTGACTTGAGTGTCAGAGGGATGAACGTAAGTGATGGTAGACAGTGACTTGTGTGTGTTGGGTGAGTGAGTCTAATTGATGGTAGGCAGTGACTTTAGTGTCAGAGGGATGAACGTAAGTGATGGTAGACAGTGACTCTAAGAAATTGTAGCCAGTGACGTGTAATGAGAAGGAAGATTGATTCTAAATGTCAGTATGACGAAATACGTTTGTGTGTGTTGGGGGGGGGGGGGGGGGGGGGAGGGGGGGGGGGGGGGGGTTGGGGTGTGTGTGAGTGTTTAGGGGATGAGGTTGTGGGGAAAGTTAGACTACACAGAGACCATATGGTCTCTTGACTACATGATGGGGGACAGATAAAATACTGTCTCGGCAGACTAAAGGCATACGCCAACAATTATTCATATGTAATGCAATGTTCCCTCGTGTAAGTAAAGCTGACGTTGAATAAATGACACCAAGTAAGTTGAAATATAAATCATTCGTAACCAAGATAAAAGCTTGAAGCTGGGGCAGGTGTCAAAATGCTGTATCACGTGTACAAAGCAATGGGCGTCAGACATCATTCTCCATCACTAACCGTATAGATCTGTGGCCCATGTTGACCACTGTCTGGAGGATGACACAAAATATCACATCGATTATCTATTACTGTAACGTCATCAGTTTTCCATGATACAACGTTCACCAAAAGTGCTTGAAATATCAACTATACGTGGTGCCCACGACATACTACCACGTTTCAAAATGATACCCACGTGATCTTAATGATAAATGTCCCTTACAAATAAAGAGAAAAATAAAATAAAATGAGGGACACGTGCCGATGTTGGACAGACAAAACGTGGTTGGTCACATGCCATGGGCGATGGTATACGTTTACGCCTACGTTAACTACAAGGTGAAAAAGGAGGGCATAGTTAGCGTATACCTTATAGAGAACCACCATGGATGCGAGGGAAATAACACAAGAGTGATGTATGAGGATGTGCCGGAGACGAAGGTGTCAGGTTTCTTGGAAACACACCACACGTGTCAGGCCATGCCTGTATGGACCAAGGAAATGACACAAGAGTGAGGATGTGCCGAAGACGAAGGTGTCAGGTTTCTTTGAAACACACCACACGTGTCAGGCCATGCCTGTATGGACCAAGGATGGAGATTTGGGGGAAGACCGATGTTCAATAAAAGCTCGAGCGATGAGTTGATGTGTACAAGCATGCTCGACTTTATTATACAAATAAGTAACGTGAAACTTCAAACGTGAAATACATGCGCGTTATAATTTTACATTAATCTCGTGAAATTCAATGAATAGAAGTGTGAAATGCTTATTAATGTTTTGAACATTGCCTTTACTGCTGGATACTGAACTGATTGTGGAAGGCTCGGTGGCTGAGTGGGTTAGATCGCTGACTTTGTGTGCTGGCGATTAGTTGCCTCACCCTGGCAGGTGTGGGTTCGAATCCCGGACGGGACTCAATCCAAAAAAGTACTAGAATCTGTACTTTACTAAGAAAGTGTTATCCCAAATATAACATTTGTTACATTTGACCACTTTCTAAATGGCATTGTGTATTCAATCAATCATTCAATCAACCGATCTTTATAGTACATACTAGTATATACAGAGTAGTTCCAGGGTACATTTATACAATAGTATATACATCAATAACCATGTAGCTGTTAACTGAAACCGTTGAGTAAGTACATGCTTTCTAAGATTCATAGTCGTGAAAATGAACATTGACAAATATGTAATTATGATCGTAGTTTTAGTTTGGTGTATAACAAAAGTATAGGAATAATCATATAAGAAAATATACTACTTAAAAAGTTAAAAGGGTAAGTGTAACGATGATTGTGTTGTGTTACGTTAAATCCGCGGTCATCAATATCCCCCAAAATCTCACAGCTTGAAAATAATAATGTCAAGACAAACTTAAGGTTGATATTATTAGCAAAGTTCCACTCCGTCAGGGTGAGTATTACGAATTTAACCATGTTTAATCACATTCATTTAGTTCTTGCCACAATCATAGGTTACTGGAGAGGTATTCTAACCAGGGTCACGCGGTGTGTGAACTGATATTTCACAGATATATGATATTTATCTAATTATAAAGAAGCCAAATGGAGACTGTGCTTGAGTTCCATTTGTCAACCCTGGTAATCATCCCGTGGCAAGAGAGTTCACTGACTGTACCGAACTAGGCTGGAATTCCTGGGCTCGATCGTAGCGCCACCAGAGGATATTACGAGTTATGTCCCTTCCATGTCTCTAATATTGACCAATCAGATTCCATCACTCATATCACCTGCATTAATTTTGCTTCAAACAAAATGGCGGCGCTCAGTCAAGACGATCTGATCGATGATCAAGATCAAAAGTGTAAGAAAACGGGTCTTACCTCGCGAAGTGAATCAACTCATTTGAACACAATGATTAAAAACAATATCTATCAACGCTCAGTTGATGGTACACATCCTTTGCAATTCCTGCAGGCGACCGAAATCTGCATTTTGAAATTCATGTTGCTTACGAACCGGATGTCGATTTCGTTACGCTATTCTGATTGGACTATGCACAAATCCAGCCAAACTATAACTCCATAATTCCGGTTTAGTTCGGCAAGCGTGGAAACAGGGCTTTTACAGTCAGTTAAAACTCTTGCCTCGGGACATTCGTGACCAACTCGTGTTATTCCGGGACAAGCCGAATAGCGACTCGTGTCCCTCTCGTGGCCATTTTTGCGACCGGGTTCCGTCTTAGCACAAACGGGCATACCTAAAACAATTGTCAACTCGTTGCATAATGGTTCACGCATTTTCCCCATATATTATTCATATTTTAGATGCAATTTAAAGCACATCGGGACGTGCAGAATTATACAGTATGATTGCATACATTAAACTGTGTCTTTGGTATATTTTTAGATGCAAGACATATGTAAAAACAAAAATTATTTCTGAGGGATTCTTTGACGAAGAACTTGAAATCATACGCGCGTTCTGATTGGTTTGTCGTATTTTCGCACATAACATTCATCGATAGGGGGACGAGTCTTCTTGCAGGTTACGGAAAGGGGCGAGTGTTGACGAATGGCCTCGGGAAGCATTCGTGACCAACTCGTGTTATTCCGGGACAAGCCGAATAGTGACTCGTGCCCCACTCGTGGCCATTTTTGCGACTGGTTCCGTCTTAGCGCAAATTTGTCAATTTGTTGCGTAATGGTTCACATATATTTCCCTATATATTATATATATTTCAGATGAAATTTAAAGCACATCGGGACTTGCAGAATTAAACAGTATGATTGAACACATTTAACTGTGTCTTGGGTATATTTTTAGATGCAAGACATATGTAAAATCAAAACTTATTTCTGAGGGAATATTTGCCGAAGTACTTGAAATCATACGCGCATTCTGATTGGTTTGTCGTATTTTCGCACATAACATTCATCGATAGGGGGACGCGTCTTCTTGCAGTTTACGGAATGGGGCGAGTGGTGACGAATGCTCGGGAAGGTGGCCTTGGACACCCCAAGTGACCCGGTGTTGACCAAGGTACAGCCTTGCTTGACCAATGTTACATCATGTCAACTCATTTACGTCATACTTCGGTTGACCTAGGTTACCCATACCTACTGAGCCCCTGGGGGTGGGTGGGGTGTGGGGGTGGTGTGGGTGTGTGTGTGTGTGTGTGTGGGGGGGGGGGGGGTGCGGTACTCTGGTTAGCGGCCTCCATGCAAGTGGCGTCATCGGAAATTAGTTTAATTTATTGATCCAATCATGAATAAAAGGATCTTAATTAATATAATTATCGTGGTATTGATTGTATACGTGTATTCTTATATGCGACAGGGGAATTTAGCTTTCGATTGTTGATATAAATACTTTAGAATTAATAATGCAACTGAGATGTCGATTTTGCATGACGTTGCAAGTTTTAGGCGTTACTTTGATCCCTCTTGTCTCGCAGGCATTCAATAGAACAGATACAATGACAGCTTTGTCAAGAAATGAAACACTTCTCATAGTTGCGTGGTGAAGCACATGGCTGTTGTGGTTCTCCGCCTCCTGACAGTCATTATTAAGCCTAAGTTTGAATTTAATGCGTTCTATTTCGGATACTGCCCTCGGTTGTCCTTGATTAACAATGGTTGACTCAGGTTGACTTGAGTCAACCGTGGTTGCCAGAAATGTGGTGACCGCGGTTGACTCAGGTCACTCAAATCTTCTGAAGATGATAACCAGGTCACGCACATGGCGGGCATCTACAGTCTGCCAGCAGAGGGCGCCAGTTAGGTGACCTCGCTTCAAGGCCATCCTCAATACGAGCGACCGCCTCTCATTGCGCAAGCGTGCAGTGCTATCAAGGGAACGTTGCTGTTGGAAACATGAATTCACCCCTCATGCCACACAGCCATGTGGATATTTTGTTGTCACTCTGAATTATTCTACATAGACCTAAATATGAAACAGATGAGGCGGTTAGTCTGATTTCTTTTATTTCTAGTTCAGGTGTGTAAATCAGTGGCTGTTTGACCAGTATTATCAGATCAACGATATACCGAAAGCTTCTTCAAACCTCTTGGCCACATTCCCTAGTTTTAATTTTGCCAACCCGAGCAGAAAGTCTGACTCATATGCTCAAGTAAACGTATCAGAGGAAATCCATGTTCTGTTAGTAAAAACTGGTTAATATCAAAGGTAGAAACGATTCATTTACTACCAAAGTAGGAATAATAAAAAATGATAAAATGAGTCAAAGGCCTTTAATATAGACTCCATAAGGATCGCCAAGTATTCGAAAAATATATTCAAATTACATTTAACATCTAATCACAGCCTCGCTTTAGGACACGAAATTTATATTTGTGGCCATCTTACAATGGGTAAACTTGTGATCATACAGTGGGTATACTTGTGACCACCATACAGTGGGTATACTTGTGACCACCATACAGTGGGTATACTTGTGACCATACAGTGGGTATACTTGTGACCACCACACAGTGGGTATACTCGTGACCATACAGTGGGTATACTTGTGACCACCATACAGTGGGTATACTTGTGACCACCATACAGTGGGTATACTTGTGACCATACAGTGGGTATACTTGTGACCACCATGCAGTGGGTATACTCGTGACCATCAAACAGTGGGTATATTAGTGACCACCATACAGTGGGTATACTTGTGACCACCATACAGTGGGTATACTCGTGACCATCAAACAGTGGGTATACTTGTGACCATACAGTGGGTATAATTGTGACCACCATACAGTGGGAATACTTGTGACCATCAAACAGTGGGTATACTTGTGACCATACAGTGGGTATACTTGTGACCACCATGCAGTGGGTATACTTTTTATCACCATACAGTGGGTATACTTGTGATCATACAGTGGGTATACTAGTGACCACCATACAGTGGGTATACGTGTGATCATAAAGTGTTACATACTTGTGATCCTTCAGTTTTTAGTTAAAAGCGGCGTTAAACACATCTCTCACTCACTCACTCACTCACTCACTCACTCACTCACACCTTCAGTTTTTAACTTCATTGTATTTCATATAAACCAAGAGGCCATGGCTGGCATCTAAATCTTTAACTTGAGTGAAATAGTGTCGTGGGAAATATTACTAATTTATCATTGCTCCTAATATGGTACATATACGACCTTGATGTTTTCTGAATAAGTAATTTCTTTTAAAGTGCCTTTGTTGAAAATCGATATGTTTACATGTTCAGTGACCTTTTCTGGAAATTCTATGTGAGGTAATATGATTCCTTCAACACGTGTTGGCTTATTAAAGTTTTTCATCATTTTAGTTTAACCTTCTTTCCGTGGAAAAGTCTATACCAAAACAGTAGTTTGATGGGCGAGAGAAGAAGATTTTGAGTGACTTTACAGAAACCATCTTCTGTCAACATTGTCATCTTGTTTTCGTGCAAAAACTATAACGAAAATGAAACTGTCTACATGACAGTTTTACCATTTGATCTTACATGTAAACGATTATCGCTATATGTAACAGATTACCGTTAGACAATATTTGTAACAAATTACCGTTAGATCAAATATTTCACACATTATCATTTAATAGACCCTTTATGTAACAGATTACTGTTAGACCCTACTTGCCAAAGAATACCATCAAACCCTATAGGCAACATACATGTATTACCGTAAGACCCTACATGCAACAAATTACCGTTAGTCCCTACAAGTAAATTATATTTTGATCGTTTTGCGATTTATTGTCCGGAATTTTATTAACCTCTTGTTAAATGCGTGTGCAAAGTGTTTCAAAGACATCGTCAAATTTTCTTAGCGGTTTTTTGCTCGCCCGATGAGTTGATTTGGTAGCAGTCTGCCATACCCATGACCCTCCCCAATGTGACGTGCGTCCATCACCAGAGGCGAATTCCATATCTGACCCAAGACAAATCCACAACACACCCGCGTTAATCATGGAAAACAGTTGCATACTACTGTTGGGGTAAATCGAATGTGTTTTGATTTTTTTTATATGACTTCTTGATTTGATACTGCTGGTGATAATCTGAAATCGAAAAGAATGATTTGAATGACATCCGTCGAATCTTCTGCTGTGGATAGATAAGAACATTATTGAGCGAGGATCATCGAGGATCACCGATTTACGTTTAACTGGTGCATTTTACTTGTTGTGTAAATTGGGATTCTATCGGTACATGTTGCATTTACAGAAAAACATTTTAATAAACAAAGGTTATTATATACTCCATGAACAGACAAAAACTCAAACATACTTAGATACCCACCCAGCCCAGTACACACAAACCCGTACAAGCCACACCCACCCAGCACCCCCTTCCAGAGTACAGGACAGATTCATACGGCTACGTCACTTACGTGAAAGAACAACCACAGCCAGATGATTGTGTTGGATATCAGCCCAGACAGCGAGGACGGTGGTCTGTAAATAATGGAGTCTGCGCCAGACAACCCAGTGATTTGGATACGCTAATATGCATCAAAGACGTCAGCGAGCCTGACCACCCGATCCCGACAAGCCTGAGTAGCTAAAGATCAATTCTAACCCGGATCTTCACCGGCATTGACAGACCTGCACCGTCGGCAAGCGACGTCAGTGGTGTCAAGGTCACAGAGTAGTATGTCAACAACTGCCATGGAGACAAGTTTGGTCTAGTGAGGAGTCACGGTTTATGCTTTGTCGTACGGTTGGTAAAAGTCGCGTTTACAGGCCGGGGAACGTTCACATGAAACTGCATGCAGGAAGTTGACTGATTTGGTGATGGCAGTGTGGTGATGTGGGTAGCCATCTCTTACGTCACGTTACACGGATGAGATTCTTTAGCCACACGCCCTTCCCATTATGCAACAAGCGAACGCCATTTTCCAGCAAGACAACGCCCGACCTCACACAGCAAGACTGACAACAGCCTTTTTCAGGAATCACAACATCCAGGTCCTGCTATGTCTTTCCAGGTCTCCAGATTTAAACCAAATCGAACATTTATGGGATGCGCTGGATCAACGACTGTGACCACATCAGCGACAACCACAAAACCTCTGACAGTTGGCACAGGCACTGCAGACAGAGTGGGTAAACATTCCCTAGGCCACAATTCGGCATCTGACTGATTCCATGGGATGCCGATACCGTTCAGTTTTGGACTCTAATGATGGCCATAATAGAAAAGAGAACAGATAACCTTCACCTTGAAAATCTACTGTTCCATTTTGCCATGTTGAACCTGGGTCAATGACAATGATGCCAATTTTGAACAATCGATTATCATCTGTTGATTATGTATTTATATGACATATAAAATATGCATATAAAATATACATCTAAAATCGCTGTTGCGTTTCTTTATTTTGCAGAGTATATCTCGAAATATCACCACGGCGTAAAACACAACTCACTCACTTTTTTACATATCCTTCGTGGTTTTTCGTTGGTTCAAGTACAAATACTGCTTTCATGGGTATCAAAGACACCTGCTCACTGAGTGAGTGAATTGGATTTAAAGCCGCTTTAAAAAATATTATAGTTATATCACTGCGTTTCAGCTTAAATGGCGTAAGTTCCAGACGTTTACGAAAGCCACGTGCACGGGTATGGTGCCGACAAACCTAGAAACATAATCGTGGCGAACCGGGATTCGAACACAATCATAGGTTTCTGGCGTGCCCAAGGGACGCAACTCTGCACAGTGCGGCACACCCGGCCTGACACCTTCATCAGCACAGGTAGGATGAAAACTTTATGAAAAGCAGAATATTGATACGGCGTAAAGTGTAATGCCCTGAATACACATTCATAGTATATTAATATGTTAATGCCTTAGCTATCAGCTATCAGCTAAGGTAGATACCAATGTTCAAAGCTACCTATATGTACTGGTATTCAGTCAGTTGATTCAGACTGCTTTCATGGCTCAAACCTTTATCAATATTTACGCACAACAAATCCTTCAGACCGTTGTCATCTCTTTGGAACAAAGAACGCAACTATTGATTGGCTGGTCACAGCACTGGCACGGAGCCGTCTCGTGAGGGAAAGCTGGGAATGAAGGACAACACCGGCCTCGCTGTTCCGGAAGATTTAATACACAACATTTAAAACATAAAACAACAAAAACACGTGAGCGGAATAATTGCTCGACTTCAAAGACCTAACACAACAACGATCGGATGTTCAAGCTCAGATATAAACTGTAGGCTAAAAGATTTGGTTTGTTGTTTACCGCCGCACTCAGACATATTCCAGCTATGTGATAGCGGTCTGTAAATAATCGAGTCTGGACCAGACCATACAGTGATTGTCATCATGAACATCGATCCACGAAAATTGGGATACGATGACGTGCCTCAACCAATTCAATGAGTCTGACCACCCTATCCCGTTAGTCGCCTCTTACGACAAGCATAGACGCCTTTTACAACAAGCATGGGTTGCTGAAAACCTATTCTAACCCGGATCTTCACGGGTTCGGCGGAAAGAAACTTTACCATAGTTTGAAAACATCAAAGGATAGATGCATGAAGTAAAATGAATTGAAAAGAGGAAAATCTCAACGAAATCAGCATTTAAAATGACAGTTATAGATCATCCTATATTGGCAAGACAGTTGCCCGAATTGAGGTGGGGTAGCAATTACAAGCTTTCAACGTAATGGACAAAGGGCACATACAAATAAAATCTCAAGTTCAACTGACTGGTCAATTTTTGTCGGTTGGCTGGAGCATGTGGTCGTTGTCGAACACGACGATTCATGACATCCCGGAGGTGTTTATGGGCGACATGTCGGGGGATCGTGCAGGTCACGACAACGGGTTGACGTTGTACGATTCGGGCTGTATGGGGCCGGGCGTTATCATAATAATAAAGGACGCAATGTGGCAGCTGTTGTAGAAATGATAGGACAAGCGGACGAAGAATGTCATCCATGCAACGCTGAGCTGTCAAATGTCGGTTAACGGTGGTGTTTTCTCCTGCCCACCAATTCCTCCCTACGACATAACACCCCCTCCACCAAACAGCACGACCTCCTGAACCCAACATCTCCGACGACGATGTTGCGATGCCAATAACTGTCCTCTGTAATAAGCCTAATTCCTTGAACCCTGACTCCCCTGACCACTGTCTGTCGACTAACCATATGGCTTAAGGCATTCGTCGCTGATGACGTCACTGTCAGGAATTTATTCCGGAAATGCAAAATACACAAGTACCCGTCTTCATTGGGCGTAGTTACCCTTGGTCTGTCTGTTTTCGGCCTGAGGTCTGCCCGGTCTGTCTGTAACGTTAGTAACAGCAACACGTGAGCATTAACGTTCTATCAGTGTGCATATGGTGGCTCCCACCTGTATCATACCAAGTACCCACTAATGTTGTTCGGGTGTCAGTCGTGACATTTCTTTGGTTTGGTTTTTGTTATCAGTGTGAGTGTCTGAGACGCCGTCCGTATCCTCCAAGGATCCTGCTCGCGATCGTCCGTTCACAAGCAGTCGGAATACCAGACTATCTAAAGCAGTGGTTCCTCTGACTATTTCTGGACATCATTGAGGATTCATTACATCATAGTAGTGAAAACTATAGTTAGATCACGTTAGATGACGAGACAATGCCGAAAGTGATTGACACGTCTCTGTGTCTGTTGCCTGGCGACTATGTAGCTCATTGACAGCGTCATGTACATTTTGTGCCTTGGGTGTAACAGGTCGAGAAATGAGTACTTATTTGTCACAGTCATACAAACGTCTGAGCTTAAACAGTGATGGTATTTTGATTTATTGAAATATATTAAAGTATCTCATGGAATATATAGAGGATATTTCATGTGTCGAGTGAAATGTCATGTTTCTCTCATCGAGTGACGGGGGAGAGGAGATACGAGTGAAAATGTCTTCTTCTCCCCCGTCACGAGATTTATAAATATCTCCTTTTCCCCTGTGACGAGATTTATTTCTCAATTATTTCGTTACAAATGTCAAAAAACTTGAAACGTAATTTCTTCCTACCTAACACACAGGGGCGTTCACCACCCCTTGTATTTACGACCTAAACAATTGTTCCGTGTTTGCTAAAGCAAAAAACATTTAAACAAAAGTCACCAAAACTATTTAGGGTCTCGGAAATTCCTTATCATATTTTTAGATATGATTATTCTCAAAATCAACTACAACAAAAAATATTCTTTAAATCAATGAGACTGCTGTTGGAAGCGAAAAGTACACGCTGGTCAAGTAACAAAAATGGCGCTTTGCGAAACGAACCATTCTCGATTGACGAGAAATTTACAATTTATAAATAAACATTTTCAAGAGAATAACAAAAGGCAAGAATCGACATTAATTCCATAAATGACCATCTGTAATTATTTTGCGTTGTCAATGTGGAACTGACGTAAAAAGGAAGTCAACAGTTTGTGTACGAGCTAGGCACTTGCGATAAAGGGAGACAATTTGCGGGGAGGAAACCCTTGTATAGTTCAATAGTTCACTGCAGTGAAATATTAAGTGGAATGTTCACTGCAGTGAAATATTAAGTGGAATGTTCACTGCAGTGAAATATCAAGTGTTATGTTCACTGCAGTGAAATATCAAGTGTTATGTTTACTGTTGTGAAATAACAAGTCTATGTTCACTGCAATGAAAATATCACGTTTCTCAACTTCAGAAAACTCAGTCTTTCACACTGAAGTATATATGGTGAGTGAGTTGGGTTTAACGCCGCTTTTAACAGTGTTCCAGTTATACCACGGCGTGTCAGCTTAATGTGGCAGGAAAGCCCGAAGTGAAACCCACGAGCACGAGATATGATGCTGACAAACCTAGAAACATAATCGGGGCGAACCGTGATTCGAACCCACAATCATAGGTTTCTGGCGTTCCCAAGGGACGCCACGGCGAATCGCGGCGCCTTAGACGACTGGGCATCCAGTGCTCCCGAAGTATATATGTTACAGGGAATATGTATAATCAGGGAATATGTATAATCCCTGAAATTTTCAGGGAATATATTTATTGTCTGATTCACTCAGGGAATATACGTAATGCCTAATTTTTTCAAGAATAATCAAGAACAGCAATGACTATATAGAGTACAAACATGTCCTGGTCAGAAACACCCGGGCTTAAATTCACAGGACAAACCCTGGTTGTACCATACGTAACATTTACAAATATAGAAGTTAACATGTACGTTTATTCTAGACATCTCCGAATAATTCAAAATGTATTTCAAAGGAGTTTTTTATTCTATGCGTGAGAAAATAAGTCTGTATTGAAATGGTATTTTTTAACCACAGTCGAATAATTCAACAGTTTTTTAAACTTCTAAACTCTCTTTAAATCCATTAACATTGTTATTATTGGGATAAGAACTTTTTATCACCAATAATGGCGTGTGCGCCTGTCTGTACATTAAGACAATCGATACCCCGTCGATAATTGCAGCGAAACAGTTAGTGGATAGACCGCGGCGGCGATACAGACATACGTGATGCAGGTAATGTCCATATCTCAAGATGCAATATTGATATGGACGTTTATTAATAATGTATGGCTGTGTGTCATTTGAATTAATATTGCCCAACTAATGTTCATGACAATAAATTGTTTGTGTAGTCTATGCAGTACGATCAATGAGTTGTGTGTGTAAGCACCGCAGTGGCAGTGGATCCGTTAATTATTAACGTTGCTTTTCACGTAAAACAAACACGGCTGGTGAAATACGGAGGTTGTTTTAAAAACTGCTACAGACAGTGGGGCAATAGCAAGGAATCTATGAGAATGAACAAACAGAGGAATTTCTACCGGGAGTACGCGGGATGGTTGATCAGAAACAAGACGTTACAGTGTCAACATTATGTTGCGGATCACACGACGCCAAGACAAACACAACAAATTGGAAACACAATACAGGGAAAAAACTACCAGAGAACAAACATACCCGCATAAAGACAAAGAACAAACATACCCGCATACAGACAGAGAACAAACATACCCGCATACAAAGAACAAACATAACCGCATACAGAGAACAAACATAACCGCATACAGACAGAGAATAAACATACCTGCATACAGTCAGAGAACAAACATACCCGCATACAGACAGAGAACAAACATACCCGCATACAGAGAACAAACATACATGCATACAGACAGAGAACAAACATACCCGCATACAGAGAACAAACATACATGCATACACACAGAGAACAAACATACCCGCATACAGAGAACAAACATAACCGCATACAGAAAACAAACATACCCGCATATAGACAGAGACCAAACATACCCGCATACAGACAGAGACCAAACATACCCGCAAACAGAGAGAGAATAAACATAACCGCATACAGAGACCAAACATACCCGCAGACAGTGAGAGAATAAACATACCCGCATACAGAGACCAAACATACCCGCATACAGAGAGAGAATAAACATACCCGCATACAGAAAACAAACATGCCTGCATATAGACAGAGAACAAACATACCCGCATATAGACACAGAACAAACATACCCGCATACAGAGAACAAACATACCCACATACAGAGAACAAACATACCTGCATATAGACAGAGAACAAACATACCCGCATATAGACAGAACAAACATACCCGCATATAGACAGAGAATAAACAAACCCGCATACAGAGAACAAACAAAACCGCATACAGAGAACAAACATACCCGCATTCAGACACAGAAGAGAGAGGGAATAGTGTTCAGACAGAGGACAATGAGAGGACAGAATTCATGCAGAGAACAGTGAGGGGACAGTGTTCAGACAGAGAACAGTGAGGGGACAGTGTTTAGGCAGAGAAAAATGAGTGGAGAGTGTTCAGGCAGAGAACAGTGAGGGAACAGTGTTCAGACAGAGAAGAGTGAGAGGAGAGTGTTCAGACAGAGATCAGTGAGTGGACAGTGTTCAGGCAGAGAACAGTAAGATGACAGTGTTCAGGAAGAGAAGAGTGAGGGGACAGTGTTCAGACAGAGAACAGTGAGGGGACAGTGTTCAGGCAGAGAACAGTGAGTAGACAGTGTTCAGGCAGAGAACAGTAAGATGACAGTGTTCAGGAAGAGAAGAGTGAGGGGACAGTGTTCAGGCAGAGAAGAGTGGGTGGACAGTGTTCAGGCAGAAGGCAGTGAGTGGACAGTGTTCAGACAGAGAACAGTAAGATGACAGTGTTCATGCAGAGAACAGTGAGGGGACAGTGTTCAGACAGAGAACAGTGAGAGGACAGTGTTCAGGCAGAAGACAGTGAGTGGACAGAGTTCAGACAGAGAACAGTGAGGGTGCAGTGTTCAGGCAGAGAACAATGAGGGGACAGTGTTCAGACAGAGAACAGTGAGGGGACAGTGTTCAGACAGAGAAAAATGAGTGGAGAGTGTTCAGGCAGAGATCAGTGAGTGGACAGTGTTCAGACAGAGAACAGTGAGAGGAGAGTGTTCAGACAGAGAACAGTGAGAGGAGAGTGTTCAGACAGAGATCAGTGAGTGGACAGTGTTCAGACAGAGATCAGTGAGTAGACAGTGTTCAGACAGAGAACAGTAAGATGACAGTGTTCAGGAAGAGAAGAGTGAGGGGACAGTGTTTAGACAGAGAACAGTGAGAGGACAGTGTTCAGACAGAGAAGAGTGAGGGGACAGTGTTTAGACAGAGGACAATGTGAGGACAGTGTTCAGGCAGAAGACGGTGAGGGGACAGTGTTCAGACAGAGAACAGTAAGATGACAGTGTTCAGACATCAGACAGAGAACAGTAAGATGACAGTGTTCAGGAAGAGAAGAGTGAATGGACAGTGTTCAGACAGAGAACAGTGAGTGGACAGTGTTCAGGCAGAAGACAGTGAGAGGACAGAGTTCAGACAGAGAACATTGGGTGGACAGTGTTCAGACAGAAGACAGTGAGGGGACAGTGTTCAGGCAGAAGACAGTGAGGGGACAGTGTTCAGGCAGAAGACAGTGAGGGGACAGTGTTCAGACAGAAGACAGTGAGAGGACAGTGTTCAGACGGAGAACAGTGCGTGGACAGTGTTCAGACAGAGGACAGTGAGTGGACAGTGTTCTGACAGAACAGTCAGATGACAGTATTCAGGCAGAAGGCAGTAAGAAGATAGTTTTCAGGCAGAGGACAGAGGACAGTGTTCTGGCAGAAGACAGTGAGGGGACAGTGTTCAGACAGAGAACAGTAAGATGACAGTGTTCAGGAAGAGAAGAGTGAGGGGACAGTGTTCAGACAGAGAACAGTGAGGGGACAGTGTTCAGGCAGAGAACAGTGAGTAGACAGTGTTCAGGCAGAGAACAGTAAGATGACAGTGTTCAGGAAGAGAAGAGTGAGGGGACAGTGTTCAGGCAGAGAAGAGTGGGTGGACAGTGTTCAGGCAGAAGGCAGTGAGTGGACAGTGTTCAGACAGAGAACAGTAAGATGACAGTGTTCATGCAGAGAACAGTGAGGGGACAGTGTTCAGACAGAGAACAGTGAGAGGACAGTGTTCAGGCAGAAGACAGTGAGTGGACAGAGTTCAGACAGAGAACAGTGAGGGTGCAGTGTTCAGGCAGAGAACAATGAGGGGACAGTGTTCAGACAGAGAACAGTGAGGGGACAGTGTTCAGACAGAGAAAAATGAGTGGAGAGTGTTCAGGCAGAGATCAGTGAGTGGACAGTGTTCAGACAGAGAACAGTGAGAGGAGAGTGTTCAGACAGAGAACAGTGAGAGGAGAGTGTTCAGACAGAGATCAGTGAGTGGACAGTGTTCAGACAGAGATCAGTGAGTAGACAGTGTTCAGACAGAGAACAGTAAGATGACAGTGTTCAGGAAGAGAAGAGTGAGGGGACAGTGTTTAGACAGAGAACAGTGAGAGGACAGTGTTCAGACAGAGAAGAGTGAGGGGACAGTGTTTAGACAGAGGACAATGAGAGGACAGTGTTCAGGCAGAAGACGGTGAGGGGACAGTGTTCAGACAGAGAACAGTAAGATGACAGTGTTCAGACATCAGACAGAGAACAGTAAGATGACAGTGTTCAGGAAGAGAAGAGTGAATGGACAGTGTTCAGACAGAGAACAGTGAGTGGACAGTGTTCAGGCAGAAGACAGTGAGAGGACAGAGTTCAGACAGAGAACATTGGGTGGACAGTGTTCAGACAGAAGACAGTGAGGGGACAGTGTTCAGGCAGAAGACAGTGAGGGGACAGTGTTCAGGCAGAAGACAGTGAGAGGACAGTGTTCAGACGGAGAACAGTGCGTGGACAGTGTTCAGACAGAGGACAGTGAGTGGACAGTGTTCTGACAGAACAGTCAGATGACAGTATTCAGGCAGAAGGCAGTAAGAAGATAGTTTTCAGGCAGAGGACAGAGGACAGTGTTCTGGCAGAAGACAGTGAGGGGACAGTGTTCAGACAGAGAACAGTAAGATGACAGTGTTCAGGAAGAGAAGAGTGAGGAGACAGTGTTTAGATAGAGAAGAGTGGGTGGACAGTGTTCAGGCAGTAGACAGTGAGGGGGCAGTGTTCAGACAGAGAACAGTAAGATGACAGTGTTCAGGAAGAGAAGAGTGAATGGACAGTGTTCAGACAGAGAACAGTGAGTGGACAGTGTTCAGGCAGAAGACAGTGAGAGGACAGAGTTCAGACAGAGAACATTGGGTGGACAGTGTTCAGACAGAGAACAGTAAGATGACAGTGTTCAGGAAGAGAAGAGTGAGGGGACAGTGTTTAGACAGAGAACAGTGAGAGGACAGTGTTCAGACAGAGAAGAGTGAGGGGACAGTGTTTAGACAGAGGACAATGAGAGGACAGTGTTCAGGCAGAAGACGGTGAGGGGACAGTGTTCAGACAGAGAACAGTAAGATGACAGTGTTCAGACATCAGACAGAGAACAGTAAGATGACAGTGTTCAGGAAGAGAAGAGTGAATGGACAGTGTTCAGACAGAGAACAGTGAGTGGACAGTGTTCAGGCAGAAGACAGTGAGAGGACAGAGTTCAGACAGAGAACATTGGGTGGACAGTGTTCAGACAGAGAACAGTAAGATGACAGTGTTCAGGAAGAGAAGAGTGAGGGGACAGTGTTTAGACAGAGAACAGTGAGAGGACAGTGTTCAGACAGAGAAGAGTGAGGGGAAAGTGTTTAGACAGAGGACAATGAGAGGACAGTGTTCAGGCAGAAGACGGTGAGGGGACAGTGTTCAGACAGAGAACAGTAAGATGACAGTGTTCAGACATCAGACAGAGAACAGTAAGATGACAGTGTTCAGGAAGAGAAGAGTGAATGGACAGTGTTCAGACAGAGAACAGTGAGTGGACAGTGTTCAGGCAGAAGACAGTGAGAGGACAGAGTTCAGACAGAGAACATTGGGTGGACAGTGTTCAGACAGAAGACAGTGAGGGGACAGTGTTCAGGCAGAAGACAGTGAGGGGACAGTGTTCAGGCAGAAGACAGTGAGGGGACAGTGTTCAGACAGAAGACAGTGAGAGGACAGTGTTCAGACGGAGAACAGTGCGTGGACAGTGTTCAGACAGAGGACAGTGAGTGGACAGTGTTCTGACAGAACAGTCAGATGACAGTATTCAGGCAGAAGGCAGTAAGAAGATAGTTTTCAGGCAGAGGACAGAGGACAGTGTTCTGGCAGAAGACAGTGAGGGGACAGTGTTCAGACAGAGAACAGTAAGATGACAGTGTTCAGGAAGAGAAGAGTGAGGGGGCAGTGTTTAGATAGAGAAGAGTGGGTGGACAGTGTTCAGGCAGTAGACAGTGAGGGGGCAGTGTTCAGACAGAGAACAGTAAGATGACAGTGTTCAGGAAGAGGAGAGTGAGGAGACAGTGTTCAGACAGAGAACAGTAAGATGACAGTGTTCAGGAAGAGAAGAGTGAGGAGACAGTGTTCAGACAGAGAACAGTAAGATGACAGTGTTCAGGAAGAGAAGAGTGAGGAGACAGTGTTCAGACAGAGAAGTGTGGGTGGACAGTTATCTGGCAGAAGACAGTGAGGGGACAGTGTTCAGACAGAGAACAGTAAGATGACAGTTTTCAGGAAGAGAAGAGTGAGGGGACAGTGTTCAGACAGAGAACAGTAAGATGACAGTGTTCAGGAAGAGAAGAGTGAGGGGACAGTGTTCAGACAGAGAAGAGTGGGTCGACACTGTTCAGGCAGAAGACAGTGAGGAGACAGTGTTTAGACAGAAAACAGTGAGAGGACAGAGTTCAGGCAGAGAACAGTTGGTGGACAGTGTTCAGACAGAAGACAGTGAGTGGACAGTGTTCAGGAAGAGAAGAATGAGGGGACAGTGTTCAGACAGAGAACAGTGAGTGGACAGTGTCCAGACAGAGGACAGAGAGTGGACAGTGTTCTGACAGAACAGTCAGATGACAGTATTCAGGCAGAAGGCAGTAAGAAGACAATGTTCAGACAGAAGACAGTGTTCTGGCAGAAGACAGAGACAGGACAGTGTTCTTCCCGAGGCAAGAGCGCCCACTAGCCTTTTGATCAAAGTCTTGTTTCCACCCTTGCCACATCAGGCCACTTTCCTGTGTTAAATATGATTGGACTCTCATACATATATACTGAACAACAAAAGTTCCTGTGACATTGAATAAGATTTAATGCAAAGTTATGTTTATTACTAAATCTGAAACAATTTCGGTTTGCAACAGATAAAAGACCCGTGTAAGTGTTCAAATGGTTTAATTTGCCATACTGACTTCAGAAAATGCGTGATTTCATAAAAAAAAAAAACGAGCTAGGTGTGTCCACCTCTGGTTGCGATGCAAGCAACACATCTTCGTCTCATGCAATTGATCAGGCGTCGCACAGACCCCTGTGGGATATCTGTCCATATTTGCTGGAGCATGTTTCGTAGTTCCTGGAGTGTCTGTGGAACACGTGGTTGACGTCGAAGGCGCTGATCCATCTCATCCCAAATGAGCTCGGTTGGTGAGAGATCAGGGGAGCGAACCGGCCAGGGGATGACATTCACGTTGTTTTGTTGAAGAGAATCCTGAACAAGTCGAGCAGTTTGAGGCCGGGCGTTGTCATGTTGAAAGGTAATGCCTGGGCCATGACGACGCAAAAACGGTAGAACAACAGGGCCGATGATCTCGTCGCGGTAGCGCTGTCCGTTGAGATTTCCATCTACTACTCTCAAACGGGTCCTCTGTCTTGCTGTAATCCCACCCCATACTGGCACTCGTGTGAGTGCTGGGTAACGCTAATAGCTCTTCCCACGTGTGGACCTGGGGTAGAATATGTCCACAGCACCCCATTGCTGGTCGTAAAAGGCGACCAAATTGGGCAGCCTGTTTGCCGCGGGTTGCGTCCCTGTGTCGGCAGAGGAAGGGAGTCTGGTGGTTGAGGAGGGCGGCGGAGCCGGCAATAGTGTTCCTTGGCCCAACACACCACTTTGACCCTAACTTTGCCTAGATGGATGGTAGGATTGGCCCGATCCTTGAGTATATCATCCGAGTGTCCTTGGTGCTGCAAGTCGGAGGTCCACTCGCATTTAGCATTGATTTTATGATACTCCATGGCGGGTGGGGAGCTCGGATGATGAAACTTACACACTAAACATGGATTACGAAACCCCCCTAAAAAACCGTCCTCTTGATACTGATCTTGATCATGACGAGCATTGACCGTCCAAATCGATCGAATACTGGCCACGTTTCCTGGTTATTGAAACTCTGGACAAGACGCCTCTCAAACTGAACCTGTTTGCAAAATCAAAAGGTATTCAGGGCATTGCAGGCGAGGTAAAAAACATCAAACGCTTACAATCCGGCTCTATCTTAGTAGAATATAACAGAAAACCTCAATCTACTAACCTCTTGTCAACAGAACTGTTTGATGGAGTCCTGGTTTTGATATCTGCTCACAGAACTCTGAACATGAGCAAAGGGAGAGATAGAGACAGATTATTCTAAGACATGACTGAGACTGAAATTGTTACTGAGATGAAAGATCAAGGCGTTATCTTCGTCAAAAGGTTCACAACCCGCAAGAACAACCAAACTCAACCAACTAACACGTACCTCTTTTCTTTTTCCGCTCCGACTGCTCCAAAATCAACAAAGGCAGGGTACTGCAGTATCAATGTTGATACTTACATTCCAAATCCTTTGCGATGTTTTAAATGTCAAAATTATGACTATGGTGTGAATACTTGCACATTGACTGTTACATGTGCTCACTGTAGTGAGAATACGCATGTAACAGAAGAATGTGACAGCAACTTTAAGAAGTGTGCCAACTGTTTGTGAAATCACTTTTCTTTCTCCAAAGAATGCCCGTTCTGAAAAAAACAAATGGAGATCAACAAAATTAAATTCACTCAAAACATCAGTTTAGGAGATGCCAAAAAACTTGTTCAAACTCATGAACCAAATGAAACTTATGCGTTCATTACCAGGACGCCAGCTGAACCAACCCCCAAAGTACCCACTTCATCTGTAACAACATCTTCAACATATTGCAAAATAGACTTGAAACGGGTTACCTTGGATAATCATGATATTTTCTCAAATGAACAGTCAACTCATACTGCAGAAACTCAGCTTCAATCACAATAATCTACTACATCCCAGAAACAATCATCATCTCAGTCAGTGTCAAACCATAAATCACAAACATATATGAAACAAGTTGCTAAAACCAAGGTAAAACCTGGAACAGAACCGTCCAAAAATTATTAGATTGGTAGACCCACAAAAGGATCAAAGAACCAGATACAATTTTACAATAAGTTTGGTTCTCTTGAGGACATGGATGTGTCCGATAACATCCAGCATAGGGCACACAGCTTGTCGCCCTCAATGAAAGTGCGGGGCAGATCCCCGGTTAATCCTCCTAAGAGATAGTTTCTTCACAGTTTGTACAGTGGAATTGTAGAGGCCTGAAGAATAATTTTAATGAACTACTGCTTTTATTACAGGACTTACAACCATCAGCATTCTGTCTACAAGAAACCTATCTAAAGCAGACAGATACTTTTAACCTACGTCAGTTCATTGCATACCATTCTTTTTCTCCTCCTGGTGATAGGGCCACTGGATGATCCTCCATCTTTGTGAAGCAGGATGTGATCCACAGCCCTGTTATACTTAATACTAATCTGCAAGCAGTTGCAGTACGTCTAACTTTGCACGTTGCATGTACTTTATGCTTGCTGTATATTCCGCCTTCTTCAACTCTCCGGCAGTCTCATCTTCAAACTCTTTATGATCAACTCCCAAAACCCTGTGTCATCATGGGTGATTTCAATTGCCACAATCATCTATGGGGTGGTACAAATACTAACCTAAAAGGTAAGATTCTTGAGGAGTTTGTATCTACAAATGACCGGTGTACCCACACCTATCTGCATCCTGCAGCTGGCACTTACTCATCTTTAGATTTGTCTCTAACCGATTCTAATCTACTCAACGAATTCGAACGGTCAGTCCACAATGACCTTTGTGGAAGTGACCATTTCCAAACTATCCTATCAACTGTAAATCGGTCTGATGTTCCTCCTTCTACAAGATGGAATTTTACAAAGGCAAACTGGTATTTGTTTCAAACACTGTGCTTAAATAAAATAAAACCCGAATGTTTCACTGGTGTTACTGATCCTATTCAGGATTTTTCTGACGTTTTAAAAGGAAATGCTGACGAATGTATACCTAAATCCTCTACAATTTCACATATACGAAACATACATAAACGTGGTTTAACACCGAATGTAAACAAGCTAGAAAAGCTAGGGAAAAGGCAGAGAAATAGTTTCGCCGCCACCCAACTGTCCACAATTTACATAAATTTAATATTTTAAATGCAAAAGCTCGTCGTGCATTTAAAATAAACGCGAATCATGGCAAAGGTTTGTCTCTAAAATAAATTCCCGTACACCAATATCTAAGGTGTGGAATGTGGTACAAAGGATAAAGGGCAAAGGATCAAAATCTTGTGTTCACCATCTTCAGGAGGGTGACACACTATTAACCGATAAAAGTGATATAGCAAATACATTGGGAGAAAATCTTGCTAAACATCCTTCCTCATCAAATTATACACCAAAATTTCAAAACTTTAAAGACCAACAAGAAAAAAATAATTAATTTCAATTCTGATAATGGTGAGGATTATACGGAAATGTTTTCCATCCATGAGCTGCATACCGCCCTAGTGGCTAGCTCATGACACTGCCACAGGTGCTGATAATATTCATTATCAGTTACTCAAACATTTACCCGAGTCATGCTTAGAAACATTATTGACTATTTTCGATCATATCTGGACAACGGGGAATTTCCCTTCATCATGGCGAAATGCTGTTGTAATACCAATACCCAAACCAGGCCGTGATCATACTGATCCTTCTAATTATAGGCTGATATCGCTTACTAGCTGTGTATGCAAGACCATGGAAAGAATGGTGAATAACCGACTTATATGGCATTTGGAAACAAATAATCTTTTAACAGATATTCAATGTGGTTTTAGCAAAAATAGAAGTACCGTTGACCATTTGGTTAGACTGGAAACATTTGTGAAAAATGCTTTAATTAATAAACAACAGGCAGTATCAATATTTTTCGATTTAGAAAAAGCGTATGGTACCACCTGGAAACATGGAATTTTAAAAGATCTTTAGGAAATGGGATTGTGAGGGCGTTTGCCTAATTTTGTATCTCAGCTTACAGATAGACAGATATTACAGATAGAAATTTCAAGGTCCGTGTGGGATCCACCATGTCTGATCTTTACGATCAGGATCAAGGTGTCCCACAAGGTAGCATATTATCAGTAACGTTGTTTAGCATAAATATAAATAGTTTATCCAAGGTTTTAAATGACTTTGTTGACGGGTCTTTGTTCGTTGATGATTTTAATGTATCATGTCGAGGTAAAAATATGCACACGATTGAGAGACAATTGCAACTTTGTCTGAATAAAATCAATAATTGGGCAGAGGAGAACGGATTTAAGTTTTCTAAATCTAAAACAAATTGCATTCATTTCTGTCGAAAATATAAACCACATAGGGACACTGGTTTACATCTAGCTGGAACTCAAATTAAAGTTGTAAAAGAAGCTAAATTTTTAGGAATAATTTTTTATCATCACCTTACTTTTTTACCACATATTAAATATTTGAAAGCTAAATGTCTGAAGGCACTAGACTTATTAAAGTTTGTTTCTAATTCCAAGTTGGGAGGAGATGAAACGACCCTCTTTCACTTATATAGATTTCTTGTCCGTTCTCCCTTTCGACTGCTTTCTTCTTCTCCTTGGCAGTTGGTAAAGCCAAAGGTGGATCTTACCTTATCTAAACTAAAGAAATCTGAAAATAATCAACTACAATATCAACAAGAATACAATCAGTTACGTAGTGAATATGATACTTACAAATCTATTTTTACTGATGGATCCAAGGATGGTGATGCTGTTGCCAGCACCACTATCATTGGATCCAGAACTTTATCAACTTGATTACCCGATAACTCATCCATTTTCACAGCTGAATCAAAGGCCATTTTAACTGCTTTAGAAGATATTAATAAACAGAATAAACATAAGGAATTCATTATTTTTTCAGACTCTCTCTCCTGTCTTCAGGCTATTAAAAATACTTCGTGTCATCATCCAATTTTACTTGACATCATAGAACTACATAATAACCTGGCTACTGGCCAATATGACATCGTCTTTTGTTGGTTACCAAGCCATGTTGGAATTGTTGGTAATACAATGGCTGATGCTGATGCTAAGGCAGCTCTCAACCAATCTGTGACACCACTTCCTATACCCTACAGTGATTATAAACCTGTCATTAGATGTTACATCAGAGAACTAATACAGAAGTGGGACACCCAAGTGTGTATAAACAAATTACATGCAATAAAAGCAAATATCGGTTATACCTACTTGAGTTATAAGTCCAGATTTGAAGAGGTCATTGAAGGGGTCAGACGATGTCGTATTGGCCAGTCACGTTATACTCATGAATATATTTTAAAAGGTGATGATCCTCTATTCTGCATCCCTTGTGATGACAGAATCACGGTCAAGCATGTCCTGCTTGATTGAATTGATTATTCCATCACAAGGGATATATATTTCAACGTTTCATCACTCAAGGATCTTTTTAACATAAACTCTCATTTAATTATTGGATTTTTAAAAGCAATTGAATTGATTAATAAATTTTGATGTAGAAAGTTACATATTTTATAAATTGGTAGTATATAATTATGAACTGAGATTGTTAGTGGTTGTACCCTTGATGGGGGTTGAAGTAGCGTAAAATTATTGTCCCCCTGAGAGGGTGCGTAAACCCACTTCATTCAAAGTATTTTATATATACCAGGTTTTTAATCGTAGAATAATTGTTTGTTTTAATTTTGGCTAAATTTCTCCAGTCACCAGTAACTGAAGGGATGGTGTAAATCCTACCGGGGTCCATGCAGGTAGCAAAGGTACTGTAAGTCCCAATGGTCCCCAGTATGGTGGCCTAACTTTAGTTGTTGGTGATCAATAGCCTGTTTTTATAATGTGTCATCTGTCATAATCCAATCATTTTATTGTTCTAAAACTAGTTTTAAAGTTATAATCTGTGATATATTGCTAGTTGTTGTACTGTCCTTTGACGAGTTTTTTTATATATGCTATAACTTGTTCAAGTCACGATATGGCTGAAATATTGCCGATGTGACTTCACTGACTCACTGACTCACTGACACTCACTCACTCACTCACTCACTCCATAACGCTGCCGCCCCCGAACCGATCTTCTTCCATGGCACAATGATTGACGTAACGTTCACCTCGACGTCGGTACACTCGAATCCTTCCATCGCTGTGGCTGAGGTGAAAACGTGACTCGTCATGAATAGAACTTGTCGCCATTGCATTGCCGTCCAGCGTAGACGTGTCTGCACCACTGTATACGTGCTTGACGGTGGTTTCCTGTCAAAATGGGACGTCTGGCGGGTCTTCTGGCGACAATCCCGACAATCCCGACAATCTTGCAGTCACTGTTGCTGGCTGGAATCGATTTCGTAGGTGTGTTGTTCGAATCCAATTGTCTTGTCGATTATTGATTACGCGTGACCTGCCACTCCGAGGATGGTCTCTGACTGCATTCGTTTGTTGCCAACGTTGCCATAAACACCAAATGGTGTTTCTGTGGACGTTAAATTGTCTTGCAACATCACGTTGACTCGATCCTGCTTCAAGCATACCAATGGCTCGCAGACGCTCATTTTCGGACTGGCAGGGCATTTCGTAATGTTGAATAATTGTGGTTGTTGTCAGCACGATCTTAAACAATGTATATGGAATCCCGTTAACGCAGTTGTTTGTACACCAATTCTTGGGTAGTGAAATGCTTGGGGCTTGTATAAATGTCAACTTTGGTATGGAATGCATGCTTTTCTGTGGCAGTTGCGTTTTTGTGACTTGATTCCATACATGTACTACAATATTGAAAACTAAACTTTACTTGTTTGAAAAATACACTTAAATATTGGTGTCACAGGAACTTTTGCTGTTGAATATAGATAGCTCAATCAGAGACCGTTTCACAAAATCAACATCCACGACTGGTACATCTTCGTATGAAAGTGATATACCGCTGCCTGTCTTAGTTGACACGAATATGTCTTTTTCATCTTTTAAACCCCCCATCGATTGCCTATGTTTTGTGTCAGGGATGAAATAGCGAATGTTGTCGTTATCTGGTCGTCGTCTATGTAGTCGGCATTTTTGTGAAGCGAAATATGAACAGCGATCTGATTGGATATCGTGTTTTCATTACAAGGGGCAGAACTCTTGATCTACTTGAGGTGGCGCCAGGGTCGAGCCAAGAAAAGTGGCCTTGATGTGGCAAGGGTAGAAACTAGGCTTTGATATGGACTTATGGACACGCTTGCCTCGGGGAGAGGGCAGGTGGGCGAGTATCAACAGTTTGCATCAACAGAAATACAACTGATACCGTGTGACCTGTCTAAATCTACTTCCATCAAATATGAGTTGGGCTATATAGCGATGCATTCCTTGAAAATCAAGTTAAAAGAAAATATAGAGAAAAGAAAACAACCGGGAATTGTAGATACACATTTGTATTAAACAAACAAGAAATGGTTATTCGATGGTAATGGTTTTGGTACGGTTATCATAGTTTTGTTTTGGACCTTTTGGACAGTTTTTACCCTAGTAATCTTATGATAACTTTTGTAATTTGTTTTTGTATACTTTCTTTTGTCCTGCAGTTTACTTCACATGTTGGTTTGACCAATTATGATTAGACTGACGGTAATATCTGAAACTCGACATTTAGTTATTTTTATAAAGTGAGTGAGTGAGTTGGGTTTTAAGCCGCTTTAAACAGTATTCCAGTTATATCGTGGCGTGTCAGCTTAATGTGGGAGGAAAGCCCGAAGTGATGCAGGTCTCAGACATTTACCACTTCGATGAAACCCACGATCACAAGAAATGGTGCTGACAAACCTAGAAACATAATCGGGTCGAACCGTGATTCGAACCCACAATCATAGGTTTCTGGCGTGCCCACGGAACGGAACTGCACAGCGGTGCCTTAGACGACTGGGCCACCCGTGCCCCCTATTTTTATTAAGACGAAAAATCATGATGGAAATTAGTTTGGTCACGTGGTGCCTCAGATTCCTTAAGTATTACTTGAGTACGTTCTTGTTGTAGAAGGGCGGTGGGTTAAAGTGGTTAAAGCGGTCGTTCTTCGCCGAAGACCCGGGTTCGTTTCCCCACATGGTTACAATGTATGAAGCCAATTTCTGGTGTCCCCCACCGTGATATTGCTGAAATATTGGTAAAAGTGGCGTAAAACCGTACTCACTCACTCCTGTTGCAGACGGCTTTTCATCCTAATTCCTACTTATCCATCTTTATCGGTCCACTAATGGATCCAAGGTGCTCAAAGAGACTCAACTTGGGGCAACTTGGAATCACATAGGTCATTCAAACATTTAAATTGTAGTACTAACATTTTGTTGGCCGATCCATCAATAAATGATTCCTAAAGAAAATGTCAAACATGACACCACATCTTGACCTAACCTAACCCGTCAAGATCCGGGGTAGAAAAGGTCTTCAGCAACCCATGCTTGCTGTAAAAGACGACTATGCTTTTCAAAAGAGGCGACGAACGGAATCGGGTGGTCAGGCTCGCTGACTTGGTTGATGCATGTCAGTGTTACCCTATTGCGTGGAAGGATGCTCATGATGTCAATCACTGGATTGTCTGGTCCAGACTCGTTTATTCAAAGACCGCCGCCATATAGCTGGAATATTGCTGCGGCGTTCAACAAAATAGACCCCAACAAAGGCCACAAGTTGACCATCTTCCCTGTAGAACAAAATGACTATGAAAGCGAGACACGCAGTATTTAACCACGGCCGTCCATATGCACTGCTATGTACGTGTAGGTGTCATGAAAGGCAATGGATAAAACATTAATGAGACACAAATTGATGCTTTTTCTATTCGCAAAGCACAACTGTTGGTCATCGCATCACTGCCCCCGAGTCCAGGAGATGGTATGTTGTCGTCTAATGGTGACAAGTCGCACCTTAATTAATAGAGCTAATTGCCTCGGCAGAAATCAATCCCGTGGTTAGGTGGCAGTACAGAGAGCCTGCAAGTGATAATGCTGCGGCAAGGTCGAGCTGGTTAGCTAGATGGTCTGTCTATTAGTAGAAATAAGAGACATGTAGATCAGCGATTAGAGCGGACGGATTATAAAAGCGTGGTTCCTATAGATATTGGTCAGCATTAGCGACCCTGTGTGTGGGACAATCGTGACACGATATTGTTATAAATATAGCTATGAAGGTCGATATCAAGTTATTATTATCTCAAATCCCAGTGTTTATTGCTTGGTATTGAAGTCTGGGCCTTGTTAGATGGGTTGGGGGTTGGGAATTTAGGGGGTGGGGGGTGGAAATTTGGAACTGGTTTGATTCGGTTTGGAGTTTTGAGGTTGGAAACCGGTTTGGGTTGCGAAATGGTTGGGGTTGAGGTTGGGAATCGGTTGGAGCTGGGTTGAGATTGAGGTTGGGAATCAATTGGAGTTGGGGTTGAGGTTGGGATTCGGTTGGGGTTGTGGTTGGGGTTGAGGTTGGAATTCGGTTGGGGTGTGTGGTTGGGGTTGTAGTTGGGGTTGAGGTTGGAATTCAGCTGGGGTTGTGGTTGGGGATGAGGGTGGGGTTCGGTTGGAGTTGGGTTGAGATTGAGGTTGGGAATCAGTTGAAGTTGGGGTTGAGGTTGGGATTCGGTTGGAATTGGGGTTGTGGTTGGGGTTGAGGTTGGGATTCGGTTGGAGTTGGGGTTGAAGTTGGGATTCGGTTGGAGTTGGGGTTGTTGTGGTTGAGGTTGGAGTTGGGGTTGAAAGCTGGTTGGAGTTTGGATTTGGTTTGGTGTTGGCTGCAGAAGGAAATGACAATGAGAAGACACACTATATGTATCTATCGGGGTCCACAGGCACTGCAAGGAACGTGCGTTATAAAACACGATGGATTACACATCAATGAGACACATATTCATGATATGTTTCTGTTGGTCACAAGTGTTGGTCAACGGATCACTGCCCGGCTCGCACATGGGAGTCCAGGAGACAGCATGTTGCCGTTTTGTTGTCATGGTGACCAGTCGCGACTTTGGGTGGTTGTTTAGATCGACGTTTAATGATTAACACGAAAAGCAAGAAGTGTGGATGAAATACCTTTCTTTCTCTCCCCGAACTGTTGATATACCGACCCGTGAAGATCCGAGGAAGAAAAGGTCTTCAGCAACCCATGCTTGCTGTATAAGGCGACAATGCTTGTCGTAAGAGGCAACTAACGGGATCGGGTGGTCAGGCTCGCTGACTTGGTTGATGCATGTCATCGTATCCCAATTGCTCATGATGTCGATCACTGGATTGTCTGGTCCAGACTCGATTATGTACAGACCGCCGTAGCATAGCTGGGATATTGCTGAGTGCGGCATTAAACAACAACTAAACAAACAAACTTTATATACCATCTGCCTGTGATCATCAATGTGATGTCTGTGTGTGATAGAGACCGTGAGTCCAGCAATTACATCGAATACTTGGCTTATTCCAGTTCACATTTCCTTCTTACATGACTTGGGCAAGAACACAGGGGGCTGGAGTTGGCGGGCAAATATCATCATTTCCGGTTGCCACAACCAGTGCCCGCCAGTCCACACTAGTTCACGCTAGATGCCTCTAGTCCACGCTGGACCCTGCTAGTGCCGAGTTCCGGGGGCCTGGGTGGCCCAGTCGTCTAAGGCGCCGTGATTCGCTGTGCAGAGTTGCGTCCCTTGGGCACGCCAGAAACCTATGATTGCGGGTTCGAATCCCGGTTCGCCCCGATTATGTGTCTAGGTTTGTCAGCACCATACCCGTGCTCGTGAGTTTCACCGAAGTGGTAAATGTCTGAGACCTGCATCACTTCGGGCTTTCCTCCCACATTAAGCTGACACGCCGCGATATAACTGGAATACTGTTAAAAGCGGCGTTAAACCCAGCTCACTCACTCACTAGTGCCGAGTTTAATTTCGGAGTTTCGAGTTCCAATGCATGATCCTCTGTTCATCCACATCAAACATGCATGGCTTCAAATTATCTGATAATTAACAACATTACCTAGACCATTCAATGTGATTATATAAATCTGGAAGCCAATAGGCACAGATATCCGCGATATATTTCTTCTATTCCATCCGCCTCTATGGTCTAGTGGTGGAGCGTCTGTCCGGAGAGCGAAAGGTCGGAGGTTCAATCCCCGGCCGCGTCATACCAATTGACGTTAAAAGATGGTACTTGTTGTTACTTTGCCTGGCGCTCGCATTAAGGGGCTAAAACAAGGACTGGTCGGCTCGGAGACAGTATACTGTGTCTGAGTTGGGTATGGTTTCTCAGTGTGCTAGCGCTATAAATCGGCATCATTCCGTACAAGTACATGCATCCACACACACGCACTCATACACGTGCATGCACATAACTATTTAAGTGCAATAATCTTGTAAGCGGCCTTAAAACCCATTTCACCTCACCTCACCTTACCTCACCTATCCGATACGTCTCTCCTTCACAAAACCGTTCACAGCCGGCCATGTCATGGGAAATCAGCCAATCAGCGGAGAATCTTCTCAACTCTCGGTACGAGCGAGCAAAACTTTCAGATCAGCACATATAACCGCAAACTATCGAAAAGTAACGTTAACGAGCATTTACGAAACGAGATTGATACCAGTAGCGTTATGTTATGAATATCAGTCACTCTGTCATTTCAGTGGACACAAATTTAAATTTGCCTATACGACCGATTGGAAAACCTGTCCTTAAAGTGCTATGTAAGACCGGGAATTTGACAAGGAGGTCGACTCATCTTGGAAAGTTCTCATCTGAATGATCAATAATCCCACTTCGAATACGTCAAGGTTCGCTTTGTTCACTCAAGTAACATCCATGGATGTACGTCTCGTGGTGAAAACTGAACCATTGGGAATATGAATGTTAAACATGCAGTCGGTGACATGTTCCCAAAGTGTCTTGACGGGGCACGGGTGGGCCAGTCGCCTAAGGCGCCGCAAGTTACGCCTGGAACCTATAGACGTGGGTTCGAATCCCGGTTGGCCCCGTTAATGTTTCTGGATTTGTTAGCACCATTCTCGTGTTCTTGGTTTTCACCAAAGTATCTAAGACCTGCATCACTTCAGGTTTTCTTCCTACTTATAAACCTCTGATGATGTCGACTGCCTCCGTGGTCTAGTGGTAGAACGTCCGCCCGGTGAGCGGAAGGTCCGGGCTTCGATCCCCGGCCGCATCATACCAAAAGATGGTACTTGTTGTTACCCTGTCTGGCATTAAGGGGATAAAACAAGGACCGGTCGGCGCGGAGTATTCATGTTAAACTGCGTCATGGTACCTCAGTGGGCTAGCACTATAAATCGGCATCAGTCCGGGTAGAACAAGCAGCCACACACACATGTGCATGCACGTCGCTATATAAGTGTAATAATCTTGGACGCGGCGTTAAACCCCATTTCACTTCACCTCACCGCTGATGACGTCACACTACAATAACAGAAGGTCCTTCTAAATGTTGATAAACATCCAAGGCAGGCAATGCCCGAGACCTGATGAATATATTTCAGTTGTAATACCCAGGATTCCCAATGAACTTACCTCATGATGTGAACACAATTCAGCTTGATGATTGGTTTAAAGTCACAATTTCTTTAACTTGAAAAATTCCATGACGTGATTAGAACCTGCAACCTCACATTTCATGTTCAGATTTGAAACCCGTTGTTTTACCGCTGAGCAACCGGGAAAGTTGATGAAATTTCGTTAAGTTTATCATGTCATGACTCAAGCTAATCCATGCTTGCACGTGTTTTTTCTCTCGCACGCTTTGAGCGAATTCCTTTTATACCGCGATACTCCGTAGTGTTTCACTATAAGGTATGTCGATGTTTTCTTGTATTTCTTGCATTTTAGTCGGTTCATGAGTTGGATAAAACACGCCTCCTCGGTTTTGGTTGAAACTGTTAAACCTTGACCTCACTCGCGGTTTTACATTTTCAACCAAACCCGAGGATGCGTCCTTTATCAAATACATTAAGCTGACATGCCGTGATGTAACTGGAATACTGTTTAAAATGTTTAAACTGATTAAACCCAACTCACTCACTCATTCACATGTGCCTAGCGATATGTGATCTCAGTGTCTATGCCCAATATATCCACGCTTCTTGTGCCCAAGGGGGGCACGGGTGGCCCAGTGGTCTAAGGCGCCGTGATTCGCTGTGCAGAGTTGTGCCCCTTGGGCACGCCAGAAACCTATGATTGTGGGTTCGAATCCCGATTCGCCCCAATTATGTTTCTAGGTTTGTCAGCACCATACCCGTGCTCGTGGGTTTCACCGAAGTGGTAAACGTCTGAGACCTGCATCATTTCGGGCTTTCCTCCCACATTCAGCTGACACGCCGTGATATAACTGGAATACTGTTAAAAGCGGCGTTAAACCCAACTCACTCACTCACTCACTCTTGTGCCCAATGTGCCCCAAGCCCACCAAGAGCTACATGTACAATTTGCCCAAACGCTTTCTGTCATGTGCCAAATTCGCGAGTTTCCTGCAATTCCTAAATAAATACGAAGACTGGCCCAGCAGTTTGCAATCCTGTGTGTATTTAAAATCCTATGTGTGTTTACAATCCTGTGTGTGTTAACAAAACTATGTGCTCAATTTGAGCCAGTGTTTGGTATCTTAGAAGGACGCGACAAAACATTCGCTTTGTATATCCACATATTGCACGGAAATTGATCAGCATATTGTATAAATGGGAAAAGGGTTTGCTTTGTGCATTATTCGTGACAATTAGAAAAAAAATGTACATCAATAGATCTTGTTATTCTTCATGCAACTTGATATTGACATATAAATGGATTGTCACATTATGTTCAAACACTGTAGATCCGCACGCCAATTGCTGCAGCACATCAAAACAAAGAACACATTACAAAGACGACCACACATGTTCAGTGCCCTGAGGAACTACTTAAAATATATGTTAAAAGAAGACACGAAGTCCAAACATTTATAACGACACTGTATAAATATGTATTCTTTACACCGAATCCATATTAAAAACATTCATCTTTATCGGTCCATTAATGGATCCATTGTGGTTAAAGAGACACTCAACTTGGGGCAACTTGGAATCACATAGGTCATTCAAATATTTAAATTGTATAACTAACATTTTATTGGCCGATCCATCAATAAATGATTCCTAAAGAAAATGTCAAACATGACACCACATCTTGACCTACCCTAACCCGTCAAGATCCGGGGTAGAATAGGTCTTCAGCAACCCATGCTTGCTGTAAAAGGTGACTATGCTTTTCGAAAGAGGCGACTAACTGGATCGGGTGGTCAGGCTCGCTGACTTGGTTGATGCATGTCATCGTATCCCAATTGCGTGGATCGATGCTCACGGTGTCAACCACTGGATTATCTGGTCCACACTCGATTTTTTACAGGCGGCAGTCATAAAGCTGGAATATTACTGAGTACGGCGTAAAACAACAAGCAAACCCCAACAATGGCCACAAGTTGACTATCTTTCCGGTAGAACAAAATTACTCTGAACGCGATACCTATCCATTGCAGCCCATAAGCGGGGTTTAACAACAAACAGACAGACAAACAAACAAACAAATCTATCAGCATACTTTCTCGTACATCTCTAATACACTAGAAGGGGCACGGGTGGCTCAGTCTCAGGCGCAGCAATTCGCTGAGTAGAGTTGCGTCCCTTTGGAAACCCAGGGTCCCGTTCTTAAAAACGATACAAGCGCTACGGCTGACGTAAGCCTATGGTAAAGTATAGGACTTACGATCATCTTAGCACTGAGGGTTCGAATATCAACTCACTCACTCTAATACCTCAGCTCCGTCCTTGTGTCCCGCTCTTTTAGCATAGACCTCACTTGCACAAGACAACGATCGATAGTTACATTCGATTTTAGTTGCTTACAATCAAAATTAAATCACCATACCTATGTATTGGACCAACGGATCTTAGTGCGATCATAAGACGGATCAGATTTATGATCGCAATCGTGACTGTGGTATCTGAAACACGACACCAACGCATCCATGTTTGTGGCTAAAGTATGACACCAACGCATCCATGTTTGTGGCTAAAGTATGACACCAACGCATCCATGTTTTTGGCTAAAGTATGACACCAACGCATCCATGTTCGTGGCTAAAGTATGACACCAACGCATCCATGTTTGTGGCTAAAGTGTGACACCAACGCATCCATGCTTGTGGCTAAGTGTGACACTAACGCATCCATGTTTGTGACTTAACTGCGACACCAACGCATCCATGTTTGTGACTTAACTGCGACACCAATGCATCCATGTTTGTGACTTAACTGCGACACCAATGCATCACTGTTTGTGACTTAACTGCGACACCAATGCATCCATGTCTGTGGCTCAACTACGACACCATTGTATTCATGTTTTTGACTAAGCTGCGACAACAATGTATTACAATTGACTGCAATGACTTAATTAAGACACCAACGTTTCCATGTTTGTGATCAAACTACGACGACACCGCTTTTCTAGTCACCTTGACTGGTGTAAATGTTTAACACTGGCAGGCACATCCAGGTAGATAATGCATTGTGATACAGGTATTGATTGTATACATTTGAAATGCAAACTTACACAGAGTATTGGGAGAAAAGCTGATTTGAGTGCTACTCTGCATTGTTATGCGACGCAGCCGTAGAACAGTGATGTGGTTCTAGGTCCAACGGGACCCAGTACCATGATTGTGTTAGTCCTATTTGTATAGAGGGCACAATAACGGCTTCGGCTGATATTCAGCTGACGGCAGCATTTTGTCATGTCATAGATAATTGTGGGACACCGATGACTTCTGAAAGACGGATGAACGTTAAACGGCGCATAAATGCGAACAGGTGAAGATTTGACAGAAATATCGCGTATACGCACTTTTAGCATTGCAAAGCGAAAGTACCTTTTACGATATTCCTTATATGAGTTGTGAGGTCACCACTATGAACAGCTCGGCTAGATCGTATTTGGCGTCCTCATACCAAAGTTCGAGGTTCAAAACCTAAACCAGATAAACAAGGCCTTCATTTATCATATATATGTAATTATGACAAATGTAAGCTAAAGTTGCACTTCTTCAAATAATCCGAGGGTCAATAATACCCGATTGCCTCTAATAACCGCCTTCTCTGTCGCGAAATTAGCGTCGGGTCTCTCCTAAGTGCCGCCTCTCCTATAAGCATCGTTACGGGACATTTTAGTCTGCAACAAATGCATCAATGAAAAGCAATGCTTTATCTTGAAGAAATAAAGTGCCAGAACTTTATTAGATGATATACGGTAAATATAGGTTCTGTAGCTCACCTTTATCATGAATTAATCATTGTATGAAGCTTCAGTGTTATTATAGTGGCAAACCTCCATGTTGAGTTTTGTCAAAATGTTTGCAATATATTCCGGGATAAAGAAACAGTAACCATATTCTGCAACTTTGTTTACGACAATACGGTTCATTGCAAACCATGATGCATTGAAAACTTGAATCCTCTTAATCATTATCATTTATACAAAGTTTCAGCTTTGACCTTGTGGTTCCTAAGAGTACGATTTTTTTATAGTTTGATTTTTTAATATTTTTAAGAATCTTTATTTACAAAAACTCATATCGATTTGAAGACAAAATATTTTTATAAGAAGGAACCTGCATGTCAAATTTCACCTTCATTATCAAGAGGTATCACAGTATAAGAATTAAGAGTACGGTAAAAAGTCCAAAATCTTTCCACTTCTAAAGTCAGCGTCGGAGTCACTGAGGGTAACAGGATCCATGACAAGTAGTCCATCAAAAGAAAGATATTCCTATCTTTGAAGGGATGTGGGGCCCTTATCCTAGTCATGATGGACGAAGCAATGGCTGTTGTGGTTTTGGCCAGCCAGGGGTAACTGACACGCTTGTCAAATTGTCCAAAACGCCAGTCGTCCGTAGGCAGCGTTAGTCGGTTTCAACTTGTTGGTCTTTTTTCGTCCTTCGTCACAGCGTGAAGGGCTGTGGAGTGTACGGCCCCCACCGACGTCCACTCCTAATGTTGCTGAAACATTTCTGTTCGAAGTCAAGTTGCTAACAACAGCAACCATTTGCAAAAACCTACTTTTTTCACCCAAGTGTATGCCGGAACGTTGATGAAACATGGTGATTGGCTTGTATGGGGTGGGTTCTAAAATATGGTTTTCCAAGATTGCGTTTCATTTTCAATGGCCATGGCAGAATTTTCACTTTTGTGAGACAAACTATTGTGCTGTAAAAGACGAATCAAGGTCAAAATTCATAATATCATAGAAAACACGGAACATATATGTTAGGACACACTACTCACTACACCTGTGCCAATTCCCATACACTTTGGTTGGTTGGTTGGTTTGTTGTTCAACGCCGCACTCAGCAATATTCCACCCAAATGACGGCGGTCTGTAAATAATCGAGTCTGGACCAGACAATCCAGTGATTAGTATCATGAGCATCGATCCGCACCATTGGGATCGATGACATGCATCATCCAAGTCAGCGAGTCTGACCAACCGTTAGTCGCCTTTCACGACAAGAGTGGGTTGCTAAAGACTTTTTACTGATGTAACAAATACATGTTTGTTGATGTAAGGTACAGTGACGTCACAACAGGTGGATCAACAATATCGACGTCGCTGGTATTTGGCCCTCAATAAACCAGACGTTCTGGCATTTGTTGTTACCGTGCCTGACGCTCGACAAAAAGGGGATAAAACAAGGACTGGCCGGCTAGGAGTCAGTTTACTAGGTCTACCTGGGTTGCATGCACGTCGCTATGTAAGTGCAATATCAGAACATGAAGTAATAAATGCTATACAGCATTTAAAAACTCGCAAATCACTGGGACATGTTTGGATCCCAACAGAAGCTGTGAAGGAAACCTGTTCTCTGTTATTACCTTTCTAATAGCGTCTTTTTAACCACATTCTAGAGACAGGACACTTCCCGGAATTATGGAATTTGCCTCGAAGGATGACACAAGTACCTACAGAGGCATTGCCATGTTATAAATTATAAGTGAAATATTCACATCAATTATTGCATAAACTTTTGGGTTTCCACTTAGATACTCTCAGAATGTCATGCAGGGTTAAGAGAAAATTACTCTACGATTGATCACATATATACTTCATATTCACTGACACATAAACATATCAGAAAGAAGCGTGGAAGATTTTACTGTATTTGACTGCATTTGACACCCTGGATCGATATAAACTGCTCTATTCGTTATTCGGTAAAGGTATACATGGTAAAATAAGTACACTACTAAGAAGTATATATGGAAACGTAAAAGCAGCTGTAAGATGTAGTAAAAATACTATGACTGATGTATTCAATACAAGTGCAGGTGTAAGACAGGGATGTATACTATCACCACCGTGGTATTTTTGTTGACGAAGTTGTACAAGCATTTTACTATTTACAGATGATGTTGCAGTATTTTCAGGTAGAGCTCTAAATTTACAGAACAAGATGTTCAATATAAATATTTGCTATGTGGGGAGTATCTGTGAAGACTAACAAAACTAAAGTTGTGGTTTTCAACAAAGGTGGAAAGATATCTAAACATGAGAAATGGTTCTTCGGTCGAGAAAGACGCAAAGTAGTATCATACTACGAATATCTTGGCTCAGCAAATTCTTGTTGAAATTTATTTACAAAAGTTAGTGAAGTACTTTCAAGGCCAGCAGGTAAAAGCAATGTATTCAGCTTAGCAGTTTATTAGTAAGTATAGAAAAATACAGACAATACTGATGTACGGCGAGGAACTTTAGGAGAACCTCATATCGCTACAGTCTTGAGACAATCCATCCAAAATTTGTAAATATGTTATTGTTGTGGGGCGACCGGTCAATAAGGCACATTTAGCAGAATGCTTAAGGTACCCGATATTTATAATCTATCAATGAAAAGTGATCTGATACTAGATACGTTTGCTTAGACAACCAGATACACGATACCCAAGACGATGATATTACATTCTTAAATGCCTTGATGAGATTGTGACATAAGCTCGGCCTCAGCTGTTAAGGGGAGTTCTTTTTCCCATGGATTGTCATTTTCGTGGATATCCCAGCATGTTGGAAATAGAATTATGGTCTTAAAAATGTTTAAACAACAATGTAAAGGTATGTATTGCCAAGGCTGGTCAGCTGATATCCGATGTTGAAAACCGCTACATGCCTACTCAATGTTTAGGATAGATATCACACCAGAAATGCATTTGACAACTGTTCGATCTATATGTTTACGCAGATGTTTAACGAAGTTACCTCAATATGCATTTATATAGACATTCCAAAGATAATGATGTCTTAACATCGATGTGTCAAAGAAGTTTATTGGACTATTGCATATATTACCAATAAGATGAATACCATGTTATTAATATGTTCAGTATACGAAGATATAAGAATTAAATACCTGCCTAACTATTATTATACGTATCCAACACAAACAAAATGTGTACAGTTAATGAACGGCTACGATAGCTTGCAGTTTATAATAGACTTGTTTATAAAATATTTGAAAGAAAGATGATACATTGTAATAAAACTCAAATGTGTACACCTATTCAAATCCAGTGTACAAATGGTGCTCCTCGAGGATTTTTTCTACAACAAAATGTCATTATTCGCCTTATACATATACGAAATAAATTTGTCTGTCTGTCTGCAATAACTTCGAAGGCGACGTTATAAACCCCATTTAACCTCTCCGCTCCTGACTTTACGAATCTCGCAGCAAGACACACTCATGTCATTATCATCAAATGGGGCATGTGGACCAGGGACCCGGCTGTTTGGCCTCTATAAAATAGAACAGATAACGGTGCTCTCTGGAAATAGAGTGCAAGCGTCAACCATTCTTCAACTGCGGGCGAAATCCTTCGCCTACAGCGGGACACCACAAGCACAAGACTGAAGACGTTTTTCTTTCATGTAGATTGTTCGTCTGTCTTCATAGCCGCCAGGTGTCGGCCTGAGCTAATTGCAAGGGAATACATCACCTCCTCCAACAAAGATAGACTGAAGCTGGCAACATGAGATTGCAGTCAATTCACGATCTTCGACAACATGCGTTCGACTTATATCATGTTCTGTCTATCTATTCAAGTTAAACTGGTGTTAATTGTATTACCACGTATGCAGCGCCGTAAAGGTAAATAACCAGTATGTACAAGACTGATTCAAGTCTGGGTCTAGTTTGAATACTATGGAATACCAAAATTCCTGATTAAGGATGTGTGTTCAGCGTACGAGGTGGTGGACTTGGAAATACACGTAAGTGGCATCTTCGGGTGTTGATGGGTGAGTTCTTAAGGTGAGGTGAAATGGGGTTTAACGTCGCGTCCAAGATTATTGCACTTATATAGCGACGTGCATGCACGTTTGTGTGTTTGTGTGTATGGCTGCTTGTACTAGTCTGGACTTATGCCGATTTATAGTGCTAGCTCAATGAGATACCATGCCGTAGTTTAACATGAATATCCCACTCAGACACAGTATACTGATTCCGCGCCGACCAGTCCTTGTTTTAGACCCTTAATGCCGAGCGCCAGACAGGGTAACAACAAGTACCATCTTTAAACGTCTTTTAGTATGACGCGGCCGGGGATCGAACCCCGGACCTTCCGCTCTCCGGGCGGACGCTCTACCACAAGACCACGGAGGCGGTCGGTGAGTTCTTAATCTCACTTTGAAGGAATTGCGTAATGGTGAAATCTTATGTTGTGGACATTATATGAGTGAGTGAGTATGGTTTTACGTCGCTTTTAGAAATATTCCAGCAAGATCACGGCGGGAGACACCAGAAATGGGCTTCACATATTGTACCCATGTCGGGAATCGAACCCGGGTCTTCGGTGTGGCGAGCGAACGCTTTAACCACTAGGCTACCCGACAGCCCCGACATTATATGACGTCATAGAAGTATATCGAAAACAACTTGAGTCAACTGAGCAAATTGTTTCGTTGAGGCAAGTCAGTAAATATAAATTTCAGGAACGTACAGTGACTTGGGAGCATGTGTGTGTGTGTGTGTGTGTGTGTGTGTGTGTGTGTGTGTGTGTGTGTGTGTGTGTGTGTGTGTGTGTGTGTGTGTGGCTGTGTGTGTGTGGCTGTGTGTGTGTGGCTGTGTGTGTGTGGCTGCTTGTACTAGTCCGGACTAATGCCGATTTATAGTGCTAGTCCACTCAGTAACCATGCTGCAGTTCATAGTGATAGTCGGAATGTGATTTCTAATCATGCATCCTCGAAAACTTTAACACGGGGTATTCCGAACGGTAGTTACGGGTTTAACGACTGAATCCATACAATCTAGACCATCATTTAGCCATTCCAGAATGTTCTTTTGTTCAGGTTTCAAATTTTTAATCGAGAATTTGTCAAAATATGTTTCGAAGCGTAGTCGCCAGATCTTTGTTTAGCGGCAGCGAGAACTTAGATCTGATTTTAATGAGATTGTGCCGCAGTTTAACATGAATACCCCACTCAGACACAGTATACTGACTCCGAGCCGACCAGTCCTTGTTTGAGCCCCTTAATGCCGAGCGCCAGACAGGGTAACAACAAGTACCATCTTTTAACGTCTTTTGGTATGACGCGGCCGGGGATCGAAGCCCGGACCTTCCGCTCGCCGGGCGGACGCTCTACCACTAGACCACGGAGGCGGTCTGTTCTAGGACATCGAGGTGTCATCATGGTTGGCCATCATCCAATAGGCCAGACAATACACGGGGCTTATAAAACTGCACTTTTGAGGCAATTACGGGGTGAAATTAAGACGAGAGGTGTGAAGCTGAGAAAAAGTGTACCCTTCCATTAGGACAATGACCCAGTGGGCAAATCACTCACTGCCATGACTACAGTCTACGAGTGTGGGTTTGAACTCCTTCAGCATTCCCCTTTATCAACGTTATTCTCCTGATCTGGCTCCGTCAAACTTCCATCTATTCCCAAACATGATGGAAGGTCTCACCGGAACCAATTGCGATTCGAACGATTACTTCATAGCAGTGATGGAGAAAACTTTGAACGGCAAAGAGAAGGACTTGTACGAAACTTTAATGTGGGTTGTTTTTACTGTGTTAAACCCGGGCCTTTTACGTGACCAGCTAACACATTAAAGAGGCATCTGCTGTAGGAACTACCGTACTCTAGTGGGCGGAGCTTATACGAGTGATCGGACAAGTCAATATGACGTCATGACAACACACAAATTTCATTGGTTAATGAGCAAACGGTTGACGTCATATCAACGCCCACCTAAGTTGGCCGTTTGACAACAAGGACGTAAGTCTTATGGTAATATATATCCATCAAACGATTCCAAGACTTTTCAACAAACGCGAAGGCCTTTGCTTTCTGTCGTCTTCACATCTTCATAAAATGAGGGGCGGTCGGGTAGCCTAGTGGTTAAAGCGTTCGCTCGACACACCGACGATTCGGGTTCGATTCCCGACATTGGTACGTGTGAAGCCCATTTCTGGTGTCACCCGCAGTGATCTTGCTGGAATATTGCTAAAAGCGGCGTAAAACCATACCCACTCACTCATTCACTCATGAAATGATACCGTGGAATGTCCACGATTTATCCAACACAGTCCAACACACAGATTTAGTTCTGCACTATTCTCTGGACGAGAACGAAATACGTTTGTCGTGATGAATAACAGCTGTGTAATTGAAGAAAACACCATAATAGGTACCACGGCACCAATCGTAATCCTGTGTACCAATCCTTTGGTGTACGGTATATCTGCAGTTTATGAATAGCATTTCTCACAATATATACGGCTGTCGGTGGTTTCAACAGTGTTTTTTTCGTTATGTTCGTCTTGCCTCCATCTGGAATCTAGATGATGACGATCGTAAAAAGAAAAAAACTGGTAAGGGTCAAACATATTTTTATGTGATGAAAGTAGGTTTCTTTTGTCGTTTCCGTCACATGTTTTCATTGCCCAGTAGCAATGTGTTTTGGCGAAGTCTCACTTGTCCGAAATTCGTTCCTCACACTCCCAGTGACCCAGATTCCCTGTTGACTAGCATGCCAAGTGTCATTTGCATAAGGCCACCCATATGTTTTGTATGCGTTTCTCACCTCAAACCTCAGCTAACTAGAGAGCAGGCGGACGAAATATAATATATTATTCATCAAAAGTTGTCTTTCAATAATTGTGTAAGTTATTTCATGACATTTTAAAAAATGGTTTAAAACACTTTGTACTAGAATCTAGTCTATGAATTAATTTATGACGTAGATCGAGTCGCTTTGCTTCGGACACGAATTTTTAATAAACAACTGAAGAAAGATAAAGTTGACTTGGTTCTTTTATGACCGTGCAATGGTAGATCTGGTAGTATTTGTTTTTTTACACCAGTGCACATTTTCCGTAGCGGCAAGAAAAAATGAGACGCAAAACTTTATATTATTTCACGTCAGAGTGGAGATAAAACACGGACAACCTCACATACTTCGAAACGATGTTCAGGTAAATATTTGTTCACAATAATTCTCAAGGCCATGTACGTGAATATGGATTTCAACATTATTTTCATCAAGATTATTCAGGTCTTTGGCTACACATGTCATCCTCTCTTGCAAACTACTGGAACACATGTTTTGTCTCAAAGCAACAAAGTTTCTCTCAGATTCATTTTTTCTCCATCCATGACGAGCATCTGTCATAATGTAAATGCCTCGACAATCTTCCTGGTCAGTTGGTTTGAACAATGTAATACACACAGACTCATAAGTGGGGTTTTACCCGCGTCAACTAGACTACCTTATCTCAACTGGAATAGGTGTTAGACAAATGTAGACAGATGTATAGAGAATGAGATATCGATTCTTTTTGGCAGAGTTGCATCCCTTCAGCAGCAGAGGATCCGCTGGTTGAACTCCAGATGTTCCCTCATCATCATCCTTGATGCAACACCATACCCGTTCTAAAGAGTTTTGGTGTAGTGGACGTCCGGTACTGAAACGCCGTGATATATCCACTGTAAGCGGCGTTAACCATATCACTTACTCACTCACTCGTCGGTCCGACGACTCCTTGTGCCAGTGGACACAGCGTCGGCTCGGAGAGCAGAAGGTTGGTGGTTCGATCCCCGGTCGCGTCATACCAAAAATCGTTAAAAGAAGGTACTTGTTGCTAACAGCGTTGTAAATTTACAATGTAAGATCGACATGTAATGTAAATATTGTAAGAAAAAAAATGGCGGTAACTTGTCAAAACATGAACATGGTATATCGATGGTAAACAGGCCGATGAGTCGCCTTCTAGATATTTAGGTAGAATCTGTTCTTGTTTATTTGTTTGTTTGTTGTTTAACGCCGCACTCAGCAATAGTCCAGCTATATGACGGCAGTCTGTAAATAAACGAGTCTGGACCAGACAATCCAGCGATTGACATAATGAGCATCGTTCCACTTAATTGGGATACGATGACGTGCATCAACCAAGTCAGCGAGCTTGACCACCCGATCCCGTTAGTCGCCTCCTACGACAAGCATAGTCGCCATTTACGGCAAGCATGGGTTGTTGAAGACCTGTTCTACCCCGGATCTTCTCGGGTCTGTAGAAATACTTTTTCAAAAGCCTGTTACATTTTGGCAAAGCAGGCAAACCTGTCTTTACTTACTAGATAGTTGTAGTATGTTTTCCGGATATACTTATGCATGCAGATGGCCTTCAAAATCTTTGATTGCAAAATGAAGCCAATACATGTATATATGTATGGCTCGGAACGTGGATGCACAATCAGAAAACCAATTAAAATTATTAACACTAAATGTAAATTCTTACTAAAAATTGGATATAGAGCCTTAAACAACACAGCCCTTGGAGAATGTGGTCGATACCCCAAGTATAGCCACTGCTATAAGCGGACTATAAAATATTGGATTAGGTTTACGAGATAACAACAGACTTGGTGTGCATAGCTCTGTTACAATATGTTGCAACCTTATAACAATGTCGGGGATATAAACTGGCTGTCAGTTGTCAGACATATATGGTTTATGTGTGGCTTTGGTTTTCTATGGATAGCGCAAGAAGTTGGTGATGTTGCAGTTTTTATGTCAGTATTTACTCAGAGATTGTAAGATCATCGTGTACAAGGACAATTGACATCCAGGATCAATACTTGTGCTACATTAGAAACATCTTGTCACATCAAGACCTTTCTCCAGCCGGAATGAAATCTTAATTGTATTAAAAATCTTTCATAACGTAGAAGTTTGGCAAAGTCTAGAAGAGATTACAATGATCTCAAAATTAGAAAAACATAGACGTTCAAATGTATAAAATCCAGTTGATGTTTTTTGTGAACACTGTAATGAATGTCTTGAAGATTAATATCATAGTTTGTTTATCTGTTCAAAGTATGTGCATCGGAGGTTAATCATTACAGCAAGCTGTATTATATTTTCCCCAATAAACGAGAATTTGTTAATATATGTACCACAAACGAAAAAAAATATTGTTAAATTTGTATTATTATTTTGATGTAGATAACGTTTGTAAGCTTAGCACTAGCGGCGGTCACTGATAGGTTGTACGTGTGTTATTCATACATTGACCTCGTATACGAATAAAGTCTGTCTGTTTAACGCCGCGCTCAGCATATTCCAAGTATATGGCAGCGGTCACTGATAGGTTGTACGTGTGTTATTCATACATTGACCTCGTATACCAATAAAGTCTGTCTGTTTAACGCAGCGCTCAGCATATTCCAGCTATATGACGGCGGTCTGTAAATGATTATATCTGGACCAGACAATCCAGTGACTGACATCATAAGCATCGATCTACGCAATGTGGATACGATGACATGCATCAACCAAGTCAGCGAGGCTGACCACCCTATCCCGATAGTCGCCTCTATCATGGGAAGCTGAAGACCTATTCTAACCCGGTTCTTCAAGGGTCGTTTGTTTTTTAGTTTTTCCGCTGTTTTATTGTTATGTGTCTGTCAGCTGTTTGTTTGTTATGTGGTTGTCAGCTGTTTGTTTGCTATGTGGTTGTCAGCTGTTTGTTATGTGGTTGACAGCTCGTTGTTATGTGGTTGGCAGCTCGTTGTTTGTTATGTGCTTGTTACCTGTTTGTTATGTGGTTGACAGCTGTTTGTTATGTGGTTGACAGCTCGTCGTTATGTGGTTGACAGCTCGTTGTTTGCTTTGTGGTTGTCAGCTGTTTGTTTGTGATGCGGTTGTCAGCTTTTTGTTTGCTATGTGGTTGTAAGCTAGTTGTTTGTTATGTGGCTGTCAGCTGTTTGTTTGCTATGTGGTTGTCAGCTGTTTGTTTGTTATGTGGCTGTCAGCTGTTTGTTTGTTATGTGGCTGTCAGCTGGTTGTTTGTTATGTGGCTGTCAGCTGTTTGTTTGCTATGTGGTTGTCAGCTGTTTGTTTGCTATGTGGCTGTCAGCTGTTTGCTTGTTATGTGGCTGTCAGCTGGTTGTTTGTTATGTGGCTGTCAGCTGTTTGTTTGCTATGTGGTTGTCAGCTGTTTGTTTGTGATGTGGTTGTCAGCTATTTGTTATGTGGTTGACAGCTCGTTGTTATGTGGTTGACAGCTCGTTGTTTGTTATGTGCTTGTCAGCTGTTTGTTATGTGGTTGACAGCTCGTCGTTATGTGGTTAACAGCTCGTTGTTTGCTTTGTGGTTGTCAGCTGTTTGTTTGTGATGCGGTTGTCAGCTGTTTGTTTGCTATGTGGTTGTCACCTAGTTGTTTGTTATGTGGCTGTCAGCTGTTTGTTTGCTATGTGGTTGTCAGCTGTTTGCTTGTTATGTGGTTGTCAGCTGGTTGTTTGTTATGTGTCTGTCAGCTAGTTGTTTGTTATGTGGCTGTCAGCTGTTTTATTGTTATGTGGCTGTCAGCTGTTTGTTTGCTATGTGGTTGTCAGCTGTTTGTTTGCTATGTGGTTGTCAGCTGTTTGTTTGTGATGTGGTTGTCAGCTGTTTGTTATGTGGTTGACAGCTCGTTGTTATGTGGTTGACAGCTCGTTGTTTGTTATGTGCTTGTCAGCTGTTTGTTATGTGGTTGACAGCTCGTCGTTATGTGGTTGACAGCTCATTGTTTGCTTTGTGGTTGTCAGCTGTTTGTTTCTGATGTGGTTGTCAGCTAGTTGTTTGTTATGTGGCTGTCAGCTGTTTGTTTGCTATGTGGTTGTCAGCTGTTTGTTATGTGGTTGTCAGCTAGTTGTTTGTTATGTGGTTGTCAGCTGTTTGTTTGCTATGTGGCGGTCAGCCGTTTGTTTGTTATGTGTCTGTCAGCTGTTTGTTTGTGATGTGGTTGTCAGCTGTTTGTTATGTAGTTGACAGCTCGTTGTTATGTGGTTGACAGCTCGTTGGTTGCTTTGTTGTTGTCAGCTGTTTGTTTCTTATGTGGTTGTCAGCTGTTTCTTATGTGGTTGTCAGCTGTTTGTTATGTGGTTGTCAGCTCATTGTTTGTTATGCTGTTGTCATCTTTTTGTTATGTGGTTGTCAACTGTTTGTTTGTTATGTGGTTGTCAGCTGGTTGTTTGTTATGTGGTTGACAGCTCGTTGTTTGTTGTGTAGTTGACAGCTGGTTGTTTGTTTTGCGGTTGTCAGCTGTTTGTTTGTTATGTGGGTATCAATTGTTTGCTATGTGGTTGTCAGCTGGTTGTTTGTTATATGGTTGTCAGCTGGTTGTTATTGTGGCTGTCAGCTGTTTGTTTGCTATGTGGTTGTCAGCTGGTTGTTTGTTATGTGGGTATCAACTGTTTGCTATGTGGTTGTCAGCTAGTTGTTTGTTATGTGGCTGTCAGCTGTTTGTTTGCTATGTGGTTGTCAGCTGTTTGTTATGTGGTTGTCAGCTAGTTGTTTGTTATGTGGTTGTCAGCTGTTTGTTTGCTATGTGGCTGTCAGCTGTTTGTTTGTGATGCGGTTGTCAGCTGTTTGTTTGCTATGTGGTTGTCATCTGTTTGTTTGTGATGCGGTTGTCAGCTGTTTGTTTGCTATGTGGCGGTCAGCCGTTTGTTTGTTATGTGTCTGTCAGCTGTTTGTTTGTGATGTGGTTGTCAGCTGTTTGTTATGTAGTTGACAGCTCGTTGTTATGTGGTTGACAGCTCGTTGGTTGCTTTGTTGTTGTCAGCTGTTTGTTTCTTATGTGGTTGTCAGCTGTTTCTTATGTGGTTGTCAGCTGTTTGTTATGTGGTTGTCAGCTCATTGTTTGTTATGCTGTTGTCATCTTTTTGTTATGTGGTTGTCAACTGTTTGTTTGTTATGTGGTTGTCAGCTGGTTGTTTGTTATGTGGTTGACAGCTCGTTGTTTGTTTTGTGGTTGACAGCTCGTTGTTTGTTATGTGGTTGTCAGCTGTTTGTTCGTTTGTTTTGCGGTTGTCTGCTGTTTGTTTCTTATGTGGGTATCAACTGTTTGTTATGCAGTTGTCAGATGTTTCTTTGTTATGTGGTTGTTAGCTAGTTATTATTTTGCTGTCAGCTGGTTGTTATGTGGTTGTCAGCTGTTTCTTATGCGGTTGTCAGCTGTTTGTTATGTGGTTGTCAGCTGTTTGTTTGCTATGTGGCTGTCAGCTGGTTGTTTGTTATGTGGTTGTCAGCTGTTTGTTATGTGGTTGTCAGCTGTTTGTTTGTTATGTGATTGTCAGCTGTTTGTTTGTTATTTGGTTGATATCTGTTTATTTGGATGCCAGCTGTTTGTTTGTTTGTTGCGTGGCTGTCAGCTATTTGTTTTTCAGCTATTGATGTTGTCATGCCGGATGTTGTCAGCGGAGTTTTTTGGGTTATTTCATTGTCTTTAGTTAATTCTCGATAAGAGTACCGTGAAAATAGAACTAACATGTTGCCTCACATCAATAGCTCTATAACTCAGCGTGTAATATACCTGGTCTATTCTTGGCGCTTGATTTTGGACATGACTGGATTTGTCTGAGTGATGCTAACGAAGCAGAATGTTTTCGCATTTTTTTGAAAGATTAATAGGTGTGATTTCACGGATGAATATCAATACTGAACAATCGGATAATGTATTTCAAAGCATTGTGCTACCAAGATGGTGATACGAAGGATGTGTGTTGCGTAATTTGCATTAACATTTCATTGATCTGATTATTCCCTGTCTGAATACTGTCATCTCATTGTTCTCTGCTTGAAATTGTCATTTCATATTTCCTTGTCCGAACACTGTGTCGACATTGTTCTTTGTCTGAACACAGTGGCATCATTGTTCTCTGCCTGAACACTGTCCTCTCACTGTCCTCTGTCCTCTCACTGTCCTCTGTCCACACACTATCCTCTCGCTGTCTTCTGTCTGAACACTGTCCTCAGACTGAACACCGCCTCTCACTGTCCTCTGTCTGAACAGTGTCCCCTCACTGTCCTCTCATTGTCCTCTGTCTGAACACTATCCTCTCACTGTCCTCTGTCTGAACACCATCCTCTCACTGTCCTCTGTCTGAACACTGTCCTCTCAATGTCCTCTGTCTGAACACTGTCCTCTCATTGTCCTATGTCTGAACACCATCCTCTCACTGTCCTCTGTCTGAACACTGTCCTCTCACTGTCCTCTGTCTGAACACTGTCCTCTCTCTCACCACTGCCCACTCACTGTCCTCTGTCTGAACACTGTCCTCTGCCTGAACACTGTCCTCTCACTATCCTCTGTCTGAACACTGTCATTTCACTGGTCTCTGTCTTAACACTGTCATCTCACTGTCCTCTGTCTGAACACTGTCCTCTCATTGTCCTCTGTCTGAACACCATGCTCTCACTGTCCTCTGTCTGAACACTATCCTCTCACTGTCCTCTGTCTGAACACTGTTCTCTCATTGTCCTCTGTCTGAACACTATCCTCTCGCTGTCCTCTGTCTGAACACTATCCTCTCAATGTCCTCTGTCTGAACACTGAACTCTCAATGTCCTCTGTCTGAACACTGTCCTCTGCCTGAACACTGTCCTCTCACTATCCTCTGTCTGAACACTGTCATTTCACTGGTCTCTGTCTTAACACTGTCATCTGACTGTCTTCTGTCTGAACACTGTCCTCTGCCTAAACACTGTCATCTCGCTGGTCTCTGTCTTAACACTGTCATCTCACTGTCCTCTGTCTGAACACTATCCTCTCACTGTCCTCTGTCTGAACACTGTCCTCTCATTGTCCTCTGTCTGAACACCATGCTCTCACTGTCCTCTGTCTGAACACTATCCTCTCACTGTCCTCTGTCTGAACACTGTCCTCTCATTGTCCTCTGTCTGAACACTATCCTCTCGCTGTCCTCTGTCTGAACACTATCCTCTCAATGTCCTCTGTCTGAACACTGAACTCTCAATGTCCTCTGTCTGAACACTGTCCTCTGCCTGAACACTGTCCTCTCACTATCCTCTGTCTGAACACTGTCATTTCACTGGTCTCTGTCTTAACACTGTCATCTCACTGTCTTCTGTCTGAACACTGCCCTCTGCCTGAACACTGTCATCTCGCTGGTCTCTGTCTGAACACTGTCCTCTCATTGTCCTCTGTCTGAAACCATCCTCTCACTGTCCTCTGTCTGAACACTGTCCTCTCACTGTCCTCTGTCCTCTCACTGTCCTCTGTCTGAACACCATCCTCTCACTGTCCTCTGTCTGAACACTGTCCTCTCACTGTCCTCTGTCTGAACACTGTCCTCTCTCTCACCACTGCCCATTCACTGTCCTCTGTCTGAACACTGTCCTCTTTCAGAACACTGTCTTCTGCCTGAACACCGCCTCTCACTGTCCTCTGTCTGAACACTATCCTCTCACTGTCCTCTGTCTGAACACCATCCTCTCACTGTCCTCTGTCTGAACACTGACCTCTCAATGTCCTCTGTCTGAACACTGTCCTCTCATTGTCCTATGTCTGAACACCATCCTCTCACTGTCCTCTGTCTGAACACTGTCCTCTCACTGTCCTCTGTCTGAACACTGTCCTCTCTCTCACCACTGCCCACTCACTGTCCTCTGTCTGAACACTGTCCTCTGCCTGAACACTGTCCTCTCACTATCCTCTGTCTGAACACTGTCATTTCACTGGTCTCTGTCTTAACACTGTCATCTCACTGTCCTCTGTCTGAACACTGTCCTCTCATTGTCCTCTGTCTGAACACCATGCTCTCACTGTCCTCTGTCTGAACACTATCCTCTCACTGTCCTCTGTCTGAACACTGTTCTCTCATTGTCCTCTGTCTGAACACTATCCTCTCGCTGTCCTCTGTCTGAACACTATCCTCTCAATGTCCTCTGTCTGAACACTGAACTCTCAATGTCCTCTGTCTGAACACTGTCCTCTGCCTGAACACTGTCCTCTCACTATCCTCTGTCTGAACACTGTCATTTCACTGGTCTCTGTCTTAACACTGTCATCTGACTGTCTTCTGTCTGAACACTGTCCTCTGCCTAAACACTGTCATCTCGCTGGTCTCTGTCTTAACACTGTCATCTCACTGTCCTCTGTCTGAACACTATCCTCTCACTGTCCTCTGTCTGAACACTGTCCTCTCATTGTCCTCTGTCTGAACACCATGCTCTCACTGTCCTCTGTCTGAACACTATCCTCTCACTGTCCTCTGTCTGAACACTGTCCTCTCATTGTCCTCTGTCTGAACACTATCCTCTCGCTGTCCTCTGTCTGAACACTATCCTCTCAATGTCCTCTGTCTGAACACTGAACTCTCAATGTCCTCTGTCTGAACACTGTCCTCTGCCTGAACACTGTCCTCTCACTATCCTCTGTCTGAACACTGTCATTTCACTGGTCTCTGTCTTAACACTGTCATCTCACTGTCTTCTGTCTGAACACTGCCCTCTGCCTGAACACTGTCATCTCGCTGGTCTCTGTCTGAACACTGTCCTCTCATTGTCCTCTGTCTGAAACCATCCTCTCACTGTCCTCTGTCTGAACACTGTCCTCTCACTGTCCTCTGTCCTCTCACTGTCCTCTGTCTGAACACCATCCTCTCACTGTCCTCTGTCTGAACACTGTCCTCTCACTGTCCTCTGTCTGAACACTGTCCTCTCTCTCACCACTGCCCATTCACTGTCCTCTGTCTGAACACTGTCCTCTTTCAGAACACTGTCTTCTGCCTGAACACTGTCCTCTCACTATCCTCTGTCTGAACACTGTCATTTCACTGGTCTCTGTCTTAACACTGTCATCTCACTGTCCTCTGTCTGAACACTGTCCTCTCATTGTCCTCTGTCTGAACACCATGCTCTCACTGTCCTCTGTCTGAACACTATCCTCTCACTGTCCTCTGTCTGAACACTGTTCTCTCATTGTCCTCTGTCTGAACACTATCCTCTCGCTGTCCTCTGTCTGAACACTATCCTCTCAATGTCCTCTGTCTGAACACTGAACTCTCAATGTCCTCTGTCTGAACACTGTCCTCTGCCTGAACACTGTCCTCTCACTATCCTCTGTCTGAACACTGTCATTTCACTGGTCTCTGTCTTAACACTGTCATCTGACTGTCTTCTGTCTGAACACTGTCCTCTGCCTAAACACTGTCATCTCGCTGGTCTCTGTCTTAACACTGTCATCTCACTGTCCTCTGTCTGAACACTATCCTCTCACTGTCCTCTGTCTGAACACTGTCCTCTCATTGTCCTCTGTCTGAACACCATGCTCTCACTGTCCTCTGTCTGAACACTATCCTCTCACTGTCCTCTGTCTGAACACTGTCCTCTCATTGTCCTCTGTCTGAACACTATCCTCTCGCTGTCCTCTGTCTGAACACTATCCTCTCAATGTCCTCTGTCTGAACACTGAACTCTCAATGTCCTCTGTCTGAACACTGTCCTCTGCCTGAACACTGTCCTCTCACTATCCTCTGTCTGAACACTGTCATTTCACTGGTCTCTGTCTTAACACTGTCATCTCACTGTCTTCTGTCTGAACACTGCCCTCTGCCTGAACACTGTCATCTCGCTGGTCTCTGTCTGAACACTGTCCTCTCATTGTCCTCTGTCTGAAACCATCCTCTCACTGTCCTCTGTCTGAACACTGTCCTCTCACTGTCCTCTGTCCTCTCACTGTCCTCTGTCTGAACACCATCCTCTCACTGTCCTCTGTCTGAACACTGTCCTCTCACTGTCCTCTGTCTGAACACTGTCCTCTCTCTCACCACTGCCCATTCACTGTCCTCTGTCTGAACACTGTCCTCTTTCAGAACACTGTCTTCTGCCTGAACACTGTCCTCTCACTATCCTCTGTCTGAACACTGTCATTTCACTGGTCTCTGTCTTAACACTGTCATCTCACTGTCTTCTGTCTGAACACTGTCCTCTGCCTGAACACTGTCATCTCGCTGGTCTCTGTCTTAACACTGTCATCTCACTGTCCTCTGTCTGAACACTATCCTCTCACTGTCCTCTGTCTGAACACTGTCCTCTCATTGTCCTCTGTCTGAACACCATGCTCTCACTGTCCTCTGTCTGAACACTATCCTCTCACTGTCCTCTGTCTGAACACCATGCTCTCACTGTCCTCTGTCTGAACACTATCCTCTCACTGTCCTCTGTCTGAACACTGTTCTCTCATTGTCCTCTGTCTGAACACTATCCTCTCGCTGTCCTCTGTCTGAACACTATCCTCTCAATGTCCTCTGTCTGAACACTGAACTCTCAATGTCCTCTGTCTGAACACTGTCCTCTGCCTGAACACTGTCCTCTCACTATCCTCTGTCTGAACACTGTCATTTCACTGGTCTCTGTCTTAACACTGTCATCTGACTGTCTTCTGTCTGAACACTGTCCTCTACCTGAACACTGTCATCTCGCTGGTCTCTGTCTGAACACTGTCCTCTCATTGTCCTCTGTCTGAACACCATCCTCTCACTGTCCTCTGTCTGAACACTATCCTCTCACTGTCCTCTGTCCTCTCACTGTCCTCTGTCTGAACACTGTCCTCTCACTGTCCTCTGTCTGAACACTGTCCTCTCTCTCACCACTGCCCATTCACTGTCCTCTGTCTGAACACTGTCCTCTTTCAGAACACTGTCTTCTGCCTGAACACTGTCCTCTCACTATCCTCTGTCTGAACACTGTCATTTCACTGGTCTCTGTCTTAACACTGTCATCACACTGTTTTCTGTCTGAACACTGTCCTCTGCCTGAACACTGTCATCTCGCTGGTCTCTGTCTTAACACTGTCATCTCACTGCCTTCCATTGTAACGAGGCAAGCGTGTCCACGAGCCACTATCAAAGCCTAGTTTCCACCCTTGTCACACCAAGGCCACAAAAACACAGGCAATCGTTGGGGATGAAAAAGACATATTCGTGTCAACAAAGACAGGCAGCGGTAAATCACTGTACAGCCGTTGATGTTGAATTTGTGAAACGTTCTCTGATTGGACTATCGATATGTGCGACAGTCCAATCATGTATAGCACAGGAAAGTGGGCTTGATGTGACATGGTGGGATCAAGACTCGGGAAGATACTCACCTACGTGCATCGCACCGTCTACCTTGCAAGGATGGACACGATAAATGCATCCATTTCTCCATAACTGTTCACGACAGACAATAAAAGCATTTCCGTAACCATAAGAAATTTCACGTAAAAGTCCATTCCGACTGTATCATGAGCATGTGTTATAAATCACTATCAAATAGTGATCCTAGGTGTTGGCGAAAAGGTTTTCCCCAGCCGTCACAAACACATGCAAAGGCAAGTCAAGTATACATCTAAAAAGGCACCGGAACATGTGGTACAAGTCAAAAAGGGATTCAGACATCCTTTGTGTCAGTCATGCGTCAAATTTAGAAATGCCTTACATATGTCTACCATGTAAACCTTTTGAAAGCTTTGCTTAGGCCTTAAATGTTATCAATGCGTCATGCTTCAGGTCACATTACAGCCCAAGGGACATATCAGTACATGTTGTCTTTGGACTACTGAAGAAAAGAACCTCTGGTACATGTCCCAAAAATCGCGAACATCGCAAAAAGATTAAAATTTGAAATTGATAGAGAACCTATTGAATGCCTTTCTGAGGTGATTACGACATGTCGTTACTACGACATGTAACCACGGCAAGGCTATACTTTCAATCAAAAACCCGTGTGTTCTTTGTGTCTGTAAAAGTATAATTTGGCATCACCGTAGTTTACCTTCCACGCCTAATGGCATCGGCTTCTGATGATAATCGAGACTGATCGTTCTCTGGCCTTGACGTATCGTATTACCAATATCATGATTGTTGGAACTGACAAAGACAAACCCTATCATCATTATAGAAAGATTCAACTTCCTCACCAAGAAACTTGTTGTATCCTTTCATTAAGTTGTGTACAAATACGGGGGATACACCAGCCCTGTCACTGCATATGGAATCCAATATTAAGCGCACAGTTAAATCATATCAAATTAGGAATTTGTATGGTGCAGTTTCCAATTACCAACTGCTCAAATGCGCTTAGATCATGATTGATCTTGTCAAGGGCTCTCTTGAAGAGACAGGTTTTGAGTCACTGTGTCTTTTTAAAGTTTGTCAGATTTTTTGTTTCTCGGATTTTTTGGTGGCAGATTGTACCATAGCAATGGGCCAGCATGTGGAAATGACCTATCGCCATATGTTTTGGTACGTGACTTTGGCACCACCAGCAAAAAATCTTTTGATTGTAATGATACATTGCAGGACCACACACATATAGTGTCCACAAAAAGAACGTCTCTAAAGTTTACAAAAATCTAAAAAAGGTACTTGAGATTCTTTTTTCTTAATCCTGGACACATTGTCTTCTTGTACCCTTATTCTACACGCCTCCCAATCAACAATTTCCTGTTGTCTTCTGTGTCCACAACGCGTGTCCATTACGATTTGTAGGATCTGCACAAAATGCTTACAGTCAAAACATAATTCTACCTCAACCAAATACAGGGAATCGGACCCGTGTGAAGTGATGAACTTCCTGGTGTATAACGTCCTTGTGTAAAACCTTCCAACAGGTAACATGATAGCTCATAGGCCTTATCTTATCTACATGTAAACACTGGAATTTAATTAGTATTATACCTCGAGGCCATGGCAGCAGACATTTTGCTGACAACAGTAATTTCTGCAATTCTCAATCTCCGCTTTTTCCAAGTTGTAGGAAATAATAAAAATTGAAAGATCAATTCGTTGTCAGCTTACCCCCCGGGGAATACGGTTTGATGTACCGTCTGGTTGGCTGTGGACCTTACGCTACAACTAATGATATCGTGCTGGTAGGAATAATAAGAGAAACTGAAAATAGTTTTCAGGGAAACACTCCGACACCATCCGCGGATTTGGTTTCTCTGTCACAATTTCCTGCTTTATAAACGATTCTTTTGTTTCATCAAAATGCTTACCTGTCTAACTGTTTCAGTCCTGGCACTTCCAGGGCCATGTTTTCTGTCTACAGCTTTCATCATGGGGGATTATGCGGAGGTGCATATATTCTACCTCATAGGAACCCGTCACAACTGTCAATGTTAAGAACTGCTTTCTACACAGCTGCCATCTTAACCTTTTGACTTTTCACACGATATAAATGTCATCTTCCGCAAAAGTCAAGGACCTATTTCTTGGACTTAACACTACACGATCGTAAGAATTTTGCGGGACAACTGTGCCCTCGATTACCATATATTTCTACGTGAACAACAACTGACATACTATCTGGCGTATTTGACTGGAAAGAAAATAATATTTTCCAAACCACAGAGTGAAGTTTGGTCGGTAGTTCCAACATTTGCAAGGGTGAACTGACTTCCTAAATTTCAAAGAATTTCAAATATAAAATACGGATTGGGTAGCTTTGTTTCTTTTCTTTGACTTGAATGGTGTACATGTTGTCTGAATTAATACATAACTTATAGAAAGATGGTACTTAATTTTGGAAATATCGTAATGGGTTGGAATGGATTCTGAATGTTTGTCGGAAATCTTTAACTGTTTATGACCTTAATCGTGCAACATTTGGCCAGCAGTTAAATTGTCATCTTCCCGAGGCAAGAGAGTTAACTGGCTATTAAAGTCCAGTTTCCACTCTTGCCGAACTAGGCTGGTATTATGGAGTTACATTTTGGTGGGTACAATGTGTGAAGCCCATTTCTGGTGTCCCCCGCCGTGATATTGCTGGAATATTGCTAAAAGCGGCGTAAAATCAAACTCACTCACTCACTCACTACATTTTGGCTGGACTAACGAGTCTATGCATAGTCCAATCAAAATCACGCACCGAAATCGAAATCCAGTTCGTAAACTGTCGTGCAGATTTCGGTTGATTGCATGACTCGCAAAGCATGTGCACCGCCAACTCGTTGTCATCAGATATTTTCCAAATCTTTTCATGTTTTTAATCAAGGTGCTCACGTGAGTTGATGCATTTCGTGATGTACGACCCCTTTTATCACAATATAGATCTTGATTATCGATCAGATCGTCTTGACTAGGCGCCACCATTTTGTGTGAAGCAAACGCAAGTGATATGAGAGGTGGAATCTGATTGGTCCATAGGAGAGGCATAGAAGGGACATGACTGGTAATAGCCACTGGTAGCGCTACGATCGAGCACAGTAATTCAAGCCTTGTTCGGCAAGGGTGGAAACTGGACTTTTAAAGTCAGTTAACTCTCTTGCCTCGGGAAGATGTTAAATTGTTGGTTTCGAGTGAGTTAATCTAACTTGCTAGCACTGCGAATATCCCCGAGCCTTGTGTCTCTTTAGTGGCGAGAAGACGGAGCGACTGGTAGCACCCCAGGGGCTGCCACATTCTGTCAGAGCCCCCCGCAGCTGGTGGGGTACGGGAGACGTGTTCGCGCAGTGTATAATGTGTAAAAACTAATCTCTTCTAAATCTATTAAGCTCTCTGACCCTCACTTGGCTGATTTTTTAATCTTCTACAAGTCATTTTTTCCTTGTTTTTTTCTTCAGTGTGAAGAACCAAAGAAGAATATCGAATACGTTCAAACTAGGCTTGCTCCACATTATGAGATGACTGGTCGACGGTTTCCATGTCCTTGAAGGAACGGAACTGAATACCAGGAATTGCTTGTGTCATTTACAGCATACAACTATGACATTTTCATACAGAACGCATTACCTTCCTGTCACAAAGCACGATGTAGAGTAGAGCTTGTCCATAAATAATATATCTAATCAGACAAGCTAGAAACAAAAAAGGAAATAAAAATACCCTGTACCGACACATTTAATTTCTGGGAAGACCCAGTATTACCAATATAGGAAAAAAAGATTAATAAAAAAGATCAGAGACGTAAGTAATATCGGCTGACTGACACCTTCGGTATGCAGGCACGAAATGGGTCCGCATTCGACATCTGTGTGACATGAAACATTGTTTTCCCATCTCAGCTGCTTGTAACGGAGACTCGTTATTCGGAATTAGCTGTGATATGATATCAAGGCTGCTTGTCTGTTCTGGCAAATAATTGCTGTTTGCCAAGAAGATTAACCAACTCTCATATTGTATACTTTCAAAACTAAAAGGAGAAACGATAAAAATATAAAAGCTAGTTTTGACCTTTTAACATGCATTTAATGTTAACATATTCCTACATACGTGGACATATGGCATTTGTTAATCCATCATACATCAATTGGCCTGTATTTGCCTCACTGTAGTTCAAACTGATTTGAAGAGTATGCATACATTGTACAATACCGGGTTACAACTGTCATTGGGGGCACGGGTGGCCCAGTCGTCTAAGGCACCGCAATTCGTGGTGCAGAGTTGCGTCCCTTGGACTCGCCAGGAACCTATGTTTGTGGGTTCGAATCCCGGTTCACCCCGATTATGTTTCTAGGTTTGTCGTGGGTTTCCCCGAAGTGGTAAACGTCTAAGACCTGCATCACTTTCCCCACACATTAAGCTGACAAGCCGTTATATAACTGGAATACTGTTAAAAGCTGCGTTAAACTCACAGTAACAATAACTGTCATAGGTCGGTCACGGGAAACCGTCAAAATGTGCAACTGACGTTGAAGTGAGGCAGTGAGGTAGGTCAGTGGCTAGTGTGATCGCTCGTGATGAAGAATCCTGGGTTCGATACAGAAAGACTGTATGGATCTCTTTGGTAGGTCGTATGTTACTGCATTCACTCCGTTTTGAGGCAAATAGACTGATTATATATACCTCTGTCGTAGATCGGAGTTTAGGGTGTAATAACACGCTAATACCACAGGCACGGCCATGGTAGGGTAACACACCCGTACCACAGACACGACCATGGTAGGATAACGCGCTTACACCACAGGGACGACCATGGTAGGATAACATGATTACACTATAGACATGGTCATGGTAGGTTAACATACTTATACCACAGACTTAGCAATGGTAGGTTAACACACTTATACCACAGGCATGGCCATGGTATGATAACACACTTATACTACAGACTTAGCAATGGTAGGTTAACACACTTATACCACAGGCATGGCCATGGTATGTTAACACACTTATACTACAGACTAAGCTATGGTAGGATAACACACTTATACTACAGACTTAGCAATGGTAGGTTAACACACTTATACTACAGACTTAGCTGTGGTAGGATAACACACTTATACTACAGACTTAGCTATGGTAGGGTAACACACTTATACTACAGACTTAGCTATGGTAGGGTAACACACTTATACTACAGACTTAGCAATGGTAGGGTAACACGCTTATACTACAGACTTAGCTATGGTAGAATAACACACTTATACTACAGACTTAGCTATGGCTACCCGATACGACGCTTGCTCACACAGGTCATTTTGCACAGATCTGAACTTCAGAATGGTAAACTTACTACTTGTAGCCTGTATTCTCGGTGCTATTCATAACATCCTGTTTATGTTTGTACATTCACTGATGGCCTTTGTGGACGAAATAACATAGCCACAGCAAGTTCTGTGTTCCAATATAGGTCATGCACGGACTGCAGTAGCAACGCGTCCAGTGATTTTCTCGTGTCTGGTGAACAATTTCAACTCTCGGTGTCAGTAATTGTACTGTTACTGTGTTCGGGCGATATTGAACTGAACCCTGGACCAATCAGTCAACAACATTTTGATAAAACTAAGGCTGACATCATCGTGGAACTTAGATACATGAAAACAGATATAAAACAGGACACCGCTCAATTGAAAGATGAATTTAAACACGTGCAAGGAGACATAAAGAAAGTAACTGACAATATTGTTGAACTGAAAAACGATATTTCACAAATAAAAGAACTACAACATATTACACAGCTGGATGTGGACTATGTACACGAGCAACTACAACAACGGGATTTAACACATTAGTGCCACCGAGAACAGGGTTGAGAGACTAGACATTTTTAGTCGGCGGGATAATGTCACCTTGCATTGTGTGCCCGAGGATGGCTGATCATGCAGAAACAAAGTACTAAAAGTTTTAAACTCTGTATGTGAGGAAGGCGACAGTGCAATTCAACCTAAAGATTTTCGCCGATAGGCTTGGAGGAGCTACAGCAAAGACACCGAGACCTATCATATGTGCGTTCAGGGAAACTGAGGTAAAGATCTGGGCCTTAAAGAAGCTAAACAAATGGGAATATCAAACGACGTTACTGCATCACAGCGGAGTAAACTGAAATCTCTAACTGAAGATGAGAAGGGGGGTTTCTACAAAAATGGGAAAGTTGTAGTTGTGGATATGCCCCCTAAACAAGACTCCACGCTTGCCAATAACGGAACACAACTCTTCAGAACGACACGACATAGGTCTGCTCACCCATAGGGATACGGCTGGGCCCGACTTACGTCACCGTCGGTGGACATTAAACCTGTCAACAATGTGTCGACTTTGACATGAAATATTTCAGGTCTGCACAATAAAATGGAAGATGATGAGTTTATTAACTTAATCAGCAATTTCGACGTCATCCACTCATCAGAAACCTGGTCACATGAAAAAGATAATACTGATTTTTCCCTTCCAGGATGTAAATGCTTTCATTTACCTGGTATGAAGCTATCAGTTTGGACGCGCCTCCGGAGGTATAATATTGTTTATAAGAGACAACCTTTCAAAATATATCAAATGTGTGCGGTACTTTGAAAATGTTATTTTTACGCTGTTTGACAATAATTTGGTTTCATGTGAAAAACATGTATTGTGTATCTATACATATGTTCAGCCAGAAGGATCAAGATGGTATGACGATAAACGTTCGAAAAATGGAATTGACCTCGTCTTAGACTCTTATATTGATTTTACAGCTAACTTGCCACCTGTTGAAACTATACTTTGTGGCGATTTAAATGCTAGAACTGGACGACTTATACTGCTGATAATTTTAGACATTTAACAGATGATGATGATTTGATAACGGAACTTGTGTCAGATGGTTTTGACAGACCTAGGTTCTCCTCTGACCAGCAAACTCACAAATTTGTAAATTCTGTAATTGGTGTTTGTCGATTATTGAATTTGCACATTCTAAATGGTCGATGTGATACTGACAAAGAAAAAGGTGATTATACATTTGTTGGACATAATGGATGCTGTATAATTGATTATGTCATTGGATCATGCTGGTTATTTGAGAAAGTTCTGTCTTTTAAAATTATTTCAAGAAGGGAATCAGAACATCTCCCTATAGTATTTAATCTATCTACGAATATTGGTCTATCAGAGACTACAACAGAGGTCCGTTCAGGTGACCAAATGATCAGTGGTACTAAGTATTCATGGAGTGAGGATAAGAGGTATATATTCATTGAAATGTTAGCATCTCTCAATGAAGAAATGGAGGATGCGATACACATAGCCTTAACAGACATTGGTTACGGGATTATACTATTCACAGATATCTTATTGCGATCAGCTGATTGTATGAAGCGTTGTGTAAGACCATTTGCATGTTTTAAAGATTGGTATGACGCTTAATGTGAATGGTTTAAAAACAGAGATGTCATTATTTCAATGTATTTCGTAAATATGAAGATAAAGTGTCTCTTCAGCACTATCTTGCTGCAAGAAATAAGTATAAAGCTGTATGTAGAAAGTTCTTTCGAGATTAAACGTCAATCTGAATTGATAGATTCCATGAAGGATTCCAAACCATTTTGGACAAAGTTCAAGCTTTATCAGGTACTAGTAAGGATAAACATAACATAAATTCAGAGACTTGGTACGAGTATTTTAAAGACCTGTTCAGTATTGCAGAGCCAGACACATCTACTTTTTATGACGAAGATACACACACCTTGAATACCGAAAGTGTACTGACGGATGAATATACTGGTACTAATTGGGTTAAGTCTGTCACTGATGATATATGTAATGCCCCTATCAGCAGTGAGGAAATACAAGAAAATATTCGTAAGTTGAAAAGCAGCTGGAACAGATTATGTAATTAGTGAACTGTTTCAATGCTCATATAATATCCTTGTTCCATATTTACTTGTATTGTTCAATCCTCTATATGATAAAGGTGTTTTTTCTTCAGAATGGTCAAAAGCAATCATTGTTCCATTGCATAAAAAGCGAGATAAGCATTATGTTGATAACTATCGGGGAATATCGGGGGTTGTTTTGGAAAATTATATACCATGATTCCTAATGGCAGATTAACGTTTTGGTCAGATGCAATTGGAAACATTTATGAGGAACAGGCAGGATTTAGAGCTGGATATTCCACAATGGACAATGTTTTCATTTTACAAGCTTTAATTACAAAATATCTCTCAAAAAGGGGAGGTAAATTATATGCATGTTTTGTTGATTTCGCTAAGGCATTTGATTCAATTCAAAGAAAAATATCTGGCACTTATTTAGTAAATATAGGTGGGCATCAAAGATGGAAAAATCATTAAAAGCCATTTGCGAATCAGTTAAAGCTTGTGTACGAACCAATGGCAATAAGCGTACAAGTATGTTTGATTGCCCTTTGGGAGTGCGTCGGGGTTGTGTCTTAAGCCCATTCTTATTCTCTTTCTTCATAAATGAACTTGTTCTTGGAATTAACTGAAAATCTAAAAGTGGCATCCAGTTATATCCAGATCTAATAGAAATATTCCTTTTACTTTTTGCTGACGATGTTGTCCTTTTTTTCTGATTCGTATTTGGTCTTCAACGTCAATTCAATATTTTGGAACAAGTGGTCACTGTCCGTCAATCTAAATATAACTAAAGTTCTTGTTTTTAAAAGCGGTGGGAAATTATAAAATTAGAGAAATGGATATACAAAGATGCACAAATAGGGGTCGTTTATATACTTACCTTGGAATATTGTTTACTAGGACTTTGAGTTGGAATAAATATCTGGAATCTACATCTGTTAAAGCTAAGAAAGTGTTTATGTTATGATAATCTGCCCTGTAATTTATACTTTGAAATTTTTGATACAAAGATAAAGTCAATTTTACTTTATGGATCAGAAATATGGGGTTATAGAAAATATGAGTGTATAGAAGAAGTTCATCTTTTTGCGTGTAAACGTGTAACTGGGGCTCGATCCTCCACCCCAAATGGTATTGTACTTGGGGAATGTGGCAGATATCCATTGTATATATTTTCGCTTAAGCGCTGTAATTTAATAGTCAGAACTAACGACTCTTCCATCCACGCAATACCTGTAAAAGCCTATAACATGCTGTTCTAACTTGACCAAAATGCCAGTAAAATAAAAATAACTAGGCAACAAATATCAAAATCACCCTTTTCTGTTTAGGCCTTGGATACGCATGGATGGAAATGTCAAGATGTTTATGTCATTATTACTCCAAAGAGCTAAATATTTTTTTCAGCAAATGTGGATAGAAAACTAAGAGATAGCAAATGTACATATACCTATTCTCTCTTCAAACAACAATTTATACTGGAAGAATATCTAATAGCTGTTACAATAAAAAAAACTTCGAGTATCGCTAGCGCAGTTCAGAGCAGGTTATTTTGATTTAAAGATCTGTAAAGGTATATTTAAAAAGTCTAACAATATCTGTACATCTAGTAACCTTAATGTTGTAGAAAACGAGTATCATTTTATGCTTGTGAGTAGACTCTACCTTCAATTAAGAAACAAGTGTATTCCAAAGAAGTTTACATCTTATCCAAATATCAATTTGTTTTGCATACTCGTGTCAACCGCAAATATGATTTTATTACAAAGTATTGCATTTTACATACATCATGCGTTAGAAGAAACACGCATACCTTGTAATTTATAAATGCGTCGAACTATGGGCCTATGGCCTTTCGGTTTGCAAAGAATAAACAATTTGCATGGCAGGATAACACGCTTATAACACAAGCAATCCCATGGTGGGATCACACAATCCATGTCACGTTCTGTGTGCCGCGTTTCTCTGTATCAGAGCGACTGTAGCTCCCCACATCACCCGTGTTCACGGACACGTGTCCAGCTCTCGTTGCTAAGCGCTGAGCAGGTAATCAGGACAATGTTGCTGCTGTTGGGGGCAATTAAGATAAAATGGATCTGTCACTATGTTCAATGTTCAGCTGATTACCGCACAGACCTGTCAACAAACCTGTAGTGATCGTCTTCGGCGCAGGCGATGACGTGATCATTTACCTGGCCATCAAATCACGCTACACGTGCCGCCACCAAACAGTTAAGTAATGTCTACATCTTTTTACGATTTTCTACGTGATAAATCGCAAAGAACAATGAAAGAACGAGGTGGGTTGTTTTTTTCACGATAACACTTTGTTCTATCATGACGTCATTTCTGGAGATTTGAACATGCGCTCGCAAGTTGATGACGTCGTATAATGGATGAGGTTATTTTTTAGAGGGGAGTGTCTTGTGAGTTGCTCCCCATAGGTGTAGTTGGGCAACGCAGATAAACGCGATAGCCGAACAATCGCACCCCAAAGCGGGAGGGAGATAACAACGTTGGGAGAAACGGTACAGGTAATCGACGTGCGGATTGTGAGAATATGCTGGAAATACCACACACACCCCCCCCCCCACCCCCCCCCCCCTGTGCATAAAATGGACTTGTCCGACATTGCCGAGGTCGGATTCTGAGGGAGTCATCAGTATTTTAATACGGGTAAATATATTTTAACTTTGTAAATTTTATCATCATCCTTAAAGGGGCTGTCCATAATGTTGATATCTCAAAAAGAAATAAACGACTCGTGGTCGTTGTTTATCATACAATAAAACACTGCAGGGAGAATACAGTCGAGGCTCCAACCCTTATGGTTTATTCTCCCTACAGTGTTTTATTGTACGATAAACAACTCCCACTCGTCGTAGATCACACCACGTTACACGTCCTGCCATAAACTGGTGACGTAATGTCCATCATTTACTTAAGTGGGAGTGAGTGAGTGAGTATGGTTTTACGCCGCTTTTAGCAATATTCCAGCAATATCACGGCGGGGGACACCAGAAATGGGCTTCACACATTGTGCCCATGTCGGGAGTCGAACCCGGGTCTTCGGCGTGACGAACTAACGCTTTAACCACTAGGCTACCCGACCGGCACCAATTACTTAATAAATAAGCGACAAGTGGGAGTGGTTTTTCGTACAATAAAACACTGCAGGCTCCTCGTGGGATAAAACCAAACGCGGAACGCAAAAAACACATGTATCCCTCGTGATACTGCTACAACCATTGTACATGAATCGTTGTGAAATGTAGACACCATTGGGTGGAACTGCAGGAATAATGCTGGACTTAAAGGGAAGGTTGACTGCTGGAAAGTTGAAGTCATCCCCCTTGCCACACAGTCTTGTGGGGAGTATGCTGTGTCACTCTAACTCTTTATGCATGGATTGAAATGTGAAACAGACGAGGCGGCCTCACTGGTCTCCCTTATCTGTATTTCAGGGGGGTAAATCGGTGGAGGGAATTGGCTATCTGATGGCTATTGAACGCTATGAGATCATCATTTTTTCTTCTTTTTTTTTCTTCTTTTTTTCTTTTGTTTTTTTAGAATATGTTAAACTTCTTGGCCAAACTACCCTGTATTGTCTTTGCCATCCGAGCAGAATACGGATTCATATGAACAAAGAATGTGAACACTAAACAGATGCTCTTTACATTGTAAATAATTCACTTTTTGGACTGACGAGAGCTTTAGCTGTGTTACGATGACTGGAAACAACACGCTGCACCACGTGTACATGGAAAAAACTACCAGAATAAATAAAAACTGAATGTTTCATGCTTTAAAAACTATCAATATGAATGGTTCATTGTCCCCAAATGGTAATATGTATTCAAAGTACTTTGTCATTTCCATCCACTTCAGGGGCTTGTGGGTATTGATTTATATACTTGTTTGTTGCATTGATGCTTATGATAATTTGTCACGAATATATCCCATAAATCACACCTATGGCCATGTGTTGGGTTCCGGTCGACGAATATGTACAGAAGAGAGAGCTTCACGTAACATGTGGAATATGTCCAACATAGGTATAGCGTTGCAAGTTCTGTGGACATCAATGGATGACACAGCTAGCCATCGATATATCAGATCCACTTAACACTTTATGAAGTGTGTCTATTAACTGAAAATGTAGGACTGCATGATATGGAAATGTTTTCGTAACCTTATTTTATTTTTTTAATTTATGATTTTAAAAGTTTAATTGATAAAAGTGGTAAATATAGGTATAGAACAGTTGTAACTCTAACTGGTCCATCGCGTGCAGTGAGAACCATCCGAATGATTGAGTGAGCATGGTTGCGCCATATTCAAGTACAATCAAGGAGGGGTCACAGGAATGGGCCGCATATATTGATTTCAACGGTAAGAAAGCGAAACCGGACCTTTGTAAGTTGGGTGAACGATCCATCAAAGCTTATGCCGAACAGATTCATAATCATATTGCTTTTACATTGTCGTGAAACACTTCAGTTGTGAAGCCGCTTCTTAATGTCGGAAATCATATGAAATGCTTCCACGAACACCACGCAGGTAATTGAACAGCGAGACGAGTTTCCGTTATGGAGATATATAAGAGTAGATCACTCCGCGGTGGCGAAAGTAGTCCCTCAGTGACTCACACACGTCTGCAGAGATCAACTAAAGCGTCATGATCATGATTACCAATTAGTGAAATAGGAGAGTTACACAATCACGTGAGCGTTAGATATGAGGAACTGTCGTGACAGGGCCCGCCACACGGGGAGGGTCTGTTAGGGGGGACACCCTGAGTGGCCGACAGGGAGAGGAAGCGTCCCTCACCGACTCGCCTGGCATGCATGGCCCCCTCAGGTGTGATGCTGCACACTGTTTATGGCATACGGGATAGCATCCTACTGTCAGGGGTAGACACCTGATTAGGTAAAGTGCTGCACAAGTAGCCAGTGCCTCGCTCGTTATCACCCCCGTACACGTCTGCAGGGCAGTCTTGCGTGGTGGCCTTGGACAAGGGAGGTTACTCAACTCATTATCTCACTCCAGCTAATTACTGATATTGGTTGAGTAGCAGAAGGAACAGTGACCTATAGAGGCCCTTGTGCACGTTATACTTTAACAGCTGAAAACAATTCTCTTGTCTCATCTTTCTCGGGGCGGTATTGTTGCCTTCAGCGTTGTTAAAGTGTTCGCCCACCCAACATGAGGTGAGGTGAAATGGGGTTTCACGTCGCGTCCAAGATTATTCCACTTATATAGCGACGTGCATGTACGTGTGTGTGTTTGTGTGGCTGCTTGTACTAGTCCGGACTGATGCAGATTTATAGTGCTAGCTCACTGAGATACCATGCCGCAGTTTAACATGAATATCCCACTCAGACGCAGTATACTGACTCCGAGCCGACCAGTCCTTGTTTTAGCCCCTTAATGCCGAGCGCCAGACAGGGTAACAACAAGTACCATATTTTAACGTCTTTTGGTATGACGCGGCCGGGGATCGAAACCCGGACCTTCCGCTCTCCGGGCGGACGCTCTACCACTAGACCACGTAGGCGGTGCTCACCCAACATGACGAAGACCGGTTTCGGTTCCTTGCCGATACAATCGATATACAATGTCCCCCGTCGTGATAGTTCTTGACTTTTGCTCAGCCATGCTCACTTAATCATTCTGATTCTCATTACGTACGTTCTGTACCTATATTTACTACTTTTATCATCATAACTTTTTAAAATTGAAAAATAAGATAAAGCTACAAAATATTTCCATAAACGTAAAGAATATCTGGTAAAGGCAAAGTCCATTGTCCGATGCCGGCTGTATGTCAAATAGTGATGACACCATGTGTCCAAGAAAAAAAGGTGACCGTAAACGGCGCCACTGGTAGCACCCGTCACGAACACATGTAAAGCATATTTTAGTGTTTGGTTTATACAACCTTAAACCTTCCGTTGAATTTCCATTCCGGACAGGGCAATGGGTTGGCCTAATGGTTGAAGCGTTCTCTCGTCTCGCCAAAGACCCTGGTTCAATTCCCCACATGATTACAATGTGTGAAACCCATTTCTGGTGTCCCCCGCACCCCCACCCCCAACCCCCACCCCCGCGGCGTAAAATACAACTTACTCACCATTCCTGACATGGGCTCCTACCTCTCAAGCTGACATACCGTGATATAACTGAGATACTGTTCAAAGCGACGCTAAACCCAACTCACTCACTCACTCACTCACTCACTTATTCCGGACGTTTACCTCTCTTTACGTAAGGTCAAGGCCGCGTCTGAGTACACCGTCATGCTAGGTGACGCGTGCAGTAGAAACACGGTGTATACAATTTCAAGGCGTGTCCCCTATCATGCAGTCCTACATTTTCAGTTAATAGACACACTTCATAAAGTGTTAAGTGGATCTGAAATATCGATGGCTAGCTGTGTGATCCATTGATGTCCACAGAACATGTAACGCTATACCTATGTTGGACATATTCCACATGTTACGTGACGCCCTCTCTTCTGTACATATTCGTCGACCGGAACCCAACACATGGCCATAGGTGTGATTTATGGGATATATTCGTGACAAATTATCATAAGCATCAATGCAACAAACAAGTATATAAATCAATACCCACAAGCCCCTGAAGTGGATGGAAATGACAAAGTATTTTGAATACGTATATATAATACCATTTGGGAACAATGAACCATTCATATTGATAGTTTTTAAAGCATCAAACGATCAGTTATTATTAATTCTGGTAGTTTTTTCCATGTACACGTGGTGCAGCGTGTTGTTTCCAGTCATTGTAACACAGCTAAAGCTGTCCAAAAAGTGAATTACAGTAAACTACGTTTATAACGAACACGCTTAACACGAACTGACGGATATAACGAACTTACTTTTTTGTCCCGACTAGCTGCTGTATTATGCTGTATATATGCTTATAACGAACTACGGTTATAACGAACTAAAATTAGTGGTCCCTTTGAGTTCGTTATAACCGTAGTTTACTGTATTTACAATGTAAGGAGCATCTGTTTAGTGTTCACATTCTTTATGCATATGAATCCGTATTTCTGCTCGGATTGGCGAAGACAATACAGGGTAGTTTGGCCAAGAAGTTTAACATAAGCTTTAGGTATGTCCATGATCTCATATCGTTCAGTAACCATCAGATAGCCAATTCCCTCCACCGATTTACCCCCCTGAACTACAGATAAGGGAGACCAGTGAGGCCGCCTCGTCTGTTTCACATTTCAATCCATGCATAAAGAGTCGGAGTGACACAGCATACTCCCCACAAGACCGTATGACCAGGGGGATGACTTCAACTTTCCAGCAGTCAACCTTCCCTTTATATTCAGCATTATTCCTGCAGCTCCAGCCAATGGTGTCTACATTTCACAACGATTCAGGTACAATATAAGTTGTAGCAGTATCACGAGGGATACATGTGTTTTTATGCGTTCCGCGTTTGGTTGTATATCACAAGCCAGAGACCAGAGGCGTCCAGTGTTAGGCTTTAAACCACGAGCCGGAGGCAAGCGGTGTAAAAATCTAACGAGGGACGCATGAAACAACATATATTCCGACTGATAATGATACAACTTATTTATCTTACCGACATGTTTTAATCTGCCATTGAAAAAGTATTTGAACAAATTCAAAATTGATAGAAAACAGTTTTTCGATTGAGCTATGGTTAATTTTTGCAATGTCACGTGACTTCCATTGAGTCGAAAAAAGCGTGCGGCTTTTTGCTTCGAAGCGGGTTGTAAGGCATTTATTCTTCCGCTCAGCACTCCACGTGATCCACTCTTCTTCGTGGCGGGGTATACGGGATTTATTCTCCCGCACAAAATTCATTCTCCTCCTAGGCAGGATACATATTATTTTATCAAGATCACCTGAACAAATCAAGTCTCATCATTCTGACATGGAGGTACGATAATCGCTCATGCCCTTTCTACGAAGATTTCAAAGAGCGTCATACGACTCTTGATCAAGCGTTGTTCGATCAAGGCTACGCCATTCAAGGCTTTAGTAAAGCTTACGTTTTCAAATTTGGCGCGTCAGTGACAAAATGATGTCCGATGCAATTCCCTATTTTGACTTGTACCATATGTTCCCATGATGTTTCAGGTGAACAATTGACTTGCCTTTGCATGTGTTTGTTACGGGTCCCATCGGTAGGGCAGGATTTGCCAATTATTGAACGATATCAGATCAACGATATACCTGAAGCTTAAGTTAAACTTCTTGGCCAAACTGATTTTGCCAAACCAAGCAAAAATTCAGCTTCAAATCCCTTACGAAACAGATCAGCAAAAAAAAGACTGTGCGCGTGGAATTCCCTTCTTGTTTAATCGTTATATTTTAAACTGGGTCTCATCACTCGATTACGTCAATACGTTCCCATGTTCAGGTGAACAGTTGACCTGCCTTTGCATGTGTTTGTGACTGGTGTCACCGGTTGGGAAGGATACGCCACGTGTTCGCGAACACCTGGAATCATCACTTTTTGATAGTGATCATACAAAGATGTTCATGATATAGTCGTACAATCGACTCTGCTTTAGGTAGGGTTTTCTATTGAATATGGAAAGGGTTTTGTGGCTTTTATTTCAAAAGGTTTTATGGTAGACATGTGGAGGACATTTATGAATTTGCCGCATCAATGACAAAAATTATGTCTAATTATATTCCCTATTAATATATTTAGTCTTTCAAATTTAAAGTTAGTGTCATATTTGATAGTCTGTCAACATTAAAACGAGACAACATTCTACAGACATTTCGTCACATGGATTGTATTGATTTATAACCCCGTGCACGTAAGAACTTTCAAGTTCAATGTCATCCACGTGGATGACGTCAGTTATATTTTAAAATCATCTTAAAATAATTAACGGGGGCTGAAGCACGTCCTATTGTGATGAATATGAGGATGTCGGTTTTAGAAGGTCAGTGCCAACATTATAGAGCAACTGAGTGGGCAGCGCCTGTCATAAGAACTGATGGGTTACCTTACATCTCCGAGAACCAGTCGTCTCCACGCATTCAATGCCAAGAGTCTAAGCATAATTTGAAGCACACTAGAATAATCATTGCAGTAATCAGTAGCCATGATAAATAAAACATATTAATATTGAACCCAGTTAGTTCGGATTGCATCGTGTGATTAGATTAGTGGAGAACGGGTTTACAGAAACACGAGGTCGTTCCAGATATGTTGATCATGATTGTACAAGCTGTGCGAGTATGTCAACTGATGGATATTAAAGCAGCAAAATATGTCCACATATATGTCCATGGCCATCATAATGGTTCACTGTACGATACACGCGCGGGTGTTCATGAATTACTATCAAATAGAGATGATACCAGGTACCTAAGAAATGTGGGTGTGGGTGTGGGTGTGGTGGGTGAGGTGGGATGTGGGGCGGGTGTGGGTTGGTGGGGGGGTGGGGGGTGTGGGTTGGGGGGGGGGGGGGGGGGGGGGGCAGTGTCCTTTCTGATATTCCATATATAACAGACTTACAATGTCCTTGTGTACACTCCAACCCACATAGTCTATGCACTACACTAATATATCATACACTCAAGTTCAAGGTTTGGGTATCGGTCGATGACTGGGGGCAGCCAAAGAATCTGGGGGTTGGGAGGCTAGCTCGTGTGCGATGGAACGTGAGTAATAACGCTAGAAGACAATATAAGATAGGTATACTGTGGCAAATATATTTATACCAATGTCACCAGAGAGATTTTTAAGATACTGCATATATGGGCGGGCAAACAAAAGCTGAATTTGCAGTTCAGCACACTGTAGACATGTCGCAAGTTAGTAAAATTCTATCCCTTTGGGGGCAATTAGCTTTGACGGTAAATGTTATTTAAGAAACAAACGACGAATGGGAGTTTTTGTATGATACACAACGACCACGAGTCGTTTATTTCTTATATGAGATATCAACAATTTACATTATGTACAGCCTCTTTAAGGATGTTGATCAAATGTACTGGCTTTAAAAATAGTCACCCAAATTTTAATAATGATGACTCCCCGAATAGAACCCGACCTCAGAAATGTCGGAGAAGTCCATTTTATTAACAAGGGGTTTAAATTTGTTATTTCTCGCATATTCTCAAGGTTTTCACGTCGATTTCTGTACCTTTTCTCCCAGTGCCGATTGTCAGATCTCTCCCAGCTACATTTATGGGGAGAAACTCACAAGACTCTTCCCTATAGAAAATAACGTCGTCCAATTTACGACGTCATCAAGTTCGACGTTCGAATCTCCAGAAATGACGTCCAGATGTTCCTTGCGATTTATCGCGTAGCTATCTTATATACGCGTATAACAAAAGTTAAATACCTAATAGCATGTGAAGTATACTATTCTCGTTGGTAGTACCCTAATATTGATTCGGGGACACGGATAGCCCAGACAGTGTGCAGAGTTGTTTCCCTTGGGGACGTCAAAAACCGATGATTCTGGGTTCAAATCCCAGTTCGCCCCAATTATGTTTCTAGGTTTGTCAGCACCATATCAAAACGGGAAAAACGTCTAAGACCTGAATCATTTCGAGCTTTCGTCCCACATTAAGCTGACACGCCGTGTTATAAGTGGAACTCAATATCAGCTAACTATGACACCGCCCTAAGACAACTCCCACAGCGGCCGTGCAACTCAAGCAGATCCTTCTTAGTTATTCAATCCCTTCTCCTCAACGTCATCATTGTCATAATAGTCCTCCCTGGCTGTGGCATAAGTGATCACGAGGATTGCGCCATGCAAACTGAGCCAGGTGATCTAACGAAATCACACAACTCCCATGTTCATTGACCGAACTTTCAACCTCAGTGTCACGTGGTAACATCATTACCATAAATCGAGCAGATATATTTTTACCATACCACTGTATAAACGACATACTCGGCCAATGTCAACACAAATATAGTTTATTACCATCCATATGCGTTACGAAACAGGGGGAAAACATAGCCTTGTATCTACCATATTCATTTGACATGACATATATATATTCATCAAGTTTGACTTTATACGTATATATATACGTATATAAAGTAGCACTTCATAGGTTATTCTGATGTAGTATTTACTAAAACGATAAGCCATGTTTAAGACGCTTCCTAAGTTGTGGAGAAATTTGAGGTTATATATTATCATATACTTGTCGGTCACTGAATGCAGTTGCGACAAGTGGCATCAGAAATATCAACCATACAAGATATCATTCAAAATAAACTGTTATATCACAATGTATCATACCAAACATCCGATTATGAAAGATTGTTATCATATAGACCAAGATATTCAAGCCAAAGAGAAATATATCACATATCCCAGAAGTCATCTTTCTCGACTTCCGGTAGTTTCTCCTCCGATGAGAATGGGGCGTCACTATCCTTGAATAATGGCCCCTCGACCGCACCCAGTTCCTCCATCCAGCGCTCGAACGACGTCGCCGAGCCGCCCCTGCTGTGCCCCTCGTGGCTGCCGCTTGTGCGAGAACTCACCGGAGTGTTGGGGCGTCTCTTCCTGGCGTCATCGGTGTAGTCCTCTGTCATAGAACAAGCAGATAATGTTTTGCGTTGAAAGACTGCCTGCAATCTATTGAACCCCATTGTTAACCAATAATCATTTACTGCCAGCCAAAAGAAGGTTTAAACACCACTAAAAATGAAACAAACAAGAGAATGGTTATTCGAAGGTGATGTATTTTGATAAGGGTCTCATAGTTGTATTTTTGTTATTGTTAGGTTTGCATTGTTCCTGGTCAGGGAACAGTGGAGCGTGAGTCATTCGTGTGGCCGACCACGGGAGGACAAATGGCCGTGTGGCCGACCACGGGAGGACATGGGTCCATGTAGCCGACCACGGGAGGACATGTGGCCGAGGACGGGAGGACATAGGGTCGTGTAGCCGACCACGGGAGGACATAGGGTCGTGTAGCCGACCAACGGAGGACATAGGGTCGTGTGGCCGAGGACGGGAGGACATAGGGTCGTGTAGCCGACCAACGGAGGACATAGGGTCGTGTGGCCGAGGACGGGAGGACATAGGGTCGTGTAGCCGACCAACGGAGGACATAGGGTCGTGTGGCCGAGGATAGGAGGACATAGGGTCGTGTAGCCGAGGACGGGAGGACATAGGGTCGTGTAGCCGAGGACGGGAGGACATAGGGTCGTGTAGCCGACCACGGGAGGACATAGGGTCGTGTGGCCGAGGACGGGAGGACATAGGGTCGTGTAGCCGACCACGGGAGGACATAGGGTCGTGTAGCCGACCAACGGAGGACATAGGGTCGTGTGGCCGAGGACGGGGGGACATAGGGTCGTGTAGCCGACCAACGGAGGACATAGGGTCGTGTGGCCGAGGACGGGAGGACATAGGGTCGTGTAGCCGACCAACGGAGGACATAGGGTCGTGTGGCCGAGGACAAGAGGACATAGGGTCGTGTAGCCGAGGACGGGAGGACATAGGGTCGTGTAGCCGAGGACGGGAGGACATAGGGTCGTGTAGCCGACCACGGGAGGACATAGGGTCGTGTGGCCGAGGACGGGAGGACATAGGGTCGTGTAGCCGGCCAGGGGAGGACATAGGGACGTGTAGCCGACCAACGGAGGACATAGGGCCGTGTGGCCGAGGACGGGAGGACATAGGGTCGTGTAGCCGACCAACGGAGGACATAGGGTCGTGTAGCCGACCACGGGAGGACATAGGGTCGTGTAGCCGACCAACGGAGGACATAGGGCCGTGTGGCCGAGGACGGGAGGACATAGGGTCGTGTAGCCGACCAACGGAGGACATAGGGTCGTGTGGCCGAGGACAAGAGGACATAGGGTCGTGTAGCCGAGGACGGGAGGACATAGGGTCGTGTAGCCGAGGACGGGAGGACATAGGGTCGTGTGGCCGAGGACGGGAGGTATAGGTTTGCATTGCTCCTGGTCAGGAAACAGTGGAGCTGGAGTCACTCGTGTGGCCGACCACGGGAGGACTGAAGACCGTGTAGCAAACCACGGGATGACATGGGGTCGTGTAGCCGAGGATGGGAGGACACTGGGCCGTGTAGCAGAGGACGGGGGAACCTAGAGCCGTGTAGCCGACCACGGGAAGACATAGGGCCGTGTAGCCGAGGACGGGAGGACATAGGGACCTGTAGCCGAGGACGGGAGGACATGGAGCAGGGAGGACTGACAACACGGCATCGTGTTCCAAATGGAGACAAGAAGGCTCTGCATATGCTCGACCGCCTCCGTGGTCTAGTGGTAGAGCGTCCGCCCGGAGAGCGAAAGGTCCGGGGTTCGATCCCCGGTCGCGGCATACCAAAAGACGTTACTCTGTCTGACGCTCGGCATTAAAGGGGCTAAAACAAGGACTGGACGGATCGGCGGCAGTATCCTGTGTCTGTGTGGGGTATTAAAGTTAAACTGCGGCTGGTATCTCAGTGGGCTAGCACTATAAAATCGGCATTAGCCCGATTAAGTTTCTAGGTTTGTCAGCACCATACCCGAGCTCCTGGGTTTCACCGAAGTGGTAAACGTCTGAGACCTACATCACTTCGGGTTTTCCTCCCACATTAAGCTGACACGCCGCGATATAACTGTAATACTGTAAAAAGCGGCGTTAAACCCGACTCACTCACTCACTCCCTCATATAATGTTCATCCTATTTTTGCCTTTTACGCCCAACGGATTCAGTTTTGGAGGTTAATCGAGACATTGACGTTTGTTTATTCTATGGCATTGACGGTTTATATAATACTTCCGCATTATCCAGTCCCGACAATCCAGTGATTGACATCGTGAGCATCGATCTACGCATTTAGGAAACGATGACATGAATCAACCAAAACCAGAGAGCCTGACCACCCCATCCCGTTTGTCGCCTCTTACCACAAGCATTGGTTGCTGAAGACCAATTCTAACCCCTATCTTCACGAAGATGGCGTCAACATAAACCATGTATTAACTGAAGGCGGAACAAAGATAGGATAAAGATAAAGCCTCACCGGGGCTTGCATTGAAGAGCCACTGCGCCTGCCTGGAGTGACGAATGGGCGATCCTTTCACCTCCAGACGATCCCTGTCGTCGTTGTCGCTAGACTTGGAAACGTTGCTGCTGCAGAAGGAAGAGTTGGGCCCAAAAATATGCTTCGTTTGACCTAGGAGTCTGAAGTTGGTTTTGCTAGTCTTGATTTCCATTGAAGACGTCTGGCTTTTGTTTGAGGGTGTAGCTGGTGAAGAGCTCCCGGAGCTGATGGAGGACGATTTACTGGACTCAGAAGGCTCTGCTGTTGGGAGCTTTAACTGTAGATATGACGTAGCAGGTGCCATTCCCATAATTCCTGGCTTGGTAATAAACCTCGTCATCGGACCATTTTCTTCAAAAGACTGCTGTATTTTGTGATTCACATATGACGTCTGTCTCGCTATTGGCTGCTCGACACCGGATGTTGGCTGCTGCTGCGTGTCACGTGACACTGTCCTGAGCAGATTTTCCCATTCGTCATTGTTCCCGGTGAGGTCGGACTCCTCGTCTGAACACACGGGGTCACCTGTGGAGGAAAGATCGGTGAGTGAGTGAGTGATTTGAGTTTAACGCCCCATCCTGATGAACTGTGTCACATTGTAAAGCTCGTGTACCTCCGTCGGTGGGTTATTATTAGTCATTGTGTCTTTAGTGGCCGTATACGGTGTCATATTACGTGTCACGTGACCTCCATCAGTTAAATAATTGGCTCAAACCTATCGTCTGCTGTAACAGAATACTACTGTTACTGTTGTGAATCATTACTTTTGGATTATATCTTGGATATTGCCTTTTTATGCTCTATCATAGCTAAGTTGTGCGTTCAACTGTTATTTTCTTGGCACTCACTTGGAATGCCATGTGTTTTACTCACTGTTTATTATCCAACGGACACCACAAGAGATTATTCAAAAAAGGTATGAACATATTGGTAGTCTGACAACTCTAAAACTATTGAATTCTCAAGTCGAAAATATCAAGAGTACATTTGTAGCATATGGGTTAGTGTGTGCATTAAAATATGTAGGTCGAGTAGCGTCGTGGTTAAAGCGTTCGCTCGTCACTCCGAAGACCCGGGTTCGATTCCCGACATGGGTACAATGTGTGGAGCCCATTTCTGGTGTTCCCCGCCGTGATATTGCTAAAAGCGGCGTAAAACCAAACTCACTCACTATGTAGAACCTTAAAACCTTAAGGAATGTTGCATCTTCTGAATGTACGTGGATTTATAGATCTCTTTATCAAAGCTGAATTAATTTTTATCATTGCAACAGTTTACATGTTTATCATGAGCCGTCATATAGCTGGAATATTGCTGAGTGCGGCGTTAAACAACAAACCAACCAACCAACCTTCTTCGAGACCAGGAGGAGAATGCAAGCATTCCCCCAAAACCTCTCCCAGAGGTATCCGATCAAAAGATGTTCAAAATGACATAAAAAAGCAGGTACTTGTGGAGAAAATACAAACAAAAGTGGGAATAATGGTATTCCTCCTGAGGAGAAATCTATGATACCGTATATCATGATAATAGCCCATTTAGACCTTGTCAAGTATGGATACAGTTTGAAAAAATTACCAAAGATGGTAATAATCATGAAATGAATAAACCTTATCACCTATGTGAAAAAGCATTAATATTCAGTAAATATATTTCGCAACATGGAAAACCAATGAAAGTAACCAAACACAGCTATTTTAGAAAACGCCTCCGTTTGTCCAGTTGACAGAGGCGAGTGGGGGAATCTGTCGTCTGCTGGCAAACTGTTTACTGTAAGTAGGTCTCACTCGAAAACGAGGCTCGGTTTTTACGGGAAAATATATCAATTATTAAATTGAGGTTTAGCTCGCACGCCGTCAGGTGCTAAGTGCACGAATGACTTACTTTATATAACCAACTTGTCCTGCTGCTACAAATGCCATATTCAATTATATACAATTCGCTGTTCTAAATAGTGACGCGTGTTTTTACAAGACAGCAAATTTGTTTTAAGGATTCTTGTAGCAGTTAGGAGTTCCAGTTATGGTATCAGATCATATTGGAAACATATTGACATTTATGATCTAGTCACAACAAGAACTATTATGAAAACTTAAGTTAGTGGTTTGAGGTTACTGGCGCTTTGAACAGTATTCCAGTTATATCACGGTTTGTTAGCTTAATGTGGGAAGAAATCCCGAAGTGATGCAGGTGTAAGAGGTTTACCACTTCGGTGAAAGCCACCAGCACGTTATGATGCTGATGTACCTAGATACATAATCGGCAAGTATCGGGATTCGAACCTACGATCATGGGTTTCTGGCGTGCCAAAGGTACGCAACTCTGCACAGCGAAATGCTTTGCGATTGAGCATCAAAATTCACGCTTCTTCGGTAATATGTGCCGTGAAGTGTGATTTTTAAATACCTGTAATCATTTTGATTATTCTCCTTAGAAGAGGAATATATACGCGATAATAACTACCATTGTTTTTAGCATTATGTAAAATAAATCTTATATGGAAATACCGCAAATACGTTGAGAATAAAATTGTAAATGCAGCCATCGCGTGACTAATTACACTATGTTTTTTAGTTTGAATGACAGTTGAATTAATTTAAATTCACAGCAACGTGAAGTTACAAAAGAATGTTTTATATTTTCAAGGGCTTCGGGAAATATTTCTAGAAGAAAACGCCATCTCTAGATATCAGGATGTTGTTTAGAACTGCGAATGTATTGATTGGAAAGGATTTCAATATACATAATCCAAATTCCCCCAGCGCCAAAACTAGGTTGCTGACAATAGTGGGGCCGCTTAGTCTTGATCGCAGATACATCGAATAAATAAACCTTTAGAAACAGATAGGTAATAAACGATGTTATTTTTTATTGAAAAGTACGTAAATCTCATAACTAGGAATAGAAGTGGCCTTGATGAATGACGTCATAAGTCAAGAAAACAATCGCGTTAAGTTTTATCGTTTGCCCACTCAGGTTTTCTTAAGTTGCATGCGTACGTGATTGAACGCGAGTATTTTCATCTAAATGTCTGAGATATTACTAATTTATTTAACATTTTGTGGGTCCTTTGCATTTGTTTGTTTGTTTGTTTGTTAATGATTTTTCACTGGTCACTTTGCATTTGTACTTTGGGAATGACCATTTGATATTCTCCGTGTGTGTGTGTGTGTGTGTGTGTGTGTGTGTGTGTGTGTGTGTGTGTGTGTGTGTGTGTGTGTGTGTGTAATTTAAACAAAAACATCTGGTTTGGAAACATATGCGTATAACAATGGTTACCTAAAACCTATTAGAATTGTATGCGTTCGATATCCTAACAATAGTTTATCTGACATGATGAAATCTATTTCTGAACACTCGCAGTTAAGTAATACTGACACAAACAACTGTCTCATGGCCACACAATACGAAGTACAAAAATGAGGACTCTCTCAGATTCTCTCGTGTCATACAATGCTGACTCGTCCTCAGCTAAAAACGGTGGTGTTCCGCCATACTTTAGGGTGGTTCCGTTGGCAGTGAGGCTCATTTGTATCAGTAATTCTTCTCGTTAATGGTGAACATACTTATAGATCGGCGTTCGTAAATACACTGTCCCCGTGAACAGCTATTTTGACAGCCATGGGCAGTGAAAAATAAAGTAGATCAGCCATGTGAAGCATAGGGGAGGAGGGATAGTCACTCTGTGTATATATTACTGTAGCTGAGGAGTTATTTCAAACTTAATGGTACTTAAGTACAACTTTTTTTTAAACTAATACACTGCGATATATTAATTTATTTGAGAAATTAATTTGTTCAGCATTTTTGTAATTAATTAATGTCTACAACCTGTCACCCCTACAGTGGTGGATGCCATGTTGACTTGGCTTAGTCCGTACAGAGCAAATATGCAACAGTGAGTGAGTGAGTGAGTTGGGTATAACGCCGCTTTTAACAGTATTCCAGTTACATCACGGCGTGTCAGCTTAATGTGGGAGGAAAGCCCGAAGTGATGCAGGTATCAGACGTTTACCACGAGCACGGGTATGATGCTGACAAACCTAGAAACATAATCGGGGCAAACCGGGATTCGAACCCACAATCATAGGTTTCTGGCGTGCCCAAGGGACGCAACTCTGCAAAGCGAATCGCGGCGCCTTAGACGACTGGGGCCACACTCGTGCCCCCAAATATGCAACAGATTACGGTGATATTTAATATATATCTAGAGAGGATTATTTCATCAATGGTTTTCAAAAACTTTGCATTTTATAAACATTGTTTTGAACCAATCAAAATGAATTTTATTAATCTAGAACTGGAATAATATTGTTTTATGTTCATCAGTACTTTTCGGCTCGTTATAAGATTGCTGCCCAATTTGTCCATGTGTAAATACGCGTTCACCATTTTTCATATTTAAATCCGGCGAACAAACATATACAGTGACATTTAAATTCATATACAAAAAGACATATTTCGAAATTTCTGAATTTGATATTCTACTTTCTCGCAGTGGGCATCAAGTGATGATTCGCGAGTTTCTATTTCGACCGTTGTCCTTGACAAAGCTCAGCACGTTGTATTGTCTATTTTAAAAAGCCTCGTTGAAAATCCGATCTCCTCCTATCTTCAGGCAAATGTAAATATCAACACTATTGTGTTTTTGTACTATTTTGAACATTTATTGCCGGGCACGTTACTGAGCGGATGTCGGAAGTCGGTCAACTAGCAGTACCTTGATGTTGACTTGCTGGTAATTGGTCTGTATTAGAGTTTCTAATTTGCTTGTTTATTTCGAAATCCCAGATGAACTGTATTGGTGCTTATTCAGCACTCAAATAATACTTCTACGTGTTTTAAAAAAAAATAATTAAAAAAATTATTTATTTATTTTTAAATTCGCATAATACACTAATGCTGATGGGTATTTGAAAATCGATAAATTTGCTTCTTTCGGGACAAATGTTTCATTTCAAACATGGTTAAAAATTCATTTCATACCCTAGTCTTCATTCAACCTTTTTTCTTTTAACACAGCCACAGATTAATCATTTCACATTGTTGCATTATTGAGTAGGGGCGGTCAGGTAGCCTAGTGGTTAAAGCGAAGACCCGGGTTTGATTTCCGACATGGGTACAATGTGTGAAGCCCATTTCTGGTGTCCCCCGCCGTGATATTGCTAGAATATTGCTAAAAGCGGTGTAAAACCATACTCACTCACGCACTCATTATTGAGTCATGGTTAAATAGACATAATCAACAGTTCTTTCCTTTTTAAATTACATAAAACACAAACTCGGTATTCTCTCTTTTGTCTCTCTGTTTACATACAAAGACAACCTTCAAGAATGTTATTCACTATTCTTTACGATCATGTTGACGATATTTTAAAGCTATGATATTATATGTCGAAATGTCACAAACACAATGTTTACAAACTCTAGAGACTTCCATTCCACGTGCACTGAAGCCATGTCTCTATGTGATCCCTTTGTTTATATCACTGGAAATACGCATGTTGCTTTTTTCTACATGATGGTAATGTTGTAAAGTGCCCGACCATGGCAACACGTACTGTACTGTGTACTGGTACTATACATTGAATACAGCTTGGAGGATCTTATAGTACCTGACATAAGGATCAGCCGACCTGAAATTTCTCAATTGCGACCAAAAATTTTAAAAATCATAATAAAAACAGAAGTTGACATCTAAGTTTAAAAACACCACAGCATATTTCATAATTTCACTTAATAATAATAATAATAATAATAATAATAATAATTATTATTATTATTATTATTATTATTATTATTATATTGTAATGTGTTTATTTATACTGGGCCATATCCACGCTGTAAAGCATGCTCAATGCGCCATATTATTACCCCGGTCAATGGGTCAGTGTGCAATCGATTTTCATTCTCAGCTCCCTGGGGAGTATGCTTCCCGAGGCAGCCTGTCTATGGCAATAGGCGGTTGTTTATCGTACAATAAAATAGTGCAGAGAGAATTAACCATGAGTCGTTTATTTTTTATATGAGATATCAACATTATTCACAGTCTCCTTAGGATGTCAGGAAAATGTACACCTTTTAACATTATTACCGGTAGTGGTTCATTCTCCCTGCAGTGTTTTATTGTACAATAAACAACTCACCTTCGTCGCTTAAATACGTTTCTTAAATAAAGCCTCGTTCTTCATTGTTCTTTGCGATTTATCGCGTAGTTACTTTATATAATGTAAATATAACACGGGTCTTCAGGGCACACGATAAGAACTATTCCTGAGGACAACTTTCAGCATCCCGCAGTGGAGACTGACACTGTTCGACATAGCAAACGTCATTGGGAAACACCCGAAATGTTTTGATTTCTTATTATATGTTTGATGTTTAACGCCGCACTCAGCAGAATGATAGCGGTTGGTAAATAATCGAGTCTGGGCCAGACAATCCAGTAATTGACACCATGAGCATCGGCCTACGCAGTTCGGATACAACGATATAACCAAGTCACCGAGCCTGACCACCCGATCCCGTTAGTCGACTCTTATGACAAAATGGGTTGCTGAAGAATAATTCTCAACCGGATCTGCCCCGGTCTGGTTTCATATGGTGAATGAGTGATTCAGATTAACGTCACTTTCAGGATTATCCGAGCCATATGACGGGGGGATAGGGGGACACGAACAATAGACTTCACATATTAACCCATTCTTGCAATAAAAGGAGACTATGCTATAGGAGACCACCCCTATGGTAAAAAGTATTTCTACAGACCCGTGAAGATCCGGGGTAGAATAGTTCTTCAGCAACCCATGCTTGCTGTAAAAGGTGACAAAGCGTGTCGTAAGAGACGACTAACGGGATTGGGTGGTTAGGCTCGCTGACCTGGTTGATGCATGTCATCGATCCCAATTGCGTGGATCGATGCTCATGATGTCAATCACTGGATTGTCTGGTCCAGACTCGATTATGTACAGACCGCCGTCATATAGCTGGAATGTTGCTGAGTGCGGCGTTTAACAAACAAACAAACAAACAAACAAATCACATATTATATTCAAGCATCGAATGGGTTTTATGTCGTGACTAGCGAACGCCTTTCCTGCTTGGCTACCCAACAGTGTGATAATGCTGAATAAATAGTATAAAGAAGTCAAACACTTACGTTCCCAGGACACGATATTCGATCCTCCAACATTGAACACTACCTCCTCAAAGTCCTCATCTGTCTGACTGGAAGTTTGAGTGCGCATGAACCGATCCACTTCCTGGTGATTCTCTGACGTCCGCTGCTTGTTGTGATCACTGCATGTGGGGCAGGAAAAATCTCTGCGTCGACGGAATTTCGGTGCAAACTCTAAACAGCTCCTGCAGTAGAAGTGCGACTTGCAATGAAAGGAGGCGACTCGGACGTTCTTCTGCTTGCATATGTCACAACTCCCCGGTAGAAAGTCTAACCCGCAGGCACTACTCAAACAGCCACCGTCTGATGTCAGATCCATCTTGCCCTATTACTTGCACTGACGTCACTGTTGTGGCTCTGTGACGTCATTCTTTTATGACGTCATTGAATATCTGAGACGTAACGGTTTTGTCGCAGCCTAAAAGTCAAGAGTGTTTCAAGGGGCCACCATCTCGCTTACTGACCTATTGTGAACCTCAAATTACATTTGGCATGGAATTTGATAGACTGGAAATATTTTACAAATGTATTTTGTTTTCTCGTCATTGGTAGTAAATTTATGAATATCTGAAATATTGAAAAAAATCTTTTTTATGGTTTTATAGTTTGGTTCTTAGTGTTACATAATCCCACGTATCTATTTCACGGTCAAATAAAATGAAACAGACTCTGCTCGACGTTAGGGATAGAATTTAGATGTCAGCAGTCGAGAAATTATAAACAGCAGGGCGAAAGTATACGCCCACATTTGATCGTGGCTGAAACTGAAACAAGCAAGAAAAGTTTATTCGATGGTGATATATTTGAAACGGTGTCATAACGGTGGTTTGGGGGTCAAGTTTGCAATGTTTCGGCGACTGTTTTCACCCTAGTAACGTTGATAATGTTTGTAATTTTGTAGGTCATTGCCAATTTTCAAGTGTATACTATCGGTTTATATGTGAGTGAGTGAGTATGGTTTTACGCCGCTTTATAGCAATATTCCAGCAATATCACGGCGGGGGACACCATTTCGGGAATCGAACCCAGGTCTTCGGCGTGACGAGCGAACGCTTTAACCACTAGGCTACCCGACCGCCCCGGTTTATATGTTAGTGTATGGTGGGGTATCATTGGAGAAATAACATTCTACTTGCGACAGATTTTTTTCAATTTCTTTTTCTGTAGTCTCGGATGACAGTGTAAGCTTTTATTCTGATACACCATATTTACGTAACAAATGTGACATTTGCACAAAATGAAAGTCTGACAACTGCTAGTCTAGATCACGTACTTTGTGTACCCCTCTGACAAGAGTAAATTGGCACGGTTCACATGACCGAAAGTTATCAATGCACAAGCTTCGATGGCTGAGTGGGTTGGATCGCTGACTTTGTGTGCTGGCGATTAGGTGCCTCACTCTGGCAGTGTAGGTTCGGATCCCGGATGGGTCTCAACCCCCAAAAGTACTAGAATCTGTACTTTACGAAGAAAGTGTTTTCCCGAATATAACATTTCTTACATTTTTTACCGCTTCCTAAATGGCGTTGGGTACTCACTCACACGATTAATACGTTCAGGTATCATAATATTTTGATCAAATCCAAATTTCAAGTGCATACTTTCATTTGTCCGGAACTATATAATAAATAAAATAAATCCCTAAAGTGGCGCAGTGTCTTTTTAATTTTAATTTTACTGCGAAACAGGTGTATGGAATCAGCTTGTACAAACAACAAAATACATATTTACCCATTGTTTCCAAGATTCAAAATGTTCTTATCAATGACGAGATGTAAAAAAAACTCGTAAAAACTCTCGATGCCAAGCTTCCAGTCTTCCAGTTGCTCATTATCCTCGACATTGCTGTAAAGAGTGACGTGGTTTATAAAACGAACATTGATTTGTGTAACCGATCTTTTCTTCTATTTAATACATTGTCAGAAACCATTTTCCCCCAAATCAAATAATTTGACGCAATAAGAGAAAATATGTTATATTGATCCCTTCCCTCTATAAACGTAACCCAGACAACCAAAATAAAATAAATGGAAATAGTGGGTTTTTTTCATTGTAGGTATTATATGCATGTTTGCATGCATGCTCCGGTACAAGACGGTTATTTAATCCGACCTGATCATTTCCCATCCAATCACGTTATGATCGAAACCTTTTTCACGGCACATTTAGTGGGATCTATATACACAAGATGATTGCATATCAGAATGTAGTCAGTTCCAAGTGGGAAATACCAGTTTCGTGCCAAATTAGGTTCCTAGCTCCCTTTCCATCAACCGCATGTCGAACCATATTTGTACATCACGGGCAAATGTTAACATAAACATATCAGTCAGGTCAATCACAGCTAGATCGTCAATCGTGTTATGTTTCAAATGTGTGTTAATCGCCTAGGAAAAATCCCATAGTTTCCCAGTCCGCTGATTGCCAAGTACGATCAGAATAGAACTACCAAAACATCCTATAATTGAATATTTTCTTTGAAGTCGATTCGAGTGCAGTATCTTTGAAATATCTGATTTCCAGGCGCACGCACATGTAGGCAATTTTGAGCAATTGTCTGGCAGAACGCTGCTGTGGATAACTGCTGTCTATATAGTGAGTTGCGTTTAAATCTCGCGAGAACGAGCCTCGCTTTCAGTGATCGTAAATCACAGAGGATCATGGGGATTCAACAGAGCAATTTCACGGTATCGTTATAGCATTACGGTATTTACATCGCATAAACGTTACATAAAGCGAAAAGGAAAGGGTAAAGTTTAACATAACACTTGAGAATGTCACTCGCATAATATAATCGCAAGAGATCACTGACACCAAACCTACATCTCTTTGATACAGCTCATCCCTGCAGAGCTGGTCTAACTGCCTTGGAGGGCGGGAGAAAGGGAGGTTAGGGGACCGACCATTTATATTCGCGGGTTTGGGGGATGGGGAGAGAGGGTTGGGGTGTCGTAATTGACAGTCCGGACTTTTGTTACGGACAGAATATTTTTTTAAGTTGGTGCCTCAAAGCATTAATTTAAACAATGTCATCGACGGGGCCTTAGATTATTTGGAAAACAAATTTGTTCCAGAAAAAGCTGAAAAAACTAAGTCTGTTTACCCCAATACAATAATTGTTCGGTTTAACCTTTCAGAAAAAAAATCCCGGCGTTGCTTTTTATAGACAGAATAGCTAGCTGTGACTGTTTGTGTATATCTGACCGATTTCGTACAGAAAAAGAAATGACAAAAACTTCTTCTTTTTCAAAAATCAATCTCGCCACTTTCATGCGACCCAATTTAGCAATCGGTTGATGGTGATGTCAGCCTCATCTTCCCCCGGTCCCCGAGTAGTGGATAGTCCCCGATTAACTGAAATAATTGGAGATTGATCGGAAGGTCCAAACGACCTAGGAATCGAACGCAGTTTCCAAAATCAAACACAAACGAGAAAAACAGAAAATGTAGTCCAGCGTCTTTTTCAAACATTAAGCCTCAAGACCGGTCTTGAATAGGTCTTAACAGGCCCGTGAAGATACAGGGTAGAATAGGTCTTCAGCAACCCAAGCTTGCCGTAAAAGGCGACTATGCTTGTCGCAAGAGGCGACTAACGGGATCGGGTGGTCAGGCTCGCATACTTGTTTGATTCATGTCATCAGTCCCAACTGCGTGGATCGATGATCATGATGTCAATCACTGAATTGTCTGGTTCAGACTGGATTATTTACAGACCGCCGTCATATAGCTGGAATATTGCTGAGTACGGCGTTAAACAACAAACAACAAACAAACAACAACAACATTAAGCCTCAAGTAAGTAGAAGCGTTTGTCTTTGTTAGGTGGAGTGTAGTTACTGAACCTAACATTAAAAAGCAGCAAAATGACGCAAACAGATTGATTTCGCTGATCAATCAAGTGGAACAAGTATAACGCGAGACATATTTATTGCGTTCTTGATCTATACTCCAATTTTGCACATGTTGATCGCCGGAGGACATTCCGCTCTGTGTAAACTACTCAATGTTAAAACCTAAACAACATTATTTGCTGTTGCTGCGGTTCCTGTTGGACATGTTTGCCATTTTAAAAACTCGACAAGAACTCAACCTAGAGATCTGCAAGTGCCTTCGCAATTCTGTCGTAACTAATGATTCTCTTTCCGATAAAACATATCCAAAAACATTATAACCATGTTCAAGAGAAAGGGGGCGGCGTATTAGCAAAGTGGTTAAAGTGTTCGCTCGCTCGCCGAAGACCTGGGTTCGATTCCTCACATGGGTACAATGAGTATTTTATGCTTTAGTAATATTCCAGCAATATCAGGGCGGGGTACGCCCGATATGAGCTTCACACATTGTACCGATGTGGGGAATCGAACCCGGGTCTTCGGCGTGACGGCCGAACGCTTTAACCACAAGCCCCGTAACTGTGATGTTGCTTGCATAATGCTTAAAACGTCATAAAACCCACTCACTCACTCAACCAAGTCAGCAAGCCTGACCACCCTATCCCCTTAGTAGCCCCTTACGACAAGCACAGTCGCCTTTTACGGCAAGCAGGGGTTGCTGAAGACCTATGATATCCCGGATCTTCACGGGTCCCCATGCCATAGAGCAGCAACAGCAGTGCTAAAGGTTGTTTCCATAAGATGCAATAATCAAACCTGAGAGGTATAAAATGATTTGTGACAAGTGACTTCGAAATATGCCCCTGTCTACCCCACAGCCGGTAGGCTGAGCTGGTCATGTGTCTCGTTAGCAGCGTGGTTTGTATACTCCCCAGGGAGCTGATTTTGACATTCGAGAACACACTGATCCATCATCCAAAGAAGTAATGATGTAGCGCTTTGAGCTTACTCAAGAGTGTGAAACCTGAAGTATTTTAAACATACTCAATATTATTATTAATAAATATGGTTAATATTATCATTGTTGTTTTTATTATTAATAACACGAGATGTGTGTCACTAAGGCTATATGGATAATGATAATGAGTGTTCCCTTAACTAACAGTTTGAATACAGACAAATTGTAAGGCTCTAAACAATCTCCCGTTCCTTCTGTTTCTTTCATTATTTCAAAACAAAATTCACGTGCGAGAATCGTCAGTAGCCGGTCTTCTTTTTTGTAGTCGAAAGGGGCCCGTAGCAGCTTTGTTTCATGCGAGTTGGAGTTATCTCCCTTTATTGTAAATTATAGAATCGTGAATGAAATCGAAACTAGTGTGACTGCGGTTTGAGCACTACTATAGTCCTCGACACTGTAAATAGAATCACGAAATATCGCGAAGATTAATTGTTTGTTTGTTGTTAAACAAGAACGTGAGTTTTGATCACGTGGTTACACTCCGGGTTAGACTCGACGGTCAGGTGACTGCGAGAAGTTATATTTAGGGGTGCGCTGCAAACAGCCAATCGCTGGCAAGCGATGTACAGCAAAAAACGTTACAGTGGGGCGCTAACTTTCAGCCGCTTGCAATCTAACCAATCGCTGAGGTCGCTTCGTTCTCAAACCAAAATGGCGGCTGAGAAAAATTTGATTTTGACAGCGGAACAAAGAATTCTTGTCTGGATCAGCTGGGAAATGGGTGTAGCCGGGGGAGTGGTAGTTATCCGGCTCGGGCCGTTGGGAAACACAGACACAGGCAGATGACGATAATGGATTTATTACAAGGGGGTGGCTGCTGTTGAAGAACTATCTGAAGAAAAGAAAATGTCCTTCCTCCTCAACAGCAGCACATGAAGTCATATATTTGCAAGTTCACAGGTATTATTTATCTTAAATATATAAGTACAAAAGCCATTGGTAAACTATAATTAAACTAACTTTAATGTTAAATTACTGTTATATGTTCACTATAGGATACTTGAAAAGCACATGGGCCAAAATGGACCATGTGGTTAATTATTTTACAAGCACGTTTTATGATATCAATATTCCATTTACTAATTTATTATTACTTTAAATGATATAATATATCTTATTCAATTTAATTCAGCACCCTAATATAGATATTAATTTCTGACAGAAGCGGATGAAAACAGATTGAAATGTGGCCATTCCATACCTGGAGAAAAGAAAATGTCCTTCCTCAACAGCAGCACATGAAGTGAGGAGGAAGTCAGGTATGGAAGGAAGCTATCTGTAGAGGACCAGGGTGGCCAATTAGAAGACAGATTGCATTAAGCATCAAAGGAAGTGCTTAATGCAAGATATAAATAGACTGAGGGAAACCCTACAGGTGTGAAAAATGTCTAAAGATAGACAGTAGGTTGAAGGGAAAGATCTGGTGAGAGATTCCAAGAGACTGAAAATAAGGGTGTTGAGTTGTTTAAAGAGTTAGATACTGATATTCAACTGTAGACAAGACAAACATTGAACATATAGATGATTATGATGATGATGTATGAATAATGATATAACTATAGCAAGAATATAAGGTACCCTGCTACATGGGCAAAAGCAGCTGACATTCCAGCACCCTCAGTCTGCTCTACATCTTCAAAAGCGAGCCTCTTCTATTACGTTCTTCATTTGGGCAAGGCAACCAAGTGGTAGTCGCGCCGCCATTTTGGAAGAGTACGCAAGTGCTTCAAGTTGCGTCAGACCTCTAAGCGATTTTCAGCTTTCATGGCGCCTACAGCAATGACCTTGGTCAACAGCGCTTTGAAACATCTGCACGTGTCTTTCTTTCAGTTCGTGCTGGTGATGTACGTCCGCTGGACACGCTGCTTAATATAGTCGCGCAGTGTCACCTGCCTGCCGATCCTCAGTCGGCCATTGCTACCACGTGATCAAAACTCAATGACGATGTTTATCGTTCAGAAAATGGACTTTTCTTGAATTTGCAATTTATGCCATTACTGTAAATAATATTCCTTATCGACGGAATGGCCGATTTCACATTATGCGTATTAGCACACATGAAGCTATCTTCGTCAATTGATCATCGCGATATTTCGTGATTCTATTTTAAGTGGCGAGGACAATGGTTTATCAATCCATTCGATCACCAAGTCGCTATGTTACATAACGTAAAATAAACATGTTGTGCAACAAAGTCTGAAAATCTATATATTCCATTTTACTCATTATACACTGTACACGTTAATAAATCAATTACATTTCCCGGTGTGTACTCAAAGCTCAAATCAAATATTAACATGCGTGAACATGCAGTAAACAAAATGATGTCTAATAGAAGACATACAAAAGACAAGTTTATTTTATAGAAAACACTTTATTTGTCAATGTAGAAAATATTGAGTACAAAACATGCCCTTTGGCTTGCATAATGGGTTAATGAATACAGTGGCAGCGAGACCGTGTGTCCCAACTACCCTAGCACTGGCCCCGGGGGTGGGGAGGGGGGGAGGTACATGAGGCCACGCGTTAGTACGCCACAATGTACAGCTCTGTAAAATGTAGGCCAGGTATGACATGGTTCATGTGAAAATCTTTATGAGATGACTCTACTACTCAAGAGAAGTTAAGAATGACGATTCTTTCGTATTACTAAAATGTATCCGTCATGTCGTGCCATTAACACTGGCATGACAGACTAACTATAGTAATATGAACGAATTTGTACGTTCTTAACTTCTTTTAAGTAGTATATACTAAGCCACTTAGCTGAATTTCCTCTCATCATACCAATAATTTCCGCCAGTCACTATTAATTGTGTTTGTTCTTGAAGGCTAAGATGCGATTGTCTATCGTTCATCTATATTCACAAGTAGCACCGTTTTACATCAGGTAACCTGTACCGGCACTGCTTTAAAAAATATCACGCAGATGTTACACGACATAGATACCGTAAACCTACGGCAAGCTGTTCTTACTGGGGTCTTCTTACTGAGATGGGAATAGAATCATTAGAGTTTGACACATTGTACTGCCTGTTAATGAGAAAATCCGATGCCAATGTTAAGAAACATATCACCTCCTCTGAGTAAACAGCAAACTTACTAGGAACAACAGATGAAGCGCCTGTGTCTATTTGTTGGTCACGACTTAAATAAGGCTAGATCAATTAGTATATGTTGTCTGGGAGTCAGCTGGGCTTTCGTTGTTTTTATGAGATATTCGTCGGGCTTGTCCCCTTCCAACATATTTATGTATCGAGTAGCGGCAGCAGCTCATTTTTGACCAAAATCCGACCGACGAACAAATCTGTTTTGGAGGCCTTATACATATACAAACAGAGGCATCTGAAGTTATTGTTGAAACAATTAAATTGTTAAAAAATTAAAACTACCAAAAAGCGCTCCCTTGATATTTATAAATATTAGAGGAGGGTGTTTGTACATAACGCATGAAACATATATTTGTTGTTATCAGCCTCAGATTCATCTGAACAAACCTATCGTCACCGTGGCCTCACACATGTCGACACTGCTACAGTTCGACAATGGAACCCTATCAACACTGCTACAATGGTACCCTATGTTAAATACATCTAGTACTAAACAACACATAATACACATATGATACACTTAAAACGATGGCTCGCATTTTCTTATTTGCAAGCCTATTGAGTATTGAGCATCTCAAGTCTCTTGTCCTGACTTAGAAGACGAGGGGATAAAAGTCGTACCTGTTCTGAAAGAGCTCGACTCCAAGGCACTTTTACTGTATATTGTTTGAGCAATTCCATGAAGAGATCCAAGATGTGACGCAATGATCAAGGGGACTTATTTCCTGAAATCTATATTCTAAAAGAGAGAACTCTTGCGTTGACGTTAAAGCGTTGCTATTACCGTTTAAGGAGTTTGCGGTATAGAGACGAGGAGTTATAAAGCATGGCTGTGTAGTTACATATAGTCGTCGGCTCGATACAGTCATAATATACCCTATATACACGAGTACTTTGGCACACTAGAACACTGAGAGTAAAACGAGCATCTCCAATAGCACCATGGTTGTACGACCCACTCAGATCACTTAAGCCACACTCTCATTCCAATGATAATGTTCAGTCAACGTCTCCGACACGTCACTTCCGCTTTTTCATCAAGGCCACTTCGTTGCACCTTCTTGGGTCAATATCGTCTGGGCATGCGCAGGAACGACCTCCGCTTGGTGATGGTAGACACAGGTAACGACATCCGCCGTTGTTAACTGCACAGCCATTGGTAACTGAAACGTAAAGAGGTAAGGTAAGGATATTTGACTTTACCTTTTCCTGTCAAATCTTACCAGTGAGACCAAAATCCGTTCCGCTTGAGGAGTTATTAAACATGGGCCCACTTGCACAAAGCGACCATAGCGCTACGACTAACGTAAGCCTATGTTAAAGTATTGGAGTTACGATCGTCTTAGCGCTGAGATCGTTTAGTGCAAGTGGGTCCAGGGCGTATTATTGACTCCCTAGTCCGACCCAGTCAGTGTCTTATACACTGGCCCACAGTCGTCCAACTAACCAACCACAATTTCAAGGATTATCTCCCCCTCTGAGACCCTATTGTTTCAAGAAGCAAACAAGCACCTTTTTAAGCAAATTGTGTGAGCGGCACGACATACTAACGCTCACCCGGTGTCATCACTGAGTATCAGTGATCCATTTATAAACATGTGAAATGAAACACTTTGAAAACGAACAATCAACTTCAATATATAATCGGAAAACATGTGTTTTTGCAAGTCCATCTCCAAACACATCGAATTAAATTTGAATCAATACGACACCATTGCTGTGTTTGATTATCTCATTCCTAAATACCCAGAGCAACTTACTTTGATTTTTCGGGATTTTTGCCAAATGTGACAAAAATACGAATATGCGTTTACAAGGTCTTTCAGTATAATATTTAACCACAATTTTGTGTTGTGTGCCCAATGGCGAGACTGGTTATGCTCTGGTATTGACGTTTAATCTTTACTAAGGGGATTAATCCAACCATCCAGGAGCTGCTCACCTCGAGGACATTGGTCTCTGACTGCTGTCACGCCGTACACGCGGCCATTGCCGCCGATGGCGAGGTTGAGCGGGCCGTTGGCCTGTGCGCCTCCATCACGATTGATGTTTGGAATTCCCTTGCTGAAAGCATACCATGAGTGTTATTCTGGAAATATCCCCGAGGAGTGGTCAATGTGAGGCAGTATGGTTACAGTGAGACGCAGGTTTATTGTAGAGTGAGAGAGTATGGTTTTTCGCTGTTGTAGGCAGTATTTAAGCAATTTTACAGCGTGGGACACCAAAATGGACTTGTACCCATGTGGGAATAGAACCCGGCACTTCGGCGTGGCGAACGAACACTTTCACCACTAGGCTACCCCACCGCCCCTTTATTGTAGGGAAATCATTCAGTTGTTCAAATAAATATCAGTACCAAGGTGCTAGCTATGTCACGTGTGGTCCGGCGATCGCAAGTCATACAGAGTTGTGCACCTTAGCTGTAAGGATCCGCTGGTCGCGGTTTGAAATCCAGATTCGCCGCGACTATGAACCTTGGTTTGTCATACTCGTGCTCAAGGGTTGCACCAAACGTCATCCAACGTCAAGTTGACAGGCTTGATGCAACGGACATATTGTTCAGATCGGGATTGAACCACTCTTTCCAGTAATATAAGAACCTCTGATGCTAACCCGCCTCAGTGATAGGTACAGGTAAAGTCGCTACTCACGTCTCCCAGTCGGACCAGTACAGGACGTTGTTGAAGTAGGCGACGTCGAAGGGGTAGGTGGCCTTGTCGTAGAGGATCCGGCGTCCTAGGCCATCACTTCGGATACATTCAATGCGTTTCGTACCTGGGTAGGACAGAGGACTACTTTATTTAGAAGTAGAAACAAATATTTATAGAACTACAGTCAGCTTTAATAACGTGAGTGAGTGAGTATGGTTAACATTGCTTTAAGCAATCTCACAGTAGGGGACGCCAGAAAAGGGCATAACACTTTGCCCATGTGGGGAATCGACCCAGGCCCTTAGGCGTGACGAGCGAACGCTTTAAGCACAAGAGTATCCGACCGCTCTTGTATAAAGAAACATGTGATGGATACTGAATTCTGGTGTTCAGAACAAATAATAGTAAGTGAGTGAGTTGGGTTTAACGCCGCTTTTAACAGTATTCCAATTATATCACGGCATGTCAGCTTAATGTGGGAGGAAAGCCCGAAGTGATGCAGGTCTAAGACGTTTACCACTTCGGTGAAACTCACGAGCACAGGTATGGTGCTGACAAACCTAGAAACATAATCGGGGCGAACCGAGATTCGAACCCACAATCATAGGTTTCTGGCGTGCCCAAGAGACGCAACTCTGCACAGCGAATCGCGGCGCCTTAAACGACTGGGCCACCCGTGCCCCCCAGAACAAATAATAACTACCTGTTTAAAGTTTTAGCCATCAAATATCCAAGAGATTTCTTGTCACCAATTTGCAATCAATTACGTCAGGGTACTGTACAATCTGACATCAGTTCGATCCTGGTGATCAAGTAATCCCGCCTCATTTATAAAAGGGGCGGTGAGGTAGCCCTGGGGTTAAAGCGTTCGCTTGTCACGATGCAGACCCCGGTTCGATTCCCCAAGTGGGCACAATGTGTGAAGCCCATTTCTGGTGTCCCCCGCCACGATATTGCTGGAATATTGCTAAAGCGGCGTTAAACCGTACTCACTCTCTCATTTAAAATAAACAACATACTACTCCTTCATGGTAAGGTATACTACTCAAAGGAAATGTAATAACATGCCTATCAGAGTTTTCATTCATCCCTTTCCCCAATATTTAAAAGTGAATTCACATTTCATTGTGTCTAATGAGGTCAAGTAGTCGTGGCAACCACAACACGAGTTATCTCCCCTTACCGGCGTCTCCCCAGCAGAGTTGCTGTGTCCTGTCGTCCAGGGTGAGGCCGTTCGGCAGGGCCAGGTCGGAGGTGACCAGTACCATCCTGCTGGTGCCGTCCATGTTGGCCTTCTCGATCTGGGGCTTGTCACGGTTCCAGTCCGTCCAATAGAACACCCTGTGTGGGAGAGGGAATGTAAAGTTAGGACATCACGCCACAGAACACGATGACAACCACACGGCATCAAAATGTCGTATTAAGTAGAACACCCTGTGTGGGAGAGGGAATGTAACGTAAGGACATCACATCACAGAAAACTGTGACAACCACGTGGCATCTACATGACAATATAAGAAGAACACTTTGCAGAAGAGAGGGAATGTAACTTTAGGACATCATGCCACAGAACCCCGTGCTAAAAAAGGTACTCGACATGTGTGGGCCAAAGACGATGGTTCCAAGGTTGACATTGTCTGAACTCAACGTACCATCTACACTGGTTCAGGACGATGTTAGTGAATAGAATTAAACAACGTACCCTCTACGTGGGTCGAGGACGATGGATCTGGGATTGACGATGTCAGAGCTGAACAGTGTCTTCTGGTCGGAACCATCCAGCTTTGCAACACCAACAACGTCCAGTTCGGAGTCGGTGTAGTAGAGGTTCCTGGAGATGTAGTCAATGGCGACGCCCTCGGGGGACACAAGGCCTAGCAACAAACATAAGTACAAAATATATACGTCACGTTGTCTGAGGCTTGATAATGCTTATCTCTCTTATAATAATCTCCAAACTGTTATAGGTGCGCTCGGTTTCGTGAAATAAGTCTGGATTGAACCATCTAGTCTTCCCAATTCATGGTGTCCTTGACATGTGTGAATCGTTGTTCAGGGTAAACTCACCTGTGAGAACAGTCTGTATGTCCGTGCCATCATACCGCGCTCTTCTGATTTGACCCCCAGCCACGTCCGTCCAGTAGAGGAAGCCCTCAGAACAGTCTGTGTCCAGGCCTACTGCCAGCTGACCTGGGAACATTCATCACAGATGTATACTCACTGATCGGCCTACTGATAGCTGACCTGGGAACATTCATCACAGATGTACACTTTCTGCTCAGCCTACTGATAACTCATCACAAATGTACACTTTCTGCTCGGCCTACTGATAGCTGACCTGGGAACATTCATCACATATGTACACTCACTGATCGGCCTACTGATACCTGACCTGAGAACATTCATCACAGATGTCACTGATCGGCCTACTGATAGCTGACCTAAGAACATTCATCATGATGTACTCTTCCTGGTCGGCCTACTGATACCTGACCTGGGAAATTTCATCACAGATGTCACTCATCGGCCTACTGATAGCTGACCTGAGACCATGCATCATGATGTACACTTCCTGATCGGCCTACTGATAGCTGACTGATAGCTGACCTGAGAACATTCATCATGATGTACTCTTTCTGATCGGCCTACTGCCAGCTGACCTGGGAACATTCATCATGATGTACACTTTCTGATCGGCCTACTGATAGCTGACCTGGGAACATTCATCATGATGTACACTTTCTGATCGACCTACTGCCAGCTGACCTGAGAACATTCATCATGATGTACACTTCCTGATCAGCCTACTGATAGCTGACCTGAGAACATTCATCATGATGTACACTTTCTGATCGGCCTACTGATAGCTGACCTGAGAACATTCATCATGATGTACACTTCCTAATCGGCCTACTGATAGCTGACCTAAGAACATTCATCATGATGTACTCTTCCTGATCGGCCTACTGATACCTGACCTGGGAAATTTAATCACAGATGTCACTCATCGGCCTACTGATAGCTGACCTGAGACCATTCATCATGATGTACACTCACTGATCGGCCTACTGATACCTGACCTGGGAACATTCATCATGATGTACACTTCTTGATCGGCCCACTGATAGCTGACCTCGGAACATTCATCATAATGTACACTTTCTGATCGGCCTACTGATAGCTGACCTGAGAACATTCATCATGATGTACACTTCCTGATCGGCCTACTGATACCTGACCTGGGAACATTCATCATGATGTACACTTTCTGATCGGCCTACTGATAGTTAACCTGGGAACATTCATCATTATGTACACTCACTGATCGGCCTACTGATACCTGACCTGGGAAATTTCATCATGGTGTACACTCACTGATCGGCCTACTGATAGATGACCTGGGAACATTCATCATGATGTACACTTCCTGATTGGCCTACTGATAGCTGACCTGGGAACATTCATCATGATGTACACTCACTGATCGGCCTACTGATACCTGATCTGGGAACATTCATCATGATGTACACTCACTGATCGGCCTACTGAAAGCTGACCTGAGAACATTCATCATGATTTACACTTTCTGATCGGCCTACTGATAGCTGACCTGAGAACATTCATCATGATGTACACTTCCTGATCGGCCTACTGATAGCTGACTGATAGCTGACCTGAGAACATTCATCATGATGTACTCTTTCTGATCGGCCTACTGATAGCTGACCTGGGAACATTCATCATGATGTATACTTTCTGATCGGCCTACTGATAGCTGACCTGAGAACATTCATCATGATGTACACTTCCTGATCAAGCCTACTGATAGCTGACCTGAGAACATTCATCATGATGTACACTTTCTGATCAGCCTCCTGACAGCTGACCTGGGAACATTCATCATGATGTACACTTCCTGATCAGCCTACTGATAGCTGACCTGAGAACATTCATCATGATGTACACTTTCTGATCGACCTACTGCCAGCTGACTTGAGAACATTCATCATGATGTACACTTCCTGATCAGCCTACTGATAGCTGACCTGAGAACATTCATCATGATGTACACTTTCTGATCGACCTACTGCCAGCTGACTTGAGAACATTCATCATGATGTACACTTCCTGATCAGCCTACTGATAGCTGACCTGAGAACATTCATCATGATGTACACTTTCTGATCGGCCTACTGATAGCTGACCTGAGAACATTCATCATGATGTACACTTCCTGATCAAGCCTACTGATAGCTGACCTGAGAACATTCATCATGATGTACACTTTCTGATCAGCCTCCTGACAGCTGACCTGGAAACATTCATCATGATGTACACTTTCTGATCGGCCTACTGATAGCTGACCTGGGAACATTCATCAAAATGTACACTTTCTGATCGGCCTACTGATAGCTGACCTGGGAACATTCATCATAATGTACACTTTCTGATCAGCCTACTGTGATCCGTGAAGATCCGGACAAGAATTGATCTTCAACAATCCCAATTGCGTGAATGGATGCTCATGAAATCAATCACTGGATTGCCTTGTCCAGATTCGATTATTTACAGACAGCCGTCATATAGCTGCGGCGTAAAACAACAAACAAACTGCGAAGGTAATGTTCCGACGCTACTGAGTGGACGCTACACGTAACAAGTTCTCGTTCACATTCTATACTGTCTACTTACCACTGGAACAGTCCATGTATAGACATAGGCAGCAGGTAAGGGATTAGCGATAAGTGATCCGTTACCTTTCTTGTTTTAGGGTGTGACAAACGGGTATTTCTAAAGGAGCAAGACCGTGTACAGACCTGCGTATTACAGTTAACGATTAATGTAAAATAGAACTACAAATCTGAAACGAGGTCTTGTTGAAGAGCCTTGCGATGTAGACAGTGAAATGCAAATTGAATGAAGCTTCTTGGCTAAGTTAAGTGGCAAACGTTGTTATTTGATACTGTAGACGTGTACTCAGGGGCCGTTTAATTACTGTATGCACGGCTTAAAGGATCAATGCTGGTTGAGAGTACAATATTATGTAAGGACGAACCTTAATAACGGATCGGTATCACTGAAACAAACATCTATATGGACTTCGATAGGATATTGCAATGTGACACGAAATTAATTCTGAAAGGTTTTAATCCTGTCAGATTAATTCCGGTCTTGAACAAAGCCTGTGTAAAAACGAACGTGTACGTTATAACCTTGAGCGACAGGTAACAAGGCGTAGTGCACTTACCTGGTACATAGATCAACATCTGGCCCCTCCCGGTGCCCTGATAGGGAACGCGTGAGATGCTGTACCCTTGGGCGTAGACGAGGAAGTTACCGCTGCCGTCGAACGCTGCAGTGGAGACAGGACGTGCATGGTGCAACAACAAAATAATTCCAAGGTTCAAAGTGTAGAAATACAGGAAGGACTGAGACATGGTGACCGTCTTGTCCCAGTGTGGTTTAACAATTACTGAGACCACGGGGTGCGCTGTAAGAACGGTTTGTTTGCATGACCCGATGTCGACCCATCATGTTACCAGTCAAACCTACTCAGCCGTGAACATGCATTGTCACACATAATGCTATAGCCTTGCCGCAAGTCTCTACTCTATATATACATGTCGTATTAAGGTACAGATCATCACCAACCATCATTACAAAAGACGCGTCATGTGTGACACCGTTAAGTGACAAAGAAACTGTTTGACTTAATTTAAGGTTATTATAATTAATTATTTTATTTTTAACTATCGGCAACGAAAAGACTCTCCAGGACAAGACAGTTGTGGTTTTACAAAGTCTAACTAACTGGAGTGGACATTAATGGTCCACGTGACACGGCTTAAGCGGGATCTATTCTAAACGGTAGTGCAATAGGTACACTCGTCAAAGCTACGTTTTATTGCTCCGGTGAAACAGAAAACAATCCCAAATAGGCGTGCTTCGCCAGTTGTCCGCGCACATGTGATCAGAGGTGCTGCACCTCGTTGGGCAGAGTTATCTCCCATACCTGGTCCGTGGGTTCGAATCCCAGATTTCATATTTTCAGAGAGATGGTTATCGCCTACAACCCTCCATACTTAGGCTCATGTCCAATGTCAATAAAAACATATCATTTACTCCGTTACCACCTCTCTGCATGAAGATCTGAGCAAATCTGATATGTGTATGTCGTAAACGAACTAAAACGACGATTTCCGAAAGAAGAAAGGAGTATATCGACGCCAATATTCTGAAGTGGATATTTCATTCATTCTGTCCTTTCCGGGCGCCTTAGCATAAATACCCAAAATGGGGTACCATTCAAGGAATGAGAGGTATTGTATCCGAGTATAAGATCTTGGTCTAATAAGAGATTGTATCACTGTTTAAAGCCCCAAGTCATTTATTCACCAGTGATGACCAAACTACACAATTTGGTTGCAAACATGATAACAGTTGAGATGCTCAGCTAAGGAGAAACTATCGGTGGTGTAAGGGACATGCTCAGCTAAGGGCGGCTTATCGGTGGTGTAAGGGACATGCTCAGCTTAGGGCGGCTTATCGGTGGTGTAAGGGACATGCTCAGCTTAGGGCGGCTTATCGGTGGTGTAAGGGACATGTTCAGATTAGGGCGGCTTATCGTTGGTGTAAGGGACATGTTCAGATTAGGGCGGCTTATCGGTGGTGTAAGGGACATGCTCAGCTTAGGGCGGCTTATCGGTGGTGTAAGGGACAAGTTCAGATTAGGGCGGCTTATCGGTGGTGTAAGGGACATGTTCAGATTAGGGCGACTTATCGGTGGTGTAAGGGACATGTTCAGCTTAGGGCGGCTTATCGGTGGTGTAAGGGACATGCTCAGCTTAGGGCGGCTTATCGGTGGTGTAAGGGACATGTTCAGCTTAGGGCGGCTTATCGATGGTGTGAATGACATGCTCAGCTTAGGGCGGCATATCGATGGTGTAAGGGACATGTTCAGCCTAGGGAGGCTTATCGATGGTGTTAGGGACATGCTCAGCTTAGGGTAACATATGCTCACCTCTGCAGGAACGGCCGTCTCCGACGAAGTCCTGGTTACACATACAGACGTAGTGGTCGACGTTCTGGACACAGGAGGCGTTGGGGTCGCAGAGACGTGGATCACGGTAGCAGTCTGGGATGTCATCTGAAACAGTCAGTGTGGTCTTGCGTTAGTTACACAGCATTATAGGTAAATAGCTGGGCTATATTCCTGAAGAGCAGAAGAATTATTCAAGTTCCTGTTATGTTCACTGAAAGTCTTTACATTACACTCGAACGTCAAAGAACGAGGACAAAATTTTAAAACGATTTATTTAAAGATCCATGTTAACCAAAAGGGCCAATATCATTTCCAGTTTTAATCTGGAACCTACACCAACCGCACCCTGCGCCCCAGACGAGGTGGGGATTCCGCGTCAGAATAGGTCCCCAGCTACCTATGCTGGTCGTAAGTGGCGACTTAAAGGATTGGCCGGTCAGGCTCGATGACCTTGTCGAATGTTTGTCATCGTATCACAATTGCGTGGATAACGTGATTGTCTGGATAACTGGATTGTCTGCCATCGTATAGCTGGATAATTGCTGAGTGTGGCGTCAAAAAATAACCAAACCCTGCTATCAGGACCAACTTAACTGAGAAATAGCGGCCATATTGGATTTTCAGTTTCAGCGTCTTGAAGGCCCCTGAATAGGTACCCCGGATATTAGAGGGACTGATGGGAAAAGTTGTCTGTGTTTTAGAGTGAGTGAAACCATGTGGGCGTGGTTTACTTACCCCGTCGCGTGCAGGTGCGCCCGTCTCCCTGGTAGTCGGCCCGACACTGACAGCGGTAGGACCGGACATCCGGGTCGTAGATGCACTCGGCCTCCCTGGCGCAGTTGTTGACTTGGTTACAGGCTTGCACTAAACAAGGGAGGCAACTCGGATATTTTCGGCCATATTGGGCAATATTTGTGTTAAAAGGCTGGATCTTGTTTCGTTTTTGTTTTTTTAAAACTGTTCTCAAATTTATGGATAACAACTTTTATCACCTTTAAAGAGGAAACACATTCTTAAAACTATATTTGATCATTCTTCTTCAGATACTTTGCAGTAGTCAAGATATGCTGACCTCGTTGTATGCAGACCCTGCCGTCGCCCTCGTAGCCAGTGACGCACCGGCAGATGTTGCGGTTAGTGTCCCGGGGATCAGGCCCGCACCGCGCGTTGCTGTCACAGTCGTCGTCACTACGACATCCCTCCAACACACAGCGACGACCGTCTCCTGCAATGTCCAATCAAGTACCCCGTGACTACAAGATGAGCGGTACTATTGGTAGTGAGGGCACATATTTACATACAGTCAACCTAGATAACGACTGCGTGGCACAATCACAATCAGTTCGTCATATCCAACTACATTTTAAAAAATGATTAATAACATCTAAAACCTCTTCAGGAAGTTAAGAATCTCTTTCGATACAACTGCCTCTTCGCTGACCCAAAGTTGATAGAGCTGGGCCCCGTTCCCTAAAGCGATCTTAGCGCTAGGGTTTCGGAACTCCCATACTTTAATCTGGACTTACGGCAGCGTTAAGATCTTTTGGAGAACGGGCCCTTGGTCCCCAAAAACATATGCTAGCCGTCAGAGGTGACTTCAATGGCTCTTGTGCATATGTTCAGGTACTTGGTTGATCCATGTGGGATTCCGGGTTAGACTAGGTCTGTGTGGTATGATTGTCATGAGAGACGTCGAAATGGAATGGGTGGTTAGTGTCTTGGTTGAGTGTGTGTGATCGTACCCTTGCTACGTTGGGCCTTGCCCGCAACTGTCTCCATTAAAAACATGCTTTCGGAATATTGCTGATTGCGGCGTGCAACAACATGCTCTTAATAGGTTACTTGCATTTCCGACTTAATATCAGTCACTGGATTTTCGTCATATAGCTGACAGTCGTCATAAAGCTGAAATATTGCTGAGTGCGTCGTTAACCAAAAAAATAATTAAAAAATTAATGAAAAAAATAGATACCTGTACACGAAATAGCATATGAAATGACTTCACAGAAGCATATCAATAACTATCGCAGCTTTCGAACTATGGAAACTGTCACATACAGTGCTGCCATTAACAAATGCATAGATAATATACAAGAGCCTCTTTTTTATATCTATTATAAAAAAAACATGAAGTGCATCTGTGCAGAATGCAGGTGTGTTGCCTGCGCTGACGTCACCCACCTCGGTAACCAGCGCTACATCTGCAGTAGTTGTTGCCGTAGTCGGGGTCCGTGACACACTCGGCGTTCGTGTCACAAACGGCGTGGGTTTTGCAGTCGTAGGCCTCGCAACGACGTCCATCTCCATAGAAACCCGCACGACACCGACATTGGTAGGCCTGGGTTGACTGGTCAAAGTCGCACTGGGCGTTAACGCTGCATTCCACGCATGGGTCTGTAGGAGCAGGATAGTTTCGTCATTAAGGCATTTGTATTACAATTACAAACAAACAAATGAATAAATGGATATTTGTAATAAGCTATAGTCCATCCGTTGATGCATGCCCGAAGCGCTACAATGTACCAATATTAATGTGTGACAATTATATACAAAAGAAGAAGGGAAAGATGGATAGATGAAAAATATGGACACTGCTGTAACTAAGGTGAATATTGTGTGTTTGTTGTTTGTTGTTTGTTGTTTAACACTGCACATAACATTCCAGCTATATGACGGCGGTCTATGAATAATCAAGTCTGGACCAGACGATCCAGTGATTGACATCATGAGCAACGATCCACGCAATTGGGATCGATGACATGCATCAACCAAGTCAGCAAGCCTGACCACCCGATCCCGTTAGTTGCCTTTAACGGCAAGCATGGGTTGCTGAAGACCTGTTCTACCCCGGATCTTCACGGGGATGATACGAAAGAAAGCAGGAATAGATGAGTTTTGATAAAAGATCTAAAGGAGTCCATTGATGGAACATTCCTTGAGAGAGTTGGTAGTCTGTTCCACAATGTAGGCGCGCAAGACCAAAAGATCTTTGACCAAACCTTTTCAGCTTGGTACAAGTGTTCAAAATGTGTTGGTTTCAGATCTGAGGACAGGTTCAAAAGCGGAGAGAAGTTCAGAAAGGTATGGCGGCATTTGTATGTTAAGCACATGGTCTTAAACTGGGTCTTGGCACCTATTGGCAATCAATGCAGATGCTTAAGCTTTGATGTTATGTGTTACTACTGGGATGTCCTGGTCACTATTCTAGCGGCTGCTGTTATTTGGATTCTTTTAACAAATACTGCAACAGTGTTTATTCCTTTATGGGTTTTTTACAAAACAAATGATGAGCATGCTTAAGCTGGAAACACCAGGTACCTATCGTGGAGCATCTGAACCCATCACCGCTGTAACCGACGTTGCACTGACACCTGTACGTGAAGCGATCGACGTCCATGACGCATGCGGCGTTACCGTCGCATCTCAGACACACACTCCCTGGAAACAGAAGGTCCATGTATTCTCAGAATCAGTATCTAAAAAAAACTTTCCATAAACGTTTGAATCTATCAAGACGCGCGTTTTACTATATTACATAGTTTACGATGAGCCTACACAACTTTTAACCAATGTCAAAATTAAAATATAAAGGGTATGTTTCACATTCCTGCTGTCTGTTACAAATTTCAGTAATAAATAAATCAATTTGAATAACGAGAGGAACAAACGATCTCCTGTAATTTTGTTTCATATTTCGTTTTGAAAATTAAATCTTTAAACTGGTTATGAGGAGTCTCACGTTCATCCGTCGTCTCGCAGGAGAAACCGTCCCCGCTGAAGCCATCCACGCACTCGCAGATGTAGCGGCTCTCGTCCTCGTCGTACACGCACTGAGCGTTGGGGCCGCAGTTGTCCACCTCGTTGCAGCCGAACTCTGACGGGGAGACAAGGGAGGTAATAAGAGTCACGTCCCACTGACTGACAGAGGTCAAACAGTAATGTGTTTCCTTTCCATAGCGGAGTCCTTGTGCAATTTCAAGACTACCCAAACCGGACTAAGGCTTACATGTCACTATAGCTTGAACAGCTCTTCAGAAAAATAAAGTGTGAGTTAAAATTTAATGTCCTATCGGCATTATTTCAGCTATATAGCGACGACATAGAAATATAGGACAGTTGGGTAGCCTTGTGGTTAAAGCGTTTGCTCGTCTAGCCGAAGGCTAGGGTTTGATTCCCTACACGGATACAATTTATAAAACACATTTCTGGTGTCGTCCGCCGTGATATTGCTGGAATATCGCTAAAAGCGGCATAAAACCATACTCACTCACCCAATCTACGAAAGATAGTGGGGCCCATGTTGACAGATGTTGAGTGAGTGAGTGAATATCACTTAACTCAGCATCAGCTATATTGCAGCTTCAGCGATGTTGAATCAAAAGTGATCAATCAAATAAATTAAATCGGTATTATAGGAATTAAACATCTTCCATATTAACATCGTATAATATTTTCACTTGTTCCTATAAGTTGGTATTTTCATAAAAAGCAATTTACAAATCTCCAGGAGAGTAGTTTCAACGCTTGTTCCCGCCCATGGCCGGGACTTGCTTCCAGCGAAGTATAGTTTGTTTGGAGCTGAATGAGCCGAAAGGTTCATAAAAATGATAAGTTGCTTCCCTTAACCTGATACGGTCTTTGTATATATTTTACAGCCGCTTCTACTAGTAAACTCACCTATTGGGTCACAGTCGACCCCGTTTCCTGCAAAGCCGGTGTTACACTCACATACAGGTTGCTGTAGGGTGCTGTCATAGACGCAGCGGCCATTTTCCCCGCAATAAATATCACCACACAGCTGAACCTCCACTGCAATATTGACACATGAAACAGTACACAACAATGATTCAGGTTGAAAAACATAATACAATAACAGAGCGAAGCCAAAATACGAACGTTCACACCGTAGACATAACAAAACTCGGTCTTCTGATGACGAACCAAACGATAGGAACATTAAAGGTGACAATTTTACCATTCATCTTCATATGATAATATGATAGAGTGAGTATGGTTTTACGCCGCTTTTAGCAATATTCCAACAATATCACGGCGGGGGACACCAGTAATGGGCTTTGTATTCATGTCAGGTATCGAACCCGGGTCTTCGGCGTGACGAGCGAACGCTTTAACCACTAGGCTACCCAACCGCCCCTATGGTAAAAGACCCGTGAAGATCCGGGGTAGAATAGTTCTTCAGCAACCCATGCTTGCCGTAAAAGGCGACTATGCTTGTCGTAAGAGGCGACTGTGCTCAAGATATTAATCACTGGATGGTCTGGTCCAGATTCGATTATTTACAGACCGCCGTCATATAGCTGGAATATTGCTGAGTACGGCGGTAAACAACAAACAAACAACAGCAACATTAAGCCTCAAGTAAGTAGAAGCGTTTGTCTTTGTTAGGTGGAATGTAGTTACTGAACCTAACACTAAAAAACAGCAAAATCAGGCAAACCGATTGATTTCGCTGATCAATCGTTCGGAATGATCGAATCAAAATCATGTTTTTACAGCCAGTTTCCGTTTCAGTGCGGCGTTAAACAACAAACCAAACCAACCAAATATGGTAATATGATTATCAAAGGCTTATACCACTGTTAATTAACACGTTTAAAACTTGTCCAGCTGGCCGAGACGTGTACACACTCACTTTGACATGTACGACCGTCGCCCCTGAAGCCGGTCTGACACTGACATTGGAAAGTGCCCCTGACGTTGAAGCAGCGAGCGTTGCTGTCGCAGGAGTGAGTTCCGATAGAACATTCGTCGATATCTTCAAGGAGACAGAAACCATATATCAAATCTACTGTGTTTATCAGAAAATGAAACCAATAGAAGTAAGAAACTCCCTTAGCGTTATCCCCCAAGCTTCACATATCACGTGTCACCTGCATTACTGTAGACAGTTAGTCCCAGAATTAAAGTTATTGATAAAATCTTATTTAAAAATACATTTGTGATATCTAAAACAAAATCCAAATGGATATCAGAACCAATGCTTAATTTCAGAGCTGAGGCGATCTAGACTTGCCAAATTCTGTAATCCTTTTTTAAAAGTTTTCTCTAGGGTCTGGAGTAGGGCTAGGACGAGTCCAAAATTACTACCCGGGTACCCAACACCCCTATTACCCGACCCTACCTAGGTAAGACGCTGTTGGTGTCAAAAGATAGTTACAAACTGTCCGATTGGGAATAGTTTGACAGTAGCTCTGACAGAATGTATTTAGATACACGTATAAAACGATGTGGTCATGCATACACTGAAGTTGACTGAAGTTTCAGCTTTGTTCAAAGAAATATAAGTCAGAAGGAACGTGTTCATAGTCATGTAGAAATGCGAAAACATTAGAGACTTAAAATTGTCGTGTAACCATGTAGTTATATTGTGAATTTTTGTCATGAAACAATATATCACTTGAGTAACCACGGGTCCGGGTAGTCCTGTGTGTACCCGGATCCTACTCAGTACCCACCCGACCCGAGTACCCGAGTTACCCGTCCCAACCCTTCTCTGGAGGCATACTATCATTACTGGTGTAGAGAGCTCAGTGAACGAGGCATCCGTGTGAGGAGCTTACCTTCGCAGGTCCCACCATCTCCGCTGTAGCCTTGCCTGCAGACACACCGGTAAGTCTCGCCCTCGGGGATGCAGTCAGCCTCGGCAGCACAGTTCTGGGCTGCGTCACGGCACGGGTCCGAACCTACAGGTAGTTCATATCGTAATACACTCAATTCTACGAAACTTGTTTACTTGTTCACTTGACACCTGAGAATCGTACACATATATATCGAGCAATCCGTAGTTCGAGAGAAACGGACTACGATATTAAGCCAAAGTGTCAGTGTGTATTCTACCGGGATCCATATTTAAGTGTGAGGACATGCTAAAATGTGCACTACCACACAAACCAACGTATTTGAGGGATATCAAACGTGACTCATGACGTGATGGGGCTGCCTGTTAGCCGAGCCTAGTCTCCCTTTATATGAGATGGCCCGAGGCCCCCGAACGACAATCTGGACAATACGTCGTACACAATAAGGGATTTTAGACATCATCTGTCGCGTATCAGTATCAATATCAATATCAACCGCAGTATTAACTTCAGTATCCATATAACCAGCAGTATCAGCATCAATATCAACACTAGCATCAATATCGATATCAGTATCAACTTCAGTATCAGTATCAACACTAGCACCAATATCGATATCAGTATTAATATCAGTATCAATTTCGATATCAACATCAGTATCAATATCAGCATCAACATCAGTATCAATATCAGTATCAACATCAGTATCAATGTGGATATCAGTATCAACACCAGTATCAATATCGATATCAGTTTCAACACCAGTATCAATATCGATATTAGTATCAATGTCAGTATCAACACCAGTATCAATATCGATATTAGCATCAATATCAGTATCAACACCAGTATCAATATCGATACCAGTAACAACGCCAGTATCAGTATCAACACCAGTATCAATATCGATATAGTATCAATGTCAGTATCAATACCAATTTCTGTATCAATATCTTATCAACGCCAGTATCAATATCGATATGAGTATCAAGGTCATTTTTAACATCAGTATCAAAACCAGTATCATTGTCGATATCAGTATCAACACAGTATCAATATCGATATCAGTATCAACACCAGTATCAACACCAGTATCAATACCAGTATCAACATCAGTATCAATATCAGTTTCAACATCAGTATCAACATCAGTATCAACACCAGTATCAATATCGATATAAATATCAGTATCAACATCAGTATCAGTATCAGAAGGAAGGCATACCTGTCAGCATCCCAACTTTGTTGGACTGGGCGAACCTCACCACCTGGTTGCCGCTGTCGAAGAAGACGAAGTTCCTGCCCACGGAGAGTCGGACTGTCCCGACTGCCAGCACATCTGGGTCTGCTGTGCACTCGGCGAACATGATGGTCTGGTCCCAGGTGTAGCGGTAGGCGACGTCGTTGATCCTAAAAGTGCGACTCGACCGTGCCTTGATCAGCCCTGGAAGACAAACAGGGCAGTACAGCATGGAGATTCGCCCAAACACTGATCACCTGGGAGGAGATCAGGCCCAAAACATCGCAGTGCACAGACCTACATCACCAGCATGGGCATATCTGGTTCAGACCTGTGTCTAGACATCTTGAACAATTCTCCCGGTGGTCAACGAGAAGAGTTTGACGATAAGGTTTATTTCCTAATACAAGAGATTAACACAATCAACAGACGGTATAAGTGAGTGACCACATGAAATGTAACAACTCTGGAGCCAGAGAGGATGTCGGAGGAAACACAACATGAACATTTACTTTGACTAAGTTCGTCAAACCCGAGCACAAGGGGACCACCAACTAACATCAAGTACAGTTATTGTGACCAGCTGAAAAAAGTTGCCATAATTGTGGCAACTCCTGCCACTCTATTCATATGCCTTGGTAAACTTTACAAATAAGGTCTTATTAAGGTCTAAAACCTATTTCTTTGACCAAGCCTGTTATAGTGATAAAAACCCGTTGATGAAGGAAGGAAGGAAGAGGAACTGGAACTGAAGACTCAGATGGAAATATCCGAGGCCAAGTGTAGGGTACGTCTGGATTTTAACTATGATTAGTTTGAATTTGGCAGTGATGCTGAGCAACGACTATCCCAACAGCTCAGCGTCACTAACTTACCTCACATTTCAACAGAAAAGGATCTGTCTGCTGGAATGACAGCAGGAGAATCACAAGATAATAAGCAATCTGGTGAGAAGATGCAAACCTTTCGTAAGCCAGAAAACAGCTGAATTGATGGACAGGCTAATGCCAGCTCTGGTGATGCAGGTGTAATATATTCTGTGGTGCAGCAGCTACGTAAACCTCCACCTGACATTCAACAGTCTTCTGGAGATCCACTTTAGTACCAGATATTTAAGAGACAATTCCAGATAAAAAGTGTAGATAATTTTGATTTAGTTGATGAGAGGATGAGCTACTTGGAACAATTTACAACTGGGGAAGCTCTCAAAATTGTTAAGGGAGATAGTTTTTTGGACGCAAGGAGAGGTTATAAAGCAGCTTGGAAGAGGTTGGAAGAACGGTATGGCAATGAGGAGGTTGTGGCTTCTGCTTGAAACGTGCTCTCAGTGGGCATCAAATCAAGATAAGACCGTCTAAGATCTGTTGATGAGTATGCTATCCTCTTACAAGGATGCTGTGAGTACAATCACAGCTGTCAAAATCCTTGAATATCCTGATAATCCGAGGAAGTTAGTCATGACATTGCCCTATTTCTACCATGAAAAGTGGAGACATCTTGTCCTCAAAGTTCGAGATTCTAGAAGATTGGTTGATTTTCAGGACCTTGTCGACTTTGTCAAGCGTGAGGCTAAGAAAGCTGTAGACCCCATGTTTGGAAGAGATGCCTTGAAAACTGAAGAAAATAGTAACCCACCACCCCAAAGGCCGCCAGCTACATCACTAAAGCCTTCATTAAGTACTGATGTGGTAGGAGCTGTAAAACCCTCTAAGGATTCTCATAGGCCACCTTTAGTTATGGGAGCAACGATTCCTGTCAAAGCACATACTGAACAAGTGCCATGTGTGTATTGTGATGATTTGTCCCATTCGGTTGGTCACTGCCAAAAGATTACTTTAAGGCCTCACATTGAGAGACTATCCTTTCTGCGTTCAAAGGGCCTGTGTCAGGAATGTGAGCAGGTTTTTCAGAATAAAAAGAGGAAAGCAATTCCATCAGAAGAAAGAGCGAAAGGAGACAGCTGAACCTTGACTGTAAAAGTCTCCCAAGTGAAAGAGTCTTGGGAGTATTTGGGTTTGTAGAATTTGACACACTTGGATTCCAAATCCAAAGTAAACCTAAACCAAACACAGAACGAGGTATCCTATCCATTGTTGGTAGCATATATGAACCTTTGGGCTTCAAAGCTCCATTGGTGCTCCAAGCCAAGCCGTTAATGCAGTGTCTTCAGATGAAACAATATGGATTGGATCAAGAAATAGATGCTGTTTTACAAAGAAAGTGGCAACAGAACTTACCTAGACTTGAGGAAATTCGGATTCCACGATCTTATAAGCCACAAAACTTTGGAAAGGTTTATCATACCAGCTACATCTTTTCTCCGATGACAGTGATATTGGGTATGGAGTAGTAGCTTATGTCCGTCTCTTAAATGAACGTAATGAGGTGCATTGCGTCTTGGTTTATGGCAAAGTCTAGAGTTGCCCCATTGAAGAAGATAACCATACCTAGAATGGAACTAACAGCAGCTGCACTTGCTGTACGACTGTCTGGAGTGATCACTCAAGAGCTTCAGTACCGCTTAAGTGACACCGTATTTTGGACAGACAGTACGTCCGTCTTGAGATACATCGCACACACCACATCACGCATTCAAACTTTCGTGGCCAACCGCATTGCTTATTGTTGTAAATATTTGCAATCAAAGGCAGATGAACTTTTCTTTCGAAGCTTTCTGTGTCAGTCTGAAATCCATTGGCCTCAAATGGAAACCATGCCAGTACTTCAGATCCGGAAGTGAAACAGTCTGTGAGCTAGCTATGCTACAGTACATTTAGACAATGACATTTACGACAGATTAGTAAACAACTAACAGTGGTAAACAAAGTTATGCAGGCCTTAGATGTGTACCACTGTGGCAAAACCCACGAGGATGGATGTGGGTCTGACAAATCTAGAAACCTAATTCGAACCAATGTTTCTGGCACGTCTCATGGAGACAACACAAATACGCGAGAGGCATGAATGTGATTGCACCAGCGGTTACCTGGACGGAGCTTCTGGAAGTTCTCCTTGTGGTCGTCTACGACCACCTTGGCGCCCGTCTCTATCGGCGGCATGTCGCCATTCAGGGTGGTCTCCATGCGCAGGTTGTTGAGAGCGTCGTGGCCGAAGAACTTTTGTTGGACGTTGACGACGTAAGTCTTGTTGCCGAACAAGAACGTCACGGTCGCAGTCCTGTTGAACTCTCCGCCTGAAACATAAGAATCACAGTTAATTAAGCCATTTGTTTGTTTGTTGTTTAGCGCCGCACTCAGCAATATACCAGCTACATGACGGCGGTCTGTACATAATCAAGTCTGGAGAAGGCAATCCAATGGCTGACACCATGAGCATCGATCCACGCATTGGAGATGATCTCAAAGTGATGTGCGGCGGTCGAGTAACCTTGTGGTTAAAGCGTTAGCCCGTCACGCCGAAGAACCGGGTTCGATTCCCGACATAGGTGCAATGTGTGAAGCCCATTTGTGGTGTCCCCCGCTGTGATATTGCTGGAATATTGCTAAATGCGGCGTAAAACCTCACTCACTCACTCAAAGTGATGCACGTCTTCGACGTTTACAACTTTTGTGAAACCCACGAAGACGGATATGGTGCTGGACAAACGCTTAGTAGAATTAAAAAAGAGCCACAGTGAGATGGGACATTCAGAGCCTATGGGGAATCTATACTTAAATTTAGGGCTATATCAGTTCAGAAAGGGCTGGACGGAGGGGAACATAATATGGTTCAGCGACTGTGCGACAGACTAGCATGGTGCTGACCTGGGAAGTGCCCGAATCTTTGAAAACACGTGTCTATACCTCTAGAGTATCACGGTGTCTTTGACCGTGTAATTAGCGTAAACATTAACTGTTATGATAACGGCCTTTAACGACTTCAGTCAAACTTGTTTGGACTTCCAATCGGCCTGAGCCCATCTTACCCAGACAAGGGACTAACAATAAAAGTTCAGTTTCCAGGATTGCCGAAATAGGCTGGAATTATGGAGTTATATTTTGGCTGGACAAACGAGTCTATGCATAGTCCAATCAAAAGCGCGTAACGACACCGACATCCGGTTCGTAAACTGCCGTGCAAATTTCGACTAATTGCAGGATTTGTAAATCATGTGTACCGCCAACTCGGCGGCAACAGATATTTTCTAAATCTGTTCATGTTGTTAATCAAGGTGCAGTTTGCGAAGTAAGACTCGTTTAATTACATTACAAATTTGGATTATCGATTTGATCGTCTTTGAAGCAAATGCAAGAGTTGATTGGTCAATAGGAGGGACAAAGAAGGGACATAACTCATAACAGCCACTGGTGGCTCAAGCCTGGAAATTTCAGCCCAGTTGGGCGAGGGTGGAAACTGTACTTTGTTCAGTCAGTCCCTTGACTCGGAAAGATGGCATGAGCCTTGTTATATATAACTCTCAGGTTTGAAGATGAATTTCTATCACAATACCATCTTCAGAATGCCATCCAGATACGCCTACCTGTGAACGCATATCCATTCTTGGCCCGGGGGTTCGTTGGCACGGCGAACATCCATCCGATGATGCCGCCAATGGCACTGAGAGTCTGCATGGCGGTACCAAGCTCTGGGGGCACCCTGCTGATGGCGGAGTAAGCGCGACCGTCGGACGTCACTACGTAAGTGTGCATGTCAAGGTCATACAAGGTTATGCCGTTCAATGTACCGCGAACCTTTCCGTTGAGACGTTGTGGGACACCTGAGGATAGATCAAAATAGTTTTATGAGACAGTTCTATACTCAATCCTCATTCATTGAACATAATGATACCACTCGCACGCACGCACGCACGCACGCACGCACGCCTCCCTCGCTCGCTCGCTCGCTCGCTCACTCACTCACTCACTCACTCACTCACACACACACACACACACACACACACACTCACACACTCACACACTCACACACTCACTCACTCTGAGAGTTTGGTTTAGAGCCTGTGCTATAAATAATATATCAAGGCTAAATAGAAATTTGGTATATTCGAAATCTTAACGAACTCAACTTTTGCCATTTTCACAATTTATTCATCATATTAATGTTTATTGCTAACACCTGGTTCTAGGCAGGTTTTTCCGTTTCCGTAAGACGGCGGCAAACACTCGCAGCAGAAGCCCTCAGTGAAGTCCACACAGCGCGCGTTTACATGACACATCCGAGTCCCCTCCAGGCAGCTTCCGTCGCCGGTATCCACGGGGAACACAATCACTGCAACAAATCCCCACAAAGGTTACTCGGCATCTCTAACATATGACGTTACAAAATAAACGTCAACGTCAGTGTGTTGAAAGCTGAGTTTTTAGTTGACATATACAATGCTACTTTCGCTGTTGTCATTAATTTACCTCTTCTCGTTAAATGCACGCTCGTTATGCACTTGAGTGGGGAAAAAACGTTGATGTTACAAATAGAAGCACTTTATCTTTACTAGAAAACTAAATCAAGATTGTGTTCAAGGCTCAGCGAGTACACTTTAGATGGTTGTCAAAGAGATCTTCATGATTCTTCTTTAGCTTGATGGAGATATTTGAGATAGGCTATCGGTTTGACGTGCAGCGCGTGCCCAAAAAATATATCAAGGTGCCGTTGTTCAAAACAACCTTAGCGCTACGACTGTCGGAAGTCTGTGTTACGGTATAGGAGTTACGATCACGTTAACGCCAAGATCGCTTTGTGCAACGGCATCCAGGTCTGTTTTAATAGCACAAATCCAAATAGTGAGAAACATCTTCCAGCCTGCCCTGGCTGCTGCCTAATATTTAAGGGGGTTATTCAGGACAAATATTCGGTAGAGAGTCGTCACAGCCTCTAATGGACATGTCTCAACATGCGGGCAGAAGTCTGAACGTGGGTGTGAGCGGAGCACCTGGTCTGAACCCGGACCACGTGACGCGATGCATGCATGGTAACAGGAGTAGTATGTGGGACATATACAGTATCTATCATGACTAGCGGTCTATCATATTCGTTAAGGTTCGTGTCATGCATTTTATTTTGTGATATCTACCAGAGATATCTGGTACGTGTCCGCAAAGAGGTACCTATCACAGGAAAATTTAGTTTTATCTCAAATTAATTAACCGCTAATTTGTAATAACAATCACGAATCACATTTAAATATATACTGACGGTTCAAGAAGCGCCCCAGATAAGTCTTGATCATGTCAACTGAAGGCACGGGCTCTTTACTGATCTCTGTTTGGTGTTCCCCAGATAAGTCTTGATCATGTCAACTGAAGGCTCGAGCTCTTTACTGATCTCTGTTTGGTGTTCCCCAGATAAGTCTAGATTGTGTCAACTGAAGGCTCGAGCTCTTTACTGATCTCTGTTTGGTGTTCCCCAGATAAGTCTAGATTGTGTCTACTGAAGGCTCGAGCTCTTTACAGATCTCTGTTTGGTGTTCCCCAGATAAGTCTAGATTGTGTCAACTGAAGGCTCGAGCTCTTTACAGATCTCTGTTTGGTGTTCCCCAGATAAGTCTTGATCATGTCAACTGAAGGCACGGGCTCTTTACAGATCTCTGTTTGGTGTTCCCCAGATAAGTCTTGATCATGTCAACTGAAGGCTCGAGCTCTTTACAGATCTCTGTTTGGTGTTCCCCAGATAAGTCTAGATTGTGTCAACTGAAGGCACGGGCTCTTTACTGATCTCTGTTTGGTGTTCCCCAGATAAGTCTAGATCATGTCTACTGAAGGCACGGGCTCTTTACAGATCTCTGTTTGGTGTTCCCCAGATAAGTCTAGATCATGTCTACTGAAGGCACGGGCTCTTTACTGATCTCTGTTTGGTGTTCCCCAGATAAGTCTAGATCATGTCTACTGAAGGCTCGAGCTCTTTACAGATCTCTGTTTGGTGTTCCCCAGATAAGTCTAGATTGTGTCAACTGAAGGCTCGGGCTCTTTACTGATCTCTGTTTGGTGTTCCCCAGATAAGTCTAGATCATGTCTACTGAAGGCTCGAGCTCTTTACAGATCTCTGTTTGGTGTTCCCCAGATAAGTCTAGATTGTGTCAACTGAAGGCTCGGGCTCTTTACAGATCTCTGTTTGGTGTTCCCCAGATAAGTCTAGATTGTGTCTACTGAAGGCTCGAGCTCTTTACAGATCTCTGTTTGGTGTTCCCCAGATAAGTCTAGATTGTGTCTACTGAAGGCTCGAGCTCTTTACTGATCTCTGTTTGGTGTTCCCCAGATTAGTCTAGATTGTGTCTACTGAAGGCTCGAGCTCTTTACAGATCTCTGTTTGGTGTTCCCCAGATAAGTCTAGATTGTGTCTACTGAAGGCTCGAGCTCTTTACAGATCTCTGTTTGGTGTTCCCCAGATAAGTCTAGATTGTGTCTACTGAAGGCTCGAGCTCTTTACAGATCTCTGTTTGGTGTTCCCCAGATAAGTCTAGATTGTGTCTACTGAAGGCTCGAGCTCTTTACAGATCTCTGTTTGGTGTTCCCCAGATAAGTCTAGATTGTGTCTACTGAAGGCTCGAGCTCTTTACAGATCTCTGTTTGGTGTTCCCCAGATAAGTCTAGATTGTGCCTACTGAAGGCTCGAGCTCTTTACAGATCTCTGTTAGGTGTTCCCCAGATAAGTCTAGATCATGTCTACTGAAGGCACGGGCTCTTTACTGATCTCTGTTTGGTGTTCCCCAGATAAGTCTAGATCATGTCTACTGAAGGCTCGAGCTCTTTACAGATCTCTGTTTGGTGTTCCCCAGATAAGTCTAGATTGTGTCAACTGAAGGCTCGGGCTCTTTACTGATCTCTGTTTGGTGTTCCCCAGATAAGTCTAGATCATGTCTACTGAAGGCTCGAGCTCTTTACAGATCTCTGTTTGGTGTTCCCCAGATAAGTCTAGATTGTGTCAACTGAAGGCTCGGGCTCTTTACAGATCTCTGTTTGGTGTTCCCCAGATAAGTCTAGATTGTGTCTACTGAAGGCTCGAGCTCTTTACAGATCTCTGTTTGGTGTTCCCCAGATAAGTCTAGATTGTGTCTACTGAAGGCTCGAGCTCTTTACTGATCTCTGTTTGGTGTTCCCCAGATTAGTCTAGATTGTGTCTACTGAAGGCTCGAGCTCTTTACAGATCTCTGTTTGGTGTTCCCCAGATAAGTCTAGATTGTGTCTACTGAAGGCTCGAGCTCTTTACAGATCTCTGTTTGGTGTTCCCCAGATAAGTCTAGATTGTGTCTACTGAAGGCTCGAGCTCTTTACAGATCTCTGTTTGGTGTTCCCCAGATAAGTCTAGATTGTGTCTACTGAAGGCTCGAGCTCTTTACAGATCTCTGTTTGGTGTTCCCCAGATAAGTCTAGATTGTGTCTACTGAAGGCTCGAGCTCTTTACAGATCTCTGTTTGGTGTTCCCCAGATAAGTCTAGATTGTGTCAACTGAAGGCTCGAGCTCTTTACAGATCTCTGTTTGGTGTTCCCCAGATAAGTCTTGATCATGTCAACTGAAGGCACGGGCTCTTTACAGATCTCTGTTTGGTGTTCCCCAGATAAGTCTTGATCATGTCAACTGAAGGCTCGAGCTCTTTACAGATCTCTGTTTGGTGTTCCCCAGATAAGTCTAGATTGTGTCAACTGAAGGCACGGGCTCTTTACTGATCTCTGTTTGGTGTTCCCCAGATAAGTCTAGATCATGTCTACTGAAGGCACGGGCTCTTTACAGATCTCTGTTTGGTGTTCCCCAGATAAGTCTAGATCATGTCTACTGAAGGCACGGGCTCTTTACTGATCTCTGTTTGGTGTTCCCCAGATAAGTCTAGATCATGTCTACTGAAGGCTCGAGCTCTTTACAGATCTCTGTTTGGTGTTCCCCAGATAAGTCTAGATTGTGTCAACTGAAGGCTCGGGCTCTTTACTGATCTCTGTTTGGTGTTCCCCAGATAAGTCTAGATCATGTCTACTGAAGGCTCGAGCTCTTTACAGATCTCTGTTTGGTGTTCCCCAGATAAGTCTAGATTGTGTCAACTGAAGGCTCGGGCTCTTTACAGATCTCTGTTTGGTGTTCCCCAGATAAGTCTAGATTGTGTCTACTGAAGGCTCGAGCTCTTTACAGATCTCTGTTTGGTGTTCCCCAGATAAGTCTAGATTGTGTCTACTGAAGGCTCGAGCTCTTTACTGATCTCTGTTTGGTGTTCCCCAGATTAGTCTAGATTGTGTCTACTGAAGGCTCGAGCTCTTTACAGATCTCTGTTTGGTGTTCCCCAGATAAGTCTAGATTGTGTCTACTGAAGGCTCGAGCTCTTTACAGATCTCTGTTTGGTGTTCCCCAGATAAGTCTAGATTGTGTCTACTGAAGGCTCGAGCTCTTTACAGATCTCTGTTTGGTGTTCCCCAGATAAGTCTAGATTGTGTCTACTGAAGGCTCGAGCTCTTTACAGATCTCTGTTTGGTGTTCCCCAGATAAGTCTAGATTGTGTCTACTGAAGGCTCGAGCTCTTTACAGATCTCTGTTTGGTGTTCCCCAGATAAGTCTAGATTGTGCCTACTGAAGGCTCGAGCTCTTTACAGATCTCTGTTAGGTGTTCCCCAGATAAGTCTAGATCATGTCTACTGAAGGCACGGGCTCTTTACTGATCTCTGTTTGGTGTTCCCCAGATAAGTCTAGATCATGTCTACTGAAGGCTCGAGCTCTTTACAGATCTCTGTTTGGTGTTCCCCAGATAAGTCTAGATTGTGTCAACTGAAGGCTCGGGCTCTTTACTGATCTCTGTTTGGTGTTCCCCAGATAAGTCTAGATCATGTCTACTGAAGGCTCGAGCTCTTTACAGATCTCTGTTTGGTGTTCCCCAGATAAGTCTAGATTGTGTCAACTGAAGGCTCGGGCTCTTTACAGATCTCTGTTTGGTGTTCCCCAGATAAGTCTAGATTGTGTCTACTGAAGGCTCGAGCTCTTTACAGATCTCTGTTTGGTGTTCCCCAGATAAGTCTAGATTGTGTCTACTGAAGGCTCGAGCTCTTTACTGATCTCTGTTTGGTGTTCCCCAGATTAGTCTAGATTGTGTCTACTGAAGGCTCGAGCTCTTTACAGATCTCTGTTTGGTGTTCCCCAGATAAGTCTAGATTGTGTCTACTGAAGGCTCGAGCTCTTTACAGATCTCTGTTTGGTGTTCCCCAGATAAGTCTAGATTGTGTCTACTGAAGGCTCGAGCTCTTTACAGATCTCTGTTTGGTGTTCCCCAGATAAGTCTAGATTGTGTCTACTGAAGGCTCGAGCTCTTTACAGATCTCTGTTTGGTGTTCCCCAGATAAGTCTAGATTGTGTCTACTGAAGGCTCGAGCTCTTTACAGATCTCTGTTTGGTGTTCCCCAGATAAGTCTAGATTGTGCCTACTGAAGGCTCGAGCTCTTTACAGATCTCTGTTAGGTGTTTAAAAGTGTCCAAATATGTCTAGATCGTGTCTATTGAAGAACAGGGCTCCTCACAGATCTGTTTGGTGTTTGTTTATCAGATACGATGTTATTCCTACCTTCTCCGGTGTTGAGGTCAGCGGGTTGGATGTTCTCCCCTTCTATGTAGCCGATGTGGAACATCCACGCTCCGGGGATGTTGACGTTGGTGTCGCTGCGGAAGAGGTAGATGTAAATTAAGACAATTCGTAGACATATTAGTATGTACGCGAATGATACCATGTGGTTCCAATGTCAACACACATTTTGTATTCATGTTGAGGATCGAACCAGGGTATTCTGTGTCGCGAACTGATATAATACCTATTTTCAGCTGACTGGTAACCCACAGCCATATGGCAAATGACATAATCTGATTACTTTGTTTGTTTGTTTGTTGTTTAACGCCGCACTCAGCAATTTTCCAACTATATGACTGCGGTTTGTAAATAAGTCTGGACCAAACAATCCAGTGATTGATACCATGAGTATTGATCCACGATCGTTGACATGCTTCAACCAAGTCAGCGAGCCTGACCACCCAATCCCGTTAGTCGCCTCTAACGACAAGCATAGTCGCCTTTTTACGGCAAGCATGGGTTGCTGAAGACCTATTCCACCCCGGATCTTCACGGGTATCTAATGTGTGGTATAACAGACTGTTACGTGTGATACGTTCAGAAGCAGCACGCTGTGCACAGTTGCGTCCCCTGGGCACACCAGAAAGCTGTGATTGTGGGTTCGAATCCTGGTTCACCTCGATTATGTTTCTAGGTGTGTCAGCACCATACCCGTGCTCGTGGGTTTCACCGAAGTGGTAAACGATTAAGACCTGCACCACTTCGGGTTTTCCTCCCACCATAAGCTGACGCGTCGTGATATAACTGGAAAACTGTTCAAAGCAGCGTTAAACCCAACTCACTCATTCACTCACTCACTCAGTAGCAGCAGCGAAAACAGCCACATAAGCTACATGACAGAGTGGTCACGTGGTGTGCGTTACCCCACTTGTATTAATGTCGTAATTATATTAAGATGGGGTTCATCAGTCATGGAACCCGTGGAGATCCGGGTTAGAATTGGTCTTTAGCAACCCATCTTGTCATAAGAGGCAACTAACAGTATCAGGTGGTCAGGCTGGCTGACATTGATACATGTACCCCAACTGAGTAGATCGGTGCTCATGATGTCAATCACTGGATTGTCTGATGGAATATTACTGAGTATGACGTTAAACAACAAACAAAACAAATCATCAGTCATGGTGTACCTGCTAACGCTCTGGAATCATACGTATGTCCACTATGGTCAAGGAGGCGGTTAGTTGACAAATACCATGTAATGATAGTATATCACTCACTTGACAAAGGAAGACGTTGTACCAGAGTTCGGCAGTTTTAAGTTTCTTCCATCTTCAACTTCGAACCCAGCTTGAGCAGGGACGTCGAGCTGGCTCTGCCCCTCCTTCCCGTCCCCCATAATCCACGCCATTCCGCGGTCAAGATAGTGGAAGAACGCGAACGAGTCATCGTTGTCTGAAGCTATGACAATCTGGAACGTGTTCACCTGCACGCAGAAAGGGAATGCACAGTGTCACATGGCAAAAAGAAATAAATTTATTGTTCAACGAATCTCGGGAACCTTTTTGAACTATTTTTGCGTCGATGTGTAGTGTTTCCTGGTCTTCTAGACTAACTTATAGCGTCTAAAGTGAAAACATTTTAAGATTTATTTATAGGTAAAAATGTCTTCTATTCATGATAGGATTGAAAACAATTAATATGTTAATTTCTCCGAAACCTGAAAAATATCTAGACTTGCCAAGGAATTGTAGACTTGCTTTGGAATATTTGTTTCAGGATGTGTTTGAGAGACTCAAACACCAAAAAAAGAGAACAAAATGACCATGAAAAAGGTGAACAGTTCTCAACCCAAAATGAATGTGAATGAAACACACATACATTAACATCGAGAATTGTCTGGTCCAGACTCGATTATTTACAGACTGCCGTCATGTAGCTCGAATATTGCTGAGTGCGACGTTAAACAACAAATAAACAAACAAACATCGAGAAAAACAGACCATCTCCTTGCTGCACAGTAATATTTAACTTTTCCTTAATTTCAAAGCTTCATTTCAACATTTGAATCTCAAACACTGACACGTGCCTGTATGTCAATGAACCTGTTTTATATCCCGAAGGGTCTGAAAACATGAATGACGGACGTCAGCTGTGGCCAGTTCAACCCGATCGTGTTGTCTCGTTAATCTGGTTATAGTGTATAGTCTACGTGTTTGTTGGAATCCATCAACCTACCTTGTCGAACTTGCTGTTGAAGTAGCCCACGTTGTCCCACGTTGCTATGAACAACGACTTTGGTTCAAATGTGCCTTGGCCCCGGAAGTGCGCTTGAATGGAGGTGGCGGCTCTCTCTAGTAATGTTGGGTTGTTTGTTTCCCTGAAACCGAGATCAAACCATTTCCAGATCTCAGTTCTGACATTTGACTTCAAATTTCATGCACTTACGCTGTAATAAAACCCATGTCACGGAAATCTTACTTAAACCTGAATAAGAGAGTGAGTGAGTAGGTGATTGGGTTTTACGGCGCTTTCAGCACTATTCCAACAATATCAGGGCGAGGGTACCCTGCACTTCACACATTGTACCCATGTTGGGAATCGAACCCGGGATTTCGGCGTGATGAGCGAACGCTTTCACCACTAAGCTACCCAACCTCCTTTAGGATAAGAAATAGGGACGAGTATCAATGTAATCATTGTCCCTAATTAACAAAACGATATTAATCCGACGAAATGAGCCAGCTTTAAATCCATATACCATTATGTATAGGGGTAGCGCTAAAAGTGAGTGAGAGTGTTGGGTTTAATTTATGTAACGGTGTAAGAGAGCCCAATGATGCACATCGTAAATATCATCCATATAGTGAAACCCACGAGCAAGGGTATAGGGCTGATAGACCAAGCATCATAGTAGGCGAATATTGGATTCGAACACACGATCAGCGGATCCTTAATAGCTAACATCTGTAAAGCCAATTATAGCTAAATATTGCTGAAAGTGCGGCGTTAAACAACAAACAAACAAACAACAAGGGTGGATACAAGATATGATGATGCAGCAGTATTCACGTTGTTGTATTCACCTGTATTCACCTTGCACTTTTACACAACTGACCTATAAAATATTTGTCCTGCTGCTCTCGTATCGACATCGGCGAAGAAGGCAGCAATTACATTAAATCCTATAGGGAGTATAAGGCTCGGCCTGTACCCTGGCAGCTCCGTGAGAAATGATAAATGGCCGTTGCTATTTATCTGAAACATAAGAACGTTGTTTAGCTAAAAAAATAAACACTGGTGCGTTTTTATATCATGTTGGGATTTGTATCGGAGACGCTGTCGAAATGTTACTTAAAACACCTGGTCCATGTCAACCGCTCCATTTTCACTACAGTAAGTGAGTATCAATATATGCCCAGGTCGCCAGAGTCGTTCAGGTCGTGGGGGGCACGGGTGGCCAAGTCGTCTAAGGCGCCGAAATTCGCTGTGCAGAGTTGCGTCCCTTGGGCACGCCAGAAACCTATGATTGTGGGTTCGAATCCCGGTTCGCCCCGATTATGTTTCTAGGTTTGTCACACCATACCCGTGCTCGTGGGTTTCACCGAAGTGGTTAACGTCTGACACCTGCATCACTTTGGGCTTTCCACCCACATTAAGCTGACACGCCGTGATATAACTGGAATACTGTTAAAAGCGGCGTTAAACCCAACTCACTCACTCGTTCAGGTCGCCGTGAAATAGAAATAAGATTGTGACGGGTTAATCCCACTATGGCCGCCATGCTCTGTAAACAGTGAATAAATGCTTGCCCGAACACACAAAACATCCTGGGCACCGTTCCACAAAGCGATCTTAGTGCTACGACTATCGTAAGCCAGTGTTAAAGTATGGGAGTTACGATCACCTTAGCACAAAGATGGCTTTGTGGAACGGGGCCCAGACAAGCCGGAGCTAAAACATAGCAATTCAATGCAAGATGTATTTGTTTTATGAAATATGTACGTCTGAATCAACATTATGGTTAAATGGTTCATTGATAGATTTCTCGGCGAGGTGTTTGTGGCTCAAATAGATCTCATTTAATCTACAAATGTGATAATTTACATTAATGCAGCTTATTATTTCTCGGACAGAATGTTATCTAAATCCCTTTACATGAAAATTATTTGAATCCCTGTACATGAAATGTTCCAGGATTTGAACTCAAGTGTCCTTGAGAGTAGCCGAAGCTAGCCGAGCAGAGGTAACAACAACCTCCAAAGAGTCTCCAAACGTAACCGAAGATGGCCGAGGCATGCAAAACCGAGGTAACAACAACCTGCAAGGAGCCCCCGATTGTAACCGAAGATGGCCGAGACATGCAAAACCGAGTTAACAACAACCTGCTTGGTGTCCCCGACTTAAGGGAAGATAACAAAATAGAGACCTGAGCCGACTGTTACAATGGTTACCGAAGATGACCGAGGCTGTAATACGAGACCACAACCTGACCGGTGACCTCGCCACAATGTTCCTGTCAGGGCGATAAGCCTTCTATAGATATTGTGTTTACACTCCACCGATATGCAGAACAATCCAGGTTTCATGGTGGGGACTTTGTAATTATTATATCTAGCTGTGTCATGGATAACTTTCACAGCTGTTGGATGTTTCATAATAATTCAAGCAACTGATGAAAAAAATATCTTCTAGAATTCACAATTGCCAATCTTTGACATTTATTGCATGTATTGATAATTTTACAGTTTTAATCCTTGATTGATTATATAACCTGAATTGTACAAACATTGCCAAAAATTTATTTCTTTGTGACCATTGCAAGCCCTGTCAAACCAAGCACAATATCAGATAATGTCCATATCTTGAATTAAGTATTTCCTCAAACATGGAAAGGAGATGATTTGTCAATAATGCTTTGTTGAAATAAGAAGATCAATTATTGCCACATTACATTAACCTTCATACGATATTAATGTATAATGCCCTTAAAAATTAGCATCATTGTATCCGGAATATCGCACCATCAAAGTAAATAAGTTTGACTAAATGTAAATATGTAATTATTATATTGTACTGTGTCATTGAAATAATCTCGAGGAAATGAAGAATTTCTCTCTGGCGAGGTTGAAAAGTCCTTTGCCAACGGAGCCATCATGATTGGGTTCCATGAAAAGTACAGATAGATTGTATCGAACCCAGACTTCGGATTGAATGGCGATTGCACTGTCCACAGGACCAATACGCTGGGGGAGTGATGGGTTAATGTGTTGATGGCGCTCTGTAAAATACACGCCAAAGTGCCATTGTACAAAAAAAGCCTTAACGCTATAGGAGTAACGATCACCTTAGCCATAAGGTCGCTTTGTACAAAGATACCCGAGTCGCCAAGCCTGACCACCCGGTTCATGACAAGCCTCTTACAACAAGCATAGGCAATTGGGAACCTGTGTCAGTACTCGTATGTGAGCAGCGTACCCGTGAAGATCCGGGGGGAAATTGGTCTTCAGCAACCCATGCTTGTCCCAAGACGAGAGGTGACGAATGCAAATCTGGGAGCGGATTTTGATATTTTGGACCCCTGCCTTTAGCTTTAGGCTAATGGTTGTTAATATACAAAAAAAATCGGAAGTATTTGAGGGAAAATATTAGACTGAGAATATAACAGGGACTTGAGTGAGGGAGTGGGGCCTAGCGGGCGGAACGATGTTACACACCCATCTCTGCAGTGACAGAACACACAATAGGAATGACACGGCTTGTGTCAATGACACTAAAGTACTGAAGCTGAGGTGGGTGAGTGAGTTGGGTTTAACGCCACTTTTAACAGTATTCCAGTTATATCATGGCGTGTCAGCTTAAAGTGGGAGGAAAGCCCGAAGTGTTGCAGGTGTCAGACGTTTACCACTTCGGTGAAACCCACGAGCACGGGTATGGTGCTGACAAACCTAGAAACATAATCTGGGAGAACCGGGATTCGAACCCACAATAACAGGTTTCTGGCGTGCCCAAGAAACGCAACTCTGCACAGCGAATCTCGGCGCCTTAGACGACTGGGCCACCCGTGCCCACACTGAAGCTGAAGAGATGACAACAGTAAAGAGAGCCTCTTTAAAACAGCTCACGGAAATCGTGATTACAACTTACACGCCCCACGTGTATTTTTGATGCCCCGCATAGCTGTTAATCGAGAGATAATCGTACAGGACGTTTTACTGCAGGATATTCCTGCCTCGCCCATTGATGAGGCGAGTACCCGGGTGTAATAAACATTCTGCTGCGCCCATCAGTCTGGCGTGTCTGGACGTGGCGGCTGAGAGAGGGGATGTCACTGTCACTCTTACTTAACAGAATGTTTATTACACCCGGGTACTAGCCTCATCAATGGGCGAGGCAGGAATATCCATGTGTCGTTGCCAGCACAGTTTAAACGTAGTCATTGTCGTTGACAGCATAGTCATACGCCAGTTCCGCATCTTCGGTTGATATCTGCATAATATATAGTCCGTGTTCGTTGAAAAAAATGGTTATATGTAGTTTACAACACCGCTTTATCACACCTCCAGGTCAGAATGATGATATCTGATTGGCCCACGTGATCGTGATAAAATACTGTGTAACCCGACATGGAGGGTAATAAATTTCTGTGTTGGAATAAAAATCTATTATACCCCACCACGAGCAATACAGGCTGTACGTGGATTTCGAAGAGGCGGAATAAATTCCTTATACCCCGCTTCAAAGCAAAAAAGCCGCACACTTTTTTCCTAGTGGATGGAAGTGACATAGCACAAGTTAACCTCAATCGAACAGCTGTTTTCTATCAATTTTGAATTTCTGTTAATTCTTTTACAATGTCACATTCAAACATGTCTGTAAGATAAATTCGTTGTAGAAGGATAACATACCTGCTATCGGCATCATATAACACCCTACATCCCTGATATCAGCATTAAAAAACACCCTACATCCCTGATATCAGCATTATACAACACCCTACACCCCTGATATAAGCATTATACAACACCCTACATCCCTGATATCAGCATTACACAACACCCTACACCCCTGATATCAGCATTATACAACACCCTACACCCCTGATATCAGCATTATACAACACCCTACATCCCTGATATCAGCATTACACAACACCCTACACCCCTGATATCAGCATTATACATCACCTGATGCTGACTTTCTAGACACCAATGGGTTTATCATTCAGTACAGCCTTGGAGCAAGGCTAGGTTGAGGGTATCAGGACCGAAGTAGCGACATGAGATAAGGTCTACTGGAAGTGCTGAGGTTTCCGTTCTTCCTAGCTATGTTTACTTACAGACGTACACAAGTCAACGTTATCACGAACTGACACTCTATCGCGCTGTATGTACATAAACACAGACCAGCTGGGTAGGAAAAGTTTCATTTCAATATCTCACACATAGGTAAAGTAGTCAAGGATATGCTGGTCTGGTGCCTGTGGGTTAGGAAATATACAAGTCTACAAAGATATGTCACCCAGTGAAGTTTGGACAGTTCATGGATGACATATTTATGCCACTGATATAAAATAAAAATTCAGTTAATGTAATCAATTTTCCGCCTCAGTTTGTGGATGTTGAATATAAGGGAATCCCTCACTAAACGATGCTAATACTCGCATGCTAGTCTTATAACGCTCCACACTCCCCTTCAGTATCAGCTCAAGGGGATATTGACCCGTGAAGATCTGGATGAGAGTAGGTCTTCAGCAACCCATGCTTGCCGTCAAAGGCCACTATGCTTGTCATAAGAGCCAACTAACGGGATCGGGTGATCAAGACTTGGTTGATGCATGTCATCGTATCCCAATAGCGTAGATCGATGCTCATGATATCGATCCCTGGATTGTCTGGTCCAGATTCGATTATTTACAAACCGCCATTATATAGCTGGAATATTGCTGAGTCCGGCGTTAATCAACAAACCAAACCAAACCACCCCATCCCGTTAGCCGTCTCTTACGAAAAGCATGGGTTGCTGAAGACCTATTATAACGGGGCACGTATGATGCAAGTTTGAAAGTTTTCAGTGTGTTCTAAGTTCAAAGTGGTAAACAACGGCGTTTTCCAAATTCCTCAATTTAAACTTCTACTTCAAAGGAAGGTTAATGTCCTGTTCGTAAGAACCACAAAACCTCAGATCTGACGGTGGTGTGGGGGTGGGTCCTTCCGCCTGTGAGGTGACGGTGGGGATGAGAGTGGGGAGGTGATGCAAGAGGGGCGCCGTGTTGATAGAACTTTAGATAGAATATGAAAGACGAAAACAGCTGACTGTAATATCCGATAAGAATACCTGATTTACCTGGCGAAACAGACGCCGGCTAAAGAAGCGTCTGTCGAGTGCAGGGTTGTGGTTGGTACAGAGATGTAAATGCACTCAGTCCGGAAACATGTAATTAAACAAGCCCCATTCGGTAAAAGGCTAAGTGTTGAAACTTTTACAATTACTCAACATGATCGCGCCCAAGTTCACAGTTAATTTCATCTGACGAATTTCGCAACATCCACTCAATGTATCGCAGTGCATTTGCGAAGTCGCCTTGACGCCAGTTATTTTTACGCTCAACGTTTATAGATTATTACATAAACCAGATTTGACTTTCTGTCTGTTTTTCTTCCTCCATTAAGTGGGCGGGTAAGGTTTATGCTTCACCGACAGATTTGAACATGATACGATGTTGTGAAAAATATCTCAGTAAGTAGGGCAATGCATTGATACCAACTATCAATTGTTTGTTTTATTCATCATGCAGATACATGTTTCTTTCATAACCAGAATACCTCTGTAGAAAGGTTTACGACGGGGTGTATAGCGTTCTCTCGTGGTGCTCGGACAAGGGGACATTCTGATTAAGCCATTAAAATGACGTCACGCTATTGTGGCAGTTGATTCTGAGCCAGGATTTCACTGGCCCAAGTTAAGCGTGCATTTTAACATGTTACACTGACGCTACAATAGGTCATTATGCAAAATTATAGAGAAATTATATATCAACCATAACACTGTTTAAGTCGGAGAAATCATTTGAATATCTGTTGGTTCCGGAAGTAGAATCAACAAGCCCGAAGGGGTTCGGTGATTCTACTTCCAGAGTCAACATATTCGGGTGATTTGCACTTTCATTTTGTGACGTGCATGCATGTTTGGATTTCACGGGACTTGATGTTGGCGAAACCCGCGATCACGGGTATGGTGCTGACAAACCTTGAAACACAACCGGGAGGCGCGTGTGTACACTGAATTTCACATTAAAATGGAAAATAAAAGTATAACATAGCCCATATTACATAAATGAATATGCATGACATCACTCTCTTCGACAATTTGTTATGTAATATGATGTGTTCAGTGTGAATGACCATATTCAAAAGTACATCTTTGCGTACCCGTGAAGATCCGGGATAGAAATGGTCTTCAGCAACTGATGCTTGTCTCCTCCCGTGAAGATCCGGGTTAGAAAAGGTCTTCAGCGACCCAAGCTTGTCTCCCCCGTGAAGATCAGGGTTAGAATTGGGTCTTCAGCAACAAATGCTAGTCTCTCCCCTTTGAAAAGTCCGGGGTAGAATTGGTCTTCAGCAACCCATGCTTGTCTCCCCACGTGAAGATCCGGTGTAGAGCAGGTCTTAAGTAACCCTTGCTTTCCGTAAAAGGCGACTGCGATTGTCATAAGATGCGACTAACGGCATCGGGTGGTCAGGATCGCTGACTTTATTGATGCATGTCATGGTATCCCTTTTGCGATGATCGATGATCATGGTGACAATCACTGGAGTGTCTGGTCCAGTCTCGGTTATTTACAGAGCGCCTTCGAACAGCTGGAATATTTTTGAGTGGAGCGTTAAACAACAACGGATCAAATCATCTTTGTGGGAACACGATTCCCCGGTCACAATAAAGTAACAAAATAGGCTACAGATGCGTGACGTGCGTCTTTAACCAGTCAACATACGCATTGCACATCAACTGAACAGGGATGTCACTCAGTGATGAGTCATGTGAAACTAGGGTTGCTACTACAGAATCTGACGGACAAAGAAAAGGGTCACACGAGGCCGTCAAGTTACAGAAGATACTGACGACGATGGCGGTAACAGATATTTGATACCCGGTATCCGAATTATGACATCTTGTAGCCAACCTCAAGGTTGATCCTTGCACACCGGTTACTCTACCGAAACGCTATGTAGCGAGCAGAGACTCGCCTCAAAGTTGATCTTTGTACACCGGGTACACCATCGCAGCGTAACAGTGGGGAGCTCGGAGACTGAGCTCCGTACACGACTCGCCTCAAAGTTGATACTTGCTTGCCGGGTACAACGCAGTAGGGCGCAGTGGGGACCTCGGAGATTGACCGTACACGACTCGCCTCAAAGTTGATCCTTGTTCACCGGGTATACCGCCGTAGGGCGCAGTGGGGACCTCGGAGAGTTGAGCTCCGTACACGACCTGCCTGCCGCAAGGTTGATTCTTGTTTACCGGGTACACCGCCGTAGGGCGCAGTGGGGAGCTCGGAGAGTTGAGCTCCGTACACGACCCGCCTCGAGGTTGATTCTTGTTCACCGGGTACTCCACCGTAGGGCGCAGAGGGGAGCTCTGAGAGTTGAGCTCCGTACACGACCCGCCTCGAGGTTGATTCTTGTTCACCGGGTACTCCACCGTAGGGCGCAGTGGGGAGCTCGGAGAGTTGAGCTCCGTACACGACCCGCCTCGAGGTTGATTCTTGTTCACCGGGTACTCCACCGTAGGGCGCAGCGGGGAGCTCGGCGGGGGAAGAGTTTGATGCGTGCACGACCCTGTGACCGCCGCCAATGCCGCCGCCTCTCATCTCTCCGTCATCATCAGCAGCAGACACTGACTCTGTCATAAAAACCTCGCCACTAATGCCCATCGGGGCATGTGGATGGTGTTTCATTACAGCACATAAATATTTCATGTAAGTTTTTGCGGTTTACATTCCCAAAACATATTAACAGGTGCGTGTAGTGGCTGCGAGCACGTGTTGGCGTGTCACGAGTTAACGATATATCGGGACAAAGGTCACGGTAGAAATAGGTTAACATAGATTAACGGTCTGATAGGTTAACATCTTCCAGTATGATTCCAAATACACATACAGTGAAACCCTGTCAATCCGGAAACACCCCATTCTGGACGATCTCATAGGGAAGTTTATGTCAGCCTTAGAAATCTGCGCTAGTCCGCTAGTCGGAGACTACTAAATTGCGCTGAGGACAAGTGAAAGCCCAGTGATGGTAGTCCTTATTGACCAGTAGCATGTGAGGGCGATCATTCTGAACCACTTCTCATGGGTTTGAATATTGCTACAAACGCGAACTGATAAACTGACAAAATGTAAACATGTTCGCCTCTTTCAAGCAGAACTAACTACAAACTCTGAGAGGAGACCTAATTTAACTAATCCTCTGGAGTGGTCTTAAAAATGAAATTCAAAGGTTGTGTGCACGCAAACACATAAACAGGAGCAAAAGAAACTATACCTTTTAGTTGATTTTATCATATGTTTATTTTTAATTTAAAATATATTAAGTTAGCGATATTATATCAAAGAAAATAACTGTCATGGCGTTCAGTGAAGAATGAAAAAAAACATTTCGCTTAATACACAACTGTTGGTGAGTATCTTAGACATCTTATATTTGAAAATCAATGAAGTTGCTTTATTCGACACAAATTTACAACATTTCAAACATGATGGGGGTCATGTGGTTGCAAATTCATCCACCCCCCAGTTTTTTTAACCAATTTATTTTTATACAAAATTACACAGACATATATAACTGTCTACAAATGAGTGATGGTTAAATGGACATAATCAAACTTAACAACAGTTGTTTCAATTTTCAGTTACATAAGAAACAAACTCGGTATACTTTCTTTTGCGCGTCAGTTTGTATAAAACATTACTTCATGCCAGTAAACCGTAAATGTGTCCCGGACGATTTCTCCGGAAACGGAACCGTCCGGAAAACTGGGGTCAACTGTATTTCCCATTCGTGACCAACTCGTGTTATTCCGGGACAAGCCGAATAGCTCTTGTTGCAGGTTAGGGAAAGGGGCGAGTGGTGACGAATGCTGTATTTCATTGCATTATGAAGGGTTTACCATGATGAACAGTAAGTATACATACAGGATTGTGTTGCCCCCATAAAATAGTGTGGCATATTTCAGTAGACATTTTCTATAAACAAGGTGAGTAGTAGCCTTTGTAGCCTCGATACCCCAGACTTCACCTGCGACATCCCCATAAACAACAGAGCGGCTCTCCTCTCTGTAGACAAAACAAGTGATGTATAGTCCGTGTTCTTGAAGGCTACATTCGTAGTCTACGTGACACCACTGAACGTATACATGGTGGATCCCAGTTAGAGCTTACACTGTATTCTCAGAAATGAAATGCAATTACTACTCACAGTTCAAGTCATTACTAAATGTGGAATCATATTTAACTTGTGATATGTCTTCTTACCACCATAGACTTATAGCCATGTTCCGATGTAATAATTTCAGACTTGCTGTCGAACTGGGGCGTCACAACAACATCCCATATAATGAACGTGTCTGCACTTTCTGTTTTTCGAAGGGACATAACCATGTAGAAGATGAATTCCATGTTCTTATGATTTGTGACCAGTATTCTAGAGCAAGAAGAAACTCTTTTCCCAAGCGTCTCACTACCCCTCCCTCTATTGAGAATTTTATAAGACTTATGTCAGCTGAAAACGAAGAAATTATAAAAGGCTTAGGTAAATTTCTCTCCCAAGTCATGAACATCGAAAAGAAACAGTGTTGAACGGTAAATCATTATTAAATCTACTCAGCATGCAGATACATATACAGTATATTTCCATTGTATTATGGGCCGGTGACATGAAGTACCGAATACATTTGTCTGTCTGTCTGTCTGTCTGTCTGTCTGTCTGTATTCTCAGAGTATACAAGAAGAAATTGAATCAAAGCTATCGTAAGTAGAATGTTATTTCTCTGAAGATACCTGATCCTACACTAACACTTAAACTGCCGGGCAAAAGAGAGCATTGGAAATTGGATTTGACCAACAAATTACAAACGTTGTCAATACGTTACTAGGCTGAAAGGACCGCCTCCGTGGTCTAGTGGTAGAGCGTCCGCCCGGAGAGCGAAGGTCCGGGCTTCGATCCCCGGCCGCGTCATACCAAAAGACGTTTAAAGATGGTACTTGTTGTTACCCTGTCTGGCGCTCGGCATAAAAGGGCTAAAACAAGGACTGGTCGGCTCGTAGTCAGTATACTGTGTCTGAGTGGGGTATTCATGTTAAACTGGTATCCGGCATGGTATCTCAGTGAGCTAGCACTATAAATCGGCATCAGTCCGGACTAGTACAAGCAGCCACACAAACACACACACGTACATGCATGTCGCTATATAAGTGCAATAATCTTGGGCGCGACGTTAAACCCCATTTCACCTCACCTCACCTCACCTCACCTCACCTCACCTCAACTCACTAGGCTGAAAGCAGTCACCGAAACACTGCAAACTTAAGGTCCAAAACACAACAATGATACCCGTATCAAATACATCACCATCGAATAACAATCACTTGTTTGTTTCATTTTAGCCACCATCAAAACACAGGGGTGTATACATTCTTTTGCCCGACAGTTTGGTCTATGAAAACTATTGCACAATGAATTTCTCTGTTAATAATACATTCCAATGCCGCTTTGGAATATAAATAGCTAGGCCTGTCTGTTTTTATCACCGAGGCTGGTAAGTCGGTTTCGATTAAATTAGATATTCCTCAGCCATACTGCCTGATAGACTAACATTTAGTCCGAAAAATAAAGTTATCCAATGAAAAATAATATATCAAAATGAAAAGTAAAATCCAAATGTAATCCAAAGCTCAATTTCCTAGACTTGAGGCAATCTAGACTTGCCAAATCATTCTAGACTTTAGTTGGATTGAATTCTAATTTATTCTCTATGACTTTGGAGACAGGCTATGTGCCGGTGTAGAATGTAACACAACCACTGTATCTAGTGGAAGTTAGTGGGAGTAGCACCAGCGGGTCACAGGTGCAACCTCCGGGATGAGCTTCACATACGGCTTATGTCCCGCGGGGGTAGAGAGGCGGGGTAGGGGCATGGTGCACTCGTTATTGGAGGGGGGAGTGGGCTGTGGACTGAGGTTAAAGGTTAAGACGGGACACAGATGGTGAAGTAAGGTGGAGGTAGTGGTCAAGTGTTTCATCCAAAGGAAGGACAATTGCGAAATATATCGATATTCACAAATGTATACAAAATCCCACATAAACAACAAATGGGATATGTATATATGCTTGATGTATATGTAAGGATAAATATACAATTTAAAACTGAAGTCAAATTCCTAGGGCTAATCTTCGACCAGCGTCTCACAAAGGAAGCTCATGTCAAAGATCTGAAAAGTAGGTGCGCTGAGGCACTCCCCTTGGGCCCCATTCGTGACCAACTCGTTATATTCCGGGACAAGCCGAATAGCTCTTCTTGCAGGTTACGGAAAGGGGCGAGTGGTGACGAATGCTTGGTCCCCTTCTAGTACTAACGGGAGAGCTCCCCCTCGAGCTCCGAAGGGACCAACTCTCACTACAGTACTGGTCCGATGCCGTCCACAACAAAATAACGCAACAACAAAACAATGTTAAAAACCTAAAACCAAGTAAGCAAAGGCCAACTACATAACGTTGGTTACATTCTTAATAAAATAAACGAACAAGGGCTTGGCCACATCAAAACGGAATTCCCCCGGCCACGACATTTTACACCACGAATACCAACTCCGGACATAAATACAAAGTTAAACAACAACTCTAGCAAAGATGTGCTTCCAACTCTGAACCATCCCTCCATCTCCCTCCAATACATAATCTAACCATGGTGAGACTGGCACCAAATTAGCACGAATAGGTCCAAAAATAAAACAAGTGGTCAAGCTGGCTTTAGAACTCACCCCATTAGCCCTAAAACTACAAACAAGGTGTACAGGCTCCCGATGGCCAATCAATCTTCTCTGCAGGAGTTGATGGCCATCTACACCGCGCTGATCAATTCTCTAAAAAATAATCAACCAAAAACAGGACCGGGCGGTCCTCCTGATTTGGGTCCCAGCCCGCATCGGAATATTCTCAAACGAAGAAATCGACAAATCAGGACCCAACTTAAACACAGAAAACTCAGACCTCGGCCGCGGTAAGCCGAAGTCAAACCCAATATTCTAAGCAAACTCAAGACTAAATGGGCATCTAAATACACATCAACGATAGAAAAAACACCTCAAACAAACAGTAAAACACAAAGTCTCAACACGCCACCAAAACAAACAACCAACAAACGCAACCAAAACTTACACTTTCACATCAATTCAATCAGCTACTTATCAGGCCCTTATTCCAAAATAACCCCATTGTTTAATCACTTACTTTCTCAACCTTCACCTCGTCATGGGAAATTTGGGGGCATACATTTGCAAAATAAACACTTTTTTTAATCATTCCTTCATATGTTTCTTGGAATGCCCCGAGTGCACAATCGGCACCTCCGGAAGCGCTCGTTGAAACTCCATCATCATCATTATTATCAACACCAATTGGATAGCGGTGTCGTCTCTTCATGTAAATATGTTTAAATTCAGTAGTATCAGGTTGGTTGGTGTATAATCCTAACAAAAACTTTCACATGCATTTTGTGTTTGCCTGTTCGATTTTGTTGTTTAGCTTCGCATTCAGGTAAAGAAAGGAACATTCCAGTTATATGACGGCGGTCTGGAAATAATCGAGTCTAGACCAGACAATTAAGTGATGGACATCATCAGCATCGATCTTCGTAATCGGGATACGACGACATGCATCAACCAAGTCACCCGACCACCCGATCGCGTTAGTCGCCTTTTCCGACAAGCATGGGTTGCTGAAGCTGAATCCTAACCCTGATGTTCACGGCAGTCAGTGTAGTGTATTCCCATGTAAATCATGTATTGGGTGGCGTATCTGGTTCAACTCCATTGTGTACATTTTGCAGTCATATGGCTGGAATATTGCTGAATGCGGCGTTAAACAAACAAACAAAGCACTATACCACGAATACATTAATGGCTCTACAACGAACACATGCTGTATGTGCGTGGATATACCGAACAACAAAGTCTTACAGACCCTGAAACAAATATACCCAATACAGCCATACGTGTCCATAATAGTTGGGAAGATTGCTGTAGTTTGAGATGAGTCTCTGGGCTCCTTTTTATTACATTTTGTTGAAATATGAACTATTTTTGTGTCGGAGACTTAACGCGAGTCTATGTACAACATGGTCGTCGCAGCTATTAATACACGTGTAGGAAATTCCTGCCGTCGGTGACCGGTTAGGGTGAAGTGGTGGCATTGTCGGGGAGGAATGTGTCCCCGTGTGAGGGACAGCTAACATACAGCGTGCACACGGAGCTGTCACACTCCAGACGCACACACGTAGACATTCTTAAACATTCTTCTCTGACCTGGAGGGTCTGTGACGTCGGGTCAAGAGAAGTCACGGTCACTAGCCTCAATGGTCAGGTGTGAATAGACTTGCACAAGGCGATAATTATTACTTTAAATTGTAAGTTCTAGATTATGTGAATAATAAGAACAAGTCCCTATCAGAGACTGGAGTCCTTACTGTCCACATATCTAGACTTGCCTTTTAGGAGGATGGAATTATTTCACATCCATGGACTGTTCTTTCAGTACAGCCTTGGAGCAAGGCTAGGGTGTGACCACTGATCGGTGTTTGTGTGATATTCATTAACCTATTAATCTCCCACTGTGAGGTCCGCCTCAGATCTCCTGTCACCCTCGGGCAAATATTTCTTTCGAAGTCAATGTAGAGTTCTGTGGTGAATACGAACATGGAACACTAGAGCCACCGCACCGCACCGTCCCGTGTGAATGACATTCCGTGTATAAAGTTTGTTTGATCTTGTGACAGATTTGTACAAGACAGGATATCTACATCCAGTGATTGTATGTCAATATTAATGATGATAAGACGACGGTGATAATTACTTGTAGTAGTTGTTGTAGTAGTAGCAGCAGAGCTAGCAGCAGTAGTAGTTGTAGTAGAAGGTGTTGAAGAAGTGGTAGTAGTAGTATCAGCATCAGCATCAGAGGTAGCATTAGTAGTAGTAGTAGTAGTAGTAGTAGTAGTAGTAGTAGTAGTAGTAGCAGCAGCAGCGGCGGCAACAGCACCAGAGGCAGTAGTAGCAGTAGTAGTGTTAGTAGTAGTAGAAGGTGTTGAAGAAGTGGTAGTAGTAGTAGTAGTAGTAGTAGCGGCAGCACCAGAGGCAGTAGTAGCAGTAGTAGTGTTAGTAGTAGTAGAAGGTGTTGAAGAAGTGGTAGTAGTAGTAGTAGTAGTAGTAGTAGTAGTAGTAGCGGCAGCATCAGAGGCAGTAGTAGCAGTAGCAGTGCTAGTAGTAGAAGGAGTTGAAGTGATAGTAGTAGTGGTAGTAGTAGTAGCAGTATCATCAGAGGTAACAGTAGCAGTAGTAGCATCAGAGGTAGCAGCATCAGAGGCAGTAGTAGTAGCAGTAGTACCACCATCCTCATCATTATTCTTCAGTGTCATCATTAGCATTACAATGTGAATATTGCTATTATTAATATTAGTGGTATCGTCGTCGTTAAACTTATGTTTACTTTATGCAAATTTGAAAGGTCACCCCTTGTTAATATGTGGGAGACAGACAAGATTAGAAAGGGAGATTAAAGGTTCATGAAAGAAATGGGATTAAGGGTTCAGAAAAATGTGACACAACGAAATAGTACATGTATTGTTTGGGCGGGGGCGGGGGCGGGGGCGGGGGCGGGGGCGGGGTGCCTAAAACATCTTCATCTCAACACATTTCCACCGCTCTACAGTAATCTCCAACACAGACAGCTTCACTGACATGCAGCAGTATTCGTCTGTACGTTAACAATTACACGTTATCACCTCGTTTGCCTTCACCAACATCAACTGACCACAGACCAGCGACCTATTGCCACACCACCATACGGAAACACGTGTGATCAACTCCAGGATGAGTTTGTCCAACACTGTCAACAGGTTGATGCTGGCTTTGAAACCTGTAACTCAAACCACACCTCCGTCAGGTCCCTCCCATCACAAGCCACCTGGCTGCCACATGGGTCTCTTCAACCCACAGGCTGCTGGAGGAGGGCTGAGTCGCCTTCACGGTCATAAATGAACTCCTTAAATTGTAAACTTCATCCTGTCTAGCTCGAGTGATGAATTGAGGCAGTTCAACCTGGCGATGGAGACTAAACAGTTGTGTAACACATTGTATACAGATAATGTACAGACATGAGCAATCAACGCGTCCCGCGAACAACCTGTTTGAAAATGTTTGGATCCGAACCGCGATAAATTAAACATTCCAGGCAGGCCATGTGTCTGATCTGGGCGTTTGGGAGGAAGCCACTTATCTTAATGAGGCTACTGAAACGGCTTCCAATTCTGACCACAAACACAGATTTTTCAACTTGAACTTTGCAATGCTGTCAAGGCGTATACGATCCTGTTTGTTTTAGCTATTATTGTATCTCCTTCTACGCAATATAACCTCACTAACACGCAACGCAATGGATGGAATGAAATGGATTGGAATGTTAATTTTGAAGATACACTGACATACGCCTGCTTAGCAACAAACAAAGAAAATGGACCCCGATATACCAAAGAATATAATTAAAACAAGCATGGAAGAAAACGGAAATGAACTTTGAACTAAACAGTATCTACTGGAATATATCTTCTCGAGGCAAAGGAGTTAACTGACTGTAAAGTCAAGTTCCCACCCTTGCCGAGCTAGGCTGGAATGTCTGAGCTCGATCGTATCGCCACAAGTGTCTATCTAAAATACGAGTTTAAGACATCTCATATCACATTTGATTCGAACAAAATGGCGGCGCCCAGTCAGGACGACCAGGTCGATAATCAAATCTATATTGTAATTAAACGGGTCTTACGTAGCGAAGTGCACTTAATCACCTGAGCACCTTGATCAGAAACATGAAATAATCTGTTGACGCCGAGTTGGCGGTGCACATGCTTTACAAATCCTGCAATCGACCCAAATCTGCACGGCAGTTGATGTCGGATGTCGTCGTCGTTACCCGATTTTGATTGGAAACGTTAGTCTAGCCAAAATATAACTCCATAATTGCAGTCTACTTCGGCAAGGGTGGAAACTGGACTTTTATCGTCAGTCAACTCCCTTGCTACGGAACGATGCTGGAAAGCCATTGTTTAAAGAATTCGGAATTTCCGTATTCAATTTCAAAATAAGAAGACGAAGCAATGAAACATGGAACACTCGTGCACCAAACGTCAACCATTACCACTATACGCTTATGACTGTCAATGGATATGTGCCAAAGGTCTTGAGTGTCAAAGCTTATGACTGTCAAGGGTTATGACTGCAAAGGGTTATGAGTGTCAAGGGTTATGAGGGTCAAAGGTTATGAGTGTCAATGGTCTTGAGTGTCAATGGTCTTGTGTCAATGGTCTTGAGTGTCAAAGGTTATGGTATGACTGTTGCGTCAATACAACGAAGGCTTCTTCATGATATGCCACCATTATAACGTCATGCAGTATATATGCGTGACATTGCTTCAACACATACATGTTAAACCACTCTATCCATCCTTCACCAGTCAGTAAACTGTTAACGTGTTGTGTGTGCGTCTGCGCCTTTGTGTCCCATTCGTATGTGTCAATTATGACAGCACAGAATGAAGCATACAGAATGAAGCTCACCTATCTGCACTGGCTCCCATGATGCCAGTGATATCAGTGCTGACCCACATGATAGCTCCCCTGTCACAGGGTCTGATACCACCCCTTGATATCTTCCAGACGCCGATACCACTGACTGGGGGCGATAGCAAGAAAAGTAGTGCACTGGTAAATAGCTGAATAGCACCACTTGTGTCCAAAGTGCGCATGTGCAGCGTTTGTTTCATAGGATAATAATGAATTAAAAGAAGACAAAAGTGTATTTTTATCAACGTGTATAAGTCAAAGATTGAATGGCGTTGTCTTTCACTAAAATTTGTGAATGAAAATTTACAAAAACGCCAACTTAAACATCATGGCATGTTGATTGTTTATTTTTTAAAAAGACAAAACTCCACGTGTCAGTTGTACGATTCCGACTACTAATATATCATAAGAATCACTTTAAAACTGATACCAGGTGTTCCTGAGGGGTAAGCCTATCCTGCCCACCGGTGGCACAGACACAAACACATGCACAGGCAACTCAATTTTCACTAAACAGCCAAGCACAGCACTGTCTGTCGGTCAGTCGTATTTCACTGTCACGTTTCGCTCAGCTGAATAACATTTGCACAAGATTTAAGCTAAATAAAGATGAAAGATACAACCAAACGTTTAAAACATTACTTTAAAAAGAGACACTTGAACACTCTCATTTCAAAATTTCAAGAAAACGAATGTCTGAAGTGTTGATGCGCAGATTCAAAGGAACAGTAACCAGAGATTGTGATTACTTAAAGAATTGAAATGCGACAGTTAGAAGAGGATATTTCTTAATGAGAAAGTAAGTAGCGAAGAGCGAGACTTTAAAATGGAGGCCCTTTCATGTTGAAATAGATCTCAAGTATACATGCTTGTCGCAAGAGCTGAGTTATATGTATCGGAAGGTTACAGAGTGTACCTATGTCGATAGCGTGTCATCTTGCCCCGACGGCGTGGATCGTTGCTCATACTATCGACCATCGGTAAGCCTGGGTCACAGGCCGCCGTGTTATCGAAAGAACAATGGAGCGTAAGTCAAACTGAATAATTCTCTTCAATGCATCCAGGAATAAATTTAACGCCGCTTGCAGCAGTATTGCAGTTATATCACGGGGTGTCAGCTTGATGAGGAAGGAAAGCCCGAAGCGACGCAGGTCACAGATATTTACCACTTCGGTGAAACCCACGAGCATGGCTATGGTGCTGACAAACGTAGAAACTTAATCAGGGCGAACCGGGATTCGAACCCACAATAATGGGTCTCTGACAAGCCCAAGGGATTCAACTCTGCAGAGCGAATTGCGCGCCTTAGACGACTAGGTCACCTCTGTCAAGGAGTCATTCCAAAGAATGTTTAGCAGAAATGTACCTATTACTCCAAATCCCCACACGCATGTGGCAACCGTTAAATTCAAATTTTCAAAATCATTTTAAAAGCTCTAGTACTATGACCACTTGTCACGGACTGACCGACCCACTCTGTCACGAGAATGTCCTTCCCGTCACATCCGAGCAGACGACACTGATGTCCCTCATGTGGAAACATTTGCCGCTAGCTTACACCACAAGAATCTACATTTGTTCTTAATCTCTACATAGAGGAAGACTGGTTGTTTATTTTGTCACGGTGTGTATATGTGTAAAGCAGCACAGGGGACCCAGTGTTTACCGGGGCCGGATAAGCCGTGCTACACCAAACGGATACAAGCCTTATACAGAGGGGAAATACCCAGACCTGGGTTTCAACTCCGTTCCTTGAAGCTGTAGGCGAATTCCTCACATGTTAAAGGAACATACATATGAGAGGGGTATATTGTCCCTTACCAGACCTTGTGAAAGAAATGTAATATTTCACCAATTTTGATCGGTGGCGCTGAAATGGGGCGGCAGCCATGACCTTCCTCAAGGTCACTTGGCGAGAACACTGGGGTGGACCTTGTCAGCTTCCAATACACTGTTTTTGTTTGTTTGTTGTTTAACACCGCACTTTCAGCAATATTCCAGCTCTATGACGGCGGTCTGTAAATAATCGAGTCTGGATCAGACAATCCAGTGATTGACATCATGAGCATCGATCCACGCAATTGGTATACGATAACATGCATTAACCAAGTCAGCGAGCCTGACCACCCGATCCCGTTAGTCGCCCTTTACGGCAAGCATGGGTTGCTGAAGACATATTTTACCCCGTATCTTCATGGGTCCAACCCATTGTGAATATTGCGTAAGAATGTGCACACCTCTGACGTATGACAAGCATGGCGCTGAATAAGGTCACCTTTTGACGTTTCCGTGGGTAAATGAAAACACTTACACTGTTCCAAGTAAATATATAGATCAGCGCCCAGGGATAACTGTTCTACCGTAGCTCACATACTTTTACGTAAGTGATCACAGAGCTAAGAACGCTTTTAGGTCCATGTTTGTTAATTTGGAGAACTTAACAAAAACTGGCCCCACTTTGACTTTGACTATAATAAGCTCAGTAGGACTACACCGAAAAGAGATGTCACCAGAATAGACTATATATCCTCTGTTGGGTTCTTGCCCATGGGGACACGTCATAGGATAACACCCCACCCCACCCTTTACATCATGACAGTGACAATTGCTCCATGTGTGTCGTCATCGACGTCACGAACAACCTTTGAACAGAACGAGGGACCGGTGTTCCATGGAACCGTGTGTCGTCATCGACGTCATGAACAACCCTTGAACAGAACGAGGGACCGGTGTTCCAGGGGACCGTGTGTCGTCATCGACGTCATGAAAAACCCTTAAACAGAACGAGGGACCGGTGTTCCATGGAACCGTGTGTCGTCATCGACGTCATGAGCAACCCTTGAACAGAACGAGGGACCGGTGTTCCATGGAACCGTGTGTCGTCATCGACGTCATGAGCAACCCTTGAACAGAACGAGGGACCGGTGTTCTAGGGGACCGTGTGTCGTCATCGACGTCATGAACAACTTTGAACAGAACGAGGAACCGGTGTTCTAGGGGACCGTGTGTCGTCATCGACGTCATGAACAACTTTGAACAGAACAAGGGACCGGTGTTCCAGCGGACCGTGTGTCGTCATCTTACAGCCATTCAATAGAACGAAGGACATTGTTAGACGTCACATCAGCAATTTGAAGCTAATCCTAAACAGCAACTACAGCGTTGGGTTAACACGAGGTAAGTGTTGTTCCACAAGCTCATGTCGAAGTCCGTGATTCAGCGTGGTGGAGTGTATGACAAACCTGGGTTGAGTTGACTTCATTCACAGCCAGCACATGCGACTTGTTTTCCCAACTGCAGAGCCCGACAAATGAGGTTGTTTCTTCACATGTTCCGAGCCAGAAACTGAGTGGCTTGCTTCCAGATGGGACGATACACGTCATACATTCATCTGAGACTATCTAGGCAATCAGGTCTTGCGAACCTCGTCTGCTAGTTCCACGACCTAACCAAGTCTAATGCAGCCATACATGGCTGCTGTTTGTTGTTTAACGCCGCACTCAGCAATGTCCCATCCATATGACGGCGGTCTGTAAATAATCGGGTCCGGACCAGACAATCCAGTGATTGTCATCGTGAGCATCGATCTACGATGACATGCGTTAGATATCCCGTTAGTTGCCTCCTACGACAAGCATTGGTTGCTGAAGTCCAATTGTAACTCTGATTTTAACGGGGGGAGACAAGCATAGGTTGCTGAAGACTTATTCTAACCCTGATCTTTACGGGTGGACACAAACATGGGTTGCTGAAGACCAATATTAACCCGGATCTTCACGGGTCAACAGGCTGCGGAGTACATATGCTACTCACCACTAAATAGAAATACCTTCATTATTTAATGGGACACTAATGTACCCGTGTGTTATGGACGTGTAAATATAGGATGACACGTCTCAGTCTTCCTAGAATGGACAAGCAAAAAACCAATACATGATAGGTCAGTGATTCGCTCCCACCAATTCGCATTATACCAAAATATGCTAAAGGACGGTCTGACTCACACTCACACACATACTCTCGCACTCTCGCACTCACACGCATACTCACGCATACTCACGCACACACGCATACTCAGGCACTCACACACATACTCACGCACTCACACGCATACTCACGCACACACACATACTCACGCACACACGCATACTCACGCACTCACACACATACTCACGCACACACACATACTCACGCACTCACACACATACTCACGCACTCACACACATACTCACGCACACACACATACTAACGCACTCACACGCATACTCCACACAGAATATTTATGTTAACAATGCAGCATGCAACCCGTCTGCCTTTGAAACTGTATTTTCAAACATTGTGTCCGGTCTTTTAGATTAACAGTATGTTCTGCACTGTGGCCATGACGTCCCAGCATCTTCTCCAACGAAGCCGGTGATTGAATCTCAGCAGAGTCAATCATGCACACCATTGCGAAAACAAGTTGTCAGTAGAACACACGATAAAAGGGTCGTCATCATTTCTGACCAGATCACCCAGTAGAGAGTGAGTGAGGGAAATGGGTTTTACGCCGCTTTTAGCAATATTTAAGCAATATCACGGCGAGCGACACCACCAATGGCCTTCTTCCCTTGTATCATCTGGCCTTTACCACAAAGCTACCCCACCGCCATAAAGGCAATACGACATCATCGTAATTAGTTTAACGTTGACACAGCTTGGTAAACTATACACATAAACAACCCATTAACCATCGGCTATTGAAATAGTCACGGTTTATCAACAGGTATATCCACGAGACTTATACTACTCCTGCCTCCCAACTGAATGTTTGCACTGAAAGATAAACCTACGCCCAAGCTGGGAAAGTTCAGCTACCGGTGGTTATCATACGAATTATATTTCATCCCCATCACGCACAATATCTAGCGGCCCTCTGAGATAAGAAGCGTTTGGTTGGTTCTGGCTCCATCGAGAAGACATAAAGCGTAAGGTTGCGGTGTCGCGTTACCGTCAGTCGGTGCGATGTCCATGTACCGTTCACAAACGTGAGCGGGCTAGCGTTCCCCGACCTCCACGCTCATATCTGCAGCGTTAACACTTTGTGGGGAGAGAGTTTGATAATTGATAAGGGTTCTATTTATTTCACATGTAACAGTAAAAAATAACATACTTTAAAGAGGAGAGGAGCAAGACAGCCAGGTGGAAAACATGGCGCCAAAACGCAGCAGGAAAGTAACCCAAAGTAGATAGCTAACCCGTCTCTTGTCTCGACGCGGCGAGCGCGTATGTACTCACTTTCAGTATGGGTAAAAGGTTCATTTTCATTCATTTAAATACAATCTTTTACAAATCGTTGAAGTCCATCGTATGTAGCATCGAGTTTATTACTACTTTTCCTTTCTTTGCAAATTTAGAACTCCCTAGACTAACATTTAGTCTCTGAAATCTTATATTACACAATTTCCTTCTTGACTCTAAAAATAAAATAAAAATTCCCTATGCTGATTAATAGAGCTAGCTTGAGCTGGCTAGACTTGCTTTTGTATGCATTTCTAGATTTATTTATTTTCATAAAATAAATATATTCCACGGCCATGGTGCAGGACTAAGAACTGCCCCATGAACACTGTTGGTTATACAACTGTTTCCCGTTGAAAGATATTGACGTTTGTCTGTGTACGACCTACTATCCATAACAGTAGGCAGTTGATGAAGTGTAAATGAAGCAGATCGAAGTTGTTTGTAACACAATAGACAAATGGTTTTAGTGAAACACTTGCTACGTTTCTATATAACAGATAGTGTGTCATACAGATCCTGAAACAAAATATATATCCGATACAGTCCACGCACGTCTGCAATTTTTAGCAAGTCTAGATTACTGCAGTTTCAGGAATGAAGAAAATATTTTATATTTTATTGTAACTACCGTCTTTCTGTAAAGAATGTAACACAGAAAGAAGATTATACAAGATTCTAGTCTCGGACCTCGAATCATATTATTTCCCTTCCGCCCAGCCCTTACTGTAAAGCTATAGACATAAATGAAGCAAGTCTAGATTTTCTACAACTCCCGTCTCTCTGGGACTTCAGTTGCTCGTTTCTATCAAAACTATATATTTTCTAGGCTTGCGTTAATCTAACAAGATTCGTTGCCTGGTGTTAGCTGACTGCACACATGTAGATAAGATGTTTTCAAGCTACACAGACTTGGGTTTAATACCGCTTTGAACAATATTTCAGTCACATCACTGACGGTGTGTCGTCTGATGAGTGTAGCCAAGAGTAACACCGGGTGTCAATATTTGTCACTTTGGTAAAACCCATGGTGCTGACAGGTCCGGAAACATTGACATGCCAAGTAGGGCCATAAACTGGATCATACTTCCAACCATAGCGGGGGCACGGGTGGCCTAGTCGCCTAAGGCGCCGAGATTCGCTGTGCAGAGTTGCGTCCCTTTGGCAGGCCAGAAACCTATGATTGTGGGTTCGAATCCCGGTTCGCCCCGATTATGTTTCTAGGTTTGTCAGCACCATGCCCGTGCTCGTGGGTTTCACCGAAGTGGTAAACGTCTGAGACTCGCATCACTTAGGGCTTTCCTCCCACATTAAGCTGACACGCCGTGATATAACTGGAATACTGTTAAAAGCGGCGTTAAAACCCAACTCACTCACTCACTCCAACCATAGCAAGATGCTACTGATCAGTACTTGAAGAGCATTCTATCGTGTCTTGCAGTAATTATTCAGATGTAGGGCACTCCCTAATGCCCTATTTAATTCCCTTTCCTCAAAATATATATATTTTGAAAGTCATACAACCACAGAAAAAATAGCTTTAATTTTTAAATAATGAACTAGTTAACATGGAACATTGCTGTCATATATATAACTTCAATTCAATGTGAAATACTCATTATATATAATCTTAGGGACCCGTGAAGATCCGTGGTAGAATAAGTCTTCAGCAACTCGTGCTTGCCGTAAAAGGCGACTATGCTTGTTTTAAAAGGCCACTAACGTGGTCGGGTGGTCAGGCTCGCTGACTTGGTTGATGCATGTCATCGTATCCCAAATGCGTGGATCGATGCTCAAGATATCAATCACTGGATGGTCCGGCCCAGACTCGATTATTTACAGACCGCCGTCATATATCTGGAATATTGCTGAGTGTGGCTTTAAACAACAAACAAACAACATAATATTAGTTTATAAAATAATGTCACTGTTTCTGTCTGGAACGTTTGCGCAAAAAACATCTTGTATCCATTTTTCGTGGATCCAGGCTTTGTCGACAGACTGCAAGGGAGACAAGAAGGGTTAACACCGCAACACAACTGTTGCCACATGTCATTAGTGAACCCGTGTACAGCCATCCATTAATTGTTGAGGATCCAGTTCATCCTGAGCGCGTGGATGCCGGCGTGATGCCCGTGTTAAGATAAGGGCTCACGCACACTTGTCTAAGTCAACGTTCCGACGGATGGAATTTGTCAGCTGTGGAACACAAGACACGTAGTATGTGAAGACATGAGCAGATAACTTTGCACATGTGTCTCCCCCACCTCGGGGTGCACATGTCGTCTCTTCCCCCCCCCCCCCCCCCCCCCCCCCCCACCCCCATCCCCGGTTAACCTGCATGTGTCGCCTCCCCCACCCAGGGGTGCCATCCTGCACTGCACATGCTGTCCCCCCTCCCTGGGGTGCTATCCTGCATGTGTCGCCTCCCCCACCCAGGGGTGCTAACCTGCACGTGTCGCCTCCCCAACCCCAGACGCTACAGCGTACGGGCAGGGGGCACTCGGTTCACCCTGGAAGGATCCCCTCCCTGCGGACATGTGTTTGACCAGTGTGGGGCATCAGCGTTCGACTGGCGGGGGGTCGGTGAAAGAAAGGGGATTAACACCTGCCTGCGATGGTAAATAGGTAAGCTGCGGGCGACACAGCTTGATAATTACCCCCATGCTGCCTACATGCGTGTTCGTGCAGCAATCTACCTGGATCGTTCTGCGTGCAAACATACAGGGCAAGCCAAACTGATTTAACGTAGAGCATGAGTGCCTCAGTCAGCTTCCAGACCTTAGAGAATAAATTAAAAAAGGAACCCAACTCATGCCTAGAATGATTTGGCAAGTCTAGATTACCTCAACTCTAGGCTGAAATTAAGCATAGTTCTGGGCTCCTTTTGGATTCTTTTTTTATTTTATAAATATATATATATATATATATATTTAAATAAGATAACTTTATTTCTGAAACTAAATGTTAATCTAGAAGTGATCTATATCTTGATTTTACGATGTACAAACACATACCGATTAAATTGGGAAACTCAAAATTAGGATACATATCTATCGTATTTTGTACAGTTAGGTTAAATGCCGAATGTCCTTAGCAAGCTTTACTTGTTATTTACTTCTTTGTGGACGTATTTGGGGTGTCGTTTTCAGTCGCGGTAGGAAAGTGCCTCGAACATCTAGTCACGGAAATGAAAATTTACACAATCGATTAATTTTCTGTTCCGTACTTCAGTAATCCAGACTTGTCAAATATTATAGACTTGTATGGGCTGTATTTGACACATGTTTGTTTCAGGGTCTGTGTGTCAGATTAGAAAGTACCCAACAAGACGCTTCAGCATAAGATATTTCAGCTTGATTAGAGCTGCCTAAATGAGTAGCTAATAAACAAATACAAAGAGGATTTGCATCTAACAGTTGCATTAAAAACCGACATTCACGCTGACAGCCTCACGCCCCCTTCAGACATCGGGGTGGGGGGAACTGATACACAGATAACAATGTAATGGGGTGCTAGAATCTCAGAAGGGGGGCGGCGTCCAGCAATCGACGGAACTAATCGCTGTACAAACACAGCAAGAAGATACTGGAGCCATGTGTTGCTGATTTGTAGAGTTTGTTGGGGGTATGAAAGCAAAGTGCGTCTTGCTGTTTAAGGTTAATAACAAGCGCAGGAGTTTAAGTGTCGACTTGACTCGTCATTTATTGACACATCGTTGTGTTGAGGATAACTAGATTCTGCAAACTCCCGTCTACAATGATGGTGTTTGTTCTTCCAGGGTGCCAAATGACACACAGAATCTTCCTTCCAATATGGAATCGAGTGTTGACAACGGTTGTCGGCATCATTTTTAATGCTAGATTCACATACAGTGACACCTCGCCAGCTAGAAATCCTCCGGGTCCTACCTGATCTAGCCCAATACAGCCACAAATGGCTGTTGTTTGTTGTTTAACGCCGCACTCAGCAATATCCCAGCTCTATGACGGCGGTCTGTAAATAATCGAGTCTGAACCAGACAATACAGTGATTGACATTATAAGCATCGATCCACGCAGTTGGAATACGATGACATGCACCAACCAAGTCAGCGAGCCTGACCATATATGTTGTACACCAGACATTGTATCAGATAACACAAAGTGTCCCCACATCGTCATTTCCTTATTGTAAAGAGTTGCTTTAAACATTAATTCAATTATTTCACGTCGAATCAGCTATATAGTGGTTAAAATAAACGCAGGTCAACGCAGACCGTAGACGAGTATCATTTAAGTGAAACCGGCGATCAACATGTCAACATAACAAGGAATCAAACCCAAGACCTGCGGATCCTGGACGTAAAGGGAGGTAACTCTGTATATCGAGTTGCGGCGCCTTATACATCCACACCACCTGCCCACTGGAACAGACAAGGTAGGGAGGGGCTCCGGGAAACCAAGGATATAAGATGGAGGATGACGACAAGCCAATGTTCTTTCTGTATAAACCCTTGAAGATCCGTTTTAGAATAGGTCTTCAGCAACCCATGCTTGCTGTAAAAGGCGACTAACGGGATCGGGTGGTCAGGCTTGCTGACTTGGTTGATGCATGTCATCGTATCCCAATTGCGTGGATCGATGCTCATGGTAGCAATCACTGGACTGTGGTCGAGACTCAATTATTTACAGACTGTTGTCATATAGATGCAATATTGCTGAGAACTGCGTTGAACAACAAACAAACAAATCTTTCTGTATAATTGTTAGACTGACATATTGTCTCTGAAATGAGCATATTTTCAAAAAAGAACAGTTGTTAAACTATAGTTATAAAATATGATAAAAAGAAGCCCAAAACTTACTTCATTTTCAGATACAGCGGTAGTCTAGACTTGCCAAACATTATAGACTTGCATGGGCTGTATTGGATATATTTGTTTCAGGGTCTGTAATAGTCTGTCGTACAGACCCTGATACAAATATATATCAAATACAGCCCATACAAGTCTATAATGTTTGGCAAGTCTAGATCACTGCAGTATCAGGAATGAAGAGAGTCACTGGGCTCCTTTTTTATTATATTTTTATTAAGATAACTGAACAACTGGTTTTTTTCTGTACAATACGTTCATTTCAGAGACTAGATGTTAGTCTAGGTCTTTATGACAGGCTATACAATTGTGTTCGGTGACGCCTTCCACGTCGTAATATGCACCGTGCACGAAAAGAAGGAGATATGCAGTATACGGCATGGGTGTCAGCAAGCATGTGCACTGCTGGGAGCAGAGAGGAGATAGTTATTTCACACTCGGTGTAAAATGTGCATAATCCCCGGGTATCCCATACATCGCATCACCATCATACCTGTCAGTGAGGCGTGCATCCCCCGTGCATACAGTGAGCCATTGTCATAGTTACAAGCATCGTGCCGACCGAAACAAGAACATTTGTTGACGGCCATCGGTGGGTGACGTCACTCCCGACCATCTGGTCATGGATACTTCCGGTTGGGGTTGATGACCGTTGTAAGATAATGTTCTTTTGATGCGGTACTTGACAAATATAAAACATCAACGCCAGGGACTATTCTCGAGTATCCGACGAAACGTACTAGAAATCCTGCACATAGCTCATGGTCTTTTCAAAACAATGACAGTATATTCAGAGCTGCTAAGTTCTTATGCATTTCTTCAAATATTGTAAGGTTTTATGTCAGTTTTCGCCGGTTCAAGCCATAATCTAGAATATCTAGGGGCACTAAGACTTGGCATCAGATGGTTTGGCATTATTAACCACAAACCGGTAGACGCAATCCCACTAACTAGTAGGCACAATCCCACTAACCAGTATATGCAATTCCAGTAACTAGTAGACGCAATCCCACTAACTAGTAGGCACAATCCCACTAACCAGTATATGCAATCCCACTAACTAGTAGGCGCAATCCCACTAACCAGTAGACATGCTCCCACTAACTAGTAGACACAATCAAACTAGACACAATCCTACTAACTAGTAGACAATCCCCACTAACCATAAGACACAATCCCACTAACCAGTAGATACAATCTAACTAACCAGTAGACGCAATCCCACTAACCAGTAGACGCAATCCCACTAACCAGTAGATGCAATACCACTAACCAGTAGACGCAATCCCACTAACTAGTAGACACAATCCCACTAGACACAATCCCACTAACCAGTACACAATCCCACTAACTAGTACACAATCCCACTAACCAGTAGACAATCCCCACTAACCAGAAGACATAATCCCACTAACCAGTAGTCACAATCCCACTAACCAGTAGACAATCCCCACTAACCAGAAGACATTATCACACTAACCAGTAGGCACAATCCCACTAACCAGTATATGCAATCCCACTAACTAGTAGGCGCAATCCCACTAACCAGTAGACATGCTCCCACTAACTAGTAGACACAATCAAACTAGACACAATCCTACTAACTAGTAGACAATCCCCACTAACCATAAGACACAATCCCACTAACCAGTAGATACAATCTAACTAACCAGTAGACGCAATCCCACTAACCAGTAGACGCAATCCCACTAACCAGTAGATGCAATACCACTAACCAGTAGACGCAATCCCACTAACTAGTAGACACAATCCCACTAGACACAATCCCACTAACCAGTACACAATCCCACTAACTAGTACACAATCCCACTAACCAGTAGACAACCCCCACTAACCAGAAGACATAATCCCACTAACCAGTAGTCACAATCCCACTAACCAGTAGACAATCCCCACTAACCAGAAGACATTATCCCACTAACCAGTAGACGCAATCCCACTAACCAGTAGATACAATCCCACTAACCAGTAGACGCAATCCCACTAACTAGTAGACGCAATCCCACTAACCAGTAGACGCAATCCCACTAACTAGTGGACGCAATCCCACTAACCAGTACACAAACTCCCACTAACCCTTCATTCTTCAGGACGCAGTAGGGCGATACCAATGGCAACGTCAGGACCAATATCGTTTCACTCCATCAGCAATCCATCATTTCAATGTCCTATTTTGGTACCTTAAATGAAGATTTGATAACATAGGCCGTCTTTCCAGAGTTTCTTTTATCGCCGGTAAAATAAGTTCTTGGATATTTAGAATAAAACCCAAATATTTATAGGTCTTAACTGCGTAATGGTTCCGATATTGTGTGGTCGAAATATTCATATTCGTCAAAATCATATCTGAGCCCGGTATCGGGGTCGGTCATCTGGATAGCGAGGTTCAAAGTCTGGCAAGAAATCAGAACGAAATGGGAATGGTGTCAGTTTTAGGCCAGATAAGTCTACATTTGCCCCCATCGTGCTTCATCCGAATCTTCTTCCTGATAAAATGGAGGTGATAAATTGATGACAGCGGGAATCAATCTGCCAGCTTGCTTTGCTATCAGTGCTACTGGTGAGCCGAGTCTTCATGCACTGTCTTCCCTCCTCGGCCAGAGCATCCCAGTCGCAGCAACCAGCGCTGCCAGATTGCATATGCACGGAATGCATGCTGTTACACAAAAACACGAAGAGCACTTCCTGCATTATAAACGGCACAAAGTATTTCTGTAGTTAAAAACCCTTCCATCAATTATCTATTCCCAGCTCCATCAACTCCGAGATACTCGGGAGAGGCAGGAGTTTAATCTCGGGAGGGCGGGAGTTTAATCTCTGGGTACGAACGCTAGCTGACCAGCCAGATAAGAGCTCCAGCTAACAGATAAAGAAAAAACTCAAATATTTGGACGATAAATGCATGAAATAGATGTGGGGAAATGTCCAAAATGGGCGTCAATTTAAACAGGCATTTAACACGCACACGACAAGGCGTTAAATGTCACAAAGTTAGAAAGTGAGCAACTCGTTCACAACTAGACCCCTTCGTCTGTTCCCAGCCAAACCGTAATGACCCTTCTTGCACTAGGATTCAGATGGACGTGAGACCCTAGAAAGGCCAGTCCCGTCCCTAGAAAGGCCAGCCGAACATCGTCTGGCCAACATTCGTGGACCCATTCCATGAACACATCGCTCTCATATACAACATCCGTGCTACACACGATAACTATCAACATCAATAATTCTAAATGTTTGCTGTTTCAACGACCGTCACTTTTTACCAAACGAATTAGAGAATGATTACCCACAGCTTCGAGTCTGGAGAGACAGTTATCGCAATTAGCTTAGTAAGCAATTTAACGTAAATAGTCGTACATGTTTAACATGTGTTCTACTATATTTTACCAAGTGTACATAATCTACGTCAAGCGGGCGTGTCTGTTCGGTAGGGTATGGACACGGGGATATACACCTAACTTCATAATGGAGGTGCAATGACCCCAACCCTTTCTAGTTTCGTTTCGATATCATATTTACTTGGGATTATGTCAGAGAAATTGAGATGGGTTTTCTCTTTGTGCGAGTGAATGTCCCGCGACAAGCAGATCAGTCGCACGGAAACCGGTGTCTGGCTGTGAATGTACCAGCTATAAACATTCCGACAAGCTGACACGACAAAATCACAGGCATACACAAAATGAAAGGTGTGAAACCGGTCAATAAATATCATATCCACACTTCATTGCTGAAACAAATATTAATCAAATAAATATATTTAAAAAAAATAAAATAAAATAAAATAAATTGATTTTCATGCAATACTTACATATAAAGACCTGTAATATGTGTCGAAAAATGCGATGGATGTGTTGAGAGGAAACTCATTCGAACTGACATCGTCACCTTGTTGTAAGACAAAATCGCTGGCCTCGGACCCGAAAGGGTAGAACAGTTTCTTTGGCACCCCTGACACGTTTAACACACTCAGGTACACTCCAACAGCAGTTAATAATAAATAGGTCTTCATTTTGAATGTTCTTCCCTTTTCCCAGTCAATGCAACCACCCCTCTGACAAACCAACTTCCATCAGTGATCCCCCTGTCTACCAACCGCTAGTACCCATTGCTGGGGGATTTTTGTGTCATGAGTAGAATACTGCAATTTGATTGGTTTGAGATAAGTGACGTCACCCACGAGGGATAAGGTTGCTGCTACTGAAAGACACATTGTTCCCATCACTGGACGGTGGGGGTTTGGGAGTTAGGGGGGAGGGGGGGGGGGGGTCCTCCCCTGGGTGGGTCAGAGGTCAATCACTTCAAGTGGTCCGCTTTACACATCTGCGTCCTATTACTTTTATATTGAACGTTTCAAATGTCACTCATACTACCTAGAGTAAAACAAATGTTTATTTTATATTTTTTTTATAAAAATAAACTTCAGCTCAGCATCCTCTGTGATATAATGTTAGGATGTATCTTTCTATTGGAAAAACTGACGAATGTAGGCGACGAGAAACGGATTAAAACATGACATATCCTATGCGTTAAATGTGTGAATAACCCAAGCACGCTTTTAAACCATGTTCATATACATTTATTACCAACAGCTTGTTGAACTGCAGGTGGACCTAATATAATGTGTCATGTGACCAAATTCCTTTGAGTTTGCGAGGCAAGCAAGACCCCCACCTACACACAAGCTTTAAGCTTTACAGCAAACTCAAGATTACATCTGGTCTGCAGCACCTTGCACGCAAATTTATGTGTGTTGTCTTGAGAAGAAAAGATGATATATTATCAGCTCGTTATGCAACAAGAGCTGTCCATTATGGCGCGAGATTGAGGTTATGTCATTGTTGCCACACATATCAAGCTCGGCATTGTTTCACGGCGGGGCCGCAGAGCGTGGAGCTCAACATGGCTGTAAAACATGGCAAATGCTTGTATGTCAAATACAACTGAACATGACGAATTTCGTAATTCCGAGGATTGAAACGCTTTCATTCACTGAAAAACGACGTAGAGCTACATTTATATGAACGAATCTGTATTGATAATGTCTCATTGACAAGTGTATGAGAGAGAGAGAGAGAGAGAGAGAGAGAGAGAGAGACACACACACACACAGAGATAGTCTGTCTTACAGACCCTGATACAAATATATATCAAATACAGCCCATGCAAGTCTATAATATTTGGCAAGTCTAGATCACTGCAGTATCAGAAAATGAAGAGAGTCACTGGGCTCCTTTTTATTATATTTTTATTAAGATAACTGAACAACTGTTTTTATGTACGATATGTTCATTTCAGAGACTAGATTTTAGTCTAACAGAGAGAGAAATAGAAAGAGAGAGAGAGAGACGTTTGTAATTAGTTACCTGGGAATGATTTAACGTAATAGAAGTCGGTAAGCAGTAATCGATATGACGTGTTCACTAGTTGGGTATTTGAGAGTGGGTTGACATAGAACGTTGCATGAGTGAGTGAGTGAGTGGTGAGTGAGGTTCCTAAGTGAGTGAGTGAGTGGGTGAGTGAGATAGAGAGAGGATTACATACTTCTCCACATGTTCGAGTGATACTGAGATAGTTCATACTGTAGTTACATGTACACATCACATGGGTACAATAGTGTCTCGTGAATCAATGGGAGTATTCCTCTCCATAGTTGCGTGAGATCTATTTCAAGTAATTATCGTCCAAATATTTGTGGGTTTTTTCTTTATCTATAAGCTGGCACTCTTATCTGCTGGTCAGCTCGCGTTCATACCCAGAGATTAAAATCCCGCCTCCCGAGAAGAGTGATGATGAGAGAAGACGTCCCATCAGCAACAAGTTCATCTTTAATGCGACCTACAGAAGAAAACATCGACCAGCATGCATCGTCCAGCTTGCATAAATTCAACTGAACATGCATGATTTGTTCAAGTGACGCATTTCTTTGCCAATCACTAATCAAGTCAAAACCGGAGATCAAAACAAATCAAAACCTCACCCCCTGTGAAACGTCAGAAAACATATTACCTAGGGAAGACACGCAAACTCTTTAACATGTCCAAACCTTACCCTCAGTGCAAAAAAATTCAGTTTCAGTGTATAATTAGACGTCCTCTCTCCCCAACACCAAATTCTTATAAAACTCTCGACCTCCGTGACATTAAGGTGAAAAATACATTACCTCGGGAAAAAAACGTCAAAGTCGTTAACGTATCTCATGATTGTTGGAGCGGATCAAATGACACAAAAGCTATCATTTAATAGTATAATGCCCCTGGTATATTAGGCCGGATGAAGTGAACATTGTCAATATAACATGTCAAGGCATTGTGATAAAGTTTACAAATTGAACAGCACCCATTTAGATAAACGATTAATTTTCTAAAATTGCTTTACGAACATGCAATTGATAAGGAATACACCAATGCCAAGATACATGCAATCGATGTTTTTAATGCCAGATGTATTTTCTGTTGGTGAAATAACACTTCGAAGGTGTTAAAAACATTATTGTTAACACGTCGCAGATGAACCGCACGCTAAAAATATGCCACAGTGCACGAAATGTTTGAAATGAATATTATCTATATAACCAGAATGTTTAGCTAGAGTATGTTCTTAAATCAGACGTGTGTGTATGAGTCCTGATTGCCTGCCTTCATGTTGTCTCGAACAGCTCGACCAGACGTGAATATCACAGTCACCATATACGACACATTCATTATTTCTCGTGACTCACATTTTAATCTTGTTCATAAATCTACACGTACACTGCCAAGAAACAACAAAGACTAATCCTTGCTATTAATTTCCCCAAATGTTCTCCGACAAAGTGTTTATCTTGATTAATCGGATGGTGAAGAAAGTTAACGAATATGTCCTCTCAAAACAGAATATTTCGATTGACGTCATATTGGATATTATGATTACCCAGTCCAGATTGATGAAGTTGGAGAAGAGTACAGTTGCCGCTGTCCCAGCTGTCTCGAGGTGCGGGAAGACGTCTGCTGCTCCGCGAGTATCTCCACGAGCAGACGACACGCCAGCTGTTGGGGCGGGAACTTGCACTCATGTAACAAGCAACGGAACAATACATGTCTTTTTTTCAAAGCACGTCTTGTCATACCTAATCAATTACTTTTACCCCTGTTTTGTTTTCGTCTTTTGTCAGAAAAAGGTCATTGCTTTACACGTAAATATTAATTAAGTATGCCTTCCGTTTCTTCTGAAAACTGTAGTTTTGATCAATGTAATTGTGATATTCTTTGCCAGGAGTCTAGACTAACATCTAGTCTCTGAGATGAACATGTCGTACAGAACAAAATAGTTATTCAATTATCTCAATAAAAATATAATAAAAAGGAGCCCAGAGAATCTCTCCATTTTCAGATTTCCTGATACTGCAGTAATCTAGACTTGATAAACATTATAGACTTGCATGGGCTGTTTTTGATATATTTGTATCAGGGTCTGTAAGACAGACTACCAGGAGTCCTTAGCATAAGATTTGTTTGTTTGTTTATTTGTTGATTAATGCCGCACTCAGCAATATTCCAGCTATATGACGGCAGTCTGTAAAATAATCGAGTCTGGACCAGACAATCCAGTGATTAACATCATGAGCATCGATCCACGCAATTGGGATCGATGACATGTATCAACCAAGTCAGCGAGCCTGACCACCCGATCCAGTTAGTCGCCTTTTACGACAAGCATAGTCACTTTTTACGGCAAGAATGGGTTGCTGAATACCTATTCTACCCCGGAATCTTCACGGGTCCCTTGGCATAAGAAAACGAAATTCATATCAATGATGATTCTATTTCACGTTCACTGCTTTTAAGTTTGGATCCAAGCCAACTATTACACAATAAACATGATTTCGTCATTTAGCCCCCAGATCGACAAGGACGCTCACTTCAGTCGTGCGTTTTGTCTATACGGCATTCAGTGCACCTTGACGAATCGGGGTCAGAGATGGTCCCCAGATTCGCAGGTTTGTCGCTAAAATCCCAAATAATGTGTGATGTGGCGCATGCACGTGTCTGTGTGTGTGGTTGCTTGTACTATCCCGGACTAATATCGCTGTTATTGTGTTAGGCCATGGAGATACCACACCGCATTACAACATGAATACCCCACTCAGACACGTATGCTGACCCCGATCCGACTAGCCCTCGTTTTATTTCCTTAATGTCGAGCGCCAGGCAGGGTAACAATAAGTACAATTATTTGGTATGATGTGGCTGGGGATCGAACCATGGACCTTACCAAGGTCCAGGTTAAAAAAACCCGAATGTCCCAGGTAAACAATGGTTGACCAATGTCAGCTCATGTTATCTCAGGGGCGGTCGGGTAGCCTAATGGTTAAAGCGTTCGCTCGTCACACAGAAGACCCGGGTTCGATTCCCCACCTGGGTACAATGTGTGAAGCCCATTTCTGGTGTCCCCCGCCGTGATATTGCTGGAATATTGCTAAAAGCGGCGAAAAACCATATTCACTCACTCACTCACTCATGTTATCTCATGCAGATACGTCCAACTTCCGTTGACTGCACACAAGGGTGTGGTACTCTAGTTAGCAGTCTCCAAGTGACGTCATCATTCAGTCATGAATAAAAACATTTTAATAAATATGATTAACTACGTATTGAAAGACTTAACTATATATATATGTTCTGATAAGCGTCAGATGAATTTAACTTCGGTTGTTGATATAAATACTTTCGAATCAATAATGCATCTTTGATGATGATTTTGCATCTCTGTTTAATGTTGTACACGTTATTTGAATTGTGCTGTCGTTTAACATGCATTCATAGAAAAGGTACAATGACAGCTTTGTAAAGAAATTAAACTCTTAACCTCTCATAAGTTGCTTGTTACAACAATACACAAGACTGTTGTGTTTCTACTTCTCCAAGCAGATAATCTTAAATGTATCTGGGGGCACGGGTGGCCCAGTCGTCTAAGGCGCCGAGATTCGCTGTGCAGAGTTGCGTCCTTTGGCGCGCCAGAAACCTAAGTATGATTGTGGGTTCGAATCCCGATTCGGCCCAATCATGTTTCTAGGTTTGTCAGCACCATACCCGTGGTCGTGGGTTTCACCGAAGTGGTAAACGTCTGAGACCTGCATCACCTCACTCACTCATTCTTTATTGTATCTAAGATTGCATTTTATGGGGTTTACCATGCATTTCGGGTAATGTGGTAGCCACGCTTGACTCAAATTGTACTAATCGAACGCACGTGTTGTCAACCATTCAGGCGTGGCCTTGACTCGATTATTTACACGGTAGCTCGCTGACTGTGGCGCTTAACAACACCCACTCACAAACCTGACCAGTCTTTCATCATGGATGCAAATGCTGGTATGTGTGATGACTTATGGGGACCCGTGAAGATCCGGGATAGAATAGGTCTTCAGCAACCCATGCTTGCTGTAAGAGGCGACTATGCTTGTTTAAGAGGCTACTAACGGGATCGGGTGGTCAGGCTCGCTGACTTGGTTGATGCATGTCATCGATCCCAATTGCGTGGATCGATGCTCATGATGTCAATCACTGAATTGTCAGGACCAGATTCGATTATTTACAGACTGTCGTCATGTAGCTTGTGTATTGCTGAGTACGGCGTTAAACAACAAGCAAACAAACTTATGGGAGGCGTACCTGAGAACTGTGAACTGAACATGGGAAGATTCCAGACTGGTGTATACAAGCCGGGGGATTGACGAGCTCCAACGCACTGGTGACCCACCCATCCTTGAACACGGGGAGAACGAGCAAGTCAGTTTTACACATCTTTCTGGAATCAGTATCAAAAGGCCAACCAAGAGGAGGTGTCTAATTACAATCTCTGATATCAGGATATAGACCACGGGCCACTGAACTGCACCCTTCTCATTCACCCTCCTTGTCCCGAGAGCCGATAAAACTGTGGATCGGATGGTTACAACGATTGACCTGTCTGTGTGTCATCGTACCCTAGCGCTAGGATCATTCTCATGACGTCATGTTGTCCAGATCATTTGCAGACCTTCGTGGAGAAAAAAAACCCAAAAAATAGTAAACAAAAGAAACCAAAAAAGTCACAGTAGACAAGGATAAAGGGGCCAGGAATCACGTGTTAATTGTTGAGCCGATGATGACGTTTATTTTACCTCTTCAATGTTAAATCCTGCGTTTTTCTTTTGAGTGAATATCTTGATGTAATAACGCAAACAAATCGGTCACTCGATTTAGTCTGTGACTATAACATATTAAACATTGTGGTAGATTAGTGTGTGGGATCCATTGAAGCGCTCAGAAAACATTTTTTAAATGTCAGGCGTGTAAGAGTTGTCTCCCATTTCGGTTTTGGACGCTCCCAGTGTCTCTTCACACTCGGTCTACACACTTGAAATGCCCGTCTTAATACCAGGCAGGAACAATCACTGTTAATATCGGGTTTTCTGTCATTTGCCGACATTCAAGTGAGTATGCAAAGACCTTCACACAGTACTTAGCAACAGAGGAGACCTGCAATGAGGTAAATGACGACTTTGTGGGAGAGATTTTAAACCTCTTTGAGTAATATTCCAGAAATAAAACAGCGGGGGACATGAGGCACGGGCTTCACAGCTTGTACCAAAGTGGCATATAAAACACGGATGTCGAATGTGATGAACAATTTAACCCACTAGACTAACCCATTCCCCAGACTGGGGACTGTCTGTCACCACTCACCACTTGCTTCATTCCCCTCAAGTGGTCATGTAATGCTACCCTCACCACGGGCAGCAATTACAGCCACTAACATGACTGAGTGGCCCATAACGTGCGTGTTCTTTAACCCCGAGTCAGCATTATTCCAACTGTATCGCAGCCAGGTCTCTCGCTCTGGCCGTCCACTCCCATTGTTGGGACCAATTCTGACCTGGAATCCCCGGCAGAGTTAAGCACTAACGTCTGTGTTTGACATTTTCACTTATCTGGCATTGTGACTACCCCTGACCATTGTGACTACCCCTGACCACGGTGTCTACCCCTGACCATGGTGTCCACTACTGATAATGGTGTCTACCCCTGGCCACAGTGGTTACCCCTGACCATTGTGTCTACCCCTTACCATGGTGTCTACCGCTGACTACGGTGTCTACCCCTGACCACGGTGTCTACCCCTGACCACGGTGTCTACCCCTGACCACAGTGTCTACCCCTGACCACAGTGTCTACCATGACCACGGTGTCTACCCCTGACCATGGTGTCTACCCTGACCATGGTGTCTACCGCTGACTACGGTGTCTACCCCTGACCACGGTGTCTACCCCTGACCACGGTGTCTACCCCTGACCACAGTGTCTACCCCTGACCACAGTGTCTACCATGACCACGGTGTCTACCCCTGACCATGGTGTCTACCCTGACCACGGTGTCTACTCCTGACCGCAGTGTCTACCCCTGACCACAGTGTCTACCCTGACCACGGTGTCTAGACACCATGACCACGGTGTCTACCCCTGACCACGGTGTCTACCCTGACCATGGTGTCTACCCCTGACCATGGTGTCTACCCTGACCACGGTGTCTACCCCTGACCATGGTGTCCACTACAGACCGTGGTGTCTACCTCTGACCATGGTGTCTTCCCCTGACCATGGTGTCTACCTCTGACCATGGTGTCCACTAAAGACCGGGGTGTCTACCTCTGACAATGGTGTCCACTGCAGACCATGGTGTCTACCTCTGACCATGGTGTCCACTACAGACCATGGTGTCTACCTCTGACCATGGTGTCTACCTCTGACCATGGTGTCATAGTCTCTTCCCCCAACCACCGTTCCCACTACTGACCATTTTGTCTACCTCTGACTGTGGTGTCTACCTCTGACCATGGTGTCCACTACAGACCGTGGTGTCTACCTCTGACCATGGTGTCTACCTCTGACCATATCGTCATGGTGTCTACCTCTGACCATGGTGTCATAGTCTCTTCCCCCAACCACCGTTCCCACTACTGACCACTTGTGACTACCCCTGACCACGGTGTCTACCCCTGACCATGGTGTCCACTACTGATAATGGTATCTACCCCTGACCATAGTGTCTACCCCTGACCACGGTGTCTACCCTGACCACAGTGTCTACCCCTGACCACGGTGTCTACCCTGACCATGGTGTCTACCCCTGACCACAGTGTCTACCCTGACCATGGTGTCTACCTCTGACCACAGTGTCTACCCTGACCATGGTGTCTACCTCTGACCATGGTGTCTACCCCTGACCATGGTGTCTACCCCTGACCATGGTGTCTACCTCTGACCATGGTGTCTACCTCTGACCATGGTGTTATGGTGTCTACCACTGACCGTGGTGTCTACCCCTGACCACGGTGTCTACCTCTGACCATGGTGTCTACCCCTGACCATGGTGTCTACCTCTGACCATGGTGTCTACCTCTGACCATGGTGTTATGGTGTCTACCACTGACCGTGGTGTCTACCCCTGACCACGGTGTCTACCTCTGACCATGGTGTCTACCCCTGACCATGGTGTCTACCTCTGACCATGGTGTCTACCTCTGACCATGGTGTTATGGTGTCTACCCCTGACCATGGTGTCTACCCCTGACCACAGTGTCTACCCTGACCATGGTGTCTACCCCTGACCATGGTGTCTACCTCTGACCATGGTGTTATGATGTCTAACCCTGACCGTGGTGTCTACCCCTGACCATGGTGTCTACCTCTGACCATGGTGTCTACCTCTGACCACGGTGTCTACCCCTGACCACGGTGTCTACCCCTGACCATGGTGTCTACCTCTGACCATGGTGTTATGATGTCTAACCCTGACCGTGGTGTCTACCCCTGACCATGGTGTCTACCTCTGACCATGGTGTCTACCTCTGACCACGGTGTCTACCCCTGACCACGGTGTCTACCCCTGACCATGGTGTCTACCTCTGACCACGGTGTCTACCCCTGACCACAGTGTCTACCCTGACCATGGTGTCTACCTCTGACCACGGTGTCTACATCTGACCAAGGTGTCTACCCCTGACCACAGTGTCTACCCTGACCATGGTGTCTACCTCTGACCACAGTGTCTACCCCTGACCATAGTGTCTACCTCTGACCATGGTGTCTACCCCTGACTACGGTGTCTACCCCTGACCATGGTGTCTACCTCTGACCCTGGTGTTATGGTGTCTAATCCTGACCATGGTGTCTACCTCTGACCACGGTGTCTACCCCTGACCACGGTGTCTACCCCTGACCACGGTGTCTACCCCTGACCACAGTGTCTACCCTGACCATGGTGTCTACCTCTGACCACGGTGTCTACCTCTGACCATGGTGTCTACCCCCCGACCACAGTGTCTACCCTGACCATGGTGTCTACCCCTGACCGTGGTGTCTACCTCTGACCATGGTGTCTACCCCCGACCACGGTGTCTACCCCTGACCACAGTGTCTACCCTGACCATGGTGTCTACCCCTGACCGTGGTGTCTACCCCTGACCATAGTGTCTACCCCCGAACATGGTGTTATGGTGTCTACCCCTGACCGTGGTGTCTACCTCTGACCATGGTGTCTACCCCCGACCATGGTGTCTACCCCTGACCGTGGTGTCTACCCCTGACCATAGTGTCTACCCCCGAACATGGTGTCTACCCCTGTCCACTACTGTTCATGATGTCGTCCCCTAACCATCGTGCCCACAACTGATCATGGTGTCATGGTGTCTTCCCCTGACCATAGTGCCCACTACCGACCATGGTGTCATTGTGTCTTCCCCTGACCATCGTGTCCACTACTGACCATGGTGTCATTGTGTCTACCCCTGACCATGGTGTCCACTACTGATCATGTTGTTTATCACTGACCATGGTGTCCACTACAGATCGTAGTGTCTACCTCTGACCATGGTGTCCACTACAGATAATGGTGTCTACCTCTGACCATGGTGTCAAGTTGTCTTCCCTTGACCATGGTGGCATGGGGTCTTCCCCTGACCATTATGTCCACTACTGACCCTGGTGTCATTGTGTCTACCCCTGACCATGGTGTCCACTACTGACCCTGGTGTCATTGTGTCTACCTCTGACCATGGTGTCTACCCCTGACCATGGTGTCCACTACTGACCATGGTGTCATTGTGTCTACCCCTGACCATCGTGTCCACTACTGACCATGGTGTCATTGTGTCTACCCCTGACCATGGTGTCCACTACTGACCATGGTGTCTACCCCTGACCATGGTGTCCACTACTGACCATGGTGTCTACCTCTGACCATGGTGTCTACCCCTGACCATTGTGTCTACTACTGACCATGGTGTCTACTACTGACCATGGTGACTACCCTTGACCATTGTGTCTACTACTGACCATGGTGTCTACCACTGACCATGGTGTCTACCACTGACCATGGTGTCTACCTCTGACCATGGTGTCTACCACTGACCATGGTGTCTACCACTGACCATGGTGTCTACCCCTGACCATGGTGTCTACCACTGACCATGGTGTCTACCCCTGACCAAGGTGTCCACTACTGACCATGGTGTCTACCCCTGACCATGTTGTCCACTACTGACCATGGTGTTTTTTGAAGAAGAGTATGACACATGAATAAGAAATACATAGCACTTTAATGCCATCAAGTTTCCACTGATATTCGTATACTGTATGTACATATTTTACATACTGGACCACTGCTACAACAGACAAGACGATGACAGACTGACAGAGAAGCATGAACACTGCATCAACCTTCAGGCCAAGACAAATGTGACACTTCAAATCTCAACTGATGTTATGTTGGTGAGATACATTTCTCCACATGTTAAGTGATTCCCCAAGCTTTTAGTCAAGACAGTGTTTTTGTCCTCCAAACAGTTTGTAAGCCACTTTGTGTAATGTAAGTATGAGATAAAAATCATAGAGAAAGGGGACAATTTGTTTAGGCCTTATGTGCCTTTTCTCACAGTTGATATCAGGAACATATCAGCAATACATCCTGTCATATCCTTTCACTCACCTATTCGAAATGTTCAAAACTTGAATTATGAACACTGTGTGAATTATCAAATGGTCTAAAACTTTCTGCATTTCTTATAAATAGTGATCAATTCATTTGAGGTATCATAATTTCCCTTTCACGGTACAACCTATTCCATTTGTTCAGATTCTATAAAACTACAATGCGGATTTCAAATATGGAACTTATCACATAGAGAATGGAATGAAGTTATTTTAGCTGATTCAGCACTACAGTGTCTGTGTCACTTTCAGGTTGATGGCAAGGGGTTCACAAACTACCCATGTGGGACATCAAACCCAGGTGTTTAACAATGAACACAATAATTAGTGAGAGAAATAGTAAGAAAACGGTTTTCACTTTTATATTAGTGCCTAATCGTATCACTTCATACTGAACCAATAAATGATCACCCGACTAGTCTGAAGGAATACATTCACAGCAGGTCATCCCCCCAGCCCCCCCCCCCCCCCCCCCCCCCCTTCAAGAATTGTTATCAGAGCTGTATGTTTATTAACCCTTTCCAAGATAACAGGTGTTGACTCAAATATCATCATCTGATTGACACAATTTTCATTCCAATGTGACAAGATATTTTATAATTGTACACATAAACATCTTTCCCTACTTGCTGGTAACTCAATGTTAATTAGGCCTAAAGATTTTCAATACATTTAATACCGTACTCTGCTAACTGCTTATATTTAAGAAATAACCACAGAAACCATGATCTTACTATTTCCTTAGAGAAACAAGAAGTCAAAGCATCCCCATCTTCCAGCGAGATGTAAAGGTCAGCAGCCAACTGTTGCATTAGCGTCCATGTCTGTGAGGATTCAAACTTGTGCATAGAGTAAGCCTATAGCTGTTAGCGTCCCACTTTTCCTAACCGACTGTCTGTTTTAGGATTCGCTGTGATAGCTTGAACAGCAACAATGGCCGAGTTAATCTGAGTCTGTAAGTCACGCAAGTCCTTGATGTGCATAAGTCGCAGAATCTTGGCCGCTTCGGTCATGATGTAGTCTGGGGAGAAATAGTAAGGAATGTTAAAAATACCAGAGTCTGAAAGAGAGAACTAAGATATAACGCCATTTTCAACAGTATCCCAGTTATATAACAGTGTGTCAACTTAATGTGGGAGGAAAGCCAAATGTGATGCAGGTCTTAGATGATTAACACTTTGGTGAACCCACAAGCAATCAATAATTTAGTGTAACCTACATGCTCTTATACCAATACCGGAAACTCACTACCAATCGGGACTGAGAAATAAAAGCTTCACATGAACATAAGCTTTTGTTGTGATGCATTTACTTAAAACGAGTAAGTTGATGTAATTTTAAATATAGTGATGGGCCAATCAGATGAGTAAGCTTTGCTTTGTTTGTTTTTGTTGTTTTACGCCGCGCTCAGCAATATTCCAGCTATATGACAGGGGTCTGTAAAAAAGTATGGACAAGACAATCCAGTGATTGACATCATGAGCATCGATCCATACAATTGGGATACAATGACATGCATCTACCAAGTCAACGGGTCTGACCAGCCGATCCCGATAGTCACCTCTTACGACAAGCATAGTCACCTTTTACGGCAAGCATTGAATGTACAGACAATACAGATTAACATAAGCTCATAGGGCCATTCAGACCTTCCAGTATGATATTTGACAGATCGATGTGACCAGTAATCACAGAGAAAGGGAACAACTCGAAACAAACCTCCTGCCTCGAATCCAAGCTCAGTTTTATCCAAGGGAATCAATTCATTCTGAAAGTAAAGGCAAGGTGATGTATGTACATATAATTATCCATGTACATAAGCATAATAACAGTAAGACATCCCATGCCTAGATGATTGATTCACATCATAGTGAGCGAGTATGGTTTTACGCCACTTTTAGCAATATTCCAGCAATATCATGGCGGCAGACACCAGAAATGGGCATCACACATCTTACCGATGTGGGGAATCGAGCCAAGGTCTTCGGCGTGATGAGTGAACGCTTTAACATTCAATGGTGAAACTGTGGCAAATGTGTTGAGCCAATCCGAGCCTGGGACTACAGAACAGAACTTGATGTTGATGTTGATGTTTACTGGAAGGGATATTTAACTCATCCAAACAAAAACTTCCCTGCAGAGCTGAACATATCTTCCCATGAATTTCCTAAACTGAAGAAAGTCTCCGAAGTAAGTAAACTCTCCAGCTTACCTTGCTATTAGCGCTTGCCGAGGACTCTACACTGGTCTTAGACAATCTCTCCTTCACAAGTATACAGATTGCCTGGACAAAAAGAAGTTACATCAAAGACGGTGGTCATCATTCAGTGAAAGTGTGAGTACCTTTATATGTAGTCTTTCATAGGCATTTAGAAGTTGGAAGAGCTGATTTCATGACACATTGTTATGGACAACAACTTATTAATTCGGGGCTACTTGGTGCCCCTTCACAAGTGACTATTGGGTATCTACAGTATTCACCCGATATCTACAGTATTCACCTGGTGAAGGGGCAAGACGTAGCCCTGAATTAAGGAGTTGTTATCCACAAAATTGTTCCATGTATTCATACACTACTCCCCATGCTATAAACTCATACAACAACACATGTACAGATCAGACCTCATAAACCACTGGATAAGTTCTTTAGTCAGTCAGCTACAAAGAAACAAAAGGAAAATACTGCTATACTGGACTAATAGTTCATCAGCATGATTGGACAAATGAATACTCAGGGTATGTTAGCATTAGCGAGCGATGACACAACCATATACAGTCATCAGCCTTACCTTCAGCTGTTCCAAATGGTCACGGTGTGGGGGCACCTGCATCATCAGAGCAAGGGAGGCAACTCCTGCCTTAAAGTCTGGATCATCAACTGGCAATTAGAAAGATACAATGACGATACAATCTGTGTGATACAGTCTGGTGCTGGTGATGACTGGCAGACATGGTAGGTGTGAGACAATTTGGAAATATACTTTGTAAAACAAACATATATGTAAAGATAACTGGACAGGGAAAAGTAAAAATCACAACGTAACATCAGTGTGAACATCTTGTACTAGGGGTGGGGGGCTCTCAGAAACATGCTCTATGCATTTATCTACATCTGTTCAGAGGGCGATATTCGGTCCCGAGTCTGTGACAAATGTCATTAAAATTTCCAAATTTGGAACTGAATATTTCCCAATTCATCTTATAATGTACATGTATAACATATGTAACAAATAACTAATCTTATTGTTTTGTAGAAGTAACCTATATTCACTTATATAACATCTTCCCGAGGCAAGAGAGTTAACTGACTTTAAAAGTCCTGTTTCCACCCTTGCCGAACTAGGCTGGAATTCCTGGGCTCGATCGTAGCACCACCAGTGGCTATCACAAGTTATGTCCTTTCTATGCCTCTCCTATTGACCAATCAGATTCAACCTCTCGTATCACTTGCATTTGCTCCAAACAAAACGGGGCGCCCAGTCAAGACGATCTGATTGATAATCAAGATCTATATTGTGATAAAACGAGTCTTACATCGCGAAGTGCATCAAATCATGTGAGCACCTTGATTAAAAGCATGAAAAGATTTAGAAAATATCTGTTGACAACGAGTTAGCGGAGCACATGCTTTGCAAATCCTGCAGTCGACTGAAATCTGCATGACACTTTACGAACCAGATTTCGATTTCGGTGCGCGATTTTGATTCGACTATGCATAGACTCGTTAGTCCAGCCAAAATGTAACTCCATAATCCCAGCCTAGTTCGGCAGGGATGGAAACTGGACTTTTATAATCAGTTAACTCACTTGCCTCGGGAAGATGTTATGAAAAGACCAATATAGGAACAGGTTTCAATGCTTCATTTTATATTATTGCATAAAATGCATTTTCAAAATAACACATTAATAAAGAAAATGTGAAATTTTAAAAAATCCCAATTTGCATACCAGGGGCACTTAGCAAAAACTCCTAGATAAACCCTGTGTATTGTGTGACAAAGTGTTTGGATGAAGTGGTATTTCTCTGCACTCGCCCATGTTCCTGGGAGGCGGATTTACCAAAAATCTTACGTCTCTTTGTATTTGCTTGATAAAAAGATACTTGGAACATCTCACACGAAAATTGGACAAATCTATGTTGAGAGCTCTCTGCAGAGTGGTGACTACCTCGAACCCATGGCAATGAGAATACTCTCCGTCAAAATCAAGCCTAATTCTATTATTTGACTGCTGGTACTTTTCATCCTCCTAATAATACCTTACATATGATGAATATCTCCTCAAATTAGTATCTGTTAGAATAGAATTTTTCTCAGCATTCTTAAAAACATACCAGTTTAAGGACTTTTAGTATTTAGATTTCAATGGGTTGTTGGCAGTATTTATGATTACCAATGGTTGGCTGTCTCAGCATCACACAGTGTGTAGTGTGGACAGCATCCTCCATTATCTAGGGTATATTATCTCCATTCCATTAGGATAAATACCCCCGACTCTTCCACCACCACATCCTCATTTTGGAAGTGATGTCACCATCATGACCAACTCCCCTCAAACTTAGCAATCAATTGATCTCACTCATGTAGCTAATGTACAATGTATTTACAATCTATGAACACTGTTATTTACTATTTATAAACATAATCAACATAACTAATATCTTATTAGCCCCCCATGCTATTGTAACCATGGCAACTTACAGTTGAGACTGTCCAGGGGATTGCTGGACGAACCTGCCACACCAGTCCGGCTCATCTGGACGCTCTCTGGGGTCACATTTCTGTATTTTTCACCTAAATGAAAAGATGCATTTTCTCAGATTTGTAGTTTCCATTGTTTTTAATCATCTTGTTCATTTTCATCATGGTTACATATGGACATAATGAAATGAAAAACTCTAGACTTGCAACACGTTCACTATTAACAGATTACATTTGCATTATAATGATTACACAATGGAAATAATACAGAAACAAGGTTGCTTTTCTCCATTCAGGCACACAGTACTTTTCTCCATAAACCCCAGTATGTCATGGCCATTCTTTGGTAAACCAGCCAATGAGAGAGGGATTTAGTACCATATTGACCGCTCCAATCATATCAGGAGAATTGATGTATCATGGTTATACAATGGTTAAATAGTGGATATATAATGGTTATGCCATGGTTATATCAAGGCACATATATGAGGATGGCTGAAGTGATGCAGGTTATGTAATCTGTAATTCGACTATCACCAGCATCCTGTCAAGGGGCAGTGGCTGTAACTGCCTTTACTTAGGCTGGTTCATCAATGTCACTGATGCGTCTGGCAGTAGATTGGTTTGGTTGGTTTGTTGTTTAACGCCGCACTCAGCAATATTTCAGCTATATGACGGCGGTCTGTAAATAATCGAGTCTGGACCAGACAATCCAGTGCTTAAAATCATGAGCATCGATCCACGTAATTGGGATCGAAGATATGCATCAACAAGGTCAGCGAGCCTGACCACCCGATCCCATTAGTCGCCTTTTTCGACAAGCATAGTCACCTTTCACGGCAAGTATGGGTTGCTGAAGACCTATTCTATCCCGGAATCTTCACGGGTCGTCTGGCAGTGGAACCTTCATCCCTTTAACTACTCTTAATACATACATAAGCAGCTAGTGAGTGAGTGAGTATGGTTTTACGCCGCTTTTAACAATATTCCAGCAATATCACAGTGAGGGACACCAAAAATGGGCTTCACACATTGTACCCATGTCGGTAATCGAACCCGGGTCTTCGGCGTGACGAGCGAACGCTTTAACCACTAGGCTACCCGACCGCCCCTCTTAAGCAGCTAGGACAACAGTATGAAGACAGCACTAAAACAATATAAAACAAACCTACCATCATCCCCATACTCCAGTCTTACAGCAAAACCAAGGAGCCAATCCATGACCGCACACTTCTCTCCACATTTGTATGGGCAGTTCAGTTCTTTCAGATACTGAACACAGAAACAAATTAAATATAACTAACAACAGATAGGATGTTTCAAACATTTTAAGTTTTAGTTTATGTATCCTATTTGATTTTGTCATGAGAAACATATGCTCTATGATTATATCAACAGTGATACCTACAAGCTGAATTTTGACTTGCATTGATGAAAGAAGTAGAACCTTTTTAAAACCCCATGGTTGTGTTTTGATGTGAAAAAAAATCAATTCTACAGTGATTGGAGTGTTAAGTATGAAGACAGTTCAAGGTACTGACAATTTCGAATGCTTTTTCCCAATCTGGACTGTGTATATTCCTCAGAGCACCTCGGTCTTCAATCTTGTGGTGACGGACTTTCTGGTCCTCCAGCCACAAGATCATGTTACGGAACTCATTTTCATCTGTGAAGAAAAGTCATAGATTAATCAGTAAATCCAGCATAACAATGTTCACTACGGTGTGGCATGTACCAATCTCATTAAAATCAGATCTTAGTTCTTGCTATCGCTAAACAAAGATCTGAGGACATCCCATTACGGGTCATGTCAGAACGACCTTTCATCCGACCAATCAAAGCGTCGCTTACCAGATCATGAAAGTGACAGCCGGAATGTGTTTTCTAATCATGCAACTTCGAAAACGTTGACACAGTGTATTCCGAACGACAGTTACGGCCCGTACGACTGATTCCGACAAAATTATCGTCTATCTCTCGCTTCCGTGGGATAAACATTTGAATGGAGGAGGCGTTGCACAGTACGTGGGAAGCACTGCTAAACAATCTCAACCATATATTAGACCTTCCGGAATGTTTGTGTGTTCAGTTTTCAAACTTTAAATTGAGAACAGTGTCAACATATTTTTCAAGCATAGTCTGAAATGGAAGTCGCCAGGTTGAAACGAGTGCCCTAAAGCTCGAGAAAGCTGCTTTCTTATTGGCTGATGTCGATCTTCTCGTTAGTCATTTAAGTGGTCAGTCAAAGTTCACGAAAGATCGTTTCGACGTGACACGAAATGGGATGTCCTCAGATCTTTACTACGCGGCAGCAATAACTTAGATCTGATTTTAATGAGATTGGGCAAGTACCTGCCTTTCATTCATATCAATATATGGCTATATTATCGCGGTGTCGATAAATCTCGTAATCCACACCCCGTCAACTGTTTACTTAGACAAATCTAAGCACAATATTTCATCGCTTGGTCGAATACAGGACTCGTTACAGTATGTCACGTCTACTCATAAGTATACACGTTAACTTTCTTATGATAGGTTCTGGAATGTTATTGAAGTGGAAAAAATTGGTTAGAAAAGAACCCTTGATGTCCCTTGACCAACCTTGGTCAAATGCATACTGACTATGCATAATCCAAACTAGGAAGTGATGTAAACCACATTATCCACATATATCACACCACGAAATTGTGTTACCCCTATAATATAGCTGCACACCCTTGTGTCATGGAAGTCGAACATTGAAGAGTGAGTTGGGTTTAACGCCGCTTTTAACAGTATTCCAGTTATATCACGGCGTGTCAGCTTAATGCAGGAGCAAAGCCCAAAGTGATGCAGGTAACAGACGTTTATCACTTCGGGAGAAACCCACAAGCACGGGTATGGTGCTGTCAAAATTAGAAACATAATCGGGGCAAACCCGACAATCATAGGTTCGGGCCGTAACTGTCGTCCGGAATACACAGTGTCAACGTTTCGAACCCACAATCAAAGGTTTCTGGCGTGTCCAATTATGGCACCTTATAGACGACTGGGCCTCCAGTGCCCCCACATTGAACAAGAACAGGTTTGCGTATGAAATATTTAATGGGTTAGTAATTTGGTCCAACCTGGAACAATGATAGAAAAAGTTTTAAAGTTTTATCAGTGAAGCGTGTGACACAATGGGCGGCTGTTCTCATCTCTACTGATATTAGGCAACATAGTCATTAGTATATAAAAGGCAACGTCTTTATTCCTTTTTAATTACTTCAAACCCATAACCCGATAACGTTTCTAGTTCTTCCAAAAAATTACATGTTCAATTAATGTGACAGATATTACTCTATTTACTTTGGAAACATGAAGTAAATGCTATACTATTGTTAATTCAGCTATATCAAGAAAATCCAATAAGAAACTAGAGACACTAAAAGAGCCGATGTTTGAGTGAAAATGTGCATATCGCCTGCAGTAGCTGTAATAATAATTGCTAGAAGCACTATAACGTACCATTTACGTTGAATTTTTCAGCATTTTGACAGTCAAGGGCATGCAATTTTCGCCTGAACATTTGTAACCATATATAATTACGAAGTATTCGTGAATTATTTCACAACACTGTGCTTCGAGCACTGCCACTGTTCGTCCACGTTAGGCCAGATGGCGCTAATCTAAGGGAAGTAACTCTGAATGGTATACATTAAACTGGTTCCAATGTTGGTACGCGACGCTTAGCGCGAGGTAGACACGAACCCAGTCTAGTTGGACAAAAACTGGTATCCAACGTCGGTTGCGCTCATCACCAATCTCTTAGGTAGACCGTAAAATCATTAATATGTTCACCTCCAGTATATCAACAAGTGCTCGTGAATTTAGTTCTATTAAAACAGACTGATGCATGAAATATAGCAATCAGAGGAAGTATTTATGTCTTTATCTTTTTGTAGAGAACTGTAAAACAACACAAGGTTCCATATGCGTTAGTTGCCTTTTTTTGGCCCTTGTGAGATCGGAGCCGTGAGATCTTATGAAGAGAAGAAATGCCTTATATTGCGCACAGTTCTCGCTCTCATGTACACAGCACATACCTCACACTCCAAATGAAGCATAATTGGCTATATTAAATAGGGCACGTGTCTACAACTGAGTGAAATACACGTAGCGTCTGTAAGATCCTTATAAGCATAATTATTATGATCTGCTAAAAGTTTGGTATGGCGCGAGTACTTTCCATCTCATGAATGTTGTAATAAAAATATATATCTCAACGTTTGCCCAGAAACACATTGACTAAGAACGAAAATGTTCCCGTTAAGGTGCTCACAGAACGTGCGATAGTATTTCAATTTTCATATATCTATTAATATTAATCTTGTAAGTCAGATTCAAAACTCCTTACACCACATTTTAAAAAGAAGCGCTAATCGATGTTCGGAGCTTCGTCGACCTTGAAAACTTCCGGATGAATATTGATTCCGGAGAATGAATGCGCTAAAAGACAGTGATAAATTAACCAGAAAAAGAAAACAAAGTCACAAGACCAAAAACATCAAATCTGAGAAGAAGGATCACTCAAAATATGTTTGTATTGGTTCAGTCAAGTAAATGTTTCAATGTCATTAGAAAACTAAAACGTTGTACTGCAGATCGTCTCACAACAACGTCAAAGTTTACGGTGGACTCATTTTATGGGTCAAGTGAGTTTGATTGCCGATATTTTCACAACCCTGGCCAACAAAATAATGACTGTACAATAGTATTGGGTTCATAACCCTAGTAAAGATAGGTTTTACGGGAAAAATAACGACAACGAAGCCCCTGATGGTAAAGAACAAGCAAACGAAAATAAATCCTTGCTGTCGCGTGACAATATGGCGAACGTCATTGTGATTTGATTTCATGGTCTAGGTTAGATTGTTATATGATGTTCCCAAAAATTCATCAGGAGCTATAATTACATTATACTACGAATGCTCGTCATTGTTCCATGGTCTAAAGGTTTCCATTTTCACAAATCTTAGTTCTCAGTCTCTGCAATCAGACGCTGTAAGGTTTGTCTAAATCTTAGTTCTGAGTCACTGCAATAAGACGCCGTAAGGTTTCTCTAAATCTTAGTTCTCAATCACTGTGTAGCAGGGCGTGGTGTCATCCCACAGATGACATCCTTACCTTGTCAGCTTGCTGACGGGGTTAACCTCTTTGGTCATGTGGACAAGGCTTCCGACCTCTGCTCAGAAGGTCCGTGGTTCGAATCCCATCACGGGACTCGGATATTTAATGGCCGCTACAACTGCAATAAGACGCTGTAAGATTTCTCTACATCTTAGTTCTCAATCACTGCAATCGGACAATGTAAGATTGTTCTGTAAATCTTTTAGAGACGTATGTTTATTCACGAAGTTAAAAAGGTCTTGGCTGAACAGCATATATATGCAAAACTTGATATACAAAGAGGCGTACATAAAAGAGACTGCCAGCGCCCTTTTGGTACTCGGGATTTGGGGGGTCTGTTTAGAGAGTATTCGGGACTCGGCAGTGTGGTACGCAGGACGCAAATAAAATCATATTTTCTACGCAGATTCAACATTCTAAAAAAAATATGGTGTGTACGTAAACAAAATCCGTTATATAATTTATGTCTTCGATATTTATATCGGTAATTTAACTTCAAATCGCATCCTTTTATGACCTTGGAACGTGTTCTATAGGTTTTCGTCTGTTTCCGGCATACCAGCGACATTCTTTACACATTCGTGACCAACTCGTGTCATTCCGTGACAAGACGTGTCTCTTTAAGGCTTCCATCAGAACAACATCATAACAAACACGACTAAATGTATTATTAATCACGTTTGGAATGCCTAGGACTATGGAGTTCGTTCACGCTGGCCTATATATATATATAAATATTAAATACCAGTGGATGGTTCTCTTTGACATTGCTAATTTGACACTAAGGGCTATGCGGTTGGGGTGTGTGTTTTGCGTAGTTATATCGCTATTTGTGTCACATTGAACCATTTTGCACCAGGCAAGAGACCCTTCGGAATAATTCGTTGAAACACCTGTATACGCTGCGTGAATGATTTGTGGTATACCAACATGTTGTTGTTAATGTTTATATAAAAAGTAAATCCGGTTTAAATAATTTTACAGGTCACTTAGAATCCATCCACACAGATCCCTCCATTAATATACTAAAGCAGGGGCGGTCGGGTTGCCTAGTGGTTAAAGCCTTCGCTCGTCACTCCGAAGACCCGGGTTCGATTCCCGACATGGGTACAATGTGTGAAGCCCATTTCTGGTGTCCCCCGCCGTGATATTGCTGGAATATTGCTAAAAGCGGCGTAAAACCACACTCACTCACACACTATACTAAAGCATCATTGTAAAACCACTAGTTATGGAAAAGTGGATTGTCGCGATATAGGAGGATTGCTTGATAAGTTCCTGCAGCGCCACGCGTTAAGTTCAAACACCAATCTGCAAGTATTTGATCACTGCACGTTCCTCAAGGTTGTCCACTTTCCAAAAGGACACAGACCCCTGCATAGTTAACGACTTGTAACAGGGAAACAATTTGTTCAATTGACTCAATTTGTTTGTGGTTATACCTCTATCACATCACGTAATGACCACACCAAAAGATTCACTGTTACACAATTCTTTCCGTGTAAGGCTGAGAACTTCCCAAACAGCCCATGGTTTATCTCAGCGCCTTTTATCATGTTCTCAGAGGCAACTTTTCACCTGAATTTTAAAGACTCGCAAAGAACACCGGTGCAGAAAAGCTTTGTTTTCACGCTGCCACATGAATATCGATCTTGAGAAAACCATTGTTGCCGAGTATGGATATTCTGCCTTTGTAGGGTGAATTCTCATATGTGCTTTCGAGATTTGTCTTAAGTTGTATTCGGGATTCAGGGGTGAGGAAATGAGTCTCGGAGTACAGGGTCGAGATTCAAGGGTGAGGGGGGTGTTGGTTGGGAGGGGGATGAGATTGCACCACTGGGTAATACAGGAATTTGGGTAATACAGGAATTAATAATTTCATATATGTGTGTAGAAAGATGTTATGTTAATCCAATAGAAGCTGTTTAAAGCAAATATACATAATTGGACAGGGATATAATTGTAGACTTATCTGAAGCAGAAATTTCAATAAATATTTTGGAAAAAAACATTGTCTTGTGAGTGAGTGAGTGAGTGAGTTGGATTTAACGCCGCTTTTAACAATATTCCAGTTATATCACGGCGTGTCAGCTTAATGTGGGAGGAAAGCCCGAAGTGATGCAGGTCTCTGACGTTGACCACTTCGGTGAAACCCACGAGCAAGACTATGGTGCTGACAAACCTAGAAACATAATTGGGGCGAACCGGGATTCGAACCCACAATCATAGATTTCTGGCTTACCCAAGGGACGCAACTCTGCACAGCAAACCGCGGCGCCTTAGACAACTGGCCACCCGTGCCCCCATTATCTAGACTTGACACACTATGTCACACATACCCCTGACTGTTACAGGGAACAGATGCAATTCCATCTGCTGAAGCATGGGGACGCATGTTCAAGCGGATGGTGATGATGATGGGAGCAGCCGAGGGTGTGCTGGATCCACGGGAACATCCGAGGGGGCAGACGCTGGCAGATGTCGACAGAGGAATCCAGCTCGGAGATAACCAATGCTTGTTGTATGACAAACTATTTGGCCTAGATGTTAAAGACTCGAAGGGTGACTTGGCAACTATCAGGACTGACACAAGATGATGCATCAGCGGCATAGACCATAATCTGGTGATGTGACAGGGGGATGCCGAGATCTATGTGTGACACCATCAAATGACAAAGAAACTGATACCTAGTTTGACATCCTTGGATTAAAAAAAACTTCATTAATTATGTACAATGTGTGTAATATGTCGCTATTTCTTCTATAATTGCATTCATTGTGGCCTTAATCGTTGTTGAGTATTTATTCAGTGAACTGTTATCTAGGTTTCTAGTTGTAGTCCATTCTGTGTATTATTCGCAACAAAGTATTAAAGTCAATGTAAGTATTTTGTTTTTGTAAGAAAGGGCCAGGACCTGTAGGATTGGTTGGTTGGTTGGTTGGTTTGTTGTTTAACGCCGCACTCAGCAATATTCCAGCTATATGACGGCGGTCTGTAATAATCGAGTCTGGACCAGACAATCCAGTGATTAATACCACGAGCATCAATCCACGCAATTGGGATTGATGACATGCATCAACACAAGTCAGCGAGCCTGACCACACGATCCCGTTAGTCACCTTTTACGACAAGCATAGTCACCTTTTACGGCAAGCATGGGTTGTTGAAGACCTATTCTACCCCGGAATCTTCACGGGTCAGGACCTGTAGGAAGTGAAGTGTGAACAGGTATACAACCTCACACACGTAGCTAAAACAGTGTAATTTGAATACAATGCAAAAAGATACATAATTATTATATACATTGTTAGCATTAAAAACACAATGTCTTCATTGGTCATATAGATAACTGAACGGATACTTTTGAACTAGTCACGATCGCAACACAATCCTTTATCACAAGGACTGGCCGGCTCGGAGTCATTATACTGTGTCTGAGTGGGGTATTCATGTTGAACGGAGGCATGGTATCTCAGTGAGCCAGCACTATAAATCCACTTCAGTCCGGACAAGTACAAGCTGCCACACACACCCACACATGCATGCACGTCGCTATATAAGTGCAATAATTTTTGACGCGACGTTAATCCCCATTGCACCTCGCCTTACCTTTATTTCATGTTAGTTTATCACGCCTCATGCCTAATAGATGCTTTTCACAGTCAAGACAGCGAGCCTGACCACCTGATCCCGTTAGTCGCCTCTTAAAGCATTGTCGCCACTTATGACAAGCATGGGTTGCTGAAGACCTGTTCTGTCCCGGATCTTCACGGGTCTGACGAAAAGAGGCTATTTCAATGTAAGCATATGTCAAGCTGTTGTAACCAGGGCAGTGATAATTTCAAATCTGTTGGTTGGGTCAGTATTCGTTGTGAGTAGTGATTATTAGAAATACTAACGTTGGTGATAATTAATCTGTACAGTATGGATGTGAACTACTCAAAGCGTGTTCCCCTGTGAAAATACCAGCTTACCACTGCATGGGTTTATTATGGTAGATTTCAGCGATCATTACAAATGTGATATTATTAATGCAAAGGGTATTAACATGTAATTATTTTATTTCACACTAATGACTGAAAATGCTGATGCTTAGTTATAGGGGTATTATTCCTGAAATCTGGACCTCCCTGTGATCTAGTGGACACTGCGACTGCCCGGATAGCCGTAGGTCTTTGGTTCGATCCCCGGACCCGCCATACCAAAAGACTTTAAAACGTGGTACTTGTTGTTACCCTGCCTAGCGTTCGGCATAAGGGGATAAAACAAGGATCGACCGGCTCGGGGTCAGTATATTGTGTCACAGTGGGGTACCCATTTATCTTGGTGGGCTAACACTATAACACCGGTATTAGTCCGAGCTATAGCCTTGCTCCAGGGTTGTACTGAATTATATATCCATAGGTCTATAATCTAATCACGCCAGTCCTTTATATGGACAACATGTTATAATTATTTATGACCCGTGAAGATCCGGGGTAGAATAGGTCTTCAACAAACCATGCTTGTCGCAGCAGGCGACTATGCTTGTAAGAGGCGACTAATAGGATCGGGTGGTCAGGCTCGCTGACTTGGTTGATGCATATCGTATCCCAATTGCGTGGATCGATGCGCGTGATGTATACTGAATTGTCTGGTCCAGGCTCGATTATTTACAGACAGCCGTCATATAGCTTGAATATTGCTCAGTGCGGCGTTAAACAACAAACAAACAAATGTCATTTATATAATCTTCAAATTATGATTCAAACTAATAATTGTTGCGAAGAGACTTGTGCAAGTCTATCCGGACCATTTCACTTCACTTTAGTTCTAATGAACGCGGTTGTCAAAGAACGAGTCTAATGTTCTTACATACGTTTGACCCCGAGCTTCAATCATTGTCTCTACAGTACCGCGACATACGTATATTAGCACACTTTGTAGCAGTGTAAAACCTTATCACAAGTTTCACGGAGGTCACCAAGGACTTGAATTCCGAGCTGCCTACCCCCTTCCACACGTATGTGCGCATGTCACTGACCATAAAGTACGACCATATAAGGTCAAGCCCTTTTACGTGGGAAACAAAGTGCCGCTTCGTTACTATTGCACGAGGTAGCCACGTGTTGATAAAGGGTTACAGCTATACTACGAAAAAAAAGTTAAGGATCATCTGGGTTTTTTTTTATTACTACAGTTCATCTGTCATGACATGACATGAACTACTGTAATGTATTTTTTTAAATAGTATATTAGTTATTGTGCATAAGGTTAAGGAACTGTCTGCTAAATAGAATTTCAACGTAAGATACTCCTGCTGAAATAAGTGTGTATTTCATTCAGTCGGATTTGTTTATGCTAAAATTATCATTCATTGTTTTTTCTAAAAAAAATAACAATTGTTTCAATGATTGTTCAGATTTATCTTGAAAACAAAATGGAGTGAGTGGGTTTTGTTTTACGCATGGGTTAAACGATCGTGTTTTGGAAACAAATGATTAATAGCATGAGCACAGATTCCTGTCGTCAGAATACGTAGAATAATTATTGTATGAGAAAACATTCTGCTTGTAAAAAGTTTTTCGTTGTTGTTTTGTTGTGTAATGCTGCACTGAGCAGATTTATAATCGGTTCTGGATCAGTGATTGAGTGAGTCTGGTTTTTACAGCAACATTAAAACATTGTATCCATGTGGGGAATCGAATCCGGGGCTTCGGCATCCGGACCAAACAAACCAGTGATTGATATTGTGAGCAACGTCCCGCGCTATCAGAGTACGATGACATGCATTCAACCACTTTAGTGACAAGTCGACGGATCTAGTGAGTCGCCACGTACGATAAACTGGTAACTATTCTAACCCGGAATCACGTTAGAGATCATTAATAATAATAATAATAATCATCATCATCATCAAAGAATGATTTCATTAAAAATAACCTTTATGCTTGTAAGCGACGACTAACGGGATCGGGTGGTCAGGCTCGCTGACTTAGTTAAATTGATGATTCCAACAGTCTAGATTGATGTCATGATGTAATTCACTGGATTGTCTGGTCCAGACTCGATTATTTACAGACCGCTGTTGTATAGCTGGACAAATGCTGAGTGTGGCGTTAAACAACGAGCAAACAAGTTATTGCATAACACTCAAGTATAAAAAATAATGCAAAAAGATAGTAACGTTATACTAATTGATAGGTATATATTCACTCACTGAAATAGACAAAATAGCAACAGAAACTATAACCATACATTGCAAAATATATCGATCATTCAAATGAGGTCGCAAGTGTATAATTACACGCAGCCATTGCCAATCATGTGACATATATTCTGATAATATCCCGTGCACTGTAGGAATACATTGATGTATGCTGTATTGTTTACAAAGTTTTAAAACGAACATTTTCATTACACAAGCACACGCGTGTATGGATCAGATGTGTTCCCATCGATAATGAGGAGAAATTATCGTTCCCACTTTCATAACCAGCTCGTGTGTGTTGTTGATACACGTGACTTGCAACGTGCTAGACGGTGATGCAAAGGAGTTGTTCCCTGTGAAATACAGACCCTGTTCCACCGAATGTCGCGTCTACCGATATTGTCCAAAGAAACTTATTTTTGCTGATGTGCCTTAAAACTTATTTTTTACTCACTCATTCACAAGACATAATTGTGCGTGTCAGTGGTACAATGTTTTGGGGGGTTACGTTCATATTACAAAGGCATAAAAGTTTGTCATCGCGACACCTTTGGCAGCTGATAGGAAACGAATAGTTTGTCATGAACCAATATCCAATTGACCAATATCATTGTGAATATGGTTTGATGCTTCATTTACTCAAGAATATCGATTCTTGGTATAACCCTTCTGAAATGGTCATTATTTTCAGAGACCATAAAATAAATCTATTATGGTCTCAGTTATGAATTTATTATCTATTGTTCATTACGGTTTACAAAATGAAAATGTTGGAAGAATAATGTTGGATGATAAATAGAATCTCACCCTGTGTGTTTATAGCAAATATATCAACCCTCGTCGATAAAAGTTTAAAACTCTCCGACAAGCCTCTATAAATCATTTTTTCATGACGCCATTCTTCATTTTTGTGCTGAGAGATCAGATAAAAAATCTCCACTGAAACTGGAAATAGTGACGGTCACAGTACACATTGTTTCTTTTTAATATATAATACAATTTTCTGAAAATATTCAAAAACATATTTCTCCTGATCACGTTATCTCATTTTCCAGTGAGATGCCCCTACCGACGAACTATATGAACTATATTTCTACAGGGATATATTATTCATTTACACCGGCCAGCCTCACAAATCAAGTATCATGTCGAAGGGTCGAAATGGTGCAACACCATGCTAATCTTTATCGCGTGTTTTTAACTTATTTGGCTGTGTTGGTACACAATATCTTGTGAGAAATGGATACTGGGTCTCTGCTACCAGAAATATGGGAAACTTATGCCCAACTCGCTCGCCGGCGGTCAGACAAACATGCATCGCAGGTAAGGAATATACCTTGTATACATCTAGACTATAGTAGGCCGGGTATTAACGGATTGTCTACTCCAATCTCACCGCTTTCCCGGTGTCATTTACAACCCGACCATTGCGTGTCGGTCAGGTCAGCCCAAGCATGTTTCATAGGTCACTATCGGTGGATAGAAAGTTTGTAAAATCGAAACTGAGGATTGAATTTATACAGAACTTTTATCATGTTCATAAAAATCGGGAGCACCCCACTTCGTAGGTTAAGAGTCTTGACGAGTCTGCTTCGGGATACCGGTTGTTATATAACGTATTTTATGTTATCGTGTAGGGTTTTTATAGCAGTAGATGTGAAAAAATATAATATTATTGAATGTGAATTATCCACGATTACTATACCATCATCAACATCATCAACAGTGTTTAACATCTTTGAGATTCACCTTAGAACCAACATTTGATTATTTGATACTGATGTTACAGCATCTCGCGTGAGTCTCACACATTTATCACTGATGTCACGCTCACACGCAAGGTTGGGAAATTCTCACTCATTCATATAAAATGTAGATAAAATGTATTGAAACGCTTTTCTCTTTCGATTTATCGTGATTGCAACCAACATGGCGAGACTGGGTTCATTCTTTCCCTTTCGGGCTATTGCTTGTTGTAATTTCAGAATACATGCCCTCTAAGGCCATTAAAATGGTCTTAAAATCATTCAAAACCAGTCTTCCCCAGGGTGGGGGGTGGGTCTTCGTCACCCTGCGCCCCCCACCAGGGCCCAGCGGGTCTTGCAGCACCTGCACCCTGGCTTCTCTCATTTAGACATCCAGGGGTTGACAGCTATGTGATCACCTGGACCCAGTTGGCCGATTTTGTTCAGGGAGTCTGTATACAAATTTCGATTTGACTAGATTTAACTTCAGATGACTTATAAACATTTGTTCAGATTAAATAGATAGGCATGGTCTTTAGATTCAAGTCCTCAGGATTTTAATGAAGATTTTTTTAGAATGGGGCTTCCAGGGTGACCAGTTTACCAGCAACATAAAATATCATCACTTGCTTGATAACATGATAACCGTGTTAGAACCTACACCGAAAGGTCGCTCCTAATTGTATTAAAGAAGTTGTTCATCCATAAGTCTTATCCTTACTTAGTACTCCAACTTCTAAATGCCTCTCAAAGAAGTTAAACATAAAATATGTTCGGTGTTGTGAAGCCATAAACTTGTTGCAGATGAAGATTTCCTTATTTGAATCGAAACTTCATGATTGAGGAAGTAAAACTGTCATGGACTGCCCGAACCCTTACTGCATTTATCAGATGGGAAATATCTGTAAAATGTTATGTGCTTCCTACAATTTTTGTTTGTATGTTTGTTTGTTCTTAACACAGCACTCAGCACTTTTCCTGCTATATGACGGCGGTCTGTAAATAATCGAGTCTGGACCAGACATCACAAACATCGATCCACGCAATTGGGATATAATGACATGCATCAACCAAGTCACACGAGCCTGACTACCCCATCCCCTTAGTCTCCATTTACGACAAGCATGGGTTGCTGAAGACCTATTCTACCCCGGATCTTCACGGGTGCTTGCTACAACTGAATTAATCTCAATGATTCAAGCAGCCATTCTCTTTTGCCTTCTATGGGGTCCTCCATGCATATACCCCTCCAAGTTAGAGTTGCTCTCAGCTGCATGTGCTGGTTTAAGACCAACCTGGTGGATCAGAACCGGAGGCTTTGTCACTTGGTTGAATACATGTCATTGTAGCTCAATGATGTGGATCATTGCTTATAAGGTTAATCACTGTATTGTCTGGTCCAGACTTGATAATATACAATCCGCTGTCTTATTGCTGAATGCACTGTTAAACAATAAATAACCCAACAGTGCAAATAATTTGTGTCTGTTCTCATATTTTATATGTTGCAATTGTAATGGAGGTAGATTTTATGGTTATATTTGAATGCTACGATATTTCTGTTGCAATGCCTATTCTATTACTTAGCGGTTTGCGAGGACAAACTACTTATGTACTTATGACTTTGTTCAATTTTTTTTACGGGGCCATCAACGATGGGTCTCAAGCCGTAATAAAAACGTGAAAGTATTTGAGTTGAATCAATGAAGGGTACTCAACATTGTGCCTACGCCTTGATAAGCTTTAACATGCGAATCAAGAATCCATACAGCAATATTTTGTGTCTTGTGAAAACCATGATGAAAGTATGGCGTTCATAAAACGAAATAAGTGAAGAGAGTTTGCAAAAAAAGGATTCTTCAGGCGGGATGACCGTACACTCATGAAATCCTTTGAAATTAGAGTACCAAACATTGTGTCTACGATAGAATAAGCAAGAATTGTTACAGCAATATTTTGTGTCTTGTAAAAACATTGATGCAGAGCTCCAGATAAGCTTTTGGTGTTGTTGGTATTTTACCCATGCATTTTAAAATCATTTGGTATCAGTAATTCTACCTGCGTATTCAAATTTCTGTTACCCACTAGTTTTTACACATGTGGGTACCGGTATTTAAGTTAAATATTTAAAAACACTATTCATCTAGTCCCTGCAAACTGGTGTCGTGTGGGTTCGAGAGCTTTATAGGACTCAAAAATACCACGATACTTCCACAAGAAAGTGTGATGGCAAATGATCATGATGTAACTGTCATCGTGGAGTTTGGCAAGGTTGACGGAATGCCCCTTTATTTTTTTAAAAATAAGTTGCTGAATTGCTAATCGAATACGCAGGGTTACTTCACAATATTTTGATGATACGCACAAGTTTTATTTTTGTAGCGTATCTGTAATGTTCGTTGCGTATTTGATACGCTTGGATAATATTTTACTGTGTATTTCTGCATTTCTGATGCATATTTCACGCAGATATGCAGCTTATCTGGAGCTCTGTTGATGAAAGCATTACGTTCATAAAATGAAATATGTGCACAGTTTTTGCAAAAAAGGATTTTTCAGGTGGGAAATCCTTTGGCTTAAAGGCAACTTGGCTGCTTCTGTGAATAATGTTAAATGGCCATGACAGCTATAATTTGTCCAGTCTATCATGATTTCTTTTATGCTGTTAGAAGAATTATTTCAACAAGATGTTTGTAGCCCGTAGTGTAGTCTCCAGTACTGGATGCATTTAAAGGCCATATGACCTGACAGTAGTACAATAGCTTTACCAGCAAGACAACAAGTGGGTTAGTGATTGTATTCTTACGAGGGCGTCATAAAGAGCTGGCTGTATGATTCATGCCATAATACATAGAATGAGATCTACAACTGCGACTTGACTGTATCAGTGTCTAATCTCATGAGATTTTACTGATTTGTCATCTGTGTTGATATTGTTATCTTATAGGCAGATGACAACTGATGAAATGAAAACTGTGGAGCTATTGTATGGGAATGCATATGTGCATGCAGGGTTGTATCTCCATCTGTTCATAGGCTGATATTCAACCCCAATTCTGGAGCAGATTTCACAAAAAATTCCAAAATATGAATTATAATTTCCCTCATAATGTAATAGCTGATAACTTATTTCATGGCTTTGTGAGGTAACCTGTATTTCACTGATAACAGGACCAATAAAGAGGAGGAAGTGTTAATGCAGTCTTATGATACAATGTTGAAATGCCTCTGAATTTAAGGAAATAAGCATGATCATTTTTATAAAAAATGCAAATTTTAAATAAAAGAAAAAGGGACACTTATTTTTTTTATCCTAGAAAATCCCTGAAATATATATGTAATTGTATTACTATTGTTATAGTTATCTTGTCAAAGCAGGACAAGCTACAAAATGAGGGCCAGTGAAGTTCAGCACCCAGGCTTTATCCCTTGCTTGTGTTTTTACATTTTCACCCAGAATCTCGCTGCCGTGTTTCAACTAATTTATTATCCGTCTAAATGCAAGAAATACCTGAAAGAAGAAAAAAACCCATTGGAATACACTTATATACACTGATATAGTGAAACCATACCATAGTCATGGTTTAAAAATGAATTTGATGACAGCGGGCGAGAAAGACCATTGCAGAATGCAAACAACTGAAGTAAGTGACATGTAAGATTGAACACCCTTTCATCACCTGCTCCGCTGACCTGTGAACATGCGGAGTAGAATAGGTCTTCAGCAACCCATGTGATTGTGCTTGTCATAAGAAGCGACTAACGGGATCGGGTGGTCAGGCTCGCTGACTTTGTTGATGCATGTCATCCTTATCCAGATTGCGTGGATCATGCTCATGATGTCACTCACTGGATTGTCTGGTCCAGACTCAGTTATTTCCAGACCGCCTTCATATAGCTGGAATGTTCCTTTCTTTACCTGAATGCAAAGCTAAACAACAAAATCGAACAGGCAAACAAAAAATGCATGTGAAATTTCTCTTTAGGATTATACAGAATATTAATGAATGTGGCGTTAAACAGCAAACAAACAACATAATCGTAGGTGATAAAATACCATTTTGAATTGGTAATATTTATTGTTATCGGAAGTGTGGCTTTAAACAACAAATAAACAAACCTGCCCTGATGGCTTAGTGTGAAAACAGTGGATTACCATTTTCAAAACATGATAAATGCGGTTGCATATTGATTCACGCCATGGAATTTACATGTAAAAACCTGTGGCTTTAAACCATTCATTAACATGATTAATCAAGAATCAACATTAGGTTTTAGTGATGTAACAGTCTTGATTAGAAAGTCGAGGGCATACTGGCAGATTGCCCTGGGCATGGATACAAGCAACTGAGTTTGCAGGCTTTCCACTGTTTCAAGAAACTTTAGTTTAAGAACAATAGGTTGGCGTCAGTATAGGTTAAAATCAGGTTCACACAAGTCCTATTCTTAAAAAAACCTGAATTGCTAAGGCTGCATTGTCACATGTAATGCATGAGTGATGGTGACCACGACAGGATATACATCCACACAGCTTGGTAACTACCTCGTCCAGTTCATATCAAGTGTGATATCAGTCACTACACAGATAACTAACCAGGTACCACTAAGCGGGGGACCACCATGAGTGCAGTCCATGCTAAATAAGCATCAGTAAATGAGGTAGTACATGGTCCTTCCTCACCCGTGATAGTTCTCACGCTGGTCTGACGGAGGTCAGAGCATCAGGGGGTTGTACTGACCTCCCGCCATCACACACTAAGCGGTCAGCCTCATGTGACTGTGCTCATCATGTGATAACACCAGGATTGTTGTGTCTGTGATGTGCTCTGTAGTTTTCCCTGTCATCTGAGTTTCAAGGAAACATCCTGCTGCTGGTTGTCGGCATAGGATGTGGGAGGATGTGGAACAATATACCGGGTAGATTTCTGGAGTGAGTGAGTGAGTTCCCAGCCAACCTGCATGTACATGATGTATGTTAAATTTGTTTACCATTGATATAATTATATTGATGAAAACACAATATATTTCACTCTACTAAGCTTATAAAATAAACCAGTAAATTAAAAGGGCTTATTACCAATAGTGAGTGAGTGAGTGAGTATAGTTTAACGGTGCTTTTAGTAAAATTCCAGCAATAATACAGCAGGGGACACCGGTAATGGGCATCACACATTTTATCCATGTTGAGAATCGAACTAGTCTTTAGAGTGACGAGCGAACACTTTAACAACTACACTAACCCACCACCGCCCTTGTGTCCGGAGATTTCGTGAACATCCTTGTCTAGGATCTGGATCAGCGTTGTTATCTGTTTTTTAGTTCAGTTAGCATAAGTTTGTATACTCAAGATAAAAGGGGCCCAGTACCCCATGATTGTGTTCCTGGGACAGACCAGGCCCCCAGTACCCAATGATTGTGTTACTGTAAGGATGTCTGGGACAGACCAAGCCCCCAGTACCCCATGATTGTGTTACTGTAAGGATGTCTGGGACAGACCAAGCCCCCAGTACCCCATGATTGTGTTACTGTAAGGATGTCTGGGACAGACCAGGTGCCCAGTACCCCATGATTGTGTTCCTGGGACAGACCAGGCCCCCAGTACCCCATGACTGTGTTCCTGTAGGGCTGCCTGTGACAGACCAGGTCCCCAGTACCTATGACTGTGTTCCTGTAGGGCTGCCTGTGACAGACCAGGTCTCCAGTACCCATGACTGTGTTCCTGTAGGGCTGTCTGGGACAGACCAGGGCCCCAGTACCTATGACTGTGTTCCTGTAGGGCTGTCTGGGACAGACCAGGTCTCCAGTACCCATGACTGTGTTCCTGTAGGGCTGCCTGTGACATACCAGGTCTCCAGTACCCATGACTGTGTTCCTGTAGGGCTGTCTGGGACAGACCAGGGCCCCAGTACCTATGACTGTGTTCCTGTAGGGCTGTCTGGGACAGACCAGGTCTCCAGTACCCATGACTGTGTTCCTGTAGGGCTGTCTGGGACAGACCAGGGCCCCAGTACCTATGACTGTGTTCCTGTAGGGCTGTCTGGGACAGACCAGGGCCCCAGTACCTATGACTGTGTTCCTGTAGGGCTGTCTGGGACAGACCAGGGCCCCAGTACCTATGACTGTGTTCCTGTAGGGCTGTCTGGGACAGACCAGGTCTCCAGTACCCATGACTGTGTTCCTGTAGGGCTGTCTGGGACAGACCAGGGCCCCAGTACCTATGACTGTGTTCCTGTAGGGCTGTCTGGGACAGACCAGGGCCCCAGTACCTATGACTGTGTTCCTGTAGGGCTGTCTGGGACAGACCAGGGCCCCAGAGCTGACTATTATAAAGGCCCATTATGGTTTGTTTGTTATTAAATAATTTCTCTGCATTGAACTAGCCAGCAGGGTAAGGAGACTCCACTCATCCTGGCAAGTTTTGCTTGTCTCAGCAAGAAGGCTAGTATGAATTCTTACAGTGTATACAGACCAGTATGTTAATTTGCATCAACATTTGACAAACATCAGTACATATGAGAGAATACAGGCATAATGCACCATTTTTGTTTATGTCCGAAATGGGACACATCTAATTTGATACAGTATTGAAAATTGGAAATAAGCTCTAACATGTACCAGATGTTTGTGGTATATTTAATCAAAATATTCCATTTATAATACCAATACTGATATAACTGTGATAATACACAAGAAAAATATTTAATAAAGTTTGCTGATTTAGTCTATGTAATTCACATACATGGATAAATGTTGATTTTGATAAGAGTGGGCTGTTATTGTTGTTTGTATGAATAGATTCAGTGGAACGAAACTTGGATCGTCATGATTCAACATGACCCCAATTATTTATTTGCAACCAAAGGAGAACAGGATCTGATCTCATTTGTTGTTTCAATGTGTGTTTGGCTAGGCAGGTAGGTAGGTCTTGGAGTCTTGTGGGGAGCATGGGTGGCCCAGTCATCTAAGGCAGTGTGCAGAGTAGCATCCCTTTGGGCATGCCATAAACCTATGATGGTGGGTTTGATTCCCATTTTGTCCCAATAAGGTTTCAAGGTTGGTCAGCACCAAACCTGTGATCAAGGGTTTCACCAAAGTGGTAAACTCTGAGACCTGCATCACTTCAGGTTTTTCTCCCACATTAAGCTGTGCAAAGTACCTGGATACTGTTTAAAGCGGTATTGAACCCAACTCATGCTTGCAGGCATGCACAAACCCACCCACCTACACATGAATGCACCCACACATGCACGCACCCACACATGCACACACACACACATGCATGCACCCACACATGCACGCACCCACACATGCACACACACCCATGCATGCACGCATGCACACACCCACACATGCATGCACACACCCACACATGCACACATGCACACACACACGCACTTACACATGCACACAACCACACATGCATGCACACTTGCATGCACACCCCAACACATGCACGCACCCACACATGCACGCACCACACATACACGCACCACACATACACGCACCACACATGCACGCACCACACATACACGCACCACACATACACGCACCACACATACACGCACCACACATACACGCACCACACATACACGCACCACACATGCACCGCACCACACATACACGCACCACACATACACGCACCACACATACACGCACCACACATGCACGCACCACACATACACGCACCACACATGCACCGCACCCACACATGCACGCACCACACATACACGCACCACACATACACGCACCACACATACATGCACCGCACCACACATACACGCACCACACATACACGCACCACACATGCACGCACCACACATGCACGCACCCACACATGCACGCACCACACATACATGCACGCACCACACATGCACGCACCACACATGCACGCACCACACATACATGCACCACACATACACGCACCACACATACACGCACCACACATACATACACCACACATACGTACACGCACCACACATACATGCACCACACACACATGCACGCACCCACACATGCACGCACCACACATGCACGCACCCACACATACACGCACCCACACATGCACGCACCACACATGCACGCACCACACATACATGCACCACACATGAACACCCATGTTGTAAGAACATAAAACTAAAAAATTGTAAGGTATAAATTAGACTGTGCCAGTGAAAATCATGTACACTACCATGTCCTCAAATAAGATTGACACTTATTATTATGTTTCAAATGCAGGTGGCTTACAAAGAATACCTACGGGGTAGCACTGCAATTGTGGCTGTCTTGCTTTGGAAAACAATTTGATGGTATCTTCCTCCGGGGGAGGGGGGGTTGGTGATCAGAGTGTGTCATGTCATTTTTGTGAGCACTCACATGATGACATGAAGTTCACAGATTTCCTTATATTAATTTCATATTTATACAACACAAAGCTGGTCTGTCATGCGTGAGATCCCTGAAGAACCTGTTGCATAAGGGAGCATCTGTTTAGCAGTACATGGATATTATATTTTACTTATATAAAGTGTATTATATATGGAATTTACATCATGATGTAACAGGACCTGCTGACACATCCTTCAGTGTCCTTGTCGACAGCCCATCAGTTACGTCACATGACATGACCACGCTACCGTGATTCTTCCGACCACCCTCAGTTTGGAAGTGGAGGTGTGGTTTCCTTTTTGCTCTTTAGTTTAAGATACATCTGTGAGTATTTGGAATGTCCTGCGGTGTCCTGATGGTGCAAGTCACATGATGTGGTCACGCTTCCATGGTTCTTCCAAACTCTGACATTTCAGAGAAGGAGGCAGGAGCTACTTTTTTTCTCATTTCATGCCCATTAGATACATCTGTGCGTATTTGGAATGACATCCAGTGTCCTGATGCTAGGTCACACAATGTGGTCGCGCGAGAGTGATTCTATCCCCCGCTGATAGATTGGAGGGGAGGCAGGATTTACCTTTTCTCAATCAGCAATCATAAGATTTACCTATGTGAGTATTGTGAATGAAATCTGTAAATTAATATTTAATGTGAAATTGTCTATGGTCATGATGGTAGCAGTTCACATTATTGGCCTACTAACTGTTACTTGTTCACTTGGAAGTGTACCATAGTGTGAGTGAGTGAGTGTTCAGTTGTATAACGCAGGGAGCAGTTGAACATAGTTGTTATTATGGTTGATTCGTTCATCGGTTACCATGGTTGCTGTCAGTTGGTCTAAATGTGACTATTTTGATGGCTACAGACCGGTTTTGCTAATGATGCTAATGTCTACAACTTCTTTTTCAAGTCAGTAAATATTTTGAATAACTTCAAACTTTTCTCAACCTAAACGTTTCATGTCCAAATATGTATGCTCCAAAGTGAACTTAGAAAGCATGTCCATGTGTCAGGGAAAAGTCGTTTATCACAGGGGTTGGTGGGTCAGAGGTGTTTGTTGCGCTGATGGACTAAAAATAATTACCTTCCCCAAATGCTTGTCCTATTTTTGGATGACCATCCCCCAGGTCCTTGTAAATTATTTTCATGACCCTCCCAAAAAGACAAAATGTAAAAGCTCTTCATATTTTATTGTGACATGTCCTCTTTTTTATGACCCTACTTAGACTGTCAAATGTTAAATGTTTTGGGGACTGGACCAAGATTCCCTCTGACCCGTCTACCCCCTTAATAAGTTACCATGGTTACCTCCCTGAGTGTAATAAACTGGAAAGCAACATCAAACCCCATTTCACCTCACCAAGACTATAAGTGAAACTAAAGCCAGTGGCTGTTTTGTTGATGAAACCGTTTTGTCTTCCAAGAATAGGCTTGAGAAACCAACATTATGGGTGTGGATGATTGATGCTGATCAATACGCAGGGGCTTGTGGCACAAAAATAAGACGTGTTTTCTCTTCAATATGACTGCTGACATTTTCTGAAGAGTGGCTGCTTTTCCCTTATGATCAAGTGTTATGACGTGTTTATATATTGTTCAAACAATGTTATGTATAACCCGTTTCTTTCATATAACTAATGTTAATAATAACTATTATCATATGAAAGAATGAGGTGATCCTTGACTTGTCCGTGAAATTTACGTGATACACAGCTTTTCCATTAGATGAGAGGTCAGTCACATGACCGCGAAACTGAAGTCCATTAGTGTATGTTCATGTGCTTTTCACGAGACTGTATTCTTGAGATGACGTAAACACTGATGGACTACTTCCACATTCCTGGTGAAACCCCTGGGAATTCTCTAGCATGAATAAATACAGAGTGTTGTTTATCATAATTTGGACCCTTTAATCTTGAACTTAGAATTTTAGCATACATTGGAAGAAGTCAGAGAATGTGAATGCATGCCCGCTATGTCCCGTCCTAGAGAACAATACGAAGAAAAGCACATCCAAACAGTCGTAGTGTCGACTCAATCTGTGCCTAGACTACATGGACAATCTACATGTCTACAGCGATCTATCAATTTTCCTTAGTATCTATTTGACACATCTTTGCAATCACCTTTCAATGATTGTCCAATCTATCAGTGATGACAAACACTTGTAATAGCGACAGGCTCATTAACAACTTTAGAAATCTATCCCGTCACATTTATTTGTGTCGGCCATTTTGACGTCCTGCACTTGATGTAAATGTACTACGACGCACTGTCATTGTGACAGACTTACTGAGGTATTTCTTAACAGACCTTTCTCATCTAACATGTCTACTGAGGATATTAATTGAATACATGTTGTTCCCATAGAGCATATTGAGCATACAAACATTGATGTCACCTCTCATGTGAGTAGACAGTCCTGTCCTGTGTTCACATGTATGTATCTTGTGTAGCTGCCTGTATGTGCAGTACATGTGAGTAGACAGTCCTGTCCTGTGTTCACATGTATGTATCTGGTGTAGCTGCCTGTATGTCCAGTACATGTGAGTAGACAGTCCTGTCCTGTGTTCACATGTATGTATCTGGTGTAGCAGCCTGTATGTCCAGTACATGTGAGTAGACAGTCCTGTCCTGTGTTCACATGTATGTATCTCGTGTAGCAGCCTGTATGTCCAGTACATGTGAGTAGACAGTCCTGTCCTGTGTTCACATGTATGTATTTTGTGTAGCTGCCTGTATGTCCAGTACATGTGAGTAGACAGTCCTGTCCTGTGTTCACATGTATGTATCTCGTGTAGCAGCCTGTATGTCCAGTACATGTGAGTAGACAGTCCTGTCCTGTGTTCACATGTATGTATCTCGTGTAGCAGCCTGTATGTCCAGTACATGTGAGTAGACAGTCCTGTCCTGTGTTCACATGTATGTATCTCGTGTAGCAGCCTGTATGTCCAGTACATGTGAGTAGACAGTCCTGTCCTGTGTTCACATGTATGTATCTCGTGTAGCAGCCTGTATGTCCAGTACATGTGAGTAGACAGTCCTGTCCTGTGTTCACATGTATGTATCTCGTGTAGCAGCCTGTATGTCCAGTACATGTGAGTAGACAGTCCTGTCCTGTGTTCACATGTATGTATCTGGTGTAGCAGCCTGTATGTCCAGTACATGTGAGTAGACATTCCTGTCCTGTGTTCACATGTATGTATCTCGTGTAGCAGCCTGTATGTCCAGTACATGTGAGTAGACAGTCCTGTCCTGTGTTCACATGTATGTATCCTGTGTAACTGCCTGTATGTCCAGTACATGTGAGTAGACAGTCCTGTCCTGTGTTCACGTGTATGTATCTCCTGTAGCTGCCTGTATGTCCAGTACATGTGAGTAGACAGTCCTGTCCTGTGTTCACATGTATGTATCTTGTGTAGCAGCCTGTATGTCCAGTACATGTGAGTAGACAGTCCTGTCCTGTGTTCACATGTATGTATCCTGTGTAACTGCCTGTATGTCCAGTACATGTGAGTAGACAGTCCTGTCCTGTGTTCACATATATGTATCTGGTGTAGCTGCCTGTATGTCCAGTACATGTGAATAGACAGTCCTGTCCTGTGTTCACATGTATGTATCTGGTGTAGCAGCCTGTATGTCCAGTACATGTGAGTAGACTATCCTGTCCTGTGTTCACATGTATGTATCTCGTGTAGCTGCCTGTATGCCCAGTACATGTGAGTAGACAGGGCATTACTAGGGGTGAAAAGATACAGGAAGGTCACGATACAATACGTATCATGATATATAGGTCACGATACGATATCTATCACGATACGCATATTTGTCAAATCTCAAAACTTCTTGACCATAATTATTTCAAAGCAGGTTCAAAGGGAAAGGCTTGATGTAGACACATTTTTAGCGACTATTTTTAGTCATGAACTTGAAGTGCTAATCACAACACATTCTGCAGTATTTGACTGACAAAAACGTTTGGGGTCATTAAATGATTAGTAAAAAATTATTTGGCAAGCGAATCATCTTGTATCGATACAGTAAAAATGTGTCGTGCATCGTATCGTCGCATGAAAACTCACGATGCACCGGTGCATCGATGTATCGTTTCACCACTAGGGATTATAGTTGTCTCCACTGTTTAAGGTCATGCTTCTCATTGTAAACGTTGTCATGGATATGGTGCTGTGGCTCCATTGACACTGGTAGACAACAAATCTTTCTAACCTAACTGCAGCCACTTGTCCAGCCTTTGAAATTCTCGCTAGTTCGCAAGCTTGAGGCTACTAAATTCGCTGTAGACAAGTAAGAATCCAATGATGGTAGCCCTCATTGTCTAGTAGCTTTTGAGGGCTTTATAAGAACTGCTTCCCAATGCTTTGATTTTGCTACAGATTGGAACTGAATAAAACTGACAGAAAATGGGAAAACATGGTCAATCTCATTTAAATCAGACCTTAGTTCTCGCTACCGCTAGACAAAGATCTGAAGACATCCCATTAGGGGTCACGTCAGAACGACCATTCATCAGAGCGTCGCTGAACAGATCATGAAAGTGACAGTCGGAATGTGATATCTAATCATACAACCTCGAAAACTTTTACACGGGGCATTCCGAACAATAGTTACAGGTTTAACAACTGAATCCATACAATCTAGACCATCTATTAGCCATTCCAGAATGTTCTTTTGTTTAGGTTTCAAATTTGTAATCGAGAATTTGTCAAAATATGTTTCGAAGCGTAGTTGCCAATTTGAAATTAGTGCCATAAACATTGATAAAGCACGAGAAAGCTGCCTTCTGATTGGTCATTCTATTGGTCGGTCAAAGTTCGTGCAAGGTCGGTCTGACGTGACCCGTAATGGGATGTCCTCAGATCTTTGTTTAGCGGTAGCGAGAACTAAGGTCTGATTTTAATGAGATTGAAACATGGTCAACATTTCTTTGCTGTTCAGTACAGGACGAGGGCCAGTGAAACAAGGTTTACACTAGTCTCTGGACTAAATACAAATTTGTAAGGCTGAGTTCTGTAAAATATTTAAGGTCTAATAACATGTGATGTGTTCACAAAATTAGGATCTACTGATCAAGACTCCCCAAGACGTGTGTGCTAGTAGCTAGATACAACAGTTGTGGCATACACTGCTGTTACATGGTTTGCGGCCTTCAGTCTGAATCCAAGTCTTGTGACATTCCTTTCTGTGTTGTGGGATCAGATGATAATATACAAATAATTACTCTTGATGAGGTCAATATGCGTAAACAAGGACCCGAGGACCCAGTCCCTGAGGTGGTCCAACGGCCGAAAGAATCGGGTCCGAGGGTCCTTATTTTTGCACATTTACCTCGTCAAGAGTAATAATTTGTTTTGTTATGCCATGTTTGCTAAAAGTTGTGTAAAACCATACTCACGCAAGCACTTAAAATAAACTTTGTATCATTTTATTTCCATCGTATGTCCCAATACTTTACTCATAGGTATATCATGTATATGACTGCCATGATATGTCTGGAATATGGTGTATTTTAAACAACATTCACTCACTTAGATTTGTAATATACCATATTTCCTCTATTTGACGCCCGTGCATCTAATATTTTCATGCAAGCTGTTGCCATGGTGTCATAATGGGTACTCACTACCTAACTGAAGTCTGCACCACATACCCTTGACATGTTGTTTCGAAAGACGGGAGGAGATACCAGTAGTGAAAGGGAGTAATCATTTCATGCCATAACTAAATTTAAAAGGGATCATTAATTTCACCAAACGATGGACCCGGCGTCTAATCATGCTAATAGAGCCCTGGTTTCTATTTTTGGGACAGTGCGTATGACCCGGCGTCTGTTAGAGGGTGGTGTGTTATTGGAGGTCCGGCAGCTGATAGAGGTAATACGGTACCTGATAACTGTGAGTTTCAGAAACCAAGGGAGCTATGGTGCCACAAGGGTATGGGTGCTTATTGGGACATTGTACGCCAGGTGATTTCCTGGCCACAACTCATAGTTTAGTATCGTCGGCTATTAGATCCTGGCATGTATTGGAGGTCTGGCTGCTCATAAAGGAAGTATGGTACATGATAACTGTGATTTTTGGAAACCAAGGGAGCCAAGATGCCACAAGCTTGCTTATTGGGACATTGTACACCAGGTGATTCCCTGGCCACAACTCATAGTTTAGTATCGTCGGCTATTAGATCCTGGCATGTATTGGAGGTCTGGCGGCTCAGTACGGTTCCTGATAACTGTGATTTTTGGAAACCAAGGGAGCCAAGATGCCACAAGCTTGCTAATTGGGACATTGTACGCCAGGTGATTTCCTGGCCACAACTCACAGTTTAATATCGTCGGCTATTAGATCCTGGCATGTATTGGAGGTCTGGCGTCTCAGTACGGTTCCTGATAACTGTGATTTTTGGAAACCAAGGGAGCCAAGATGCCACAAGCTTGCTAATTGGGACATTGTACGCCAGGTGATTCCCTGGCCACAACTCATAGTTTAGTATCGTTGGCTATTAGATCCTGGCATGTATTGGAGGTCTGGCGTCTCAGTACGGTTCCTGATAACTGTGATTTTTGGAAACCAAGGGAGCCAAGATGCCACAAGCTTGCTTATTTGGACATTGTACGCCGGGTGATTTCCTGGCCACAGCTCACGTTGTGGGGGATGGTGTTCAGGTAAAGGGGGCGACTTAATAGGTTATGGTATTCATGGGCCTTGTTAGCTTGAGTCTCCCTAGGACAAGGTATTGGGGCTGAGGTCATTAGGAAGGAGAACTGTCACATCCATTCAACCAGCTCAGGGAATAATGATGATAACATGGCAGGCAGGGAAGCACATGGCTCACACGTGATCAACTTGGACACTTTCAAAAATATGAAACTGTTTTCTGTGACACAACCACATGCGTGGCGGAGTTAGCATGAATTTCAATGGGTCTGTGTCAAAATCCTAATGTAAACATATTAATGTTGATTATGTTTGTTAATGTTATATATTCAAATATTCAAATACTATTCAAATCTCAAGAATCCCTGGACCCCTATTATGAACACTGCAGAGATTGATGTAGAAACTTCCTCAGAAACTGAATCTGATAATGTAAATATTGATTTGAATTATGTCATAATATAGCTGCCGGTAGTTTAAAGTGATCAACAAACAAAATAAGGATGTTCACAGCTGGTGTTACACAGTTTCGGTTGATAAGCCCGAGATAACCTACACTGGACGTTACAACTAGTTGTGAAATATGTACGGACAGTGGCCCAGTTGTTGCTTATTTTTAATTTGGGGAATTAAGGTTGTGTTTTCCCCATGAATTTTATCGGTCATTAGCAAACATGGGCTTCTCTGCAGAGGTTTCTGCTAGTTTGTACCAGATGCCAAGCTGACCAGTCCTCTATCTCATCACACCTACAGATCCATGTGGTCATCATTAGATACTGTTAGGATGCCAACTATCCTTATTGGCCTTATTAGAAATACCTTTATTATAATATAAGTTGTAGCAGGATCACCAGGGGTGCATGGGGTTTTATGCATCCTGCAATAGGTTTTGTACCACGAGCCAGAGGTTTTATGCATCCTGCAATAGGTTTTGTACCACGAGCCAGAGGTTTTATGCATCCTGCAATAGGTTTTGTACCACGAGCCAGAGGTTTTATGCGTCCTGCACTAGGTTTTGTACCACGAGCCAGAGGTTTTATGCATCCTGCAATAGGTTTTGTACCACGAGCCAGAGGTTTTATGCATCCTGCACTAGGTTTTGTACCACGAGCCAGAGGTTTTATGCGTCCTGCACTAGGTTTTGTACCATGAGCCAGAGGTTTTATGCGTCCTGCACTAGGTTTTGTACCACGAGCCAGAGGTTTTATGCGTCCTGCACTAGGTTTTGTACCACAAGCCAGAGGTTTTATGCGTCCTGCACTAGGTTTTATACCAAGTGGTATAAAACCTAAAGAGGGACGCATAAAACCCCATGTACCCCTCGTGATCCCGCTACAACAAATTTATCTTACAGACATGTTTTAAAATGAAAAATAATTCAAACAAATTCGAAATTGATAGAAAACAGTTGTTTGATTGAGCTGAGGTTAACTTATGCTTTGTCACGTGACTTCTATTGACTCGGAAAAAGCATGCAGCTTTTTGCTTATAAGCTTATAAGGTATTTATTCTGCCTCTCAGAAATAGACATGCAGCCTGACTTGTTCGTGGCGATTTTTTCCCCCGCTGAGAAATTTATTCCCATCCAATGTGGGATACAGTATTTTAACAAGCTTACATGAACCAATCAGATCTCCTCATTCTGACATGGAGGTATGATAAGTGCATTTATGTCAATATTGGAGAAGGTTTAGAACTAGTAGACAACATTCTGATCTTAACCAGTGGTAACTCTAAACATTTGTTTTACCTCATTTTATCTTAAGTTATCCAGTCTCAGAAATTAAGGAGGGCTTGGGCTCTTTAGGTTTGCTGCTATAGTATTTGCAGAAAACAAATAAAAAAAATTTTCTTTTTCTTCTAACATTAGGGTCAAGACATAAACCCTGTGCTTATTTTCTGAGAAAGAACTTCAAGAGAGTATAGCCTCAGGGAAGATGTAAGAGTGTAAGGTGTAAGTTGCTGCCATGCAGTTCATCTATTGATACGAGGATCATTTGGAGCTATTGAATATCTCCCACAGTTTAAGCCTGGGAAATCAAGAATCAAGCCATTCATCTGTATTATCGTTGCTTTATTCTGAATAGTTCACAGTGTTCCAGGATTAATCAAGTGTGTGTTATAACACTTGTATCCACTGCTAGACAGGTTTTGTATACATGGTAACTAGTTAGCAAACCGGTTGTTGGGGAGCCAATTGTATAAACTCAATGGACCCCTACGGGAGCTTACACAAGCTGCATTTATTCTTATGCCAAGAAGGACTATGATTTGGATTGTAGTGTTGCTGCCCTATTACATAAAGATATTTATAGGTTTATTTGTGGAGTGATTGACTTTTGGGGAGACAGTGTCAGTTACCCAACCCGACTTGTCCCTTGGATATTCAGGTAAAGATACTTATATAGAGGATATTATATGAGTGTTCATGTCAAGGGAAATACCAGAATTTTGGCACGAGTGTCGTAAACATAGGATAACACACGTAACCATGGTAACAAGGACACAAATATAATGTTCCATTTATTACCGAAGTCGATACATACAAAGACAAATTTTAATAGTGTTTACCTATAGGGACAGCAAGTCACAACAGCGTAGGTAATATACAGTGATCCCTCCATTACCACTGTCACCGGGGTCCAAGAAACCGACCCCGCGTTTTAGGAAAGAGCGCTGTACAGATATTCCTTGCTGAGGTTCACATTACATAATGATGGTAGTGAATGGAACAGTGGCGCAATTATTTCACAGTGGCATGGGACATGTAGATCTATGTAACTAACAACTCGTGTTGTCTGACATTGATTAATGAATGATTTGCATACTCGTATATGCAAGGGGCTGACGTATGGTTCTCGGTAGGAAGTGACAACTTGGAGACGATGGCTTTCAGTATATAGAGTTTTACTTTATACATGTAGATATATACATACAAAAGACACTATGTGCCAGGTCAGCACATAGTGGTAGTGGTTGTTGTCAGGTGCCCCGGAGCACCCAGCTTAACCATGTTAACCCTAGCTAGGCTTAGGGTATAAGACCTTTCTTTTTCCTTCTCTCTGGACCAAGCCTTATATAAAATAGCCACGGTCACCTGACATTTAGTAAGTAATAAATATAAATGTAAACAGTACTTCATCAACAGGATGACAGACGGTCGATGTACACAAAAGTGGGGATTAACAATTAGGATTAGCATCTTGTAAATAACAGCAATTAAGTGTTTCAAGGCATATAGATGTCATGGCTCCAGGGTAATGAGCCTTTGCAATTAAATGTTCTTCAGACAATGGGTGTCGTAAATCAGTCGCTATGACAACACTGATCGTGGATGATGATTCAAAATGCATGCATAAAAAAAATATAAATACTTTTTAAGTGAAAATGAATCAAAGTACAGTGTATTATTTTATGACTGGATGTTATACATGTAAAATCTAAATAAGGATACAAACTGTCGTTATATTCTAAGTTTTTTCGGAAGAAAATTGGTCCGATCGCCGACCTACTCACATTATCGATCAAGGACATTACAAAGCCGAACAAGCCTTGTATCGAAACTAATGTGCGACCAAGGCTGTGATTGGTTAATAAATAATGACGTGTCAAAGTTATGAAAAACCCGGACACAGCCGGCTCCCTGTATGCACTTTATGTACAATGTACATGGATGTGTGTAACTACACGGTTATTTGAGCAATTTATACAAATTTTAAAAAACACAAACGTAGATTTGAGTGGATGAGAGATATATTTTGTTCTATTATCAATGATAATTATGCACAGGGAAAATGTTGCGTTGAAACACTCATACCATGCAAACGGTGTGTGTACATGAGGTAATGAACGCATTTTTATTTACTAAAAAAAGTCACTGATTTTCATTTGTTTGTTCGTTTACAAATACACACACGTGTATTCGACTTGGAATTAATCTCATCAGTTTATTTGTAACTTTATTTGCTTTAACACGCTTTTAGGGGGAAATTCTTCATGCATTTTGGGGAGCCAAGGTGTATCCGGAGTAGGGGTACATCGAGGAGCGTTAAGTCGAGGGATCACTGTATATTCATCTGACGTGACCCGTAATGGGATGTCCTCAGATCTTTGTTTAGCGGTAGCGAGAACTAAGGTCTGATTTTAATGAGATTGACTGAATGTTATCATATAATGCTATCAGTTGGTAAAAGTGCAAATATGTTATCAGACTTTGTCTGTGCTGTTACTGTTAAAGTTTTGAAAGTTGACTATTCTCATTTCCTTACGAGTTTATGCTTGGAATAAGCAACAATAACCTCAAGAAGTGCCATTTAGGTTGTTGGTATAGTTTCTGATCAAGTTCTATATTTGAGATGAGCAATTCCACATAAGATTTGTTTATGAATTTTTTCTTGTCTGTGCTGTTACCAAACCTCACGTTTTTATTTGATTAGTGTCTCATAAAAAATACACCTTACACTTTGGTATGCACATTCATTGAGGTTTTTTTTTGACTACCTTTGCTTCCTAAACAAAGAACACAGAAATAGTTATTATAGTTTTGGCAATTACAAAATATTTTGTCTTTCCTGTTACCATGTTGTCTGTCCTGTTACCGTGAATGTCTTTCCTGTCACCAGGTTTCTGCCATCTCAAAAGTTATAATTGGTTCAACTTTGCTGACAAATATATATAATTCATAAAATGAGTGTAATAACTATTATTACCTTATAGAAAAATAATAGTTCCATTTCAGTGTAAGCAGTAGACAGGTTTATCGTACATCTTTTCAAATAATTCCATTGTATGCATATATTTACGGTCTAATAATTTAGTAAAGCCAATGAATGAAATTTTATAGCTGTTGGTATTTGAACTATGTCGAAATGCAACAACCATATCATAAATTTAATTCATTTTAGAATTATTTTCGGAGACAAAAACTTAATTTTATGCACGGTAACAGCACAGACATTTGGTACAGAGATGCCAAAAATAGTTTCCGCAAGAAGGAAAATAAGACATATTGAGCCTGCACACTTTACACTTGTATTCAGTAATTGTTATGTTGTTTATCTGCTCAATAAAAACATTTCAAAAATGAATTCTGATTTGTTGTTTTTTCATAGTCCAAAATGTTACTTTTTTAGAGAATGACCCATATACATATTACTTGGAGGGTAGTATAACCTTGAAATTTCTAAGATGTTCCGCTAAAAGATCAAAGTGAAGAAAGTGTTCTCATCAGGTCTTCACACACAGGGAGACAATGTATAAGAGTGCCAGATCTTAGATTTATGAGATTTCAAGATAGTACAAAATTTTGAACATTTCACAAATCCTCTCCTAAGCGACTTGCTGACAATGTCACTTCGAACATTGTAAACGAGTTAGAGAGTCTGATCGGGTTGTTAAATCTTTTGAACATGCAGACATGTGAAGCTGACCTAACATGCATGCTTATGGATCAGCCTGCATGCAACATTAAACATGGACAGGTAGATGTGACATGAAGCTGGATAGATGAGGTCTCCAGTGAACAAAGAGCTGATTGTGGGAAGGGAAACTGACGTGTTACAGACAGCTAGAATCCTTCCTGCTGTAGTGACCCTGAAAGTCGGACCAGGTAATGTCAGAAAGTTTAATGAAAATAGTTCCACCTTTCGCTTGTCAGATACCAGAACTGTTCACTCGTTTTCAGAACAAGCTCCTGTGTAGGACCAATTTCTTGCAACTTGTGAATAGTCCTAGTTTCTGACACGCTTTTGTTCATCCGATTCCAGACCTATTCTCTCGTTTCATGAAATTGGTATTTCAATGTTCCCTCACTATTGCACCTGTCAATATAGCTCTAACTCAGTTATTCACTGTCATGCATGGCTCCCCAAATTTACTTATATTTTTAATAAACTCAAGTTTTACACTGGTGCAATGTTTTTCCCCATCTCAAAAAATCGGATCAGCTGTTCACCACCCCTAGCACGTGACCCCGGAAATACAAGTCAACAATTCCAAACCGAAGTTCGTAATTTAATCCCATTATTATTCAATCTGGTTATAAAAGCATGTTCATTGTACTTCTGGACTTATATTTGTAATATGTTTTATGAATTTTATTCAAAATTTCTCTCAATGTTATTAGCATATATTTGGGCGAAATCGTGTGTGAAATGTACATGGGAGCTTGTTAAGTGTTATAAATAGTAGCATGACGTACTGGCCAAATGAGACTCATATCGGAGAAAATCTTGACCTTTGATTTAAAAAGTAGCTCCATCATGATGAATATGTGTTAACTAATCAGTAGGACGACGTGGTATGATGTGTATTGAGTGCATGGTTATGTCACACACAGATAGCAGGCTCAAAAGAGGCGTCATCGGGATATAATCGTTTCAATGCCTTTAGAAACAGAACCAAAGTATTCAGGCTCAGCCGACTGCAGCAGGTTACAATCAAAGGCATGTCTCAGGAACACAGGTAAATTTGTAGCATTGTGATGATACGGAACGGAATGTTTAAAAATATTGTGCTGCCAATATTCAAGTTCGGTCATTTGAAAATTGACAGTGTGGAGTGTGGTGTAGTGTGGAGTAAAACAACAAACAAACACAATGGGCAAAGACACAAAAGAAGGTGGTACAGTTTGCTTAAAAATCTGGTGTCTACAACTATACATAACTTAAACACTTGAGATGTGCTTCAGTCACTCCCCCGGCCTTGTGCTATAAGGTGTACAAGGAGTAGCATGGAAATGGATCTGTCCACAAGCGGATCCAGAGCGGATCCCACCCTTTGAAAACCAAATGTAGTATGTTGTAGGCAGCCAATCTGACTGAGAGAAGATTTTGATATTTTTTACCCCTCCCTTTTCCTGTCACTGTTTGTTAGGAGACAATCTACCAAAGAGTGGTCTAGTGATACACAGGAGATATTTATAGATGTCAACTTTATTATGACGAATACAAGGTTTCGGAGTATGTGCTTAGTCCTTCAGGTGGAATGGCCATACTCATAATATAAAAGTTGACATCCATAAATATTCTCTTGCTTATGTATGGTACTTGTCATAAATCCTGGCTGGCGCTCAGCATTAAGGGGCTAAAACAAAAGCTGGTCAGCTCAGAGTCTTTATACTGGGTCACACACAGCACACTGTCACTTCAGTTTGTTTACAATCTGTTGTGTTCTGATGTTATGACAGTCCCCTCACCAGTCGGTATATGCTAGACAGATCATGCTGCACACTTGTGATGTTCTGCTGAACTTGCATTAGCTGAGATTAATAAGACTCTAGATGTGACAGACACCCTCACGAGTCGGACACCCCTCACGAGTCAGACACCCCTCACGAGTCAGACACCCCTAATGAGTCAGACACCCCTCAGGAGTCAGACACCCCTCACGAGTCAGACACCCCTCACGAGTCAGACACCCCTCACGAGTCAGACACCCCTAATGAGTCAGACACTCCTCATGAGTCAGACACCCCTCACGAGTCAGACACCCCTCAGGAGTCAGACAACCCTCACGAGACAGACACCCCTCAGGAGTCAGACACCCCTCACGAGTCAGACACCCCTCACGAGTCAGACACCCCTCACGAGTCAGACAGATCACGCTGCGCACTTGTGATGTTCGGCTGATCTTGCATTAGCTGAGATTAATAAGACATACATGTAATACTTATAAGGTTAGAAGTAACCGAGTTCATAAAAATGATATGTGCAATAGCGCAAATGTTGCTTCTCTCACACCAGTGTATTGTTTCAATCATGCGAACGGCACTGTTGACGTCATTCAAATCTTATTGGGACGTACGGACAGAGTGACGTCACTCTAGAAATGACATCATTACTGAAGATTGTTGACGTCATTTGACAACTGGGTTTTTTAAAACAGTGATCAGTGCATTTTTCTAAAGGGGAGTTTTGAAAGGATTAGGAAATAATGTGTGTCATACTGATTTTATGAAACTCATTTGAGAATTAATGTATTATTCTTGCTCTCGCTTGGTAAATAGAAGAAATCTGACTCTCGTTTCATCAAACCAGAATGACACATGCCTGTATAATAATCTCTATAGATGTGAGAGACCCCCTCACTTGTCAGACAGTCCACGCTGTAGCCCAAGGGGATGTACTTGTATAATGCTCTGAATATATTACTGTGTCAAGTGGACACACTATATTCTGACCTGTAAGAGCCTGATTCGGTTGTCGTATTCTTGGGGGGCCGTGAACTGTTGTAAACTTGGTACATAGTTAGCTTGAGAAGTGTACTTGGTATTGGTGACGACAAATACTCAGCTTTGTCAGTTCAGTGAGAGGTCGCTCTGGAGATATATACATGAAAGGCGATGAGCTTGTAACGTAGATTTCATAGATTTGATATGTGTGAATCTGAAATCCTAGAAAATGGCAAAGATATCAGCTGGACAGAATGGAGCGGCTTGAGTGGAGTAGGTTGAACATCAAAGAAACAACTTATTGTACAAGTCAGCTGAAGAGTGAGTGAGTGAGTGAGTTGGGTTTAACGCCGCTTTTAACAGTATTCCAGTTATATCATGGCGTGTCTCAGACGTTTACCACTTCGTTGAAACCCATGAGCATGGGTATGGTGCTGACAAACCTAGAAACATAATTGGGGCGAACCAGGATTCGAACCCACAATCATAGGTTTCTGGAGTGCCCAAGGGACGCAACTCTGCACAGCGAATCGCGGTGCCTTAGATGACTGGGCAACCTGTGCCCCCAGTCAGCTGAAGAGCATGATATAAGCTTGACAAGTGGCTATGGCGACAAACTCGTACCTCTCTGTCAGTAACATGATATACATGATATTGCCACATATACCAGGCATAACTTCATTTTAACGATATATGTTATTATCAAGTCCATTGAGAGAAAGTCACCACTATCATGACTATTCAGGCTTTTAAGGGATGTCCTTATCTGTCACCACTATCATGACTATTCAGGCTTTTAAGGGTCGTCCTTATCTGTCACCACTATCATGACTATTCAGGCTTTTAAGGGATGTCCTTATCTGTCATCACTATTCAGGTTTTTAAGGGTCGTCCTTATCTGTCACCACTATCATGACTATTCAGGCTTTTAAGGGATGTCCTTATCTGTCACCACAATTCAGGCTTTTAAGGGATGTCCTTATCTGTCACCTTTATTCAGGCTTTTAAGGGTCGTCCTTATCTGTCACCACTATCATGACTATTCAGGCTTTTAAGGGATGTCCTTATCTGTCATCACTATTCAGGTTTTTAAGGGATGTCCTTATCTGTCACCACTATCATGACTATTCAGGCTTTTAGGGGTCGTCCTTATCTGTCACCACTATCATGACTATTCAGGCTTTTAACATGTTTAAGGGATGTCCTTATCTGTCATCACTATTCAGGTTTTTAAGGGTCGTCCTTATCTGTCACCACTATCATGACTATTCAGGCTTTTAAGGAATGTCCTTATCTGTCACCACTATCATGACTATTCAGGCTTTTAAGGGATGTCCTTATCTGTCATCACTATTCAGGTTTTTAAGGGTCGTCCTTATCTGTCACCACTATCTTGACTATTCAGGCTTTTAACATGTTTAAGGGATGTCCTTATCTGTCATCACTATTCAGGTTTTTAAGGGTCGTCCTTATCTGTCACCACTATCATGACTATTCAGGCTTTTAAGGAATGTCCTTATCTGTCACCACTATCAAGACTATTCAGGCTTTTAAGGGATGTCCTTATCTGTCATCACTATTCAGGTTTTTAAGGGATGTCCTTATCTGTCACCACTATCATGACTATTCAGGCTTTTAAGGGTCGTCCTTATCTGTCACCACTATCATGACTATTCAGGCTTTTAAGGGTCGTCCTTATCTGTCACCACTATCATGACTATTCAGGCTTTTAAGGGATGTCCTTATCTGTCACCACTATCATGACTATTCAGGCTTTTAAGGGTCGTCATTATCTGTCACCACTATCATGACTATTCAGGCTTTTAAGGGATGTCCTTATCTGTCATCACTATTCAGGCTTTTAAGGGTCGTCCTTATCTGTTACCACTATTCAGGCAAGTGAATGTTTCACGTTATGTTGCATCCCTGAAAAGAATTCCTCTATTTTCATGTTGCAGATATTAAAATGCTGAAGTGAATGAAGCTAATAACCTGAATCTTCGTGTGGAAACACAAGCAAAATGTCAGATGTTCATCACAACAAAATTTCTGTTGTTTGTTATGTTTTTGGCGTTATGCATTGGAACTTGATACTTGTTGTCAATCTCTTTGGCCAAGTATATGCATGATATGTGTGCTTGTTGTTTAATGCCATAATATTCCAGCGGCAGACAGCGTCTCCCAAACCTGTGTCACTTAATGTGTACACTTTCATAAGCTTGTATTATGTGTGTTATGCAAGTTATGTGAAATTCTAAAAAGGTACCAGTTTACACAATAGTGTCCTCTATTCACTCCCTTTTCGTGGCCTAGTTATGTTGTATAACAGTGAATTGATGCCATGTGTATGTCGTACATAACACACATTTGTCTGCCCAGCTGACTCTGAGGTGTTGTGTGTATTACGTGTGGAATATATGGCATCAGCGGTCAGAGGATGTAGGCAGTGTTCCAAATAATGTTACAGCCCAACAAGACAAGTGACCATCAAGACATGTGACTAAACATTGAAAAATAGCAAAAACTAAGAGACAAGTCATGTCTTGATTCAGTTGAAATAATGCAAACAATTACTTGAGAATCTTATTGAGAGTTCATAATGATACTGAATACATAAGTAGCCTTAATATTATCTGCCAGATATTTAAGTAGATCGAGGAAAATTTCATGCAGCCCGACAGAAAAGTGCCCTGCCGCGGGCAGTTATTTCGGACACTGGATGTTGGTCTTTGGCACATGCCAGGATGTGAATACAGACCTATTACAGAGGTACTGTCACAGCTCTTTGCAAGATGTCTGTGAAAGGGAAGTGTATGCACTGTCTACACACTGTAAATCTCATTAAAAGCAGATCTTAGTTCTCACTACCACTAAACTAAGAACATCCCGTTACAGATCGCGTCCGAACGACCTCTCATCCCACCAATCAGAGCGTTGCTTACCAGATCAGGAAAGTGACAGTCGGAATGTGTTTTCTTATCATGCAACCACAAAATCGTTAACAGCATGGTATTGTGAATGACAGTTAAGGGCGGTACGACCGATTCCATCAAAGTCATCGTCCAGAATTTTCTTTTGTTCATTTTTCAAAGTTAGAACCAATATTTTTCAAAGGGTAGTCAGGAGTGGAATTTAAAACTTGTGCCACAAAGTTCGAGAAAACTGCTTTCTGATTGGCTGATGTCAACTTCTTGTTTGTCATTTCATTTGTCAGTGAAAGTTCATGAAAGGTCATTTTGACGTTACCCCTTAAAAGGATGTTCTCAGATTTTTGTTTTGCCGCATTGAGAACTAAGATCAGATTTTAAGGAGATTGACACACTGTGCACCCAACACTCTGTCTGCTTGTATACTACTCAAAAGACATTAAGGACCACTCGATTCTTTATATTACTATGGTTTTTTTCTTTGTTGCTTCACACTGCACTCAGCAATATGCCAGCAATATGACAGTGGTCTGTAAATAATTGTGTCTGGACCAGATAATGCAGTGATTGACATCATGAGCATGATGAGCATGACGGTTGTCTGTAAATAATTGTGTCTGGACCAGATAATGCAGTGATTGACATCATGAGCATGATGAGCATGACGGTTGTCTGTAAATAATTGTGTCTGGACCAGATAATGCAGTGATTGACATCATGAGCATGACGGTGGTCTGTAAATAATTGTGTCTGGATCAGATAATGCAGTGATTGTCATCATGAGCATCGTTCTGCACAATTGGGATACGATGACATGCATCAAACAAGTCGGCCACCCGATGACATTATGGGTTGCTGAAGACCAATTCTAACCCGGATTTTCACAGGTATAATACTAATACTAATTACCCTGTCATACCACCTGAAAGAATCAGGTGATCCTTAGTTTCTTTTGAGTAGTATATATGATGACTTAGATGCAGCAGTGAAGGAGTACCCAGTAAGGTGTGACTGTTTTCCTTCTGGTGCCATACAGGCAGCTTTGGTTATATACTCCCAAGGGAGCTGAGAATGAACATTGAGTGCACACTGACCCATTGACCGAGGTAATAATGTAGCACTCTGAGCATGGATTTGTGCACAGTAAATATACATGTTATTATCATCACACAAGGTTGGGCGGTTACAATCTTCACTTGGCTGATTGTGTTATCGTAAATACATTATCCTCACTTCATTTGGTGTTTTGCTCATTCTGAATATCTGGTGAACACAGTACCATGGGACTACGTGTGCCACTTTATACTTTATCACCTTGTCTTGTGTATCCTCCACACCTTCAAGACTTACAGACAACAATCAGTACTGTCATTGTTGCCATTGGCAACCTGCTGTGATGGAGGCTCCTCGATTTGCCACCACTATTGTTTCCGATAGGGCGTGCAATCAGGCGTACTGGCCATGCTGACTGGATAGACAGGAGGTCACCAGACGTGGGTCATCTCAAAACTTTTGTTTCCATTGTACATTTGGGCATTTCATTTTTATATAAATTGTCATATAGACATTTGTATGTTACATGAGATAACTTTTTGTACATCTTATCATGCTTATGATATGCATTGATGATATATGACATTGTGCAAGCTTATGTACAGTTAACATGGTACTACACAGCTGTCAGACCCGTGAAGATTCCGGGATAGAATAGGTATTCAGCAAGCCATGCCTGCCGTGAAAGGTAACTATGCTTGTCGTAAGAGGCGACTAACGGGATCGGGTGGTCAGGCTTGCTGACTTGGTTGATGCATGTCATTGTATCCCAATTGCGTAGATCGATGCTCATGATATCAATCACTAGATTGTCTGGTCCAGACTTGATTATTTACAGACCGCATCATATAGCTGGAATATTGCTAAGTGTGGCATCAAACAACAAACAAACAAACAAACAAACATAGCGGTCAAGGCATATAATGTTCTATTTAATTCAATGATTAGCATGAATGATGTTCACCTTATCAATTATACGAAATCAGGCTGAGTTAAGTTCACAAACACCTTTGTGACAGTCCTCAAGTTGGTCGTGAACTGAGATGCCCCCTTTGCGTGTAAAACACAACTACTGTTAATCCCTTAACAGCGTGGTGGCAGACTGAGGGTAAGCCGTGGTAACACTGCCAAGGTGATCATAGTGACCTTGTTCCTTCATTCATCACTCACAAGCATCACAGGGCTGTTGTCAGCTTTGAGATCAATTATTTTTAAAATCTCATTCACCAATGCCAAATAATTTGAAGAAGCAGATCATTTTCTTTATGTATGCATGTACACTAACAGCAATTTGATGCTAGCATAGAGATATTATCATGGTTATCATGTAGTAATGTGATAGAAGTGTAATCAATACTTGTGTACGAATGTACATGGACATTCCAGGACATTCTCTGTAATAGATACAGCAGTACGACCATGATGTCTGGTATATATGTAGATAGGACTGGTGTATATCATGTTTTATCACATGGCCATATAAGTAATATTGACCTATATATCAGTATTGATTGACAGTTGAGTTGTATTGTCCTTGATGAGTGCTGATTGTGACAGCTGTAATCAGATGTGTATCACTTCCACCCTGGCACATCATAACACAATCAGTCATATCCAAAACATTGTCATTCACAATAATAAAACCAGTATTAATTGTTAATGTAAATATTTGTGATCATTAACATCACTTCGTATCTATATGTTAATTGCTGTATGTTTCCAGTTCTTGTATTATGTGTATATTTACATAAGATAACAGGGGCGGTCGGGTAGCCTAGTGGTTAAAGCGTTCGCTCGTCACGACGAAGACCCGGGTTCGATTACCGACATGAGTACAATGTGTGTAGCCCATTTCTGGTGTCCCCGCTGTGATATTGCTGGAATATAGCTAAAAGTGGTGTAAAACCATACTCACTCACTCACTCACTCACTCACTCACTCACTCACTCACTCACTCACTCACTCACTCACTCACTCACTCACTCACTCACATAAGATAAGAAAAGAGAAGACTTCATTTTCCCAAAGGAAATTCAAATTGCACAGTTAATTCACACTAAAATATGAAAAAAAGAAAACATATCATATTAGAATATGTACATAAGAAATAAGACACTTACTAATATTATATGCTAATATCAGAATATAGTGTAAGACACTTACTAAGGTAACCACAGATAAAAATATAGAGAAATGTACATGTGGCAGTGTGTACAGCGAACAGGTCACAAATCAGTTGAAGCTTGGGATGTCTACTCCCCAGGGAGTTGAGAATGAAAGTTCAATGGAGTACACACTGACCATGTTAAATGTTTACGACATGTACTCTGCCTCAGGTTGGCAATCTTCCAGGGCTAGGGTGTTTACACTCTCATGGTTGAATGCTAGTAACATGATAACATTCGTACTTATCATCTGATATAGTTTCCGTTCTTGTTACATTGAATGACGTTCATTTTTTGTAGAAGCGCCATGTGATCTTGGACAAGTTCCTGAAGCTGCACCTGACGGTGACTGACGGACCTCAGGGAACTCCCAGATTTGGGTGAGTGTGAGAAGCTGTATTATATGACATCTGATGTCACATATATTAGATGATGAACAATAGCACAACATATCGCCTTGCCACTGTCATGGAGATACAATCAGCAATAGCACAACATGTGCAATAGCACAACATGTCGTCTTGTCACTATCATAGAGATACAATCAGCAATGTTGTGAAGAGGCAACTTACATGATTTAGCAAATGTCCTGTCAGTCACATGGTTACAACTATATTCCGTTCATTCAATTGTACTCTGGGTCAAGTCTGGTCACAAGACCAAAATACTGAATAAAATACTGTCTGTCTGTCTGTCTGTCTTTCTTGTCTGTCACCAAATGGATAATGTGGTCAGGCTTGCTGACTTGGTTAATGCTTGTCAACATTTCCCATTTACAATGACAGATGCTCATGATGTCAATCACTAGATTGTTGGCCCAGATTTTCAGACTGCTGTCATATAGTTGAAACATTGCTGAGCGCAACACTAAACAACAAACAAACAAGCAATAGCACAATATTGTTTGTCATATTTGTTCATATTTGTTGGTCAAGTTCATCCTTTTAAAAAAAATGTTTGATTTTCACTGTAATGTGGTATATGCTGGAACAAGAGGCATGTTAATGGGATTTGTAACCCCTGATTGACCAATCAGATTACAGTAATCTCCAAATTGATGGCAGCATGTGTTTTTTTACATGTCATAAACGATTTGAGTTATAAAAAAACTATCTCTGGCATGACTGGTGTAAAATCTTACATCATGACTGTCTGTTGGTCTCCATTTTGATATATCAATTAAGAAAGCATGTTTTGTAGGTTAAGGTATGACATGCAGCGCATGCTGACAGGCGTGATGAGGCTCAGGCACCACAGATATGTACTTTATGTAGGTACGAACAGTGCAGAATGTGTAACAGCAGGGGGAAAAAACAAGGGCGCTGTTGGGTCAGGCATTGTATGTGATTGATGGGTGCTGCCTGATAAGGCAGGAACATAAACCAGCTTGTTCAGAATGAGTTGTGGGGATCCCAGTCAGTAGTATCTTTCTGCTTCTTACCAAGGATACAGAGCAACTAATGTCGATGTTACCATTCTTATGGTATGGCACACTGTCCATTCATATCAATCATTTACCAAGTTATTCTAATGTTAATACAAGTCGTATTTCTTAGACTTGTAAGTAGTGCTCAGATGACCCTCACTGGGAGTAGTAGTAGTAGTAGTAGTAGTAGTAGTAGCAGTCGTAGCAGCAGTAGTAGTAGTAGCAGCAGCAGAAGCAGTAGTAGTAATAGTAGTAGTAGTAGTAGCAGCAGCAACAGTAGTAGTAGTAGTAGAAGTAGTAGTAGTAGTAGCAACAGCAGCAGTATCAGTAAGGAGTAGTAGTAGCAGCAGCAGTAGTAGCAGTAGCATTAGCAGCAGTAGTAGTAGGGAGTAGTAGTAGTAGTTGTAGGGAGTAATAGTACTAGTAGTAGTAGTAGCAACAGCAGCAGTTGTAGTAGTTGTAGTAGAAGTAGTAGTAGTAGTAGCAGCAGCAGCAGCAGTAGTAGTAGTAGTAGTAGTAGTAGTAGTAGTAGTAGTAGTAGTAGTAGTAGTAGGGAGTAGTAGTAGTAGCAGTCAGGAGTAGCAGCAGGAGCAGTAGTAGTAGGAGGTCTATCTATATAGGGGCAGTCGGGTAGCCTAGTGGTTAAAGCGTTTACTTCTCACGGCGAAGACCCGGGTTCGTTTCCCGACATGGGTACAATGTGTGAAGCCCATTTCTGGTGTCCCTTGCTGTAATATTGCTGGAATATTGCTAAAAGCGGCTTCAAACCATACTCACTCACTCACTCACTCTATTTATATAGCTCTTAACCCCATCCATGCCAAAGCACATACAAACCCAAATACAAAAGATGTTTTGTGAATGTCTTGTGATGGGATTTGAATGTTGAAAGTGTTTTAGCATTCTTGAAACAGTCTGAATGTTGATTCATTTTCATTGAAGCATAAGATCTAAAGGAATTATCAAAAATTGTATTGTATTGTATTGTATTGTTTTTTATTGTATTGTATTCAATGTACAATTAGGAGATAAACATACTGTGTTTTCAATGTAGAGCTAGGTTACCTGTAGATTTAACCCCGCTGCGCGTTCGGTTCCAAATGTTAAATTTAGCAAGGTTAAATCTGAAAACACAGTATGTTTATCTCCATTCTACCATGACTAAATAAAACGCGAACTTTTTGGTGTTAGCAAATATACTGAGTGAAGCAGCATGGGTTGAGTTCAGTGTTTTGAGTGGGTTGTCGATCTGAATTACGGAATCACCGAACAAAATATGGTGCTGTATATAATCAAGCAGTTTGTTTACACTGTAATACTTAACTGGAACATAAGACAGGCATTGAAAGCATATAAGCATGGCAACTTGGTAAGCTAACATGAGGTGGGCATCCCTAAAGAAAACAACATTCCCTTTGTTGATTTCTGTCGTGTTTTTCTGCTCGAAATTTATTGCCACACATCCTTTGAATATTGTAGTAACCGCATCTGTGCATTTTGTAACCTGTAATTGTAGATATAATTATTTTAAAAAGCCGACCGACAATGACTGAAAAAAGTCCTATTCTATGAATATTAGCTTCAGCGGTGATGCAGCCGTCAAACCAGCTGTTTCAATCAGAGGGGGTTTATTTTGATTTAATAGCCTCTGATTGACCAATCAGAATCGGGTAAATTCCAAATTCATGGTAGAATGGAAACTTTCAAGGTATCTCTTGGTTATGTGAATTTTGTTCTTGTTCATGTGATTAACCAGCACCTGAAGTGCTCCCCCTCGTCACAGGAACTGACTCCTGCAGATGACATAAAGAACCCTTGAATCAAAATCTCATATCCGATGCAGGCCTATTTTGCACAGGACTATAAATAAACCGTGGGTTCATGATACAGGGAGTTTTCTTGGATTCAAAACTGAGAGCCCTTGCCAAGCAGATTGGAAAAAGAAATATTATATGTTCAAAAGGTTCCTTGTTTCTTAGTTTTAGTGGTCTTTTAACATTGTATATTAACATTACATTTAATAATGCTGTTGGTTTGTTGTTTTACGCCACACTCAGCAATATTCCAGCTGTATGGCGGCGGTCTGTAAATAATCGAGTCTGGACCAGATAATCCAGTGATTAATATCATGAGCATTGATCCACGCAAATTGGGATCGATGACATACATCAACCAAGTCAGCGAGCCTGACCACCCGATCCCGTTAGTCGCCTTTTACGACAAGCATAGTCGCCTTTTACAGCAAGCATGGGTTGTTGAAGACCCATTCACGGGCCTTTAATTATGTAAAACTAACTATTTAAAGCCTCTTCCTCATTAGGCCTCTGTATTGGTCATGCTGTCAGTGAAATACAAGTCGACATGACCAAGCCATGATGTTACATATAACCATGAAAACTATATTAATAGGAATTGGGAATGTGTTAATTCCAATGTGGCGGTCTGTAAATAATCGAGTCTGGACTAGACAATCCAGTGATTAATATCATGAGCATCAATCCACGCAATTTTTTTAACTTATCCTGCATTACTCCGTATTGCATTTACTGCTGTCTTTTGACAGAGAGACAAACTGTCACACAATCTCAGACAAACCTTAATTATTGACCAGTTTGGCAAGGACTAAAGGACTGGTGCCAATTTCTAACACTGATAAGTATAAAAATATTCAATTTATGATAAAATTTCCAATTATGAAAACGTACAACATCATTGTTGTAGCAGTACCTGAGATTACAGGTGTGCAGTATTGCTGAGACCAACATCAATCAAAAGCTCCTCCCCCTTTTGCCTCCATAGAAACATGAGGAACATCAGCAACCAGTTGAGTCAGGAGCTGATGAATGACATCCTGCTGGTGTCCAACAGTGCCCAGGATGAGAGCGACTCGTCTCAGCTGCAGCACTACCTCCTGGAGGGCCGAGGTTGGAAGCTGCTCCACGTCATACACAGTGTCGGGGTCAAGGTAGGCAGCGTACAGTGTCGGGGTCAAGGTAGGCATCATACTCAGTGTCGGGGTCAAGGTAGGCGTCATACACAGTGTCAAGGTCAAGGTAGCCGTCATACACAGTGTCGGGGTCAAGGTAGGCGTCATACACAGTGTCGGGGTCAAGGTAGGCAGCATACAGTATCAGGGTCAAGGTAGGCGTCATACACAGTGTCGGGGTCAAGGTAGCACTATCCTTTTCACTACATGTTTTCCTTAGTAGTTTTATTATCTCACAGTCATGTGATGAATGAATTACCGTGGCCTGCTTTTCCTTCCAGACGTTATCCAACAGTCGAGACCTGTGCAACCTGCTGCTGTCCCTTCTGCCCTGGGCAATCCAGTTCCAGCCATCGCAACCGCCCACGGAGTCCATCATCTTTAAAGGTGCAGTTTTTAGGACAAGCTTGTGTATTGAGTAGTTAGCTCACTGAGGACAGTCAGATTGATACAAAGATCTACTTATGTCCACGTTTACATCTGTCATTAAGCAGCCTTGTTTGTGTATATGATAAAGTTGGGTATTTATAATTGTAATTTTATTAAACTTGATATACTATGAATATCAATGCCAATTTATCCCCAAGTGTGATTAAAGTTGTGATAATTTTATCAGATGCAGAAATATACTGAACAAAAGAAGTTAGAGATCATGAATATTTTTGGGGAAATGTTTTTGTAGTGAAGACTAATTAAAATATCATAAAAAATATTCATGATCCCTAATTTATTTTGTTCAGTATAGCATGGGAAAGCCCTCTACCTCTACCAATAAAGTGTTAAAAAATCATGTTTTTTGTTGTTTTGTTGTATTTTACTGTCTGGACCTGCTATATAGATTTGTAAGGATTAGTTCTCTGTTTGTAGGGAGGGAACAGACCTGGATGCCCGTGCAGCAGTGTTTTGTGTACACTCAGAAACTCTCCAAGCTGAAGAGCTTCGGTTGTCAGAGAGAAACCTGCATGCACCCCAACCACCCCAGTCATCATGGCACAGAAACTCAGCACCACAGAAAACGAAGGTTTACAAAAATCTCTGGTTCTGTTGCACAGGAGAAGAATTCTGAGAGTGAGGAAGAAGAGGTGCAAGAGGACAAGATCAAACATTCTCGAACAAGACGGCCAGCTAGAGTACTGCTCTTCAAATCTACCGGAGTTCAGGAAGATGACGATTCAGGTTCTGACCAGGATTTGCTTGGAGCATTCCCTGACTTCCCCAGTGTTCAGGAGTCTGTTAGTTCAGCAGAACTCACTCTCATTATCTTTGACCTCTTACTTGACCTTTGTATCCTTGACCTTTCCCATGTTGCCCCTGGCAAGGTCATGTCCCCTACAATGCTGCCGCATCTACTTCATATTTTTTCCCGACTGTGTGAGACAGAGTCATCTGAAAATGCTTCTAAAATAAACTGGAAGGACAGAACAAAGTTGACTCTTCAGAGACATCTGATCCGTCTGATTTTGACAGCAAGTGGAATCATTGCCACCCAACAGAGTGGTGTCAAAATCTTGATGGGACACAATGCTGTTAGCTTGATCATGTCAGCCATTTCCTCTTTCGCAGATCCTAGTTCAGATTTCTGTGACGACATAGAATCAGACCACTTTGACCTTGTGATGGATGTCATATGTGGACTGCTCCTTCTCTTTGAAACAGTATTTGCAGGTCTGCCATTTAATCCTTCATTCATAAACTGTGCCTTGGGAATCCTGGATTGCTTCAAAACAAATAACGGTTTCCAGTACATCAAGAAATTGGTATATTCACCAAAGATGACAAAAATAGACTTGGGTAGTGTTCAAGGGGAACTTCAAGAAGATCCTTTAAAGAATGTAGCTTCTCTCATCAGTACTCTGAAGATGGTGAAGGTGAACTACATCCATGCAGTGAAATGCTTGAAGAGACGCCACAGGAACTGTGAGTACCAGATGTACCTGAGCCACCACCACAACATCCTGGGCTACCCATCAGGGCTGGAGTTGGAGCAGGTGGAGGCAGGTGGCGACAACAGACACAGGTCCTGGTCCTCCAACCCCAGTAAGTGCCAGATCGCTGTCTTGACGCAACTTCTCCTGGACATGCTGGCGGAAACTAAGTCCACAAAACTGCAGCTGCAGATCCTTTCAGCCCTCAGACATCCTGGGATCTGCTGCTGTATGCATCCCAAGACCATCATTGAAGCTGTGACCCCTCTGCTGCCAAGCTTCACCCCCGCCATCAGAAGCTGCAGCCTGGAGTCCCTCAATGACATCCTCCTGGACCAGTTCATGGGTTCAGAAGAACTCACTGACAAACAGCTACCAGAGATAAATGTGTGTAAGTTGTGTACATTTGAAGATAAGTTTTCCATGGCTTCTTCAGCTAGATCTCCAGAAGGGATGGGAGACCTGTCAAGAATAATTGATAGTGGATTTTCTAGCAGTGATAGACTTGAAGCAAAGAAATTGTGGTCATTACAGAGGTGGCGTCCTCTTCAGGTGTTCAGACAGTTTATTGTGTCCCCTGATGAAAGTCTTGCCTTGATAACTGCCAAGCATCTGATTGTGTTAGCCATTAGAGGAAACAGCGACCTGAAGCAAGAGTTGTTCTTCAAGGTCTATCAGCATGTTGTGCATTCTGCTCTGGAGGACTCCACTGAGATAATGTCCTTGACTGACACTTCTTCTGATGAACAACTGATTTCCTTAGGGAAGGTCCCAAGTTCTATCATGCTGTACTGTGTGTCAGCCTTGCCTTACGTGCTACAAGTGGACAAAGTCATGAATGTCTTTGTGGAGAAAGAGGGTCTTTCCAGACTCAACAACCTCTTGGAGGACAGTCATTTGAGAGCCCCAGTCATGGGAGTCTTTGAGGCATTGATAATGATCGATGAACAGAAGGTGAGAGAGATGAAAACAAAGAATGCAGAAGAAGTCACGAAGCTGACTTCCGAGTACATCCGTGGAACTGTGATGCAGATATTCATTGACATCCTGGCAAAGAAGACATGTGCAATAACTGCAGCATTTCAACAGCTGCATTTGGAGAAGCATGGCAGCAGTGGGAGTGGAACGGATCAACAGGATAGCGGTTCAGAGGATGACTCGACTTTCACCCCGTTGCCGGCCCGCCACCATGATATTGTTAAAGACCTGCCCTTGCTACAGGACATGTGGCAGACCTGTGCCAAGCTGTGTATGAATAGTCCGACATTCAGGTCCTTTTATAGGAACTCTCCGTGTCTGTACATTGTCCAGGAAACTCTGCTACTGACTCTGGAGCTTCTGGACGACATGGGGGGAGAGCTGTGCCAGTCAAGGTCGTCTGTCACGGAGACCAGCTCTGTGAGGTCCTTCTCCTGTCATCTGAAGAAGCTCACCTTCATCGAGGCCGTGATGATCGTCTGCTTCTCATGTCACACGGTCTCACCAAATCAAAAGGTAATGTCCATGAAACAGTGTTGAAAGAAGTTACGGTAAATTTTGAAGTTATATTTAACCTCAGTTAACCTTTTTTCTTGATCCTTCAATCACACCTTCATTAATGTCCTACATTTTTGTCATAAACTTGATTAACATGACTTGGTCTCAAATCTCAAATGTTTATACCCCCATAAAAGGAAAATAATTTTGAGGTAAATTTTAAATGGATAGGAGTGGAGACCAATGACTAAAACCTTCTCTTGTCCCACCGAAAACTTGGTCTCCTACTTGGGTACAATACATGAGAAGTTAGTTGTTGGTATACTGCTTGATTTGTTTGCTTGTTTGTTGTTTAATGCCACACTCAGCAATATTCCAGCTATATTATGGCTCTCTGTAAATAATCAAGTCTGAACAACACAAACCAGTGATGGACATCATGAGCATCGATCCACGCAATTGGAATATGATGACATGCACCAACCAAGTCAGTGAGCCTGACCATCCGATCCGGTTAGTAGCCTTTTACGACAATCTTGGGTTGCTGAGGACCTATTCTAATCTAATCTTCCCCGGTCGTATGTTGCTTGATCTTCCCTCTCATCCACTGACTGACTACCATGTGGGGATGTCGGGTTAGAATTGCTTCCCAGAAACCTTTGCTTGTAAGAGATGACTTAATGGATCTGGTTATCAGGCTTGGTTGATTGCGTGTCCTCACACCCAGGCAGCCTGGATCGTATTCACACCATCGATCACTGGATTGCCTGTTCCAGGCTTGATTATTTACAGGCCGCCATCATATAGCTGGAATATTGCTGAGTGCAGCATTAATGAGTGAGTGAGTTGGGTTTTAACGCCGCTTTTAACAGTATTCCAGTTATATCACGGCGTGTCAGCTTAATGTGGGAGGAAAGCCCGAAGTGATGCAGGTCTCAGACGTTTACCACTTCGGTGAAACCCACGAGCACGGGTATGGTGCTGACAAACCTAGAAACATAATCGGGGCGAACCGGGATTCGAACCCACAATCATAGGTTTCTGGCGTGCCCAAGGGACGCAACTCTGCACAGCGAATCGCGGCGCCTTAGACGACTGGGCCACCCGTGCCCCCGAGTGCAGCATTAAACAATAAACAGACGAACATATTGACCAGCTAACTGCTTGACTTGTGTGTACAGAAGGGTGGTGAGGAGGCTCACTGGAAGCAGCTGCGCGACTCCCTGCAGCAGTGCGTCAAGCTGGACCCCACCAAGCTGAAGGCAGTGTTCGACATGCTGCTCAACACCGCCCTGCCGCAGCTGCCATCCATCCTCGAGTACTCCTACGACCAGATCATTGCCATGTTGGTGAGTGGCGCCATTGCATGTTATGTACTCATCATAATGGTGAAGGTTTCAATAGTAAATTTAAAGTTCAGTAAATCATATGCTTACTTAATGCTTAGCTTTTCTGGACCTGGATGCTGTTGTAAAATCCACCTTAGCACTACTACTGTCGTAAGTCTGTGTTAAGGTATGGGAGTTACGATCACCTTAGCACTACTACTGTGGTAAGGTTTGGGAGTTGCCATCACCTTAGCACTACTACTGTCGTAAGGTTTGGGAGTTGCCATCACCCTAGCACTACTACTGTCGTAAGTCTTGTGGTAAGGTATGGGAGTTGCCATCACCTTAGCACTACTACTGTCGTAAGTCTGTGGTAAGGTATGGGAGTTGCCATCACCTTAGCACTACTACTGTCGTAAGTCTGTGGTAAGGTTTGGGAGTTGCCATCACCTTAGCACTACTACTGTCGTAAGTCTTGTGGTAAGGTATGGGAGTTGCCATCACCTTAGCACTACTACTGTCGTAAGTCTTGTGGTAAGGTATGGGAGTTGCCATCACCCTAGCACTACTACTGTCGTAAGTCTTGTGGTAAGGTATGGGAGTTGCCATCACCTTAGCACTACTACTGTCGTAAGTCTTGTGGTAAGGTATGGGAGTTGCCATCACCCTAGCACTACTACTGTCGTAAGTCTTGTGGTAAGGTATGGGAGTTGCCATCACCTTAGCACTACTACTGTCGTAAGTCTTGTGGTAAGGTTTGGGAGTTGCCATCACCTTAGCACTACTACTGTCGTAAGTCTTGTGGTAAGGTATGGGAGTTGCCATCACCTTAGCACTACTACTGTCGTAAGTCTTGTGGTAAGGTATGGGAGTTGCCATCACCTTAGCACTACTACTGTCGTAAGTCTTGTGGTAAGGTTTGGGAGTTGCCATCACCCTAGCACTACTACTGTCGTAAGTCTTGTGGTAAGGTATGGGAGTTGCCATCACCTTAGCACTACTACTGTCGTAAGTCTTGTGGTAAGGTATGGGAGTTGCCATCACCTTAGCACTACTACTGTCGTAAGTCTTGTGGTAAGGTATGGGAGTTGCCATCACCCTAGCACTACTACTGTCGTAAGTCTTGTGGTAAGGTATGGGAGTTGCCATCACCTTAGCACTACTACTGTCGTAAGTCTTGTGGTAAGGTATGGGAGTTGCCATCACCCTAGCACTACTACTGTCGTAAGTCTTGTGGTAAGGTTTGGGAGTTGCCATCACCCTAGCACTACTACTGTCGTAAGTCTTGTGGTAAGGTATGGGAGTTGCCATCACCTTAGCACTACTACTGTCGTAAGTCTTGTGGTAAGGTATGGGAGTTGCCATCACCTTAGCACTACTACTGTCGTAAGTCTTGTGGTAAGGTATGGGAGTTGCCATCACCCTAGCACTACTACTGTCGTAAGTCTTGTGGTAAGGTATGGGAGTTGCCATCACCTTAGCACTACTACTGTCATAAGTCTTGTGGTAAGGTTTGGGAGTTGCCATCACCTTAGCACTACTACTGTCGTAAGTCTTGTGGTAAGGTATGGGAGTTGCCATCACCTTAGCACTACTACTGTCGTAAGTCTTGTGGTAAGGTATGGGAGTTGCCATCACCCTAGCACTACTACTGTCGTAAGTCTTGTGGTAAGGTATGGGAGTTGCCATCACCTTAGCACTACTACTGTCGTAAGTCTTGTGGTAAGGTATGGGAGTTGCCATCACCCTAGCACTACTACTGTCGTAAGTCTTGTGGTAAGGTTTGGGAGTTGCCATCACCCTAGCACTACTACTGTCGTAAGTCTTGTGGTAAGGTATGGGAGTTGCCATCACCTTAGCACTACTACTGTCATAAGTCTTGTGGTAAGGTATGGGAGTTGCCATCACCCTAGCACTACTACTGTCGTAAGTCTTGTGGTAAGGTATGGGAGTTGCCATCACCTTAGCAACACTACTGTCGTAAGTCTTGTGGTAAGGTATGGGAGTTGCCATCACCTTAGCACTACTGCTGTCGTAAGTCTTGTGGTAAGGTATGGGAGTTGCCATCACCTTAGCAACACTACTGTCGTAAGTCTTGTGGTAAGGTATGGGAGTTGCCATCACCCTAGCACTACTACTGTCATAAGTCTTGTGGTAAGGTATGGGAGTTGCCATCACCTTAGCACTACTACTGTCGTAAGTCTTGTAGTAAGGTTTGGGAGTTGCCATCACCTTAGCACTACTACTGTCGTAAGTCTTGTGGTAAGGTATGGGAGTTGCCATCACCTTAGCACTACTACTGTCGTAAGTCTTGTGGTAAGGTATGGGAGTTGCCATCACCTTAGCACTACTACTGTCGTAAGTCTTGTGGTAAGGTATGGGAGTTGCCATCACCCTAGCACTACTACTGTCGTAAGTCTTGTGGTAAGGTATGGGAGTTATGATCACCTTAGTGCTGAGATCACTTTGTGCAACAGCACCCAGAAACAATTAGACCACATGGTTTATCTTGTTCAGACTAAATCATTAGGTCACCATTATGATAATTATGTAGCTGGAGTCTGACTGTTGCATTGAATAACATAAACAATCAGTATGTAGGTGTGTAACCTATTACCTATTTTCTCCATTACCCTTCATTCCTAAATTGACCTTCACCTTATACCTGAAGGGTAAATATCAAGGTCGTTTGACCAAGGGAATATACAAGTACTTTGTTGAAATCTTGGATGATGCCCACTGTATCATTTCCGTTGTTTGACCTTGACCCAGAATCTGAAGGACAAGGAGATGGTGGATGAGGATGAGTACCGAGAGCTGCTTCACTTCGGAGGGAGCGAGGAGGAAGAGGCGGTATGGACTGAACATGGTTATGAGGCAGACACAGAAACCACCATGCACACTGACTGGAAGAAAAGTAAGACTCACTCCTGTACGTCCTCAATGCCGTGGTATAACTGATCAAAGCGGCATTAGACCCAACTCACTCACCCACTCCTCTATGTCCTCCAGGTCTGCAGACAAGCCACGACAACCGTCTGAAGCATGCAGACACCATCTGCTTCCCGTCCGTGTTCCGACTATTCGTGGAGCTGGCCATCACTGCTTATAACTCTGCCGCCGTCAGCAAGGTGGTGTTGTCCGTGTTGTTACGGCTGCTGCAGATGCTGCGTAGTAGTCCCCCTGCTGTTTTGGGGGTGTGTTCAGAGGTAATCTTGGCTCCAATATTTGGTATCTGGCTGCAACATTGTTTAACAGTGTTTATGAGAAATGCGAATTTATTCAATGCAACATATTCAACATTTCTGTTCCAAGATGGTAATGCCAACCATTACGACTTTGGTGGAATAGTTACAAATTTGAGTCTAAAGTTACTCTTTTATGCTTGTCCTCCTCATTTTCATCACATGTTTACATGCATAAAATATCACAGTGAGCTAAATTGTTAATACACCAGTGATATGCAGCGTTCTGCAACAAGACTATGCTAACCATGAAAGCCATGCTCAAGTGCACACAGTGTTAAGATATTCATTACTCAGTGATATAAAGTTAGTGATTGGTGGTTATGGTTAGACGGACTCAAGTCATATTATCGATCAGATATTGCGGATGAAGACAGGGACGTGATGGTACTGTACACATTACCTTGTTTCATGTGGAGTTACTCTTTTTGACCCCACTGATTACTCCAGTGCTTCAATAAGGTTGGTATCTCTGTCTGACGACGATGTGAGACGTTGTGTTTGTTTGTTACAGGGTATCCTGGAGGTTCTGCTGGACGGCTTCAAGGACATCCTGACGAAATCCATTGTTGACCAACAAGGTACTGAAAACAGGTCAATGTTAAAGTATGGAGTTGCCCGAGATCCTTCTGTGGACCAAGTCTCAGGTCCAGATGGAGGGGTCCAGGTGATCCAGACATCCCTTCAAATTATCTTGTCTAAAACTTGCAAATCATTTACCATGCAAAATGAAAATTTTGTTTTAGTTTCTTTTTCAAATTTTCTGTCCTTGAACTTATAGAAGTCACAGAGTGCCAATATTCGTTCTCAGATACATAATGAATTGTTTGATACTTAGAAGTTGACGGATGACAATGGAGACACGTTATGGATAACAATTTTTTTATTTGCTGTAAAGGCGACATTTGGTATAGATCCTTATACCATTGTCAGGTTGTTTGAGAGTTAAATAAAGAAGTTGTTATCCATAAAATTGTGTCTACTTTGCAGATATATAATGTCTTCATATACACCCACAGGTATACACTTACAATGATCTGTTCGATTTGTGTTTGTTGACATGGACTGTCTGGAGTGTTTGTTAACATGTACTGTCTGGAGTGTTTGTTGACACGGACTGTCTGGAGTGTTTGTTGACATGGACTGTCTGGAGTATTTGTTGACATGGACTGTCTGGAGTGTTTGATGACATGGACTGTCTGGAGTGTTTGTTGACATGGACTGTCTGGAGTGTTTGTTGACATGGACTGTCTGAAGTATTTGTTGACATGGACTGTCTGAAGTATTTGTTGACATGGACTGTCTGGAGTATTTGTTGACATGGACTGTCTGAAGTATTTGTTGACATGGACTGTCTGAAGTATTTGTTGACATGGACTGTCTGAAGTGTTTGTTGACATGGACTGTCTGGAGTGTTTGTTGATATGGACTGTCTGGAGTGTTTGTTGACATGGACTGTCTGGAGTATTTGTTGACATGGACTGTCCAAAGTATTTGTTGACATGGACTGTCTGGAGTGTTTGATGACATGGACTGTCTGGAGTGTTTGTTGATATAGACTGTCTGGAGTGTTTGTTGACATGGACTGTCTGAAGTGTTTGTTGACATGGACTGTCTGGAGTGTTTGTTGATATGGAGTCTGAAGTGTTTGTTAACATGGACTGTCAGGAGTGTGTGTTGACATGGACTGTCTAAAGTTGATTGTTCCACTCTCTGAATCCAGAGCTGGCCCTTCGAGAGATTCTGCTATCTCTGATCCAACTTCTTGCGCAGACAGAAATAGCAGCCAATGAATTGCGACTGTACATCCGCCTGTTCCTCGTCGAGGGATTCCCAGTGGTGAGTACAGAACCAGAGCCATCTTGTCTTTTGTCCTCCTTCAGGCTTAATCTACATAAGCCTTTACATGTTTATCAATTTTTGAGGACCTTAATTGTTCCAAGTTTATTAAAAAGGGGGGTCTTTTACAAACTTAACATAATCATTCCTCCCATGTTTGTTTGTATTTGAATGAGAAAGCCCCAGTGAAGATGTGGGTCGCAATTGGTCTTCTTGAGTTGTACGAGGCGACTTACGGGACCGGGTGATGAGGCTTGCTGACCTGGTAGATGCGTGTCATCATATCCCAATTGGTTAGATCAATGTTCATGATGTCAATCACTTGACTGTCTGGTCCAGACTCGGTTATTTACAGACTTCCATCGTGTAGCTGGAATATTGCTGAGTGTGGCGTTAAATGCAACAAAGAGTTAACTACTTGAATGAGAATACTACCTTGATGCAGTTGATGTTTCCTCCCTGCAGGACTCCATCTTGTCCACCCTGATGAGTGTCGTGGAGAACTCCCAGGTGGAGCCGTGCTACACTGTTACCTTCCCCACATCCCGTACTCAGCAACCAGCTCCTCCAGACACAGGTCAGACATTTGTACAGGAAGTCAAGATCCTTCATTAGCAACAGTTCTGTGTATTCTTCTACCTGTAGTTTGTACTGACTACCTTGGGAAAAAGACACGTTTATGTCGAATGTTAACTTGCTATAGGTATATGTTTATTGTAATAATTTGAATAAAACAGAAATTACTCTTTCGTTAAGTCAGTTCCTATTTCAGAAATGTTAGTTTTATTATTAGTAGTAACTTGGTGAATCCATTTCATTGTCGTGTGTATCTTTTTAAACCCAGCAGTTCAATTCTTGTTTTTCCTAGTTCCAAATTGGGCCATTGCTGATTTTCCCTTTAGTCTTCAATTAGAGTTATCTTTCCTTGTTTGAATTAAATAACAGTGAAACATAAAAACAGCTCTCCCGAATGCACCCCTGGTCTGGGGGCATGTGCGCTGGAAGCACCTGACCAAGCCGGTGTACTCGTCACTCTCTCATTTTCGTGCCAACTGTGGTTGGGTGCATTCGGTGAGCTGTTTCTCTGTTCTCGGGGAACACAGTTCAGGAAGTTTCAACTACCTTTCAGAAATGAGTTGAGATAAGCAATTAGTATGACACAGGATAAGTATAAATGATATTTTTATTCTAAAAAATACATTTAAAGAAAATAATTTTAAACAAATTTAATCACCTTGTGATAATGTCTGGAATTGTTGAGAAACATTATTATTCAACATTAATGAATGACATTATTTCAGAAGAATCAGAAGACCCCTTCCCCCAGTATGTGTGGTCTAAGACAGCCATGCAGTGTGACATCAAGGACTCGATTACTTGGCCGCCTGTCACCAATGGCTTCAGTGTGTCATGGTGGATGAACGTAGCAGACGTCACAGACGACCCTCTCATGCACCTCCCAAAGTTGAGAAAGGATCATTCATCATCACTTGTCTTCAATTCCATCAATTTCAGTGAGTAGCAGAAACCATGGTCAGCCTTGAATCAAACATTTTTTCTTCGTTATCATGATAATCTTGGTTTTAATACTCGAACAAATATAAAGCTGTAAGAAGAAGAATTTCTAAATTCAATAAGCACATTTTGTTTGACTTTTGCACAATGAAGGTAGACTCATCTGTACACTCAAGCTCCTTCCCAGCATGTGACAACTTCGTTACACTCTCGGTAACATCGCTGTCATCAGTGTGGGAGCGTCCGTCACATGCCTTTGTTTATGTCTTTGGGAATGGCATCATAGAGAATCTTGGAAAGGTTTATGTAACCTTATTTCCCAGAAGAACTTCTTGTTTGTTTGATCAGATTGGTCTGAGATTGCAGACAAATGGAAAATCACCCTATTTAACACTTACATTCTTACTATGCCAATTACATGTAATTGAAATGAAATAGAAATTCAAATTAACAAAGAAAGAAAGTAATTTAGCTAGGGTAAGAGTAGTGGTAGTAGCCACCTATTCCAGTGGGGAGCTTTGGCGGGTGGCTGCGATAGCATAGAGAACTCCGTGAACGGGCTATCGCTGTGAGGAGCTTGCTGTAAACCAAGAAAAACTTGATCCCTCAAGACTATATTGAACTGCGTGTATAGAAAATGATGTTGGTAATGTATTTGTAGACGGGGAGTGCAAGTCTGAGGGTTCCCAGAAGAACCTGTCCAACTACCCGGTGTGCGAGTGCCTGCATGTACTTTCTGTGGGCAATGTGGAGAAGATGTTTGAAGTGTGGATCGATGTCAGGACCAGATCATTTGTATTCAGGTAATGTGAAGTTGGTGATCTTTGTCTGATGTGATTAGGATGTGATGTATGTTGTAATTATTACATTGTTGTATATTTGAGTAGTGGGTGGCCTTGTGGGTAAATCATTTGCTCTTCTGACTGAAGGTCTGGGTTTGAATCCCACCTGGCTACAATGTGTAAAGCATGTTCATGGTTTGAATGCTGCTAATTCATTAACTCACTCACTCTTGCACTGGGCATTAAGGGGCTAAAACAAAATCTGGTCGCCTTGGAGTCAGTTTACTGTGTCTGAGTGGGGTATCCATGTTAAACTACAGCATGGTTTCTCAGTGGACAATAAAACCGGTATTAGTCTCGACTAGTACAAGCAGCTATACACAATGTTAAACAATGTTAAATGGCATGTTAAACCCATTTCACCAGACCTGGCTCATTCCTGTTTGTTTTACCCAGGATAACAAGTGGCTCAGTCGAAACCGAAGTGATGAAGGAGTCGAGTTCTGACGGAGTTATTTCCCCTGGCATGTGGCATCACTTGGTTGTTTCCTATGAAGAGAAACTGAATGGAAGCACCCTTGTAGGGAAGGTAATCAACATGACTATATCTGCTGTAGAAAATAGATTTCGGTAAAAGATTATGAAGCGCTATCATGTTTGTGTTACAGGAATGTAGTATATAAGAAATAAATTACAAGTGGGAGTTGTTTTTTGTACAATAAAACACTTCAGGGAGAATAAACCATGAGGGGCTCAGCCCCCAGTTGTTTATTCTCTCTGTAGTGTTTTATTGTATGATAAACAACTCCCACTTGTAATTTATTTCTTATATGAGATATCAACATTATGTACAGCCTCTTTAAGGATGTTGATAAAATGTACAAGCTTTAAACATATTTACCCAAATTTTAACAATGATGACTCCCTGAATAGAATCTGAACTCGGAAATGTCGCACAAGTCCATTTTATGAACAGGTGGGTTTAGTTTGTTGTTTCCTGCATATTCTCAAATTCTCACGCCGATTATCTGAACCTTCTCTCCTAATACAGATTGTCATATCTCTCCCACTTTTAAATGTGATGCTTCTCTTGATGCTGTATTGATACATCAGAATATCGATACAAATATATATTGCGCACATTGAAATATTTTTAATGTTTGAGGCATTTTGTAAGAAAATACTTTGTGCTATGTCATTGAGGTACAAGTACAAAGTACAATGTCTTGTTAAGATATATATATATGTATATATATATATATATATATAGCTAAGAAATGGAATGGATAAAGTAAAGATTTCTTGTGTAACGTGCGTAATATTTTTCATTTGACAAATACGTGACAGCACTAAATTACTTTTTACTCCTGTCTAGCATTAGGTCATGCATGTTTCATTTATGACGTTCAATTGATATCACGACATCATGGGATTGTTTCAGACCCTGCTTGTAATCGATGGCTGCATGTCAAGGGAGATAATTCTGGATTACCCGGCCAACATCTCACGGAAGCCGACGTTGTCCCAGCCAATGCTGCTGGTGGGGCACGTGAAGGAGATGCCTGCGGACATGGGACATTGGCGCCTGGGCAACATGATGGTCTTCAAGACTGCCAGCCTCAGTCGGGAGTGGTGGTTCCACCACTACAGCCTCGGCCCAAATCTGACTTCGGTCAGTAAATGTGACTGCACAGACATGAACTCCATCTATGTCCCGTACCTCACCAAGGACGTCCTGTGTCAGGCTGATCTCTCGCTGGATGTCCTGGTTGGAGCAACTACGTTGTCGGACATGGAGAAGGCAAGGGTAAGGAGGCTGAGGTTCATCATGTTTTGTTGCCATGGTTACGGAGATGTATAACTGCTGATAAGAATTGGTGTTCTGTTTAACATGACTGTGTGTCATGACCTATTTAAGAAATAATATATTCTCTCTATTATTCTCTGAACATTCTGTAAGCATTAAATATCTATTTTTAGTGTGAGCTCTGGGTTACCATTGTATATTCAGAATATTGCCTATTTTCCACTTGTCCTCTCACTGTAGACGTCGGCTGTTCTGACATACTCCGCTCAAACACCAACCTGCCTGAGCCAGTACTGCTTCAACAGCCTGCATGAGATGCTGACAAATTTCGGACTCGTGCACCCAACAGCATCCCAGGATCCTCTGCTCTTCCAGAACCCAACCACCCTCAAGTGGACAGAGCTCGGCCGCATCCAGAACCAATCTCACCAGACACTGGAGAAGGCTGTTGAGCAGGTTGGAGGCGTCCAGACATTTGTCTTCATGGTGGCAAAGGTACTGACAGGGAGGAAATGGAACATAAATTACATATTTCATTGTACAGGGAATAGTAACATCGTCAATCTTTCTCCCAATGGCATGCCCCTTGAAGTGTCTGTTCCTAAAAGAAGGAAATGCATAATATTATTTTCATTTTGATTTTTTCTCAGCCTCAGATTTAGGTTATGGATTCTTTCATATTGCTGTAGTTAATATGTTATGCCATGTCTGTCAGGCATTTACATTTGATGGTCACTTTGATATCACGATATCATGGGATTGCTTCCGCCCTGCTTGTAATTGATGGCCGCACCACTCAAAATAAGTATAGGACCCCTCGAATCTTTCATATTTCTATAGTTAATCTTCCTGCTATGACAGATTAACTATAGTTATATGAAAGAATTGGATGGTCCTTAAGCTATTTTAGTTGTTTATTTTGACATGAGACTTATATGTTGTGATGTCAACACACTTTTTCAACCTCAAGCTGTGAAATACCAAACTACATGGCTTTCGGGAAATACAAGTGAAATAGGTTATGGTAATTAAAAAATAGGATTTCTTTTGCTGTTGTATACAAATTCAACATTACTGCAACTGATATTGTCCTCTGTTAGATCTACGAGGGTTGTAAGGATGTGAGCGACCCAGCGGAGCAGCGCCAGGTTGAGAAGCTGCAGAGTAAGATCCTCCGACTCTTGTTCAGCCTCGTCCACCATCTGCCGCAGATGGCCCTCGAATTCCACAACATCCAGGGCTACGCCATGTTGCGCAAGGTCCTCATCACCTCCAGGAGCATTGTGGGATACGAAGTCCTCAAGGTTAGACTGCTTGCTGTATGATAGCTCGGGCTGTAGGTTAGACTTGTTGCTGTATATAAGCTTGGACTTTTGAATAAGGTGTTACGTAGATTGGATGAATATTTGTTTCGACTATTTCCAGTGTGATGTAATATTTTGACTCGCTCACGCAATCGGTATAATATATTAGGGTCAATCGTACACAGGAGTAAACACGATGAATATAGTGTCAAAAAGCCCACAGTTATTTTGTTAGTATAGTGGTTATGTAACATATTGATGAATAAACACATAGTCATTCCAAACAGATTTTCCCTTGTCTTTACTCATCCTTGTGTTAATTTGGGCTCTTATAACATGAGATATGGTATTCATTGAACGTAGTCTGATGTTGGTGATGTGTACTGTTGTAGGCACTGCTGGATTCGTGTACATCCGAGTCGCTGTTCCGACCCGATGCCTCCGCTTGCATTCCTATACTGCGTCTCGGAACTGAGGCCGTCGTGCATGACATCTCCATCCTACAGCAACTACTGCTGTCGTGGCGTGTCTGGGAGAAGGCCGAGGAAGGGGTGATGGAACTTCTCTTCCAGTCTCTGCAGACACTGATACGTCCAGACCATCAACACCGGGATGTCAACATTAAGCAGTTCCGCGCAGGGGGAATTATGAACAAAATATTCTATATTTATCTGGTACGTTGGCACAGTTTTTGATGTTCCGGTGAAGGTTTTGAGGATACTTTCCTGAAAGTAGTCAAGTTCTCTCCATATGGTTGCTGGTGTAGAATTAATCCTGACCACATCCTTCAGTGATGTCAGTCGATGGTCCTGTGCACAGCGCACAGGTCACAAATCAGGTGAAGTTAAGCACCGTTGGTCGTGGAGAAACCTTGGATGGGTGACCCTTGTTTGACAGGCTGACCCCTGAGAGTTTCTTGGGCTTTAGTCCTGACCCACACTGAAGCGCATGCACATGACTTTGTTCGAAATGTGCTTCTGTTCATCCAGCAGTGAATGGGTACCTGGCAGGATGAGATGGCAATGTGGTTGTTAACCTAGCACCGCACAGGCAGTTGGTTTCTATACTTCCTAGGGAGCTGAGAATGATGTTTGAGTGCACACGGATCCATTGACTGGGGTAATAATAGTGTAGTGCTTTGTGCATGCCTCTTTAGTGTGGAAATAGCACAATAAAAATAGGTCTATTATCATCATCATCATCATCATCATCATCATCATCATCATTAGTAGTAGTAGTACACTGACTCGTTCAAATTGATCAATGAAAAGTATCACAAGCCATGAATATTTCAGGAACGCATCCAGGAAGGCCTGCCGTCAATGACTCCAGTCGTTGGACAAGCTGTGTCTGCCATAGTAGAGGGCATGCTGGGATTTCCTCCAGACCCAGTCATGCTTGTAGCGGTCACTGACTTCCTGTTGCTGGTCCACCCTGCGGCCAGCACGTTCGTCGTTCACGCCACGTCCAGTCACTTCCTGCGGTGCTGGTGGGGTACGTAGACATCAGGAACAGATACCAGACAGCCAGAATAATTTCATCATTCAGTGCATCATCTGTCTGAAGACCTTGGTTTCTAGTTACTATTGTTGATATTGCTGTTGATATCAGTTAATTTTAAGAATCCTAAATTGGCTTCCTTTCTGTAGTCAAATATATGTAGTTTGGTACTGTATCTGGTCTAAACATTGCCTGTTTCTGACTGTAGCGAACACGTCTGCCAAGTCAACACCTGTTACAAAAGTCACTGTGCGTAGCCGATCTGTGAAGAAGTCTGTATCGGGGTCAGAAGGTCAGAGCGAGGATGCAAGGTCAAGGACAGATGAGGGTAGCAGCAATGCCGGTAAGCATTTGTTGATGCTTCCATTAGGACAGATGTGGTGTTTTGTGGGGTGTGAAATTGTAGCCAAAGGATTCATAATCAACTTGAATTCTTTCAATTTATGGTTTAAATTGTTGGCCTTTGAAATTTTATGTTCACATGGTGATATGAATTTCACAAATTCTATCCTTCCCAGAATCACTAGGTGACCAGGAGGGTTCAGCGCTCAGGGAGTCTGAGTCTTCTCATGGGAAGGAGGACCTACCTGTTCCCCCCTCGCCAAACCTCAGCACATCCGAGTCCACCGATTTCCCCCCATTACATCCCAGCCCGTCCATCAGGTCCACGCCAGGCTTCTCACACTCCCAGAGTGGGGATGAGAGCTTGCGGGGGCAGGAACGAGAAAGGACACACACCCTGAAGGAAGCCTCTGTCACTGACACCGAGTCCACCAGCTCAGACAGTAGAGGAGGGAATGGGTACGAGGGCAGTGAGGAATCGGAAAGGCAAGGGGAGATAACTGGCACTGGTCAAAAGGCTGTGAGTAAAGATTATGAGGGCTCCGCTGTCAGTGATGAGAGCCAGCAGACGTCGTCTCTGTTGTCGGCTGCGGAGGGGGAGAAGGATGAGGATGAGGAGGATGGTCACATGGAGTTTGATGAAGACGAGAAGGACATGGGAGACCGAGATGTGGGACTGGTCACCCTCTGTGCTAGTGAGTAGATTCATAGAGGTCCATCTGTCCCAGATATCAATGATTGCACAAATCTGCTGATGGGTATATTTGATGAATATTCTTGTATTTTAAAAAAGGTTTTGAGGAATAGCTTTTATGAAAAGCTGTTGCCATTTCCATGGATGTGATATGGTACAAGTCAAAAGGACTTACCTGACATTGAATTTGTCTATCGGAAGTAGGTGATGTTTGAAATAATAACTAGTGTCAGTTGCCCTCAGCTTCCTGACCTTGGCAGTGTGTAGAGAGATGTCATTTCCTCAACTTTTTTATCCTTTGTAAGTGAGTGCCTTTTTCAGCAATATGCCTGCAATATGACAGTGGGACACACCCAAAATGGGCTTTACACATTGTACCCATGAGGGGAATCAAACCAGGTCTTGATAAGCGAATACCCCACCACCCCATATCCTGTGTGATGTTCAGCCTATGGCAGGCCTACCCTGTAGCTGGGTGGGGATCACCTGTGCCATGTTCCTCTATTGTGGTTGTTGTGGTGCACTTCCATCTTGCTTGTCTCCAGACCTGCTCAACTACCTGTGTGACTTGATGGGGAGACTGCCTGAGAGTTCGGCAGACAGGGTGTATGACAAGGTGCTCAACTCCGGCAGCCTCATCGTCCTGGCCCAGAACAGCTCCCCGCAGATCCGAGAAGCCGTCATTAGGGTATGTGTCTCATGCAGACTTGTATAATGTATGAAGTTGGAACTTATTTTGTTCAATGAACTGGGGTCCTAACTTTGTCCTGGTTGGGTTAGGTGGGTCAGGTCCTAACTTTGTCATGGCTGGAGTTAGGTGGGTCAGGTCCTAACTTTATCATGGCTGTAGTTAGATGGGTCAGGTGGGTGGGGTGCATGGTAACTAGTGTCCGAGTGCCCTTGTAACTCACTCATGCATGATGTCTGTGTTTCAGCTGATCGGGATGTACACTGTGATGGCTCCCCAGCAGCACCTGGAGAACTTCCTCAAAATGGACGGCTTTTCTCTGTTAGCCAATCAGATCCACCAGTACCCGGCCCGGAAGGAACACATTGAAGCAGCTGTCTCCATCCTGCTGGAACAGTCGTTTACTTTTGATGATGAGTAAGTTTGTTTACACTTGAAGATGAGTAACTTTGTTTATATTTAAGTCAAGTAAGTTTGTTTACATTTGAAGACAACTTAGTTTTATTTGTGTTCAAGTCAAGTAAGTTTGTATACATTTGAAGACGAGTAAGTTTGTGTACGTTTAAGTCGAGTAAGTTTGTTTACTTTTGAAGATGAGTAAGCTTGTTTGCATTTGAAAGATGAGTAAGTTTGTTTACATTTGAAGACGAGTAAGTTTGTTTTCATTTGAAGTCAGATAACATTTGAAGATGAGTAAGTTTGTTTTAGATCACAAACACATAGGATATCTTTGGATTATGATGATTTGTCCGCCCCCAGGCGGCAGAATCATATTCCTGCTAGTGTCATAGTATCATAGTAAAGTATGTATATGTATAAGACCTAAGGAATTTAACATTTATGAGAGTATCCAATGGTCTTTGAATAAATTTCCTGTGTTTTTGAAACTGTTATGAGTTGCAGTGCAAGTTTGCTTGTTTCCAGGTTAGATGAGGAGATTATGGAGTTGTCCAGCGTGCAGCAGTCATCCGTCGTGCTGCTGCTCTCTCTGATTGAGCAGACGGCTTATGATCTGCCACTGTGCCACAACACTCTAAGTCTTCTTGAAGTGGTCAGTATATAGAATCAGGATTTGACCTTGACCTACAACACGAGGAGTCCAGGGGACCCCCAATTACTAATTTCATGGGTCCTCACAGGAAATATGAGGGTCCTGTAACATGATGACATGGTACAGTGCACCGTACTGTAAGATTTATAAGTTACTTCAATGACAGGAACTTCTTTTTATTTCAAGAATTAGGTACAAGGAACATGATAGTTCATACCTCAGGTCGTAATACAGTGATCCCTCGATATACCACTGTCATCGGGGACCAAGAAACCAACCCCGCGTTCTAGGTAAGAGCGCTGTACAGATATTCATTGCTGAGGTTCACATTACGTAATGATGGTAGTGAATGGAACAATGGTGCAATTATTTCACAGTGGCATGGGACATGTAGATCTACGTAACACTGATCGTGGACGATGATTCAAAATGCATGCGTAAAAAATAAAAATACTAAAATATATAGTTTTCCTACGTCCATTTTATATATTTGTGCGTACTGGAAGCACATTTCTGCGTCGAGTAAAAACCTGTAGATTCCCAGTGTTCATGTATTCCTGCTCTCCACACTCAGCCACTCCTTCACTTTCCTTCCGACTGTTTTGTAAGTCATTACTTCGTTCAGTTCCCATTCATTTGGTGCTTTACCTTTCAGTTACATTGCACCATAATTTTATTCTAAACACAGCACACAGCTGACATCTCAAGTTGATATTTGTCCTCTGTATCCCCGCTTTTTGGGATTCTGGGTTAGAACAGGTCCCTAGCAACCCGTGCTGGTTGTGTGAGGCGACTTAATGGTTCTTGTTGTCTTGGTTTGATGAGTTCCACAAATCATGCAGAGTAATGTAGAGTCCATTAGCAAAGCCTTAGGCACAAGCTCTACTTGCATGAGTGATCTTGCAAGATAACATTAAGCTTATGATCAATAATTTTACCATTTATAACCTTAAGATATAATATCAGTGGTAAGATAAACTAAAATTGTGGCTTCGAAAACTGGTAAAAAAAATTTCTTGTTGACCCAAGCTCTGAGAGAAAGGAAGTGCCTTGCGCTTGTGCAGTAGATCAGTTTTGATACTGCTTTCCGTGCAACTGCTCATTAGATAACTGACTGTAAAGAGGATATCTGTTGAAAATGTAAAGTTTTTTAAAGAATGAGAACAACATAAACAGAAATAATGGCTACGATGTAATAGAGGTAGGGTTCTTAGAATTATACCCATTGATTTCTATTGTTGGATATTTATCATCCCAGAATGGTTTCCACAGGAGATATCATTAGTGTATCTCCATGAAATTAAATCACAGTGCTCAGCAGACCATTTTGACTTCATCCGTTACCATGACATCACAATGAAATGACATCACTTATGCCACTGAAGCTGGTTACACTCAAAACATTTGTACTGTTTACACACTAAAAAAGTTGGAACAATGATTTTGTATGATAAAGTGAATATCACCCTAGTGTCTTTTGACATCAAATATATGGACACTTATATATGACAGATTACAATTTCTTTGCCTTGTGTTGATGTATTGATACTAAAAGGCACAGGGGTGAGGTTCTCTGTGTGTCCACCCTGGTGTTTCGTGTTTGTACCCTCTGCCTTGTTCTGCAGCTCCTGGTCCAGTGCCCCATGCTGTCTACCATCCTCCTGGAGCAGGGCTTGATGGAGGTGCTCACTAACCTCATCACCATCATCAACAGACAGAATAGCAAGTATGTTCACCGCCGCTGTCATCATCCCATGGGATAGAATGCACCCTTGCTTTGAGCTTAGGATGACTGTGTGCGATCTGGCTGTGTCATCACACTCTGACAATCACCAGCTGGATGGCCTTGTCCATTGGGTTATTTACAGGCGTCTGAGATGTAGCCGTACCTGTCATATTGCTGACTGTGGTGTCAAACAACACCCACTTGATACAGGAAAGCTGTAAGCATTTGTGCATAAAGCAGTGAAAGCAGAGGACACTAGCCAAGCTGCTTAATGTTTTTAGATTAGGATTTGTTAATGAAATACTTAAGAAATAAATCACTTGTGGTCACTGTTAATCGTACAATAAAACACTGTAGATTCTTTAAGGATGTTGATAACATGTGCAATCTTTAAAATAGTTACTTTTTATAATTATGACTCCCTGAATAGAATCTGACTTCGGAAATGTAGGATAAGTCCACTTTATTGAACAAGTGGGTTAAGATTGGTACTTCCTGCATATTCTAACAATCCTCATGTCGATGAACTGTACCTTTTCTCCTAGTACCGATTGTCATGTCTCCCCACTTTCGGATGCAATCGTTCGGCCACTGCGTTTATCTGCATACCGAAGATACATCTATGGGGAACAACTCACTAGACCCTTCCCTTTAAAAAATAACGTCGTACGATGTATGATGTCATCAAGTTGAGTGCCTATTCGAATCTCCAGAAAAGAGGTCGTGATAGAACAATGTTTTCTTGTGAAATAAACCACACTTTGTTCTTCATTGCTCTTGGCAATTTATCGCGTAGCTATCCTATATATATATTTAAAGCCAAGATTGTGGTTGAAAATGTAAAACCGCAAGCAGGGAAAAGCCAGAGGGCCAAGGGTGTGGATACTGGCATGGACACAAGCAACTGAGTTTGTGGGATTTCCACTTTTTGAATAAACCTTTGGAGCAATAGGATGACATCACTATAGGTTTGTAGTTGTCAGTACCCAGTTCTTCCCTTGACAGGCCGACAGATGTAGTTGAGGCAGAGAACAACCTGTTGCTGTTGGACGTACGGAGAGTCTTGTGTAGCCTGGCCGTCAGGGAGTTCAGGTAGGGAGACATGGGTGACAGATTTGGGCATCTATCAGTCTTACGTACAGGACCGCCTCCTTGGTTGAGTGGATAAAAGTTCTGCTCAGAGAGAAGGTGGTTGGTACTCAGAATTACTGATTATCTGTCTCTTGTGAATGAATGCTGAAAGTCCCTCGCCAAGTCTCAGGATTAACGCCATTTACTCGGGACAGATAATCCCTATATGTGTAGGTTATTCTGTATACTACTCATTGACATTTTAAGAGGGAAAAAGTTAAGAAAAAACGTAAAATCCGAAATTTCCAGTAGCTCGCTGTTTATCCTCCAATTATCAAGCAGGAATGTTTCAATCTGTGGACTGTCTGCATCACATCTGTCTCAAGTACAAGTACATTTTGTTTATGGAGATGAAGTTTGTGTTTTGAGTTCTTGATTCACTGGTACTTGTTTTAGATTGTATATGCAATACATGCATAAGAGCTCTGTTAAATGAGATGCTTAGGTGATATATCTGATAAAGTATTTATTTCCCTGCTGACTGATGTTTCTGTGGTAGTCTCTGCTGAATGTTAAATTGAGTGTTGTTCCTGGCAGCTGGAGTGGCATGACACACTACCAACAGGTGGAGGACATGTTCAACCTCCTCAAGGCCTTGGAGGACAAGGAGCAGGCATCAGGTAGGGAGTGAAGGAGTGTTAGATATTGAGAGTCAGGTTGCCAACCCCATTTTGATATGTAGATTCTGTTTAGAGGGCATTTAGGACAGGACTGTGTTCATGGGATGCAGGTTAGCTTCTAGGGGATAGGTGTTCACTCAAAATCCAAGTGTCAAATGCTAACCTTAGCTTCTAAGCTAACTAGCGTATAATCTACTATAATCCGCACCCCTTATCCCCTTAATACTACTGAATTTTAATTTTGACCTGTCTGGGAAGATGCCGGGAAGCAAATGAAATCGTATTTGGTACACAGACTCAACATTTTTTTAATTAATAATGTACCTAAAATATTCCATTATATGTTCTATTTTTTCAATATTTGTCAGTAATTTAACCTCAAATTGCACCCTTTTATGACCTTGGAACGTGTTCTATAGGTTTTCGTCTGTGATCAAATTCCGCTTTGCAAAGTGATTTCTGACATGTGCTTTTGAGGTTTGTGTAAGTAGTATTTGGGATTCAGGTGTGGGCAAGAAATTATATGGTATTTGGTATTCAGGGGAGGGGTGTTGTCACCCTCATGAGACTGAGTGTCATTGTTAGAGAGAGGCGAGGAGGAGTATGTGGGAAAGAGAGTGTAGAGTCAGGGTCTGAATGACTATTGCCTCATCACCATGTCATGGCCTTTGTTGCCAAATATAGGGCACTTAATAGGGCTGGTACGGGTAACTCGGGTACCCTTGGTTAGTCACCTGACATATTGTTTAATGACAACAACATTAAAACTCCATGGTTACACTACAAGTCGCTAATGTTCACATTCAATTCTGACTATGCATGTTAGGCCTGGGACGAGTCCAAATATTACCCGGGTACCTGACCCTCTATTACCCGATCCTACCTGGATACCCACTGTTGGTCTCAAGAGTTGGGTGCAAAATGAAAATGTCCGATTGGGATTTGTTTTACCGGACACCCTGGCAAAAAGTATTTAGATACATGTATATGAAAGTATTTAGATACATGTATATGATCTGGTCACAAACACTGAAGTTGACTGAAGCTTTATATTTACTCAAACATATAAAAGTCGGAAGGAATGTGATCATAGTCAGGAAGAAATGTGAACATAAGTGACTTGCAGTTTAACCATGGAGTTGTAGTAGTGAATTTTGTTATTGAATAATATATCACGTGACACACCATGGTCCCGGGTAGTCCTGTGGGAACCCGGGTCCTACTCAGTACCCACCCAACCCGAGTACCCATGTTTCCCTACACAGCCCTAAAGCGTGCATTCCTTCTGACTTTTACATGTGTGAGTAAAGATAAAGAATACTTCAGTGAACTTCAGTTTACGCATAATCGGTTCATGTTATATGTGTATCTAAATAGATTTGGCCAGGGTAAAACAATTTACAGCTGTACATTTTGTACCCCAATACTGAGACATACAGTGGGTACCAGGGCAGTGTCGGATAATAGGGTTTGAATACCCGGGTAGTAAATTTGGACTCGTCCCAGCCCTAGTACCTGACACAAAATTATTATTGTTTTTGTATTCTCATTCACAAATTCATGTGGCCATACCAGATAATGTTTGTGTCATTAGTTCTGCTTGCTTTGTGAGATGTTCATATTTACTTATCCCACTGACTGATGCTTCCCTACAGAACACAGTAAGCGACGTTGTCAGAACCTGCGAGACCTGCAGTATGTCATGGTGATCCTCATCATCGAGTACGTGGAGAGACGGAGCGAGGACATCAGCCAGCAGCCTCACAACTGGTTCACCATGTCCGGGGGCAGCACCTCCAGCGCTGGCAGCTATGGTAGGGTGGGGCACATCCCTCAAACTGTAGGTCGGGGCACATCCCTCAAACTGTAGGGTGGGGCACACCCCTCGAACTGTAGGGTGGGGCACACCCCTCGAACTGTAGGGTGGGGCACACCCCTCGAACTGTAGGGTGGGGCACACCCCTCGAACTGTAGGGTGGGGCACACCCCTGGAACTGTAAGGTGGGGCACACCCTGATACTGTAGGGTGGGGCACATCCCTCATACTGTAAGGTGGGGCACACCCCTCGAACTGTAGGGTGTGGCACACCCCTCAAACTGTAAGGTGGGGCACATCCCTCAAACTGTAGGGTGGGGCACATCCCTCGAACTGTAGGGTGGGGCACACCCCTGGAACTGTAAGGTGGGGCACACCCCTGGAACTGTAGGGTGGGGCACACCCCTCATACTGTAAGGTGGGGCACACCCCTCGAACTGTAGGGTGTGGCACACCCAGATACTGTAGGGTGTGGCACACCCCTCAAACTGTAAGGTGGGGCACATCCCTCAAACTGTAGGGTGGGGCACATCCCTCATACTGTAGGGTGGGGCACATCGCTCATATTGTAGGGTGAGGGCACATCCCTCAAACTGTAAGGTGGGGTCAAGGTCATGTTGTTCTGGGCTTCTGCTGAAAACAGGGAACAGTTGGCTGAATTAGCAAATATTGTAAAGCTCGTTGAGAACTATTTTCCTTGATTATATATTCCCTATGTGTAGTATGGCACATGATGTATGGGATTTATTTAATGCAATTTTTGTCCATGTCAGAATCTTACTGGAAACTTTTTGTACATGCATAATTTTATGGAGAATACTTCATTGCTTAAACCACACATATAAGCACCTCATCATCAGCTTTGCTGATTATCGAATGTATGTCATACGCTTCATCCACAGCTTACAAATTAATAATTTTTAACATATACAACTCAAAAGAAGTTAAGGATCACCTGATTCTTCCATATTACAATAGTTAATCTGTCATGCCATGACAGATTAACATTACCAATATGAAAGAATCAGGTGATCCTTAACTTCTTTTGAGTAGTATATTTAAGTTGAGTTCAGTTCAGTTTAACACCGCTTTGAGCAGTATTCCAGTTACATCACAGTGTGTCAGCTTCATGTGGGAGGAAACCCTGAAGTGATGCAGGTCTCAGACTTTCACCACTTTGGTAAAGCCCTCAAACAGGGATATTGTGCTGACAAACCTTGAAACAAAATCATGATGAGATGGGATACGGACCCATGATCATAGGTTTCTGGTGTGCCCAAGGGACACAACTCTGCACAGCAACACACAAAGCTCAATTTGTCATGTCCCATGGCTCCTACCCACACCATCACCCTTAATGACATGTGACCTTGACCTTCCTCCTCCCTTGCAGGCAGCTACAGCGACCCCTCCAGTGCACACCTCTACTCCCTCCTCCCTGCCTCAGACTCCTCCCTCACCAGCAGCCTCCGCTCCCAGTTCCCCAGGGGGAGACAACCCACAAGGAAACAAACACCATCATTCAGGAGCTCTGATCAATTTGCAGATCAGCCATTTGATGAAAAGTCGCCTTCGACTAAAACTGGGCTGGCAGGCTCAACTGCTGGCGATTTTCAGGATTCCTACAAAGTGTCTCAGACCGGCAAGTCACGTGACATGCCTCAAAGGAAGGCAGCCAATCAGTCGCGTATTGCACAGTTTTTTGGCAAGAGGAAGAAGCTGATGTTTGTTGCTGTGAATCAGTCTGAACTGTTGGACCGGTTCAAGAAGTTTCTGGTGTTTGCTGTTGACCTCATTGTTCTCATAGGTGAGATCCACCTTTATTTATTGATGAATCACATTTGTCTCACAATTTGCATGTGTCTTATTTGTCTGAGAGGCCACGTGTGTTAGTTTTTTTTTAAGGTCATGTGTGTGTTTTTTTGGTGGGAAGGTTGTGTGTGTGTAATATTTTGTTGAAGATCGTGTCTTATGTTTCCTGAGACATAGTGTTTCTTACTGTAAATCTTGAAATTAAATGCGAAAAAAATGAGTGGTCTTTGCTTTCATTAATTAACTTCGCATTTATTCTCCAAACTGACTATCAACAATAAGACGGCCTCTATGCACACGTTGGATAGCGGAAATACCAACTTGAATATAAACACAAACATGGTTTATTTAGCAGCAGCTGTAACAAGTATATAACAATGTTATTCAAAGAATAGGAATTACACCATGGGCATCCGGTAAGTTATAACTGCTGGGGTCAAGAGTTCTACCCACTTATGTCAAGCTTGTTGACACCTTCTCCGCATTCCAATCAGTGACCTGTTGTTGTCTCAATTATTTTATTGACTTTGAACTTCCTTCATGCCAGTCAACAGAGTAAACATATAAACTGTTTGTTGTTTTTGGGAAAATACTGTTTATTGTTTTTTTACGGATGTGCTCTACTCAGCGCTCATAAGCGGTGCTATTTGCTGTTAGATTGGATTAAGGTTGGATTAAGGAAGGATGTATCATTCCACTGGGGATGGGGACAGGGGAGTTGTATTGGTATTGAGTCACTTTTTGGCTAGAGGTCAGCAGTCGTATAAATTTTGAGACGGATTAATTTCCAGATTTACAGTATAACTTGTGGAAGGCCGTGTGTTATGTTTTGTGGAAGGTCCTGTGTGCAATATCTTGTGGAAGGCTGTGTGTTATGTTTTGTGGAAGGTCGTGTGTGCAATATCTTGTGGAAGGCTGTGTGTTATGTTTTGTGGAAGGTCGTGTGTGCAATATCTTGTGGAAGGCCGTGTGTTATGTTTTGTGGAAGGTCCTGTGTGCAATATCTTGTGGAAGGCTGTGTGTTATGTTTTGTGGAAGGTCGTGTGTGCAATATCTTGTGGAAGGCTGTGTGTTATGTTTTGTGGAAGGTCGTGTGTGCAATATCTTGTGGAAGGCTGTGTGTTATGTTTTGTGGAAGGTCGTGTGTGCAATATCTTGTGGAAGGCCGTGTGTTATGTTTTGTGGAAGGTCGTGTGTGCAATATCTTGTGGAAGGCCGTGTGTTATGTTTTGTGGAAGGTCGTGTGTGCAATATCTTGTGGAAGGCCGTGTGTTATGTTTTGTGGAAGGTCGTGTGTGCAATATCTTGTGGAAGGGCGTGTGTTATGTTTTGTGGAAGGTCGTGTGTGCAATATCTTGTGGAAGGGCGTGTGTTATGTTTTGTGGAAGGTCGTGTGTGCAATATCTTGTGGAAGGCTGTGTGTTATGTTTTGTGGAAGGTCGTGTGTGCAATATCTTGTGGAAGGCTGTGTGTTATGTTTTGTTGACGGCTGTTTGTTATATCTTCTCGAAGGTCGTGTGTTATGTCTTGTTGAAGGCCGTGGGGTTTATCTTGTGGGAGGCTGTGTGTTATGTTTTTTGAGAGGTTTTGTGTTGTTCCTCCAGAGCGAGAGGAGATGGTGAAGACATCGGGGGAGAGAATAGAGATGTTCTTCACCAAGACCACCAGTCTGGAGGACAACTTCCTCACCAAACTCTTCAACATCACCTACCGCGGCCTGGAGTTTACCCTGGTAAGTCATGCATTCAAGGTGTCGTCCAAAACCACACTGACTTGTGTAGACGTCAGTATAAATGTCATGGCTGCATATACTGTGATATCACTATCTTATTCTTTGTACAAACATATGTACAAAGAAGAGTATTTCATTTAGTTATGACTTTCAGTGCTGCTGACTGGTGGATGTAGCTCTCTCTGACCAGGTTTTTCTTTATCACAGGACAAAAGCGGGACCAACCGAAAGTCTCGCAATGTCATCATGTGGGGAGCTAAAGATGTCATCAGACAACAGGTACGATACATCTTCTGGCAGATCTCCTGTATTCCTCCTGCAGAGTAATGTTGTGTTGTAGTCTTTGGGAGGGATTCTGTATACATGGCCTATGGTCTCTGGGAGGGATTCTGTATACATGGCCAATGGGCTAGGGGAGGGATTCTGTATACATGGACTATGGTCTCGGGGAGGGATTCTGTATACATGGACTATGGTCTCAGAGAGGGGTTCTGTATACATAGCTTGTGGTCTAAGGGAGGGATTCTGTATACATGGCCTATGGTCTAGGGCAGGGAATCAGACTATGGTCCTGTCCCCCTCCTACAGAGTAGTGCTGTGTTGTAGTTTGGCCGTCTGCTCCTGTGCATGCTGTCCACCAAGATGGACTTCAACATGAGGCTGTATGGCCTGTCCTTCATCATGGGCGAGACGAAGGGCCGGGACGTCATCAAGATGCTCATCTCCACACAGCAGCTGGTGGGTCTCACATGCACTGTAGATGCTCTCATTCTCACTTTCTCACAATTTCAAAGATGCAATCGACACTTGCCAAATATTTTGTATTAAACGCCCTGCTCCAATAAGAACTCACTCACCCTTCTAAGACCGGACATTAATATGACAGTCTGGATTTCTCTTGTGTATATTACGGAATTGTTTAAGAAGCAGCAGTGTAGAAGAACAGTATAATTGCCTTGGGACTAATATCAAAACATTTTTAGCTTAATCAATGTTTGAACTAATTTTGTTCACCACCTTTGACCTTTGACAACAAATTTAACTTGCTGTTATTCAACACATATACAGTGAATACTTTAGAGGACAAATTGTTGCTTCATGTTGATCTGCTCTGTGATATATAATAGCTCTGACACCATATCAAAGACTTTTGCCTGGCTGGTAGGATTTCAATTATTCCTTCCTAAGACAGATCTTTTCTGTGTATCATGTTATTGTCATTGATATATGCAGAAGTGTCATGGATTAAGCCTGTTGATATTATGATCACACATGAGTTAACAGCATCAGTAAGGTCTCTGTGTGTAGTTTGTGTCTGCACATTGATGCTATCTGCTGCTGAGGGGGTGGTGAAGGTGTGGACCACTAGTACTGCCTTGACTTATGTTACATAGATTAGGTACTAAACGTCTATAATACCTTCAGCTTCCCATAAGCTTCACAGACTTTAAGGAATTTGCAAGATCCTGGCTTATGACCAGTGAGATAGAGTTGAGACTTCTATGGGCCGAATGATACTGTGGCATTTAGACTTCTAATGAACTGAGTGGTGATGGGGCTGAGTGGCACTGTATGATTGTGACTTAATGGATCAAGTGGGACTGTGACATTGAGACGTCTAATGGACTGAATGATACTGTGACGGTACTGAGAGCTACTGTGACGGTGAGACTTCTAATGGACCGAATGGTGACGGGACCGAGTGGCACTGTCAGGTTGTGACTTTGTACTCAACGTGACATTGTGTAAGCTAGGGTGTCGTCCTTGTAGGGCCAGGAGCTGAGCTGCTACCTGTACAACCTGCTGACAACGTGGAGAGACTGGCTGGTCGGAACCCAGCGGGAGCAGGGCTGTATTCTCCTCAACCTCCTGCGACAGAGTGGCTTCGTCGTCTACATGACAGACAGGATGCTCACACCCCAACAACAGGACGTGCTAGACGAGGTTGGTTGTACTTATTGACCTTTCAAGTTGTTCGTCCTGGTACAGTGTCCTCTATTCATTCTGTGATTGATGTGCACATAGTTTGGCTTGACTTGCTATGTTTCTGTGTCTTCAGGAGAAAAGGTCTATTGACCTACGGCTGGCCAATGCACAACAGTTGTGGTCCCAAAAGAAGCAGACGGCAGCCGACAGGTGAGAGGTCTAAATGTAGAAAAGTTTGTTGAAATCTTCTTGAAATGATTCAAAACGGAGGGTTCTCAAAATTTAACCTCCCAAGGAACTGCAGACGAAATTGAGATCAGATAGTCAAAATGTTTGACCTATCTGTATGCCGTTTTATCCATATTGTTGTTGGGGCGGTTGGGTAGCCTAGTGGTTAAAGTGTTCGCTCGTCACGCCGAAGACCCGGGTTCGATTCCCGACATTGGTACAATGTGTGAAGCTCATTTCTGGTGTCCCCGGCCATGATATTGCTTGAATACTGCTAAAAGCGGCATAAAACCATACTGTCTCACTCACTCACTTCATATTGTTGTTGATACAATCAACCTGCTGGTTTGGCTTGTCCCAATTTGATTACATTCAAACAGATGCAATTTTGCTCTTATGTTGTTGGTTATTGTTTAAGATAACACTCCCTCCCTTCTATTGGTGTTATGTTGCCTGAAAGTTTTGCCTGGCAGGTTGTAAAGCTCGCACTTTGTCCTGTGTTATAGAGTCTTGCAGCGCTATGAGAAGCACATGAAGCTGGTGTCCGACCAGGCCATGACAGTCACCCAGAAAGTCACACAGCTGCAGAACAACCAGAGGAAGGTCCTAGTGGACCACATCAAGAAGTCCATGACGGAACAGATCCAGCTAAAGAAAGCTTGGCAGGAGCTAGTCCAGATACTCACACATGAAAGGTAGGCACTGTTTGGGAGGAGTTGTCTTCCCTTGTTTATCTGTACAAGAGTTAGGCACTATTGGGAGGTGTTGTCTTCCCTTGTTTATCTGTACACAAGTTAGGCACTGTTGGGAGGAGTTGTCTTTCTTGGTTTATCTGTACAAGAGATAAGCACTGTTTTGGAGGAGTTGTCTTCCCTTGTTTATCTGTACAAGAGTTAGGCACTATTGGGAGGAGTTGTCTTCCCTTGTTTATCTGTACACAAGTTAGGCACTGTTGGGAGGAGTTGTCTTTCTTGGTTTATCTGTACAAGAGATAAGCACTGTTTTGGAGGAGTTGTCTTCCCTTGTTTATCTGTACAAGAGTTAGGCACTGTTTGGAGGAGTTGTCTTTCCTGGTTTATCTGTACAAGAGTTAGGCACTGTTTGGGAGGAGTTGTCTTCCCTTGTTTATCTGTACAAGAGTTAGGCACTATTGGGAGGAGTTGTCTTCCCTTGTTTATCTGTACACAAGTTAGGCACTGTTGGGAGGAGTTGTCTTTCTTGGTTTATCTGTACAAGAGATAAGCACTGTTTTGGAGGAGTTGTCTTCCCTTGTTTATCTGTACAAGAGTTAGGCACTCTTTGGAGGAGTTGTCTTTCCTGGTTTATCTGTACAAGAGTTAGGCACTGTTTGGGAGGAGTTGTCTTCCCTTGTTTATCTGTACACAAGTTAGGCACTGTTGGGAGGAGTTGTCTTCCCTTGTTTATCTGTACAAGAGTTAGGCACTGTTTGGAGGAGTTGTCTTTACTGGTTTATCTGTACAAGAGTTAGGCACTGTTTGGGAGGAGTTGTCTTCCCTTGTTTATCTGTACAAGAGTTAGGCACTATTGGGAGGAGTTGTCTTCCCTTGTTTATCTGTACACAAGTTAGGCACTGTTGGGAGGAGTTGTCTTTCTTGGTTTATCTGTACAAGAGATAAGCACTGTTTTGGAGGAGTTGTCTTCCCTTGTTTATCTGTACAAGAGTTAGGCACTGTTTGAGGAGTTGTCTTCCCTTGTTTATCTGTACAAGAGTTAGCCACTGTTTGGAGGAGTTGTCTTCCCTTGTTTATCTGTTCACAAGTTAGGCACTGTTGGGAGGAGTTGTCTTCCCTTCCATGTTTATCTGTACAAGTTACTTTGTATTGTGGCATGATCTATTCTTGATCATTCAAATGAGTTTGGTATGGTCTTTTAAGGAAACACAAAGTTCACCCACCTTCGTATTATGATTTATATTTCGATCTAGCAAAATCTGTACATCCCAGTTGTAAAGACACATTCTCCAGTTGCTCACACTGTACTGTAGGAGGTACTAGGAAATGTAGAGCTGGAAATTTAAATGGAATAAGCATGCACATTGTTATTGCACTTCCCTTGTCCCCCAGAGCTGTGTGGTACCACCCAGCCTCCTACCCCCAGTCATGGCAGCTCGACCCCACGGAGGGACCAGGCAGAATGAGAAAGAGGCTCCAGCGATGTCATCTCGCCATTGACAAGAAGTATATGGCAGAAGGTTACAAGCAGAAGCTTGGTGAGAAGGGAGATTGTTATTAATGTTACCTGGCAACCACATTCTCAGATTGTTGCTTTGTGTAAAAAGATCCGTTATTTCCAGGGATATGTTTATGTTAATATGATGGCAGGACTACAGCATTAGAAACATTTAGACACTACCCATCTTAAAGATGATGTAAAACTTAATATTAAATTATTTAAATATTTCATTTCTTCTAGTTGTTTGGTATATCAACTTTTGAGCATTTTGGCCAGCTTTATATACTACTCCAAAGAAGTTAAGGACATGCACCCAATTCTTTCTTATTACTACAGGTAATCTGTCATGGCATTTCTTTCGTATTACTATAGTTAATCTGTCATGGCATTTCTTTCATATTGCTATGGTAATCTGTCATGGCATTTCTTTCATATTACTATAGTTAATCTATCAAGGCAATTCTTTCATATTACTATGGGTAATCTGTCAAGGCAGTTCTTTCATATTACTATAGGTAATCTGAAAAGGCAATTCTTTCATATTGCTATAGTTAATCTGTCATGGCATTTCTTTCATATTACTATAGGTAATCTGTCAAGGCAATTCTTTCATATTACTATAGTTAATCTGTCATGGCATTTCTTTCATATTACTATAGGTAATCTGTCAAGGCAATTCTTTCATATTACTATAGTTAATCTGTCATGGCATTTCTTTCATATTGCTATAGTTCATCTTTCATGGCATTTCTTTCGTATTACTATAGTTAATCTGTCATGGCATTTCTTTCATATTACTATAGTTAATCTGTCATGGCATTTCTTTCATATTACTATGGTAATCTGTCATGGCATTTCTTTCATATTGCTATAGTTAATCTGTCATGGCATTTCTTTCGTTTTACTATAGTTCATCTGTCATGGCATTTCTTTCGTATTACTATAGTTAATCTGTCATGGCATTTCTTTCATATTACTATGGTAATCTGTCATGGCATTTTTTTCATATTACTATGGGTAATCTGTCAAGGCAATTCTTTCATATTACTATGGGTAATCTGTCAAGGCAATTCTTTCATATTTTTATAGGTAATCTGTCAAGGCAATTCTTTCCTATTACTATAGTTAATCTGTCAAGGCAATTCTTTCATATTACTATAGGTAATCTGTCAAGGCAATTCTTTCATATTATTATAGATAATCTGTCAAGGCAATTCTTTCATATTACTATAGGTAATCTATCAAGGCAATTCTTTCATATTACTATGGGTAATCTGTCAAGGCAGTTCTTTCATATTACTATAGGTAATCTGAAAAGGCAATTCTTTCATATTGCTATAGTTAATCTGTCATGGCATTTCTTTCATATTACTATAGGTAATCTGTCAAGGCAATTCTTTCATATTACTATAGTTAATCTGTCATGGCATTTCTTTCATATTACTATAGGTAATCTGTCAAGGCAATTCTTTCATATTACTATAGTTAATCTGTCATGGCATTTCTTTCATATTGCTATAGTTCATCTTTCATGGCATTTCTTTCGTATTACTATAGTTAATCTGTCATGGCATTTCTTTCATATTACTATAGTTAATCTGTCATGGCATTTCTTTCATATTACTATGGTAATCTGTCATGGCATTTCTTTCATATTGCTATAGTTAATCTGTCATGGCATTTCTTTCGTTTTACTATAGTTCATCTGTCATGGCATTTCTTTCGTATTACTATAGTTAATCTGTCATGGCATTTCTTTCATATTACTATGGTAATCTGTCATGGCATTTCTTTCGTATTACTATAGTTAATCTGTCATGGCATTTCTTTCATATTACTATGGTAATCTGTCATGGCATTTTTTTCATATTACTATGGGTAATCTGTCAAGGCAATTCTTTCATATTACTATGGGTAATCTGTCAAGGCAATTCTTTCATATTTTTATAGGTAATCTGTCAAGGCAATTCTTTCCTATTACTATAGTTAATCTGTCAAGGCAATTCTTTCATATTACTATAGGTAATCTGTCAAGGCAATTCTTTCATATTATTATAGATAATCTGTCAAGGCAATTCTTTCATATTACTATAGGTAATCTATCAAGGCAATTCTTTCATATTACTATGGGTAATCTGTCAAGGCAGTTCTTTCATATTACTATAGGTAATCTGAAAAGGCAATTCTTTCATATTGCTATAGTTAATCTGTCATGGCATTTCTTTCATATTACTATAGGTAATCTGTCAAGGCAATTCTTTCATATTACTATAGTTAATCTGTCATGGCATTTCTTTCATATTACTATAGGTAATCTGTCAAGGCAATTCTTTCATATTACTATAGTTAATCTGTCATGGCATTTCTTTCATATTGCTATAGTTCATCTTTCATGGCATTTCTTTCGTATTACTATAGTTAATCTGTCATGGCATTTCTTTCATATTACTATAGTTAATCTGTCATGGCATTTCTTTCATATTACTATGGTAATCTGTCATGGCATTTCTTTCATATTACTATAGTTAATCTGTCATGGCATTTCTTTCATATTACTATGGTAATCTGTCATGGCATTTTTTTCATATTACTATGGGTAATCTGTCAAGGCAATTCTTTCATATTACTATGGGTAATCTGTCAAGGCAATTCTTTCATATTTTTATAGGTAATCTGTCAAGGCAATTCTTTCCTATTACTATAGTTAATCTGTCAAGGCAATTCTTTCATATTACTATAGGTAATCTGTCAAGGCAATTCTTTCATATTATTATAGATAATCTGTCAAGGCAATTCTTTCATATTACTATAGGTAATCTTTTGTGGCGATTCTTTCATATTACTATGGTTAATCTGTCTTGGCAGTTCTTTCATATTACTACAGTTAAAAGGCTTGGATTTGTGTGAAATACATTTGAAATATTGCATCACATCACTCACAAAATACTGTAACTCTCATAGAAGACGCAAAAAGTGTGATGAGAGAGTAACACCACGAACCAGCTTGTCGTAGAGTGAGTGAATGTTGCATCTCTGCGCCAGCAGTAGTGCAGCTACTGTTAAAGGGGTCCAGTCACACTGATAGTAAGAGGTAAACTGTAAGGGGGAAGTAGGAGACTATAGCCTGGCTCTGGTTACAGATGTGGAGAATGTTGACCCGCCTCTCATCTACCTGTTTGAGGACGATGACAAGATGTCCGATTCCGCTGCGCTGCTGTATCGACTGCACACCAACGAGAAGATACAGTCAGTTTTCTTTGTATCATTACCCCAGAGTAACAGAAAGTTAAAATATCCCCGTGTTATGGGTTTTAGGATGCTTAAGAAACTTTCGTAGGTTTCTCGCTAATCACAAGAATAATTGTAAAACATTCTCATTCACTTATAAGAAACAACTTTATCTCAAAAACAAGCCATCATCTGGGTATTTACAATGTCACACCTCTAGTAATAGCATGAATAATTGCAATAAACATCTCTGTCTGAAAATGTATGATATCCGAAAACCTATGATCCGACGATATGTGTTGGTTGAGTGCATTAATGTCTTGATTTTACTTTTACATTTTCATAAATGTATTTTGACTTGATAATTTCTACTTTGTACAGTATTTATGAGTGGCTGTTTGTTCCAGACACACCTGCCTATGTACCGCCATATCTCCGGCCAGTGAGAACAAGGGAGAGTTGCTGGTTGGTGAGTATCAGGCAACATTGTACAACACCATGGTACACTTGTCACAGGAGTACACAAAGTACGTCACCTAGACTACCAGTTGTTGGGCATCCAGTTTGTGAAAGCCTCGGTGGCTTAGTGGGTTTGATCCCCCGCCTTGATATTGCTGGAAGAGAGAGTTGACTTCTGGCTGATCATCAGCTTGATCATGGTACCAGCATCTGTACCTGAATGTCAGGAATATAGATGTTAAAAGACAATTCTGTCTTCATAAATTGCAGGGGGCACGGGTGGCGCAGTTGTCTAAGGCGCCGCGATATGCTGTGCAGAGTTGCGTCCCTTGGGCATGCCAGAAACCTATGATTGTGGGTTCGAATCCCGGTTCGCCCCGATTATGTTTCTAGGTTTGTCAGCACCATGCAAGTGCTCGTGGGTTTCACTGAAGTGGTGAACATCTGAGACCTGCATCACTTTGGGCTTTCCTACCACATTAAGCTGACACGCCGTGATATAACTGGAATACTGTTAAAAGCGGCGTTAAACCCAACTCACTCACTCACTTCATAAAGTGCCAGCTACATGCATCACCCCCTCTAGTGTGCGTATAACTACATGTTGATGCTGTGTGTCCTTCCATTTGTAGGGGAGATGTCCATCTTCTTTGTAGCAGATGAGGCTATCACAGATGCCAACTACACACAGGTAGGCCAAGACTTGACTGATTCTAATGCTTGAAAATATTGAAATTTCTGAATGTTGAATAAGAATATTGATAACACTCCTTTCGACCTGCTCATGATCTACGAGAGCCTCCAGTTTTAATGATTACACATCATATGGCCTGATTCCTTCTAACGTCAGTTGTCTGCCCAACAGGTGTTGCTAGGTAACCAAGAGCAGCTGTCCATGACGTGGCCTCACGCAGACATCAAGGAACTACACAAGCGTTGGTTTCAGCTCAATGATGTGGGTCTTGAGATCTTCCTGACTAATGGCAGGACATTCCTGCTGGCATTCAAAACTACAAGGGTAGGTGCTTGAGACAGTCCTGCAATATCTGGAAACTCTGGTCAATATATGTGCCGCTTTTTCACCTTTTCTTGTAGCTTCATTGTGATATTTGAAAATTATTAGTGGATGAAAACCATCCATGTGTTTTATCCATGGTCAGTCACTATGTTGCAGTTGACAGTCTGCTCGTGAGCAGGCCAGTGTACTCCCAAGTTGATCAGTGTACTCCCAAGTTGATCAGTGTACTCCCAAGTTGATCAGTATACTCCTGCATTGATCAGTGTACTCCCAAGTTGATCAGTGTACTCCCAAGTTGATCAGTATACTCCTGCATTGATCAGTGTACTCCCAAGTTGATCAGTATACTCCCAAGTTGATCAGTGTACTCCCAAGTTGATCAGTGTACTCCCAAGTTGATCAGTATACTCCCAAGTTGATCAGTATACTCCCAAGTTGATCAGTATACTCCCAAGTTGATCAGTGTACTCCCAAGTTGATCAGTGTACTCCCAAGTTGATCAGTGTACTCCCAAGTTGATCAGTATACTCCCAAGTTGATCAGTATACTCCCAAGTTGATCAGTATACTCCTGCATTGATCAGTATTCTCCCAAGTTGATCAGTATACTTCCAAGTTGATCAGTGTACTCCCAAGTTGATCAGTGTTCTCCCAAGTTGATCAATGTACTCCCAAGTTGATCAGTGTACTCCCAAGTTGATCAGTATACTTCCAAGTTGATCAGTATACTTCCAAGTTGATCAGTGTACTCCCAAGTTGATCAGTATACTTCCTAGTTAATCAGTATACTCCCAAGTTGATCAGTGTACTTCCTAGTCGATCAGTATACTTCCTAGTTGATCAGTGTACTCACAAGTTGATCAGTGTACTTCCTAGTTGACCAGTGTACTTCCAAGTTGATCAGTGTACTTCCAAGTTGACCAGTATACTTCCAAGGTGATCAGTGTACTCCCAAGTTGACCAGTATACTTCCAAGTTGACCAGTGTACTTCCAAGTTGATCAGTGTACTCCCAAGTTGACCAGTGTACTCCCAAGTTGACCAGTATACTTCCAAGTTGATCAGTATACTTCCAAGTTGACCAGTATACTTCCTAGTTGACCAGTGTACTTCCAAGTTGACCAGTGTACTTCCAAGTTGATCAGTGTACTCCCAAGTTGACCAGTGTACTCCCAAGTTGACCAGTATACTTCCAAGTTGATCAGTATACTTCCAAGTTGACCAGTATACTTCCAAGTTGACCAGTGTACTCCCAAGTTGACCAGTGTACTCCCAAGTTGACCAGTGTACTTCCAAGTTGATCAGTGTACTTCCAAGGTGATCAGTGTACTCCCAAGTTGACCAGTATACTTCCAAGTTGACCAGTGTACTTCCAAGTTGATCAGTGTACTCCCAAGTTGACCAGTGTACTCCCAAGTTGACCAGTATACTTCCAAGTTGATCAGTATACTTCCAAGTTGACCAGTATACTTCCTAGTTGACCAGTGTACTTCCAAGTTGACCAGTGTACTTCCAAGTTGATCAGTGTACTCCCAAGTTGACCAGTGTACTCCCAAGTTGACCAGTATACTTCCAAGTTGATCAGTATACTTCCAAGTTGACCAGTATACTTCCAAGTTGACCAGTGTACTCCCAAGTTGACCAGTGTACTCCCAAGTTGACCAGTATACTTCCTAGTTGATCAGTATACTTCCAAGTTGGCCAGTATACTTCCTAGTTGACCAGTGTCTGTGTCTGCCATCAGATCCGGGATGAGTTGTACCAGCACCTCCTGCAGGCAGTGGAGCTCCCCAATCTGCTGCCGCCCTCGGAGAACCTGGCCACAGTGCAGCGCCTGTGGCTGGACGGCGCCCTCACCAACTTCGACTACCTCACTTACCTCAACAAGATATCCGGCCGCTCCTTCAATGACCTCATGCAGTACCCAATCTTCCCCTTCATCCTCCGAGACTACGAGAGTGACGAGCTCAATCTGGACGATCCCACAGTCTACAGGTAACATCCAGCAGGGAATACGGCACAGATGCACACATTCAGAGACAAGTGAAGCTTTTCAAATTTTCTGTTTGCTTCATGCCAGTCTTGTCAATATTTCTGGTTTTTAATGAACTTGAAAAAAATTGATGTGTTTTAAATTTTGAAAAATGATTTTATGTCAAACCTGCACACCAGTAGTGTATCCATTTCTTCAGTTGATTATATGTCTCTCACATGAACATGTGACCCGTGAAGATCCGGGTTAGAATAGGTCTTCAGCAACCCATGCTTGCTTATCTCCCCTTATGAAGATCCGGGTTAGCATTGGTCTTCAGCAACCCATGCTTGCTTATCTCCCCTCGTGAAGATCCGGGTTGGCACTGGTCTTCAGCAACCCATGCTTGCTTATCTCCCCTCATGAAGATCCAGGTTAGAATAGGTCTTCAGCAACCCATGCTAGCTGTAAAAGACTTGGTGACTTAGTTGATGCATGTAATTGTATTCCAATTGGATTGATGCTCATGATTGGATTGTCTGGTTCAGACAGGATTATTTACGGACCACCGTCATATAGTTGGAATATTGTTTCAGGGATCTGGCCAAACCCATCGCTGTGCAAGTCAAGGGAAGAGAAGCAAAATACAAAGAAAACTTTGAGGTGAGAATTTATAATCGGTCAATGAATTCCCTGGTTTGTTTGGATGAGATGATTGAGGGTGGTAAATAGAAACATTGTATTTATGTTGCCGCCTCCATCCCAATAAATACTTGCTTTATAAAATCTTCAATAATTTCTTGTGAAGTACAAAATGTGTCAACTTTTTTGTTTGTAGTTCCTGTGCCAGGAATATGAGAAGCCATCTAGCTTGAATGACTACATCCGCATCCGACCGTACCACTACGGCAGCCACTACTCCAACAGCGGCACTGTGCTTCACTACCTTGTCAGATTACCTCCCTTTACAAAGATGTTCCTCTCATATCAAGGTGAGCCTTGTTTGGGAAAATCTAGTGTTTGTATTCTCGGTACCTGGCTGTATATTTATTCAGTGATTATTTGTTTGTATGTTATTTTTATGATATGCATGTCTAGCATCATCTTACTAGGGGGTCTTTGTTATGTTTACAGACAGGAATTTTGACATCCCAGATCGAACATTTCATAGTATTGCAACATCATGGCGGCTGTCTAGCTTCGAGTCAACATCTGATGTGAAGGAGCTGATCCCAGAGTTCTACTTCCTCCCAGAATTCCTCAAGAATGGAGAAGGTAGGATGCTGTATATTGTTCAGTGTTCTTTGTGTTGGGGGCATGGGTGGCCCAGTTGTATTGGGTGCTGCAGAGTTGCATTCCTTGGGCATGCCTGGGCCCCATTCTACAAAGCGATCTTAGCGCTACGATGATCGTAAGCTTATGTTAAAGTATGGGACTTATGATCACCATCGTGCTAAGATCGCTTTGTGGAACGGGGCCCAGGAACCTAGGATCATGGATTCGAATCCCTGTTCAGCCAAGTTATGTTTCTAAGTTTATCAAGACCCTACCCATGCTGTATGGTTTCACCAAAGTGGTAAATGTCTGAGACCTGCATCACCTCCTACATTAAGCTGAGATGCCGTGATAAAACTGGAATACTGTTAAAAGTGGCGTTAAAACCAACTCACAGTCACTCTTTTCTGTTTGTCCGATCCTGTGGGGAAAACCCTGTGACTTTTCCAGGCTATGTGTTTGTGGCATGTAGTATGCAGATGAGGAAGTCAGACAAAGGAGTTTATAGGTCACTGAACAGTGATGGGCAGAAGAGGTCCCTTGGAATTGCTGTTAGTTGTACGAGCCCACTCAAATGCTTGCTGTAAAAGGTGACTATGCTTGTCGTAAGAGGCGACTAAAGGGATCAGGTGGTCAGGCTCGCTGACTTGGTTGATGCATGTCATCGCATCCCAATTGTGTGCATGGATGCTCATGATATCAATCACTGGTTTATCTGGTCAAGACTTGATTATATATAGACTTCGGTCATATAGCTGGAATATTGCTGAGTGTGGTGTTTAAAAAACAAACAAACAACCTCGGGTTTGCCCATCCCATGTGTCATTATTTGACCTTCACATGACCAAAGAGGTTAAACCCACTAGCTGACATGGTAAGGATGTCTTCTGTTAGATGACTCCACTCCACTCCGACAGAGGTGCGGGAATATATTTTTCACCGGCTCCGCTGGAATCTGTACCAGACAGTGTTACTCTGTATTCACGCTGTCACTGTGGTTTGTCTTCATCAATAGACATGATCGCCTCTGTGGTCTAGTGGGAGAGCGGAAGGTCTGGGGTTCGATCCCCAGCCACGTCATACCAAAATGTTAAGAGATGGTACTTGTTCTTACCCTGTCTGGCGCTCAGCATTAAGGCGCTAAAACAAGGACCTGCAACACACGCACGCACGCACGCACGCACGCACGCACATATGCATGGACATCGCCATATAAGTACAATAATTGTAAATACAACGTTAAACCCCCATTTCACCTCACCTGACCTCTTCAATAAACATACCACAAACTACAGTGAGTTGGGTGTAACATTTCACGTGATGATCCATTGCCCTATTTAGTATCTCATGAAAACATTTTAATCCAGATGTTGACACATTTGCTTTACCTTAAGGTTACAATTTTGGAAAGCGCCAGAATGGGAACGTGGTGTGGGATGTGACGTTGCCGCCGTGGGCCCGAGGCGACTCCCGCCTGTTTGTGATGGTCCTCCGCCAGGCGCTGGAGTCGCCGTACGTCACCCGCCGCATCCATCAGTGGATCGACCTGGTGTTCGGCTACAAGCAGATGGGAGAGGAGGCAATCAAAGCCATCAACGTCTTCCATCCATCAGTCAGTTCTACTTTCTTCTAATAAAGTGTTATCCAAAATATAACATTTGTTACATTTGACCACTTTCTAAATGGCATTGTGTGTTAATAGCTTTCGGCCATGGGAGCTGTGCCAATTTACACTTGTCAGAGGAGTACACAAAGTATGTGATCTAGACTACCAGTTGTCGGACTTTCATTTTGGTAGAAGCCTCGGTGGCTAGGTGGGTTAGATCGCTGACTTTGTGTGCTGGCATTTAAATGCCTCACTCTGACAGTGTGGGTTCAAATCCTCGATGGGACTCAACCCCCCAAAAGTACTAGAATCTGTACTTTACACAGAAAGTGTTACCCCAAATATAACATTTGTGACAGTTCTCCTTTCACACTTCATTGATTGTGATGATAGCCTTCACAATTGGTATGTAGTATCAAGCTGTTAGTGGAATTGGTATGATTGGGAGAACCCCCTTATTCATGAAATCAGAGGGTTTTTTGTGTTGTAGGTAAATAACATTTGGCCCAATGTTGGAATTACTATAATATAAACATGTTTTTTGTAAAGTCTTCTCAATTTGATTTAAACATATTTCAGAAGAATATGTTCATACCCACAATCACCGGTTGAACTAGTGGCCCTTTTTGCCAAGTAAATCATATCCGTGTATAATGCATATATTAAGTAATGTAAATGTTGTTCTGGGTGTAGACGTACTTTGGGGTCGACATGAGCGACATCACGGATCCCCTGAAGCGCCAGGCAGTGCTGACAATGATCAAGACGTACGGACAGACCCCCAAACAGCTGTTCCGCAGCCCTCACCGCCAGTGTATGGTGACCGGGACCACGCCCGCCACACCCCTGCTGGCAGACCCTCACCTTTCTGGGCGGGAGGTAAAGCATCTGTCTTATATTGTAAGTTCACTCCCTTAGAGCATGCAGCCTAGCTTGATGTTGTGGGACACTAATATGTTGGAGAACTCACTCACTAAGGTTTGTACATGTTGTGCTGTTTATGCAGCGGTTGGCCTCTCTCCCTCCCTCGGCCTCTCTCCCACCCTCATCCTCTCTCCCTCCCTCATCCTCGGCCTCTCTCTCTCCCTCATCCTCCCTCCCTCATCCTCTCTCCCTCCCTCGTCCTCTCTCCCTCCCTCGTCCTCTCTCCCTCCCTCATCCTCTCTCCCTCCCTCATCCTCTCTCCCTCCCTCGTCCTCTCTCTCTCCCTCATCCTCCCTCCCTCATCCTCTCTCCCTCCCTCGTCCTCTCTCCCTCCCTCATCCTCTCTCCCTCCCTCATCCTCTCTCCCTCCCTCATCCTCCCTCCCTCATCCTCTCTCCCTCATCCTCTCTCCCTCCCTCATCCTCTCTCCCTCCCTCGTCCTCTCTCTCTCCCTCATCCTCCCTCCCTCATCCTCTCTCCCTCCCTCGTCCTCTCTCCCTCCCTCGTCCTCTCTCCCTCCCTCATCCTCTCTCCCTCCCTCATCCTCTCTCCCTCCCTCATCCTCCCTCCCTCATCCTCCCTCCCTCATCCTCTCTCCCTCCCTCGTCCTCTCTCCCTCCCTCGTCCTCTCTCCCTCCCTCATCCTCTCTCCCTCCCTCATCCTCCCTCCCTCATCCTCTCTCCCTCCCTCGTCCTCTCTCCCTCCCTCATCCTCTCTCCCTCCCTCGTCCTCTCTCCCTCATCCTCTCTCCCTCCCTCGTCCTCTCTCCCTCCCTCATCCTCTCTCCCTCCCTCGTCCTCTCTCCATCCCTCATCCTCCCTCCCTCATCCTCCCTCCCTCGGCCTCCCTCCCTCGTCCTCTCTCCCTCCCTCATCCTCCCTCATCCTCCCTCCCTCGGCCTCCCTCCCTCGTCCTCTCTCCCTCCCTCATCCTCCCTCCCTCGGCCTCCCTCCCTCGTCCTCTCTCCATCCCTCATCCTCTCTCCCTCCCTCGGCCTCTCTCCCTCCCTCATCCTCCCTCCCTCATCCTCCCTCCCTCGGCCTCCCTCCCTCGTCCTCTCTCCCTCCCTCATCCTCCCTCATCCTCCCTCCCTCGGCCTCCCTCCCTCGTCCTCTCTCCCTCCCTCGTCCTCTCTCCCTCCCTCATCCTCTCTCCCTCCCTCGTCCTCTCTCCCTCCCTCGTCCTCCCTCCCTCCATCATCCTCTCTCCCTCCCTCATCCTCTCTCTCTCCCTCATCCTCCCTCCCTCGGCCTCCCTCCCTCGTCCTCTCTCCCTCCCTCGTCCTCTCTCCCTCCCTCATCCTCCCTCCCTCCCTCATCCTCTCTCCATCCCTCGTCCTCTCTCCCTCCCTCATCCTCTCTCCCTCCCTCGTCCTCTCTCCCTCCCTCATCCTCCCTCCCTCCCTCATCCTCTCTCCCTCCCTCATCCTCCCTCCCTCGGCCTCCCTCCCTCGTCCTCTCTCCCTCCCTCATCCTCTCTCTCTCCCTCGTCCTCTCTCCCTCCCTCGTCCTCCCTCCCTCCCTCATCCTCTCTCCCTCCCTCGTCCTCTCTCTCTCCCTCATCCTCCCTCCCTCGGCCTCCCTCCCTCGTCCTCTCTCCCTCCCTCGTCCTCTCTCTCTCCCTCCCTCATCCTCCCTCCCTCATCCTCCCTCCCTCCCTCGTCCTCTCTCCCTCCCTCATCCTCCCTCCCTCCCTCATCCTCCCTCCCTCCCTCGTCCTCTCTCCCTCCCTCATCCTCCCTCCCTCCCTCGTCCTCTCTCCCTCCCTCGTCCTCTCTCCCTCCCTCATCCTCCCTCCCTCCCTCGTCCTCTCTCCCTCCCTCATCCTCCCTCCCTCCCTCATCCTCCCTCCCTCCCTCGTCCTCTCTCCCTCCCTCATCCTCCCTCCCTCCCTCGTCCTCTCTCCCTCCCTCATCCTCCCTCCCTCCCTCATCCTCTCTCCCTCCCTCGTCCTCTCTCCCTCCCTCATCCTCCCTCCCTCGTCCTCTCTCCCTCCCTTGTCCTCTCTCCCTCCCTCATGAATGGACTCCTGTGCCCCCCACCCCACCAAACACCAACCCTCCGCCACCTTACAATGTTCGTAAACCCACCTTACACCCCACCTTACACCCCACCTTACACCCCATCAAATACCAACCCTCCACTACCTCGCCACCTCCAGACACCCACCTTACACCCTCTATTAACCAGCCATACCCCTCTGCTCTGTTTCTGTATCAATTCTAGTTTCATTTTTCTCTTTTGGTGTGAAATTAATGAGAGCTAATACAAGTATTTCAAGCATTACCCCAAATATGCTTGTCGCTTATCATGTTTTTCATTCATATCTATATCATCATTAAGATGCATGGAAGTATAAGCTCGCTTCCCCTTGACAGTTCACCAAGAGTTATATTTATTACATCATTTGACATTTGTCTATATGCATGCTTATAACGCTCTGACAGATATAACAAACTTTTTGGGGTCCAAGCCATTTTCTGTATATATGCTTACAACAAACTATGGTTATAACGAACCAAAATGAATAGTCCCCTTAAGTTTATTATACCTGTTTACTGTAATCCCTTGCTATTGCAGCGACGTCCAATCTCCAACATCAACGGCCTACGCTGGGGCAATTTCGTGGGTTCCCCTGAGGGTGGTACGCCGGTGACGGTGTGGAGGAAGGTGTACCCGGTCGTCATCACCACCTTGGTCCCCCTGCCCACCGGCTATGTGTTCGGGCTAGAGGCCGACTCCTGTGCCCTGGTGCTCCATGCAAAAGACAGGGGTGAGCTGACATTCCTTGGAGGGAGGCCGTACCTGGCAGTAATATAAACATCAGTGTTATATGTTCCTTGACCCGTGAAGATCCGGGTTAGAACAGGTCTTCTGCTTGCTGCAAGAGGCGACTAACGGCGATCTGGTGATCAGAGGCGATCTGGTGATCAGGCTCGCTGACTCGGTTGATGCAATGCATTGTATCCCAATTGCGTAGATTGAAGCTCATGATGTCAATCACTGGATTATGTACAGACTGACGTCATATAGCTGGATTATGGTTGCTGAATGCAGCATTAAGCAACAAACAAACAAAACATGATCCCCATTGCTGGTAGTGACATAATGAAGCATGCAACTTCAGCATTTCATCAAGAAACACATTATGTCTTTATCATTAGCCATACATTAAGGTTAACCAAGGCAGATTCTTATTAACCACAGATATACTTCTCAACAGACGTGGTCTCAGGTTAACAAAAGTAATATGAAAGAATCCTGTGTTCTTTAACTTCTTTGAGTATTTTATATAATTGTTTGCATAATATTCAAAAACAAGTGTTGTATGTAAAATTTATTGATCCTTATCTAAAATCTGACCAATGCCAAGTTAAAGAAATCTTATTCTTTTTTCCTATGACTTTAGTTAATCTGCCTTCGGCAGTAGGTATTGTAACACACAGCACACCAATTGTAGGTGTTCTTTAACTTATTTTGAGTAGTATATATCTACATGCTTGTCGTGAATATACATCACATCTGCTTAACATTTGTTTATGGGCCATTGAAGATCCTGTGTAGAATAGGTCTTCAGCAACCCGTGTTTGCCGTAAAAGGCGACTAACAGGATCGGGTGGTCAGGCTTGCTGACTTCATTTGATGCATGTCATCGTTTCCCAATTGCATAGATCAGTGGTTGGTGCACGTCATCGTATCCCAATTGCAAGGATCAATGACTGGATTGCCTGGTCCTATCTCAATTATTTACAGACCGCCATGATGTAGGTGGAATATTGCTGAGTTCAGCATTAAAACAACATTTGTTTATGGATATACATAAGATGTGAAAACATTAATAAGACACAGCTATACACTCACAACAAGATGCTAAGAAACATTAACAGAATGTGATGTACCCAGTGATTGTGAGTTCCATGATGGCTGTTTGCAGCGGACCTGGTGGTCAACTCCACGGACGTCATGTGGGCGGGCATCATCAGCTGGGGTCACCCAGACCGCATCCTACGGGTCCGGAACCAGTTCAACCGACCAATGGTCAACTTCCTCCCAGACAACCCCTATGACGAGGTGAGTGCTCTGGCAGTGAGTGCTGGGGGTGCATGTGTTTCTGTACATGTGTGTGTGCCTGAGTCTTTGTGACTGAGTTCATACTGCATCAATAGCATTTGTATTCAATGACACGTATCCATGGTTGGGGCTGGTTTTCTATTCTTCAGTATAGTGACTGGATATTTGGTGGCGGTGCTTAATGTAAATCATCTGTCCATCTTGAATTGTTTGATAGGCATTACTTAGAAGCTGACAGATGACACAAATTATTGATCATAACTTTATACTTACTGTCCATCCATCTACTGGTACATGTGTTAACATTGAAATCCGCTAAATTGTTTGGGCAATTAACTGAATTTCATATTTATGGCCAGTTGGAGAAAATTTGCATGGAGTGAGTGAGTTAAAATGTAATTTATCATTAACCATGATGCGATTTGTAAAACTATGTTGAGAGCAGGAACTTGAGGCCAGGTTCTGCACTTCTGTTTTCTTCCCACTAGATATCTTGCTGTGCGTCTGTGCCAGACTGTCGTCTGCTGTTCACAGCAGGGTCTGCCGGTATCGTCAACGTGTATCATGTGACCTATAACAGGTCCAAGGTGAGTGGGCACACAAAGGGAGATTGGCGCACAAGGGGAGATTGGTGCACAAGGGGAGATTGATACTCAAGGGGAGATTGGTTTTGGCACACAAGGGGAGATTGGTACACAAGGGGAGACTGGTGCACAAGGGGAGATTGGTACTCAAGGGGAGACTGGTGCACAAGGGGAGATTGGTTTTGGCACACAAGGGGAGACTGGTGCACAAGGGGAGACTGGTGCACAAGGGGAGATTGGTGCACAATGGGAGATTGATACTCAAGGGGAGATTGGTTTTGGCACACAAGGGGAGATTGGTACACAAGGGGAGACTGGTGCACAAGGGGAGATTGGTACTCAAGGGGAGACTGGTGCACAAGGGGAGATTGGTTTTGGCACACAAGGGGAGATTGGTACTCAAAGGGAGACTGGTGCACAAGGGGAGATTGGTACACAAGGGGAGACTGGTGCACAAGGAGAGATTGGTACTCAAGGGGAGACTGGTGCACAAGGGGAGATTGGTGCACAAGGGGAGATTGATACTCAAGGGGAGATTGGTTTTGGCACACAAGGGGAGATTGGTACACAAGGGGAGATTGGTACACAAGGGGAGATTGGTACACAAGGGGAGACTGGTGCACAAGGGGAGATTGGTGCACAAGGGGAGATTGATACTCAAGGGGAGATTGGTTTTGGCACACAAGGGGAGATTGGTACACAAGGGGAGACTGGTGCACAAGGGGAGATTGGTACTCAAGGGGAGACCTGTGCACAAGGGGAGATTGGTACTCAAGGGGAGATTGATACTCAAGGGGAGATTGGTTTTGGTACACAAGGGGAGATTGGTTTTGGTTCTCAAGGAGAGATTGGTGCACAAGGGGAGATTGGTACTCAAGGGGAGATTGATACTCCAGAAAAGATTGGTGCACAAGGGGAGATTGGAACTCAAGGGGAGATTGGTTTTGGTACACAGGGGGAGATTGGTTTTGGTACACAGGGGGAGATTGGTGCACAAGGGGAGATTGGTGCACAAAGGGAGATTGGTCATAAAGATGAAATCTTGCTGAGTGCGGCGTTAAACAAAACTCTTCTCATGGTATTGCGTTCATGGCACCCTCCATAGTTTAAGTGGTTGCTAGGAAACTTTGAATTTAGAAAATATCACATATATGCTGGCTCCTAATGTTAATTTAGTTAGAAATGTAGGTATATAACCAGACAGACATAAATATTTATTAGAGCACAGCTATAAACTCTGATCTAATGGGCGTTGAGTCATTTGGGTGACGTGTAGTACAATCATATCCCGATCTCACAGATACAGTTTAACTTTCAGGCCAGCAATCTCCAGGTGTTTAACACTCGGACAGCACTGTACGGCCACACTGGTCCAGTCAATGTGTTGTATGTGTGTAAATCCTACAGTGTGCTTGTCAGTGGCAGCGAGGATGGAACCTGCATCATCTGGGATCTCAACAGGTCGGTATCAGGAGTTACCTCCCTTACATCAAATTGGGAGTTACCTCCCTTATACCATGTGTTGGAAGCTGGTGGCTCTCATTCTGGAATTCTTAGCATCTGTTTCCTGAGATTCAAACATAATGGCAGATTTATGCTGTTGATATAGATATTTCATTCTAATATAAACATTTCATACATTAATGACAATATTTATTACATAACAAACTTGTATATGGTTTCGTAGAGAGAAAGAAAATAATTTGCAAGAAATGTTGCCTGTGTTTGTCTTAGTTTGTTTTGAACATGTGTAATTTGAGTAAACCTTCCAATAATGTCATTGATATTCTAGACTGTCGTACGTGCGGTCAATCAGCAGCCACAATGCCAGTGTGAAGACTCTGGCCGTCAGTGACACCATGGGAGATATCGCCAGTGTCAGCCCCAGAGGTAGGTAGCCCCAGTTTCCCAGCAAATATAATGATTATCTCAATGAGGGACATGACGAAGTTGATATTCTCATGCTTGTTTGTTTGTTTGTTTGTTTGTTTGTTTGTTTTTTTCTTTCTTTCTTTGTTAAATGCTGCACTCAGCAACATTCCAGCTATATGATGACGACATGTAAATAATCAAGTCTGTACCAGACAAACCAGTGATTGATAATGTGAGCAAACGTCCACGCCGTCGGTTAACAATGACTCGCACTCAACGAACTCACCAAGTCTGACCATTCATTCGGTTGCCTCTCATGAGCATTATGAAAAATGAAACTATTTTATGCTGCATTCATCATGAATGGATTTGGATACAAGTGATGGCTGTGGATGGTGTGTTTATGTCCAATGCTTGTGTTACAGCTCTGGGCAGTTTCCTGCAGCTCCACACAATCAACGGTCAGTTTGTGGCTTCAAGAAAGTGTGATGAGTTCACCATCAACTGTGTTGCCTTTTCCCGTGCCCCGGAGGGGAGGGCCATCAACGTCATCGCTGGCGGACTCAGCACCGGGGTGGTCAGGTAGGACAGACACCATATACCGAGGGACAGGCCAAGGGCCTAGTTGGAGGCTGATCAGTGACGTGTAGGACCAAACCACACTTTAACGCAAAACTGCGAGATTCAAAGATTTACATGCGAGGTTTTCGTGAATTGACTAATCAGCTGTCCTACCCTTTACATATTTATGAACGTTGAGTTATGTTAGTTTTCTTGATTTGTTAAAGGACATTTATAACAAAAAGGTAGCTCCATAAATACGTTGACATTCTTGCAAAGTAACGACTGGAAACATTGTACCACATCCCATTGTTCTATTGTACGAAAAGAAAATGGTGGTCTGCAAGAAATTCACAATTTATCCTTCTTCCAGTACAAATTACTCAATTAAATATGAAACAAAGTCTGTAGTTATTAGAGTCACTCAGAAGATTTATTCTATTTCTTTGTAGTGGCATAACTGTTTTCATTTGCAGTGGCATAACTGTTTTCATTTGTAGTGGCAAATGTATCTTGGTTAAACATCATTAAAATTAACTAAAAGTAGAGTTTAACATTTGACCATTATTTTGTGCATGCGTCCATGATAAAAAATATTTTTAAAGTTTCTTTCTGATTTTTTGAGAATTTTAGAAAAAAAAACATAGAATGTTTTCACGTGATAATTGTCTTGTTGAGATGGTGTTTGCTGAAATTAATGTTTTAAAGACGTAATGTTTGGACTACTTTCTCTGCTTAATGACAGATAAATTTGATTAAATAAGCTACTCATTTCAAATTAATAGAGCAATAAATTTTAATCTGAACAACCAGTAACTAGGATATCGATGAACACCATTGTTTTGGTTTAAATATGAAAATAATGTCGTATCAACTTTACCATAATATATTTTTTGGTGAAATTATTATGATTCCTCCCCTTTCTAATATTTTTTGTTGTTTTACACAAGACCTTAATTAATTAATTACCAGATTTTCATCCAACTTTTGAAAAAAAGTGAGGCAGGAGGCATTTGACAAACTTTGCATGTTAATCCTTTTATTACACTATCTGGTTATAGGAAAAGAGTGTTCATTGTGTATTTGGACTCATGTTCGTCATTTTATTAATTTTATTAAAAACTTCTGTTTATCTTAATTTCGGCGAAGTTGTGTGTCAACTGATCGGCAGATCACTCCATCTCACAGTTATTTACAGCAAAGACGATCAGATTACAGCTATTGGCGCTTTGAAACTAACGTTAGTTGACAGAGAATGGATACATATATCATAATTGCCATATTTTGACTCGTTAAGTTCATATTTGTTTTGGTTTGACTAATATATGTAAACATATTCTTTTCGCGATCGAATTAGCAAAAATGTGGGAAGGATCTAACTGTTCCATACGTAAAATACTTCCGGCTGAATATCAAAGTCCTACGTTTATGGTTACTATTAATAACTTATATTATTAGTTTGTGAAGCTGAGTGTCAGTATCTCTGTATCTGTGTATCTCAGTATCTGTACCTCAGTATCTGTATCTTTGTACCTCTGTACCTTAGTTTTTTCTTTTTCACAGTATCTAAACCTCTGTATTATAATATGTGTACCACTGTATCTTAATATGTGTACCTCAGTTTCTTAGTATCTGTATTGACTGTACCTCTTCATCGTCAGAGTCGCCGCCTCCGTGGTCTTGTGGGAGAGCGGAAGGCCCGGGGTTCGATCCCCGGCCGCGTCATACCAAAAGACGTTAAAAGATGGTACTTGTTGTTACCCTGTCTGGCGCTCGGCATTAAGGGGCTAAAACAAGGACTGGTCGGCTCGGAGTCAGTATACTGTGTCTGACTGGGGTATTCATGTTAAACTGTGGCATGGTATCTCAGTAAGCTAGCACTATAAAGCAACCACACACGTGCATGCAAGTCGCTATTTAAGTGCAATAATCTTGGATGCGACGTTAAACCCAATTTCACCTCACCTCACCTATCGTCAGAGTCTGTACCACTGTATCCCACTATTTTAGTATCAGTATCTCAGTATTCATGTATCTGTACCAGGTTGTGGAGCAGCTGGGACCTGACTGTCCTGCGAGATCTCAGCCACGAGCATTCCATAGCGAGGCCAGTCGTCAGGTGAGATTCCATTCATTTTAATCTTCATCCCGCGGGATGGAGATGGGGTAGCCTTGTGGTGAAAGCATTTGCTTGTCATGCCTTTGGCCCAGGGTGCTGTGTACAAAGCAACCTTAGCACTACGACTGTCGTAAGTCCTTGTAATGGTATGGGAGTTACTATCACCTTAGCGCTAAGATCGCTTTGTACAACGGCACCCTGGTTCAGTTCTGCCAATGGGTACAATGTGTGAAGCCCATCACTGGCTTCCAGTGCCTTGCTATTGCTGGAATATTGCTGAAACCAGCATAAAACCTCACTCACTCATTCACTTATACAGCTAAGTTTTATTTCTATATTACTGTGAATTTTGTCATCTGTATTTTCAGTGTCATATTTACCCATGATTCCCAGCGCCTGTTTGCGTCTGCCCTGGATGGGAGCGTGACACTCTGGGAAAAGCCATCACAGTCGAAACCTAAACCAGAGAACTTCATTGCATTTGTGGAAAAAACAACATGAACGTCACGTGTGTGATTCAGAGAGACTCACTTGACCATTGTGGATGTGTCTGCAGGGAACTAGTAGAGAGTACTGTGGAAGACAAACATTACTGGCTCATCAGTGGAATAGTACTATACAGTATCACAGAGTACTGTTCAGTACAGCAGGCCTACTGAGTCATGAGTGGAATTGTGCTATTCAGTAAGACAACACTACTGAGTCAGCAATGGAATAGTACTGTTCAGTACAGCAGGGCTACTGATTCACCAACAGAATATTGCTGTTCAGTACAGCAGGGCTACTGATTCATCGATGGAATAGTACTGTTCAGTACAGCAGGGCTACTGATTCGTCAATGGAATAGTACTGGTCAGTACAGCAGGGCTACTTAGTCATCGAGGGAATAGTGCTGTTCAGTACAGCAGGGCTACTGATTCAGCAATGGAATAGTACTGTTCAGTACAGCAGGGCTACTTAGTCATCGATGGAATAGTACTGTTCAGTACAGCAGGGCTACTGATAAATCGATGGAATAGTACTGTTCAGTACAGCAGGGCTACTTAGTCATCGATGGAATAGTACTGTTCAGTACAGCAGGGCTACTGATTCATCAATGGAATAGTACTGTTCAGTACAGCAGAGTAACTGATTCATCAATGGAATAGTGCTGTTCAGTACAAGAGGCCTACTGATAAATCGATGGAATAGTACTGTTTAGTACAGCAGGGCTACTGATAAATCGATGGAATAGTACTGTTCAGTACAGCAGGGCTACTTAGTCATCGATGGAATAGTACTGTTCAGTACAGCAGGGCTACTGATTCATCAATGGAATAGTACTGTTCAGTACAGCAGAGTAACTGATTCATCAATGGAATAGTGCTGTTCAGTACAAGAGGCCTACTGATAAATCGATGGAATAGTACTGTTTAGTACAGCAGGGCTACTGATAAATCGATGGAATAGTACTGTGTAGTATCACAGCAATTGCTCCTGGCCTAAGTGTCAGGTGGAGACTGATAGTGTGGAGATACATGTTCGTATTACAGGAAGGTGATATGAATTTGTCATAACAATGTGAATATTTCATGGCATACTGAAAGCCTTATTGTGCCGCCGTATTTGGAAACATGTCACTGAGTGTGATAGTGTGATGTGCTTCCCACTGTGTGGAAACCACCATGTGAACAGCGTGTCACCATGACGACTCAAGGTGTCAGCTGATAGCCAGGGCTGTGACCTGGCGATGATGAGGATGGTGATGTACAGCTGCACAGATTGACCAGTCAAAACGAAATGTTTTTAATTAATAATACAATACAGTTGTTTGGGAAGACAAGTTACAATGAAATACCGTATTCGCCATATTAAGTGCCCCAGACAAACTCTAGATAGATTTGTATGGTATTTTCATTTGTACTTGCTACTAAGCCGGAATGCTGACATCACAGTCAGTAGTTTTCTTGTACATATTACAGATCTTTTTAAACTAAACAGCAATGTAAAGAGAGTATGTAACTTGTAATAAGTGTTTTAAAAATCTTTTAGTTTCATGAATGTTTGAACTAATTCTGTCCTTACTGCTCTGTGACAGCAAATTTAACTTCTGTTTTTAATAAGTATGGTTTTAACAAGTATTCCCTTTGTCTCTTTTTTTCTAAGCACCCTGGGCGCATATTATAGTAAATATGGTAGATGTGTCAGCACCATGCCATCATTTCACACTGTGAAGATTGTCACAACCATGCTTATGATTATGTGCCATTTTCCGCTTATGTATAGAAGAATTAGAATACATTCCACCGTATGTGTTGTAATAAATGATCTCATACCGTATATACTTAAAATATAATATTATTTCATTGCTGTTGTGTTACCACTGAAAATAAATTATATTGTGTGTTATCACTGAAAATAAGTTATGATATATTTCTATATAGACCTTTATCAGTGTTACGTTAGTCTGGCCCTATAGTGTTAATACCATTCATCCCTTAGCCTTGACTACCGGAGGAGAGCTTGTTACCAAAGTCTATAGATTTATTTTGGGGATCGTCAAGATGTAAGATATCTTTTATATATGAGAATCACCCTGTTGTTACTTGGGATGCACAATTTAAGAGTATGAAGCAGATCAGAGAATCTGGGACAATTCTATCTGCCATATTGATCAACGTATGAAGGATGTGTTTAGATGGAGCTGACACTCAAACCAAGTTATTAATTACTTCTCCACCTTTGATGGGGGTATGTCTTATATCTCCGTGATACACAACGCTGATTCTCATGGCAAGTGTACATAGAAATAGAATGACATCTGCTTATCTTTATCAAGAGTTGAGGAGTATATTTGTGGTTTATCGGGGCACTTCAGGATTATGAGAAGGCAAAGATCTGCCAGAATGTTAATGTAACGATGCCTGTTTCCAGTGGCATTGAGGATGTGGAATTAACCTGATTGATGCCTCTCTTACGTTGATTAGAAGGGTGAAGACCCGGGGTAGAATAGGTCTTCAGCAACCCATGCTTGTCAACCCCGTGAAGATCCGGGTAGAATAGGTCTTCAGCAACCCATGCTTGTCAACCCCGTGAAGATCCGGGTAGAATAGGTCTTCAGCAACCCATGCTTGTCACCCCCATGAAGACCCGGGGTAGAATAGGTCTTCACCAACCCATGCTTGTCTCCCCCTTGAAGATCATGGTAGAATAGGTCTTCACCAACCCATGCTTGTCATAAGAGGCGACTAATAGGATCGGGTAGTCAGGCTCGCTGACTTGGTTGGTGCATATCATCGTATACCAGTTGCATAGATTTATGCTCATGATATCAATCACTGGATTGTCAGGCCCAGATTTGAATTTTGACATACTGCCATCATTTAGCTGGAATCTTGCTGAGTGCGGCGTTAAACAACAAACAAACATACGTTAATTATCTTGTAAATAGTTGAATATTGTAAAAGCATTTTGTTACATTGAAAAACCTCATAACACTTCTGTTCTGCCTGCTTTATACTGGCAGAAATGGCAGTTTGTGTGGATTTGTAGAAATAGTGGCTCCTAGTATTTCTCTGGTGAAATAATTAATGGGAAACTGTGGAAAGTCTTGATTGCTCGTAACTTGTGTGATATTTTCCAACTCTATGTGACTGTCATGGACATCACATTTCAGGGACAAGTAGAGAGTTCCCGTGAAAGTACTTACTTCATACATAGATACAAACTTGAGATTTGTATCCATCTAGTGTGCCTCTTGTACCATATGTACCATGTGTTCCTTGTATCATATGCCCCTTATGTATCATGTATCATATGACTATCCCCCCCAACCCTACTTAGTGCTGACGAGTGTATCGTGTTCTCAATTGCAGGGTAAATGATTTTCAGAAATCTGGGAATTATTATATTTTAAGTACCAAATCAGACGTTACTACCAAATGTATATACTGTATTGCAATGTCATTGGCTGTTTCAGGGATGATGTTATTACTTTTAATGTATTACTTTTAATGTACATGTCATATATGTTTATATTGTTGTTTTATTCATACAGTTCATTGTTATGAACAGAAATGGACCTAAAGATGTGATGTATATTTTATAGATGGTGTAAGCTTTAGTAACAATGATATTCTTCTTCCTGTGTCCATACGTTGGGCGCCATAACATTTGCTGTGTATAACTCATCCAGTAGGAACCATGTCTCAGCGTGTGTAAGACACAGGTGGGATATCAGCCACAGTTTCTACTTGCTAGCTCAATAGGGGGAGGGACAAGTATATAATATATACTGAACAAATAAAGTTTGGCATCATGAATATTTTGGGGGATATTTTTTGGTAGTGAAAACCAGTTTCATAAAACTATCCCCAAAGTATTCATGATACAAACCCTTTTGGGTCAGTATACATTAAATATTGAGTCTTGATGGAATGCAGGTTAAGCAGTAATTAATATTTTTTTCATTAATTTTTTTTTTTCTCTTTGAAATGTTGGCCTTCAGTCCTGAGTGTACAATAAATATTTGTTTTAGGCCAGGTCTGTGATTTTGATGGTGTAGATAATGTTTCTGACAGTAGTATATTGTGTTTTGTGATATTAATGAGTTTGTAGTAGCTTTAAGAAGTGAAAATCACTTTGTATTTCCAACAATATATTTAGAATTTGACATAGTTTGATGTGTGTGGGTTTGGGGTATATCCCCACAGTTTCAGCATCCTCGTCATTGTGAGCACAACAAGGAATATCAATGAGATAGAATAAAAAACAGGACAATTCCCTGACCTTGCAGACGACTGTCAGTGTAAATTTTCATGCATGCAAAGATGTGTAAATATATGTCTGATTGCCCATGTATACATATTTAGGAATTTGTTGTGCATAGAACAACAAACAAGGACTGACTTTTGTTGTGAAGACTCACAGAGAATAGTTGTAATATTTATTAGCGGCATTAAGCAAGATCCATTTCTTCATTGTGTATAGATTTTAAAATTTGTTATGGTCAAGTCAATATATACTGAACAAAAAAAGATCATGTAACTCAAGTCTAACTACAAAAAATATCCTCAGAGTTTCATGATCCCTAACTTGTTTTGTTCAGTATATAATGGTGCATGTCGTGGATGTGTGGGTAGTGAGGTAGTTGCCTACCACGTCATAAGACTGATCATGTAGAAATCCAGGAATATCTTAACTTATAAGAAACAGGGTTTTGTACCAGCAAGATAGTCACCAGGCTAACCTTGACCTTCAGGTCGATTGGTGTGACCTTGGGATTAAGGTTTGTTTGGTATCAGCTAAAAGGAAAATGTTTCTGTTGTTAGTGTAGGCTGAGAGTGTTGTCAGTGAAGGCTCAGAGTGTTGTCAGTGTAGGCTGAGAATGTTGTCAGTGTAGGCTGAGAGTGTTGTCAGTGTAGGCTGAGAGTGTTGTCAGTGTATGCTGAGATTGTTGTCAGTGTAGGCTGAGAGTGTTGTCAGTGAAGGCTGAGAGTGTTGTCAGTGTAGGCTGAGAGTGTTGTCAGTGTAGGCTGAGAGTGTTGTCAGTGTAGGCTGAGAGTGTTGTCAGTGTAGGCTGAGAGTGTTGTCAGTGTAGGCTGAGAGTGTTGTCAGTGTAGGCTGAGAGTGTTGTCAGTGTATGCTGAGATTGTTGTCAGTGTAGGCTGAGAGTGTTGTCAGTGTATGCTGAGAGTGTTGTCAGTGTATGCTGAGAGTGTTGTCAGTGTATGCTGAGAGTGTTGTCAGTGTAGGCTGAGAGTGTTGTCAGTGTATGCTGAGAGTGTTGTCAGTGTAGGCTGAAAGTGTTGTCAGTGTATGCTGAGAGTGTTGTCAGTGTAGGCTGAGAGTGTTGTCAGTGTAGGCTGAAAGTGTTGTCAGTGTATGCTGAGAGTGTTGTCAGTGTAGGCTGAGAGTGTTGTCAGTGTAGGCTGAGAGTGTTGTCAGTGAAGGCTGAGAGTGTTGTCAGTGTATGCTGAAAGCGTATTTTGTCCTGACATAACCATGCATACATGACATCAGTAAGTATTTCCTACAGTGTAGCAATATAGATTCTGAGACTAGTTAGATATAGTAGTTATATCCCATCAAGAATATGATATCCTTGTATGGTGGTGTTATAGTCTATATTCCCAGTGATGCATGTTGAATAGGTGAGCTTTGTTATGAATGCTATGTAAATTATATATCCCTTAAAAAATGTTATGCATCACTCGATGATTTCATATTACTATGGCTAATCTTTAGGGCATTTCAGGGTAACTATAGTAATATGAAAGAATCAGAAAGGTAATAAACAAATACAAATATATTTTGTTTCTTTGTATTTCTGTGTGAGGATCAGTTTTCCTGATTTAATAGTAGCTGCAGTTCACTGTGTGAGGCCTTCAAAGGGCAGCAACACATCACAGAAAGTAGCATCTCAGAAGAATCTGATCAGTGCCCAAATAATCTGCTTAGCCAGGACGAGAATAATTAAAATTGACGTTGAGTGAAGTGAGCACAACGCTGCCTAGTGTCGACATTATGCTTGGATGGGCGACCACATTGAAGCCAAACACTAGTTGTGATCTTGCGGATTAACGGACCATCATGCTATGTGGAGAGTGTGAATTGATGTTCATGCTATCAATCACTGGTTTGCCAGCTACAAGCTTGATTACACTGCAGGCAAAGTAGCCAAGGTTTTCCATGCTTCTATCCATGGGGTTTTTAACAGAATGCTGACCTGATTTGTGGTAGCTGATGTATAATTAATGTCGTTCCAGAAGTAGTCCACAAGTCAAATGGTGTCAAACTACGTACAACCAACTGTCAAATAGTAAACAGTTGTTTTACCCTATAGTATACCGTTTCCTGATCATGTTCCTGCAATGTTTCTACATATTCCCCGAGGCAGCCGGTAGCCTAGTGTTTTAAACGTTAGCTCGTCACGCCAAAGATCCATGCTCGATTCCTGACATGGGTACATTGAGTGAAGCTCATTTCTGGTGTCCCCTGTCATGATATTGCTGGAATATTGCCAACAGAGGTAAAACCAAACTCACTCACTCACATATTCCCTTTTGTTGTGTTAGTGCACACTTTTGCCCATTCACTTACAAATCACATAATCCTTCTTGATAAATCACTGGGGACATGGGTTGCCCCAGGCTTGAATATGTCAGCACTGGTGGGAGTTCAAATCCCAGATTCACCCCAGTCCTGATTTGTCTTGAGTCGGCACCATCCCAGTGATTGTGGCAGACATCTGCAACCCGCATCACTTTAGGCCTTCCTCTTGCATTCAGCTTACATGCAGTGATGGAACTTAAATACTGTTGTGGCATGAAACATTTCACTCTCAAAGACCGCTCGACATACTGAACAAGTTCCTACTTCTTTGCCACTGTTGAACGCTCCCACCGGTGAAGATCCAGATTAGAATTTGTCTTCAGCAACCCATGTTTGTCATAAAAGACAACTAAGGGGATCAGGTGGTAAGGCTCGCTGACTTGGTTTATGCATGTCATCGTCTCCCAATATCAAAGATTGATGCTCATGATGTCAGTCACTGGTTTGTCTGGTCCAGACTTTATTATTTACAAACTGACATCATATAGCTGGAATATTGATAAGTGCAGCATTAAACGGCACTTACTAAAACAAAAGACACCTTGTTCTATTCTGCATCCTCCTGCTAATTTTATTACCACAAATCCTCGCCTCCAGCTGCTTGGGCTGCCTTCATCCTTCTGTCTCCAACTCTAGGTGGGCTCTAGTGTCATGGAAGAGATAACGCGGAACAGTCTGGGTCACAACCCGAGGACATAGCATCCCGGGAATGTACTGGGTCATCACGCAGTTACTGGCAAATGCCACTGTTCAGAACCCTGTGACCCCAGGGACAATGCAAGGAAGACTCATGCTTGTTCTGGACCACCTTGTACACAGCGAAAACAGTGCTAAAACTGTTGGATTTGTTTGTTGTAATTTGTTTGTTTGTTTGTTTGTTTGTTTGTTGTGTAACGCCGCACACAGCAATATTCCAGCTATATGACAGTGGTCTGTAAATAATCTAGTCTAGACCAAACAATCCAGTGACCAACATCATTAGGATTGATCTACACATTTGGGATACAATGACATGCATCAACCAAGTCAGCGAGCCTGACCACCCGATCCCATGAGTCGCCTCTTACGACAAACACAGTCGCCTTTTACAACAAACATGGCTGCTGCAGACCTATTCTCTACCCTGATCTTCATGGGTCTTAACTGTATGGGACTCCTTTACTATGACAATAAGGTGAAAATAGTTATAGCACTTTCAGCTCTTGATGCAAGTGAGTCTTGGACCTTCTTACTCAGTCATATCACTATAAGATTAATCATAACGCAACAGCTGTTGTAATTCGTGAAGTATTGAAGTTACAACAGTCTACAATCACTTTAACAAAAATGTCTGTTTTATTTCTATGATCATTTTTTTCAGTCAAGATGTGTGGTACAGAAAATGATGAGACATGATTTAGTGATATCAGGTTTATTTCAAATAATAAGGCAATATATACACAGCTAACTGTCAGTGCCATCATCTGATGGTGAAGATCGTAGCCTCAGACACAGTCATTCAACACTTACAGTGCAAGCTGGGGCAACAGAAAGGTGCAAAGCTCGTCGGAGAAACCTCAATGGTACAACAATGTCTGTTGGACAAATACTAAATAGGTTCTGTTGAATTTTGAATCAAGCATTCTGTAGAATACTTAGTGGGAACGGATGGGGAAATGTTTACGCAAGTTACGACTCTTCAGAGAGAGATCAAATTCCGTGTTGAGGAAACGTCATCGCAAAGGCCAGACACTTAGGTCAATGAATCCAGTGGACGATAGTAGACTGGGATCTAAGCGTGACTTCGAGAGGTGTCATTGAAAACAGACTTTGGGAGGTGTCATAGTACACGGACTTCGAGAGGTGTTATAGAACATGGACTTCAAGAGGTGTAATAGTACACAGACTTTGGGAGGTGTTATAGAACATGGACTTCAAGAGGTGTAATAGTACACAGACTTCGAGAGGTGTTATAGAACACAGACTTCGAGAGGTGTTATAGTACACAGACTTCGAGAGGTGTTATAGAACACAGACTTCGAGAGGTGTCATAGAACACTGGAAGTGGCATAAGTCTTGAAGACCAGACGCATGTAGATCAGATGATATACACACAGCTTAAACAGCTTGGCATAAATAGCTGAAAATAGGACTATTTCCACGCAGTGGGTGCAAGCAGACAGGTACTCTGGTTCATGTGACAGAGACCTACAGTTGTGAAAGGCAAACAGCTATACAGCCTAATTATAATTGTGTGTTTCAGCAAAACTTTCCAACCCAAATATGGTAATCCTTGTTCATGACTCGCTCACAAGGTATATTTTTCACAGTCCGAAAACCATGAAGTTTTCAACCTCAAGCTCCATATCAACCAACACTGTCACTTGTGTAGCAGTGATGTGTTCATCAACATTACATGGCTCTGTCATGAACAAAAATCCCTAATGCTAAGGGATCGGTCATTTATTATAGGGTGGTTAGGTCAGTCCTAAGGGACCGGTCATTTACTATAGGGTGGTTAGGTCAGAGGGAATTGGGAGAGGCATACAAAATAATACACATATTCAGGGAAGGTCCTGAAAACATGGCCAGTTTAAAATAAAGTATACAGTGCTTTTTGTCTATCCAGGGAAGGTCATGAAAAAATTGTGCAAGGCCATGGGGAATGTCATCCATTATATGACAAGCATTAGGGGAGGGTCATTATTTTCTGTATGTTTGTGGATCAGAAACCGCTGACACCCCGCAGTAATAAATGATCGTTCCCTAACCAACATTTGAAACCAAGATTGGCTTGCACGAAACTGCCATTGTTTCCGTGGTGGCCTTAGAAGGCATATTGCTATTGAAAGACTTGATCTCCAGCCGACGACATTCGGACTGTACGAGCAGATCTACTACCACTACATCACAGCTCACTTCCAACACTGTATCCAAGACATCAATGGGGGTCCATGAGACAGGCTACAACTCGAATCCACGACACGAGAAGTAAACTTGGTCCTAACATGACACTCGACATGGCAGCGATGTCGAGACTTAATTTGATATATCCTTGAACATATACATTGTATACATTCCATAAAATCGTGAAATGTTGCACTTAACTGACAACATTTACAACTAAAAGCAAGTACATGCAGCGACATGGAACACAGATAGTTCTTCTCAGACAAAATTTACAAGACATTTCAAAAACACCTAAAATCTAACACGATGTATAGTGTTGCCATACTGGTGTGTAGTGTGGATTTCAGTGGGTAGTGGCATATTGGGAGAAGTGTTTGAAAGAAGGCACGTACATTGTGTCAACTAGTGTCCCACTACCGGTTCCTTCAGTCTACACGGTGTTCATTTGGCACTAAGAGAACGTACACTCAACTTTGGTCACATGACATGATCACATGATGTTTATGTACACTCTATGAGAGGATGGGATATGTTGATATTATGCATGACGTGGACACTAGTCCCTCCCAACTATGAGCACTGGTTTGAGCTAAAATAAGACCTGATCAGACAACAATGGAGTCTTCGACTTTGATCCAAACATCAAAGGTGCTAAGTTACCATATAAGCAGAAATAACACAATATATAGTGTGCAAGTCAGTCACATGATCATGAGAAAATATGAGACAATGTGTACCGCATTATGCTACAATTATTATTATTAATTATTAATTAATTAACAACATATTATGCTGGATGTGACTTTGCAAAAGCAAATGTATTATTCTTATCATGATTTACATGAAATTTTAAAAATTGCAATAACACCAAGATATGAAATATCTATATTTCCGCACTTGAAACATCTGAGTTACCCAGAAAATCCTACAGTTGTCATAGTAACAAAGCAAAAAGGTTCCGGGAAGTAAGGAAAAGGTAGTCAGCACCATGTAATCTGAACAAAAAAACATACACTCACATAACTAGTCAAGAAATGATGTCGAATATCTAAGCCATATTATTTTGAAGAACATTCGGGCAGTCCTTCACAGGAATAGTTCAATCTACAATGATTTTATACACCTAAACATGACTGGAACAAGGACTGACGTCTGCTGGCCGTCTGGAGCGACGTCTGCTTCAATATCTACAACTGGAGTTGCTCCAGACACCAGCATGTAGCACAGACAAGCCAGACCACTGTGGTACAGAGCCAGGGCTCCTCCAACTCACAGTGCCTCATACAAATATATTACTTTTTAAGCACTGCATCACTCACATGGAGCAAGTAATTTACCCTTTCAAATTCATTTTGCATTCTGTCAACATTTGTAAAATTGTAAACAAAATCATTCAAGAATCATTAATACTTTGTTTCTTTCATGACAAAAGGCAAACAAAATGTAAACATAATAAAGATTGTCATTACTGGATTGAAGTCTGATTGTTGAAAATTGTCACATCGTCAATACTTCACACTCAGTCACTGTGGTGACAGTCACAAGGAGCTATTTATATATCACACATCACAGTCACATGACAGATCACCTGACATGAACACAGTCACATGACCTTCAAGTCCATCTTTGGGCTGCTTCCACCAGACCCCTGTTCTATGAGTTGATGTCAACTACTCTCCATCACATCAAAAACGTCAGAATAAATACTTTAGCCCCACATAATCACAGATTTACTGTCTGAATGTACTGTAATCGTCTCGATCAGAATCTGATTGTCACAGCTTCGGGTCTAACATGGTGGATCAGACTGAGTCAGTCTGTGATGGAGGCAGCTGAACCACCAACCGAGGCAGTGGATCCATTTTGCCTTTTGCCTCTCTGTCCAACGCTCGTGACGACTGAGAATCTGACGAGTATTCTGATTGGGAGTAGAGACCGAGCTGCGGATCGGACTCCTCTGGGAGCAGATCCGACCTGTTCCGGTGGGGGTCGCTCGCCGCGGAGGGAAGCATGTACTCCCCCAGGTCTGGCTGAAGACTGTTGCGGTCTCCTGGCGATGGTCCACCTCCACTCCCTGGTGCTAGTCAGAAGGAACTGTCAAGTAGTCTGATGGATATGCAAAGGTCACTGAATGATGGTCTGTCTTGTGGCAGTTCTGTCATGCACTTTCTTGCAATGTCTGCAATCTCAAGTGGACACTGTTCTGAAAATTCTAGCGACATCTCTCCCCCTTTCAACTCCTTGAGAATCTCTTGGTCACTCTTCAGTCTGTACGGAAGATCGGCTAAGTGAAACACCTCCCACAAAAGAACACCAAAGGACCACACATCAGTCTTTGAGGTGTATTCCTCCTCGTGCACTGCCTCTGGGGGCAGCCACCGCAAGGGTATGAGAACTCCGTTATGAGGGCAGTATTCATTTCCGTACACATCCAAACACAATGATAAATTAGAGATCTTCAGGTCTAGCCGAGAAGTGAGGAGAATGTTTCGACATGCAAGGTCCTTGTTGACAAATCGTTGATTTGTCAGGTGTTCCATTCCTAGCGCCACCTGGTGACACATTCTCACTTTCTGTTGGGTGGTGAGATACGGGACCCGTGCAACGCGGCGGCCATTGTCACTTCTTGTAGCCAGGAGAAACTGTTTCAGGTCGCCCTGGAAACAGATAACAACATTTTAAAAACTCTTCATAATTAAGAAACAATATCAATATTTCTTATCAACAACAAAGAACTGAAGTTGGGTCTAAAATGTAATAAGTGTAACATTTCTTCATAACACAGTTATCTCCCTTGGTCTACTCAGCTCTTTTGAAGGTTTCTGCACACATCTTTTAATGTATTAACTTAATGAGTTTTGAAGCTTAAATGCATCTTGCCATATTACCAAAGATTAATTCTCAAAATACAGCATCTTGAGACAACAACACACAGCCTCATCACAATCAAATGGAATGAAAATAAAACCATCAGATTTTATCACCAGTTTCCTCGAGAGCCATGTTAATGACTTGGAGTTGCCTAAAGAGCAGCCTCATTAACGAGCAGAGGCCACAGAGTCAGTGTCGGAGATACCAGGTTATAGTGACCAGGCTTGACAGTGGACTCATTACAGGGGGAGATAAGATAAGGTGTGATATAGGGGTGTGATCCGATTAATAGCCAGCGTCCAGTGACTGACCATGAAGCACAGGCCAACATGGGGGGTGCCTATGATACAATACTGGAGGTTCAGATGACTCATCTTCATATCAGTCTTCATCTCCCTTACAACTCGGAGATAAGACATCGACGCCATGAGGGAACGGATGCTACTTCAACACCAAGTGAAAACATGTCTCGACTGGAACTACATATTTTCTTTCCATTTGATAAACCTTAGATTTATCATCCATTTTCAAACTAAAAAGTCATGAGAAAATGTCCTGACTGCAATTGATATCCGCTAAATCATATTTTACAAAATTGTTAAAATAAGTCCTTGCTTTCAAGCTTCACCATACATAGTTCAATTTAATGACAGAGCTTGGCACTGTGCCAGTGTCTAAATTTCATCTATAAACATGCACAAATATTTACTGCATCTTTAATACAAAGAAGTGTCTATATTAGCACTGATTTTCCACACATAATTATATACAAGACATACATCCTTTATTTTCTAAAATTCTTCCTAAAATGAAAACAAACTGCTATGTGGTCTATTAGTGAATATTTTCTCAGTATATCTCACCCAGTCACAATATTCTGTGATGAGAAACTGAGGCTCCATATCCCGGCAAACGCCAAGCAGACGCACAATATTCGGGTGGTCAAGTTTGCTATACATGTCCATTTCTTGCCGAAAGTTGAAAAAAGTGTGTTCGTCTTTCATCAATAAAGATTTGACCACTACAAGTGTTTCTATCTCAGTTTGTCGAATACCTCGTGCCTTGGCCAGAAACACATCGCCGTATTGTCCTTTCCCTGCAACACAAACACACCACTTAGTGACAGGTACCTTTAATATACACCACTTAGTGACAGGTGCCTTTAATATACACCACTTAGTGACAGGTGCCTTTAATATACACCACTTAGTGACAGGTGCCTTTAATATACACCACTTAGTGACAGGTGCCTTTAATATACACCACTTAGTGACAGGTACCTTAAATATACACCACTTAGTGACAGGTACCTTTAATATACACCACTTAGTGACAGGTACCTTTAATATACACCACTTAGTGACAGGTACCCTTTAACACACCACCTAGTGACAGGTACCCTTTAACACACCACTTAGTGACAGGTGCCTTTAATATACACCACTTAATGACAGGTACCCTTTAACACACCACTTAGTGACAGGTGCCTTTAATATACACCACTCAGTGACAGGTACCTTTAAAATACACCACTTAATGACAGGTACCCTTTAACACACCACCAAGTGACAGGTGCCTTTAATATACACCACTTAGTGACAGTTACTTTAAATACACATCACTCAGTGACAGTTGCCCTTTAACACACCACATAGTGACAGTTGCCCTTTAACACACCACATAGTGACAGTTGCCCTTTAACACACCACATAGTGACAATTACCTTAAATACACACCACTTAGTGACAGGTGCCCTTTAACATACAGTACTCCTGCAGCTCCTACAGTCACTACTTCTACTGCTATAGGATACTGCACCTTCTCTTACATCACCTACAGTGTACTTCACTATTCAGATCAATTCAGGTGAATAGAAAATTAAATAGCACATATCACCTCAAAGAATTTAGATTAGTTCTTCCAAATAAAGTAACTTTTTCAAAATGCAGTTGAATTCAACTCATCAGACCCTGATTTAAATGCAAAGAGTAATCCTTCTGTAAAAGTTGAAAAATAAATCATCCATTAAACATTTAATGCTAACAACTACACAAAGAAACACCCTCGGGAGTCCCCGCCGTGGGACCAATAACTCAGTGTTTACCTATCATGCCGAGAGTTTGTAGATCCTGGCGTGGGAAGTGATAGCGGTCAAAGCTTGACCGTCTGCTCCGTGACTGCTGGGACTGGGATGAATGTGACTGGTGTGAGCTCATGCCGGAGACGTGTGAACGATTGTCACTGTCGCTGCGAAACTGGGTCCCCGAGTCTCGATCCTTCATCAGTAATTCATGCTGTTCACGGTTGATATCGCCATTCTCTGCCTTCACTGTAAAAAGAAGGGCAAAAATTCAATTTCAAGAAGCTATTTTCTTCTCTTGATACAAAAAAAGTGACATGGCAATGAAACTTTTACTAAGATGATGTATTCACCTTTCCGTGCCTCATGGCATATCACAGTTGCTGGCAAATATATTGTCTTGGCATGAAAAAAACCCTTGTTTTTTCAGGCAACCAGCCAAAAAGAATATTGTGACAAGAGTCAGGTGAATGGATGTGATCTGATTTGCTAAACATAGTGAAAGTGGTAGGTTTTAAATATACTGGTAATTTGATTGTAATCTTACCAATAAGACTTCTTGTGGACTGATGGTGGAAATATATTGATTGGGTATTCCCAAGTGGACAAAATCATGAACACAGTGCTAACACAATGTACGTCTGTTATAACACGGACATACCACACAGCTTTTTTCTCCCATACATACTTTATATCAGAATCTAATTCAGCCATTATAAAGTCTTCAGAGACACTGGTAATCTACTTGCACATTTTTCACTGTTACTGGTATTAGACACAAGCCCAGCTTTCTTGTCCATCATGCAGACACGGTTCAAACTTTCCATTCCCAAATGATTTTCTACTATGTTCATAAAGAATCAGAATTAATGCTTTTAAGTGTGATCTTGTTTCTTTTGGGTTAGGCAAAACATTTTGCAAAAATATCCACATATTTGCACAAACTGACTTAAAAAGTCATAAAACTTTTGTAAAACTGAAAATAATTTGATCACCCCAAAATACATATCCATTTGGCCTTATCTTTTTCTGATTTTGATAGGTTTTAAAAAGGCAAGTGTGTTTGTGTGTAGAAACCCTGAACATTGGATGCCCGAGGGAGTCGTAACACAACGCCTACATTCATCAAAACATACACAACATCACTGGAATGTATAAGCTAATTTCATACTGGAAAAATATATATTCTTCAGGGAATTACCTTTGCAACAAAAGATTATCAAATGACTTTAAATAATATTGATCATTGGAAAGATTTAATCTCAACAAAAACAAAACCAATTGGTTCTCTGGCAAAGAGGAAATGGAGTGGACAGTGTGTATTCGCCTGTTGAAGCGTGTCCGAGTCCTATGATGCACTACTCACTGAGCCCCTTCCTCTTCTTCCTCTGGAGCAGCAGGCGGTAACTGCAGAACGCCGTGAGCGAGATGACCAGCGCCAGGTATGCACCCGCGATGCACACTGCGATTATGATGGTCTTCATCATGTTGAAACTCTCCACCTCATCTGAAGAAATAATAGGAAATGATATTGTCCATTCAAAAAGCATAACTCCAGTTTTTAAAAACATAGTTTCCTCGCCTACAAGTGGGTCATAACGACAGCGCCACAACCAAAATGTGTGTTACAATTCAAAAGGCCATCGACATGGCGCCGTTTCCAATGTCTCACCTGTGATTCGGAGGTAGACTTCAGCGCGGACCACACCTGCTGTGTTGTTGGCGGCACAGCCGTACTTGCCCTTGTCCTCCATCAATACCTTCTCTATCAGGATGGTGCCATTCGGGAACACCTGGCAGGACATAGGTAACATCGTCATCAAAACAAGTTAACATCAGGAACACCTAGCAGGACATAGTCTACATTGTTATAACACCAAGTTAACATCAGGGAACACCTTGGGGACATGGTGTTGGTAACATCTTTATAACACCAAGTTATCATCAGGGAATGACCACAAACTGGGATGACAAGCCATTGATAACATCTTCAACTTAATATATTTTGAACACTTCAGGGAACACATGGTTTCGAAGGCACCCTAATGATCTGTACATTTGAATAACCCATCAGTGTTCTCCCACAAGGTGCCCGCCTAATTCTGTTGGGGATGGACCGAAGTAAGAATGTATCTCCTAGCAGAGTATAGTCAATAGACCTAATCCCTTGACAAATGGAACACATTCCACCTCATTGAAGTTGAAGTCACATTACCTATTTAGTCATGCTCAAAAGTCGGGTGTCTAGAAGCCGGTACACTGGAGAATTTAGATGGCCCCGGCCAGCGTAAGATTGTTCTCTCACCTTGTATCTGGGGGACTCGAGGGGGATGAGATCCCCATTCCGCTCCCAGACCACCATAGGTTTGGGATTGCCCACAGTCAGACAGTGGATCATCACGGAGTGGCCTTCAAAGGCTGTCGTGTTTTCCGGGCGGATTGCGAACTTGGGCCGCTCTGCAAAGAACCACAGATAGCAAGGTTAACAAACAACAACAACAACAACACAGATTAGCTACTTGTCATAGCTTACTAGAGAGACATTTGATGCACAACCAGATCAGAGTTGAAATCATGAGGACTGACATCTCCAGTTTTCTTGCACATATTTCCAGTTTTGCTACACTTTTTACCACAGTTTTGCTACACATAGTTCCACAGATTTCTGATACACATTTCCACAGTTTTCACACTCTCAAAAATGACCTACGTTAGATGGAGTACTCACCAACAACCTTGATGAAGATGGTAGTGTTTATGAACACCTGGCCTGACGTGGCGTGACACGTGTAGTATCCAGCGTCAGTCATCTGGACGTTACGGAAGAACAGCGTTCCGCGTTCCTGGTACACGTGATCCAGCGAGTCCAGATTGGTGGGTCCATGCTTCACCCACGTGACGGCAGGTCTGGTCTCGGCCTCCGCGTGACACTCCACCTTCCCGTAGCCGTGCAGCTCCAGGAACGTGTTCTGGGGCCGAGGGCTGAACTTCAGCTTCCCTTCAAACAGAACAAAGAACTTAAAACAAATGGAATCAAATTCTGTAACAATAAATGTTTATTGGCATTTTGGCAGAAGGAATCTTTTATAAATCTTAATCTTGTTTTATGCCAACAGCATGTGGGTACTGTTGGAATCCTAAAAGGACAGTTTTTGACTCACTTTTGACCTTGAGATAGGCTCGGCTGGACACAATGATGGGATGACCTTCAGTTGTTGCCACACATGCGTAGTCTCCTGCATCTTCAAGAATGACCTTGGACATACGAAGGTCACCTGATTGCTGATTCATTCTGTGCCGCGGAGAACCCTTTGGGAATGGAAAGTATTATATATAACATCCCCTTACACTTGTATACAACAGACCAATGTTTTATAGGTATGTGATGTCATTTCCAGCTGTTTGATTGGCTAACATGGAAAAAAAACAATTTATATTTATATCTTGATGTATAGAAAAGTATAGGTCCTGGACATCCAAATGTTTTAGCTGCTAAGATATCAAAACCATTTCCTATTCATCACGGCTTCCAATGGAAAGATCCGTGAAGATCCTACAACCATTTCCTGTTCAACATGGCTTCCAATGGAAAGATCCATGAAGATACGGGGTAGAATAGGTCTTCATCAACCCATGCTTGCCATAAAAGGCGACAATGCTTGTTGCTTGTCATAAAAGGCGCCTAATGGGATCAGGTGGTCAGGCTCGCTGACTTGGTTGATGCATGTCATCATATTCCCATTGTTTAGAACGATGCTCATGATATCAATCACTGGATTGTCTGTTCCAGACTCAATTATTATTATTCATATAGCTGGAGTGTGGCGTTAAACAACAAAGTGAGTGAGTGAGTGAGTGAGTGAGTGAGTGAGTGAGTGAGTGAGTGAGTGAGTGAGTGAGTGAGTGAGTGAGTGAGTGAGTGGCACTGACCACATGTATGGGGCTGTTGTCCTTGAGCCAGGTGATGGTGGTCACGGGGTAGGGGGTTCCTACCACCTGACAGTTGAAGTCCACCCCCTCGTCCTCCTCCACTTCCTTCGGCTGGGGGGAACGACTGACAAATGGCGGCACTGCAAGAAAACAGGACATATTTAATCACAGTCAAGATTGACTTAAATTTTAACTTATATATTCTCTCAACATGACATTTTGGTAAAGGTGCTTGTACCCTTACTAGGTACCCTTAATGAACATATCTGAGGTTCATACTCAAATCGGCGTGCAAAAAACTGAAGACCATATTTAATGTCATCTATTGGGTTATCTACAGAACTACCTCATTGGACATATGAAGTTTATGTACCTTATCAAAGACTGAATATTTCAACATTATCTAGGTCAAACGTCTTTATACTCTAGAGAAATATTGATTTACACAAGAAATATGGTTTCAAACTTGTAACTGCAGGGCGCTCATCGAACTTATCATCTGGTAAAATGTGTTAAAAATGTGTAAATTATTAAACTTATGCAGCTGTATGGACCTCAGAAATCTGGTCAGTTTTATTGTACAGTTTCCCAGTAAAACTGAAAATCAAGTAAAACATTTGTTTATATCTGCGATATAAATTATGGATAAATTGTATATGTATATACTCATGTACCATCGTTTGTGGTTTGGAGACTAAACTTGATTGATTGGTCGCCTTTAACAGTTGATGTATGTATGTGGAGGGGCCAGATCAATGGGATGCAAACTCAGGCAACGGATGTTTGGCTGATATATGTGCCATTAGGGGTCACTTCAGGTCATCCGAATACATTAGTTAAGAAAATATGAATATGTATCTTAGTGATAATTTCATAAAAAAAGATACTTCAAAAGACAAATATTCATTAATATTTATTGCTTATAGTCTCTACATATTTCATAAATTCATAAATTTGTTTTAATACTAAACTTGTCATATATAATCACAATCTGTTTTGGGTATCACACTCTCCGAGTATATTGAGACCCAGGAAGCCGCCTGGTGGCTCTTCCAATCACCTCCCCGAGGAAGTGAACGGTAAAAGTGCCCTAGATGAGTGACAGGGCGTAGGTCATGGCTAGCAGGCCTACTTTGTCTCTGCAATAAATGCTGATGTTTGTAAACTTTATGCTTTGTCAGACACAAACATCCTTTGAAGGTGACAATAAATCGTGGGCTTCTGACAAACCAACACGGACATGCTGCATTCATTTACAAGACAACACTACGTACTCTCTGGTTGCGAGGCAAAGTTATCATAATAAAAATGTCATTTTTCTGTTAAATATACAAATGTAGCTTCTGGCTGCGAACTTAAAGAGCATGTTACAGGCAGATGAAATGGGGGGAAGGAGGAAAACGAGAATACCATCCGTTACTCCTCCTTATTTCCCTCCATTCAACAGACATTGTTCAATAACATAATCTTTAAACAAATACTTACCATGAGTTTACTAAAATGAACTTAAAATGATATCAAAAGTCAACCAGATGACTGAAACTGTTTTGAACAGAAGCTTTTTTCACATAAACCTTATATTTTTTTAAAATCATTCAAGTTTGAAACAAGGCTTTTGATAAGTAGTCTTTAGGCAAGTATTTCTGTGATTGTGCGACCATTGCCTTACTTGTATACAGCACTTTAAACCATCACAAATCTGAAGAGCTCCTATATTAATGGCCACCAGAACGGGCTAAAGTTTCTGTTAATGTGCACTTTCAAACACATTTTGAATAGAGTGTTTCATATTTTAAGAGCCCACTCCCTCATCAACACATCTCAACATTCTCGAGAGCTGCCGACATCTTCAATACGTGCTGCAGATTCCTAACGTCCATGGTGCTGTACACACCATGCAGCACGTCACTGCACGACAGAATACTTCCATCTCAACAGACAGGACAGGGAATAAACCTAACTCCAGCCTAAGTAAACGTTCATGTTTACAGCCATTTTACAAATGTTTTGCCAGTTTAATATTTTATTTTCTCACATAATTGATTTGAGGAAATAGATGCAAGTACAACCAGAACAGGATTTCATATGGAGTTCGCACATAAATGCTAAGCGTCTGTTAAAATGTTAAATGTTCTCAAGTGAAGCAAGATGCGTCGTTTACCACTACAGATAGTAACGAGATGAAGCCGAAAAGGAAAGGACATTTGTATTAAGTTTCTTTTCAAGAAGTAACACACATCACATGTCGAGAGAGCGTTCACCTTCATCTTGCAGTCTGAATGTCTCACGACAACTCTCTCCGAAAACATATTGATTAAATCTGCATTAAACATACTTGCCAAACAGCGACAGACGAGGACATTATCATTTTTAAAATTATTTCAGGGACTGTCGAGAAATCTAAAACAGAAGTAGGTTTTGCTCAAGATTTGGATACCATTCCCAGAATAAAAATGATAATTGTTCAAACAGATCAGCGGAATTTTTAAGAATAATTATTTTCATTACAGGGCCGATATGACAATATGTTTTCTCTGCGACAGATGGAATACATCAAGTTAGCAGAAGAGTCTGTGTGATATGACGGAATCTGAAGCTTACTGCTTATATTCCCAGCTGACATAACATATTTATTCACCAGAAGCATCACTGACAGGAATCAGGTGTGAGGTGCCATCCACCCAGCTTTTACTTGGTCCAGATGGAACTTGGGGATATGACTACAAATATTTAGCAGTTGGTATACTGTTAACAAAGTTGAAAATATATAAAAATATATACAGTATGTAGTTGTAAAAAATGTACTACAAAAAAAAGTTAAGAACACACGATTCTTTCATTTTACTACAGTTAATCAGTCTTTCCATGACAGGTTTTTGTTTGTTTGCTTATTGTTTAATGACGCACTCAGCAATATTCCAGCAATATGACAGCGGTCTGTAAATAATCGAGTCTGGACCAGACAATCCAGGATCAACATCATGAGCATCGATCCACCCAAGGGGGATACAATGACATGCATCAACCAAGTCAGCGAGTCTGACCACCCGATCCCGTTGGTCGCCTCTTACGACAAGCATAGTCGCCTTTTACGGCCTGCATGGGTTGCTGAAGACCTATTCTACCCCGGATCTTCACGGGTCCATGACATGTTAACTCTGGTAATATGACAGAATTCTGAATAGCATATAACAATCAGGAGAAACCCTTAAACACCACCTTTATCCCACTATATCACCTCCCCTTGTCTGTCGACTAAACCATCTCCAACATTCGTTCCTTGTCCTCACTATCTGTATCCCAAGGAAGAAGGCCTCAGACAACGCTGTCTTATCAATCTGTGTTTTAATATTTATCAAAGGATATCATCACATGTTGTTTAAACTGCTCAAGAACTTGCTTACTTGGAGAAGATAATGAAAATTTGCATCGTAACTCCATTCAAATACAGGTAAAGAGTGAAATTACAGATCAGTGCTACAGATATGCTTATGGTTATTTGGGTATTTTACCCAGGGTTTGATTTTGATTTGGTATCCACAATTTTTAGAGGGTATTCAAATATTTTTATCCAACTGTTTTTTAACAATTGGGTATTTTAACTTGAAAACCGATTTCAAAGAATCACTGTAAATCTACATGAATAGAAGCTTTCCTTCTTTGGGAAGCCATTTTCGTTTGCAAAATATTTGGATTGTAAGAAAGGCACTAGTTTTTTAATCACCAACAGCAACTTTTATGATCCATTGACTAGAAGAGATGTGCTTTTCATTTGGAATCTATCGGTATTCCGAGTTTGTTTGTCGCACAAGCTCTTTTAAAGTAACTGTCGGTGAGTGAATTTTGTGATCGGCTGATACACAATCATTTATCTAACAGTCGCAATATGCGTTATTGTTTTATCTAAAAGTTGTATTATTAGGTTTATTTCAATAGCATATTTATAGTTTTTGTTGCACATTTGATTTGACTAAGTATTTCAGTTTATTTAATGCATATTTTATGCATATCCACAGCTTATCTAGAGCTCTGACGGATTTTAATGAAATAGGTTAGTTGCAAAAAGGTGATAAAAGGAATTCCTTATGGATAAAACCTCACAAATGTCTGGAATGTCACCAACAAACTATCCAATAAAAATGTCTAACAGTAGGATCAGATAGATGTCTCACATATTTACAAACAAAGCAAGGACATAAACACTAATCCCCACATTGGGACGAGACATGGTTATCCTGGGCAGAAAAAAATAATCACAATTATGATCATTTCAAGGAAAAGTTGAAAAACAAAAACAGCTGCCCACATGGACTAATGGTATTTTTTCCAACAAACACAAAAAAAACATCAAGAAAAGTAATGCAAAAGGGTTGTGTATGTTTTTTATGAGGTACGGATGTTGAGCATCGCTAGGACCATGGACCAGTGATCCATGACGGCCCTCTGTCTTGTATGAGATTAGCATGGCGATGTCGTCAGTCTGCTAAATAGATGAATACTGGCTTGTGACTGTGGCCAGACTTGGCTGGTTGTTCTGCCATCAGCAGAGGGCATACACTCACTACAGGGCATATAAGCTCTTTACACAGCGTAAACAATGATTCACAAAGTGATTTTAAGAGATTTTTATATTAACTTTCTTTGTTACAAGTTGTTTTTTACTATGCAGCTGATGCTGTTGTATATCATAAATTTAGAAGTTTTTGGTCTTCAAATAAAAAATTCCTGGACATTATCAGTCCCTAGAATTTTATATATTTTTTATTTTGAAATAACATAACATTTCAAGACCGATTCTATATGATAAGATAACAATAGGTAACTGCCTCAATCATTCCCGAAATTAATCCTCTTACAACAAAAAGAAATTCTCAGCTCAAAATATCAACTAATTTTTTATTTTAGTACATGGATCATAAAACATAATAAGTAACTAGCCAAGGGCAATTCCTTATCAATTGCTGACACACACTTACACAGTGAAATAACATACATTATATATCGCTGAAATTAATACTTCTGAACTGAAGTTAAAAACTGTTTTAACATTCATAAACATGACACATGTTTATCAGGGTCAGACATCTCTTCACACAATACAAACAGGACGACAGAAAATCTTAAATGAAAAATAACGGCAAAAAACTCTCACCAAGCCACACCCAGGAGAAATGAGCATTTGGGGGAGACCCACCTTTATAAAGACAGCTTGTAGCCAGCAGAGAAGGTAGTAGGATGCAACGCTACTTAAAGGGGCTAAGTCAGGATAATTACCAGAGAGTAGAGATTTAACATGAAGTTACAGCTGCTGTGATCGGAGAGCGTTTGACAAGCAGCGAGATGTACACTGGTTTCCTTGCCTACATAACAGATTCATCTTAAAGATGAGAATCTGGGGCCAATTATCGCAATAAAAGAAACTTCTTTTTTTTTAAGCATCTGAGGTATTTTCAAGTAATGATCATATCATCAAACAAACGAAATCTATTAAACAAATAAGCATTTATCTAAAAGATTGTATGGAGATTAGAGAAATGTATTCCCTGTGAATGGTGTGTGATTACCTGTGGAGAGAGTAGAGGCTACAGAACATCTTGATTCACCGATATCACTCAAGAAGCTTTTTTAATCGTACAGACATCATTTTTCAACTTCAACTACACTATGTCACAGATATGGTGTCTTGACACAAAACATTGTTCACTCCAATGAATACTCCAAGTCATGAATATTCACATCTTAATGGTTCCTTAACCAGAGGGTGTTAGGATCTAGTGCAACATGAAGTGGAGAAAAACCTGTGTTGGCAAATGTGTTGTCTACAGGTGCATGGAACGGTTCATTGTTCATATAGGGGGGAGAGGCAAGAGGTGGATTATACACATAGCCTATGAATTATCTGAACATATACTACTCAAAAAATGTAAAGGATCATCTGATTCTTTAATATTACTATAGCCAATCTGTCATGGCATGACATAAACTATAGGAATATGAAAACATTTGGTGGTCCTTAACTTTTATTGAGTGGTATATTATAGATAGATTTGAACACTTGGAGTTGGTCGTTTATTGTAGCTCGTGTAGATGTTTTTGTTTTAATAGCAGTACAAAAGATACTGACAAATCAAACAAGGCCCAAAAATGGGGAAAAAACCAGCTGAGCCACAATTCCCTTGTGATCTTGAATGTTTTAGCACATCTACAAATATAGCTATAAAAAACTTAATTTTTTTTTTCAAAATATGTCTTGGAGAAAGTCCAAAATCTTTTTTGGGCCTGACATACTTTTAATTACTGTTTTATTATCAGACTGACATGATGAAGCCCTAATTCATCTTGCTGCAGATACTTTCCAGCATTTGAAGCTTGTAATTACAAATAAATAACCAAAAGCTTTTACCACCTCCGTGGTCTAGTGGATAGAGTGTCTGCTCGGAGAGCTAGGGTCACATCATACCCAAAGACATTGAAAGATGGTACTTGTTGTTTCCCTGCCTCAGTGCTCAACATTAAGTGGAGTCAATATACTGTGTCTGAGTGAGGTATCCATGTTAAACTGATGCATGGAATCTCTGTGGGCTCCCACAATGACACTAACATTAGTGCATTCACGTCGCTATGAATGTGCATTAATCTTGAATGCGATGTTATACCCAATTTCACCTCACCACCTCAGCAAACACCTAAAACCACCCTGTGTTGGCTAGATGTAGATATTATGATTACATCTTGTAGAATCACAACAGTGTAGGAGGTAGGCTATAACACTGTGTACACTGAGCACATCGGACAACGATCTACCGACCAATTAGTTTACGTCATGTTTTTCCTGATAACAAACGGCAACTTTCGCACGGCTTTGTAATTTTCTAATTAAAGCAATTTTGAGTGACACTAATTGATACAAGCTCTATGTAGCAGGAGGATGGTTCGGGTGATAAGACACACTCTCACGACAACCAAAATAAAATACTTTACAGATATTGTCAAAACATATAAGCATGACTGTATTTTATACAATACGTTATCACCAAACATACCCAGCAAGCTCTTAAACACCCACACCAACACTAGTTGGGAGACCCCTACTGTTCTCGGCCTGTTTTATCAATTTCTTTCATATTATTTTCAGGGCTTAAAAAAAGACATTTTTTTCTTATGCTTTGATTTGAAGTGTTAAATAAACAAAAGAAGTGTGAGACAAGCTGATGAAACTAATTGAGAAGAGTAGAGATAGAGCCTGCTCGGCCCCCTGGTGGCAGGCCTGCAATAGCACAGTATGGGGTAGACAACTCTCGCAGTATGTTGGGAGGACAGGGTGTTGGCTAGAAAATATGTCAGCCTATCTTGGCAAAAAAAATATTAAAAAAATATTTTAAAAATATATTTGGAGATTTAAGGTGGATATACACCACATGACGCAGTCATTACGTTGTCAATCAAGAGGCTCCTACAATATATAAAATTCTTTCCATATTTTGTAAATATGAATATTTTCATAAACCTAACTGACGCTTTATCACAAAAATCCCTTGTCCAGCAGATTTAATGCAGATTACATCTGCAGCACACATGACTATTCCTGCATTCACGGCACCTTCCTTAACTCCGTTTTCAGGAACTACATTATGAATTATTTAGAACATTTTCACATGCAAACCTCCTTGGTCCTATTATTTGCACTCTCTTCATCAAAGTAACACTAATAAAACCCATTAAAGATTACTGTCCTCCTGGGACTCAATACACCACATCAGTGCTGAAGCTCACCTGGCCAAGCCACACTGTTGTTGAAGACAATCTTTGATGAGGTTCATTGTATGCATTAGTCTTATCAACCCTGTCGCCTTTTCCAGTTTGACTGTTACATATTTAAATTGAGAACCCTCATTCCTTCAGGATTCAGGGACCATCTCACAACACCTTGTATCAATTTGACGAACAGCAACACAGGAGATCACTTCAACTGTGACTCATAGATTATTTCATCATTGAAGCTCATCTTCTCAATACATGAAACCTAATTATTATGTTGTTCATCACAGCACTACAGACCTGACTCTATCATATATTCATGAAGCTAACCTTCCATAACTAACATGACACTCTGCTAGCTCACCTGACAACATGAGCCAGACTCTCTTCTTCTTACCATAACTAATGTGACAAAGAGAGTTAGCTCACCTGATATCATTGGCCAGACTCTCTTCTTCTTACCACAACTAATGTGACAAAGAGAGTTAGCTCACCTGATATCATGATCCCGACATTCTTCTTCTTACCACAAACAATGTGACAAAGTGTAATAGCTCACCTGATATCATGACCCGGATGATCTTCTTCTAACCACAACCAATGTGACAAAGAGTGTTAGCTCACCTGACATCAACATCCAGACATTCTTCTTCTTACAACCAATGTGACAAAGACTGTCAGCTCACCTCATATCCTGAACCAGACCTTATTCTTACAACAAATGTGATAAAGAGTGTTAGCTCACCTGATATCATGATCCAGACACTCTTCTTCTTCTCTCCTGCAGTGTTGTTGATGATGAAGGTGTAGTTGCCGGAGTCGATCTCCTGCGGCTTCTCGAACACCAGTTTGTTGCCGTCCACGTGTATTGGTCCAGTTGAAGCAACCACCAGGTCATTTCGGTCCAAGAACCTGAAAAACAGAATAAAGTTGATGAGACAAACACCTACAAGCCTCAAGCTACCATGAATTTAGAAATTACGCGATTCTGATTGGTCAATCAGAGATTATCAAATAAACCGTTGCTAATTCAGTCAAATCTACAGCTCTACAATGAAAACACAATATGTTTATTTCCTAAAGAAATTAATTTAGCATCAGGAACACCACTGAAAGACAGGTCCAAATCTCTAGGTCTTAACTCTTAAAAATGCCACAAGCATCCCTTTAACTGAAGTGGTCTTATCTCTTAAAAATGCAACCACCATTCCTTTAACTGATGTGGTCTTAGATCTTAAAAATGCCACAAGCATCCCTTTGACTGAAGTGGTCTTAGCTCTTAAAAATGCAACCACCATCCCTTTAACTGATGTGGTCCTCGACCTTAAAAATGCCTGAAATGCGAAGTGAGCCCCAACTCACTCACTCACTCATTACAGAAATCATCTTTCAAAATAACGCTGATTTCCTGTTCGCTTGAATCTGCAATCATACTACAAGTTGACAAATACCCCCATCCCAAGCACGCCGTCACTTCCTGGTTGGATGCTGAGATTCAGCCGTGTCTCATTGACGGTCCTTTGATTGGAGTGGTGTTGATTGCTCAACATGTACACACAGATGTGTCATAATAAACCTAGTTACCTAACACAACAAACAAAGCAGGTGCCCTCTCTACCTGATCATGGTGGGCATGCAACAACGGAACAGTCTGGAACCCATGAAACTTGTGGTGATACATAAATACTTGCACGTGTACTATCCTCCTGCCAACCTCCTGCACTCAGACATACGCACTCCCATGATGAAGCCATCAGACTCACAACATACAGCATGGTTTTATAAATTATTAAAATATTTCAACAATTCTGTATTAACTAACATCAGGTATGTACTTGTTTGAACAGCATGAACTAATGATCAATTTTCAGACATGACAATCAGCATTTCACAGAAAGTCTTCACGACAGAATAAGGAAATTGGTCGCGTCCCTGAATTTAACCTACTTCCTACGAATTTTCAGCCTTTATCAGCTTAAAAACTATTTAGAGACATGGCAAACAGTAACATTAACTCTACAAAATCCACAAAATTTTAGCAGTTATCAGCTTGAATTGCATTGCGACTCGCGTCTGCTTATTTTCAGTGTGGAGTGTAAACACACCAATGGTGGAAGTCTGACTGGTGATATGGTGGCAATGTTGTGCAATACAAGAATTAGCAGTGTAATTTCCACAGTTATCAGCTGTTTAGTTGCAGGTTTCACATTTATCTTCATAGATTCCTAGCTTTAACACAGCAGAACTAATTTCCTGATTAAACCCCCATCAGAGCTGATGTAAGCAATGTAACGGGCCTAATTCCGCCTCCAAACATGCCCATCTGCAGCCATCCATGTGGTGTATGTTGTTCCACACTCCCAGCCATCAACCAACTCACTTGTCTCATCTTTGATAGCCCAGACATTTCTTCCTGTAGGAAATATACCTAAAAAGCTTGGATTGAAGTTCAAAGCGATCTTGTGAATGTGATTGCTTTGTCAGGATGTCTCGACGTCACCATTTCAATTTTATTAGCCCGGAACTCAACTAAATACTCTTTTAGAGACTGAGGCTCATTAAATGCAATGAAAATAATTAATTTTTGTGAATAAAAAATATAACAACAAAAATCTATCCATGACGGATTACAATTCTGCATTTTGATTGGTCGACTAGCTAATGAATCATCACCTTAGAAGAGATATTTCTGTATCAAATCCAAATGAAACACCAGGTATAACTCCCAAGTATACTGTGATTGTATGACACATGTCATCGTTAAACCAAGACAAGCAGTAATTCTACAATGGAACAGACAAAATAGCCCGGTCCAAAAAGCACTGGCTTCCTCACATCTCACGTCAAGACAGGAATAAAGATGTAGAATCAAAAGAATGGATCACTTATAAGACGGAACACATTGGCACCAGCATCGTGGCACTGTATTTACCATTCCTGATAATCTCCCAGTTTACTACCTCTAATCTTGCCACTGTAATGCAATGACTCGAGTCAGCTACTGGGGCACCCTGTATCGCAGGCATCTGCCTCTGGCAAGACCAATCTTATCGCTGATAAATTAAGTGAGCCGCATTTTCCGCTCTTTGGCAGTGTTTTGACGGAAAAGAAATCGTAGAAAAGATCGCAGCACTGGTATGACTGACAGCCAGTCAATATTGGAATAAATACATTTATTCATACAACATCGTACTAAGACTGTCTGGTTGTAGGAATTCAATCTAGTGTGTATGTGCCACTGGGAATTCTATCTAACGTCATCTCCCAGAACAGGGTCTTAAAGTCGCCAACTACACCAGCCCTGAATCTCCACACAATATTGATGCAACCAGTGTTACGTCCGTCTTACAGGGACTGTACAGAAGGTCCAGTGGAGCATCCCATCATTATTGAGGGACCTGACTACAAGTGAAAAGGTTTCTTAAAATAACTTTTTTGTTTCTCATGACCTGCCCTCCCCTAAAATTGCCCCTAAATAAATATTTTTATTTAAAATCACTGATAAGATACATCTTCAACTCAAAGTTAGTTTCTTCCACCAAATTCCACTTTCTTGCACCCTGAGCTGCAGGGACGAGGCCAACAGAGGTCACATGCTAAATCAGAGTGAGTGAGTGAGTATGGTTTTACGCCGCTTTTAGCAATTATTCCAGCAATATCACGGCGGGGGACACCACAAATGGGCTTCACACATTGTACCCATGTCGGGAATCGAACCCGGGTCTTCGGGGTGACGAGCGAACGCTTCAACCACTAGGCTACCCGACCGCCCCTGCTAAATCAGAAGCAAGTATAGTTTCACAGATTTGTTGCCTGCTTAAAACATAAAATAAAAAATATAATCCTCCCTCCCGACCATTCAGTTTGGAGTAAAGTCATGAGAAACAGGAACGCATATTCAGCTGGCCTTTCAATTTTTGCCATGGCTGAGTGTGATTCATCACACCCGTTGATCATGCTATCAGTCACCAGTCTGCTTTGCCAGATTACATGGGCCATGGTAAGACTTGAAAACTGCTGACTTCAGCATAAAACAAACGTCACTCACTCACTCACTAAGTACATAAACTCACTGCAGACACAGATAAGTTGATACTGACAAGGGTAAGATATGATCAACAAAATGGAATATTGATCTGTAATAACACTTGAAAAAACAACAACATAGATGTTATTTTATTTTCATATTAAAACTGACTGCAGCATAAAACAAAAGTCACTCACTCACTCACTCACTCACTCACTAAGTACATAAACTCACTACAGCCTCAGATAAGTTGATACTGACAAGGGTAAGATATGACCAACAAAATGGAATATTGATCCGTAATAACACTTGAAAAAAACAAACATAGATGTTATATTATTTTCATAAACTTAAATTCTTAAGGGCCTCTTTACGAGCTGTCTCACATGTACATAAATAAGTGTCTCCGTCAATGAGTTTTATGACATCTATAAAGACTCAAGTTACCAGTCCAGCGTGATGTTCGGCAACATGCATGAAGGTCTGTGAAACTGTTTGCCATCCAACACCGCTGAGTGTCATATTGAGTAATAAGGCATGAAAGTTCAAAGATGATCCAATCTCTCGCATACTGCTATGACACCATTGATAACTCCACTTCCGACAATGACTTATGAGTTGTAAGTAAACATCTAATATTCCCGGGTTCAACATACAGTAAGAAAGTTCATCCGAAGGAAGTTTGGAATCTGCGTCCCTCCAAGTGCTTCTTGGAGTTGGACATCTTGATTGATGACCTACTTATACACCGTTATTACAAAGTCCTGAAAAAGATTTCTCCCGAAATACAAAATCAATACAGAAAGGCTCAACAAGTGCTTTGCAGAATGAAGCAGCCGTGAACAGTTTATGTCAGAATTGTTTACTTAAATGAAATATTACGAATATAATGGATTCCCTGGCCACATGGACTGGCCTGCGTATACCTCTGTTTAATCGCACATGCCTCGTTATTACAAGGGATCCTATCCTTTGTCTTTATTTTATTCTTAAATCTGTTCTTTCTCTGAGCTACTAGTTACTGATCCATTCTGACGCCTATATAGATATTCCTACAAATCAGCAACAATGGAGGTTGGCAACGTCCAGGACTATCAGATGCGAGCGTCTCCAAAAGTTGGCCCAAAACCCATAAAGATTACCCAGCTCATTGTAATACCACAAAAAAAGTGCAATGTTGATACACAAGTGCATCATCTCCACCATTACATGTTAGGAACATGAAGTATGTCATAATCCTTGCAAGTAAACAAAGAACATTATCTCACAGAGCAATCTGTCAATGTAAAAATGTCAGTCGAGCGTTACAGCCTCACCAATTATTCACATAGGTACAAAGAGGTGTGTATAAATATGGCAGTGAACTAGTTAGAAATCTCAGGCCACTTGAAAGGTGACGATTAAGTTTTTGTTTTTTTAAAAAGATTTCTTTCATCTTGGGCCATCTGTGTATGTGCATGTACATAAGGTCCCCTCCTTCATTATGAAGACCCACTCCTTCCTTCACTGGCAATTACAACAGAGAAGCCTATACTCTTGTCTCCCATAATGCAACAGGGAGGAACAGTAATGGAAGCAAGGATCACCTCTTCTTGCTCCTTTTTATCTGTGTGCAATGGTGGCTAGTCTCATGTAAGGATGTTGGCCATGTGAGGTATTCCCTGTAAACTTTATTGGCTTTGACACTGGAGACTGTATCTACTCTCAGTCGGCAACTGATGCAGCTTCACAGACAGGAAAACATGGCTGCCAACAAGATGCTAGCGTCCAGACAACCAGTTTTGCAGACAGACATTGTGAGATATCTGCCGTAACCATTCAGTCACATCATTTATTTCTCTCCTCCTGCGACGTTATTTTGCAGAGTTTTACTCCATATCTTTCTTCCAAAAGCTATTACATAGTTTTTGTACACTGCCCTCTTTTTTAGGTATTGCTGTGACGATGCCATTACACAACTTGCCACGACAGAATCTTGGCTAAACATGGTGTACTTGGAGCTTGTTAAACAATGCAATAAAACATTGTTATCATATATGTGATAATTGTGACATATCACATTTCAGCTAATACAGCATTCTTTTCTGATTCAATAACCTAGGATATATGTCGGGACTAATACGCCTAAAATTACCCAAGTTTTCTTTACTTTTACTGCGATTGCCAAAAGTACATCAAGAAGTTAGGCATTTGACTTCTCATCTCATTTATCAACACGCATATATAAGCTTCCTCCTGGTTTAATATCACTGCTCCAGACAAAGATTTCATAGGATGGATGTGTTCTATCGTCCCATCATAAATCAGACTGTTTTCCTCAAGACTAATGTCAATACTGGAAAATTACTGTATACTGATATCAATCTTATCCATTGGAGTGCATAGTAGACATGTTTATATTGACATTTATCAACTAGCTTATAAGACATTGAATTTATTTATGATATAATGTTTAGGGAATTGTTACGCTCCTATCCGTCTATATAAATAGGTAAACAGATCACTAATCTTAATAGCCCTATTAAAAGCATTACTTATCATGCCACTGCATGCATCTTTTATTCACGAGAGATAACAATTCTACTTGTGCCAAGTCTTTTTATTTTATACAAGGAATCGGGCTATTTCACACAATTTAGAATCAGCTCAATCTCAAACTGATCGTAAATGTTTATATACCTTTTGTACCTTTCAAACATAACATCCAAATTATTCTTCTCACAGACAAGAGCTGCTTGCCTCCATGAATAGGAAACAGACCATAATGCTTCTATGCCCTTGATGACACGCCACTTCCAACCACAGTGTACACTGAACCTACACAGCCCGACTGACACTACTGCCAGTTGTATACATTTACTATGTCAGTCATCTGTTCACACTTTCATCCATAGTGACTCAAATATTGGGAGATGCTTCCACTGTCTGGATGTGTCTCCAGCTTGGAGAATTTACATGCTCATTGTGGGCGAGTGTACATCTGGGGTGTGCCCACCGAGATGTGGGCAAATCTACATCTGGATGTGCCCCCCGAGATGTGGGGGAGTCTACATCTGGATGTGCCCCCCGAGATGGGGGCGAGTCTACATCTAGATGTACCCCCCGAGATGTGGGCGAGTCTACATCTGGATGTGCCCCCCGAGATGGGGGCGAGTCTACATCTAGATGTACCCCCCGAGATGTGGGCGAGTCTACATCTAGATGTACCTCCCGAGATGTGGGCGAGTCTACATCTGGATGTACCCCCCCCGAGATGTGGGCGAGTCTACATCTGGATGTGCCCCCCGAGATGTGGGCGAGTCTACATCTGGATGTACCCCCCCGAGATGTGGGCGAGTCTACATCTAGATGTACCCCCCCGAGATGTGGGCGAGTCTACATCTGGATGTGCCCCCCGAGATGTGGCTGAGTCTACATCTGGATGTGCCCCCCGAGATGGGGGCGAGTCTACATCTGGATGTGCCCCCCGAGATGTGGGCGAGTCTACATCTGGATGTGCCCCCCGAGATGGGGGCGGGTCTACATCTGGATGTGCCCCCCGAGATGTGGGCGAGTCTACATCTGGATGTGCCCCCCGAGATGGGGGCGAGTCTACATCTGGATGTGCCCCCCGAGATGTGGGCGAGTCTACATCTAGATGTACCCCCCGAGATGTGGGCGAGTCTACATCTAGATGTACCCCCCGAGATGTGGGCGAGTCTACATCTAGATGTACCCCCCGAGATGTGGCTGAGTCTACATCTAGATGTACCCCCCGAGATGTGGGCGAGTCTACATCTGGATGTACCCCCCCGAGATGTGGGCGAGTCTACATCTAGATGTACCCCCCGAGATGTGGGTGAGTCTACATCTGGATGTGCCCCCTGAGATGTGGCTGAGTCTACATCTGGATGTGCCCCCTGAGATGTGGCTGAGTCTACATCTGGATGTGCCCCCTCAATATGTGGGCGGGTCTACATCTAAATGTGCCCTGAGGTAGGGGAGTCTACATCTTGATGTGCCCCTGAGGTAGAGGTGTCTACATCTAGATGTACCCCCAACATGTGGGACAGTCCACATCTAAATGTGCCCTGAGGTAGGGGAGTCTACATCGGGATGTGCCCCTGAGGTAGGGGTGTCTACATCTAGATGTACCCCCAACATGTGTGAGAGTGTACATCTAGATGTGCCCTGAGGTAGGGGAGTCTACATCGGGATGTGCCCCTGAGGTAGGGGTGTCTACATCGGGATGTACCCCCAACATGTTGGACAGTCCACATCTAGATGTGCCCTGAGGTAGGGGAGTCTACATCTAGATGTGCCCTGAGGTAGGGGTGTCTACATCGGGATGTTCCCCTGAGGTAGGGGTGTCTACATCTAGATGTACCCCCAACATGTGTGAGAGTGTACATCTAGATGTGCCCTGAGGTAGGGGAGTCTACATCGGGATGTTCCCCTGAGATGGGGAAGTCAATGTCTGGATGTACCCCCAACATGTGTGAGAGTGTACATCTAGATGTGCCCTGAGGTAAGGGAGTCTACATCTAGATGTGCCCCTGAGGTAGGGGTGTCTACATCTAGATGTACCCCCAACATGTGTGAGAGTGTACATCTAGATGTGCCCTGAGGTAGGGGAGTCTACATCTAGATGTGCCCTGAGGTAGGGGTGTCTACATCGGGATGTTCCCCTGAGGTAGGGGTGTCTACATCTAGATGTACCCCCAACATGTGTGAGAGTGTACATCTAGATGTGCCCTGAGGTAGGGGAGTCTACATCGGGATGTTCCCCTGAGATGGGGAAGTCAATGTCTGGATGTACCCCCAACATGTGTGAGAGTGTACATCTAGATGTGCCCTGAGGTAAGGGAGTCTACATCGGGATGTTCCCCTGAGATGGGGAAGTCAATGTCTGGATGTACCCCCTGGGTGTGAGCGAGTCTACATCTGGGAGCAGTCTATGTCTGGTTTTGTCCCGATTTGGTCAGTCTACATGATGTTGATGAAGCAACGAGACTGATACCAAGAAACTGTCAAGCAATACCATCTCACATATAACCCTACAGAAATCAGTCACCTTGTCTGGGTCAGAAACCTATACCTCCTTCAGATCACTGCTGCCGACTTCGAGGCTAAACTACTGGACATGCGGAACCTGAGCCAGGTGATAAAACGTGCAGTGATTGTTATAGGTTGATGTAATTGGACACCTGATAGGTGTACACCCAGAAGGCTGTGGAGTCAGCCGGGCATGTAATCCCTGTCTTCATACAGCTGTCATGTGTGCTGGGTCCTTGTCGTCATCTATAAGGCCATGATTGTCTGTCGTGATCCTAATGGTCTTGAAAGGTCAGCACGACTGGACAACTTGGCACTTGGACATTAGCAACAAATTATAGGCTAACAAATTTAATTTGGAGAATTTTGTCCGTGACAGGAGGTTTTATGCAGGGCTTAAAAGCAAAGTAGTAAAGATACCGACAGCTATCAAATCCTGGTGTTAGGGACTGATACTAATTTGTGGTATCAACACTAGAATTACAAATTACAGACCCCAACCAATAAAATCTGAGTGTTTTTTTTGTAAACTAGGCACCGGTTTGACAGAGCTGGACAGCTATACCAGCCAGCTTAACCCCTTATCCTTGGTCTAGTGGACCCCTTAATATATGACATCTGCTTGCTTCTGCATGACATATGTCAGATTATAGAAAGGTGATAGGCTGATGGTTATTCGTCCAAAATATGCCTCATTAATAAGCACCAGATGTCCATTGTTTTAAAAAAATATAATCAAGGTTAAGGTCAAGCAAAAGGTCATGGCACATATCTGAAATTCTGCATAAAGATTATATATTTTCAAAATTTCGATAAAATCAAATGTGATTCATTGATGAATATTATATGTGTGGCTACCCTCGCTGATATGTTTGTCTCTCATGAGCAGTTAAAAACTTAATGACTGACACTGTTCAGTGCTCCCCTAGTGACAGGTGTAAGCTATCTGCCTGGATGGTAGCAAGCCATCCATCCGGCCCACACAAGCACACCTGGACCACGCCACAAGACTACACAGATCCCCTCCAATGTCCCTGCACTGGCTGTACTGTTACTGTGAGTTATCAAAGAGAGCCCACAGTTACAGCCTCGTACATCTGGGTTGCACATGGACTTCGGCTAGCACATGTTCAAATCAACAAAATACACTTTGTTTATTTTTCTGTTACAGGAAGGTCTCAGATCATTACAAATTGTAAAGATTCAATTTTGGAAGGGAACCATTCAGAATTTCTTCAATTAACTCAGCGTCCCCTTCCTGTGATAGGGTTCAAGTTTCTTCGTCCGACAACAAGGAACGATAACAGCGCAATATCTTGTTTATCGCCCTAACTTCAATTCTGCACCTACCACCAACAATGGTGACACATTACTGCAATACCCATGAAGATCTGGGTTAGAATAAGTCTTCAACAACCCATACTTGCCCTAAAAGACGACTATGCTTGTCGCAAGAGGCAACTAACAGGATAGGGTGGTCAGGCTCAGTCACATGGGTGATGCTTGTCATCGTATCCCAATTGCTGGGATCGGTGCTCATGATATCAATCACTGGATTGTCCAGACTTGATATTTACAGACTGCCGTCATACAGCTGGAATATTGCTGAGTGCAGCATTAAACAATAAACAAACATTAAGGCAAAGTTTGGTACTGACATATAATAACAATGTTCAACAATTGTTTCACTTTGAGTGAAAAGGGACCAGACTTCCCACACTGTTGCAAGTGCCAACAATGCTTCCATGGCGATAAGGTTGAGCAAGTGTAGCAGCAACAATGTCCTGAAGCGTGAAGGCAACATTGTTCCAGAATGTGGATTGTGCTCCCTACACCTCCACATCAGATGTGATGAGGAGGGAAGATACAGCAATATCTACTTTTCATGCTCCACAACTTGGCTACAAAAGATTTTATGAGCCAATCGCTCTTGCGCCAGAAGGCAGATAATCGGCAAAAGATAAAACTCTGACATTCGCCAACCTGGCCACATTCTGCTCTCATCTTTTGTAACTCGAACGAGGACTGTTTCACAAACATATACACATTACTGGCGGTGTTTGAAGTTGGTGTTTGTCAGAGACGTTAAAGCATCATAAAAAGCTGCAGTTTTCAGCACTTGAGACAATTTGCACCGCTTCTCCTTCCGATAGACCAGGCTACAAAGATGGAAGTACTTCAATGTCTGCCTTCCCCACCTTGACGCACCTCCGTGAGAATGGCAATACACATCTGTGAAACACAGCCTCCATGTGAAACTCACAATACAGCCAATCACGCGAGTCAAGAGAATGATAAACTCACCATATCATCAACAAATCTGTTCTTGTTGATATTGCCGTTGATTGCTTACTGTAACATTTACATCCCTACACATGCACAATTCCTCTATTCATGGAATGCATGGGAATATATTTTTTTAATGTACAGATAATATTTGTCTTCATACTCTTACATATCCTTCGTAAATGTCACCTCAGCATGTGTGAAACATGGGTTATACTTCATGAAATAAACTTTTCCTCCCATCAAACTGTGTAGCCATACGCTACCGATTTCCCTTAATGCCTACAGGACTGTTACCAACACCAGAGAAAGAAGGGTCGGGTATGAGATGGTAATGTAGAAAGTATATAAGCCGAAGCTGAGTCCCAGAGCTCTCTACAGATGAAGTAAGAAAACAAGCAGCAAAGGAAGTGGTTGGAGTTCGCACTGAAACATTCTTGTGGTGTAATACACACCAAACGACCATACACATGGGGAGAAATATTACCCCCACTCGGCTCTGTTCCTGGTGTAGGATCCTGACATTAACAGAGCATGTAACACTTACTGCCTAGTACATGGACAACTTTAGAAATTAGCTGGCAGGTTCAGGGTATTGCACATTACAAAACACCCTTCAGAAATAGTCCAGTGGAAAATAGCATTAACATGCCATTTCCTTTTACTTTAAAACGTAAAATTAACAGCAAAATATTAAACTACAAACAGTTATGTTAAAAGGACACAACATTACTGTAAAACGTAATATAATAAATATATTACATATTTGCAAATATATAAATAAAAACTTTAAAACGATAGTTTTCTCATGACTTTTTTGCATACTGTTGAGTGATCTTTGAACGTTTTCCTGACTAATTTATGAATTCTACGTACACTGACAAAAACAAACACCCTTTTTTGACTTTTCAAAACTGTTTTGAGTCCATCTTGACAGGAAAGATTCTCTCAGAAAGAAGTGCTTGCATGATCTAATTTCAAACTGTCCAAATCTGTCACTGAGAATGCATGAGGTATTGCCATGCATGAGTTTTTAGCTAAATGACAAACAAGCTGTTGAAATTTAACTGCAATTTTACCCCACTCATGCCATCTGACGCTGATTTTGCAAGTATAACGGTGCCTCAACTAAGTGATAAATTACTGGCTTTATAGACAAAACTAAGCAATAAATTACTGGCTTTATAGGCAAAACTAAGTGATAAATTGAAAGCCATATACCCAAAACTAGGCGATAAATTAAAAGCCTTAAAACAAAAACTAGGCGATAAATTGCAGAATGTAGGCAATCTAGGTGATAAGCCTAAAGTATATTGTATATCAACCTCAACACTTGTAATCACATTGGAATCTGCGTTCCCCAAATCCTTCATTGAAGCAGAATAATCCCAATCAAGACGAGTGTCAGCCACGAAGAACCGTGTCCATGGAGAGTCATTCCAATGGAGAAGTGACAAAGAAAAATTGGATAAGTCTGCTGATAAATTTACACGATCTCCATCTTGGCGCAAAGTGAGGGAAAACTGAAGCTCTGCGCTCCCCAGTGGGCTAGTGATGTCATCAATTAGCTTCGGCATGTTTCACTGTCTCCTATAACTCATCAGTTCCATTCAGTAAGTCTTTCAGTCTGTCAATGTATTTTTTCCCAGACAGGGCATTTGCCTCAGCTCAAAGATTAAACATAATCGATATTGTCATGATCATGAGCACAATGTACACCCCCATTAAGCTTGTTAAATTTCATCTGCAAGTTTGTCCAAATGCTTGGAAAAATAATCAATATGTGTTTCCAGACAACATTTAGACAAAAATACCGGGAACAAGTCATTTCAAAAATAAATTTTTTTGAAACAAGTTTTATGTCAGAAAAGCCTCAAGAACATTGATTTGATGACAGTTTGTTGTGTATAGGAGATGACGGAAGCAACATCCTCAGCTCAGACAGAGGCAGACACGTTTCTTCCATTCACATATCCAGAATAATGTCCCATTTGCTGGTGTAGGAATGCATGTCTGCATTAAGGCAATACTGTGATTACCAGAATGCCATTGTACAAAAAAATCTTAGCGCTAAGTTGATCATAACTCCTATACCTTAACATAGACTTACGACTGTCATAGCGCTAAGGTTGTTTTGTACAACGGCACCCAAATTCGTACTTTCTGTTTAGTTACCTAGGTGCCGTTCTACAAAACAACCTTAGCGCTATGACTGTCATTAGCTCATGTTAAGGTATGTGAGTTACAAATACCTTAGTGCTAAGATAGCTTTGTACAAGCCACCCAGGGCAAACAATTAAATCGTTTGAGGTGCCACTCTTCAATGTGCTAAGTTGCGTCCCTTGGGTGTGCCAAAAATCACTAATTGTTGGTTCAAATCCCTGTTCGTCCCGTTTATATTTCTAGGTTTGAAGCATGATACCCGTGCTCGTGGGTTTCACCAAAGTCACAAACATCTAAGACCTGCATCACTTTGGGCTTTCCTCCCACATCAGGCCAACATGTAGTGATATACCTTTAATACGATTCAAAGCATGTTAAACCCAAGATCATACATAAATGATAACAACACATTGTCCCTATAAAAGACTTGTGTCTAGATTTGACTATTATAAGGATAGAATTACTAGACATCCGTTGACTTATTCAGTACAGACTTGGAGCAAGGCTAGACTATTACATACACTTGTCATATATGCCATACAGCACTGCGATGCAGCAATACTTTCATGAATCATTTCATCCCTACATATTACAAGAACAAGAATACACCTACCAGCATATTCACTGATTCGAAAAAAAATCAAAAACATATCACCAACCTTCCCATTCATAAGATTAACCAAACCTGGCTTTTATGGTTTAACACAACATGACATTTACCATTTAACCGGCATCTGAGATAAAGACACAGTCAATCTGACCACCTTGTGGGAGCTAATATTGACAAGCGATGATCTTCAACACTGAAATCAGCGTGGTATGGGGTCGCCGGCCCTTCTCCAACAATAACCAGCAGGGACAGATGTATTAGAGCCGTCCAACACACCAACTGGCGTGATACCCTCCAGTATCCAGCTTCATGTAAGCGCTTCCAGCATAAGCTGGTCGGATCCACTGCTGACGGCAGTAATCCCCTCCCTCGCCTCGTCTCCGTATCCCCCTCGGCTGATCCTGTGATCATCCCTTCCCTCCCTACCATGAGATGCAGGCCAGGCAAAGGTCGGAGAGCATGCTAGGACAGCCATGTCTCATTACCCTCTTAATGTTATTGTATATCATATCAAAGAGAGTCGTAACGTACTAAGGTTGCATGTTGTTATGAAATAAAACATCTTGGTCTTTGTGGCACTGGGTTCCTGCTAGGATTTCTGGTCAAGTTTCCTTCAGTTCGGTATGGTGCTTTGGTGCGTGCATCTCCCAAAAGGATAGGAAAGACTCCGATGGAACTGTACTATGTTGTTTCTATCTCTGATATACCTATATCAACATCCTTTTGAGGAAATGCCTAGAGATCTGGTCATTCCAAAATATTTTTGTTTTGATCAGAAAATCGGATTGGTCTTTTTCATTCAAAAACGGGTTCTGTCCAATATACCTATATGAACATACTTATGGGAAATGCCTAGAATGTGGTCATTCTAAAAGGGTTAGGATCAGAAATGGGACTGGTTTTATTTGAATCCAGCAAAAAAGTACAAGAGTGTTTATCCTCAAAAGAGATGGACGAGAGTTATTTGACCATAAACAATATCTGAACTACTTACCGAAATGATGGCTTCGGTTTTCCTTCTGGCGGGAAGACTTTGACCTCAAACTTCTCGTGGACAGGTACAACAACCGGATAATTAGCCCTCAGACGAGGCTCGAAAGTCTCTGATGTAATTTCTCCTAGGGCTGAAAAAAAAAACATCCTCTCTTAATTTGTTGCTAAAGAATTTCTATAATTTACAATCATTGATATGTCTTTCGCTGAAACAGAAGATTATGAAATAACAGTTTTTTGCAACCACGTTTATCAATTTCTGACATAAATGTGGTCGTAAGTTCAACTCAATGTCTCGTGTTTGACAGAAGCAGCAAGATGATGTATTTTTCATCATGATCTATCTCCAATTCATGACCAAATGATATTTTTATTTCACTGATTTAATGTGTTAATAATCTTCAAGGTTTTTTAGGACAGGTGTCAAGTTGTTGATCCATGCTCTCGTAATTAGTTTGTATATTCGCTCCAAACGAATCTGATGCACAGAATGATGCAGCAGAGCAGGTGCCCCCAGGCCCTGGCTGAATGGAAGGCAGCTGATAGCATCATCATTCTCATCATCATATATCATCATAGAGTATGACATTCCATATCTAATTAGAGACCCCTACAGCCAACTTTATCACGTTTAAAACATTCAGGAGCATTGTGCCATGCAAGTAATAATTCTCCATAATTCTGAAAAATGAGACATGACATTATCTTCTGATAGACTGATATCAGTAATAAAACCATCATATTTTCAATTCTTAACATGTCCCTGCATAAGTGTCACAGGGGTCCAGTCCTGTTGTTTTAGAAGATTACATATATACGAGTCAGTGAATATTTCACCCATATCATTACATAATAATTCATATTTGAAAATTCTAATTTGGATCCTTCAGATCCACCTTTCCTCTGCACATACAAACATTTCAAAAGATACTCTATGGAGGACACAAACAAGAAAGGGTTGTGACAATACATACAGGATATTTAACACAGTCCACTCTTATCATCTATAGGGGGCGGTCGGGTAGTCCAGTGGTTAAAGCGTTCGCTCGTCACGCCAAAGACCCGGGTTCGATTCCCGACATGGGTACAATGTGTGAAGCCTATTTCTGGTGCCCCCCGCCGTGATATTGCTGGAATATTGCTAAAAGCGGCGTAAAACCATACTCACTCACTCACTTATCATCTATTAACATGAAGCAAGCAATGCTCTATCATAGCATCAAGCCGTGCTCAAGATAAACTGCATCAGTGCGTAAAATATGCATTAACCAAACTGAAATATGCAGACAAATCAAATCCTAGCATATCAAATATGAAAAAAACAACATTAATACGCAATTCAAATAAAATTTATGAGTATATTACAACTGTTAGATAAAATGATTGTGTATCAGCCGATCGACAAATTCACTTACCGACAGTAAGGTTCTGTGACAAACGGATGCCACATTGAAAAGCACATCGTGCCTAGTCAATGTACATGTTGAATCTTAATTAATCGCTAATTGGTAATTAAAACAATACACCTTTCTCACAATGCTAGGTTTTGTAAACTAAAAATGGCTTTCCGGAAAGGGAGCCGCAAGCAGACGCAGACGCAGACAGTTTTACTACTATTCACATAGTTTTAATTGATTTACAGGGATTGTAACGAAACAGGTCTTAAGTAATATAGCCAAATGTCAAGAAACAGGTGGGTACAAGTTTTTTGAATACCCTCTAATACTTCTGGATACCCAATCAAAATAATACCCCTGGGTAAAATACCCAAATAACCAAAAGCTTATCCTTAGCTCTGCTCAAGGAGATTCTCCCCCATCACAACACTGTGACGGTAGGATCCCCATCAACATCCACAGTTCAAACCTCTCTGTGTGGAGGAATGAGCCGGCCACACTGCAGTCTACCCTATACATATAAGCCATAAGTAGGCATGGCGTGATTTACAGTTTTATTAACTTTAGCACGGGCAAAACACTTCCTCGTAGAAGGGTATCAAACCAGGCTTCCCCTGCATATGAGTAGCCGAGACTGATAAGGAAAGAAAGCTTATGTGATAAAACCATTAACCAGTAATTTATAGTGTCCATTTATTTATCATCAGGCCCCGAATGGGTTTTTTCAGAGATCTTATTTCATTCAGAATATGTAAATGGTTTAAAATGAGAGAAACTGGAATTTAAAGAAAGAGAGGGAGATGGTTTTAACATCTTTTTCATCAACCCTTCTGCATGACCTGAACAACAAACTTTAACCACATACAGTGACGAGATTTGAAATACACTCAGTATTGCATAATATCAAAAACTGCTGGTTATAAGCTGTGTGGCTGTTGTTCCAGACTTCCAGGAACCATTCCTGAAAGTGGTTCATGACACATGCAGCGCAACATCTAATACTGACAGATGAGTCTCTAGACCCTCTGCCCTACTGATGGCTCCAACACCAGCATCCTTGAGACACACCCAGACAACCCCTCTGGCGATCGATGGCTCCCACCCCAGCATTTCGGAGACACCCAGACAACCCTCTGCCCCATCGATGGCTCCCACCCCAGCATCTCAGAGACACCCAGACAACCCTCTGCCCCATCGATGGCTCCCACCCCAGCATCTCAGAGACACCCAGACACCCCTCTGCCCCAAGAGGCTCCAAGCCCAGCATCTCAGAGACACCCAGACAACCCTCTGCCCCAAGAGGCTCCCACCCCAGCATCTCAGAGACACCCAGACACCCCTCTGCCCCAAGAGGCTCCAAGCCCAGCATCTCAGAGACACCCAGGCAACCCTCAGCCCCAAGAGGCTCCAAGCCCAGCATCTCAGAGACACCCAGACAACCCTCTGCCCCAAGAGGCTCCCACCCCAGCATCTCAGAGACACCCAGACAACCCTCTGCCCCAAGAGGCTCCCACCCCAGCATCTCAGAGACACCCAGACACCCCTCTGCCCCAAGAGGCTCCCTCCCCAGCATCTCAGAGACACCCAGGCAACCCTCTGCCCCAAGAGGCTCCCACCCCAGCATCTCAGAGACACCCAGACAACCCTCTGCCCCAAGAGGCTCCCACCCCAGCATCTCAGAGACACCCAGACAACCCTCTGCCCCATCGATGGCTCCCACCCCTGCATCTCAGAGACACCCAGACAACCCTCTGCCCCAAGAGGCTCCCTCCCCAGCATCTCAGAGACACCCAGACAACCCTCTGCCCCAAGACGCTCCCACCCCAGCATCTCAGAGACACCCAGACACCCCTCTGCCCCAAGAGGCTCCCACCCCAGCATCTCAGAGACACCCAGACAACCCTCTGCCCCAACGATGGCTCCCACCCCAGCATCTCAGAGACACCCAGGCAACCCTCTGCCCCAAGAGGCTCCCACCCCAGCATCTCAGAGACACCCAGACAACCCTCTGCCCCAACAATGGCTCCCACCCCAGCATCTCAGAGACACCCAGACAACCCTCTGCCCCAACAATGGCTCCCACCCCAGCATCTCAGAGACACCCAGACAACCCTCTGCCCAATTGATGGCTCCCACCCATGCTGTCCATGCAGGGAACAGGAAGTGAACTTATTCCACCATGTTTTCAATTACATGACAAAATTTGTTCACATGTGTAGAGTGTTTTTCTTCCAAATCTTGAGATTCCACCATCTCTGTAGGATCAAATCAATATGGCAGCAAGGTGAAAGAAGACGCACTACCAGAAATGATCGTGCCAGAATTAGGAGGTTCGACTTCAGGGCAATTTTCAGAATGTAGGCAAAAATGTAGGCCAGGTGGCGGGAATTACCTGCCATAGGAGCCGGAGAGTAGCCCGGACTGAAGGCGGACTGAGTGTCTCCCGGGACTAGGCTGTGTTTATTTGTATGCTGCCATGAGCAAATATTCCTCTACATGTAGCTATTGTTTACAGTAATACTCATCTGCCTAAAACAACATAGGATCTGATCTTCATGTGTTTTGGTGTAGGCAAAAAGAGGCTCTCAAAATTGCCAAAACTTTTTTTTCGGGAAATGAAAATGATAAAACGATGCCTGTTCATGTCCCAGCGTCACTTGATGTTTAATTCACACCATTCTCGGCACACAAAAAATGATTTTGTGTAGTTGGACAGCCAAGATGAGGCTTCTGCAACATTTCTCTGTATCCGCTGAAATCCTTTGGGAGCTTCTTGACCTTTTATCAGTAATCTCACAACTTCACCTAGGTCTCGCACACATGACAAATGTATACTGATGTTTGCTCGAGATTTAGCTTACTTGGCTTTGTGTTATGTTTATGAGTTCAAAAAATTCCAAACAGACCCAATGGCATTGTTTCATTTTTCACGCAGTATTTGAGGGAAAGAAATCCACACAATCAATATTTCCTTTCAGAAAATATTTTTGAAGGATAAAGAAATGGCTTTTTCTGCATTGAAGACGACTCTGACCTCCACGCTGGGAGTCAGCAGTTTTGTATGTGTGGGACGTCTTGAGCTGCGTCTCACTTGATTTACTGCGAGATTACCATCAGAGCAGCAGCATGCTGGGATGCTCTGGTAGCTCGTCTCAATCGTTTTGCACTGCTGTGAGACTAGTCACAACATCAAAGTTTTTAAATCTCCGCAATGAAAGATGAATATTTAAGTAGGAGTATTTTATTCGAACTTCAACATTCTTAAAATAATCTCAACCACTTTCTGGGCTTGAAATTTGGAGATGTTTTAAATTGGGTAGTTAATTTCTCTACACAACTGTGAACTATATACCCTTGGTACTTAAGTACTTGCAAAACTAACTGGATCTAATGTTGGATGGGAGATGGAAATTATTGATGGCAATAAATAAATTGTCAGATATACACCTATTAAATGAACATGACATACCAATATCTGACATATTTAGTAGACATCTTTGAAACACATTTATCAACAAAAAACATATCTGCAATATTGCTGTTCATTCCCTTATTACTTTAGTATATCATTATGGAGGACAACCATCACCACCACCACTACTACTACTACAACTACAACTAATGTTCACAAATTCAGTTATGCAACTCATATCCTCATCCAACAGCACAGTACTGTGATGTTATTAAAGCAAATAAGTACACCGTTGGTTTTTAAAATACCCCCTAGTTTCTTACATTATTGATGAGGTATCACCTTTTTCAAATTCATATCATTGCTGCAACCCTGTTAAGAATTACTCTTCAGTTTGGGGTTCTTGCACTTTTTGTTTGCCACACTCAGCAATATTCCAACTACCTTATGGTGGCCTGTAAATAATGAGTGAGTGAGTGAGTGAGTGAGTGAGTGAGTGAGTGAGTGAGTGAGTGAGTGAGTGAGTGAGTGAGTGAGTGAGTGAGTGAGTGAGTGAGTGAGTGAGGCTATCCGACTGCCCCCTGTAAATAATGAGTCAGGACCAGAAAATCCAGTGATCGATATTGTGAGCATTGATCCATACCGTCAGGGTACAATGACACGCAATCAACAAAGTCCCGAAGACTGACCACCCAATCCATTTGGTCGCCTTTCACCACCAGGCTGCTGGGGACCTATTCCAACCCGATGGAGATAAGTGTCCAGTTTGGAACACTTTTGCTGAGACCATAAATCAAACATAGAAAGGCCTTGGCTGAGCCGGATGAGTTATAACTTGTACAAGTACTGAACAGGAAGACACTATCGGTGAAGTAACCAGTAAGCAATATATCACGTCTTGATCAAATCTAGCTTTACCCAAAACTAGGAGTATTGACTTCAGTTTGTAATTCTCGAGAAAATCTATCAAAATGAGATTGTCAATATCTCTGTCATTGTGTGAGTGGGAAAGAGTCCGACACTTAACCTCGAGATCTACCCTGACCTGGTTCAAGATTGCTGCCAAGGGTTGCACGATTTCATTTGCAATTGCGATTGCCTATATCTCACTACTTCTGTGCCCTGATCTATCTCGCCTGGCAGATGCTGACAAGCACATGTTTGATCAATATATTTCCTTGTTTCATTCCTATCTCTGTTTGGGAGAGTTCCGACAATCTCTTGGCCTCATTTGCCACTTATTTGCCAATCTTTGGCAATGTTGCAAATTAATCACATCGTCTGTCAATGTTTTTTGCTCCTTACAGTATGTGAAGCATTATTTACTAGGAGACAAAGACGGTTGTAATTACACCTCAAGCAACTCGATCCTTTCCCGATACCCCAATCCCTGATCCCCCTCTCAAACATTGATAGATGGCGCCATATTCACCAACATAGATACAGGCACCCTTCCAGTTCAATCACAAAGTCATCCTACAAGCACAGAAGTGGAAAAGATTGCTATCCTTCCTGGCGGGTATCGCAAATCCATGCCACGAATGACAATTTAGTTACATCTTATAGATGTATTCTTGATTGAACCTGTCAGCCATGTTTGTTGGCTACAGCCATTCTCGACATTCGAAACTAATGGGGTGAAGACTTACGTTCACAATGTCCGCTTGTATTTCATATGCGGAATAATTGCAGGACGCAGATATCACGAACTGTCAGTTCTTAAATTGAAAATATGAATGATTACAAACTTCCTGCATTAGCAGGTTCGTGTTTACTTTAAATTCAGATTATTAATACGATTACAAATCTGACACCCGTGGAACAAAATACCTGATGTAGATGATGTATAAATGGTATTAATTACACTTACATGAATCTTATAAGAAAATATTTATGAAATTTGCCTGTACGTTTGTATGCATACAGTATTGTCCTCATAGATTCAAGCCCTGCCACAAGGAACATCCAGTCATTGCATGTACTCAAAAAGTATTCGTTAAATTGATTTGGGGGTTCAGTTTGTGAATGGGTTGGGTCGGCGTGTGTATATAATCATCTCCAGGAAAAGAAGAAGCCCAAAGAACAATAACACATTCTCCTCCAAATTCATTGTCTTCTTGTATCCATTGTTCAGACGTTCCTATCAAATCAGTAATCATAAAAATTGCCTCTTTGTTTCATCTTTTTGCATTTACCCATGCATGAGAGGAGAAAAAAGATGGCAAACATAGATTAAAGTATTACAGGTTCTTTGTAGCCAGAGGATAGTCTCGGCATGAACTTCTAGTTAATTACAAATTGTTGTGGAAGAAGAGCAGCGTTCTCCATATCATCCTGGTGCTATTGCTGAAAAGGGTGGGTAGCTTATCATCTGTTGAACAGACGACCGACTCGGCCATACCAGCAATACAGAGTTAGGACACCACACCATGCAATCATGACATTGTGCTCAATCAATAGAGAGGAACAGCTCTTCAACACTAAGGTGCAGAGGTCAAGTGTTTTAATTTGCATTCATTTCAAACGAAACAGCTCCAATTAAATCCGAGCAGAGTGGAGCCGTGTAATTGGTCGGTGTGTGAGAAGCTTTGGTACATGTTACATAGGCCATTGATTCCTGGTTTTGTCATCAGAGATAATCCCCTCTGCCAATCTAGTGTGCCCACTGATGCCACAGATAGACAACCAATCTAGGAATTGCTTGCAAAACCAAAATCTTTCTCGAAACTTTCATTTCCAGAGCATCATCAAATATGGACCAATATTTAAACCAATTAGGTAAAAATCCCCACGAGAAATATCCACTTTCCCGATCCGCCTTTACGTGATTCAAAATTGTTGAAAGCTGCCTGAATGGAGACCTGGGTGCCTGTATACAATGTAGGATGACACAAAAGGGTCAACATGGAGCCAGGGGTTAACCCTTTTTGTGTCCGAGTCAGGAAGCAGAGTCAGATGACGAGGATGATGGTCGTGACTCACTCCCATTCAATCTCACATCATCTTACACCATTGCCATGCTGACACACCTTGTCAATCATGCGGCAGTCACCACCAGTCTCTGCCCAAGATGCTGACATAAGGAAATATTTCATCCCGAATTCATTACACCAGGGTTCTTGCCTGTCTGTAACTACAGTCATATCTAACCATGGATACAAAATTACATGAATAATCGACTTTTTTTACACCTCCAAAGTCACTTCCAATACATTCCCGAATATATTTTTTTTGGTTTGTAAATCAGAACATGATCTCAATACGCGACTCAAAGACCTGCACAGAATCCCTTATCTAAGAAGACTTCTGGTTCTTGTTGAACCTCTTAGCAAGAACTTGCAAAGCCCATTCTTGGGGACGCCTGCTGTGATATTGCTGTAATATTGCAAAAAGAGATGCAAAGCCACACATTTACATTTTTTAGGACTCATCCTAACTAATGAAAGATCACAAGAAAGATAAAACAATTTGTGGTTCTGGTAGGCAATTTCATCACACAACCATTTTTAGTTTGTTCCTCGCATAGACATCCACCCTGAAACAGCTTCTACCTACTGGCTTTCTCCACCCTGCTATGTACCCATTGCAAGATCGAGCAATATCTGTTCAGTGGCTGACCCGTGAAGATTCGGGTTAGAATAGGTCTTCAGCAACCCATGCTTGCAACTAACTGGATTGGGTGGTCAGGCTTACTGACTTGGTTGATGCATGTCATTGTATCCCAATTGCATGGATCGATGCTCATGATGTCAATCACTGGATTATCTGGATTAAAGCCGTCTTACCAGTACGATTATCGTAAGTCTATGTTAAAGTATGGGAGTTACGACTGTCTTAGCGCTAAGATCACTTTGTGGAATACCAGCCTAGCCATTTTTAATGGTACATTTTGGTAAATAATAGGGATGGGTATTGCAGGTTTAAAGTGGATCACAATATTTTGCGATGCACAAGGCTGTATTGTGATACATATCACGATATATTGTAAAATTATAAATTTTGAATTCAGCAGCAATCTGATACATTAATGTATGAATTGAAGTTCATAAATGGAACAAAAGAAGATGCTGGTACAACATGATGTTTGATAAATACGCAGCCATCTTGGGGCCCCGGATGCATGCTGCCGGGCAGCGAAGGCATTTTGCAAGAAAATAAAATTAAAAGAAAATCGCTATTTGACATCATCCGATATATCGATAATGAAACAATGATATTGTGATACGTATCATGGAAAGAATGAACCTCAATTTACCGATATACCGAAAATATTGCACACCCTCAGTAAATGAAATGCCACCTTCGTCTTGAACAATTCTTGTCAGAAAATGCGTCCATGCGAGACACGCCATGCTCACCAGGTCTGGTGCGTTGTCGGGGTTCCAGTAATACAGTCAGTTAATACCTACTGTTAATCAAATCTTATCATTTCCACATCATAAAAAACAGCTTATGTTGAACACATGTTTTTATGTGAGATCCACCTTGGGTGACGACAAACCCACACGTTTTATGCAAGCAATTATTTCAACCTGCAGCCATGCATCTGAGACATTTACATTCAAAGAGAGGGGAAAAGTTCATAAATCAAGGTAATGTATTAGTAGATTATTGTGTAAGATGTTAACGGCCAGAACTGCATGATCTCTTGGTTAGTTATATCACAGAGTATCTAGAATTGAGTCAATAATAATTAAAGAAACCCATTTCATGCAATCAAATTATTTTTTTTGTTATTAACAAGAAAACATAATACCAATATCATGAAGTTTCAGGTTGACATTTAATGAACATTATTCCGTCATTCCTAATCTTCATGGCACCATTAACTTCAGGTGGGATTTCTTCATACTTTTTAAATTCGTATTTTTTCATTTTTATATCTAAAACAGGTTGAAAGTTATCAAACAGACTACACTTTTAGAAACATGGATCTAAAAATAAATTAAAATGTTGTTTAAAAAGCAATAGAAGTCAGTATCTATGAATGGGTAACAAAATGTTCAACTTTTTAAAATATCTGCAGCCACTGATGTCCATCGCTGCTTTGTGATAGTGTAAAGATCTCTTTAACACTGCCACTACTTGTATGCGAGAAACGCGGCAATTTAAGAGCATTAGCAGAATTAAACAGAATTTATAGAAAAATGTGTTACATAAAACACAAGTTCTTTTATTTGTTATCAAAGCATGGCCTGCAGTTGTTACTTGATATCAGTTTTGAGGAAAACCTTATCTATAATATTTCACTTTGGGTCAAATTATTGTAAGAACTGTGATAATCCCAATCAGATCAGCCTGACTCTGTCAGCGTAAAGTTTTACGCGATCTCATGTTCATCCAGTTTCCGCATCCCACGTGCCACTTCTCTTTGTGAGATATATCCATGTGCTATCACTCCTGTTTGAGGGAGTTATCCATGTGTTATCACTCATGTAATATATTGTAAATATTTTGACTCGCAATGATATAGGATAAATCACATTGACATGCATGTACAAGTATTTCTGTTATGTAAAATCATAAAAATACATAAAAGGGCACATGTCGTGCAAACATGTTTCACTGAAGGCCGGGAATGTGATCTGCTTGATAAGGCATTTGTGAAGTTGTTCTTATAATATATTCCACACAACAAACTCCAAACCAATCATCTGCACATGATGGACTGTAGAGATGACAGGAGACAGATATTTCTTGATTTCAAACATTTCAATAAATGTCTGTCCAATCACCGGAGTATCCATGATTGAGAAGTGAGATGACTGTTTTGTTCTTTATGGAATAATTCACCAAGCTACGGTGTTCAAGAAGCCCCAGGACTGAGATGTGTAGAAAATCACTGTAGCAGACGCTACAGTACCTACCTGTAGCAGAACTTAGGCTGATATTTTTAGCAAAGCAAACATCTTCTGAAGACAGAATCTTAACAAGGCTAGTTGTACAGCTAGCACTCTCCCTTCGCCTGGCATTCCTGCCTTGACAGTGTAGTCTCAGTGGGAGTATTACTAAAACATTCATATTCTAGACGAATAGGTGAAATACAAAACTGACTCATTCATCACGTAGCTCAACACTCACACAACAAGATGGACGAAAGCATCTCCCTCGGACAACTGATACTAGCTGCCAACAACACATCACAGATACTTTCATCGCTTTCAAACTTCATATTACACAAAGCCTTTCTTAAATCTGAATTTGCATTTAATGTTCAGCTGAAATAAAAGAATTAATGCTTTAGGAGATAACTACAACATAATGTTCGTTAAGTGCATTGGTGCCCTATTAGCTACACATTTGCTGGCTTGTAAACATTACTTAAAAACCCTTCCTCCAACACAAATGAAGGATTCCTGCACAAGCTTTAAAACTCATCCATCTAAGATCTCTAAATGAAAACAAGGATAATCAAAATACCTGAAAAGAAAATATTTGAACTCTTTCCGGGGGAGAAAAAATGAGAAGAAAGCGGTCTTATTTTGGCAGCAATCAGTGTAAGATTCGTTCCTGTTCCAAGAAAAAACGTTAATCTAAAATCATTCTGCCACTCCCCCCATCAACACCACAGCTTATCTTATTCCCAGCAAATTACAGGACGTCCATCCAGAAGTCGGCCCTAAATTGAACTGCTCAGATACAAGTCAGTGAGTTTGAATTTCACAGACCAAAGTTCACCTTTCAGACATTAAGACTGCCAACGGGGGAAATTCCATCATTCTCTACAAAATTGCTTTAAAAAAGTTTCAGAAATTTAATTTTCTACTTAACATTCATGAAAGAAAATGACAGATAAGAGGGGACAAATTATAAATGATATAGCACCTACTTCACCAAAGACACAACAATATTTCCCTCTACACAAAAATGACATATTTAGTACTATTACCCCAACATCTAATGTGAACTAATTCAAAATCTAACTGCTATATCTGAACAGTGCATAGTTATTCAGCTAAATTCTGTTTCAAGCACTTGACATTGGTAAGGTAATAAAGTTGTAGGCAGCAAATTGGTGTTTGCGTGTAGACAAGCTATGTGGTGTTTGTGGTTCGCAGTATGACAGTGGGACTGAGCCTTCACTTCACGGTGAAGTATGGAGCTGCATGTCATCTTCCGAACAACTAGCTGGCATATGCACTTTGTCTGTGTCAGAGTAATGGCCTGCTCGTCTGTCTCTGCTCTAGTGCTGTATCCTGCCACTCTTCATCAGTCTACCAGATATATACATGCACAGGGCAGTTGGGATGCAGAGCCTGCACCCTGCCAAACACACAATACCCATAGGCAGTTTCCTGCATTAACAGTACTGAGTCATCATCCAATTTTTTACATAATTTTTTTCATCTTTAATATTTCAAAAAAGTTCCATGTTTCTTTCATCTATTATGAAAATATTTAATTTGCTGCCATTTCAATGATTACAAGTTATTTTTTTACATTTTTCTTTTCACTCATATTTAATATTTTATTAATAAATTTATTACTTTTTCTTTCATTTATTAGGAAATTAATTAATTTACTACCCTCCCACAATGATTACAAGTTATTTTTTTACTACATATAAAAGAAAGTCATCTTTCAATATTTCAAATGTATGAGTTTTTTCTTTCACGTATTATGTTAATATTTATTACTTGTTTCTTTCATCTATAATGAAAATATTTATTTGCTACATCCCGCAATGATGGATCACAAGTTTCCGAGAAGTAGGTGTTATCCGTGATAACCCTTGGCAGATCATCCATGAATCCAATTTACTGCCAAGCAAGATATAGAACGCTGTCACCTGTGGTATGCGCAAACCATCAGAATAAATATTGACTGAATAGCTTAGACATTAGTGTAACTTCCCCTGACTGGTAATTGCAATCAGAGAGTATGCTAGGTACATCCTTTAGCTGGGTGCCGACCCCAGGGTAAGTATTCTTCATATGACAGTGTAGGCCATTATACTCTTTACACACCAGCACCACCAGGGGGCACACAGTCCTCTGTAACACTGTTACCATTAGGTTGCACATAGCGTAACAGGGTAACTAGATATACCATCCATAGACAGTGTGTCCTGGAGTGTATTCCATATTGTTCAATACTGAAACTGAATGTAATGTCACTAATGAAAAAGTCTAAGCCTAGACTGCATTTTGTTTGTTTGCTGAACACCTCACTCAGAAATTTTCCAGCTATAGTTTGCTTGTTTGTTTGTTGTTTAACACCACACTTAGCAATATTCCAGCTATATGACAGAGGTCTGTAAATAATCAAGACTGGACCAGACAATCCAGTGATCGACATCATGAGAATTGATCCATGCATTTGGGATACGATGACATGCATCAACCAAGCCTGACCACCCGATCCCATTAGTCGCCTTTGCATGGGTTGCTGAAGGCCTATTCTTCCCCGCATCTTCACAAGTATATTCCATGATACCAAACCCAGATTGTACAAAAATATTTCGAGTCGGTATGCATGGAATTTATAATACAAAATTAAACATTTGAAAATCTTTGATATTTCAGTGATGGCAAGATTTTTAATCAATAAGACCAGGAATGTATAAATGACTTGAAATGATTCCATTCAGAAGATGTTTCGATAAAGCCGAAGATTTTAATGATTACGGAGCATCTGATCTCAAACTTGTCTTCAACACAAACTTCAAAGAAAAATTAATCCCTACAAGTATGATGAACAAGGGGTGACAGTTGAAAGGATCACCTGGCTGTAAAACCTCAGGTAACTCAGGCGGGCATCATTATCCCCCCCAATTACCTGACAAAGGGAACGCCAATGACAAGGTGTTTATTTCACCTGTCTGTCTCATCCAGGTAAGCCTGGACTTTAACACAGGCATTTATTGTCCGGCTGCTGGCTGGACAGCAGGAGGACAGGTGACGAGTGGTCGTTAGCTACCCAACACTTACCTGTCCATTATGATTATTTATTGTGTCTTCCTAAGAGTATGCTGATTGTCACATATCATAATGAAGACTGAAATACTCAACATGTGTCAGCAAGGACATGCTCTCACGATAAACAGAAACATGTGTGAGTGAGTTGGACTCAACGCGGCTTTTAACAGTATTCCAGTTTCCCCACGGTGTGTCAGCTTAATGTGGAAGGAAAGCCCGAAGTGATGCAGGTCTCAGACGTTTACCACTTTGGTGAAACCCACGAGCATGGGTATGGTGCTGACAAACCTAGAAACATAATTGGGGCGGAGCGGGATTCGAACCCACAATCCTAGGTTTCTGGCGTGCCCAAGGGATGCACAGCGAATCGCGGCGCCTTAGACGACTGGGCCACCCATGCCCTCTGTAGCATGTGACTGCAACTATATTTCCATACACGTACTGTATATGGATATCCCCAAAGAGCTAAACTGAGTACACAATTTCATAAAAATATTCCAAAAATTATTCATGATCCCTCACTTTTTTTTAAGTATATAAATATATGCTGTCATATCAAATATTCATAATGTACACAATGAATATTTCTTACATCCAACAAATCAAATAAGTTCTAAAAGCAATATTAATGAAGCATACACCATTATATTTTCCGGCAACTGCCTTTTAATTCATTTTCATAATAGCCTTTTCCTCATGGAATCTAAACAAACTCAAGTTAACTTTGTAAGGATTGAACAAAATAATTGATTTTCATTTTAGGAAGTGTAAAGGAACGTTGCCTTTGTTCACAAGGAGAATATCATGTAAAATCAATCTCCAAATTATATTACTTTTTGTTTCATTTATTTTTTTAAAAAACGAAAGGTACTCCTGTGCATTCCGTTAACACCCAGCTTAACACAGCTTCTGCTTCAAAGAGCATCTCCTCATCTCGCATGTTAATTTCCAGGTTGTTGGGAAATAAATTTAAATTTTGTTGACATATCATATTGTGTGGTGGTGGAGGGGAATCTTGGGTGGATTTAGTCAACGCTCCGATGATGAATAAGAGATGAGCGCCATCCTGGAGTGGTGCCATTATCATTTGCCTCAAAAGAACACTCACATCCGTCTGTAAATGTTTAAACACCATCTTCTTTATTTGAACTTCTTCAGGAAAAAACACAGGCAGTTTGATAATAAACTGGATTCAGGTCTTGTAATTGTTACATTTCCTTAATTCCAAATACGCAAGCCTCTTTAATAAATATTTCATGAACCCCACCAGCTAAAGAACCATTTTACATCTCTGGAGGCGATGGTCCAACATTGCAGATCTCTCGTGATTTATGCAATGAAGACCACTAGTGTCTGTAAATCATGATGAAGAATGACAATATTCACATAAACGAAGAACAAATTTCTTTACAGGGACCATATTCTTCGATGGAATTATGGAATAAATGTCAGAAAGAAACAAACGAGCCAGCATCTCATAATTGCTAAGTGACGTGAATGAGGCGTTGTTCACTGACGCTTTTGTTTGAAAATCAATCTCACAAACTGGTGCTCGGTTTAGGAAATAAGACATTTTGTCACTAAGAACGCTTCTGCTCATAGCACCATACAACAAGCAAAAAGTGCTGACACTGAAATATAAAATGCAACTTTCTTGTTACAAAGCCATTAATATTGAAAACGGTTATTTCTTGGGTGTTCAGCCAAAGATTACTTCAACTGTTCGTTCGTATCAGACACAGAATCACAAATCTGTGATTGCATCTATCAAATTTGTAACGTTACCAACTAAAAGAATGCCGCTTCAATGACATCATTCCCGAGCAGATCCCCAGCTCCCATTAAAGGAAATTGGTCACTTCCCTGATCAAACCAACAGGAACAATAAAGTTACACTCAGGCTGGGAAACAAGTAATCATGCTGATAATCAATTATTTATTTCAAATCAAACTTTTTTCCATCTGTTTCATTAATAAGCTATTTCCATCTGTTATGGCGAACTCTCAATCCTCGTATTAAGGGGGTTGGGGCAGTGTCCATCTTAACTGGCTGTAAAAGTCCAGTTTCCACCCTCGCCAAATTACGCTGGAATTTCTGGGCTCTATCGTAGCGCTACCAGTGGCTATTACAAGTTATGTCCCTTCTGTCCCTCCTATTGACCAATCAGATTCGATCTGTCATATCCCTTGCTTCAAACAAAATGGCGGCATCCAGTTGAGATGATCTGATCGATAATCAAGATCTATATTGTAATTACATCGCCAAGTGCATCAAATCACATGAGCACCTTGATTATAAGCATGAATAGATTGGAAAATATCTGATGACGCCAAGTTTGTGGTTCACATGCTTTACAAATCCTGCAATCGACCAAAATCTGCACGTCAGTTTATGAAATGGATGTCAAATTTGTTATGCGCTTTGGATCGGACTATGCTAATGTCCAGCTAAAATATAACTCCATACTTCCAGCCGAGTTCGGCAAGGGTGGAAACTGGACTTTTAAAGTCAGTTAACTCCCCTTGCTTCAGGAAGATGAGTAGTGTCATGGTGAAGGTGCCACTCCCACATAATACATGTTGATTCCTGTCATCCGGGATGTGCTATGAGATTGCTGATGAAGCTCCTACATTCATTCACTCACTCACTCACTCACTCACTGTGCCACAACAGTGAGGCGGCAATGAGTGAGTTTCGGTTAACAGTGCCTTGAACAGTATGTCAGTCATATTGTGTTTTAGGTTGATAAAGGAAAAAGGCCTGAAGTGATGCAGGTTTTATTGGTTTGTTGTTCACTGCTGCAACTCCGCAATATTCCAGCTTTATGACTATGAAAATCGGACCAGACAATCCTGTGGTTGATATTATGAGCATCTACCCACGAAGTCGGGGTACAATGACATGCAATCAACAAAGTGACTGAGTCTGACCACTCGATGATAGCTGAGTTATCTCCCCTTGATGGGACACAATCTGCCACTGGAATTATCAAAGTTTTATTTATCACTATATTCTGGAAACTACAAATATGGCGCCTCTTAAAAAAAATCTATATTTCACATTACGTCTGCTTGTATGGGTCAGGGAATGTTTTATCAGTGTTTCATCCTGACAGCTTGTCTATAGTGTGTAACAGAAGATGTGGAGGGGGCACTAACTGTTGAACGAGATGAAGTCAGGAACATGCTTACACACAAGGCCCACAAGGGTCCACTTGTACAAAGTGTTACGAGTATTGTCTGCAAAGAATGAGTTACAATAGTCACAGTACACCTACGCTCTGGACTATCAGCGTCCACAAAGCAGTCTTAGCACTATGACCATTGTGTGCCGAAGGACAACAATTATAGCAGTGGAAGGTACTTACACACAAGTACCAGCTCGGACGTGAAGGTCTGGGCTGGCTCCTTGTCACTGAGGCCTTCACAGCGGTAGCTGCCTTCATCTGCTGCCCGTACTTTAGGAAAATACAGGGACCCATTGTTGTAAACCTTGTGCCTGAAAGAAAGAAACATCTTAATGAATAAGCTGAACAGTTTTCACAATCCACTACCTGAAGTATCCAGCACTTCCTTTTTTATTCAGTTATGCCACATACTTATGGTTTGCCATATACCATATATATCCATTCCTATAACATAGGGTAACAAAAAAAAAAAATGCTTTGAAATAAATGTCTTAGTGGTTTTCTTTTCGAAGAACATTTCTATTATAAATTTTCTTTATCAAGCCTTGATAGGCATTTGGAAGAACATGAAAACAATTTTTATGGATAACAACTTCTTTGTTGTTGTAACGGCATTTAATGGCTACTTCTTGCCCCCTCATCAGGTGAGTGCGGAGTCAACATATTGAATATTACTCAGTAAGGTCAAGAAGTGGCCCTGAAACGTTTTTACAAACAATAAAGTTGTCATCCATAAAAATTCCATGACTTCACTTGATCAATTATATCAAATTAATGTGCTTGTAATTGTCTGAAGATATGTGATCTCAGCACAAGTCTTTTGTTGCTGCATTGATCCTGACTAATTACAGTAAATCCAAGCTACTATGTTTCCATGATATGAAGGCATTACAATCAACACATAAAAACTGATACACATTGAAAAGAGGTGACAGAGAAATGTGTATCAATATACATTTAATACTTAATGATTTAGTGTCTTGTTGAGGCTGTCAGAAGTTATTAGACACAATGACATATCAAATAATGGATATTTATTGCCAATACCTTGATGTGTTAGACAGTTTTTCATAGTTGGAGAACCAATCAATGCGGCTTGCCCCACGGAATGCGCAGTCCAGGCGGGCGGGGCTGTTCTTCAGGACCAGTTTGTACGCCGTGAATCGATTCTCCAATAAATGCGGGGTATTGGGAGCTGTCGATAAGACAAAAAATGTAATTAATCATTGTAAAATTTACTGCAAAATTAAAGAATATTGATCAGGGAAATGAAGTTTCCCCTTTAGATCCAGTGTTTATGCAAGGAGGCGCCTGGCAAGGAGATTCTAGGCAGGAGGGTGAACATGTCAGGAAAACGCCCCTTAATAACTGTTGAATGAGTTTATGCTAATCTGGGTAAAATTAAAGATGTGTGGGATAACATGGGCCATTATATACGTGAGAGGACTGGAGTGAGGCAGATGGGCTCGTAGACTTGCATTCACTGCATGGACTTCAACCCAAACGAGATCAGGTCTATTTCCACAGTTTTATGAACCATTCGTAGAGAAAAGGCATAAAATGACAAAAAAGAGCTGAAAGTTTACTTTGTAACGAGCAAGCATGGTTCATGCCGAGAATGTTAAGTGGTTGTGTATTGCAAGAGGGAATACGTGATTTATCACACAGGCAGTGCTAACAGACCAGCCTCCTAAGGGCACCTGTAAAGTGGCCGCATGCATCTAAATATCACAAATACAGTTATAAACCTCTCCCTTGAGTAAACCTTATGACATGTGTCAGGTGATTGCTCGCAGCAAGAACACCATTACAACCAGGCCTACTTTGATTCAAGCCTATTTATCCACATCTACAAGTTCACCATTGTAAGATATACCCTAAGGTAACAAATTAAAATGACAAATTTCAAATTACTGCATCAGCGACCGCATTCTGGCCATTCATGCAAAATTTGATTCTTGATCAATAAAGGAGGACACAGGATCATAACCATGAATAAAAAGATCAACGATGCTATATTACCATAATTTGATTTTTCATGATAAAAAATATATTGAATGATTCTCCTGTTCCAAATGACAAGCGGCCCACTCAGTTCAATTAATCATCCCCCTGTTTCCTGATTGAGCTGTACCTTCAATATTCCATATCAATGCATGCAATTTAAACCTCACTAAATTTCCTCAAGAAAGAAAATGAAGAATTTTTCCGAAAACTGGCGTCTATTTTGCCGCCTTGTTAACCCCCTACATGGGGTCTCTCCGCGTCGCTACACAGACCCCTTCTATCAATCATATTTGGAAATTGCTCAAGACCAATGTAAAATGGCAACAGAAAAAATGTGTACAACTTGTTGCCCTAATTTATGAACATGGACGTCAGGTTAGCAACAATTAGCCATCAATCTGTGTTAGCAATGCCTTTATTTCCCATCTGACCAACCAGGCTCATGCAAAGATGCAGTAATTAGAAAAGTTGAAAAAAAATCCCATTCCTTTTGAAATGGTTCTTGTGACTAATGGTGAGCGTGAAGGAAAACATGTTCCAATGACTCTGCTCGTCCTGTCCGTTTGGACAGATTAATATCTTAATGACACATTCTCCATTGTTTGTTTCCATCATTAGTCAATTTGATATGCTTCATGTTTCTGAAAATTGATTTCATATCTCAAAAGAAGAACTTTCATGGTTCAAAAAATAAATTTCACTGAAATTAAAGTTACATGGCGTTACCAGCATGGTCTGGTGAACTCGAAAGATGAGAAAATTGACATCTTGTTCACCAGTAGTAATCACATTTTTAACATTTGTAGGAAGTTTCATGTGATTAGTCCCCATAATGACTGGCATATTTTGAAGGCCCTTATGAAGTGAATAACATCCTGATTGTGACCATCAATCTGCATATCAAGCATATGATCCTTAGCATTCATGATCATAATCTCCTCTCAATCAACTGAACTGCTTTATGATGTGCCTTTAAACTTCCAATCATGGTCTTGTGACCATGAAAATAATTTGTCTATTTTTTACATTTTCCTCTGAAAAGTAAGTGCTAGTGACCTGAACAGCAGTAAGTCAACTAGCCACATGTCCTTATCGGTGCTTTCAACTGAAAACCTAATGTTTTCAAATTTGGCTAATTAAGCATGCCACAGGTCTACAAGATGGCCAGTAGGGGAATGGAATGTAAACATTGTTGTTGGTATGACCTAGAAGCTTGGTATTGGCAACAGATGGGAGGATGGCTCCTTTACTGGTGGCACTAGGCTCTGTTGGCACTGCTTGCAATGGCTTAACTAAGTGCACTTGGCATAGAAAATTGCAGTTAGAGTTGCAGACTCAGTATATAGATCGTATTGGTGCAACCAGCTAGATTGAGCCTAGGAGACTGCAATGGTGCAACCAGCTTGATTGAGCCTAAGATACTGCAATGGTGCAACCAGCTAGACTGAGCCTAAGAGACTGCAATGGTGCAACCAGCTAGATTGAGCCTAGGAGACTGCAATGGTGCAACCAGCTAGATTGAGCCTAGGAGACTGCAATGGTGCAACCAGCTAGATTGAGCTTAGGAGACTGCAATGGTGCAACCAGCTAGATTGAGCTTAAAGAGACTGCAATGGTGCAACCAGCTAGATTGAGCTTAGGAGACTGCAATGGTGCAACCAGCTAGATTGAGCTTAAAGAGACTGCAATGGTGCAACAGCTAGATTGAGCCTAGGAGACTGCAATGGTGCAACCATTTACACTGATCACAGAAGACTGCAATGGTGCAACCAGTTACATTGTAAATTGAAAATATTAGTACAACCAGTTTCAATGGGCAAAGAAGACAGCAATGGTGGCATCAAATATTATTAATATTTAACTCTGCATTGGTGACAGAGGAACCCAACAGCTCCGACTGGTGGCATCAGTGATGGGGAGGCAGACACCTGGTGGCAAGCACACACTTAGAGGACGCAGATTACCTCCATTTGGGCAACAGATCTATACCGAGAAACTCAGCACAAATTCCCCATGCTGAGATAACACTGACAGTCTGAATTTTTGGTTTGGTCAGTACCAGTGGGGTGAGTTGGTGTGAAATGAAGCTGATCCTGATGTAGATGAGACTGATAGAGGCCAACAACTCAATTAACACAGCTTTGATGTTGGGGACCTGCACTGGCCACTGTTGCTGGAGGTATGTCTCTGCACAGACAGCAGGACCAAAGCTGATCACCCACTTGATTGCTTTCACTTCCATATTGCACATATCACTGGTACACATCTAACTAGGGAATAACAACACGTATACAATAGATGTGCCCAGTCAAACTGATATACACCATTAGGTACCATAGGTAACCTTGGTGGGTGAGTTGGATTTTATGCTACAGTATTTCAAACCCATGTGTGAGTACCCCCTTTTGAAATGCATAGCTATGGTGCTGACAGTCCAAATCATGATCACTACGAATCTGGGATTCAAACCCACAATCAGAAGGATACATCATGACTAATCATTGACCCTTAGACCACCTGGCCACCCTATGTAACTTTAGAACTAGCAATGAATGACAAATGATAACTACTGGTATATACATGTATACACATTAGTGGAAATATATATGCATATTGTCCCCTGCAAGAATATTTAGGGATTACCGGCACGGAAAAACCTATCTAACATAAATCATCAGTTAGTATCTCCTCACAAAATTTACCCTTTTTTCAAGAAAGTACAAGAAATTTTCAAGAAAATATTTCGGTAAAAAGGTTTCATTGAATTAATATTCTGTTCAGTTCCTGACCTGATGCTCCACTGGCTACTGGACAGTTAGGTTCAACCAATCAGACAATAACAAACATGTGATTGATGGAAATCAATGAGGGGCAACCCTAAAGAGGACAAATGATCCTGATTATATCTGTTCATGTGATTAGATTCCCCGTGATCACTGACCACTGGCTGACTATTTCCCTGAACGTGTAACACATCCGTGCAATCAAGAGGAGCTATGGGTCCGCATTCATGACAAGATCCAGCAGAGCCAGGAGTCCCTGTGGACAGCTGACTGGGGGAGAAGGAGCGGACCTGCACACCGAGACTAGACAGTGAATCTTTTATACTGTCGGAGAACATAACTATAACATACCACTCCCGTAAGCAGACTCTAAGCTGTATCTTTTCAAACAATAACGATATTGTAATTGGAAAACAGCTGACTTTGGATATTTATCATGATATAAATAACAATTTTCATTATCACAACCACCATCGTGGTCACGATCATCATCAGCATCATCAGCATCATCATCATCATCACAACTGTCATCGCCATCACAACAACCGTCGTCATCAGCGTCACAACCATCATCATAATAATAATCATCTTTTTCATCCAAATCATCATCCCAATTTGTATCATCATCATGATCATGAGCATCTTTGTTAACCAATGTAACTAAAATCATATAACTCTGCTTCTGAGAGGAGATGAGTTTAAGACTACATGTTTTTGGGTTGTTCCATTGTCTTGACGTCTTGGCTGGGGAAGGGAGGCAACTACTCACAACCTCCTGAAACTATATGCTTTATACAAACTCTCACTTCCTTGGTCACAGTTTCGATCATTACACATTGTAAGCTATTGCTGCAATATATAGATTTGAAAAACAGAAACCTATTAAAGCAAAATAATAATAAAGTAAAGTCAATAATATGTTTGTTTTTATCACAGTTTACATGTCAAATGAGAAAATGATCCCTTCTAAATCAACTATTTATCACCATCAATAAATACTCCTAGCCTGTGCTACGGCAGTAGTTAGGTGAGTTACAATATCGTCTGTGAACATGTACAGCACACTCTCACACTGTAAACACTTCTTGACCGCAATCAACCTCCTTCAATCACAGTAACAATGCTTGACGATGACCGCCTCACGATGACCGGCACTACAGTCGCTACATAGACATAACAACACAACAATGTTGCAGGTCACTGTGAGGTCAGACATCAATATCATTATCTCTCACCCTTCTATGCTCCACGTTCTGATAGATCGCCAGAATTCCAGACTGGGACAAAATGTGGACCTCGATTCCGAGGGAGAGGTTAATTACTAAAACCACCAAGTGTACTTCAAAGCTTGATCCATACCTCGGGTAATAAGCTCCCCACTAATTGATCCTTGATTAAAATATGTGCTGACCAAAATTCCATGTGTACTAGTAATGTGGACTTCTGAAGAATATACGTAACTTGAGGATGTTGTCTTGATTAAAGGAAACATACTATTCACTACTCCAGAATAGAATCACCTAATTCTACCTAATCAATGCGAGCTACAAGTACATCCGTGTGAACCCCATCATTTAACTCTTTGACACGCATGTTATGTACATCCGCGGTAGAAACTAACACCGTTTGGTCACTAGTCCTAATGATGATCTACGTAGGAACAGCTATTACAGTTTAGTAATTCCACCATCGTCATGATCCCTTCCTCACGGAGAAGGTTGTTTTGTTTGTTTGTTGTTTAACGCCACACTCAGCAATATTCCAGCTATATGATGGCGGTCTGTGTAAATAATCGAGTCTGGACCAGACAATCCAGTGATTGATATCATGAGCATCGATCCACACAATTGGGATCGATGACATGCATCAACCAAGTCAGCAAGCCTGACCACCCAATCCCATTAGTTCCCTTTTACAACAAGCATAGTCGCCTTTTACGGCAAGCATGGGTTGCTGAAGACCTATCTTCACGGGTCCCCTTCCTCACGGAGAAGGTTGGTTCAGACACGTGCAAGTTTCTAAGGCTGGGCATGATTATGTAAAAAGATGGTCGATATTTCAAGAGAAAAAACAAATCAACTTTCAAATGAATAAATCCCACAAATGTTGCAATGGGTGTAACATATCTGCAACTAATGATGCAGAACGGTGAAAGATTTGTTTCCTATTATCATAATTTCGGCCAAATGTGGGACTTAATTGTGGTGATCCTGAATAATCGGATAATTTGACACTAATAAAGTGGAGGATTGAGGTAAGTCTTTGCACCGACAACACTGAACATATAAATCTACATTCAATGTGGAAATGATCTGAATCGTGTGTTGAGACTCCAACACCGGCAGGTACTGTAGTCAATGTCAGAATCACATGGATTTCAACTGACTAATCACCTTGACAACGACTGAAGGTTATTCTTGTGATAGCTGAAATACCTTCTTATAACAAACAAACCATTTATCTGGCCACTAGCTTACATATACATCTCTTTCACACCACGCACGACAGTCCTATCTCACAATCTTCTTGAAGAGTACATGCGAATCTTCTCCAATTACGTTATTGAATCAATCGCCTCCAACTGCAGCAGTAGAGTTTTGGTCATGATTATCTGAGGGCTTTTTATTTATTTGTTAAACAATATTTTTTCTCCGCACGACAAGTTAATGTTAAAATATTACCTACTAAACAATGAATACTTCACACTAGCAGTTCTATGCAAGAAAAGTTCTTTTCTTCCTAACACAACTCTGCACCATGTGCAAAAACATAAGCCAGAAAGAATCTTATCACTAGAATCACAAAAATGTTTAGAAATCTCAAACTACAGTGCCTGGTGTTGTGTTCAGTTATCTACAGTGACTCAAGATTCCGACTTGTAATCACTTGTCATCTAAACCCACAACCTTCCCTCTTAAACATGTCCCAGTACGTTCACCCATCTACACTGTCACATGCACAACTTCTGAATTCAAACCATGGACCGGCTTTACCCTATTGATTTCATGCAGGGCGACTTTGTTTACAAAGTCCAATTGTTTAGGAGACAATGTCATACCTCTGCAGAATTTATGTTCTTGAAATGAATGCCTTAAATGCACAACAATAAAAACGGACCTTATGGAAATTTGGCATGTGTTAAGGCCTTTTAAAAAAATCCAAACACTACTTTGCTTATTTCATATTAAATATATAAGGAAAACATAAATTTTATTCTTTTCCTCATGAAAAACTTCATTTTGTTTTTTTACACGTCCAGGTAGCTGATTTTTTATATTTTATGTGCCATGTGGTTTTCAGAATTTTTTTTTTTTAAATGTTCAGTTTTTTGTTCGATGCCTTGTGTGGTCAGGAATGCTAACAAAAAGTTTCAACTCAATGCATCAAGCAGTTCAAGAAAAGAAGTTGAAATCAAAAAGATTTCATACAATGATGTCTACGGACAACAGACAACCCATTACAGCAAAAGTACATGTGGAACTGAGGATCAATTGTTTGCATTTTGTTCGTTCCCTTTAGAAGATGAGCTCTTAGTGTTTATGCTTTTGCCAGACAGACTGTGCTTATAATGTAACCAGAATAATTTTCTCAACATCATCTAATCGTAACCGTTTTAATCGAGATCGATACATCATTGGTGGCAATAATACCCAGCAACCTGCAAAACTAACTCCTGATAAAATTCAAAGCTTTCATTTGTCCGAGTAAGAATGTGCTTCTATCATCTTAAGACATGAACATTTCATAGCGAAAAAAATTAAGAAAAAATTGACATTAAAATTTCAACAATGCTTTTAGACACTGAAGGACAGAAGTTGTCCCTAGGGAGCAGAACGTCCAACACGTTAGTACCTTCTGTAAGGACAGACATAAAACAACACTGTGCTAACTGACAAAGGAAAGTTCCCCGAATCTTTGAAGCAGAAGATGATCTGGAGTGCAATATTGTGGAGATGAATGATAACAGGGAACATCAAGGCAGGCTGTTCAAATAAAACATTTGTAAACGGTTGTCTTCGCTGACCTGCTGACAGAATTAATATTTCTTGCCCCAAATGAATGTAATCCAAGCAGTTTCATATCAGATATCAGTGGCCATCTTCTCTCACCCCCTCTCTATGTGGACAGGATAACAAAATCAGTATCAGTCTTTGTCACAAGGAACTCTTCTCCAGATAACTTACATATACATTGAGGGAAATACCACGTATGATGGGATTGTTCATACATTAATCTAAACAGCTCACACATATCTTAATGTTGAACTATCTTGTTCACATTGTCAATCACTGATGACTAAAAGATGACTGACACAAATTAATCACAACGATGATAACATTTTCATGACACTCAAACGCCAAACTGACAAACTTTTCACATAAACCACATTTGTCGTATGACATAATTAACTGACTCCAAAACCTTGATCACAAATCAAAACCAATGGGTCAATATAATGTCGTAAAGCAGAATTGTAATTTGACAAATTTGATGACAGTTATCAATATGAACATGCTCTATGAGCACACTCATGCAAATGAAGGCACTGGGTTGCTCAAGTGAAGGTATCTGATTTTGAAAGGGAGAAATATGCAATGCACATTGTTGACAATGAGCAGACCATCCTTGTCTGAGATATCCAGCCTCCCCGACAGCCATTTATCTTATCACTGCAGAGTCTAACACCACAGGTGCTGACAAGACAGGAAACAACAAGGCGTAAAATCAGCTGATCAAGATCAGAGCAGACGGCCACTGGTAGCCATTACAGTAGCCAGGTATCGGTACATTGGAACCATCCATTAGAGGTGGTCTGAACACACCACAGATAGAACTGTACAGAGCAGACGGTCAGATAGGACAGGGAGGAGGCAGACGGTCATGGATATGTCTGTTATGCAGCAGACGGACGTAATGTCTACTCTATCTGCCCAATGTTGATCTTCTGGTGTTGTGAATGGTGTAAGATGAGTAGATGGGAACTGACGGAGACATACCAATGATTGCCTAATAGTCTCTGATTGAGCAATTGGATAAGATGTGGAAATGCTCAACTGAGAAGCGGATGTACCACAAGATTGGTAGGCCAGAAGCAAAGGAGCCCTAATGGTAGACACATCTTAGAAGCATAACTGCTATAAAAAATTGTCAAATAAAAATAAAGGCCAATCTCAAACACCCACATCCCCCCACCCCTATAATTAATGACCAGGATGCCATATTACAAAACAACCTTAGCGCTATGACAAACGTAAGTCTATGTTAAGCTATGGGCGTTACGATCATCTTAGCGCTAAGATCGCTTTGTACAACAGCACCCAGACCCTAATACATGTATAGGTAGAACACACTTCCGATTTCTTCGAACACAATTTACAGTTATAATCATTTTTATGACACCAACGGGCTTGATTTCACTAGATCAGGTATACATATCGGTCTGGATCCACAATTACTGTTAGTTCCCACAGCTGCAGCATTATTTCTTATGAAGCTAAAGACTGAATTCTTGAGGGTTGATTTCCTAACATTCCCATATACTTGTAATCCAGTTCAGTCAAAAGAATGACAGCTATCCAGGATTCTGCAAGCAGACACCTGATGAGGTTACGATCAAACCAAATCATGCAGTCTGTCCTACCACGAATGTTATTCCATACCATTTCTACACCGGACAAGGGATTTCATGTCGAAAAATTTCTTTTACATCATTCTCAAAGTGACAATGTTGAATCAACATGCGCACCATGTGTGAGTACTATGCTAGCAATGACTTTAAACATAACGGCCAGGTCCATCCCATAGCTCATCGCTTTTATGTCACTTCTATCATTTGAACATGCCAGTGGAGACATGCGTTTCTGCTCTATATCCATCTACAGGGAATTGGGCGGACATTCCCCACATGACTGCCCACCGACACACAAACAGTTGAAGGCGAACTCTTGCACAAGGAGCATGCTTATGTTTACCAATTACATAAAAAATGGCTTGTATATCATTAGAAAAGTGAAGCCATAAACAATTGTAGGCATAGATATGTCTGTCTTGGAACAAACTATGCTGTGCTAGGCCTCTATGCATGTTATTGTTCCACTTCTTTAAGATTATCAAAATACAATATCACGTGGCATTCATTCATGAGATTTCAATATCCATCAAACTTAACATAATACATTTTTTTCTCTACTAAGTACTCCTAAACAGAAATAACTCATCGTCAGCCCATCAATTTCCCGACACAGAGATATTGAATGGTTATTTTAAATGTTTATATAATTTTTTCTTACCTTGAACATTGAGTAGGAAGTTAGTGGAACTATCCACCGCTCCTGCTACGTTCTCAGCTCGACAGGAGTAGATCCCATTTTCGGCAGAAGAAATATTGGCAATTTTCAATCTACTTCCTCCATCTAGAATTTTCACCCTCTCAGTATTGAATAACCTGAAAGCAAAACAGACGAACTGTGTTAAACCATTTGTACAAGTGTCATTGGAACACACAGCCACAAATCATTCCGCAAAAAAGACGCAGTTTTGCAATAGTTGGCTCATTTTCTCCCTTTTTTCACAACTCTGTTTTTGCTATGTAAGCAAAATTTGAGACACTTCGCAAGCATTCACCAGGGTAAACACACAAAAACATCAATTCCAAATGCTATCATACAAAACTAATATTTACATTTCAATACCAGAAACAAAACAATTTTTATATTCATTCTGCAGTCTCTACTGCATGCCCATGACCGCTGTAATTCAGGTCCACGTTTACGTATCAGGAACTCAAGGAAACTAGCTCAAGTGTAAGGTTAGACGATTTAATTAACTGGGAATTAAATGTCAGGATTTAAACATTACATTTCAATTTCTACAGCAGCCCAGGTTGAACAACGTGCCCAAAGTACTTCCAAACAAAAAGAGTTTCGTAAAATAATAATTCAGTTAAGACTCTCAAATCAGAGTAGGCAAATTTATTTTTTGCAATCCACTTTCATTATAGAATTAAAATGTTTTCTGTATCTGTTGTATTTGAAAATACAACTGAAATGGGTTTTAAGGAAAGTAACATAATCAGAACCACAACGTTGTTTAAATTCATACGCCTCTGCCACAGAAGGAAGCTGTTCTTGAATAATGAGTTCATGAGTTCCTTGTCATCTGGTCCCAATCACTACCTATCGTCATAAAATTCTCATCTTGAAGATGAAAGGAAATTAATGGTTTCAATGAATTAAATTTCCCATTTCATTGACTGTTGTAAAAAAATATTAATGGCATGAAAAACAGTTTTTTTCCTTCCAAATACATATACCATCAATAAAGTACAGGTGCACTGGGAGACAACATTAGTTAAGCCACAAAAAAAACAAGCTATATAACACAAGATAAACGCTGATGAGGTTCCCAGGGCGGGTGACAGTCACTTCCAGGAGATAGATGGGTACTCTCCAACCCACAATGTGAGACCCATCACTCTGTGTTGAAGATAGGTGTATAACTGTTTATTATAGCCCAGGTGTGTCATACTGATGTCACAAGGAACAACCGGGTGATAAATATTCAAGAATATCACAAGAGAAAAGTTGACTGTCACTGGAGATTAAAAACCTTGTAGGAACATGTACCAATGGTACTGAAAATAGACAGTTGATAATTAAAGCTATAGATCTGGTACTTCCATTACACCAACACCAATAGCAAAAGGATGAGGAAGAACAGCTTCTAATCATCATCTGGGCGATACAGTGCATTACAACACCCCAACATCATGGAAGTGTGCTCACACTATCAACCATTGGTTAACTGGTCAAGAGTATTTCGCCTTTTCAAGCTATGGTGATATAGCTCAGATATACCACTGTGCTATAAAACCCCATTCACTCACTCACTCTCGAGTCAGGAACTATGTTTCCCTAGCATGTGCCTAACATCCATCAGTAACCTATCAGCAATAACTTCATCGCAGACACAACCGGCACCTCATGTCCACAAAGATTACACAGCAAAGACAACATTGTCAAAAGATGTGAGAGCAAAGTGAATCCAATTTTCTGGAAGACTGAGATTTAGGGTATGGTATTGTAAGTAGCCCATTTGTTTCTACTGTGAGATGCATAAAGTACACATGGAATCAATGTGTCCTGTGCCAGCCTCACGTCTGTACAGGTTAACTACTCCACATCTACATCGGGAGCTATGTGAACCGGCTCCGCAACATTCCTTTTCATCTCTCATAGACATCATACTTGGCTGTCATACAGGGGGCATACAGCTGATGATGTCATGCCATTGGTGAAATACAGAACATGACGTCATGGAGGGGGTTTCCATGTTCATACAGTGGATGTCATACAATATATAATGTCACAGTGGTTGTCATACAATATATAATGTCATACAGTGGATGTCATACAAAACATAATGCCATACAGTGGATGTCATATAAAACATAATGTCATACAGTGGATGTCATACAATATATGTCATACAGTGGATGTCATACAAAACATAATGCCATACAGTGGATGTCATACAATATATGTCATACAGTGGATGTCATACAAAACATAATGTCATACAGTGGATGTCATACAATATATAATGTCATACGTTGGATGTCATACAATATTATGTCACACAGTGGATGTCATACAATATATGTCATACGGTGGATGTCATACAATATTATGTCACACAGTGGATGTCATACAATATATAATGTCATACAATGGATGTCATACAATATTATGTCACACAGTGCATGTCATACAATATATAATGTCATACGGTGGATGTCATACAATATTATGTCACACAGTGGATGTCAAACAATATATAATGTCATACAGTGGATGTCATACAAAACATAATGTTTTGTGTTTGTTTCTTATTTAACACCGCACTCAGCATTCTTACAGCTATATGACAGTGGTCTGTAAATAATCAAGTCTGGACTAGACAATCCAGTGATTGATATCATGAGCATCGATCCATGCAATTGGGATCAATGACATGCATCAAACGAGTCAACAAGCCTGACCACTCGATCCCGTTAGTTGCCTATTGAGACAAACATTGTCGCCTTTTACGGCAAGCATGGTTTGCTGAAGACCTATTCTACCCCAGGTCTTCACGGGTCCAATATATGTCATAGAGAGGATGTCATACAATACATGTCATACAGTCAATGTAATACAATATATAACGTCATACTGTGGATGTCATAGAATATTTAACGTCATACAGATACACATGTAACGATAAGAATGATAGATAGTTTTATGATTTCACAACAATATGAAAATTGAGTAATCATTACAGAATTGCTGTGCCCGATGTAGCATGCACTTCTGGTGCTCTTCTTGCAGCCACTGTGACTGCCTTTGTGGGACTAACACAAACAAATACGTCAAGATGGCCGCCTGGTTAGGTTGGAGCCGTCAGCCACACACAAATAATGGCTGTATCCCTGCTCACCCAGTTTACATGAGAACTTTTACATAGCAACTGTCGGCCTCTGGCAACTTCCACTTTCACACTTTTTCTCTCCCCACATTGCCCCAGTGTAAACTTTCCAAACTCAAATTTGTATCTGTTGTACATTTGGCAAAGAGGTCGGAACCTTTCTTATCAGTCTAGGAGTCCATTGGCATCAAACCTCTCGTAAAATCACCATACGGTTAGATTACATGCTTTGGTTATGTGGTGAGAGAACATTACAAGAATTTGCATACAATTATATAGTCTTTCTTCTGCAATAGATCCTATAAATACCCAATAATGATTACTAGTTACTGATTAATTGAACACAACAATCATCACAGTTGCGTGTATAACCTGACAGCTGCAGGATATGACTGGATCCAAGACAAGTCATGTTCCATCAAATTTCAAGAAACCATGAAACAACCCCACCTACGCTGCTTTTTTGATAGACAAACACAAGAGTAGTTCTATTAGTATGATACTCTACGTCCAAATTTATTTCTCTCTTTCCTGGACATATCATTCCAATCATGACAGCTATTTTGACCATTACACATTTCCCTTGATCACAAAAACAAATTTCGTGTCTAAAATGTTCTCCATCTTGCTGGTTATATTTACAAAAGCCTCCCTGAAGGTCATTACGAAGTATAATGGTTCGAGTGGAGTGTCACATTGACCTGGCATTAAAGGGCTACAGTTTACTGACAATTATATATTGGATAACCATGACACGATGCAGACACAGGCCAAAATGTTTTGCCAAATAGTGACCTCATCCGTACGATAATTCTGACACTTCCGCCACCCATTTAGGTCTACATTATAGTGAGCGCGCTCACTGCCTCACTTCCTGTAGTCAAGAGACCTCGGCCATATGGAAAGTGTCACAAGCCCTCACTGACCCTCCGTCCATAAGCCTCTCTACTGACAGCTTCTAAATCCAATTTGCATTTTTTTTCAAATAATTACTCCATTGAAAAATAAAAGGAAAAATGTATTAATTACATGATATTGTTACTTATGGCATTTTTCCCTAAAAGTGTATGAACTCTTTATCATTGCCTATATCAAATTAGAATATTTCTTCTAAATGATCTTAATAAAATGAAATCATCATATAAACAACTATGTCAACACCAGGTTACTCAAACATCTCACATAAACTAAACATTTATGTAAGTTTAATTTAAGCCAATTGCAACCATGGGGCCTTTGGGCTCAAATTTCACCAAAATGATTTGAAAATCTTTTTATTAATTTTTTATTTTAACTCTCTAAATAAATGATGTTTTTCTTCCCTACTACTTAGTCTCCGTCCCATCTTCAATCTACCCTAATGACTCTACTTCGTACGATCTAGATGTCTCTGTAGAGATTACCACAGCACACTCAGGCCCGTTGCCTTATCTAGCCGTGGTGGTGATAGGCTAGACTTGCACAAGTCAATAAGGAAATGATCTTAAGTTTGAATCATGAAATATATAAATAATAAGTTCTCCTTTAAAAAGACTTGCATCCTTGTACTGTCCGCTTACCTAGACTTACCTATTATAATGATGAAATTAATATACAACCACTGACTTATCTTTCAATGCAGCCTTGCAGCAAGGCTAGAGATAGGACTTCTCCATATCCTGCCCTGCAGCCAAGTCCTAGGAATCCCTTTTCCCAAAACGTCTCCGACAGAAGCTTAATGTTAAGAAAGTTTGATTTTTTTGAGTGGGTAAAGACTCTGGACTTCCACAGCCAGACAAAGTCATAATCATGACTGAAGGGAAAGAGAGTTTACCATTGTGGAGGACTTACAACAAGCCACACGATCACGACTTTTAAACCTTCGTCAATCTCCGAGCAGTGAAATACTCAGAATAGTCATGAACATAAAAGAAATAGGACAAATACCCCAAAGGGGGTTGCTCTTGGAAAAATTTAACTGCCATTTCCCAGTGCACAAGAGAGATAAATCATTATCTTGTATAAACATTTTCATCAACAAAGCTGTGTATGTCTTCACCCAGTTGCCAATACTGATACTTCTATGTCCAGACGCTATCACTGCTCTTGTATATACACAACTAGCCTGTCAATCAATATCCTGTTCCATTATCAAGACAGTATTACTTCTCACATATATTTATTTCCCTCTTCTCGTTAACTTCAGCACTAAAAACTTTATTTATATCTGATAAGGTAACTTAATTTGAATGCAATGACTTTATACCCAAGTAGTCCTGCACCATGACTGTGGAATTTATATTTTTTATAATTATTATTTATTAAATGCCTTGGCAAGTCTAGATCAAGCTAACTCAAGTCTAGTTTCCTTGATTCCAAACAGCAGATGAGGAAAAGTTCTTTTGAAAAAAAAAAAATTATTTTAAAGAAACGTTTTCATACACTAAGTGGTAGTCTAATAACTAAGGAGCCCTCATAAAGAAAGGCAGCATCGGACAAAGATTTATGGACACCTTTATACAACAACGTTCTATGCAACTTCTTTATCATGAGTCAGTGAGTTTGGTTTCATGTCGCTTTTAGCACTATTCCAGCAATATCACGGCGGAGGACAGAGGAAATGTTCTTCACACGTAGTACCAATGTGGTGAATCGAACCTGGGTCCTTGGCATGACGAGTGAACGCTTTAACCACTCGACTACCCCACCAACCCTCTGTACACAACATTTTGGCATATGCTTACTCCTTCATCACCTCGCCACGAATAGCTGCAAGATTGCTGATGCGGCGTTAAGCAATAATTACTCACATACTCACTCCTTCATCACTTGAAGGAGTAAGTATATACTGTGAAACATTGTGTTCCTCATAATAAAGAAGTTGACATCCATAAATTTTCTCTCTCACGTGTATCACTTCTTAATGCCATTCAAAGACTTAACTCACTGATTATTTACATATAATCAGGCAATCTGCAGCTAGTTTTTGTGGACATGCATGTACTATTTATCCACTAGAGAATCATCACACAAAACCACATGGACCTCTGACACAGGAACAGGAGAAACACATAAAGTTTGTTGTAACTCTTGGTTTATCAATGCAAGTTCTCCTCCTATCCTAGGCACTAGACCGCGACCAGGATCTAGACAAACGTTATCAGTTGCATCACTTGTAGCAAATGACAAATAAGAAACATGTTTGAATTTGAGCATAGTTGAATACTGCACAACATGAAAGATGGCATTTGGCTTTAAAACATCGTAGCCACAAAACCAAACGAACCACAGCCAGCCAACATGTTCGCAATCACTGGATCTAAAAACTATCAATGTTAGAAACATTAAATGTAAAAGAGCATAATTTTGACATCCATGAGAATTTCAAGAGTCTAGCAGATGTCTGTTGATAAGTATAGGCTTACATTATCAGCTGTCAGGGGAGTATGATCCCCTGGTGTTCATGCCATTGTGCAGGTAACATTATAAGGAGTACCCTGAGCCTCCTGTCATATTCATAGTCTTTACCTATGTCCTCTTTAGCACTGATGCCACAATCTTTTCCAATTTTTCTTTAACTGCCTGTCACAGGTTTGTTCGGGATCACCTAAACTGTACAATGGTAGAGGCAAAAGCAGCAGCATTCGTGAAGCCACCCGCTGGTACCTAGTCAATGTCATCAGACGGTGTCACACATTTGCACATCACTCTCAGACTCTTGCTGGTAAACAGCATAAAGGCATAGCACAGCCCTCCGAAGTAACCCTGGCCTCTAATCACAGCATAACAACATGAATTCTGATCCTATCTGCCCAACAACTACTTCAAAGCTAATAGAAAACGTCAATCACACAAGAGCTTTGGAGAAATCATAGCTGCAAGTACAATAGAAGAAGGCTTTCACGGTCGTGCGAACAAAACTAGTCAGTCACAGAGCGGATCCGTAACAAATGCTACTTGCTTCCCATTTTAACAACTTATCTTGTTGTTTTACAAGTCTCACTAAAGGCTTCTAGCAGACAGGCATCTAGGCTGTGATATCAGGAAGACTGCATCACTGTCAACTCATCTTACATATGAAAAGAGAGGGGAGGACCAAATCATTTCAACTGACAAAAATTGTTTATCTTTCCTTTTCAAAACAGCAGTTGACATGTTTCCACAGCAGAAACCAGATATCAGTTCTGTGAACAAAGATCACATTCTCTTAACTTCTAAGAAATGTGAAAACTTAGCCACTGTTGTCGATTTCAACTTTCTCAAGATTTGGGCTATTATCTTCCATACTGGAATAGAGTGTATTTGACAAGTAGATTTGGTCCATTGTTCAATAGCTAAACTAGACAGAGAATCCCTAATCATTGATCACAACATTTACAAAAGTGTACAATTGACAATGACATGTTACCCAACTTGGTGGATATCCCTTCTTCAAATGCTACTCCAACTTTCATGATTTGTCCAAACAAATTTTCATTCATCAAAAACATTTTTTTGCGAAATATGTAAAACCTAACAAATCGTAGCCATTTACAACCCAAAACGAATATTAAAAATGACAATGTTTAAAAAACAAAATTTGAATCCTGAGCTCATTGCAATTATTAGTCTCATGTAATCAGCATCATGGCCATGTTTTACCACACATCCAGCACCATCAATATCATTTGGGGGGAATCAAATATGTAGTTTCTGCAGCTTGGCTGCTGCGAAGAAACTCTCATCACAAACCATTATTGTAATTTCCAGAATCTAAGCTGACTAATTTCATTTATTAAGCCCAAATTTCACCAAAGAGGAACAAGCCCATAAAAAACATTGCTTCCCAACTCCTGGTAAATGACAGATTACTTTGACAGGTCCATAGGAACAGGTATTTATTACACGTCAGTGGGGAGATATGAGTGACAACTGAATATCGCATGACACAAATGATGTATTCTGAACCCTTTCTAAGTGTTGACTAGCTTTCTAAATATCAGCAAGATGGATCCTTTGAGATTTCACCATAGAATTAGTGAGTACATATCTTTTTTATGAGTATTGGATAACCCAAGGTTTTTTGTTCATGTTTTGGATCCCGGCCTTAAGAAAACAGCATCAGTAATAATTGTCCTGATTGTCAGATCTCCACATATTCCACATAGTTTGTCTGTGTCCTTCCCAAACCAGACCCGTGAAGATTCCGGGGTAGAACAGGTCTTTAGCAACCCATACTTGCCGTAAAAGGCGACTATGCTTGTCATAAAGGCGACTAATGGGATCGAGTGGTCAGGCTCGCTGACTTGGTTGATGCATGTCATCGATCCCAATTGCGTGGATCGATACTCATGCTGTCAATCACTGGATTGTCTGGTACAGACTCGATTATTTACAGACCGCTGTCATATAGCTGGAATATTGCTGAGTGCGGCGTTAAACAACAAACCAACCAACCAACCAACCTTCCCAAAACAACAAGTCAGAGATTCTGTATTCAAGTAGAATAGGACGAATACAGCAGATGTGCTTTAACGACAAAGCCATCTTGCATCTGGATCCTCCTCCTGTCCTTTCCACATCCAACAATATCTTGAGAGAAGAGAAACATAATATTGTATAGATATATGTTCCTTAATGAGGAAATGGAGCAGTACAAGTTATCACAAGTTGGTCAACTCTCGGAGGTAAATGGAGGCAGTGACGGAACCTTTCACCATTCTCTGGCAATGTTTGGTGGCATTAACGTCACCATAGAGATTTAACTGTCTGGCAATAACTGCACCTCAGATTCCTTCCATAAACAAGTAAACTCACGCGATAAACATTTGGTAAAAATGTTACATAAAATCTGCCACCATCTTATCAAAGTCCTGGGTTTGCCAACCTAGCAGGGTTCCTAGTGCTACTCGCACAACAACTATCTATCAGTTCAACTATTTGAGAATCATGTTTCAGAAGTTTGTGTAACAATCCTAATTCCACAGTAAATATTGCCCACAGAGAAGCAATTATAAATGTCATAGATTTGCTGCTGGTAATTAGAACCCGCGTAGATTCTGTGTAGCGGCCACCCATTGGGAGCAGGCAGGGCCATCCTGGGCTGGAGTTAGTGCACAGCCAAGATAAGCACCCAACCTGGACATGCCCCCATCTATAATCTGCCCCTACACACAGCAAATGCCTAATTTACCAAAATGTTTAAATCATTTGAGATAATTACCATTTTTGAGATTAGAGCCTGGTATTTCTGAGAGTTTTCTTAGTACATAATTTGAAATTCTTTTCAATTATATAAATATATTCCCTCCTCAGGAAATCTCCTTAATTTGTTTTCAGTATGAATATCTATTTTGATAACAAATAAGCCTGTTTCCTTTTGTGCAGCTGCCGAGAGCCTGACGAGGCAAGAATAGCAGGCGAAATTAGCATTTGGGTACAGATTCATTTTCTAGTTCGAAATTACACAAACTTGAAAACATCTCTGATATCCATTATTTATGCAGTAGCTACACTCGAGCAAAAGTTGACATTCTCACATGGTGGTAAAGTTGCTGAATACAAACACTGTGAGAGCTGTGTTACAGGAAGGTGTGAGACAGATAGCTGTACGCAATGACAGTAGGCAAGGTGGGGTTGAGGGTGGGTAACTGAAGCAGGGTGGGATTGAGGGGTGGGTAACTGAGGCAGGGTGGGGTTGAGGGTGGGTAACTGAGGCAGGGTAGGATTGAGGGGTGTGTAACTGAGGCAGGGTGGGGTTGAGGGGTGGGTAACTGAGGCAGGGTAGGATTGAGGGGTGTGTAACTGAGGCAGGATGGGGTTGAGGGTGGGTAACTGAGGCAGGGTGGGATTGAGGGTGGGTCACTGAGGCAGGGTGGGATTGAGGGTGGGTAACTGAGGCAGGGTGGGATTGAGGGGTGGGTAACTGAGGCACGGTGGGATTGAGGGTGGGTAACTGAGGCAGGGTGGGATTGAGGGTGGGTAACTGAGGCAGGATGGGATTGAGGGTGGGTAACTGAGGCAGGGTGGGATTGAGGAGTGGGTAACTGAGGCACGGTGGGATTGAGGGTGGGTAACTGAGGCAGCGTGGGATTGAGGGTGGGTAACTGAGGCAGGGTGGGGTTGAGGGTGGGTAACTGAGGCAGGATGGGATTGAGGGTGGGTAACTGAGGCAGGGTGGGATTGAGGAGTGGGTAACTGAGGCACGGTGGGATTGAGGGTGGGTAACTGAGGCAGGGTGGGATTGAGGGTGGGTAACTGAGGCAGGGTGGGATTGAGGGGTGGGATAGAGGGGTGGGTAACTGAGGCAGGATGGGGTTGAGGGTGGGTAACTGAGGAAGGATGGGATTGAGGGTGGGTAACTGAGGCAGGGTGGGATTGAGGGGTGGGTAACTGAGGCAGGGTGGGATTGAGGGGTGGGTAACTGAGGCAGGGTGGGGTTGAGGGTGGGTAACTGAGGCAGGGTTGGTGTGAGGGTGGGTCACTGAGGCAGGGTGGGATTGAGGGTGGGTAACTGAGGCAGGGTGGGTTTGAGGGCTGGGTAACTGAGGCAGGGTGGGGTTGAGGGTGGGTAACTGAGGCAGGGTGGGATTGAGGGTGGGTAACTGAAGCAGGGTGGGTAACTGAGGCAGGGTGGAATTGAGGGTGGGTGGGTTTGTGGGAGAGTAACTGAGGCAGGATGGGGTTGAGGGTGGGTAACTGAGGCTGGGTGGGTTTGTGGGTGAGTTTGATGGTGGGTAACTGAGGCAGGGTGGGTTTGAGGGAGGTCGTTGGTAAGCTGATTTAGCTCCTCAGGTTTAAGAAACACACCTGGTATGGTTGCCATAGTCATAAGAATACTCTGCAGAACAGTGCAGCCCTGATCAGATGCTATTTGACAGTTAAGATCACAATATCACAAGTCAAGGATGTCACTGATACAGAGAAAAACAGGAATTGAACCGGACCATGTTGAGAGTGATAGCATAACCACAGATCAAGATTTGTGACTGTTCTTCTGCTAAAGCCTTCATGGGGGAGAAGAACTGGGTAGGATGCTGCCTGTGTTGTATGTGTGAGTGCCCTGTGCCCTGTGCCTTCCCCACCTCCAGGGAGGGGCCCAGAGTGCATAAGCCATCATCTGCATGACGGCCATCGCTGCTACATCAGCCGAAGTAGACGTGTAAACTGACTGTTTAATCACTGACCAAAACCATTCCTCACCCACACACAGACAAAACATGGCGATCACAAGCAGAAGATACTTTAAACATCTCATAAAGCAGCCGAAGCCCCCTTCAATGGATCACACATGCAGGAAGCCAGCCCATCATCTCCGTGGGACGTTTGGTAACCATCACGGCCCATGTTTCCAAGGTACGACAAGCGCTGCAGTGAAACCTATATCCCTCTGACCAATACCCAAAAGGACAACATCTACCAGTCTTTAGCGATTAAACTGTTTTCCTGATGACTGCTTGTTGACTTTCCAATTCTAAAGTAACTAAATATTAAGGAAAGGTTGACAGAGGGTCATCTCTCCCAGCTCTCTATGATCAGTTGTGCAGTTAACAGTATCCACATGGGTATCGCCACCCATACCAACATGCTCAGCATGTTTCTAATAAAACAGATACACTTTCGCTTAAGTTTAACACACCTTAATTACTTTCATATGACGTGTGGGGATATACAGACATAACTGACATAGCAATACTATTAATGGACCAAAATAGTGTAAAAAAGGATTAAAGAAAACAAATGACATAACACGCTTTATAAAAAAACTGACGTGAAGTCACATGAAAATATTCTACAAATCACCAGAACATGTTCTAAGTAGCACAAGCATCTTCTTATTTACAAATGGTTCGAACAAACAGCATCTAAAACAGGACTTGATTGATAAATACACTTTGAACAAATATTTTTCCCAAATGGTGGACTACAACTGGTTGAATGCAGTCATCGTGCATTAAAGAAATGAAACTTTAATGCTTTGATGCCGTAACTTGATTTTGTATGTGAGTGACACAGGATGATTCACAAAGAATTCAAGGCACATTGTAGTAATGCTTCGCTAAAAATTATGATGTATCACTTTGTGGTTGGACAGCAAACAGCATTTTGAGGACAGTTGTTGCCACACGCAAGTGTTGCCGTTGTGTAAGAAAACACCAATGTCGCCCAAAGATGGCGATTCCAAAGGAACAGTGTCATATCAAATTTTGAGAAAACATTTCAGACATGGAAAAAATACAATTCTCCGTTCCCTCAAAGGAAAACAGATTAAATGACTTTAAAACCCGATGGACTACAGCAGTTTAGGTTCTGTCACACTCTTTGTTTAAACAAGCCCGGCCTCTGGCAAAAACCATGGCACTTGAATTATCCAATATGAATTATTTTTGTAACTTCAATTCCACACTTGCATTCTGTTAATCTGAAACTAAAAATTTACTTGCCTTTAAAGTCCCTTGAGCATTTAATAGAACAAAGAAAACTTTAATTTCAATGAAATTAACAAAGGCAATTGCTTGAAAATGTGAAAAAAGAGCCAGAAGGTTTAAGCGAAAGAACTTGATTAGCTGATTAAAGTTTAACTTTTAACAAGTCCCAGACTGAGACGTGTATTTTCGAATGAGATGTTAGATGCATGGTGAATTACTTCATTACAGGGAATCTGACAATTTTTTATCGTCTAAGTAAATGCTTGGATTCCATTCCCCAATTACCGGGACATTCGTAATTAAATCTATGAGTCATGTAATTATTGTAATCAAGCTCACTGGTTTATCATCATACATCCTAATTTACATTTTCAGAGCAGAATAATTCTTTAAAAAAATATTTTAAAAATGTTTTAATATTCATTGCACTTAGTATACATCTTTATACATGGAATTAGGTTTGCAAAAATAGATGAAGAACGAAGTTGTACAAAAGAAAACGAACTTTTAGCATCTGCCGATCTTTCACAAGAATCCTTCCCATCAAAGGAGCAACTACGTAATCACCATGCTCCAGTGTCCTAATGAGCAATATTAACATAGTACATAAAATATCAATTAAAAACCAATTTAAAACTGAATAAAAACCAAGGGTGCTGAATCTTAAACAAGAGTTAGCTAATGATGAATAGCCTGTAAATTATCCCAACTCAGTGACCCACAGCAAATTGCTGGCAAAAACGTAATTTTCACATTGATTAGAAATCTCAATGATGCTTTCCTTGAAACTGCTAATGTTATTGCACTGTCATTTGAAGAAAGACAAAACAAAACATGTCCCATTCACACTCCCTGACTGCCCAGCGCCTCTGTAGGGTATTAAAGAACGGTAGGAGAAAATTACAGGCTGATTCTAGTCTCTGTTTGTTTTTTGACAAAATGACAAAAACTAAGAGGTATTCTGAAACATCACAAAATTTATTCTGATTCTTCAATTACAGATGGTAAGGAGAAACCCTCCCGGTTCTCTGTCAGTATTTCAAAGACAATCCACACGAGAGAATACGCTTTCAAGCCTTCAAGTGTGATGTCAGATTTCATTTAGGCTCAGTTGACAAAATTAGATTGAGAGGCCCACAGAGATTATATAATTTCCCTCACAAAATTTTCCACATGAACTCCAAACACATTTGGAAGGTATGAATTATTTATATTAAAAGTAAGAAAGGAATAATTACTCAAAAATCATCTTCTTTGACAAAAATCTGAGGCTATCGTAATCAATCACTGATAATTGTTATATCTTCAAGGACTTGAGATATTTTTTAAGTCCTGTTTTTAGGTCACCAAGTCACCTGTTAACTAATTATCTCACAATCACAAAGTAAAAAGCAGCCCTCGGTATCCATCTAAAAAACAACCTCTTCAGAGATAGCATCACTGGGATTCAATAAGGTGATGATGCTGGAATTGTCGGTGTTCAATTTAGGTGTTTTTCAAACACAGAAGGACCCTGTCCGTCCAAGAACCTCCTATTCCAGAGTGTTTTCTTACTGATTGTGACACATATGAAATCAATGTAGCCCACAACAGCCTTGCCATAGTAATTAAAGTTAAATAAAATATATTTGGTTCATGTGAAAGCCTAAGATCAAATTGCATGTAGTTCCAGAAAGACATATGTTTAAAACAGATGCTTAATTTACAATACAAACTAAAACGGACTGAAACAACCAAATATGTAACTTTTATATTCAACAAGCACAAACTAAAACAGACTGAAACAACCAAACATGTAACTTTTATATTCAACAAGCACATTTGAGTAATCATTTCCTTCAGCATTTTTTTCCATGAATTTCAAGACCCAGTATAAAAGGCAGGTGCTTAAAATGATTAACAAGAATTTAGGAAAATATACTAATTGTTTGCCCTGTATATATACTACTCAAAAGAAGTTAAAGAACATCCAACTTTTTTTATATATGATTGTAATCTGTCATGTCAATAACTATAGTCCGATGAAAAACTTGGGTGTTCTTGAACTTCTTTTGAGTAGAAAATAACTACAATTGGACAGGTCACAAGATGATGAACTTTATCAGATACCCAAACATGAATCTCGTCAAAAACACATTGTAATGCTTAGTGTATGAGGGAGAGTGACATTTGGTATTTATTTGGCTCACTTGAGCCTGATGGCCGGATATCTTACTTCATGTGTGAAGAGACATCAGCAAGGGGTAGACCCCCCCCCAATCCACATGTCCTCCAGCCCCACTACCGGGGTATCATGTCTGCCCTTTCCACCACTCCACACAGAGTGGAACACAATCTCTTCAAGACCACATTGGACCACTCACATTTACCTCCTCAAGTTTCAAAGCTATTGCAGCTATTGAGCGAAAAACCTATTGAAAAGTTTTCTTGAACTCATGCTCCTTGTAAATACTTCGAGCCATTTCAAACAGACTTATTTTTAAAATGTGCCCTGTTACATTTTTATTCGAATTTTTGAATAAAGTTATCATATTCCAACACAAAGGAAATAGATTTTGGAAGCGATTCCATTAGTTTGAAATGGATTGATCAGAAAGACAGTTGAGCACTGCAAATATCATGTGTTATGTGAGGAAAATGACCCCCTTCAGAGCGGAGAGGAACATTTGCTTCGAGTGTGGTGTCACTACGAGGGCAATACTTGAAGGAAGGATCAAAATACATTCTCCTGCTTTCAAGTAGGTCTTGTGCATTAACAATTGTCTTTATGTATCAGTTTGATGTAACAGTGATGTTCAGCTTCATAAGAAGATCATTTTCAAAGCTGGTGCCGCTTGCCCCAGGACCAAATGCCATGTTCAAACATACAGAGTGGAATCCTAGAGAGAGGTCTGAGACGCTGGCAGCAACAGCAGCAGGCAATGTCTCCAGCTCTACTCCACTGATGGGACTCTGTTCTTTGATATAGGCTTTGCTAATGTGAGCATCCTTGGTGTCTCTGTAGGATCACCTTTGACAATAGCCACTCAGGCTTCCATGGGAAACAGAGAATATGCCCAACAGAAGCTCCACACTTCACTCAGAACATAAAGACTCTAGCTGGCAGCTAGAATAGGCCATTAATTTGACCATGATGAGACAACATGTCACACACCTGATCAGATGCACAAGGAACTAAGTGGTGCTGCTTTTGTTACAACTACTGTTACATAAGCTGGATGCTGCTTTCTTACAATTTAATACTGTCATACAAGATGCTACTTTCTTAAAATTCAACACTGTCATACACATAAGATGCTACTTTCTTACAATTCAACACTGTCATACAGTGGTGTACTTTCTTACAATTTATTACTGTTATACAAGTAAGATGCTACTTTCTTACAATTCAATACTGTTATACAAGTAAGAAGCTACTTTCTTACAATTCAACACTGTTATACAAGTAAGATGCTACTTTCTTACAATTTAATACTGTTATACAAGTAAGATGCTACTTTCTTACAATTCAACACTGTCATACAGTGGTGTACTTTCTTACAATTTAATACTGTTATACAAGTAAGATGCTACTTTCTTACAATTCAACACTGTTATACAAGTAAGATGCTACTTTCTTACAATTTAATACTGTTATACAAGTAAGATGCTACTTTCTTACAATTCAACACTGTCATACAGTGGTGTACTTTCTTACAATTTAATACTGTTATACAAGTAAGATGCTACTATCTTACAATTTAATACTGTTATACAAGTAAGATGCTACTTTCTTACAAGTCAATACTGTTATACAAGTAAGATGCTACTATCTTACAATTCAACACTGTTATACAAGTAAAATGCTACTTTCTTACAATTCAATACTGTTATACAAGTAAGATGCTACTTTCTTACAATTTAATACTGTTATACAAGTAAGATGCTGCTTTCTTACCACTTGTGTTACTAAAGGTAATCTGTCTTTATCAAGGCTAGTGTTATACAAGATGCTGCTTTCTTACAACTAATGTCACCAAAAATAGATAGTCTTTCTCACTACTATTGTTACACAAGAAATATGCTGCATTCTTAAAATTACTGTTACACAAGGTAAATGCTGCTTTCCTACAACTACTGTTACACAAGGTAAATGCTGATATCCTACAACTACTGTGACGAACATTGGCTGTTATTTTCTTCCAACTACTGCTACACAAGGTGGATGCTGCTTTCCTACAACTACTGTTATGCAAAATGGTCAGCAAATTGTCATGTAGGTTACTGCAAAGGACTTTATCATTTATTGAATCTTTTCAGTAAATGTAATCAAATAGCATGAACAGGATCAAAGACGCCTCTGATCACACTGCCAGTTTATCAAAAGGTTTGAATTCTATGTCATAGAACAAGGAACATAACATAGAACACATGTCTTATAAATTGCAACCAATCAGCCCCATGTATGATGGCATGTTTCACAATGTTCATACATATTCCTTTGAAAATCTTAAAAGACCTGGACTGACATTACATGCCACAAAGAATGATAGGTCATAGCAATAACTAATAACTCACACTATCTACAACTGTTTAAGTGTAGACCCCCAGAGCGGAACTCATGCACTACTTCAAATATTTTTCCATTAGAACCTTTACTACTGTAATCTCCAAGATAATGAACGCGGTAAAGTGCTTGTCAACCAATAACACTTTACAATTGTGAGGCTGCAAACGTTTCTCCTTGAAACCACGAGTTGTCAAAATGTTTTCTTGTTTTGTGGAACTAAATGCATGGCAAACCTCCCACCTAGCTGGTGTGTTTGTATATGAACGAAACTGCTGGGTTTATGGTAAACAGGCAAGCTGAGGAAAAGACTGGAGAGGCATTTGTCAGGTAATGGTTCTATGATTAAAGTTAGTTGGTGGGGCACGGGTGGCCCAGTTGTCCAAGGCTCCACAATTTGCTGTGCAGAGTTGTGTCTCTTGGCAAGCTAGACACCTATGATCATGGGTTCGAATCCTGGTTCGCCCCTATTATGGTTCTTGGTTTCTCAGCACGATATCATGTTTATGGGTTTCACTAAAGTGATAAATGTCTGAGACCTGCTTCACTTCGGGTTTTCCTCAGACATTCAGCTGACACGTCGTGATATCACTGGAATACTCTTCAGAGCGGCGTCTAACCCAAATCACTCACTCACTCACTATGGTTAGTGGAAGGAGTGTCTGCAAGGAGAGCGGAAGGTCGGTGGTTGATCCCTGGCAACGTCATACCAAAAGACAATAAAAGACGGTACTTGCTGTTACCCTGCCTGGCGTTTGGCATTATGGGGATAAAACAAAGACTGGTCGGCTTTCGATCAGTATACTGTGACTGAGTGAGGTATCAATGTTAATAAACTGTGGCATGGTATCTCAGTGGGCTAGCACTATAAAACTGGCATCAATCCAGACTTACAAGCAGCCACAAACACGCATGTATGCACCCACCCCCCCAACCCCACCCTCCAACAGGGACAAATGCCTGCCATTTTGGTGGTCCTCTGAACTGAGGAAATCACTCACAGCCCCCCCAGGCATGTCATGGCTCAACTGAGGACACTGAGTGGACCATTATGGCACTATGGCAGAGAACACATGACGTTGGCATGGCCATGTGGCTCAAAGAAAACCTGAATGAAACTGATATTGGCCAAAAAACAACCTTGTATTGTTCACATTGTTGTTGGAAAGGGGCAGTGGGTTACATAACCGAACAGCCCAACCATTGTTGAATTTGTCAAAACTATGTGGTTCTGATTTCAGAAAATTTATTCTAAAAACACCGATTAAGCAAACATTTTGAAAAGAATTACACTAACGTGAAGACAGCCTTATCTCATTTGTAAAGAAAATAGCACAAGCTGTCAACATGCGGAACTGATTGCATCGTGGTAACTATCCATTCTTGTGGGACGAGGAATATGTCTAACCCGTAACCTATCTAAATAAATTGTACATAACATGTGGCTAAACGGTCCTCGAAATCTTAGCAATCCATATTGCTTTTCCTTCTGAAATACCATTTACATTTTTTTTTTCAATTTTGACAAGTTTAACTTTTTTGGGGTTGGCATAATGTATAAAATATGCAAAAGTTATAGACAATTGTTTTATACATGCAACTGTTTAACATGTATTTGAGCACACATTAAACTCGGGATCATTCAGGCATGTTCAATAGCATTAGATAATCATAAACAGTTCTTCTACAACATATATAGTGTTCAACCAGTAATTACAGTGTTGGGAGTGATGCTACTATTTCTGCAGACAATTACAGTATTGGGAGTGATGCTACAATGTTCTGCAGACAATTACAGTGTTGGGAGTGATGCTACAATGTTCTGCAGACAATTACAGTGTTGCGAGTGATGCTACAATGTTCTGTAGACAATTACAGTGTTGGGAGTCAAGTACAATGTTCTGAAGACAATGACAGTGTTGGGAGTGATGCTACATTGTTCTGTAGACAATTACAGAAAATGAGTTATGCTATAATGTTCTGCAGACAATTACAGTATTAGGAGTTATGCTACAATGTTCTGAAGACAATTACAGTGTCGGAGGTGATGCTACAATGTTCTGTAGACAATTACAGTGTCGGGAGTCATGCTACAATGTTCTGTAGACAATTACAGTGTCGGGAGTCATGCTACAATGTTCTGTAGACAATAACAGTGTTGGGAGTCATGCAACAATGTTCTGTAGATAAATAATTACAAAGTTGAGCGGAATGTAAAATCATCAGTTATAACTGAAACATTGGCGAAACATTGGCGAAGCAGTCACGTCAAACATTAGTTTACCAATGCTAGCATTTTCAGGGCTGTGTCAGTGATCCAACATACCTGAACTTGTTGTGGTACCAGAGAATGGAAGGTTCTGGGTTGCCTGTGATAACACACTTCAAAATGATGTCCACACCAAGGGACAGTTCTTCCTTCTTTGGGCGCTTCAGCTCCACCACTGCTGTCTCCGCAATCCCTGTAAGGAAGAATAAATATACTTAGAGATAGCTCACAATAACAGTGGATGTTATGTACACTCATCGGAGTGTTTTACTTACGCAAACATTTGTTTGGATTACGAAATAAAATAAGAAATCGTTGCTGCAAAGGAGAAGATAGGGTGGACTGTTATTGCTGGATGATGGTAGTGACAGTCTCATTGGGAGAAATTTGTAGTCCATATTTGTGTTCTCTCTCCAAATATATCAATATTACTAAACCATTAGTATGAAATGAGCTAGTTGTAAAACTCATGATGTCTTCATAATCGTCATGGGTTTTATACGATAAACATGGAGATTTTATTGTAAGGTTAAATGAACAATGTGAATCATTATGGAAATGAATCATATCATGACCAGTTGAAATATTGTCGGAATCGGCATTTTACGGAGCAACATAAAATCAATAGTGATGGCAATAAAGAGAATCAAGAGGAAGGATGTGTGGATTCAAGATTCAGCAACCATGATTTTTTTTTTTAAAGAAGTCTTGACAAGGACGACATTGTGTCTGCTCGTTGTGCCACACCTGGCACAGATCATTTGTGCTATATGCAGATGTCGGACCTTTAACCCCTGCCAGCTCAATATGAAAACATCAAACAACACCAGTCTTGTTTCCGAATGACAGGATAGGATTTGACACAATGCCACATAACCAAGTACCACCAGGCTTTGAAACTCCCTGCTGATTTTGAGTATGTGCCAGAATTTCCGACCATCTTTCAAATCGCTCGAGCCACAAGTCTATACAATAGAGACCAAGCCTAATCTCCTCCTGAGACGTACATCTTAACTTCAATTATCAATTACATCTCCCACAGAATAATGCTGTAATTTCTCTTTCATACTCTAGCAATGGCCAAGCCTGACCGTGAATACATCTAGAATACTTTGGCAGTCAAACATGGACTTGGATGTGAAGGTGTCGTCTGCTCGTCAATGGAAGTCGTTATACTGTGTGATTAGTTTATATGAATGCCCCTCATCTTGTTAACCCTTCTCTGTAGGTGCTATCTATAGGCAAGCCTACCAAACAATTGGGGAAACGTATTGAAGTGTACGACTGACTCATCTCCAACACCATCAGATACCAATGGTTTTACGTATCAGAAGACCCTCACTACAAAGAAACTGTCATATCAATTTCAAAATTGGTAATTATTAACGAGTTACCAACAAAGCCATGCCTCAGTGTACCATAACCTGAACGTCATGGCAACCCTCTTTGTACGCAACCAGTGTTTTCCCTACACAGTATACCAGTCAACCATCCTCAGGCTAAAGGATACCCTAGAACCCTCTACTCGTGTGTTGGTCTTCTTCACCTGTGGAACTTTCAGCCAGTTTACCAATTAGAGGTCAGAATACTTGTTTACTCTTTGCTACGGTTCAGAGAGTTGAAATACACTCCCAGTCAGTGGAAAATGAGCTTTAAGTTTCAACAGTTAGAGAAAATAACCCTTGGCAATGTTTGTTTATTTTGACTGTGGACTGTAATAAAACTGTCAATTTCAACCCATCAGAAATCAATTACTGTCACTGTGTATGAAAACTTTGAGATCGTGTTACAATCATCTACATATTGTTGAAAACAGTGGGAATTAAGGCATCATATCACTTACGAGTTCAAATATGATTTATATACCTCCCACAGGTTATGCCCCTAAAAGCTATCATATCTGCCACAAACAATTTCAAATACCAGTACCTCACACAGTGCCTATTCTAAACTTTAATACCTAGGCAATTTAAAGTAACAAATTTTCTTAATCTACCATAATCAGATTGGTGAAGTCCTGTCGGTGACTACAAAGCATCCTATATGGGTGTTGCTATCTGACAGAGCTCAATGTACAGTGCAGGATTAGCGACTTTCACAGGAAGTCGGCCTCCTGCAGAGCTCAAAATAACCACCAACATTCTGTGTGGGGACATCACCTTCATATGTGTAATGACAAACAAACCCAAAACGTTGATGTTGTAAATGAAAGAAAAATAGTCATTATAACCCAAACCACTGTATCTCTTACAAATTCGGTAACTTGCAACTTCCTGTTACAGCTCTGGTTACCATGGAGCTGTAGGTACCAACAGACACCTAAAGTCTTACATTCCTACTGGTTCCTCCATGAAGGAAAAAAATTAACAACTTTTTTTACACGAGTCAAACATACTGAAAATGTAAATGAGGGTTTATTTGTCATAGAACCCCGTAGAGTCATGCCACTGCAATGTGGTTAGAGTTACCTCCCCTTGTCTTGTACACAGATCCTTCTGCCAGTGGTGATAAGTGACAGGTCAAAATAAGAAACCCAAATTTTTCTCCATGCTCCAATGTCCCCAAATTATAACAAGTCCCCATATTGTAGCATTTTGAATGTTTTATTTTGTTTGTTTGTTGTTTAACACCACACTCAGCATGATTTGATGCACTTCGCGATGTAAGACCCGTTTTATCACAATAAAGATCACGGTTATAAATCAGATTGTCTTGACGTGGCGCCGCCTTTTTGTTATAAGCAATTGCAAGCGATACGAGAGGTTGAATCTGATTGGTTCATAGGAGAAACATAGGGACATAAATCGTAATACCCACTGGTGGCGCTATGACTGAGAACTGGAATCCAGACAAATTTGGTAAAGGTGGAAATTGGACTTTTAAAGTCAGTTAACTTCCTTGCCTCAGGAAGATGGCTATATGATGGCGGTCTGTAAATAATCAAGTCTGGACCCAACAATACAGTGATTGACATCATGAGCATCAATCCATACAATTGGTATACGATGACAGGCATCAACCAAATCAGCGAGCCTGACCACCCAATCCCGTTAGTCGCCTCTTACGACAAGCATAGTTGGCATTAAAGGAAAGCATGGGTTGCTGAAGATTAGAATGAGTAGAGCACCATGACTTAAATTACAGTATCGAAATAGGGACATTTTAAAAACATAGTGGGACTTGAACCCAGAAAGTGCCCTCACAAACCAACAACTGGAATCCCACATATCCTTCGTTGTCTTTGAAGCATCACACACTGGCAATCTTTTCAGCCAGTTTTGCAGACATGTTCCAAAACAATTTACATTATTTGAAAAAGGTGATAAAAATATTCTCCCAATCATTGCAAGTTGGCACACCTCTGGGAAATATGCGGAGTTGTTCATCTTGCCATGATGGCTCCACAATGAGGTGGCTAATTCCAGGGAGCCATCAGCAAGATTTATACCTAATAGAGACTCCATTCATTTACACAAGCAGAGAATTAGGGTGAGGAGACTTGACACAATCCCCAAACTTCTAATCGTAAAATCCCTGATCCACCACAGGAGGGATAAGAATAGAAAGACAGATCTCATTTGTCAAGGAACAAGGCTGCCTTCAATTCACGATGTAATTGGCAATATCAAACCAAAATGAAACTAATCGCAAAGAACTTGGAACATTTACCCTGTAAATATCAACTGGATCATTAATCAATGAAATATATCATTAGCCTACTTAACGTAGTAGAAGAGCCATCTCCAAGAAATAGCTTGCGGTATAGGTTCATTTCCGTTTACTTAAAGACTTTCAGCAAGCATCAACAGTGAGAAAGCAACATCTACACTTTTCAGTCAATTGTCAGTCGTCACAGTTCTTCTCACGTATACAGCAACCAACACACATATCGGGGTATGATGACATACAAGATCAGCCAGTCAGGCTGCAGTTGGTTTCCATTCATCCACACATGCAAATTAAAAGATAACAGATTAACAAATAACAGATTAACAGATTAACAGATTAACAAATAACAGATAACATATAACACGCATCACATTACAGTCACCATTTAATTTTCAAGGCTTGGTCCAGTTCCTTTGTCACAGCAAATCATTTTTTGTTTTCTAATTGGCATGCAAAACTGTAACTTTGCATATTATATTTAAAATTAATAGCTCATTAGTCTTTTCACAGACAAGGAAATTATTTCATCCACTTCGCAATAACATAAAACAGCATGGCTAGTGCACCTGTATGCTTCCCATTATTATAAAACTGACCCTCGCAAAATACATCACCCTACCCGTCACATTTGAAGTGGAGTTAAACTTGGGCTGTAAGGGAAATGTTGACACCTCATTGTAGACATTTAACCCTGAAACTGAAGCTTCTTGGCTTTACCTTCATCCCCCGAACAGCTCCTGGTGACCCTGCCAAATACCAGGCAAATTGTGGTTGCCTTGAATCTGTCCTGGCTGACATAATATGCAAGATTTCCATCAAAATTGGGAAAATGATGTCATAAATACTGAGTTATGATCTTTGTGCAGTACAAAGGTTTGTCTGGCTAATATCAGCTTCAGGAGTCTCGTACAGCCTGCAGTCCCATAACTATTAAACGAGAGATTAATCTAAGACAAATAATTCATTGTTGGCCTGAGTCACGAAATACATTTTTTTTCATCATGACGAACATGAGAATGATATTCTCCTTTTCTGGTTGACACATGATGACATCATCCATCCCAGGTAGCACCATTCAAAGGGAGGTAATCATCTCACAGCATTAAACCTCTTAGAAATGCCACAGTTCATCTCATCCTCACACAAAACGCTGGCAAATCAAGATAGATATGTCATATTGAAAACTGATATTTGATGCGACAAACATCCAACTTCTAATTAATCATTTCGATAAATATTGAAAAAAACATTTTGTTTTAGATGTAACAGAAAATATTTTAACATCAGGAATTCAACATGTGTTTATCTTAACTTCGATTTTCAGTTTAAACTGTGCCAGACTCCTACCTGTATCATATCATTGCTGGAACCTACCTACCTAATAATGCCATCCTTCAAAACAATCCTCACTACAAATAAATGGTTATTGTCATTCTGAAGATATGCTTGCTTTTTAACATTTACTTGTCACCATTCCAAAAAAAGCAACTGTATTACAGAAAAGAATAAGGGCAAAAGTGAGCGTGGCTCACTAATACCCCCGACCTGCCTAGTGTGTCAGTAGTTTCAAATTAAATAATGCATAGGGTTAGGGTTTGAAAAATTCATTTAAAAAAATGGAAAATTAATAAAAACATTTTATTCCTTTTGACTGCACCCCTCCATATGACACAGATTATATGTAGTAAGTTTGAGATGAATCCACTGAATAGTTTAAGAGAAATCGCGCAGACAAAGTTTTCGGACGGACAGATGGACGGACGGACGGACTGAACCTTGGTTTAACTATATATAATAATTCTTGCATAAATAGGTTCAAGACAGTAAACATCTACATATCAAAATTCAAAGAGTCAGTACCAGAAGAAGAAAAATTCTTGACTATCCCCTAAAACAATTTCCATTGGGCAGAAATGGCCAAAAAGCGATAAAATGATATGAATGGATCACTGAAAATCAGTGATGACACCAGGTGTTCACAAGCATGAAAAGCATGTCCTGCTACTCGGGTACAACATCTTTAAAGTATGCATTGTTATGAAGCACTAATTTTCTAACTCAACAATTATTTAAGACAAGTTATTGAAAAAATGTGGAGTGTCCTCTAGCTTGGTAAACACTCTAATTCTAGTTCTCATCTAAAAGGCCTTCTGTTGGCAGTGTTGATGAAGTGGGGAGTATAACCTGCAAACTTATCGGGTAATCTTCCCCCAATTGTTGGCGAGACAAGGGGGAGATTTACGAAGTGTGAAACAAACAGACAGCAACCAGAGCCTGCAGATCGTATCACACCCCGGTGCACCATATCTACAACCCATACAGGAGGCTGCACTGCACTGGGACTAGCATCAAATAAATCACATCAACTTTACACTTGTAACAAGATTGTTTACACATTTCATTGCAATTCGACTCTAATTCTATGGTCTTTAAATTTTTCACCTTTTCTCATACTAAAAACAAACAATAGCATTTTGTTAAGTATTCTGTTATATAAAGACGAAGTGTCTAAAATAACTAGTTTTACAACTTGTATCTCTTGTGTAGTCATGTGGAAAATATCATCTCTCATGTTTTCACATCTAATGTTATTCTTAAATCTTCCTAATGTGTTATCATTGATAATATGCAGCAACCGTAATACTTAATAACAAATTCATCACATCTAAATTCAGAGATATTCCAGATTTAAAAACAGAATTTCAAAAGCAGGACTACATTAGTAGCAAGTAATTATGCAATCTGGCTCTTCCAATCCTGTTTAATGGCTGATGGAGTCTTGACTGTAAGCAACTATTTTGATAGGCTGTAGCTTAAAGTCAAAGACCTCCCACAGCAGTGCCATAACAACTCGTATCCACTTTCAGTCTCTGTGACAGATTTATCTGGTTATCACCGTATTTCCACCATAACACCACAATGATTTATTCATTTAATCACACAGGAAAACTATTTCAGCTCCGAGCATCAACAAAGTGAACAGTGTGTTTGGAGAAAATATTTGAGGATCAAAATATTAACTTCAAGAAATATTGACAAGTCACCACTAAATTTGATGGATGGGATGATTACAGTTTAATACAATATTGCTTTAATTTGTGAAAGTGGATGAATTCGATCTAAATTTTGCAACTTAATTACAATGGTTTTTTCTAATTATTCAAATGTATGAATGACCATGAATAAACATAGTCGTCCTATTTGATTGAATATTATGTTGAAACATTGTCAGAAATTAATCTTTTAAAACCTTCAACATAGAAACTAATCCTTGCCGGTTAGGTTAGCAAACTGTGAATCTAAAGAACTCATTACTCAAAGGGGTTTTGTCAATCAATGCTTAATCACATGTCAAATTTGATAAATTCAGTATTGTGTCAAATTGTCAGTTGACAGATGTGACAATGCAAGAACTTTCACAGAAAATGTGAAACGCAATCAAATGGCCATTTGCCCAACATGATAATAGTTTGCTGGAGATATTCATTTTCTGGTGAATGGCCGAAGACACAGCACCGAGAGGCTGATTACAACAGGTAATCGTACCACAGGAAAAGACATTTATAAGACTACCTGTGATTTATGAGGCCGAATCAGAGAATCTGGTTGAGGAGGACTAAGGATGATATCCATTGTCACAATTTCAAAATCTCTCGAATCATAATGAAGCTTATTGTTAATTGGGAAAAGTTTTGGGTCGTTTTGTAAGCTATTAGAAAGGACAGTTGATGATTAAAGGGTGTATTCTAGCTGCAGTAAACAAGCCATAAAGAGACTGCGTGAGTCAGCAAACAGCATATCAGCCAGAGTCAGGTGTAGAGAGGGTAATGGAATACCCCCATTGTCATACACGCCATTAGCCTCTATCTGGTGCTTACTCCAGGAAATTACGCTCTGTGCTGAAGCGTTGGTGCCAACAATAAAATTTGCCACTCTCAGGCTCATAAAAATATTATGGAGCAAAATGAGCTGTGATAGGGTCTACAGCTGTATGCAGCAAATGATATAACACTGTAATACTTGGCCATTAAACGCATAAAATATTTTCTATGCCATTGAATCCACTCAAAGATGCTCGGGATGATTTATTACCGCTGGGTTTTTTTCAACCTGTCATTTGGCTACAACTAACAAGGTGAATGCAATTCTACATCAAATTGGAGGCTTGTCGGTGATACAATCAAAGGACTCAACAAAAACTGCTAACGCTCCAGCATTTCTATTGAATTTCAAACCATAAGATGTCTATTTGTTAAAACTAAAATCGCCACCTTTGCCAGTAACTCTCCTACTTAATGGCAGTTTTATGTGCCAACAGCAGGGAAGTGTCAGTGTTATGAAAGAGTAAGAAGGGAAAACATAGCAGGGCTTCCGACAGAAAGGCAAGAAATTCTACTTTATGGTTTAATCGGCAGGATAATCTTCTCATAACCAGCACTCTATTGTTCCATTACTGTTAACTTTAATTTTGCGTCATAATCATGTTGACTCATAATTTCTACTTTTTCCTCCAAATGATCATAAAATTTGAATTGTTGCAATGAAAGTAGTATCAGATCAGATGCACACAAGCCCATCCATTATCATTATATTCAAGGGTTAGATTATTTTTCCACAGCAATAAAAAAAATTTTGACGTTGGCCATAAATCACACAAAAGTATATTATGAGATATTAATACGACATTAAAAGTTAGCTAATGTAATTAGCAACAGATCATAACTGTCCAAGATGGCCGACACTGGCGTGTGTCAGATGTGGCTTACCTATGCAAGAGGAAACCTGTGCTATGTAGTGATTGCCTAGGAAAACCTGACATACAATTGAAGGTGACAGTGTATTATCTACTGTATCTGTTTCTGCCTTTGAACTCTTCTCTCCTGTGGCGTAGGAGCACTGTAGCAAATTTCGAAAGTAAAATCTTATCAGTTAATCGGAATGAAGAAAACTCAGCCTGACTTTGTACAAATAGACTATTTACTTTTCATGTTCTCATCTGTTTCGTTGTGAAAGTAGATATGAGAGGCGCTTCATCATGATCTAGGAGAAATCCTATTACCTTCGTTATCACTTTGCGAAACAGTCGTGATGTGTAAAATGATACTTGAACAATTGATACATATGATTGCCTACATCCTTTGAATATTTTCAAACAAAATATAGTTCATCATGGTTTAGATCTTCCTCCTCCTGTCTTCACCTTCCCTATTGCCAACCGCTTTCTGTCCTAACATCCCATCTGTTTTCTTCTGGATCCCCATCCCAATCTCCCTGCCAGTTCTCTAGCTCCCCAATTCCTACCCCCTCCAGATGAGCACCCTTCCATATCTGATAAAACCCCTCCAAACATCAATATCCAGATCCTATACCCTGCCAGTTCTCTAGCTCCCCAATTCCTACCCCCTCCATATGAGAACCCTTCCATACCTGATAAAACCCCTCCAAACATCAATATCCAGATCCCATACCCTACCAGTTCTCTAGCTCCCCAATTCCTACCCCCTCCAGATGAGCACCCTTCCATATCTGATAAAACCCTTCCAAACATCAATATCCAGATCCCATACCCTACCAGTTCTCTAGCTCACCAATTCCTACCCCCTCCAGATGAGCACCCTTCCATATCTGATAAAACCCCTCCAAACATCAATATCCAGATCCCATACCCTGCCAGTTCTCTGTTTCCAAATTCCTCACCACTCCCTGTCCATGATGCACTGTCCATGATGCACTCACCCCACATCTTCCATATCTGCACATCTCCCCATCTATTACCATCTAGACCTCCATCACCCCCTTGCCACCTGCAGCATAACAAGGTTTGACCACAGCTATGCAGACCAGTGTTCAACATCTCTCCCTCCCAAATCCTGTCAAGAGCCATCGCCATCTACAAGTCCACCTTAACAGTTCCAGATGGATCTTGTTCTTGTGGTCAAGATTATGTTCCATCTCTGTCAAGACTTATTTCAGTTCCATGAGATAGGCCAACATTCTTACATTCTGTTCTAAGTAAGCTACTTTTAATCATGAAGAGAACATCACAGACAGATCTGAGGAGCATACAGGCTGAAGTACCACTCAGTTCAAGAATTAGTCTACAACCCCAGGATTATTACGCTGGATAAGAAAATTATACTTCATTTACTCCTTGACATTCTTGCTAGATAACAAGTTTTTTTACAAGTCTTGAAATGTGATCAGATATCAACCCCATTTTAAACCAATTCCATATTAGCAAAAATATTAACTAAATAACTATAATTCACAACTTTTCCTTGTATAAGGAATGCTGGGACATTCCCACCTTCATTTATGTTTTGTACCCATTATGGTTCCCCAGTTGACAGGCTTTCCAGAAGAGAAATGACCATTTTCCATTGGCGCTAAGGGTCTACCACCCCTGCTACTGATGTATATGTAATTGGACAGAAGTAGTAATCTCTCAGACCATGCATTACAGCCTCAGCAAGACTGCTTTATAGATTCCAGCTACAATTTCTCCTGGGCAGTCCAGATTTCATAAACCCTACAGCAAATGAAGATTAAATGTAGTTTTTATTTGGTGTCATTCCCGGCAATGATTCCCTTGAACTCTTGTTCTGAAAATGTGCATATTTACTGTGAGAGGTATGAGTTGCTGACAGAGAAATGACCGCAAGGATCAAAATGCATCCAGCATATACAGATCCCATTCCCATGAATTTAACATTAAAGGGAAATAACAACTCCAGACCTCCTATAAAATACGGAATATATTCCCTCCACCTTCCCTTCCAGTAATAACAGAACAAAATCATATCCATACATACTTTATGGCAATTTTATATGATTTCTTCTTTGAATCCTTGATTTAGTACAAGTTGATGTGACTTCAAGACATAAACTCACATCAATGCGCCCCATAGACAATGCATTAGAGCTACTACTAATCTCGGACACTATTGTGCCATTTGAACAGTCATACCTTCAATTTAGATAGTCATCAATTCCATGTTCCCAACAAGCTTCAGGGATTACACAATGCTTTAATTAATTGGTGTCTGCCATAAACTGGCTGCCATCATCCGTTACAAGGACCTCCCAGGTTCCCTCTGTCCTCCAAGCACTACAGAACCAATCTGATTCATCTCTGGACACAGATGACTGAACAAAGCTCCATCTCAAATAAGGCTTCACTTTCAAAAAGCCACCTCTTTGATACAAATCCCTCTTCCATTTTCTGCTTTTCCCAGCTTTACAAAAGACACGATGGAATCATTTTCCCCCCAATATAAATACATGAAAGCCTGTTTTACAGTGATAATAGAAAATGTGAAATTTATGGCCCATTTTTACTGCTATGCTCCATCAGTTCTGGACTAGGGGAAGAGAAGGATCTCAGTGGTCAGGGACCAGAACTGTCATGGATGAACAACCTTCACAGGCAAGGGGGAGGTCACTGGATTACCACCCTTCAAAAACCACCACTCAACCAATTGACACTTGTTGTAATATCTTGACATTTCTTTTTGTGTCCCCCATTTAAGAAATCAGAACTTGCCCCTACTAACACTTGAATGATGACAATTTTGATCAAGGTCTGATGTCTGCATTCATAGGTAGTACCAGGGCACTGAGAGTCTTTTGATATGGCCGATGTGATCCAAGAAAGGGAGGTACCAGACAGAGGTAATGTCCATCTGCCACTCCATCTGATGGGGTTGACACTACTCAGACAAGATTTAATCACTTCGCACTTTTGTTAACACAAACTCCTACAGAAAGGACACAATGGGACATATCTTTCTCATTTCTGTCTCCTGCCCATACAGGAACTCCGACTGATCAGCTATTAAATTTAGTCATTTTGATCATTTCGATGCAAGGACGAAACAAAAACTTGATTAATTCCATTATCCTGAATTTATTTTGCACTATTTCTATATATCTTCAAGATGATTGATTTGTGGCGGCAGCATGATCTATCACAACAGTGGATCATTACAAATTGCCATTTATACCGGGACCCAAAAAATCATTACAACTTTATCAGCGACAATCAGTTTTCAGTTTGACTGAGTTTATGTATTATTTTATTGAGCACAAACTGATTTAATGAGAACTGAAGTATTTTCTTAATTGTCATGTGATTATGTGCCTAGGACCAATAAATCACAGAGATCGATACTGGTGTAGCTGTACGGTTGCAGAGGCAGGTCACTTGATACACTGATAGGTCCCCCAAATCAATGAAGCCTCCCTCTACCATTCATCTCTGATCTGGTCCAGACAAAGATATGGCAGTACCACAGCCACTGAAGAACACAAGGGAATAGTCTTATTTAATTTGGGGGATCAGTTTGCCCATCAATTAGCATTGGGATTTACCAGCAACAAAATTTCTCCATCTAAGGCACTCCAATTCCTTGAAATCGCAGCATTTAATCTCACTTACCATAGAAAATTGAATTGAGGCCAACTCATATGACAGTTAATAGCCAAGGATATTTTTCAAATACATAATTGTAAAATTGATAGTTCTTATATTGGTCCAAAATAAATAAATTTCTATTCAAAAATTCTGAACCAAGTCACATATCCTGATTATTATTGCACAATTAGCATATCTAACCGGATTCCTTTATCTGAATCACAATGAGACACGCTGTGGTAGCATGTAGGTTTCTCTCCCCATTATATACCATCGTGTGATGATAAACAACAGAGAAAAGCCAATAAATACAGTTGGCATGAACCTGTAGGATACTCCTGCAAATGACTATTTATTTTCCTTCACATTTATGTTCAACAAGTTTGGCGGCCATCTTGATGTAACTTCCTTCCAGATGTGAGAAGGTGATAAGGGTGGCTAACATGGCCGCTGGTCAGATGGTCATGAGGCTGAACTATTCAACATGGCTGAAACATCTGTGGAATGGCCTGAGATGGCCAGTCTACAAGATTGATGGCATCTTGCAAGTCTGTAGCTACTACTAGACAAATGTTATCAATTACATCCCAACATGTGCTTGGGGCAGGAATCGCTCCAAGAGGAAAGCATTTGCTTGATAAATGTCCTTGACAATTAAAAGAGCCCAAGAGACCACTGTAATATAGCCAGGGCTAATTCTCCCAATGGTAAGGTGGTAAGATGGACATGGACTACATACAGATGGATGGCTTTGGGCAGGAACCATGGACACACAAGACAGACACAGATGGAAGACCAATATCTTATCAACCGGGATATAAAAATTGACTTAAATTTCACGAAGTTATTCAGTTCAGCATTACAGCTATATTCTATTTGAATAGTTATTGTAACTGTTTTTTTATTCAACAAATATCAGTCATTTTTGTCACGTTTTTCTTTGAAACATTTTCAGTCACTGATATTGTGAACATTCAAACTTGACATATCAAGCAACAGGAAAAAGCTTTTTTCATTCAATTCTGCCAAATCAATTGACATCCATATCAGGGCAAACCTAACTGACCCCACAGTGAAGTCCCACAAGGGACTAGTACAGTGTCAGCTGTCGTGGCATATTACCATTTACCCCTAGTATATTATGGTTTTTATCACCCATGGTGCCATGGGAAGCCAAATGCTAAGTCTGTTCATTTGTTACAACAGAACCATCAGTTCAATATTTCTACATGGATACAGAAGGGGATACATTTCATTCAACATCTTTGGGAATAATAACTGATTTTTAGTAATCCATTCATATTATTTTCATCACTATTTTGCCTTTTACGCCCAATGGAATCTGTTTGGGGGAATAATCAAGACTGGTTACTATCTGCCATTGACGTTTTATATTTACATATATCACAGTGCATGGAACACAATATTTAAGAAAATTAAGTTTTCATCATTCTAAAATAGGATACAATACAGTTATAAACTTCATGCCAATCAATCAATGAATTATTGGAATTGTTTCAATATTACACGGGCATATTAACCCAACAAACATCTTTTTCTCATAACAGCTAATTAAGAAGTGACAGCAAATAGGTGAACACTAGCAGTTAGATCAGTTCAGTGACTACCTGGGTAATTGATAGAACCCTTCACATACAGCCCAAGATGAGACTAGCCAGATCTACCACACCGACACCCCTGCCGATAGCATCACTGGATGTTTAGCAACTTCTTCCATGTCCCACCGCACATGCCCTTACAGAAGGGGCCCCCTCGTGGTGCTAATCACCTCTCGCTAGGTGGTGCTAAATGGACCGACCTCTGACCTTGGTCCATGGGGGCCAAATGGTTGATGAATTTCCTTGATATGTGTAAACATTGATGATATATGGCCTCGTTTGCTGCGGACTACAAAGCAGCCTAGTAATCTGTGTAATACAGGCATCAAGCTGGACAAATGGTCTATGTAACAAACAGCCCTTTCTGTAACTAACAGCTACCATTATATGGCCATGAATACACAACTTTCTCATAAATCATCTTTTTCAGTCATACTAGCCTAAGATAAATCTACTTTTCATTGAAACAATGCAAATCCAAGAAATTAAAAGAGTTATCATCATCAACATCATCATTATTAAACATATATAACAATCTGGTGCAAATGCATCTTTTAAGCCTTGTATTTTTTAATGAATACTGTAGTGTGAAAGGGCACCTGCTACCCTGATGAATGTGTGCGTTCAGGGACAAGTTGACACAATGACTGTCCAGCTGGTCACACCTGTCACACCAGCAACAGGACGCACCTGTTGTGAAACAAGTCATCTCCTTATCAAATGGTCACTTGGGGACACTTTACCCCTAAAGAGATTTAAACAAGGCGGGAATTTCATCAGCGATGCAGAGCATTCCCCAGACAATATCCTGCTCAGAATCTTGGATGATTTACAAAACACAGATAACATGCACTTTTTACATTTTGAATTACATTTCAAAATTCATCATTCTAAATACAATATTTTCACATCTAAACATTTCACATAAACATCATTTCAAGCACTTAAACATGATTTCAAGCGATAAAAAATCAAAAGATTAGGAAGATAGACCCAACACACTTGATCACACTTGAGATACGGTGATCCTCAAAAATACCCCAGCCCTCCAATGTCACTTCACAATAAGAATGAGAAATCAATTCTGAAGAGAGGATGGTATTGTTTTTTGGGGAAATGATGGAGCCTTCTTGGCAGGTATGTTAAGATACGATCCCTTGTCCTTACATTTAAACCAGGATCAGAGGAATGTGTTTGTGTGTGTGACATTAGTCGGGGCGCTATGCTCAAATATTGACCCAGTAATCATAATCCATGTACCCTCATTATGTCTCCACAGGGGGCTACCAGCTAGTCCTAAAAGCATGTACTGAGACATCCACTGACAAAATCTACAACAACCTCTACCGTTATCTCTACTTACTATCTCGCCAAACAACTGCTTAAGTCACTTTTACAAGACTACACTTGAATAAAAAAAACAATGAACATTTCTTCAATACGGATGACCAGAACATGACACCTTTATTGCAAATTTCACTCTGATACAAGTTTTTTAATTCTCCAAGGAGCAGATTTAGATACTGTATTCGATGTAATAAGCACCCAGGGCACTCTGAAAATTAGGAATAGGGGGCTCTTATTAGAATATTATTTTGGTGAAAAAACAGAGTTCAAAGATAAATTTTGTGGTTTATGCTGACAGCCTGAAATATTTATGTACGACAGATGTATTTTTCCAGAGCCCATAATTAAGAGTGCATATAACAAACGAGTGAGTATTATACGTGAAAAATAAGTCTTGTGTACATTGATCAATCGAAAGGGGTGCTAACTGGGATTGTTCACTAGCCAATATATTAGTAAATATTGCCGTGGGCGCTTATTAGAGCGGGGCACTTATTACGTCAAATACGGTATGTGTAAAAGCAGACTTACTATGACAAATCAAAATGACAATGACAGATGTATTCCAATATCGACAACAAATGTGCTTATAATAGTGATGTAGCTAACCAAGGAAAAAAAATTGGACATATTTTTTTTTCATTAACTTTCAGGACGCCCATTGCAAAAATATTTATGGAACAATGATAAAAGGGCAAATCGACCATTGCAATGAATCAAACCATGAGAAAACATAAATTCATTCCATATTCAATTATCATCACTAAAGATTAGCGATTCAACACAGTCAAATCTCCCACTACAAAATCACTCATGATTTTATTAGGAATAATCCAATTACACGACTCACAAATTTGTCGCAATTTGCACCTAATAATGTATTTCGAAACCAAGGTGTCCCAATTAAGTGTATTAGCACTAGGCAGGAATCTTGTCTAGCTAATTAACCTTGCAATGAAATGAGATCTGTCATTTCTTTTAAGAAGTTTAACTGGTGCAGGCCTAATCATACAATCAAGTTCCTTACTTTTTTTCTTACTGTGGCAGTTTTATTATCAATGTCTTGTCACACAGATCACTTTTATTGGATAAGAGCAAGCAGTTTCACAGAGCATACCATGTAGAAAACAATCTTAATTTGACAGCGCAAAAATAAACATTTGGAGTGCTCTAACATTCCTGACCAGTCATAAAAGTGTCTCCATTCTAGCTGACATATCTCAATATGTCTCTTTCAGGAATACCCCAAATAGAATCGCCTGCCAGTGCTATACTGAAGAGAAAGTAATTTTACAGCGTCCATAAAGAGTAATTCCTGTTCCGATCTCTTGACTCTGCAGTAAACTCATTCCAACTTTTCTATTGACCCTACTTGCTTCATTAAAAGGGACCTATAGACCCATTTGTCAAGGGGTTGTCCCGAGGGACCTAAACAATAAGGATCACAGTACAGGTCAGACACAAGTTGTCCCTTACTTGGCTACTTAAGGACCAGAGAGCAATCACAGGAGGACCTCCCAAGGAATTGGTAAACTGTCACAGACTGATTAATGCCTCTTCTTGACTGATTCTAAATGACGGAACTGTGGTGTAATTTGTCGATTTTTAGCCTTTGGGATTTGCTGAACAAGGAAGGAGAAGTTAATTGACTAATTGAAACTAAAAGTGATGCAAGTTGACAATAGGAAACAACACAATATCTGAGAATGTTTCTGAGAAAAATATTTGCCAAATAATTCCTGACAGCATGATCCCCCAAGTCATGATATCAACCATTTTATCATATGTTCTAGTGAACATGCGACAGCAGTAACACGTTAAGGATATCAAGCAAAATATACATTTCAGATACTTCATAGTGATCAGTACATTTAAAATTTTAGAATTTGTTCAATGATCTTGCTACCGAGAAGAGAAAGAGAACTATTGCTGGTAAATGTTTCACAAGGTAAAACAATGGCCTACAAAATCCAGTCATGTGTCACATTAATACATGTACACAAAAGTATTTTTTTAACATTGACACTGAGCAGCGATGACCAGTATTCATTCAAGTGGAAGCTTCCCACCTCCCCCATCCTCAGCCTACAGGACGTGCCCCCACCTCTCCCCTACAGTGCTTGCTCCTGCCTACAGCCTCATCCATTCCCCTCCTTGTCACTAACACCTGCATACCTCCCCCTCCCCCCTACAGAACACCACCAGCAGCAACTTCCATAGGATGACCCACAGCGGAGGAAGTGCCTGACATGGTCGGCAAGCGTCTTGATGACAGATCCCTTCCCTTGTCACCCTCTCACACAACACAATTATGCAATGATAAATTCCCTTTTGCTCCATCCTGTAGACCGAGCTTGCATTCCTGGCCGAGACCCCTTCCAGGTAACCGTCTCCCCCGAGGCTCCCAAACTCTCTTTTTCTATTTACATACACAACTAAGCACAGCTTTGAAGGCATCGAACCCCAGTTTTTTCAACTTCAGCACCCACCCAGGTTAGCATAGGTTAAATTCTGTTGGCAGGATAAAACATGTATACTTTACCTATGACATCAAATTACTATGTTCGTCGTCCCCCGAGATGAACGCTTCACAAACTATACATAAAGGTAGCTGTTCCAGAATGTCATGTGATTTGGGTTTCCGTTTGATCCAAAGGTACATCCGTCTGATGTTTGAGATTTGGGCCTTGTGTTGAAAAGTTTGCAGAACTACAGCTTGATGGGCACATGAAAGACTGCCTTTAACTATAAAAAATGTGTATCGGGTAAAATGTCATTGACATAGATAGCAAAGGATGCTAAACCCAGTGATGAGAGAATCTTGTTGATGTATGTAGATATATACATACAACAAAGGTCAAAGTTCAAAATTTCAAAGAAAAGAAAGACGAATTACAAAAAATGTTGCCCGAATGAATCAATGTGAGATTAAAGACAGGTCAGAGAACGCTTTGATGTTAAACTAAATGAAAAATACAAGATAAATTCTTAAATGCACAGTGATATAAGCAATAGTTATCTGAATGAATACACGAGAAGGAAATATATGTACCCGGTATATCTGAAAACTGATAACTGAAACAAAAATGAATTTTGAATGAAATAAATAATTAAAAAAATAAAAAATAAAAAATTCCCAAAGTGTGAGATGAGAATGATTGAATGAAGAGTCAATGATGAACCCAATCTATGACAGGAATGAATAAACAACAACACAAATAAATCAAACAAGATAAAAAATAAAACTTCTTTAGATAAATCAACGAAAGAAGACGGCAAGCTGAGATATATAGGTATGAACAAGTAAAAAATGAAAAGAACACATTACGAGTGAAAACTTTAATGATAAAGAATGGGTTAGTTAAGCTGCATCTGAGTTAGCACAGGTATGAACACGCGAAGGCTTACATAAGTAGCAAGGAGTTGGTGGATAGCGGAAGAACCTCCTTCAGGCTATTACCCCATGGATGCCTCACAACTGTGCTGTAATGGCACTGAGCCATCATAGGTGCCGTGTAATAATCCGAAAACCATAACCCTATGTTGAGGTGATATTACTGTAGTACTAGGAGTGAGCAGGGCAGCTCAAGCTGTTAACTGGCTAGTATTATGGAGGATCCCCCATGAGACCATCCCCCTTGATAAACTGATACACTACAACTGATACTCAATCGCATGTAGTGTCCCAACCTTGCTTCTTTAACCCCGGGTGTATTGGACCTGGTCTTGGCGCACACAGAGATATGACAGCTATATGTCTTCACCTGGTGTGATACGAGTCATATCACCCCAGGTAGTACAAGACACACTCCCGTATAAAGACTTCAAATGACTAACACTGTTCGGCTAGCACAAAGCTGTGTGCATGTATGTGGGTCTGCAGCCATCTAATGTAAAGGCTGCTTTATGACTCGAGCTACATTTTATTAACATTATTAAGCCATAGTAGTGCCATAAAATCATATGTCCCTGACAAATTGTATTCAAACCTGGGCGTAATGTATTGGATTTGTGTGGAGAAGTTAGCCATGGAGGTGTGCAGGTGATAATGTAGTCCAATAAAAGAGGCATAACATTAGGTGAGGCAGGGGAACAACCTGTAGCGTGACATCAGTGTTCTGGTCTCGGGACTGAAATTAGGGTGCAAGGATTTGCTCTTTGCTGAGCTGAGTACGGTTGATATGAGTTTATGTACAGTAAGTCATTATTGGCTGACGACATGGCTCCCTTCTCTCAACTGTGGCAACTCGTAGCATACGATTACAGCTTAGTTGGGATTTCTGTGGGGGTTCAGTGGAGATGTTTCTTATTGTCCTGAGATTTCAGTTCAGCAGTTAACTTCTGAAGCTTCAGTTACTAATCCGTTCGAACTTCCTATATCCCAAAGGGGTGGTGGGTACCCTAGTGGTTAAAGAGTTCGCTCATCACTGTGAAGAGCCGGGTTCGATTCCCCATTTGGGTACAATGTGTGAAGCCCATTTCTGGTGTCACCTGCCATGATCATGTTGCTAAAAGCAATAAAAATCATACCGTACTCACTAACTCACTCCTATATTCCAGATCACTTATATACTACTCAAAAGAAGTTAAAGGACACTCAATTCTTTCATTTTACTTTCATATTAGTTATAGTCATGGTATGACAGATTAACGATATATAGTAATGGGAAAATATGGGTGTTAATAAACTGCCAAGACAGATTAACTACAGTAACATGAAAGTACTGTGTGTTCTTTAACTTCTTTTGGGTAGTGTATACGTAATACCATTAATATCATCTATATATGATAATAAATGTTTATTTAATACCTTTTGGGGGGAAACAAAAGCGTGACTCAAACAGTTTTAATTTCTGCAGTATAACAGTAATCATTTTCATAATTTTCACAGCTTCTAATATTTATGATTTAAAACACATGGTCTTATTGAAGACCATACTGAAAACCAAATGTACAAATCCTAACAAGTCGTGAGTTTTGTAAGTAATCTCCAGCACATTTGCAAAGACAAAGAGTATCATGTTCATATTCCAATGTCTATTACCTACCACTGACAACCCCAATGTACAGAACCTGCTATCTCAACAAATCATTCATTTTGTCTGTGATCTCCAGACACGACAAACATGGGATCCCCTCTGGCAACAACAAACAGCAGCTCCCCCTGCAGGCTGTACCTGCAGTTTATGTAGCACTGTGATAGCATCTAGCATCCACACGACCAGCCTCCTCCTTCCACACTGTGTACTCACCTTACCCCGACCCTACTAACTCAGCCTGCAAATAAACAACTCCCCTCCACTTCATTGATGCTGTCTCAAGCTAATGCTTCCTTCCGTGAGTGGATATAGACCCCTCTTAGGACTCCTTCTTAAAGCACCCTAGGTCTCCTTCTCAAAGCACCCTAGAGCTCATTCTTAAAGCACCCTAGAGCTCATTCTTAAAGCACCCTAGAGCTCATCTGAGGTTTCCTTCTTGAAACATCTTAGGCCTCCTTCTTAAAGCATCCTAGGCCTCCTTCTTAAAGCATCCTAGGCCTCCTTTAAGCATCCTAGGCCTCCTTTTTAAAGCATCCTAGGTCTCCTTTAAGCATCCTGGGCCTCCTTCTTAAAGCATCCTAAGCCTCCTTTAAGCATATTAGGCCTCCTTCTTAAAGCCCCCTAGGCCTCCTTCTTAAAGCATCCTAGGCCTCCTTCTTAAAGCATCCTAGGCCTCCTTCTTAAAGCATGCTAGGCCTCCTTCTTAAAGCATCCTAGGCCTCTTTCTTAAAGTATCCTAGGCCTCCTTCTTAAAGCACCCTAGAGCTCATTCTTAAAGTATCTGAGGTTTCCTTTTTGAAACATCTTAGGCCTCCTTCTTAAAGTATCCTAGGCCTCCTTCTTAAAGTATCCTAGGCCTCCTTCTTAAAGCACCCTAGGCCTCCTTCTTAAAGTATCCTAGGCCTCCTTCTTAAAGCATCCTAGAGCTCATTCTTAAAGCACCCTAGGCCTCCTTCTTAAAGCATCCTAGAGCTCATTCTTAAAGCACCCTAGGTCTCCTTCTTAAAGTATCCTAGAGATCATTCTTGAATTATCCTGGAGCTCATTCTCAAAACACCCTACGCCTCCTCCTTCTTAAAGCATCCTAGGTCTCCTTCTCAAAGCAGACCAAAACTTTCATACATGTATTTCCAGTTGTTAGCCACTGGTAATTTCACCAAAGGTAACTATCTGGTTCTATGTTAGTTAATTATTTCCAACCAGATTTGTATTTTTTCCCTTATAATGGATGTTTTAATTGTGCATACTTGCATCATTTCCTTTTGATCTTAAAAGCTCATCTAGAATGGCCGTCACAAATCTAAAACCTGATGTCACCAATTTTCTCCTTTCTGTCATAAACCGTCGGAGTAAATGTCATAGGGCGTCATAGTGAATTGACACATAAACTGCAACCATGTCTCACATTCCGGAGTTGGTGTTGTAACAACAGAGAACAATGAAAGTGATCATGTAGCCATATTGACTCAACAGACCAAATTTGATTAAAATGTCAAAAGTGAAATAATGCATTATTTTTCTTATATCATATTAACAAAAAGCCCAATGGAGATTTACAGTCGGACCACCACTGATAGTGTCATAAGAGTTCACTTCACCTCTTGACAAGAATCCAGCTATATGTGCTTTACTTCAGCAAAAATGATGCCATCAGAAACCTCTTGCCAATAAGGACACTGCATGATCCAAACTCCTATCCATAGAGGTCCTAACACTGTGTAGGTGCTGTTCCATGTGTTCATGTCTGAGCATGTGTGTATATATCACTGATTATATGATGCTTATTAATTACAGATCTGGGATAATATCAATAATTACATACTACCTGGCAAATGCTTCACAACCCCTCACTGCTGTTACAGTCAGATATCAGAAGATACACCTGGCTTTCTGAACTGAAGCTGAACACAAACTGATAAGTCTCTATAATTTGTGTTACACGACATTGCTATCAAAACCCATTTTTCATGGATGCATGACAAACAAACGTACAGCCCCACCAATGTGATTAGCCGCTTACCAGATCACACAAACTAGCAACTATATTGGTCTGAATTTACAAAAATCACAAACTTGTCCACGATATGTAACAGTATATATGAACTCTGTGTGGTCCTCCAACCTCGACCCAAGAAATTCCCGACCAGTTGCTAATCCTTTTCACCATCCCACGACCATCAATTCCTGTAACTGTCAGATATTGAATCAATTGAGCTAAGTCAAGTTATCCTTCTGTTGGAGGTAGTGTGTTATGTAGTTTATTGTCCGATCTGGAAGAGATCCATCTCACAAGCACTGCCATGACTGACACTGTAACCAATAGGACGGCGTCACTGGAACCACAGGAGCCACTGATGACATGACAATAGTGCCCATCACACTTCATGAAGAATATAACCAACACTAGTACACTTCAATCCCTGCAATGTGTCATATCTGTCTTAGATCAGTGGGAGACGATATAGCATTGTCAAAGAGGACATTTAAGATGTAACACAAGTCTCGCTCACAAACAAACCAGCTCAAATACCTACTGAAGTGTTTCATGAACAGAATTCAAACTCCATTAGATTGGTCAGAGAATATATACCGATATGATCTCTGTATTGATAATAGTCTCTGTACCATGTAGTCTGGTCCTGACATGCTCTTCACTGATAATATGGTCTGTGATATCTGATGCAATTCCGTATTTTGACTTGTACCATATACATACATTCCCATGTTTTTTCACGTGAAAAGTTGACATGCCTTTGTGTTTGTGACCGGTGCCACCGGTGGGGCAGGATATGCTCACCTTTTCGCAAACACCTGATATCATTGCTATTTGATAGTGATTCATAAACACATGTTCATGATATAGTCTGAATCGTAAAATCAACTCATATTTTTCTTATGTATATGCAAAGGGTTTTGTTGCTTTTATGTATATTTATACCCCACCTTTCACAACGAATAACTTCTTATATTTTCATTGTTCCACACTACCATGAGCCCATACTAATCTACAGCTATTCCCACAGCTTTGTAAGTAACATATTCTATACAACATATCCTTTCCAAGAAAAACTACTTGAAACATTCCAAGACAACTGTTCTGTCACAAGCTGCTTCTCGAGATGAATTTCAAATATTAAAATTAATTTGCATCCATTTATTCTGACCGGAATCAGAGGCCATGATTTTCACATCTCTGTCAGAGAGAGCTGACCTAGGATGACCAGTGCGTGTCATGTCTTTTGTCTCAAATCTTTCGCAACCTACAATCATCGCGAAGAAATTTTTGATTTCATATGACTCACAAATGACAAACATCTAAACATTGTTGCTCAACAGTATTAATCATTGTGGATCATATTTTTGTCGGAATTAAAGAGACGTCGTCAGCCTAATTAGATTCCATCACAATATCCTTGATACATTATTAGCAAGATTAGCATTCTTCAACATCACCCACAGAATAAAATGGATAATTGGGTCATGATAATTTTACCGAAATAGAATTGAAATGATTCATTTTCACAAAAACTGAATAATTCATTTCATATTTTTCAGCTGATGAGTTAAGAAGATCCAGTGATATGATGATTAATGGAATCATTTCACAGAAGGTATCAACTTTCAGATCATATGCAACGTATAAAGGAATCAAACAAACCCCATGTATGGCAGGTTTCTACTAAAAGTGGAATTTACATTAATAAGGTATTAGTTCCTGCCATATTTCTCTCCTCTGAGTTGGGAGGTTTATTTGAATTGAGCATTTTTTTACCAACACTTTCCTGTCTGTGATTAAAGTATACAATTTATTCAGAATTTATTATTTTGCATGAAATGATTATCAATTACATGCCAACACTCATTTGCAATATATCTTCCCCCTTTCGGAATGCTGTCATATTTTAAACATAATTTTCCACAATTTGTTTTCAATTTGCAGGAAATAAATTATACATTAAACATCAGAGCCCTGGCCATTTGATACTGCCCTTACATGTAAAAACAAAATAATTATTTAATTAATTTCACCATTTCCATTTTTTCATAAAGTCTCAAGCTTCAACAAGATGTGATGTTTTTGTAAGTGATGCGAATACCACAGCTGTATACACATACATCGCCACGTCGTCATGCACCACGGACAGAACATACAGCTACATCCTCTACGTCACTGACTGTATCTGACACATTAGGAGAGGATGCGGTTTCAGCAGAGAGGCTATGATAGCTAGGGGAGCCAAGCAAATACTCCTGCATGAATCTGCAAATAATATTACTTGCAATACATCCGATCAAGTAGCTGGCTGCACATCTGACTGGCTCCAACCCCTCTTCTTACACTCTTTAAATATTTACCTACATTGCTGGTATTCAAAACAATGACATAAGACCATAATTTCACACATGAGTTTGTTTTAAGAAAAAGGATTACCGGTAGAAGTTTAACATTTATTTTAAACCCAAATTGAACTCAAATACTCATTTTCTATCTTGCCGTCTTTAAAGTGTGAACCTTAAACCATAAATGTTGGAAAACATGTCTATTATTACACCAAACATAACAAACATATTTTGTCCGTCGCCGTCATACAACACTATTCTCGCTGACAATAATTCCCTTCTTACACTGTCTAACTATTTCTGGCTTCCAACATACAGTATGTGTTTTCATAAAAATAGCATCTAGTTCTGACAATAGGTGTGTGCTTACAACAGAAGCCTTCAATGATGTTTGATATGAAATCTGTTGTCCTCCATACAGTTTCCTTGATTACTGACTCAGCCATTGTCCTACTACTTTCCTACCCTTTCTGCAAGACTGAAGAAAACATAACACAACCAAGCTAAGATATTACTCCACAGAGATTAGCTGAGAAGACGCTTATATATGTCCAATCATAAAACAAACATGACTGAATTAGTGCTTCCCAACACATGAAGACACAAGCTTATCTCAGCATGAAATGAGAAACATTTGAGAGGAGTTTTTCAGCTGCTATAGGCTTGCAAATTAACTAAGCATAGAGCGCGTTCACTCCTCCTGGAAGTGGTATAAAGTTAACAAAGCAGAAAAAGTAATGAGTCGTTTTGATTTACAAGCCGCAATGTTATATATGATTAAGAATTCATTATACTTCAAAATTTTCTTTTCTGCGGTGTCTGTGGGCAAATGTGGCTTCAAGATGGTAATTTGTGCACCCTGCTCTAGCAGGTAACCTTTCCTTGACTTTTGTATCAAGTGCAATAAACTTTGGAAACCTTTTTGAATTAGGACATTTTTCGTCATACTGTTAAATAATCAAATCTGGATGTGTTTTTTTTCAACAAAATAATGGTATTATTTTTTATGTGTTTCTGAACATTTATGCATCGCTTACTGATAGATCTAACATCAAACAACTTTGGAAGACATTAGATTTGACAAATAAGAAAGCCTAGCTGACAGGGGTATTTTTGTATGGAGTCATTCAGTGCAACAATTCAGTTAGCGTGATGCATGTTTCCAATTTTCCATTTTACCATTGCCAAATTTTTAACAAACAAAAAAGTGAATGTTCAGGCAGCCAGGAAAAGCTGTAAAACAAATTGAAATTGTCACAGTATAATGCTGCCGCCATCAGATAACTCGTCCCAACAGCTCAGCTTCAGTTGACATGAAGAAACCTTAGCGCCAGAGATGCCTCTGAGGACACAGGTTAACTAGTCATGTATCTGGGGGGCGGGGCAGAATACAGACTCACATGTAGTCCCAGAAATAAAGTTATCTACAGAATACAAAATAATACCCAAAAGGAGCCCAGAATAATGTTTAATTTCCGCATAGAGCTGAGGCAATCTAGACTTGCCAAATCATTCTTACTTGAGTTGGATTCATTTCTTAATTAATTCTCTAGGGTCTGGAAACAACTAGCTAGAATACTTTATACTTAGATAATAACCTACAAGTTAAGAGTAATGACATATTATCTGTTATGAGTCAATTAATTTTGTAATTAATTTTCAACATTAATTCATGAGGGGCAGATAATGTGGAAGTCTGAGTTGTATGTAGTTTATTGTTGTATTATCTATAGTCTTAGTATGTAGGAACGTGGGTTTCCTCATAGGCAAGGCTGCGCCCATTCCACAAAAAGATCATAGCGGTAAGATGGTCGTAACTCCCATCCTTTTACGTAGACTTACAACTGTCATAGCTTCGCGTCATGTCGCCATACCTGATTGGCTACACTGTCAGCCCTGGTTCGCTGTGGTGATGGTGATGGTGATGGTGATGATGATGGTGATGGTGATGGTGATGATTATGATGATCAATTAACCTTGCAGCAAACCTCAAAGGTGTATTTTCGCAAGTAAACTACACATTCATTTCCCATCTACAATGGTGGCCATATTTTGAATATTTCTTCAAGGGTTGTGCCACAAATAACAATTCGGCAAAACAAGCAATCCTGAACTGAGTGTTGACACGGCACCAACACATGTCATATGTTTTTTACCCCATGCTTCTCATGTTGGAACAAACTGTTGGCATACAATGAAACCAACACCGAACATTTAAACATTTACACAGATCCTGCAATGTCCCATTACCTTATCAGCTGCAGAGCATATCAATATCTCAAAAGAAGTCACACCAAATGGATTCAATCAGTTAATTCTCCCTGTGCAAATCCCGAAAACAAATCTATTTAAAACCTGGCCTGTTTACACGAGTCGGTCTGTGACAGGTAGACTACCTGCAGATAACAAGGCAAAAACATGTGCGGAGATTTCACAACCATGACTTTGTTTACCTTGTCAGATTTCCAACTTTCTTTAAATTCAGAACATATTTCAGACCATGCAAATCTCATGTGCTAACACCTTGGGAGGCAGGAATAACGTAAAAAAGCATTGCTAGAACATTTGAACATCGATTAGCACATTCTTTTCAATATTGTGCTCTTAACAAATAATTAAAACCTGTATCTTTTCGTTATTTATGGTATGTTTAAAACATAACCTATCAAATATCAAACATGGCAGTTGGAATTAATTAAGCAAAGGGGAGGTAACTCCTGCTGCTATATGATCTCTGCTGAACTGGCTGTAAATCTGAATTCATCTTTCCGTGGAACCATTTTCTTCACGACTTTTCTACACTGGAACAAACCTGTTGGTCACACAGACTTAATAAGCCTTTTCCGAAAATAACTCTCATGCTGACTCCATTAATCAGATGTGTCTTGACCACAATGAAACCGTATTAACCTAACACAAATAAACACGGACCAAACTGTTATCAGCGAGAGTTACTGCTACTTCTACCCAACTGGCCTCACACCGCAATGTATAATTACGACAGTTCTCTTTAAACAAAGGTAGTTGTGAAGATAGTAACATCTCCCTCAGCTGCAGTAGTCTGGGAGGTCTGCGACTCAGTCAAGTAATGGCCTGGACGCAGATCACATTAAACTCACCGACCAGCTGGGGAGTACATTCAGATACTAATAACCGTCAGAGGAATCACAACTAGACATATCATCGTGAGCTTGTTCTGTCCAAACCAACCAAACCACTTTAAATTTCTGTATAAAATAATTCTTTTAAAATGAATACACCTTCGACTTTGAATAATTGTAGGACAAAAAATTATTTTTAGAGAAATGGAGATAGTTCTTGTCTTGTGTGAATACTTAAGGTGAGGACACTCTTTGACTATACCTTGGTATTTCTGACAGCAGTTTTCAATGGACATTGTCCGACTGAGCTGGTGATTGGCAGACATTTCCTGTCCTACCATGGTCACAGAAGACGCCTAATCGACAACCATGAACACCAACCTTATAGATACAGCAGCCATCACACCAACATCAACAACAGACATCAACAACGTCAACAACAACCACCACACCAACAACAACAGCAGACATCATCAACGTCAACAACAGCCACCACACTAACACAAAGACAAACACAGAGACATCTCCAACACTGTCAAATACTCAATACATCAAACACCTTGACCATCAACCGATCATATTCCGTGAGAGGCTTTCGAGTAGCCTAGGGGTTAAAGCGTTCGCTTGTCAACCCGAAGACACAGGTTTGATTCCGCACATAGGTACATTGTGTGAAGCCCATTTCTGGTGTCCCCCATCGTGATATTGCTGGAATATTGCCATAAGCAGCGAAAAACCATACTCACTCACTCACTCATATTCCTTGAATTTAAATACAAAGCCATGGTATCGGCCAGGTGAAAGATCGCATGACCCCAAGTAATGATGACATTGGGTCTACAGTTGATGGATGATCATCCTATGATCCAGAAAAAGCTTTACTGGAAATAATGACGGAACTATTTCCCCCCGGATGAGACATACGACTCTTTTCACCATCATGGCATCCATGACTTAGCCCTCAATAGCGGATTCAGACATAGGATGTTTTATTTAACCAAGAGGACCTATATGTGTCAGCTGCCATAAGCCAGTTTCTCCATCACCTGAATCCCATAAGTCCATGAAGATCCCTCAGTTGTCGCACAACGCCTACCATATACATCCTTGAAAACTCGGAACATCAAAATTATGCGCAGTTCTTTTAACAAGGTAAAAATAAGGTAAATTGTACACAAATGTACATTATTTCTTACTTCTTTGAAATACTAAAGGCCAGAAATGTTTATTACTTCGCCCATCCTAAACCTTGAATGATCTCTTTTCACTCGATTGTAGATGCACAGGATATGAAAGATGTGTTTACAATTATAATCATAAAATGATAGAATAAATATTATATTCATAAAATACTTAAACGTCAGAAAATATCATTTTTAGCCCTTCAAACATTAGAATGATGTGTTGGTTTTCCATGTACGATTTATAAGTCTATCTACAGTATCACTGCTGAGGCGTAACCCAGTTTCACACGAGCGTGTCCTTGACACCTCATCCCATCACTCACTCACTCACTCACTCACTCACCCTCACGTCTCCACCAAGATGAGCTTCATTTTCTCAGATATGTACAGCCACATTCCGGTAATAAATAGCATGGATATCAACTGATTCAAATATCTTTGAAAGGGGTACTAGAGCAGTATTTATTGGAATACCATAATGTTTAGCTAGCTGTAAATGCCATTATCACAGTGGTGAGCATCTATCTGCCAGAACGGTTCTTTCTCCGCCTGACCCTATGAAGGGACAGAGCTGAAGAAGCTCTCCAACTAGGAGTTCACTGATTCCAATCTTGCTAGACTAGGCTTATGCGAACAGAGTGCAGGCCTTGGAGGATATCAAAACAAACATAAATACATCTCTTTATCATTCTTTGATGTGATGCAAGTCTGACAAAATGGAGTTGAATGGAGAACCGGGTGCTTTGTCTGCAGCCATACTTCAAGCCTGGTTAGCCCCGATTTCACCGACACATGTATGGCCGTCGCAGGGATTGCTTCAACCAGTCGGCCATAAAGTCTTCAAAAAACAACTTATGTTCGTGAAGAATAAACAACCGAAATTCAATACAAGGAGCTCATATGGACGTTTGCATTTCATAATTGAAATCTGCAAATGTCGAATTTCACTTTTGCTTGAAAAAACTTGTCTACTTCAAACAACTTAAAATCATGTTTCAAGATATTTTTCCAACACCATTTGGCGAGAGTTAATACCACTCGACACAAAAAGCAAGGATTTTTTCAATAAGGAATTTCTCATTCTCAACTACCTAATTCATGGGTTTCAGGATTCCTGTCACTAAATTCATTTTCAGCAACATAATTTATGATGAAAGTTCCAGCTTGAGATTGCGCTGTTGTTTCCACGGCTACAAATACTCCGCTGTGACAGGCCTAAGCTTCATAACAATCTCAGCCTCCGTTTTTAACACGTGATAGTTTTACACCATTTCCTTGGGCTTTTCGATAAGCCAGATGTTGAACTCTTTAAATCATGGGATACCCCTCCTAATTGGGCCAATAACTTTCCAAAATTTTAACTCATTAATTTTGTTAACAACAACTGCTGAAAGATTTAATGCCTGAGGATCATTTGGGGGATTTTTGTTCCATTGTCAGGTCTAAACTCTCTTCCCCCCGGGGCCTCATTTAGCAGGCTTACATCCTATTGCTGAAACACATAATGCAGTTTTAATGTATATCAAGTTTACCATCAACTTCAAAATAATCACACGCAAAGGAACATTCAAGCAATACTGTACACCATACACCTTGATACGCAAGCATACACTAAGTTTAATCTGGGAGTGTAAAGAAATGGTTATCAAAGTAAACAAGTTCTTGGTATTTCTATATTCCAAAAATAATACTGTACTTGCTGTATTGAACTGTGAAGATGAGATATGACCCACAAATAAAGTGTGAAAGTTGCCATATCAGAGACAGTGGTGTATGGCCAGTTTTATACAATGCTCCTCAATTGGCCACTGGACTACACAGGTAAGAAGGTACATGAATCACTTTTAGAAGGATAGCTCAAGTTGCCAGATAAGAAGGTATATGAACCACTTTTAAAATGCTACCTCAAGTTGCCATATTGAACTACATGAGGTGTGTGAACCACTTTCAAACATTCTATTTCAAGTTGCCATACTGAACTATACAAAGAAGGCAGTGTGAGGTCTAAAAATCGGCTGAATAATTACCGCTTGGCATAATTACCTCGAAACAAACATGAAATAAGCAATAAATTGGATTGCCTCCATGCCTTTCCGCCATCCCCCACCACAAATACCTACACTACCTGTTGCCTGTGGAGCCCACATGGTGCCTCTACATCAAACCGACCTCATCCAAAAAACAGCCAGCTCATTTAGTTATCTCGATAAGAGGCATCATTGACTAAAAATAACTACTAAAATACTACTGGAATAATCCACAAACAATCACAAGGCCAATTACACATTGAAAAAGCTCAGTGAAATCCAAGAAACCATGTATTCTTTAAAGTAATTTGGGAGTTAAGTGGAAATCGGAGGACTCTGAGGAACCTTGTTTTGGATTGGGCATGTGTTGGTGTCAGTTTGAAAGGGAAGTGTATGTAGAAACAGTGACATTTGATATATATACTGATCCAAGTCTTCTCCTCATGACTGGTTCTTTTTCCAGTCTGCTCACAGAAAACATTGCCCTCATTTGAAGCTCTCTCTCACGCAACCAGAACAAATTAATTTCATGAGTTTTTGCAGAAACGCACATTTGATGTTTTTCAATTAAACGCTGGTGTATAATAAATTATTTGACATCATTCCTGTAATTAACAGAACATGTTCTGGTTTATATCACCTAGATACACTTTTTAATGAATTTTAAATACATTTCCTTATTTAATTAAACAAACTGAAGTTCATAGGAAACATTATACTGACATGTTGAAATATGAACACCAAGACATAAATAACATAAAAATAAACATAATATCAGAGAAAACTTTACACTAGACTTAAGCTCTCTCTTTTCTTGACAACTTTATCATAATCTGACACGAAATGGATCTCCGCAATATATAATCTAAAGCATATTCCCTGCTCCGTCCTGCTTGACATGAAATGATCTCCAGATTACTGTTTGTTCTTCTCTCTCCATTAGACTTTTGCCAGGATGATAAATTGAACAACTGGAAACTATTTCAAATTATAGATTTACAATCTGTCATCAAAAGAAAATGGCAAACACAACTTGTTTCTGCTCTTAAGGACCATTGTATCGTAGCCAAACTGCTTACACAGAGTCAAGGGCCTACCAGAATAGCCATCAAGCTTACAATAAATTTCAGTGCATAGTTTCGTAACATGATGACTGATCCACCCACTCTAGCTACACAGAGGTCAAACTCCTTCAAGCCTACAAGTTAATCCAATTTAGAGTTCAAATACCTGATTCCCGACCATCTATCACCTAGTCCTGTGTGTGCAGGCTGGAGTGTACAGTCAGTCATCCCTACAGTACCTACCCCGTACCTACTGCATACAGCGAAGCACTTGGTCACATCAGAATGAGATCTGTTTCCAGCAATATGGAACATCAGAAATGGCTTAAATGTGTTTCGGTTATGCTGAAAAAGGAATGTCTGAACAAAAGCCAACCAGACCCTGAACCATCTCAAACATATCTGAATCATACCAAACATGTTTGAACCATATCAAAACATATCTGAATCCTATTAAACATATCTGAATTCTATCAAACATGTCCGAACCATATCAAACATATCTGAACCATATCAAACATATCTGAATCCTATCAAACATATCTGAACTATATCAAAACTGCCATCTGGACCAAAACAAAATGTCTGAACTATATCATACAGAAATATATATCCAAATCCTATCAAGAAGGAATCTAAGAAATATAATAGATACAAGAACAATACCAAAACACAGATGCACCTATACCACACTGGTTCAAGGCCAAATATATACAACATATTTCTGTGTGCTTCAAATATTACAACACAAACCTAGACCTCCTGTTGCCTTTCATGTTGTCTCCATGACGTGTTCTGACTGATGTTTCAGAAACATGCCATCCAGATGCAAGATAAAGGTGAAAAACATTATCTGAATAAACAGATATGAAAATACAATAATGGCCCCATCAAATCACTTATAACGTTATTTCTGAACACAAACATCCCCGCTTTGTTTTTTTCCCAATTTCCATTACCTGCATCATCATTCACAAATGAAGTATAACCACTTTGTCACTTTGTTATCAATTAGCATCCAACACATCAAGCTGAAGTCAACAACCATTTGGCACCACGTGACGATCCCCCTTTTCAATCACCTCCACGTAAACATCAACCTCACGTACAAACCACCCGAGCTGAAGACAAGCACACACCATGCATGCTTAAACCAAAATACAGATATCAGTGATTATTTTATAATTACCAGGATGTGCTCATTAGTACTGTTAATATCGCCATGACAACACATTATATTTACTCACTAAATATAATGTCATCCCTTGTCATTTGCGAGTGAGAAATCTGTTTTCTCTAGCACATCATGTTACGTGTGAGGTCTTTGCCAAATATCCCTCCCATCTCCTATTAAAACAAACAAATATTTGGGGTCCATACTAAAACAATAAATATGGATGCAGTCGCAAGTGTTCGAAATCAGTCTATTTTTATTAACTAACATGACGGAAGGAAGGTGGTTTTTAGACATCTACTGCTTTGAAAGTCCCCAAGGTCTTGTACAGACAAACAATATCACTGCCGCCCAGTGTTTAGGCTTGACAGTAACGTGTTATGTGAGAATGACATTTAAGAAAACCATGAGCCTGTAAGGCTTAAGGGGGCACTGGTGGCCCAGTCGTCTAAGGCGCCGTGAGTCGCTGTGCAGAGTTGTATCCCTTGGTCACGTCAGAAACCTAACGATTGTGGGTTCGAATCCCGGTTTGCCCCGATTATGTTTCTGGGTTTGTCAGCACGATAGCCATGCTCGTGGGTTTCACTAAAGTGGAAAACGTCAGAGACCTGCATCACTTTGGGCTTTCCGCCCACATTAAGCTGACACACCGTGATGTAATTGGAATAATGTTAAAAGCGGTGTTAAACCCAACTCACTCACCGCAAGGCTTTAAAAAACATATATATTTTTTCTGTAACTCTATGTCAGTTCTTGCTGAAGTGTATTACTTGAATTAATTCCTTAAACCCAGATCTGAGTCTAAGCATATAAAGTGTGCATGAGTCCAAGCAATATAGCTTCAAGAAATAACTTCATAAATGACTTGGATCCAACAGCCACATAAATTGACACTTTTTGCCAAGACAGTACTCAGGGCTGCAAAATACTGCAAAATCACTGAATCAGGCAGCACATCAAAGAGACTTGATTAATTCAGACATATTACACTTGAAATGTCGCTGACAGTTTCCCAGGTATCCAAGCAGTGAACATGGAGTGGATTACAGTTAATCCCGAGAATGTGTTATCGTGTTAAATAGGAAGGGCCTCATCATAGCATTGTGATTGACGATGTCGAAGGACTTTCTTGCCTCTAGATAAGAAGACCCTGCATCCAATATCATTGGGTCTAATTCCTCGTAAACATCTTGTTCTAAATGACGTTCAAATAATCGTGGTTCACATTATTTCATACGTGGTAGTAACTCAGACCCAGTTCAGCTCGTTCAAACACACGCTTTCTCTCCATTTCCCATGAGTCTTTGTACCTGGGACACATCAAAGTTGCAACCTATCTAATACTGGTGATTTATTCAAGAGGCCAAACACAAGCGATTTGACACTCCATGCCACAGCAAACAGTATCACCCAGTTATGACTGCCTGATCTTATTGAATACATCGGCTATTCCGATTAGGCTGGGATTTGCCTATCGTTTGATGTAAGCAATAATCTGAGAGAAAAGTGTGCCATAATTTATGGCTGCAATAGTTGTGACAAAATCTTAACTTGACATTGTGAATAGTTGCAAACACCTTACCTTTTCAATACTGGGGAAATTATATAATAAACAGACTGGTTTCATGCTGTTGTTTCTGACTTCAATAACACAGGCATTCAACATCATGGAGCATTCAACAACCACGGAGCATTCAACATCACGGAGCATTCAACATCATGGAGCATTCAACATCACGGAGCATTCAACATCACCGAGCATTCAACATCATGGAGCATTCAACATCATGGAGCATTCAACATCACGGAGCATTCAACATCATGGAGCGTTCAACTTCATGGAACATTCAACATCATGGAGCATTCAACATCATGGAGCGTTCAACTTCATGGAACATTCAACATCATGGAGCATTCAACATCATAGGATATTAACAACCTTGAGCATTCAACATCATAGTATATTCAACATCCTTGAGCATTCAACATCATGGAGCTTCTCATAGTATATTGAACACCATAGACCAGCCATTCAACACCTCCTGCATTCGACTGCTATAGAGGATGGCCAAGGAATGTAATTCTTTTGCAGAAAAATATATATTGATGTTGTCTTTCAAGTAAAAAGCTACTTGTCTCATTGATGATATTGTTTCATTTGAGTATGTGCAATGTTTCAATCTAACTTCCCATTGTAGGCGAGAAAAAGACTCTGACTAGTATCAACTCCTTTGTATAATCTCCCTGCTGTCTTAATATCTACATATTACTTGGATGAATTCAAGAAAATCTGGTGATGTCATCAACTATTTACAATATCCTCATAACCTTTACCTATAACTTACTCCATTAATCATTTTTGAAAGGAAGGGAAATTTTTTAGCAACCATCAACACAGATCTTCCAAATCAACTCTTGTTAGCACACAGTAATGTCTCCCTCTTTTCAGAATATGACAAAGCCAACCAGATCTTGCCAATCAACTCCTGATTGCAACCAGTACTTAATGCGTCCCTCCTCCACACACACGACAAAATTGTCTAGCATACTGAGACACGTAACATCATCGGGTAACTGTATTACCAGGAGGAGGAAATCACCCATTGAAACCATGTGGTCTACACAGCATCAGATCAAGAGGGTCTCCCTCTGATAATGGAGCCCTTGTCCTCCACAAGCTAGATTGTTGATAGGCCCTGATTACAAAGTAATTAAATCTGAAGCCAGCAGATAACGATAAGTGATTAGGTAACTCCACACTGACACATGATGACTTAATTTCCAGCCAATGAATGAAGTCACTGTTACGTGTATGTGATGATGTAACTAATGCCGATTTCAGGTTCCTGTCATAGAGGTATCGCCAAACTTTATTGACATTTCACCTTCTATTATATCATTAGGAGGACTTTATGACAAATTCCACTTTGGCTACACAGTTGGTGTTGACAGTCAAGATATAATCAGAAGTTTTATCCATCAAATGTATTTTATTCTGACCTTAACCATGTGGAAATGTATCTACATGTCAGAACGGTAGAGTGAGTGAGTTGGGCTTAACGCTGTTGTATTTCAGTAATATCACGGCATGTCAGCTTAATGGGAGGAAAGCCTGATGTGTTGCTTCTCAACACGACCAGAGTTATGGGGCTGATAAACCTAGCAGGTATCGGGGCGAGCCAGGATTCGAACTCTCAATCATAGGTTGCTGGCATGACAAAGGGATGCAACTCTGCAGGGCAAATTGCTGACCTTAGACAACTGGGCTACCCATTCCCCCCCTAAGACAGGTAGGCGTCTTTTCAGCAATAGATTGTCTTCATGAATATTTTATGATCAATTGATTTACTATACCTGAATTCACAAACTATTCTCCAGCTCTAACCTAATTGAGATATATCCCTCCTGAATGCTACAGTCAATATCAAATGATCCATTCCATAAACATCATGGTCAAAATCCTAGGACAATTGAAAACAAACTTTCTTTGTAAAACCAAACCATAGCAATTTGCACCAACTCAGCTTCAAGTGTCGGGTACAACAGGCCACATTACTTGGTAAACACAAAATATGGCCAGTGAAAACAGTGTGAATACCGAGACTGGATTCAACGGCCTAATTCCCCCGTCTGTTGATTTCGTCTCGAGTCACCAGCCACAATGGGAAATTTCAAAGGGATTTTCAAGACAAGAAAAGGCTGGAATTTTGACAGCATGAGATCATTTTGTGTTAGTCTGAAAGCCGAAAACCTGATAATTGGGGCCGTTCTTCTCCTGGAGGTCACAGGTTGCCTATCATGTTTTTTGTGGAAGTTAGGAGACTCAGTTGAGGCAGAAAATCCCTGAATGATGAGTTAGCTACTGAGATAGGTCCCCTAGGCTGACAAGGCGGGAGAGAAGAGAACAAGAAAGAATGGAAAGGCCAGACTATTCTGTGTTTGAATCTCAAGGAGAGATGAAACATTAGTGGGGGACAAAGCTGGCCCTGAAGGAGCTCGTGTCCCTCCCTCCCTCCCACCACAACAATACCATGATCACCTTCCCATCATTTCAGCCCTCTGCCTCCTTAATACACTAAAATCTCCTCTCACCATACTCCTCTGCCTCCTAATTACACTAAAATCCTAATCACTCCCCACCCCCACCCCAAAACACACAACCAAGACCACAATATCCTCCCCTTTCCTGTCTCCCAATCACACAATCATCACCCCCTCTGCTTACCCCTGCCTTCCAACACACCCACAATCACCTCCCCACAACCCCAGGAGTAGGTCTGAAGGTAGCCTTGCTCCAAGGCTCTACCGAAAGAAAAGTCCACGCATGTGTAGTAATTCTTTCCTCCTAATAGTCAAGTCTAGATGTGTGCACAGTACAGACTCCAGTCTCTTATAGGGACAACTTGTTCTTGTTATTTACATAATCTAGAAATTATGATTTATAATAATAATTATGGCCTTAGAGACTTGTGCAAGTCTAGTCTGAAAGGCAGAGGACAGGATCAGTATTGTCATGGGGAGAACGTGATAAGGGGAAATATAGCCGCTGGTTTAATGGTCAGTGTGGCTATCACAACATGAAGATAATCCGTTCCATATGTGTCCCAGTGTTCATGAGGATTTGATCAAATCTAATCACATGAAAATACATTAGCAAAAGTAGGCGTTGGGAAATAATGAAAGGGAAAGGGGCATATTGTGTTTCATCCAACACCTACTGTGTTTCTTCAGAGGGTAAACATGAATGGAGGCAAACACCATTATGGTGATGTCGCAGAGTATATGGGCGTCTAGTTACCTGTTCAATGATCCATTTCATCATTTATGAAATGAATACCGTTTAAACTAGTAACCTATCATGCTTCTCATGCATGCAACTAAGGAGTTGACAATAGATATGTTTGTTATTGTGTACCCCTGGGACCTCGCGGTGACCGGCATGTCGATGAGGAAATCACACAATTATTACAAATAGGGATGTACCTAATCAGCACTCCAACTCCATGTCATCAGCCGAACTTAGCCAGCCTCATCACAGCAAGGGGGAGCCATGTAGGCTTGCTCAAAGGAAATGGGACAACAGAACTATGAATGGCATTGCGATGGGCAGATCTGACACCATGTCATCAAAGTACCTCTCCTGTCCCTCCCAAGTCTCCTCCCACCCTCCCATCCTGACCCAACCACCTTCCCTGGCCCACATCCAACCCTGCCTGAAGGGATATTTAATCCTCTGTTCAACTCACAGTAGCAGATGCCAATACACTCCCAACAGCGACAGCTTTTATAGTATCTCTTATATTAAACTGATTTGGGGCATGGGGGTAGGGGAAGCCTAGTGATTAGAGCTTTCACTCGTAATGCTAAAGAACCCAGTTCGATTCACCTCATGGGTGAAGCTCATCTTTTATTTCCCCCACCGTAATATTTCTAGAATATTGCTAAAGCAGCATAAAACCACTCACACCTTATTAATTTTTAACTCATTTTTATTTTCAAGAAATCCCAAAAGTCTCACATTTATAAAGGAAATTAATTACTTTATTGACACAATAGATAGTACCTAGCTATTAAATCAGTTTACCAAGATCCCAAATAAAGATGCTTGCTTCTACCACTCCTAACACGTAGCATGCATATGCTCCAAACACTTGTGACCTCATCGACAGAAATACCTGTCCACCACAAAGGTCAAGCAATCTCCCCAATGTCAGCCCCTGTTAGTGGGATCACGGCCGTCCACTCCCCCTGCACTATTACACAGTTAGTGTCAAGTGGCCACTCTCGTCAAGATCACCTCCAAAATCCATCGGCTTAAGAGTCCTTGCCATCAGGCAAGCTACAAATTAAAGTAAGACTGAGAAACGCATGTAATAGAGGCCCCGAATGGTCCTGAAGCAAGACTTGTTTCTGAACGACCTGGAATGGTTAGAAGGCAAGAAACGGTTCAAATCTTCCACACTGACACTAACCAGAAAATGGGAAGGCTTTTACACATCATTAAAGCTTCATTAGCATCTAGAAGTACGGATATTGCCATCAAGAATTCTCACTTAAACTTTTTCTTTACTTTGAACTCACTTCTGCCTGAATTTGATCGAAAGTTGGGTTCACCGAGGGTACAGCTCTCGTGCAATAGTCGCAGGTGTTAGATGATGCATGATGGGAATATGCTAAATGGTGGCTGCAATAAGGCATCACGGTTTCTTGGATAAACATATTTTTTGTGTGCTCATGCGAGTGATATTGTTTATTCATCACATCAAAGAGCATAATTTGCGTCATCAGTAATGACTTCCTATTCTGAAAATTATTACTTTCAAATTACTTCTGTATCACAGCCACAGATGTTTTCAATAGACCTGTCAATGTAGAAAGGGGAACGTTTGATTCATGAAAACTTCAACTGTGGTGCCAACAAATCCAATATCATGCCAACCAGGATAATTTATCATTTCCTATCTAATCCTTCCGAGATATATAATGACTTATTGACCATTCACAAAAAGCCATCACAACCATCAGACGAACATCATCAACAAAGTAGCCATTATTTTCATAATTCCTCTGAAAGCAGGAAGTCTGTAGAAGCTGTCGAGACACAACCCTGGCATCCTGTGAGACATTTACTTCCAGCAGTGGCTACATACAATAGCTATGCATAGGCTGTCGACAGCTTAAATCACAAGAATAACAGTGTACTACAAAGTCCTCTGCCTTCGTGTCACCTCTGATCCCTCCATTCTAACCAGCTCCACCAGTGGAAAAGTGTATCATTCACGTTCACCATATCAGCCTGCAATAAATCACGCATATAACTGGCATCTCACATCATGGCCCTGCCATACCAAACAACTCGAGCCAAATGATAATTCTATTCTACTGATATTTCTTTTGCAGTTTAATTCCTACAATGAGTCTTGTGAATGTTCCAGGTGTAAATAGCCGAGGCAATCCCTCCGTATTCGTTGACAATCCCTCGCTTCCCCTCACAATCCCTTTCACAAATCCCTAAGGGTAGTGACAGCCTTTCTGAGCTACCTCTGTAGAAAGAGCCGAGTCTCGGCCAGATTCAACCAGTTTGTCTTAATGACAGGACCGACACTCGTATGAAAGCTTCTTTCAGATCGGGTCCTGAAGGATGAAATGCAAGATGGAAAAGCAAATACATTCCAGTTGTGTTTTACCTTCCAGTTTTCAATGTCAATACATGGGGCCAATCCAACAAGGATATGTGTATACACATCATAAGAGGGTTAACTCACCACACACATCAAGTTTCCTGATGGGCTTTTAATGTATTCAGATTAAAGTAATATTCAATATTTCTCGGGACATGATGTCTAGTGACGGAATTATTGTTCAGATCACTTTCCTCTAACTCAACTTTGTGCTTGTTGCTTTGTGCCAGGCACGTCTGACACAATATTTTACCTGTCTCCGAAACATGAAACCAGACATTATATATTCAAACACTGATGCAAACATGAACACACAGGGAACTTAATTAGTGTGTAACTGCATTAGTCATTTAATAGCTTCTATTAATCATGAACTTCACAGCAAGAATTAAGAAAAGGAAACTTGAAGAGCGGAAATGAACATAAAACTAGACAAATAATTCCAGACCTTTCAAGACACAACAAAGGGAAAGTAAAACTCCCTCCAGTGAAACTAACTCTGTTTGATCAGTGCCATCTTATGAGAGTATTCTCACATTGATCAGCAACAACTATTACCAGATACCCAACTGCAAATGTTTGCAGAAGAACAATGAGGCAATGGAATAGTTATGTTATCCAATGCTGATGAAAGGCCTAGTAAGGAACTACACTATCTGTAGCAGTACACTGTCATCACTTTCAGCCCTAATCTGCAACAAGAGGCTTCGTGACAGAAGTGGCCAGATCTCCATTCATCAGAGGACCGCGTGTTCCTACTGACCACTGGACAAACCAGGATATAAGTCCCGCATTGTCCAGCTGAGTGGTGAGAGGTGATAACAGATTTGTCAAAGGGGTTATGAGTCTGTTGTATCACACAGACGGATCATGGGACATGCGATGGTGAATGGCATAATGGCGTCTGCTTTAGGTGGCCTAGCTACTATGTTTCGGAAATTAATATCAAGGACTGTCCTGCTTATATTTTATGATTTCTGTTCATAATCTGCAATTACTCTGATACAATGTGGTGTTAACATTTCATTAAAAAACATTTATTCAACATCAACATGAGGTTTTCTGTTCAAGTGAATTACACAAAATATTTTACTACATTTTACCTGTGTACATAATTTTTTCTTTGTCTCTTGAATCTCACAATGTGCCGAATTGAAATCTATCCATCAAATACAATGTCCATCAAATCGACAATGTCAAAAATTGAAAACAACATGTGACTTTTGTATGGCTTCATATTCTTTTGACAGAAGCCCTATGCATCAAAGCACAAGCAGAATGAGTCGGCATTCTGGCAAGATGTCAATTAATAACCATCTTTCCATAATTACCTTTAATGGAACATAATTTTCACTAAACCGAAGAAAGAAATCTAAAATTTTCAGATTTTCAGGACAAATTCTACATACAGAGTTTTTGACAGTTACTTTAAAAATCTTACTTTGTGGAAATTATTGATTTTGCACAACAACTTAAAAGACCTTTACAGGATAAAATGAACTATGATGATTAAAATTTCATCCAAAAGTAGCTGGTCTCCGTTTGCAGGCCACATAGCAAACAGTGCAGGTTGAGAGCACAAAAGCAATGGAATTAGGCCATTGTAATCACTCTTTTCTCTGTCACAGGATCCATGATTGTACTGGTTTCCCTTTGTTGACTAAAGAGTGGCACCAATCGACAAAGAATCATTGGCAAATGAGCTTTATATTACAAGTCAACATTTATGGAAAGATTTAATTCCAACGTGCACTCCCTGCACCTCTATCTTGTCAACACTGAAAGTAATTTTTAACTTTTGACAAGAGCAAGTTTTTCCAGCATTCTCATCAATCATATGCTACAATGGACCATCATCTAACACTCAGATACAACCAGTTTTTACTTCCAAAGTAGCAAAGTTGAGAATATGAAGGACAAAGCCCATCAAGTTGATATGAAAAAATAGCAAACCACATGTAGCATTGATAAACCTGTTACAACTCAAAAACTCTTTCATCCGGACAGCCAAACAAACATGAAGGGCGGTCAAGGTATATTTTTTCAATATATCATTTCAGAGGTGTTTATTGTACAAACTAACCTTCTCACTACAAAGATGGTATATAAAATATTCATAAACCTTCTATGGAGGTGTGGAGTGTTTTTTGTATGTAGTCCAGAAAGAGGTTGATGAAAGGCTTTTCAATGTCAACACTGCCTCTCTCCCACCATACTGGGTCGCATTCAACATGGATGGATCATTTATCAAACAGGTCCATGGCCGATTCACACCACCAGATTATCCTAGCCCTTGTTCACTTTGAGCTATCTCGAATAATTAGTCATCGGAGACCTTCTCGCAAAATCATTTATATTCTTTGATGTTGACAAGCATATCATAGCCAGGCTGCCACTGGCATTAACTACCTCCAATCCTCTCCCCTTCTCCCCCCAACCCCTGTGGCAATGGACAGCCCTATGCTATATAGGGTCATTCACAGTCAAATGGTTCCCAAAGAAGATGTCTGCCCAGTTCAATTGAAATCAATCATATTCCCGGTTGTGACACAGATTGGACAGATTATTGTCTCCCTTGTAATGTGAATTGTTCTTCGTGACCTTTAACCGAAAATATGACATTTACTAGATCAACACGTTTTATCTAACACATACAGTTAAAAAACTTGACCTTGATCCCAATCTATGAACACAGCGACAAAACTGCAACATTTTCATCCAATTTTTCTGATATTCTGCTTCTTTTTCCGGCATGCTGTATTCAGGATCCCACTCTTAGAGTAGACTCAAAGGAGTCATCCATCTTAAAAACATTACTCAACTCAGAACAGGCAGCCCAAAGGCACAGGAAATGGGTTTTTCATGAGATGACTCTCTGAGCACAAAATATGAACTTATAATCCTTGAACAAAATCAATCACTGCCACAGTGGACTGCAACAGATGCCTTGTTGCCGTCTGCTCCACTACACACATGGCGTCTGACCCCCGACAGTCTTATACCATGTTACCCAAAAACACTCAAAAGGACATTGACAAATCTATGACATATTTGACCTGAAAAATGTCATGGCCAGTTCAACCGTGACCATGTTTGTAAGTATAATCCACACACACACATAATATCACAACAGATGCTTGAAGTCTGACCATGACAAACTGGTCAACAGTTTTATAAATTGAGACAAATTTCCTGTAAAACAAAATAAAGTTTATTTTAATGAGCCATATAAGCTCCTCAATTTCACTTTACATGCATCTTTTAGCCAAATAAAAAGACTATTTCAGAGACGGAGTAGTCTACAGCTCAGAGAGTCACAAACAATTTCAAAAGAGAAAACACATATATGTACGCTGTGCTTGCTTGAGCAGCTGTTCTTGCATAGGCATGGCAGTAAAAAAACGCGAGCACATTGCAAATTATGCCATAAATCTGCTCATACTGTCGAATATTATGTCAACAAGTGAGCGAACACGCGACCAACACACCAAGTCTGGCCATGCTTTGTGCAAAGAAAGATTGTTTTTAACAATGACATACATCAGGCTTTCCTCCTGCAAATAAGCATTTGCTGCATCCGAAAAACATATTCTGGTGAATCTATGGACATAAACTCTTGATAGGTTTACCTGTTCCCTGACGGCGTAACGTCAATCCCATGCTTTAATGGTGTTACAATAGCCTAGAACTGTGCAAGAATCTCTAGCTTCTAAATGAGATGTTTACACGAATAGAAGCCAGCTTCTACATTACAAAACTTAATTAAACATTTACCATGAAAGCCCGAAAAATGAAATTCAGATAATTCTTGTGTGCTAAATAATGACTTTATGAATATTAAGACTTCCTGTAAAGTATGATTGATCACAGGCTTAGAACTTGTACATTATGCATTCTCAATGTGTGAAATATTGATTCCATAATTGCTAATCATCCTATATTTGTCCAGAATTTTGAAGACAGGCCCTCAAGACGCTGATCCCATTGGCACAAGGGCCTGAAAACTGCACCTGATTTGCTTAAATGATGAAACACTTTGAAGCTCCTGGCGGACGTAGAGCGATGGAAGGCTGAATTGGCTAACACATATCTATTTACCGAGATGTGACACATAAACTACATCACAAGCGTTCTAATCCTGTTTTCGACATATTTACAACAATGTTGATAAAGAACATGAATAGGACTAATACTACAAGAATGCATCACCATGATAATAATTAAACAAACTCTACATCAAAGGATTGAGTTTAACGCCTGGCTGGACCCAAATGACCAGTGTGAGAATTCTGTTAGTACCCCCATGTTATCGCGCTTTGACTCATTCGGTGACATTCACATGCTCGCGGACAAATTAAACAAGCTATTAGTTTGTAACCACTCTGTGGCCGCCTGCAGCCATGTCATTGCTCAATGTGATGACCACTATGGTAGTCCCTGCCTCAGGCCTACACAAGTTTAATCTGCGGCCGTCCTTCTGCCTGCGTGGTGTGATAGGGATTAGTGAGGTAAGATGGATTAACCCACTCTCCAAGCTGCTAAATACAAAGTCAAATACAATCAGGCAGTACAATTAATACAGGATGTTCAACCTTCTCAATTTCTACCACATCTATAAATCTATAGCGTCAATACTCTTCCAGCCACTGTTACATGTGTAAAGCTGCTTCTTACATCCTGTTCCAACCAATAAGCACTCCTCTTGTTCCAAAATAACAGTAACAAACATTATAGAATTTACAGCAGGAAATAGTTGTCCCAAAATTTTTTGAAATTATATCTTCAAGATGAGGATGCAACACAATAGCTACAAAAATTTCCATCATCGTCCTTATCATTGTCATCAATGTTTTAAAAGATTCATAATTGATGACCGATTTGATGTGAACTAATATTAGTGTCATATTAACCATGCATATTACCGATCACACCACCATGTGTCAGCTTGTTTGAAATGGTTCCGCACATCAGAAATCCTCACAAATAGATACAAGCCATGTGACACCGAACGAAAATGTCAAAATAATTATCTAGAGCTCCCTGTCCGATTATCAGCCTCATGTCTGTATCCCCATGTTGCCCCTACAGGTAACCTATCCCAGCATTCAACACCCATCCAATATGGCTGCCCGCTGATAGGCTGACATATTGTTTATAGATGATCATATGATGAACGGGCTCTCCCTCTCCCCACTACATCAATTTGTTGTTATTGGGCTCTCATCGGGTACGTCTTCAACACCATCCAGCTATCAGGCATTGCTTCCACATCCAGTCCATCACCATTTAGCTCACCTCCCCAGGGTGTCTTTTCTTATCACTGGCCTGCTAGTTGATAAATAGCGTATTCACCCTATGATAAACAAATTATGTTCCTCATATGTGCTATCAGATTGATCTGACATAAGAAAAGAATTCTCATTTTTCGTCTTGGATGTTGTATATTGATCTATATAAGAGTTCTATATTTACCCCCATAAGTATACCTCTACTTGAGTTCTGGTAGACATGGTAACCGGTATCTATGCTTCCAAAGAACTTCAGTGTTTCAACAGCACTAATTTCCTTCCTTTGAACAGGATGAATGTATCACAACTTGTTATGACCCTTTGGCAAGTCTATTTAGAAACATCAGATGTTAATATTTGATGTTTATATATAGGTTCTCAAGTCCTAGTGACGGAATGTTGCAGTGAAAACACAGCTCAAATTCAATGATCTCATTATATATTGATGAAGTACCTACCAAACCATTAGTGTCGATAAACAAGGTACAAACAGATCAAACATTCTCAAACAGCCAAACTAAATTAGCAATTAACACCCTAAAGTTCAGGATATCAACATATTCAATTCCAGCTAATTACGTAAACACATCTCAATATCTAATTTCTTAATCAAATTTATCCTCAAGTCACCCTTTCACCTTTGGCATGTTCAGTGAAGCGTGACTCTCACTCAGTCACGTAAAGCCATCCGACCATAGTTCAAATATACATGAAGCATGGCATACACTTCAGGCATCAGGATAATTAAGCCAAGCTTGTAATAAGTGTAATGGTCATGACTGATAAGACTTTCCATTACGGAGACACATTACAGAATCACAAGATGACACTTGGGCCAAACCAACTCGGTAGTTACGGAGGCGGATCCAGGATTTTGTGCACATTACACCCAAATCACAAAGTAACTAGTGCGAGGTTGTTCTTAACAAGTAAAGTGTCTGAAAAAATGGGGTTAAAACTAAAAATGTTATTGATTGAAGTTATGCCGATATATGCCAGTGTACAGTTTAGTAACAATAGCTTTTGGGTTTGGCTTGTTGTTTAACGCCACACTCAGCAATATTCCAGCTATATGACGGCGGTCTGGAAATAATCATGTCTGGACCAGACAATCCAGTGATTGACTAGTAACAATAGTATTTTACAAGGCCGACATATAGCTGGAATAGTACTGAGAGTGGCTTTAAACAATAATAAACAATATTGCAATTCATTAGTAGGTACATCAGATTCTACTTTATATATACTACTCAACATTTGCTAAGGACCAAAATAGTCATCTTTAGTCAAAGGTGTGGTCCTTAGCAAACATTGAGTAGTATGTTTTAGTTTTCACTTTTTAAGCCTACACCTATCTATTCACAAATTTAGTCAAACCAATGTACTTCCTTTGGTTCATGAAACATAAGAACAGTAAAAACCAAAGACTGTTCTGAACACACAAATCATGTGATCCCAGACACTTTCTATTCTAGGGTATTTAAGCATATCACCTCCATGCTGATCTAATACAGCATACCTCCTAAAATGTCCAGGTACATATTAAGTTATATTGCCAGTACTTTCACAGGCCAGTGGGAGATCATTGGCCAGCAGTGTTACTTCCTGACCTGGGCTGTGTTCGGGGCATTATACCTTGTAACAACCTAGCTGGATGGCCCCATTATCATTGGTCTCACTTCATAAACAATTTGGGCAATGTGAGTCTTCATTCATGGTAGGCAGGCCAGTTACCCACACGGACTGGGAGAGCCATAAAGCCGGTGCATGTGTCACACATTTCAGTCACATATGTGATATAATGCCTGCCATGTTCTAGGGTATGTGTAGTAAAACCTTTGATGGCTATCAACCACGTTTACTACTGCACAGGCTCGTATTGCAGCAAGGCGGACAAGGATCCACCATTATCAGACATATTTAGGGCAAGCTTTAGTTTATGTTTGAAAGATTTTTTACCACACAAGCTGTCTTTGATAGATTGAAATAAAATAAAAAACAAATTTACATATCTGAGAGATACACAGCTATTGGTCTGTTAGTCACAAAGTTAAAATGTTCAGGGACTGGTTAATATCTCCTATGAATTACAAGTCCGAAATGAGCTGCAAACTAGTTGGATTTGACCAATGCGGTCTACCCCGTATCTGAATCTTTTTGTTTATTTCACATGACGTTACGTAAGTTAAAGTGGAAATTAAAAGCTAAAACTGATATTACTATCTGAAACCATGACAGCTATTTACTAAAGTTCACCATATGCTTGCAGTGGCTAGACATCATTCTGTGTATTTCATCAGTTGTTGCTTCAAGACAATGGCAGTTTCTTTGTATCTTGTCATGACATCTTGTTATTTTTCTAAACCATCAAAACCGATTGAAAATTAATTTTTCATCATTTTCATTTATGTTTTATTTCTGTCTTTTCAATCCAGTCTGTCAATCTGATAACCAAACAAGTATTGCTTAAGTAAAACTTAAAAGGCTATCAACTCCCCATACAGATAATATTTGTATTGACTGTGTCTTGCGGGCTGTTACACAGAAATGAACATACCCAACTTTAGCGCTTATAAAAGTATTGATCCCGAGCTATGTCTGAGCCCAAGAAATTCACTAGTTAAATTGCCCAATGTAAATAAAACATACAATATTCAAACAGTGGATGTGTCAGCTTAATTTGAGAGGAAAGCCAGAAGTGATGCAGGTCTCAGACTTCGGTTAAAGACACCAGCATGGGTATGGTGACGACAAACCTAGAAACATAACCAGGGCTCAAACCCACGATCATAGGCTCCTGGTGTGAACAGGGACACAACTCTGCACAGCAAATTGCAGCACCTTAGACGACGGGGACACCCGTGCCCCGACATTGCTAAGGCGTCATCAAGCTACATCTCAGCATCAACACCTTGAGTGAGATACACAAATACCACCTACTTCCAGAAAAGAACTCAATGCGACGGTGTGATGAGCAAACAACCTAACCACTGAGCTACCCCATAGTGTCCTTAAACTACTGTACAAACATGTCAGAGATGTAAAGTATTAACGATAGAGCAATCCCACAAATTAAATATCCTTTCAGCTCAATACACTACTACACTTAAGACTCGTTTTAATTTCATTCAAGATATTCTTTTTAGAAAATCAACAATAAATTCTTATTAGTCAACCATAGTCTGATCTATAAAATATATTATCCAATCGCCATGTTCCAACACTTGTACCCTGTATAAACAGGCACACTCTGTATGAAGCTAGTGAATGACTGACACTTGTACATACAGCTGAGTCAGGATGGTGATACATCCCACCTTGTTACATACAAAATATACCTCATATTGTCCATGGGGTGCAAACAACACCTTGTTCGCATCTCTAGCACTGAAATGCATCTTATGAGGCCAAGTATTTCAATTCTTGGTCAAGAGCCACTTCAAATGCAGATTTTAAACTTCCTCGACATGTTGGATCTGGAGTAAATATTCCTTCACAATAAACCATGTGTGGGAAAGGACGAAGCTGACTGAAGTCCCAATGGAACGTGATAACTGTAAATACTGAGTGGGGTGTGAGATGGCGATACAAAAAGTATATTGTACTTACATTGAATATTGAGGTGTGCCTCCAGGCTCTGAAGCGAGAATCCCGTAGTCACGTTAGTCGCTATGCACTGAAAGGGGCCAATGTCCTCATCTCGAGATACACGTAAAATCCGCATATTACTATCTTCTTGGAATCGTCTCGTAGTGTTTTCAATCTGTTTGCCATTTTCTATCCACTGAAAGATTATGTGTCGCCGATTGGACACGTCACACATTAATTTCACCTCTGTCTCTTCCACTACATCCAAGTCCCGGGGCTTGGTGCTGAAGTAAAACGTGTCCTGGCCATTACATTCAAGGACCACTGAAACAGAAATACAGCATATATTACCACAGGACACATTCATAGCACAGGATGCCAAGTACAGCTTAAATAAAAAATATCATCAGTCATGCTATTTGCCATGAGAAGTTCTAACTGGGTCTCTCCCCAGTTCATAGTCGAACCGGTTTCTGGAAAATATGTTCAGTCTGTCTACCTAACATTGCTGTAAGAATTATTGCACCCCTAGTCATATAGGCTGATCTTTTTGTTGGGGGTGGTTGGGTAGCCTAGTGGTTAAAGCGTTCGCTCATCACGGTGAAGACCCAGGTTCAATTCCCGACATGGTTACAATGTGTGATGCCCCTTTCTGGCGTCTCCTGCTTTAATTTTGCTGAAATATTGCTAAAGGCGGCGTAAAATCATACTCACTCACTCCTTATTTTCGAGCGAAGCAAATACCAACTCGGTAACATGAATGGGTGTAACTATTTTCTACAAAACTACAGCCATGTAACAGATGAAACCAAGGATTCCTCAAAATCTACTCATTCTGAGATTCAACACAGCTGAATGCCATGCAATCAAACTATCATCTGGACCAACCCACTGCCCCACGCCCCACACTCATGTACAGAGACATTGGTGCCATTATGACAGGATTGGGATAGTCACAACATATCTGGAAGACTCTGACATCCCACACAAAGAGATATACATACAATAATAGACAAATAGGCTGAATAAATAGAGGATGGTTCAGACAATGTTTCGACCAACTGACTTGCCCTTGCATGTGTTTGTGATGGGTGCCACTGATCAGTATCATTGCTATTTGATATATTTATAAACACATGCTTATGATAAAGTAAAAATGTTACAATGGACTCTGATTTTAGCAGAGATTTCTTTTATGGAAAGGGGTTTTTACTTTTATTTAGCAAGGATCTTGGTACACTGAGCTAATAACTAGGTAGTGTGTAGTGTAAATAAAATAAATAATTTTCATGATAAATGTGAGAGTTTGGGGATGCAATGATTGAAAATGAATTATTTACAAATAAAGAATATTCAGGAACTCTTGTAACATTTTTGATCAACAATTAAACCACATGTACCAAAGAGGGCCACAGACATTCTGCTTTCACAAAACACCATCACTGTCAGTCAAGGACTCTTATTACTTTCACTTAACCCAATTTCTCTGTTAACTATTTCAGATCTACCAGTTTATTTGTACACCTAGGCAGACCACTTCCAAATGCCAGTCTTAGAGACTAGATCTTAGGTTCCGCTCTGACCCAATTCCATTCACAAACTGGGGCAGACTTGAGACTGACAACAAACACATTGTATACGACTATGCATAGCCTTTCCGCTGGGTCAGTATACAGTATATAGCCTTTCTGCTAGGTCGCTATACAGTACCTATAGGTCTGGTGAGGCAGTTACTGGCAAGACTCATGGCCAGGCCATGATCTTATCTTTCTGCTTTCAACAGGACCATAGCTCACTCTAACTGATTTGACTTGTAAAGCTAGACAAAACCAACTCTAATTCCTTCACCTTTTTAAAGTTTCTATGACTATGCCAGACATAGTTCTACGACTTGAGGTAACCATGACAAGCGAAACACTTGAAGAATACTGAAATACCATTGTACAGTACAATGCAATCTCATTAAAATCAGATCTTAGTTCTTGCTACCGCTAAACAAAGATGTGAGGACATCCCATTACAGGTCACATCAGACCGACCTTGCGCGAACTTTGACCGCCCAATGGAAGGACCAATCAGAAGGCAGCTTTCTCGTGCTTTACGTCACTAATTTCAAATTGGCGACTACGCTTCGAAACATATTTTGACAAATTCTCGATTACAAATTTGAAACCTGAACAAAAGAACATTCTGGAATGGCTAATAGTTGGTCTGGATTCTATGGATTCAGTCGTTAAACCCGTAACTATCATTCGGAGTTAAAGTTTTCGTGGTTGCATGATTAGAAATCACATTCCGACTGTCACTTTCATAATCTGGTAAGCGATGATCTGACTGGTCGGATGAAAGGTCGTTCTGACGTGACCCCTAATGGGATGTCCTCAGATCTCTGTTTAGCGGTAGTGAGAACTGAGGTCTGATTTTAATGAGAATGAGTACAATGCTAATAATAAGCATTAATAACATCTGAATCTGAAAATGATCAAATAGAGTATATCATATATCAGATAATTGTGAGCAAACCTCAAGTACAAGTAGTTGAGTGCTTCACAAAATTTCGTTTGTTTCAAATGATTATTTTTTCAGTTGGCTGTTCACAAAAAAATTAATTTACCACTATATACTTGCTTTGATCCAAACACGTTCTGGTGTGGTCTGATAAGATTAATTATATTCAGCCAAGAAACAAAACAAACAACAGGGAAATAAAAGCTATAGATATTATCAAAAACAAAGGTAATATTTTCAGCCCTACCTTCATCAAATAATCCCTTAGGCAAAACTGTATTATTTTACAAAGGCTTGAAGGAGAGCCATCTTTGATCCTGGGTTCAAACAAAGCTTAAAGGTAAACTGTTTATTATATGTCTACCCTTACTATGTATGTATGAATACCACGTAAGCTTTGATTCTGTAGCCAAAGAGCCACTTTAAAGCTACGCCTGTGAGGGTGTTAAACATCTCTCCTTTATCATCAGTTTCAGAGGCTAAGCCAGTCAAAGCGTTTTTCAACCTTGGTTCTGATTGTCTAATCCTCAAGTGATCTACAATGAAATATTAGAAAGTTACTTTGAACATTTCACATGCTGTAGAGGAACAGATGGTCTATGTTGCTGATCCCCTGATACAGGTATTTAGTACCATCTAAACACTCTGCGTTACTTAAGATGACTTTGAGAACTCCGCGAGGGCCCCACGAGCTAATGGAAGAATTCGAGGTAACCCCAAGCGGAGTATAGGCCTCAAGTCGGGAAATGATCTGTTTGGAAAAACAAGCAAACATCCACAAAAAGTGGATGGAAAAAAAAGACGGAAGTGCAGGTTTGGTCTAAAAATACTAGCCTCTCTCTAGTTCTTTGACAAGCTATCGCTCTCTGCATCTAATCTGGCACTAAGATTATCAGGTGTAGCCCCTCCTGTCTAATCAAGTCCAACACAAGTGCTGTTTCAACTTTCAAACAAGAAACATTTAAATGAGGTCTGCTAATTAAATCCACAAAACAAAGAACATCATGTCGCACAGAGAGCTAAATCTGAACTGGGGTTGAGAGAACTGGGTAGCTTCTTGTTTTTGATTTGTGTGAAAAGTGTCAGTTATCTTGAGAAAAAGTTTCAGTTCTTTGATTCATCAATAAACAAATTAAAAGCAGGTACAAAAACATTTCTAGTTCTGATTACAACAGCTGAAACCCTGAGATAACATACCTTTTTACAAAGGAGCATCACAAAGACTTTCTACAGATGTTTAATATTTACCTAGAGAATATATGTTTATACATATCCTATCAGCAGAGAAATATTTCGCATTGATAACTATGAAATACAATCAACATTCTCTGTTTAAAAAATAATTTGAAGTTCTTAAAGGATATTTTTCCAAATGAAAGTTCTACCAAGAATATAGATCACTTAAACCGAACACTTAGAATCCAATTGCATGGATTCCAAAACATGTTCAATCTACCACCTGGCAGCACAGTTTCAACCTAAAACACAAGTGTTTTCCTAATCACCGAACGAACCTAAGTCTTTAACCATTAGGATAAGTAACCATTAATAATATTTATTTGAAGTCGTCCACCCAGCTGTTGGATACACGGCACTAAGTTAAACCAAACTATTACGTCAAAACAAGCAAAGTCTTCTCCGCGGTATCTGAGCTGACAAGATGAGAAATAGCTGGCTCACAGACCGCTGTTCTCGCATATTTAGCAGTCGGCAGTTGGACAAACACGCTTCCAGGGGTGTCCAGTCTGCTCTCTATCATGCCCCCGTACCCCACCTCGCCGTCTACCAGCTCCAACAGCTGATGATAATTACCATCACATGTTAGTTGTCGGAATGTCAATATCCATCTACTGGCCTGAACGGTGGGTCTGGACGCTGTATACACACAGATATCCCACAGTACGACCTGTGCAATACCTCACGGGCCGGTAATCTACCAATTAAAGGAAGACATGGGGAGACGAAAATGTATGGCCACACCGTGGTATCGTATTATTTTCTCAGAAATCTTTCGCCAAGTTATCCTATCACAGTGCAATCGAGCTTCGATTGTCTGGGTTCCACTGTCCGAATGTGGCAAAATAAACAATTAATGCTCAACAAGAGATATTTATGACCCAGGAAAATCTCTTCAGCACAAAATTCGAACTGTTGCCGTAATCCAATACCTTGTCGGACAAATTTTTGACTGTAGAGGGGAACGGATTATTCATGGTGAACAAAGAGGAAACTGTCATTGAAATGCAATTTCCGGATCGATCGAATTACAATCATAAAAGGTAATTACAAGGGGTTACGGGTGATGTCGTAACGATGACGTAAGTCTACAGAGGTGATGACACCACGCAGCACGTGCTCGACTGGCCGCCAGTGCAAGATTCGTCATTCATGTCCATCGTCTGGCTGAAGGGATTTTAATAACTTGCTACATCCTGGATGAATTAATTATCACCCGATTTGGCTGTTAGCAATTGGGAATCGTTTCCGAAGAAAAAATATCCAAATCTTGAAGAAAAGCTGAATTGTGCGTAAAAATGTCTGAATGGAAGTTTGGCAGAGAGCGTTGAGCTAGAGGCCAGCTGTTATTGCGCTCATTGTAAATACAGTTGCATCCGATGCAATAACCTCCACTGTATCCCCTCTTTTTACTTTTATGGCTTTAACATGAATAATACCTCGACGTTACGACATAACAGACACCTCCCTTACGCTAGCCGAGTACCACTTATAGTTTACTACGATTAACGCCAATTTCTCCCAGTGGAACGATACAGTTATTAAACCTACATCCGTGGTGTATTTGTTTCCTATAGCCTACAGATCCACGTTACAACCCTGCTCAGCGACCAAGACGGCGCAGTCAACATCTGTTTGTCTAACGGGTCTAGTGTTAACTCAAATTGAGAATTACTGCGGTCATGTTATGAGTTGATGGTGCAGACTGTATCTCGGTTGAGAGAAGATGACTGGCTTTCCCCGATGTCCTAGACCTGTTAGCGTATTACTGATGCTAGAGACGCTCGCGCCGGCGCAAATGAGCGTGGTGTTGAAAGATGTGCCCGCTTTTAGGAAGGCTTGTGAATGCGCAGTGCAGAAAAAACCTTGGTTTAACCAGTGTCACTGTGCTCAGTCTCGGTGCTTCCCTTTCAAATTCGGCTAAAAAATCCAAATCGCACATTTTCCACCCTCAATCAGACGATGGTAAAATTTCTGTGGTCTATGAGACGTCAATAGCACCACGGGAGCAAACATCAGTGATCCGAAGCAGAAACTGAATGTAATGACGCCTATTATTTATGTAAAGAGAAAAAAAGAAAGATGAAAGAACACGCCACGCGACAAGCTCGTCATAAAATTTTATAACGTATGTGAGACTTAGCGTCCGCATAAACAGCATGTCTTTCGGCAGAGCGTTTGAGAAACTCGATATTCTAGTGATCCACGAGTTATGACCAAAGTACCTTGTTTGCCGTGTAGGACAGAGACTCTGACACTACTGTTTACATGCAGTCCAAGATCACCTTCTCCAGACACAAGTCTTCATGACAATATGACGAGATTATCATGACTCCTCGCGATAGTTTATCGCAACAAGTCAACACACTTAAAGAAGCCCATATGCAAATACTTGATACTGTTTATTTAGACAAACATTTAATGTACCTCTTGTTATCTTTAAATCTAGTTGTTACAGTCATAGTAAAACCTCTAAGTCCATAAAATCATATTGCCATTCTTACCAATTTGAATACGTAAGACTTAAACCGATATCTTTGCAATTCAAATTCAATTTCGGACTTGACAATATATGTCTAAAAATTCAATGTAAAAATATGACAAAATTTCAGCTTATTAATTAACACAAAAACTAGGGATCAGTGCACTTGAAACTTATAATGTAATTGCTCCTTGTAATTAAATGTCAAGAGGTAGCGGTAAGCTGGCTAAATATGGTTTATCATAGATATGTTCTTAATCAATATTATCATACGTCAGAATCTGTCAGAGCACACGGGAACTGTTGACGGGTATAAAAGGGCTCGCCGGCGTATAACAATTAAATAATATGACATTACATTTTTTACAGCACAATGGTTCACTTACCTGTTGCGAGGAGTAAAGTGAAAAGTAACATTTTCCCGGTATAATTTAGCCAAAATGACCACATGTCCAACAGAGTACGACCATAACCACACTCTAGCACCGAGTTCCTCAAGACACGCTAAACAAACTCATGTGGACTTGCCTTGAGATCGACCCTACACTCAATCTCAAAGTAGCCGCCTCTCACAGCCGCAGCACAGCCCGTCAAGCGCGGCGGAAGAAAATAGTTCCCATGTAATGCGTCTGTTGCATACGCTAGAAAGCTGTGATTATCCGATGATGTGTGGCAATGTGCTTAATACGAATCCAATATCAATCTACATGTAACTTATAGGTATTAGTTAAACAATAGTGATGAAAATGAAAGTTGTCTTATACATATCATTGCGCACGCACCTGTCAAATACTATACCCCTCCTACCAATGTAACCAATCAACACGCAGACAGAGAAAAACATAGATTGTCGGAAGTGTTGAATACCTCGTGTATATACCGCCCAGCGATTTATATATTGAAGTTCATTGCAATTTGCGAGTGATCGACGGGTGCTAATATACTATCAAGACTGGCACCATTTAGTGGCGGTTATGACTTGACTTATGACGTGGATCAGCAACAGTTTAGAACGTTTTGTCAACTATTGACACACATAGTGAAATAGTTACCGGTGTATAACTAGAATATACCACATCTCGGTTTTATTGTAGAAATCTATACTAAGGCAATTACTGTTCTTACACGGAATCGGTAGCGCAGTCTATATTTCTTACAATAAAACGATAAATAGATGTAAATGTAACGGTTTACCATAAATATATCATAAAATGCCACAATAATTTTGTTACAGTGGGAGCTCTATTGCCGGTGATGTTACGCAAGGGAGGCAACTCGTCCAATACCAATTTCCCTTCGCTGAATACGAGAAGTAAGCGTTTGAGCTTGCTGATTGCTGGGATAAGGAGTAGCGGGTTGTATCGAAATAACGGGAGATTGGCTCGCTCTTATAGTTGCCCAAGTGAGGCTTACCGGCTCTGCAGCGGCCTATGTGCGCCCGAATCGATTTCGCCCTTTCCCATTCGCACCACACTTAGCAAGCTGAAAGCAGTACCGTCGATTACTGCATTTCTCAGACAAGGATAGCAAAGCACTATGCATTTACACGTTTATTTGGATGAAAATATTAAATGTAAATCAGCTTTCTCTAGATTTTTCTTTTGAGAGGATTTGAAAATAAATTGAATATACAATTCTGCCATAGTGGCGCGTATCTTAAATACAAAATAAGAACAAAAAGCGGGTTCAATATCACTCGCTCTATGGTACATGAAATACGCCAGAATAGCATTGATCTAGTTTAGTATGAAGGGAGCTTTTTTCAAAGGAAAAAAAACTATTGATGCGCCTTTATTTGCGTTACGTTATTGCTATCATTTCTATTGGAAAGACGAGAACGGTCTAAGGAAAACAAACTGAACCTCGCTTTATTAATATTTTATTGTAATGCCGTTGGCAAAACCCACTTTATTTTTGGCCACAAACATATAGATATATGACGTTAACTGTTAGAACTATGATCGCATCTTTATCAGCTGGAAAAAACCTCTGAAGGCATTCAAACTTATTACTCATAGGGGCTTTTTGGAAAGTATTATTATACACCGAAAACGATCAATCGCGACATTGCATGCCATTTCCTTACGTTTTAGGAACCGATTAAATGTAACTATTTTAGCTCATCCAAAACACTGACGACATATTTACACTTGAACACTACAAAGTGTGTGTGTGTCGGGATGGCGGGAGGCCAATGCTACCTTCATTAATTTTTAAAAAATACATAAATTATTTAATCATTAACTGATTAGCATTAATTGATATAATGCTAACCATCCTCACGGAGACGAATCCTTCGATGTAGGTCCTAGATTGTAGATAATATATATGCATTTGGATGTATAACTAGTTTCTTCCGACAGTTTCGTGTCACACTTGCATTCCCGTGCCCCCACAGTGTGTCTCACAGAACGCTTGTATTATCTCCCCAATCTAACAACAGCCTGTCAACTGACCATACGAGTCCTGTCAACTATCTACACAGCTATCAACAAGGACATAATGGGAATTTAATTCATTACGTCACTCTGCTCGCGATGTGATTACCGTTCTAAGTCAGTGTTAATTATATTTGACTTTCTATTTGTATTTCTGACTATGCATGAACGGTTTGAGTCTAGCTGGAAGAAAGTATGTCTAAACGGGCGGGTTGGGTAGATTGTGTCGGAATCAAAGAGCTGTAGGCGACTCCAGAGGGAGTAAGACAGGATTTGCTTTGGTTTGTTGGTGTACCAGTCGCCACTGATGCCCGGAGGCTGATTGGTCAGATGGATGATAACAGTGTGAGTTAACGGTGTAATAGCTCGGCGTAAGAATATGATGGGATACAGACCCGTATACCACGACGACATGTCTCAATCAGTCGGAACCGATTGGATTGGATTGTTGTCGATTCCAGATAAGGCTGAGGGCGTTGTGTGTGCTGTGTCTTAGGCATCTATAATGGAGTCTGTGTAAATAAACCTTTGTGCATCATAAGTGGTTAGTGTAAGCAAGCCCTTATGTGGATTCCCGAGGTGAAACATTAGCAAGTCTGAGACTTGAACAAGATCATCAGTCAAACAGAAGTATTCTCCTGACTATGCTCTTTCAGCATTCTATCAATAGAAAAAACAATCCTTTTACGTGGAAAAAAGTTATTTTAAAATTGGATGTAGATTTGTTCTACACTCCCTCGTGGGGTTATCTGTCTTTCAGCCCCGCAGCCACACTACAGTATAATTGTTTGATAAGCCACTACCAAGGTCGAATAAAAGAGCGTTTTTTAGAATTCAGAGAATAAATGAAATGTTTTAAATGAGCAAGCGGTAGTGAAGTCTTTGATAGACATTTAGAAGTTAGAACATGAATACATGACACTTATTTTTTATAGGATACAACTTCAGAATATAACAACAGAACAACAGAAGTTGTTATCTATATAAAAAAGTGTCATGTATTCGTGTGGTGGTGTATAGCCATTTGTGTATTATAGATACTAATCGTGTAATGTCCCATAATTGACAGCGTCGAGATTTATGAACGCTTCGTCTGTTAGGATAGGCCGTTATGAAACTATAAAGCCATAAACCGTGGACGTAATTGACGTTTATGACATATCTTTATTTGTATTAACGGCTAGAAAAAAGAATATGGACCAACTTCTAATTGTTTTCGTTAAGCTGCCTGTCCGATAGTACCTATGAGTTATAGAGTAGGATGAATCTACAAAGACAACTACTCTACGAGGTTAATTCCCCCTAGACCTTGCAATCATGGATCAATAGATGTCCAATGTGGGGTCCTACAGGACAACATTGTGATGTAAGGAGCGTTATGGTAGATGCCGCGAGTTCACTCTGTGAGTGAGTGCGTGAGTGTGAAGGTCTTACGCCGCTTTGCTGCAGACGCCAAGAATATGTGAAGTAGAGGCTCGAACCTTGTCTGCGCGGTGAGCAAAGGAACCACTGGGCTACATTACAGGTGTATTTGTGGATGGATAGTGAGTGAGTGTGGTTTTACGCCGCTTTGAGAATTTCCAGCAATGTCACGGCGAGGGACACCAGAAATGGGCTTCACACATTGCACCCCTGTGGGTAGTCGAACCCGGGACTTCGGCGCGATGAGCAAACGCTTTAACCACTAGGCTACCGCACCACCCCGCATGTATAGGTACTGTGCGCAATGAATCCAGGTTTTTATTCCCCGCATTTCAACGCACGATGGTACACTGCGGTTGACAACATTCTGATTGCTCTGACTAAAATGATTTTGCTATCAGGGAATCCATTAAATAGGTGGAACTGGGAGCACGGGCTGAAGACACTACTGTGTAGACCGCCTGCTTCAGCGGATGTTTCGAACCCATTCTCCTTTATATTTCCGTTGCTAGTCGAAATTCAAATGTTTTAATAACATTGATGGAAAAGTCATTTTGGCAGGGATTTTACATCATGTCCAATTAAAAATTATTCTTACAGTATGTACCAACCAGAAACTAGACTTGCTCCAAGGTTGTACTGAAAGAAAAGTCAATGGATGTGTAGTAATTCTATCCTACTAATAGGCCAGTCTAGATATGTGGACAGTACTCCAGTCCCTTATAGGGACAACTTGTTCTTATTATTTATATTTTAACGGGTAATATTATTCTTATAATCTAGAAAATATGATTAAACTAATAATTATTGCCTTGGAGACTTGTGCTGGTCTAACCAGAAACTAACCAGTGTCAATTACCAGCCGAAACAAATTCTATTAGGAGTTAAAATCAAAAAAGACATGTGAATATTATGAATGGATCACTGAAAATCAATGACACCAGGTGTCAAAGAAAGGAATTGCCATTCGGAAAAGAAATTCTTATATATTCGAAGCCCGATTTCTGAATCGTTTATGAAAAACCGTAGCTTATATTTTGTAAGTCAATATTCAGTATAGGACTTAGACTTGCACAAATCTCTTAGGCAATAATTATTAGTTTAAATCACAATTTCTAGATTATGTAAATAATTAGAATAATAATAAGTTAGTTGTCCCTATAAGAGACTGGAGTCCACATATCTAGACTTGCCTATTAGAAGGATAGAATTACTATACATCTATGGATTTATCTTTCAGCACAACCTTGGAGCAAGGCTATACAGGATTCAACATGATGATCATGTTCTGGATCTTGCAACGGTTTGAAGTCCCAGCATCAGCAGAGGGACTCACTCGGCCCCGTCCGTGGCACGTGACGTAATGTCCGTTGTCAGCAGATATGTTTGAAGTCGTGCTGGCGTCCCACAACGGAGACGGGGCGATGACAGAGCGGGTCACTGTCATGCCGGGTGTCGTGCTGTTCCGAAATCCGATGACCTTGATCTCGGAATCAGTGCTCGCGTGGTGGAGTCTCCAGCATGGGTGTTCACTGTCTCTTGTCCACATCTGTATCTCACCTGCAGGCACTGTGACTGGACGAAAGCGACTAGGAGTGGACGTCATAGTCAGCAACGTCTCGACCGCATCTGTCGTTGTCAAACTATTCAGCAACATAGGTCCGCCGACGTCACGAACGTCTCCGAGATGTTTTGTCGCCGTATTCATCATCGGCTTGGTGACATCGGTCCGCCCTAGCCAACAGTGTTTCAGCCTCGTGGCTTGGTGACATCGGTCCGCCCTAGCCAACAGTGTTTCAGCCTCGTGGCTTGGTGACATCGGTCCGCCCTAGCCAACAGCATTTCGGGCTAGTGGCTTGGTGACATCGGTCCCCCCTAGCCAGAAGTGTTTCAGCCTCGTGGCTTGGTGACATCGGTCCGCCCTAGCCAACAATATTTCAGCCTCGTGACTTGGCGACATCGGTCCCCCCTAGCCAGCAGTGTTTCAGCCTCGTGGCTTGGTGACATCGGTCCGCCCTAGTCAGCAGTGTTTCAGCCTCGTGGCTTGGTGACATCGGTCCGCACTAGCCAACAATATTTCAGCCTCGTGACTTGGTGACATCGGTCCCCCCTAGCCAGCAGTGTTTCAGCCTCGTGGCTTGGTGACATCGGTCCGCCCTAGTCAGCAGTGTTTCAGCCTCGTGGCTTGGTGACATCGGTCCTCCCTAGTCAGCAATGTTTCAGCCTCGTGGCTTGGTTACATCGGTCCGCCCTAGCCAACAATATTTCAGCCTCGTGACTTGGTGACATCGGTCCGCCCTAGTCAGCAATGTTTCAGCCTCGTGGCTTGGTTACATCGGTCCGCCCTAGCCAGCAGTGTTTCAGCCTCGTGGCTTGGTGACATCGGTCCGCCCTAGCCAACAATGTTTCAGCCTCGTGGCTTGGTGACATCGGTCCGCCCTAGCCAGCAGTTTTTCAGCCTCGTGGCTTGGTGACATCGGTCCTCCCTAGTCAACAGTGTTTCAGCCTCGTGGCTTGGTGACATCGGTCCGCCCTAGCCAGCAGTGTTTCAGCCTCGTGGCTTGGTGACATCGGTCCGCCCTAGTCAGCAATGTTTCAGCCTCGTGGCTTGGTGACATCGGTCCGCCCTAGCCAGCAGTGTTTCAGCCTCGTGGCTTGGTGACATCGGTCCTCCCTAGTCAGCAGTGTTTCAGCCTCGTGGCTTGGTGACATCGGTCCGCCCTAGCCAGCAGTGTTTCAGCCTCGTGGCTTGGTGACATCGGTCCGCCCTAGCCAGCAGTGTTTCAGCCTCGTGGCTTGGTGACATCGGTCCGCCCTAGCCAGCAGTGTTTCAGTCTCGTGGCTTGGTGACATCGGTCCGCCCTAGCCAGCAGTGTTTCAGCCTCGTGGCTTGGTGACATCGGTCCGCCCTAGCCAGCAGTGTTTCAGCCTCGTGGCTTGGTGACATCGGTCCGCCCTGACCAGCAATGTTTCAGCCTCGTGGCTTGGTGACATCGGTCCGCCCTAACCAGCAATGTTTCAGCCTCGTGGCTTGGTGACATCGGTCCGCCATAGCCAACAGTGTTTCAGCCTCGTGGCTTGGTGACATCGGTCCGCCCTAGTCAGCAGTGTTTCAGCCTCGTGGCTTGGTGACATCGATCCGCACTAGCCAACAATATTTCAGCCTCGTGACTTGGTGACATCGGCCCCCCCTAGCCAGCAGTGTTTCAGCCTCGTGGCTTGGTGACATCGGTCCGCCCTAGCCAACAGTGTTTCAGCCTCATGGCTTGGTGACATCGGTCCCCCCTAGCCAGGAATATTCCAGCAATATGACGGCGCTCTATAAATAATCAAGTTTGAACCAAGCGATCCAGTGATTGACAGTATGAGCGTCGATCCACGCAATTTGGAAACGATGACATGCATCAATCAAGTCAATGACCACCCGATCCAACTAGTCGCATAGACAAATTACATTGCTACAGCATAGTGTAGAGGTGAAGTAGCTATGTATGTTGCCTCGCCCTGGACTGATACCCGAAGGTGAAGTCTTTGGGAGAATGATACTATTGCCCTACCGTCAATAAATCAAAACCATTCAACGCCAAACGACTTTGCAATAAAGTCGATTGTTCCCTTTAAATGTCATACAAGAGTTGTTAAATCTATAATTTGAATTAAACAAATTAGTCCGTTAATAAATCCATATCTTACAAAACTTCCCAACACTCTTTGTAAAAACGAAGGTGTTGATAATTCTCTTGAGACATATTGGCTGTTTTGATCAGATATATATCGGCGGTCTGTAAATATACTTGTCATGAAAATATTATCCAGTGATCGAAATCAAGAGCCACGATGATACGATGACGGGATACGATGACATGTATCAACAAAGTCCGCGACCCTGACCACCCGATCCCGTTAGTCGCCTCTCACGACAATCGTGGGTTGCTGAAGATCAATTCTTACCAAACCTTAACGGGGAAGCTTGGGAAACGTAAGCTCAATAATGAAATATTAACAGAATCTTATTATAGTTTAATTAATTTGCAATTGTTCGAGAATTGAAACATTTATCCTGCCAGAATGCAGATAGCTCCTGATTATGAAATCCCAACTATTGTCTTTTCATAAATTTGAGAAACAAGACAAGCCCAACAGAAACGAAACCACTGCATTGACTGTCTATTAGTTCTATCTTGAGTTCCTCGCATCTCACTTTATCTCTGTGAAGTCCAAGACGATGCCATCAATCTGGTGTGTATGTAGAACAGCGAGTCTCACAATGGCCCGGATGACTGTCTTGTATAACCGAGACTATCCCTCACGCCCGTTTCTAATCATCAGACCCCTTATATCGTTCAGCGGCCATGTTTCGCGCGTGTCACGTGTCGTAATTGGTTTCCACAACGAAGCAAATAAATGACCAAATCAGGCTAGCAGTGATATTAGGTCGTCGACTAATCTAAATGGCTATATATTTATACGTAAAAGACAGTGTCATCATAAATTTCGATAACAAAGGAATGTTGTAGCCTTCATCCTGGTATCTCTTTGATGGTGGGCTGTATGTGGGTGAGGCTAAGCAGCTACGCCCTAACCCGCCATAGGTATATTTGTACTTATGTATTACATATGGCTGCATCAAAATATGTTTCTGGGGAACAATTTTCTCAAAAGTGAGGAAGGCGGGTTTTTAAAAAAACAAAAACAACAAAAGTCCAATCGCATTAACATCAGACCTCAGTTCTCGCTACCGCTAAACAAAGATCTGAGGACATCCCATTAAGGGTCACGTCAGAACGACCTTTCATCCGACCAATCAGAGCATCACTTACCAGATTATGAAAGTGACAGTCGGAATGTGATATCTAATCATGCAACCTCGAAAACTTTAACTCCGAACGATAGTTACGGGTTTAACGATTGAATACATACAATCTAGACCATCTATTAGCCATTCCAGAATGTTCTTTTGTTCAGGTTTCAAATTTGTAATCGAGAATTTTTCAAATTATGTTTCTGAGCGTAGTCACCAATTTGAAATTAGTGACGTAAAGCACGAGAAAGCTGCCTTACTGGTCATTCTATTGGTCGGTCAAAGTTCGCGCATTGTCGGTCTGACGTGACCCGTAATGGGATGTCCTCAGATCTTTAGAGAGAACTAAGATCTGATTTGAATGATATTGATAAAAGTCATGAGGGAGGAACTTTTTTTTATCCTTTTCCCACTATGAATACCAAGAAATACAATAGGGGGTAATACTTTAATACAATATAAGTTTTGAAGAATTTTATGTTATGCATAGCAAACTCTGCTTCATGTGACGCTTACTGGCACTAAAAATGACTGACGCGAAGAACTTAAGGGACGCACCGATGCCCTAGAAAGAAAATCCTTTATTAACCCTTAATGCTTGTGTCTTATTGGTTTATCTGTAATCATATAGGATCATTGTTTTTACTCGCTTAAAAAAGTAAGGGTAGTTTGAGAATTTTAAATGTTATGGATACAAGCAGCGTATAGCTGCATCTTTAAATACTCTCTATGATGGTAGTCGGAGTCCTGTATCACTTCGGGCTTTCCTCCCACATTAAGCTGACACGCCGTGATATAACTGGAATACTGTTAAAAGCGGCGTTAAACCCAACTCACTCACTCACTCACTCACTCACTCACTTCGAGGGTTCACCATCACAAGACAATATATGAACTGGCTTTATAGATTACGATCGCATATCGGTTGCAACATCACTTAATCAACTTTATTCATTGAGATGAACATAGGACATGATACAAACTATACATGCATTACAGTCGAAGGCAACCCATCTACTAGCCACTGCCATACTGGTGAAGATGCCCGTTTTGTTTTGATAACTGGATAGTTTATACATGACAACTACTTTCTTATGTGAAAAAAAATTCCTTGGTGTAACATATTTAATCGATTGGATCTTGTAGCATTTACAAATGAAGACAAAATTGGACGTACCGATATAATTCGGAATCTAGCGTCTTCCCGAGGCAAGGGAGTTAACTGACTACAAAAGTCCAGTTTCCACCTTTGCCGAGCTAGGATAGACCGACAGACAGACAGACAGACAGACAGATCCTATATGAGTGTGGGCTTGAATCTCAGCGTCGATTCATCTTCAATACTAAATTCTTTATAGTCTAAAAACATCTAGCATCCTGTTATTAGGCATGATTGGATTTTCAGTGGATGTGACGAACCCTTAAGACAAGGTCGATCAAAACTATGGAAACTGGCATGCGGTATGTCTAAATATGACTCAGCAGTGCAACATTGTTCCTGTGTGGAATATATATGCGTTTTAGTACTACATTTTGGGGCTGAGATTTAGTGAGTGAGTGAGTTGGTTTAACGACGCTTGGAACAGTATATGCCTCATTTATATCACATCTTGATGTGGGAGAGTAGCCCGGAGTGATGCAGGTCTTAGACGTTTACCACTTTGATGAACCCCTCGATCACGGGTATGGTGTAAACTCGGAGGTAAAGACATAACTGTTTCCAATTTAATGTTGTGTCCATAATAGAAGCAAATAGTAGCTATCCTGTTAATGTTACAGCTTGTCGTATAGCATATTGTAATATGCGCTAACGTGCCTTGCTTCTGCGAACGTTGTACTGAAATATGATCAAGATTAAAATTAATTTTACATTCTCACTGGACAAGTATTGGTGTCGAGAGCCTGTAGATTACCATCTTGTCTCAGAAATAAACATATTTTACAGAAGAAAAAACATTTGGTCTAATTCTAATTCGTTATTCATTACTTTTGAAGGTCGACAGAAGACAGTATGATCAATCGGCGATTCATTGCGTGATGTACAAACATGGCTTTATATCTAATTAAAGTTTTTCTCGGTTTGACATTAGAATATTAAAATACACAAAAAAGTTGTTAAATTACCTAAATAAGATATAATAAAAAGGAGGAAGTTTCTTTATATACAGCAGTAATCTAGACTTGCCAGATATTATATTATAGACTTGGGTTGTATTGGATATATTTGTTTCAGGGTCTGTAGAACAAACCAAGAGTCTGCCCATTGTATCGCATACTAGTAAATGGTTTCAGCTAATGTGGTACATTGTTGCAAAATGGATGTATACACTGTCCAAAGCAACCTCTGCCCCCGGCCTAGGCGTAAACAGGAATCTGCCACCGCGGGAGATGACCAAGAAAGTAACCGTCGGGGACATCAAATCCGGCCCGGGTCCGTGTTTTCTATATTGTGCTGTCGACGGTATCACTAATAGACCAACTAATAACATCTTTTACTAATGGCACTAAACGACGATTAGTTACAGTACCGGTCTGATGTAAGTGCAAGAGATGGACTACCACGTCTGGAAGCTTTCTGGTCTGACAAATGACTGCCATGTTCTGTCTGCGGAATGTCCGCTGTGATTATGTCCTGAGTATAAGCCCTGGTTACGTCGGAACTGATATATCCTACATACACAATCAATATAGCATTTATACAACCAGGATCGTACCTACATTCCACTTTCCTATTACACATACCTCTAGCTATCATAAGCATCGATTTTGGCAAGCATGTCCCCATTTTGATACCAGACAAAGCTGCTTGGACCCCCAAAAGATATTTTTTGCACCAAGGTTAAATCCTGTGATATGGGTTATTTGACCAACATTTTCAGTCGTGCGTTGTACGTATTGTTCTCCCCATTTTCCATTATCATTGCCATTGTCTGCGATAAGGAGTCTCCATTTGGATCGCGGGATCTTGAACCGTTCCATATGGTGAACCTTGATCCGTATATACTCTAACTACATTAAACATGTTTGTTAGCAGGAAGAACCTTTGAATAAGTTAGGAAACGCTGAATTTAATTATGAAACTGAAGCTAACAAAAGCAAATATGTTTATTACGCAAAGGCGGTTGTGTGCGGCAGAGGAGCGGGTTGGGAGACGCAACACGAATCACGGCGGCGGGAGTGTGATAAGATCAAGGAAATGGCCCAATGTTTGGGTTTCCAATTTCTGTGCACACAGCAAAGTAAGAAACACAATATTCGCAGTTTACTTGCATCGCCTGGCTCGACTCGGGAAGCAACGCCGCCAATCATGCAGTGTTTGCAAACAGCCCGCCCGGGCACCACCTGTGACGGTAGAGCCAAGCACTGCGCCTTTGTAGGTCTCCCACCTGGGATGTGTTCCCATCGCAGACATTTTGAGAGAGTTCCAAGCTATATTTGACTTGATATTACGCGCAATTATAGGAATCGGATGTTTGGACTGCTATAGTTACCTTTCAGAATGTGCCCGGTGTGTTGGAATGCTTGTGTATGCTAATTCACTTGTGTTTTGGTGAGAAATGTTATTGTGTCCACTTAAGTACTTGGCTTTAGTTTACTAAGCAGCGAGTGGGTATAGCGAGTGAGCATGTAGGCCCTTTCAGCGATATTCCAGCTTGATTGTGGTTATGTATTTGATGCTTAGTGATGCACTATATTCAAGCTATATGACGAAGACCCGTAAATAATCGAATCTGGACCAGACCAACCAGTGATCGATATTATGAGCAACGTCCCACACTGTCGGGATTCGGTGACACGAAATGTATACTGATGACCTAATATATTTGAACTGTTCTTGTTGGAACAATTCGATCTGAATGCTACAAACGTATACACTGACGAAATGAACCCGTGAAGATCCGGGTTAGAATAGGTCTTCAGCAACCCAAGCTTGCCGTAAATGGCAACTATGCTTGTCGTAAGCGGCGATTAGCAGGGTCGGGTGGTCATGCTTTCTGTTTTGGTTGATGCATGTCATCGTATCTCTATTGCGTGGATAGATGCTGGGATATTGCTGAGTGCGGTGTTAAACAACAAACAAACAGAACCAGGTGATGTCAGCGCCCAAGGGAGCCATGGTCATTAGTCAGTCGGATCACACAACGGAGAGTTATCCGTCTCTGGTAGTTGCCCATCCAAGGGTTAAAGTCTGACCATCTTCAGTTTAGATGAACTCTCACGACAACCTTGAAGAACTTGGAATCAAACCTGCCACAGAGAAGATACATCTTATTGTACATATACACCCAATAGGGACTGGGCACAGAATCAAATTAAACACATTATACATTGTGACATTGAGAAATACATGTATTATAAAGTAATGATAATAATTAAACAATGTTAGAGTATATACTTATAGCCTAGCCTGTCATACAGACCCTGAACCAAATATATCCATTACAGCCCATATAATAGTCAGCAAATCTAGATTACTGCAGTATCTGATAATGAGGAAAGACTCTGGGCTCCTTTTTAATATATTTATTTCGCTCATTTAACATTTCTGTAAAATATTTTAATTTCAGAGACTAGATGTTAGTCTAAGTACGTAAAAGCCATGATGTGGAACCTACACAGAGGTCATCTTGCGCATTTCAACATACTGTGTATTGAGTGGGCTTTAAAGGGCTGAAGGGATTTAGTAGCAGTTTTAAGGCAGTTGCAGTATCACCCTCAGATTTTCCTTTGGAGATAGGGTCTGGTAATGATAGCTTTATGGAAGCATGCAGCGAGCACTTAAGAACAAAGTGGTATTCATCCTCAGCATCTCCTGATTGGCACAGGGGTATCTGGAATTAAAGTTACCTGATTTGTCAATCACGGAAATCAACTTTTAACTCACAGTCTGACATAAATTACAATATATCTGTGCTGTTGGACAAGACAGAGATACAACACTTGTAATTAAAGGGGCGTTGAGGCACCGTTGACAACCTAGATCCACCATAATTAAGTCAAATCCATAGGGAGTGTCCAAGGGATGACCACGTGTCCATAGAAGTGTGGATGTCGCCAACTGGACGCGCACAGCAACTGCCCGGCATCGCTTGATGTTACACGAACCCCTGTGTTATATCAGTTCCGGTAAGGCAATAGGTCAGGTATTATGTTTAAAACTCGGCTTTAATCCCCACCCTGCCGGTCAGTCTAGGGGCCAGGGTGTCCCCTTCTCTCTCCGTGGGGAGGGAGGGGTAATCCAAGACCCTTGATGCTGTGGTTAATTCTTTCCTGTGGCAGGTCGTGTCCGCCAATCTTGTTCCCCCACAGTTTCCTGGGACGCAGGAAGACAAACAGTGAGGCGGGAGGGCCAGGACTTCAATGACAGAAAGTCTCGTTACGACACACGGCCTTTGAGTCGCATAACTCGTTGAAGCGAAATCTAAATGTAACTGCAATATTGTTTTGGATCGCGTTATATTACAGAATTTAAAATCAGGAAAAAATAAGACAACTAGAACTTCCGGTGTAACTAGTTTTGCATTCATGAACGATTGACCTGACATCTAAATACACAAAGAGCGGGTCCTGCGCTCATGTGTCATCTCCGTTCTAAATGGATTTATTTCTTGTAGAAATATTATTATAGTGTCATGGGCCGGCATATATATGATTCCTTCCTGCACTTCTAGACTCCATGACAGCGTATAGGCTCTTCATGCACGGGGCATCTGAACGAAGAAGCATTATTAGTCGATAAGGAGCATTTATCACCATCTATAAAGATGACCGTTGGATAAGCGACACTATTCAGTTCTCTTCCCACGCCAATGGCTGGCACTGATCGACATATAAAGCGCAATTTTCTAAAATCTTTCTACCTATCCAGCTAAAGTCCCGAAGGTTGACATAAACAGAATAAATCAGGCATTCAGGTTTTGTTGTCTGTCTTTCCAACTGACCTGGGAGAGATATACGAACTATTTTACCATTCCATAAGTAATTGTTACTGTTGGAAGTAGTTTAATGGAAAATTACATTCAACGTATTTTATGACATGAGTGAGTAACGCCGCTTTGACAGTATTCCGGTTATATCACGGCGTGTCAGTTTAATGTGGGAAGAAAGCCCGAAGGGATGCAGGTCTTAGAGGTTTACCATACCAGTGAAACCAACGAGCACGGATATGGTGTAGGCAAGTGTAAAAACGTTATCTCAACGAACCTGGATTCGAACCGATCATAGGTTTCTGGAGTGGCCAAGGGACGCAACTCTGCGCAGCGAATTGCTAAAATGACATGACATACTAACTGAAGACTTTTCAGTTTAGCCATTTTTTAGCCATTTTAATGTCACTAAAATAAAGGAGTTACACGTTCCTCTGTCGAAACATTGGCTTAAGAAATGTGTTTAGAAACACTATTAGTGAGGTCATCGAAATTATAGTTTATTTTTTTTGAAGATTTCAAAGCTGTCAATAGCGAAAGTTAGTGGATATAGTAGATGGAGGAATTATACGGACGTGTATGATCTGGCTTTATACCAGTTGAGCTAACACCATTAATGGATTGATACGTGTTTATGCTACCAAAAAGAGATTGATTTTTTTGAGGCGTATCCTGGTTTGACGCAGCCATAGTCATAATGATTTTGAGCAATTATGCAAAATCAGATAAAAAGAATCGTTTTTTTCAGAAACTCCAAGACTTTTTTCTCTTCTGTTTTTGCCAGAGAACTTATCTCCTTCGCGTGTATCCTGCAGTAAACGTCCAAAGAGCCACGAAGCAAGTCCCCCGTCCGTGTCTTGAAATCAGTCCTTCCATTTTCAAAACATCCACGACGGTGAAGCTAATGGGGCATGTTTTTGCACGAAACATTTAATTTCGGATACTTGAGTGAGCAGGGCATTTGTTACTGTCAAGTCTATGGCGCGCAAACATCGACCAATCTCCTGTATCAAGTGCCAAGCATTACTGACCTCGCTCCACTAGTAAACACACAGCGTACATCTACTGCCAAAGCTTGCTCAACAGCAAATTTTCACACCCACATTATCAATTAACTCCAACGAGCGGTTAATTGAGGCCCCGTGGTTGCAGCAGCAGCATTCCCCCTCTCCGCCATCACCGGAGTCCTCCAAGACTAGCATCTTGCAACATGGGAACCGGCGGCACAGACATGACAAAAACAAATTCCAATATTGAGTTTTTTTACAAAAAAATAAAGTGCTCTTTTCACAAATTGCCCTTTTATGTTTTGTCAATTCCGACCATACTTGATATAATCCACTGGTGACGCTGCTAATTGAAAGCAATTGTATCGAAGTTGGTACCGAAAGGGTTAAGGGGATCTAGTAAAGAAACAATAAGGTTATTCAGCCTGTTTTCAAGTAATATACGATATACACGGGCAGTTGTTCCCTTATAATGCCAGGATGCCGGGCTAGCTCAGTGGTTAAAACGTTTGCTCGTCACTCGAAATCCGGGTTCGATTCCCCACATGGGTACAATGTGTGAAGCCCATTCCTGGTGTCCCCGCCATGATATTCTGGAATATTGCTTAAAACATAATCACTGCTAATAATGAAAAATAAGACAACACAAAGTATTATTATATATCTCAAGACAATGCATAATATTTTTATGCCTCTAAACGAAATAAATATCTTTTAACTTTTAAAAAATCGAAATATTCATCTGTTTCTAAACAATACATTCTATATTGATATCAGCTTCCAAACAATCCAGATTATACACACATCCGATGCACGCCGAACCAGGTTTAAACGTAACTGCTGTCCATAGTCCTTTAGGGGCGGTCGGGTAGCCTAGCGGTTCGCTCGTCACGCCGAATGCCCGGGTTCGATTCCCGACATGGGTACAATGTGTGAAGCCCATTTCTGGTGTCCCCCGCCGTGATATTGCTAGAATATTTCTAAAAGCGGCGTACTCTCTCACCCATAGTGCTTTAGGGGCTGGTCACGTGACCCACTTTGAAACGCTACCATGTATTATAGATGAATGAAAGCTCTTGGACATGTGCATTCGAAAGTGTCCCTAAAGTAAATCAAGACCATCAAAATAATGAGTTTTCGGCCATTTGAAGAACCACATTTTTCGGTAATTTTTAACTATGTATCAGTAACCCCTTATACTTCAAGACCTATGTCGAAAACCCCAAACAGTATGGTGACTGCAGAAAGAGCAGATCCTGGGAAGTCATCTCAATATAAACAAAGCAAATCCAGGAGGAATAAATGTGACAAAAGAGTAAAAAATAAAATAAAAAGTAAAAGTCCACGTGCATACATCTATGCTTGGTAAAGTGTGCCGAAAATTCCCTCATTCCATGTACATGTTTTTGTGATCTTCACGGTATTACCCCTGTGATTGCATAGTAGAAACTTGTGTTTGACCTATTTCAAAAGTTCCAACTGCGTACGACCGTTACGACCCCAATTTTAAATTTTTCGACAAACCACCAGCTGTCCTCGGGACATATGGTTGTTCCAGTCAACCATGAGCACCTGCATGCTTCAAGACAACGCTGACCATCACTCTGCATTAATGCAATACAATTGTAAATAAGCTTCAGAACAACTGAAAACAGCAGTCTTGTTCCAAACTACAATGAAACATTCAAGAGACCAACCTAACAAAGATTACCGTCGTATTCCAAGTTTTGAAAACAATTTGATTGGTTTTATTGTAAATATATAATAATTCGCCATTTGTGATGTTAAACTGCCACAGGTGTAAACTTGAAGTCATAAAGGGAACAGAAAGTCCCCAAAACACCTCTTATTTGCGTAATAAACATTAACCAGTTGTTTCGCTGTCGAGTCATCAGCTCCAGAGGCAGATTTCTTCCATTAAACTAATCACAAACGATGATAAAGGTAGCAGACCCGACCCTCATTGTCCCCAACTTCAGGGGGCAAGCGGAGCTGGGATGTTGTATGCGCCGATCACCTACACAGGGCACCACGTCACAGTCAGTGCGGGTCTCCGTTGTTTAAAGCTACATCTGAAATTTGTAAACTTCACATTCTTTGTGTAGGGCGTATATTCGTGGCATGGAATGAACAATCCGCCCGTATGCGCGTGACGTCACAGATGTACATCAGCGCTACGCTCCTGAATTACATGACATGTTTCATTTTGGCATGGCGATTAACAAAGAGTCCTAAATTAAATGTCAAATATAATTGGCAAGACAATGGATGCACAATCGCCTCTCGGCAGGCATGTCTATCCGTGTGTGAATATCATTCTGTGAGTATACATTAGGAGATCATTGAACACAAAAACTATATGCATGATCATTACAATTTTGTGAAAGTCAGTTAACTCGTAATTATATCCCACAATGATGTCAATGAAAGCGGGTCGGGCCGTATTCTGTGCCAGACTCCAGTATCACGAACCCCTCGCTTACACAACGTAATCCCAGTTAGAATAGCCATTGTCGATAAGGAGGTAACGGAACGCGACACCAAGTCCTGCATTACGCATCATGACGAGAAAATGGTTAAAATGGCCGCAGGTGTCGTCTGCCAGCGCGTGTTTGTGAACTTGTCAGTGGCCATCCGTAGTCGCCATTTGTCTGGTTTCCAAGGAAAGTTGATACCCCATTTGTGTTATATGCATTAATAGAAGAGCAAAGTAAATACCAATGACCACCTTTTGTCATAAGCAAAGTGTTGTAACCGACTTCCTCCACAAACAAGGGAAGTAATTGAGTGCCGGGTTTCTCCGAATCACCTATCCGGGCGAAATCAGAGCCTGCCGCTAATAAGTACGGGATTAACCAATAAACACGGCAAATACCCGGTACGATCGGTATGCAATCACAGACATCTTAATTAACGTTGAAACTTTAGATGGTCGAATAAGAGCCAATATCCGAAATTCGCATCCCCTATTAATGGCTTCTTAGGGAGGCCTGTCATCGGAAACCCCGATAAACAAACAATTGGAAACTGTGCAGCTAAATATGGGCTGAGTGAGCTTGTAGACAGACCCAAGGGACTGGAGCTCATTTCATCCGTAATTCCTTTAAACCCATCAAATGTAAATAAAGAAGCGATAAGGCTGAAACAAGGAACCAATTTTGGTATGGATTCGATTAAAAACAAAATGTTTCACTTTTACTCTTTGCGGCAGTTGGCAGGAATACAAAAGACGAATCCCGAAGCAGTTTTTGTATTAAACGTCAATGTGATAACAGCGTTCGGAACACACACCACATGTAGATAAATCTGTATCTGTTTGGGAGGTGACCCCCAGCTACACACATTAAATGTTTCAGTAAAGGGCGTGTTAATTCCCTGGTAATCCTAGCCCTAAGTGATGGTGCCTATAGATGACGAATGTGTGTCCGTCAAATGTTTTTTGTCTGCAGGCGAGGACTGACCCTACGCTGTCTGTATCTATCTGCCCAAAAGAACGCATTGACACCAGCACATCTAACGTAAACCATCAGTTGTGGCAGCGACCGCCCCGAGCCATGTATACTTTGGAATCTCAGAACAGCGTTCTAAATGAGTTCCTTATCGCGAGGATGCCAATGAGGGAGTGACCTTTCATCTTGACCTCTACTCCTCCAGGGTAACCACGGGCGCTGTTCTGTAATACTTCTCGGCTTACCCACCCCGTCCCATCCCGCGCTAAACGCTGATGACTAGCGCCAGTAAGAGCTGTACCTAGCGATGGCTTGATTGATGTAGTGTGCTGAGAGGTAAACAATTTGCACGTGTTGGTCTGACAACATGACAACACTGCACATACTATGCGCACATGGTGAGGTAGCTCTGTGGTTACAGTGATCGCTCGTTGAGGTGAAAATCCTAGTTCGCGGCTCATCATTGGTGGGTGTATGTCTGAATCTCATTTTCTATTTCTCACGTGGGAATTCAATTTCACACGGGATGTTTGCTGTTTATTGTTCAAACGGCGTCAATTCATATGCACTCATTATACACGTGTATATTTTTAAGTAACGTTCATACCAAATGACTTTTGTTTTGGACGAGAGGCCCGTCAAGTGACTACCGAACTGCTTTTATGAGCGTATTAGCGGCATTTTTGTATCCTACAGCCCCGTGAAGAAGCCGGGTTAGAATAGTTCTATGGCAACCCATGCTTGCCGTAAAGGGCGACTATGTTTGTCGTAAGAGGCGACTAACGAAATCGGTCGGTCAGGCTTGGTTGATGCATGTCATCGTATCCATATTGCGTAGATCGATGCTCATGATGTCAATCATTGTAATGTCTGGTCCAGACTCGATTATTTATATACCGCCGGCATAAATCTGGAATATTGCTGAGTGCGGCGTTAAACAACAAACAAGCGAACAAACAAACAAACGAACAAACAAACTCATTTACGGGTGAGAATTTCCTAGCATAATTAAATACAGAACCGTTGTCTATGATCGTTAGGCACCTTAATGTTAAATGTGTGGACCTAACACTTGATAGAATATCCTCGCTACGACCTATTCTTGTGAACACAGACCTAGCGTGACAGTGGCAGTCAACATCTCTCTGAAGCACTCTATGAATTTACTAAAGCAGCTATTTGACACATCTTCAAAATAACCTTTAAGTAAGCCGTCAATTCAGCAATGATGACGAACACCAAATAGCCACACATCTCTCGGAAATGTCCCCCAACGCGTTGATCGTGTCGGCTATATTGACGTCCATGTAGGGTTCCGTTCCACAAAGCGATCTTAGCGCTACGACTTAAGCATATAGTATATTATGTGTGTTAGGATAATATTGGGGCTTTGTGGAAAGGGGCCCTGTACTTGAAGTAAAATGTCGCTAGTTCCGACGTTCATACCGTTTGGCCTTCTCACTGTCGTCACTGTAAGGGTTCATGCTCCAAGCTCCATACTCACACAAGGCGAAAGTCGGCATGTATCTGGTTGTGAGAGGGTTATGTTACTTGGTGTCCATATCAAAGTCCATCTGTACTAGAAACACCCATCTATCTATCTACCATCCGAATTACCACAGGCCCAAAGTTTCAGATGTATCGACGGTTGATATGGGTTAGGATATAAAAAGTAACCTTTTTATCGTCACCTACAGAGCAACTAAGGGAGATTACTCTAAATGGCGGGATGGAACGGGGTGTGATATTGCCGCTAGGTACGATAGAGCTCTGGTTAGCATATCCCCGTGATAAGGGCACGAGGACTGATCGTCATTGCCTATACAGCGGGTCGAAAGAGATTTGTAGTTGATTATTTACCCATGGACCCTGTTCCACACGACAATCTTAGCGACTATCGTAGGACTACGCGTGAGAGTAATCGCCCTTGGAACAGGGCCCTGAACAGTAACGTTACAAACGACCTTTGGATGTTGAAATCTAGGTTTCTCATAACGCCTTTTTTATTTCTGGATTTCATTAAATCCGCAAGAGATATATTTGGCGAGGAATACACTTAATTATTTCTTTAGAATATTGTCATAGTTGAACACACAATTTTCATTTGGACTGCGCAAGCTCAACTGTGCGCGACCAATTGCAATCACCTCAGTGCGAATAGTTATGGCCTACAGTTTGTAGTTTGCCAATTGGAAAGGATCGTGTCTGTTAGATTGGAGCGAAATTAGAGTTATCACCCTTGATTCGAAATGCTTTTAAATCACTTCGTGTTCAATTAGAGACTGTCGTTGTTTTTGCAGGTGCGCGCGTTGACCAATGTAATTTATCCGTCGGTTACGTTTATTGCGCGCTTTAAAAGCATAAAACCAGTCAATCTGGATTTGAAATCCCCTATACCAATTGCGGAGGGGGAATACAAAATGAAATCAATACTCAAATCTTAACTTCAGTTTAGGAGGTCCGGAGAAAACGGAAAGAAGCCAGTTGAAATACTGCCAACAATTTGTTTTATCGTTTTATTGTAGAGCCATTAAAACTAGCAGGTTGAAGCATCCATGTATAAGATCAAATACAACACAAGATCAACACGGTTGAAGAGCAGAAGAAATAAGTCACAATAAATCTGCCATTTTCGCGTGCCACTAAGTGGTATTCTCGCTACCATATAACCTCATCGGGTCAAGTGACTGTCACCGGTTCTCAACAACCAATCAATTTACGTTTCCCGGTCACGTGACATAACCACCACAATAGCAATTGAAATTTCCTGCCCGTCCAGAAAATAATTACTTACGATATTTCTAATCAGTCGTATTATCTACATCCAGTGCAGAAATACATTTTTTGGTAGACGTCAGCTTATATGAGTAAACGCCCTCTATTGTCCAACATGTCTGAGACAATATCGTCGAGTGGCCGCACGAAAACAGGAAGCGTCTGACGCTTGGCAACTTGTTTTTATGCGTGTGAATTGTTACAAAACGTCAGTAGATAAGCGAGTGCCATTTATTGTTTACAGATGGCTGAATGTACCGCTTTAGACTGTGTCATCGGGATGTTTAATGTCACGTTATGTGTGAGTGTGTGAGTGAGTATGGGTTTACACCGCATTTAGCAATATTCCAGCATTATCACGGCGGGGGACACCAGAAATGGGCTTTACACATTGTACCCGAGTCTTCGGCGTGACGAGCGAACGCTTTAACCACTAGGCTACCCGGCCGCCCCTTTACGTCATATGTGTTGCACCATATACAGGTACTGTAGCCCATCCATGCGTATGCGCATGTCTTACTTCAGGTTATTAGTTGCGCTGCACACTTAGATGATGTCGCGGGTTTAACCAACAGAAACCAATAATTATGATTTCTGCTTAAAACTACCAACTTAAAACAAATGAAGTTTTGAAATGTGACGCTATGCCCCAAAAGGCGTTAAGACATGCTATAATGGTTTGCTTCAAAACGAGGTTATCAGATATGACGCTTGCTTATGACACCATCAGATATAAAAATTTGCTCTTTGTTATGACGTTCTAATACAGAACACTTGATTTATTATGACGTAATCATCCATGACCTTTGGGGTTTTTTTGGTTATAAAACAGAACACTGAGCTTTAGTACAACGTTATCACATAACACTTGATATATTATGACGTTATCACACATGACGTTATCATACATGCCTTACCGGTAGCTCCCATCGTGTGTGAAGGTCGAGGTCACTTCAACATGGTACTTCACGTTAATATACCGTTATCATATACGCCATATATATACGCCGGTTTATTATGACTTTATACGATGTCACGCCTTGTTTTATTTACACAATGAAAAAATGAGCTATGGGGAAATTCTGATTATATCTGCCAAGTGAATAAAGGTTGTGGGTTTCTTGCCTCGGCAAGAGATTTAACGCGTAGATTTACGACAGCGAAATTCCGAGCGTCGAGGGGGTTACCAAAGCTAAATTTTTAATCTAGTTCATAAATCAAGACGTCGAATATGTTTTGCACATTATCACATCCAAATTGCGACGTCACAAACGCTCAGCGTCAAATCCGCGGGACCTTGTGACACAGGACTTTCAACCAATCAGAAGCTTTAGTTTCTACAACAGTAAATCAAATATGACCTAAAGCGATATAGCTAGGAAGATACAGGGAAGAATCAGCTCTTTGTATACTTTTTCATAAACTTCAAGGTGCAAAACCTCATTGTAACACGGCGAACAAGACAATGACGTTATTTGTGTAATTTTATGTAATACTGAGTATTGTTCTTCGTAAGTGTGGGTCCCAAGCAGCTTGTGCTGGTCGTAAAAGGCGATGTGATGGATCGAGTCTTGGTGACTTGGTTGATGACGTGTCGTACCCTGACGGCGTGGGTTGTTGCTCAAAATATCGATCATTGGATTGTCTGGTCCAAACTCGATTATTTACGTGGCCGGACCATTGCTGAGGGCGTTAAAAACCAAACCAAGGCAATTATTATTATTTTCCGGAAGTATTGTCTGAAACAAATTATTCGTAATACAAAAATGCTGGTATTTTCTGTAAAAAGTTGCCAATAATTTGAGAAGCACCAATTTAAAGTAGGGAAAAATGCAATTGCTACGAGAGTTTGAAAAGGATTTTTTATATCTTAATTGCTTGTGCCATCTGTGTAATCTGTTTGATGTGAGAGGACAGTCATTCATCAATTTAATGAGTTTGTACTTAAAGAATCATTTGGAACATCAGTTTTTTAATATATACTGAAGATGCCAGGCAGAATTTCATCTCACGGTGTCGTCCCTTCGTTTCCGAGGCTGTTGTTTAAACTGTTGCTAGAGAATCTCACCCTAATGTCATTTGGTATCAATAATACTACTCAGAAGAAGTTAAAGAACACTCACGGTTGGAAGGTTGTGTGTTCAATACTCACCAGCCATGACAGATTAATAATGAACATTAGTCATATGGAAAAATCGCGTGTTGTTTAACTTCTTTTGAGTAGTATATATCAACACGGGTCGATGAAAGTTTAATCCCCCGAGGCCGAGGGGTATTAAACTTTTCCCGACAGGTTTTGACGTATTTGACATCAAAAGACCATCGGATGAGATTCTATTTACTCGTATCATCCATGGTCATTCTCCAACATTGTTCAGTTTGTAAACAACAATAACCAGTGTTTTGAGTGTAAAAGGTAGGGTTGCCAAGCCTCATTGGCAGGGAGATTAGTGCCGTCTTTTGTTGTGACGTCATAGAAACCGATGACGTCACACTGGTCTGCAAAGTATTGTGATGCAATAGCATTGTAGCGATATCTCCTAGCAGATATATATAGAATACTAAACGAGCCCCTGTGTAATACCAATTTTATGAAACAAGTGAATAGTTGTGGTATCTGACGAGCGAAAGCGAGTCAGATACCACAACTATTCACGAGTTTCATAAAATTGGTTTTACACGGTAGCGAGTTTAGTATTTTATTTATTACTTGCCATTTAAAACGTTTTTAGAATTACACTGTCAAGTGTGAATAGGCTGACACCTACACGATCCACGGCAAAATACAATTGAGTTTAACAGAATAATACTTCAAACACGTCAAAAGTTGAAACGTATGAATTTAATACCATACAACGGTCTATCTTTAGAATTCAGGCGTCCGTTCCACAAAATTATAGTAGCGTTAAGGTTATCGCAACTCACATACTTAAACTTAGACCAACGACTGTCGTTGCGCTACCGCACGATCGCCTTGTGGAACGGGGCCTTGCACCTCAAAGTTTACAATCACGTCACAATACCCGATGACGTAATTTGTGGAATTTTGTTGCAAGATCCTTCGGCGAAACAATGCCATGTGACGTCAGCCTAGCAACAAGGTTGCTGTGGTCATCGAGTGTGCTTAAGCTCCCCTCAGTGATCTATCATCTCCACACGCAATGTCGTTGAATAAGCCAAGGGATGTTGAGAGCTTTCAATATTTTTCGTGAAACGTGTTCCGAGAGTACATAAGCACGCGTTTTGGTATTACGCAATGTGTAATACAACTGTATGTTTATTAAACGGGTGATCTCTTCACGGGCAAGTAATAAATAAAGAATACTACACTCGTTATATACCAAAGAAAGTTCACGAGTTTTGTAGAAATGGTATTTCACGATAATGAGTGTGGTATTTTATTTATTATCCACGTTAAATATATATTTAAGTGTAAATACATAACAACTTTTGTTCGTTGACAGACCAGACTGCAATCGGTTGCAAAATCTTGTTGCGCATGAATATTGATATATGCCCCAAAATGGGCATTGTTGACATTTTTATGCATACGCATTAACAACATGCGCCTGCAGTTGTGTTTGCAAACAAAACAGCACCGAAGCTCAAGATCCTTTTGGAAGAAATTCTTCAACTTATGGTAATTCAAGTGCCATGTTGTTAGTACGAAGGACACCTATAAGAAAATTTGAAAAGTCACATAAGCGCCGCTCTTTGAATATCGGACCAACAGTCTGTCACTCCCACTACCGGTGTCCCGTCTGTGCAATCAAAATGATTCGGTTTCCTTGATCTATCAGCTGAATTTATATCATGTTCGTACCATTTTGGAAGAGAGAAATCAGAGTGTTCGCCAAAGACATTCATGTTAACTGTACCACCCTATACTAAAGACGTGAACATCAACAAACTCAAGTCTGCTTGCATGTCAGTGACAGCTTCGAACGATCGAAGGGCAAGGTCGCCACCGGAATAAAAAAAGACAACCGTGATCTACTCACAGCTTTTTACGCAAGAGATAGGGAATGTTATTGTTCACATTTGGGATGTTTGGGGCCACAAAATCAGAAGTCAGGCACACTTCCACGGAGTTTTCGAATGATTTGTATCAGAACTGTTCACTGTTAGTGATCTGGTCGTGCAGCCGCGTACGTTCATTCATGAACAACACCTTTAGAAACAGCGCCACAAAATACGCTTCGAAGGGGACACTGATGCCACAACCGGATCATCCCACGTAAGTCTAGATATCTGTCCAGATAGTTTAAACAGACTTCATTTCACCACGCTTAACCTTTTACGTTAAATCAAATTGAAAGTTGCGAAAGTAGTCAGGTGCGTCACGCACATGGGGATCGGTAGTCGTACATTGTAAATGGATATAGCTCTATTATATAATGTCTGTGGAAGCTCAATGCATAACTTATATAGGATGCAAACCGAAATTTGATGCATGTGACTATTTTGTTTGGTTTAATAAAGTTTTTGTAAATATCTCTCGCTCTCATTAATTTCTTCAGTTTTGCCTTGTAGTTGCAAAATGAATGACGTCTCGCGGTTTTTATGAATGAAAAAAGTAGTACCGGTGTGACAGAGGTCACGGTTATCCAATCAAAACGAATAAAACAAGGTCAACATTGTACGACACACGTGTGACGTACGGATTTTGTATCTTACCACCTGTATCTTCACCACGTGGGTAATAACACTTGGTGTTACCCAAGCGATATCTCCTGTCGAAGTGTGAAGATCCGGGGTAGAATAGGTCTTCAGCAACACATGCTTGCCGTAAGAGGCGACTAATGGGATCGGGTGGTCAGGCTCGCTGACTTAGTTGATGCATGTCATCGATCCCAATTGCGTGGATCGATGCTCATGATATCAATCACTTGATTGTCTGGTCGAGACTCGATTATTTACAAACCGCCGTCATATAGCTGGAATATTGCTGAGTTCGGCGTTAAATAAACAACCAACCAAACAACCAACCAAACAACCAACCAACCTGTGGAAGTCAGTTGTGGATGATGAAATGCTTTCACAGCTAATATTTTTCATCTTGTCCCAAATCTATTTTAGTGATAAGCACACATTCTTAAGATTCAGTGTCATACTTTGCCGGTTTGAAGAAACTGGTTCCACAAAGCGAACTTAGTTCAACGGTTGTCGCAGCTCGGTCTTAGCGCTACGCCCTTCACAGTTCGACCACGTTCCACAAATCGATCTTAGTGCTACCGTCGTTTTAAGGTATGGGTACAGCAATGGAAGTGTCAAGAACGTTGAGAAACGAAACTTTAAACAAATCAATCTCATTATAATCAGATCTTAGTTCTCGCTATCGCTAAACAAAGATCTGAGGACAACCCATTACGGGTCACGTCAGAACGACCTTTCATCCAACCAATCAGAGCGTCGCTTACCAGATCATGAAAGTGACAGTCGGAATGTGTTTTCTCATCATGCAACCACGAAATATTTAAAACGGGGTATTCCGAACGACAGTTACGTTATTTATGATTTTATACATACAATCTAGGCCATCTATAAACCATTCCAGAATGTTATTCTTATTAGTTTTAATTTTTTTAATCGAGAATACGTCAGAATATGTTTCGAAGCGTAGTCGCCAGTTTGAAACTTGTGTCGTTAAGCTCGAGAAAGATGCCTCCTGATTGGCTTATGTCGATTTCTTGTCAGTCATTTTATTGGTCGGTCAAAATTCGCGAAAGGTCGTTCTGACGTGACCCGTGCTCAGATCTTTGTTTACCAATAGCGAGAACTAAGATCTGATTTTAATGAGATTGAAAACAAATACGTTTATTGTTGAGGGACACAATTCTTTGACAGCGAATGTTGCCATGGTTACACATTGTCCATGTGGTCAAGTTGCACCAAGTCATACTCTCATACAGCAATGTACATATTTGCAGCTGCACTTCAGTTTTTGAGCCCTAAAATACAACGATTTCCTTAACATGGCAGCTACTTCCTCCTGGGATAGGAAATAAAGGATGTGTTCACTGTTAATAGCTAGGAAATAGCACAGCTTATAACTTATCACACTGTAAAGGACCAGAATAGAAACTGAATTGATTGGACTTCTATGACTTGGGCTCACATACTAATATACACAATAGCATAAACACATGCTGCTATTTCGGTATATTCATGTCTGGCCTATTTGGGAAGACAAATACAACGAGAACCGATAACCTTCTTGCACCAAGCGCACGTCTTCAATGGTTATGAAAATAAAATTGCTTAATATTTATCATTTAATGACAATATGATACTTCAAGTATTATTTAATTGTATAATAATCATACAACACAAGAATGTTCATGTTTTAAATAGTTTGGACTTAACAGATATTTTATTTAGATGTATGAAAGGTTTCTATGACAACGGGCAACAGACAGTGGCAACACGTGACATTATGAAATATCCATCGGAGTACGTAAAACACAAGCATAAAGTAACGCCTTCACAACGTTTTGGCCCCACCCTCACCCCCACCCAAAAAGAAGGTTGTTTTTAGGTTTTTTAAATATAAAAAAAAAAGAGAAAAAAAATGAATCTGTCGTAAAACCGATTTATGATCAGTCAGTGTGATCATACTTATGGAACCATTTTAAACTTTTCAACATTTACTTCTCGATGCAAATACCATATTATTCCCCCAGCATATAACTCTCACGTGACAAGCGAAGCATCATGTCTCCATCTTTAAAAGTAAACAGTTAAATAACAGGACATAATACTGACATTATTTAGGATATATGTTTAATATTGGTTATCGTTGTGACCAGGTTAGGGTCTTGGTGATTTACAGTGGAAATGGTATCCTTCCTATTCTCTGAGAACATAAATCACGCTCTACGAACTTGTTACATAAGAGATATTGATTCATCCTTTGAGATAAAGTAGGAGACAGATCGTGATTCTGAATCAGAGTCTCACCGCTTCCCCATGTGGCATCAACGTCAGTCGTTTCCGCTCCTGTAAATCAAACGTGAAGTATGTTTGCAACCCGATTTCTTGTTTTTTAGGAGTGCAAATGCATTGACGTATTGAGCCTTATGTTCCGTCAGTGCTACGTGCGCTCGTGCCATGTCGGTATGGCCATGGTTGTCCAGTTGACGCCGCACACAAAATATGTGTTTCCTGTTTCCTTGTCGAATTGAAATTTCCCTCGGTTTCTTTAGCAATTTGAGTATCTGCTGCGAAACCGAATTTAGAATTAATAAAATGTTATGTACATATGTTTAGATTTGATAATATGCATTGTAGTTTTGTCATACACGCGTAGACCGCCTCCGTGGTCTAGTGGTAGAGCGTCCGCCCGGAGAGCGGAAGGTCCGGGGTTCGATCCCCGGCCGCGTCATACCAAAAGACGTTAAAAGATGGTACTTGTTGTTACCCTGTCTGGCGCTTGGCATTAAAGGGGTAAAACAAGGACTGGTCGGCTCGGAGTCAGTATACTGTGTCTGAGTGGGGTATTCATGTTAAACTGCGGCATGGTATCTCAGTGGGCTATCACTATAAATCGGCATGAGTCCGGACTAGTACAAGCAGCCACACAAACACACACACGTACACGCACGTCGCTATATGAGTGCAATAATCTTGGACGCGACGTTAAACCCAATTTCACCTCACCTCACCTCACCTCACCTCACCTCACCTCACCTCATACACGTGACGATTCTGAATTAGTACCAATGACCATTGGCATAGGACAATGGGACATGAGCATGGACATGGCTGTGATGGGGGCGCTCTGCTTGTGGCACTGAAGGGGGGGACCACCAGTGAAGATCTGGGTCAGAAAAGGTCTTCAGCAACGCATGCTTGTCATAAGAGGCGACTAACGGGATCGGGTGGTCAGGCTCGCTGACTTGGTTGATGCACGTCATCGTGTCCCAGTTGCGTGGATCAGTGCTCATGATGTCAATCACTGGATTATGCGGACTTTATCATTTACAGAGCCCCGTCATATAGCTAGTTAGGCGTGAAACAACAAAAACAAACAAACTAACAAATGAAACGGTAACGCTGAGATGGTGGTATTGTGGTGGTGGCACTATGGTGGTGACAATCTGATGGTGACACTGTGGTGGTGACAATGAGATGGTGACAATCTGATGGTGGCAATGAGATGGTGACACTGTGATGCTGGCAATGAGATGGTGGCACTGTGATTGTTGCAATGAAATGGTGACACTGTGATTGTGGCAATGAGATGGTGACACTGTGATTGTGGCAATGAAATTGTGACACTGTGGTGGTGGCAGTGAGATTGTGACACTGTGAGTTTGGCACTGTGATGTTGGCACTGTGATTGTGGCAATGAGATGGTGACACTGTGATGTTGGCGCTGTGATTGTGGCAATGAGATGGTGACACTGTGATTGTGGCAATGAAATGGTGACACTGTGATGCTGGCAATGAGATGGTGAAACTGTGATTGTGGCACTGTGATGGTGCCTCTCTGATGGTTGCACTGTAATGGTGACACTGAGAAGGTGGCAATAAGAAGGTGGCAATGAGATGGTGACACTGTGATGGTGACACTGATGGTGATACTGATGGTGGCACTGTATTGAGCCTACTAGCCTGTCGTCTATCAAGTGCCTGACAATGTTCATGTATCTGTACATAAACCAAAGGTGACACTTGGAACGACATGACACTATTCGGACGAAATAACGATCTGCTGTTCTTTTGGAAAACAACATGTCTTTGTTATGGAATTTACTGAAGAGAGTTGTCATGCAATTCTTATTATTTTATCTTACAGATTTATATACATAAAGATGGTTTGGGTGATCCTAACACAGTCAGGCTGGTTAGGTTCATCATCAGCTCAGGGCCCTTGCCTCTCTTCAAGCAGCTAAGACAGCGAATTGGAGTTCTCCCAGGAAGCACCGCCTGGTAGGACCCACCAAGAACGTTCAGGAGAATGTGAAGACTCCCCGACACAGCAGCCTTCTGCATTACCCAGATTGTTAGAAGCGCTGGATCCTGGCAGCAAACCCGGATCAGTCAACATATTGGGAGGTACCACACCTGAGGCACCGAGAACAATGGGGGAGTCGAACAACTTGGTACTTAGGATGCAAGCGTGACATTGCATAAGTGAGGTTCGCATATTTGCCATGTGTTTCCTGAATATTGTCAATCGTGTTAGTCCAAGGGCACTGAGATTTCCTTGGATTTATAAAAAAAAGACAAGGTCAGGTTTTCCAATACGCCCGCTACATGTTCTGGGTCTTACCATGGATGGATCTCTGTAAAAAATGGATCGAGCCACGCCGTCATGTCGCTTAAAGCCAAAGCTGGCCATCCATGCTTGTCTTGGAGTCCTTTACTATTCTTGTCAAAGGCATTCGTACAACGTGCCCCTATGCATGAAGTATATATTAATTATCATTATTTGTATTACCATGGTTACCGATGTCGTTGATTCTTTTATAAATAGCAATAATATTCCACTCATACAGCATGTCTCCACACCGAGGCATAATCGGGATTCGTATCAATAAGCATTCAAAATAGCATTCTCAGCTCCCTGGGAAGTATACAAATATTGTTCTAAATATTCGTTGTATAACGTGAGCAGCATGTGACATAACGAGGGAGCAACGATGGGATAATGATGACAGACGCTCACCCCGGACCAGTCGGCATGAAATTAGACTGAGTTTGATGTAAGACGTAACTCATGACTGGAGACGAGGAGGAGACGTACCGTTGTAGTACGTCTGTGGCTAGGTATGCACATAACACTGTCGATACAGACAGGCCACACATCCATCTATTGCAGACTGTGCTTAACCCCTATGTAAATATACTCCTTGATGTCCATCGGCTGTGACGTCCATTGTAGATAATATTAGTAATTATAGCCAAGGACTCCCCAGCACATGTCAAAGCTCCGTGCACCACCTACAACAGAATGCTATTCATTGTGTACAGTAAAGCTCGCTGCAGCATCAGCGCTAAGACTGTTAAGCGCTGTACTGGTGAAAAGGCTGTTAAGCGGCCAACTGTTAGTCCGTCCTGATGCTACTTTGGGTCCGGTTACAGCAAGGGTGTTTATTGTTTGTTGTACCCAGGGCCTTGTTTTCATATCCTGAAGATATTGAATAGATCACAAAGAATGCTTTTAACTTGGAATGTCATCATCTGGTTTCTTCGACGATCTACCCTCGAGTACGTGTGTCCTAAATAAAACTTGTGCGATATGATAAAATATATGTAATCAAAGCGATGTTCATGACGAGAATATTCTCCAGAAATAGTTTCATTAAGAACGAAAGTTCCGCCAATTTAGTATCCAAAACGTGAATCCATAAACAGTACATGTATTTTTATAGAATCATTGGTTAAAGTGGTACTATTTCAAAACATATTTCGAAAACCAAAAAATCTTCACTTGAAGAAAGATTGTCAAAAGTTTTGCAATGAATTTTTTTTTTTTGCAGTTTCCAGTTGTCACAGACTGTCGGACAGTCTGACAAAAAATTATTTAAGAAAATATAAGCATACGATTTTACTATATATTTGGCAACATCAATAATTTCAAATACGTTTTCTGAAAACTTTCGATTTCGTGTTTGACGCATCGGGAAATCAAAAAGAAGACCCTTATGGGCGAGGTCTGAAAGGGGACGGACCATTCTTTTCACTGACACATGGATAGATAATACGTGTCCTACATCATGCGCCACCACATTTCTAACGAATACCGCTCCTCCTCACTCATTTTAGACTATTTGATAATGTCAGTAGTCCAAGCCTTACATTATATTGAAGAAAGAAGTCTAGTGGTCAGTGTTACGTGTCGATTCCCAAATTGACACAATATGTCAACCCTTAAATCTGTACGTAAAATAATTTAGTGTCAAACCAACCAACAAAAACTTGAACATCACTGAATATTCCACATGTTTCTATGACGTTTGACCTCATTCCATGCTATTCCGGAAGTTTACAGATAATTCGGGCATCAAAACCTTCCTCACCAATGATTACATTAAATAGTACTTCATTCCTGCCAACTAATCATTATCCAAATACAATGCAATGAACTTCTACTGAATCTTAACAGAAATATTGTGTTACAGTTTCAATCATTGTTGAACAATGAATTACACTGCTATTTAATGGCTCATATGTTTCATACCAATATGTCAATGTTTTCAGCAAATGTCTGCGAATGTACATTTCATTCCGTAAATTGAATTTTGAATCATCTCATATCAAAATGGGTCAGCAGTAAATAAATCAACAAAATGTAACATCCTTCTGAAATAAATAAAACATAGAAAAAAATATATTAAACGTTAACGTCGAGGGACAACTCAACCAGTCTAGATCATCCTCCGAAATGATTCCATTAGGTGTAACAGGCAAAACAGCGGTGAAAAATATATGAATGGATCACTGAAAATTAGTGATGACACTAGGTGTTCTCGAAAAGGTAAGCATGTCCTGTCATGGCGGCCAGCAAGGTGACGTGAAACAAAAACGTTGACAAAACTTGGATCCGTGTGGTTGAACTCGGCAATTATAGTCAGTTGGTCATTTCAGTAATACAATGAACTGTTCATGTTGTCTCCGGGCCACAATATACAGAGTAGGACAAATGCATCACCAGACTACAGACCTAACACAGCAGCAACAGTCACATCATATTTCGTAGTCTCCTGTGAATGAGTCGGGTGCCTAAAACCGTCATAATTCTGGCGAGTTGTCAAAACCTTCCCACATTCTGACCAAAGATTGAATTCTTTGAGTACGTAAATCTTATCTTCAGTCGGCCATGACACATGGACTAAACATGAAAATATATGTGTACTGATTTAACCAGTTCATCAAAAGCTATTAAAAGTGTGTAGCCTACACATTTTTGGAGTAACCCTCCAAGTATTTTTGGAGGGTTATTAAACAAAGTACGAGCATTTAAGTCTCTCCTGATCACATCCATTTTGGACGTAACAGTACGGCCAATCAAGAATACAAACCTCCACCAATTACTTCCAACGCTCTGTTTACCTATACGAACACACATACCGGAAACTAGACATTAATGTGTGCAGAAACCAAGTTCTATTTTTGGTCGACTATGGAAGAGTCGACACGCGAAAAAGATTAATGACGCTAAAAGTAAGGGTTAGTCCAGAAAAAAAGGCTACCCTCGCTGACTCCCCAAACCACTAATTTAACAGTTCGATGGAACAAGCAGCATCCAATCGGCTGTAAACTAACGTGTCATCCTGGGCCCCTGACACGAACTCCCGCGGGATCCGCCATTTGATACGATCCAAGTTCCGTAAACTTTATGATCGCCACTCAGTGATCCATTGTAAGTAGACAAGCCATGGTGCGTCAACATAAACGTTAGTATGCAATTTGGTTCAACACTAACATTGATGGATCGCCTGTCATAGCTTCCTTCGTTTTCTCGCTTCGTTTTTGAACATGTTTATAGACTCCACCTGACGGGAATATCTTTGACAGATTCCGTTTCCAGTAAAATTCACGGGAATAATTTTTGATGAGGTGCCGCAAAACCCGTAAATCACTGCAAGTCGTTTCCCAGCAAGATGGCGGTGACGTAATTCTTATTGCAGACGTTACCAGCAGGGGAGGCAACTGCGGATGAGAATTCCTCTCCTTAAGGCTTCATTACGCGACCGTAAAAAGGTTAATGTTATAGCAATCTGAGCTGTTTTTGCTCGGTAGTGTATGAAAACAACACGCGAGGGAACAGGACGCAGGAAGGGTTGAACCGAGGGCTGAACACACTGACGTAAAAACGTCATACCCACGCTCACGTAATGAGCTTTGAAGATGAAATCGTGATTTGTGAAATATCTCACGAGTGTTCTTCTCGAATTGAGAACGAACATCGGGTTAAACAGTTGAAAGCTCTCTCAATGGTTTGATGTTCCTGAAGGAATGATGATGGCTGTTCACCAAGGATTTCCAATTGTCCTCCCTAGTGTTATCAAAGAATTCAACCCTGTCAGAATTTTATGTGTTGGTAACCGATGCTATCTGCCACGACAGGCAACATTTCTCAGCAATCAAACCGTTTGGGAAATCCCATGAATAAACACATTTTCATTTGTCGTTGTTATTAAATGCCTTCAACATGACAAGGTTGGACGAGATTGTGTTGTAGCATCAAACGATTTCATACATGAAGAATTTGATATTATTATATTAAACTGATAATTCGATTTAAAAAATAATAATTTCATTTTCTATAACTACATGTATCCAGATGGCGTTCCCAGAAGATGCTCTACCCGTGTAGACTCGGGACGAATGCAATGTAATCAACCTGACCACAGAAACATATTCACAGCGATTGCAATGACATCGGGTGTTTGAGAAATAGGTGTTTCGCACATCCTGCTCTACGAGTGAGTGAGTATTGTCTTCCGCCGCTTTTAGCAATATTCAAGCAATATCATGGCGGGGGACACCAGAAATGGGCTTCACACATTGTACCAATGTCGGGAATCGAACTCGGGTCTTCGACATGACGAGCGACCGCTCCCGCTATACGAGTCTGTACGACATATCTACGAGGTCATGACTCCAAATATCACACCTAGCGACAGTGTGCGAGACGCGTCCCCAAAACGCAATTCTTCACAAAATCAGTATTGATTCTCTGAAAAACGTCTTACGTTACGATGGGTTAAATCGTTTAGATGGTCAAGCAAAAGAGCGTTTATTTTGGCTCTTTTTCCAATTTATACTCATATACATGTATCTGAAGCGCAAGCTTTGAGTGAACCCGGCCTCAAGTCTACCATGGTCTCCATCCTCTCCGCTAATAGGAAATAAGACTCTCTCTGCAGCTTCATCAACTCCTACGTAACGCATTTACGCCGTGTCAGGCCAGACTCACCGTGAAAAAAAGACATGTAAAATCAACTTTTGTCTCTGACTATAAATACCCTCGGGTTGTATTTTAAGAATCATTGGTCCAATTTTCCTCGAATTATTGCTTCAGCTACTATTTACCCAGCGTTCATATTCGATTTAGTTTTGAGCTTCGGCGCCGGAAGTGAGACGTAAGTAATCACGTTCATCCATTTGATGCATCTCTGATGTGAAAGAGACGGTGTATGGAAACGGCAAAACAAACTGTAGATTTGTTTATCCAATATTATTAATTACCATTTAACTATAGGTAAACGAACAACATTGTACTCTAACTCATTCGCGCTTCCGGCAGCAAGGCTTTAGTCGTCCTTGATTCATCTGACGGCCTGTATGGTAGATAATCAATTCACTGTTCACCACACAAAGTTTCAGCAAATACTTCTTAACAAAAGTTATGAAACAATAATATATATTAATGGTTCCTGTTTTATTATTTTCATAAAGCAGGTGACTTTAATCATGATTTACGCTTCTAATCCAATACAAATCGTCACAAAAGCAGCCACATTACTAAATACAGAAAACACCATCGGGCAAGCGGGCTAACGCTCCACCGTTCCGCGTCCCATCTCTACCCTGATTGAAAGCAGTTCAGGTGTAAATACATGATAAGGTTTTGATTAGCGTCCTCGAATACGCAATTATGAGATAGGTTCATGAAATAGGAATCCCTCTGTCGCGTAAATCACGTTGTAAACAAATTACCCGGCACACATCAAAGGACCCGCCATCAATACTTCAGCTGAACTGGATCGCCGGCACGATGGCAAATTTTAACTTTACAGTCAAATAAATCCCCTCCATTGCCATGGTGATGAAATTAAAGATTTTCATCATTAGTTTGTTCTATGTGAACAAAATTAAGACATTAATCAGCGCCAGCTTCTGGCTACATCTATATTGTCTGATCACATGCGATGTGTGATCATAACCCTGTGCATGGCGATTAACATTTATTTTATGAAATCCCCTTAATTCTCTTTTATCTGTTCATTTCATGTCAAGCATCATTTCTTTATCGAAATTGTATTATATGTGTCATAATAGATGTGCTGCTGGACCAAGGTTATTGAACAATCACAAAAGAAGGTTGTTTAACGTTAACATTTTGTTTGCTTTGTTTTTTGTTTAACGCCGAACTCAGCGATATTCAAGCTATATGACGGCGGGCTGTAAATTATTGAATCTGGACAAGACAATTCAGTGATTGACATCATGAGCATCGATCCACGGAATTGAGATACGATTACATGCATCAATCAAGTCAGCGAGCCTGAGCACCCTATCCCGTTAGTCGCCTCTTACGACAAGCATGGGTTGCTAAAGATCTATTTCAACCCGGATCATATCAGGTCGAGTGTACACATCTACGGGCCGCCTCCGTGGTCTAGTGGTAGAGCGTCCGCCCGGAGAGCGGAAGGTCCGGGGTTCGATCCCCGGCCGCGTCATACCAAAAGACGTTAAAAGATGGTACTTGTTGTTGCCCTGTCTGGCGCTCGGCATTAAGAGGCTAAAACAAGGACTGGTCGGCTCGGAGTCAGTATACTGTGTCTGAGTGGGATATTCATGTTAAACTGCGGCATGGTATCTCAGTGGGCTAGCACTCTAAATCGGCATCAGTCCGGACTAGTACAAGCAGCCACACAAACACACACACGTACACGCACGTCGCTATATCAGTGCAAAAATCTTGGACGCGACGTTAAACCCCATTTCACCTCACATCAGTGATCGTAACGTGGTACGACAGTCGTAAATGTAAACGCAGTTATTACGACCATCATAAACACATACGCAGTAATCTTGAAATGGTGCTTCGACTATCATAAATACCAAAAGAGAACTTGACATGCAAATTATACTAATACATGTACGATCTTCGCAAATCTATTCTAACCCGGGTCTTTAGTGTCTTTAGTGTTAACAATGCAGGCCAACATCCCCCTACTCAGCGGCATGTGTGGCACCCATGACGTTTGTAAACCATCTAGAAAGCACAGCGTTGTAAACCGAGGAGTGAGTGAGTGAGTTTGGTTTAACGCCACTTTTAACAGTATTCCAGTTATATCGCGGCGTGCCAGCTTAATGTGGGAGGAAAGCCCGATGTGATGCAGGTCTAAGCCGTTTACCACTTCAGAGAAACCCACGAGCAAACCTAGGAACATAATCGGGGCGAACCGGGATTCGAACCCACGGTCATATGTTTCCGGCGTGCCCAAGGGACGCAACTCTGCACAGCGAATCGCGGCGCCTTAGACGACTGGGCCACCCGTGCCCCCGAGGAGCAAATGAAACTAAACGTCACAGTTCAGTTTATCATGTGTTTGACTTTCACTTCTAAATAGCTTAAGTATAAAATGTCAAAAGCAACAGAACAGGATGTGTGAGTTCTTTAGTTTATCGCTTCCATTGTGTCCCTGTTCTCGTGACATCGATCCGACTATGAAAACCTATAAAGTAAAAACATTGACGCGTTTAATCCCGAGATCGAGAAATGAAAGTAAAACACTAGACTAGCATCTAGTCGAAATGAACATATCTTACAGAAAAGTGCAGTTGTTAAATAATCTTAATAAAAATATAATAAAAAGAAGCCCAGAGACCTTCATTTTCATGATACTGCAGTAATCTAGACTTGCCAAACACTATCGACCATGGGTTGTATTGGATATACAGTAATCTACGGTTATAACGAACACGCTTATAACGAACTGACCGATATAACGAACGGATTTTTTAGTCCCAGCCATTTGATGTATATATGCTGTATATATGCTTATAACGAACTACGGTTATAACGAACTAAAATTAGTGGTCCCTTTGAGTTCGTTATAACCGTAGTTTACTGTATTTGTATCTGGGTCTGTATGACAGACAGACCAGTAAAACACCAGAATTCCCTTGCAGGCATGGCGCTGTAAGTCCCAACTCATGGCGAACAGGCCTTCCATCCAGCCAACATCATCACCATAGTTTCCTGGTATGAAAGTTGAATCAATCAAAAGAAAATATGGCGGAGAGATTTCCTGCCAATGTGTGATGTGATTACCACCCTACAAGCCTTCCCCTACCATTGACGCTTGTAAGCGTCATTACCCGGCCAAGTTGTTGGACTGAAGAATTACAAGAGCGCCAACGCCATCTGCAGACCCAGCTCGTACTCTCCCCGACGGGTATTCTCATAAACTACTTATTAATTAGAATATGTTTCTTTTAGGTCCTACTATATACACAACTGCTCTCCTTGCTTTCACGAGTTGTGTTAGGAACACAACCCTCTACACACAACCGTCTTCCCTGTGCACCAAGTCACCACTAGCATCAAGGGATGATTATTTTCGCTGCATATTGTGAGTGATGTATTTTGACATTCTATTTGCTCTGGGATTTAGGCGTAAATGATTAATAGGTGTACGATATATGCACACCGGCAAAAGCTCCGATGCATAGCCATACATTGGCTTTGATAATACCTTCATCGGAATCGGAATTAATTACTGTGGATGTTTACGTGCAGTCTCCTATTACTACTACATTTATCAATCTCAGGGAAATAAAACCATTATATACATAACATCAAAAGAACATACGTTGTAGGCGATCGGACATAGTAGTTCCTCCAGCATCAGCTCATCGGAGTCACCGACTGATACCCATCGTCATGTTTGTTCACTTTAGGATGTGCGCACCGCGTACTATGTGACCTTCACCTTGAACCCCAAGCCTCGTTTTAGGCCAGGAACGACAATGGTCTTACCCTGAAGAAAATGTGTGTTAAATATAATTGTGGAATTAATATTGAGATGGAAAGATGGCTGAATAGTTTTTCAGCAACGAGGAAAATGTAAGTGTATATCTTTTTGCCTGGCAGTTTAGATTTAGTTGTATTGGAATTGATTTCTAATAATGATGTTTGTAATGAAACCGATGAAATTCTTGATTCACCCATTGCACGGAAATATATCGAAATCAGTTAAAAATAATGTGAGTCCTTGCATAGGTGGTCTTATTCCATAATTCTTTACGTATTCTTCCGTTCTTTGGAAACTTCCTCTTTCCCTAAACTTATAGAGGAATAAATCCGTGTAATATATTTAGTAATATGTTTATGTCAATTATTAACATATCTTTTATTGAGTAATTAAACAAAATAGCAGCGGAACAAGCAGGGTGTTTAACTTCTTTCAGTGGCATTTAGAAGTTGGTGTGATGAAGTAAGTTCTATGGATGGACAGCTTCTTTAAGCAGGATGTAGACAAAGATACTCCACCAGGGACAATATTTTTATATCGTAGTCTGTTATAGACAGATACATAAAAAGTAAATGTGTTAGGTTGTATTAAATATTTGTCGATTTTTCCAATGCTCAAATAGTATTTCGTTCAAATTGAATTAGTGTGCAATAAAAAAAATGCGAAATCACTTGTGAATTTTCTTGCAACTAAGGTGTTAGACAAGGGTGTGTTTTAAACCCGTTTCATTTTGGGTTTTTTAATTAATGAACTTGAAGATGGTATTCAGCTGTTCCGAAACAATCAAAATGTTCATAATGCTTTTTGTAGATGATATTGTAATGTTTTCAAGTAAAGTAAAATGACTACAAATCATCAGTAACCAATTAAAGCTGTATTGTGAAACTAACGGTAAATATAGAAAAAAAAACTAAAGTATTAGTTTTCGAAAAGGGAAACAAACTTTTCTATAACGAAAGGCAGGCACTTCAGAGGCTAAAGTCTAGAAGTCGAATTTTCATATAAATATTTGTTAGTGACCTTTAATTGGTATTTTACAAAGTTTACAAAGTGTCAAGGATATTTCATATCCAACGTTCATTTCTTCAAAATATTCGACATGAGGGTTGCGCCAGTTCTTTAGCATTGATCTGAAATTAGGCTTTCAATGGATTTTATTCAATAGAGTTGCCTTTCAAAGACCTAATAGAATTGTTGTCTTATATGCATGTAAATATTTCTTTGTGTCTAACACTGTACGTCAAATGTCATGGTTTACGGCCAATGTAGAGGTTGCAACTTCACACGTTACAGTGTATACGACATCTAAAGTATTGGATTAACCGCATAATATGGCATGTCACAGATTACAAAAGAAATGGTATGTATTTGCTGCATGAAAGAACTGACATTCATCATTGGGGTTATCATCAGGTAACACATATTTGGGGTTATCATCAGGTAACACATCATTGGGCTTATCATCCGGTAAACTGTCTACCAAACGAATGTGGATTTAGCTGTTTGGCGAGATCAGGAAGTACGAAACAATTCTGAAACTTTTATGTCGGTAATACGCCAACGACTTATGAATATATATTCTCCAAAATGGTTTTCAATTTCATTTGCACGAAAATGCTTTTTGAATATATTTTTAATATCCCATATGTATGCCGAACTATATCTCATTGACATAAATCTGAGAGAAAGTTAGAGTTGCGCTGGCCGAGTTTAAATGTAGTTCTCATGGTTTAGTGATTGAACAGACGCTTAAATATAAGAGCGAAATTAGATTGTGTAAAAATGACCTTAATGTAAAAGACGAGTTTCACTTTTTTATTTGTCTGCAGTTAATATATGAGTGTATGGAAAGAACAATACTTTAAATGCAAATGTTATGAAAACCTAACTCTGCAGGAACATACTGTACCGTCTTCGCACAATACCCGAACTGTGAAGAAGTCCTATGTACATATATCATTCATCGTATCCCAATTGCGTGGATCGATGCCCATGATGTCAATCACTGGATTTTCTGGTCCAGACTCGATTATTTACAGACCGCCGTCATATAGCTGGATATATTGTTGGGTGCGGCGCTAAACAATAAACAAACAAACAAGCAAAGAAACAAACAAACATATAACATTCAATGTTAAGAACTGATATATAAAATAAAAACCGTCCCCAAAAGATATCATGTGCTATGGGCCTGTTGCATTCTGTGGGGGAAATAAAATGTACTAAAGCAGTATACGTATCGCAAAGTCACTTAAATAGGACAATACCCCGGGCGTATCCGTTTAAAGGGTTCATGCATCCTAACAATGTTTGTTTATATTTGTTATAATATCGCACTCTGCAATATCTCAGCTATATGACGGCGGTCTATAAATAATGGAGTCTGGACCAGACAATCCAGTGACTGACATCATGATCATCGATCCACGCAATTGGGATACGATGACATGCATCAACCAAGATAGTGAGCCTGACGATCCGATCCCGTTCTTACGTACAGGTTTGAAGGGTGTATATATAGCAACATACAGGACGGTGGGGGTAGCCTTGTGGATGAAGTGTTTGCCCGTCACGCCGAAGACCCGGGTTCGATTCCCCACATGGGTACAATGTGTGAAGCCGTTTTCTGGTGTCCATGATATTGTTTTAATATTTCTAAAAGCGGCGTAAAACCATACTCACTCACTCGTGTGAGTGATGGGTTTACATGTATCGTCCCACCCCGGGTAAAAGCCTTTAGGTCTACATGTCTCGTAACACCCCGGACATATCTGTTTAAAGAGTACGTGTGTCGCAACACACAGCGGGTACTCAGATGGGGGTATGTGTATCGTCCTACCCCGTTCATACCCGTTTAAAGGGTACGTGTATCGTAACACCCGGAATACACCCATGTACTCATCATATACAGACTACACCTTGAAGCAGAGTCGCTTGGGTGGCACGGCTCACCGCCAATGTACTCGGTGGCAAAACCGTCTCCCGTGTCTCAAACGAGTGCTGTGAGTAAGTTCATTATTCGGTAAGAACTATGTTTCGACGCGGAGGAACATCGTCATTTTCTCACTTACACTCATATCACGTTTACTTTCAGCTCTGACATTGAAGTTTGTTTTGTATCATGTGCAAAACGTCTGAAGAAAGCCCAAATTACAGAAAACGTTTAAGTATTTTTCTTAAGCTATCTTTAAACCGCGCTTGTTTCATCCTGTCGAGGCAATCCTGCTCAAAGTTGATACAGCTCGCGAGAGAAGCGCGTGCCTTTCCCTGACACCCCAGGTTGTGGGTGTGGCTTTCTCTCACCTGCACCACACTTGCACACAATACTGCCAGAACCAGGCGTGCGGAGAGATACGTCTACCTTGCTAAACACGTGTCAAGACCTTAAAGTGCTGGCCATGTTGCTCCAACTCCTACAATATTATATTAGGAAGGAGATCTAAGAACGATCCATGTCACACTGGCAGCTGGCTAAATGGCGCGCTGCTTGGTAAACAATCGCTGGGACGTTTACACACGGGGAAACCTACACGATCCAAATTACGACAATTTCGGAACACCATATGTGGCCCTATTACGGTAATTATACTTTATTTATCCCATAGCGCTGGGAAAAAACTGACAGGCTTCAAATTCCTGTTTTGTTGTGAGCATCACCAGAGACGTTTGAACGGTAACAACGGCAGAAGTGCGAGCAGACGACCCTAGTCGTACAGGTGTACCTCGCGCCATTGCTCTTTGAAGCCATCATTTTACCGAGATACCCATTTCTTTTTCCTCTTTTAAAGAATCCGACTGTAACAGATTGGGATCTGGATGATAATTATTTAGCTCGTTTAAAGAATACTTTTCATCTTGTCAAACAAATAGATGATAGCGTCCCGTTTTAGTTTGACCAATTGCCCCCCGAGAGTGTTGCGCGTATGTCTGTGGGCATATGGCATCTGTCATTGGCGTCAATGAATCACCACTCGGGTACGTTTGTCACTGTCTGTTAAGGATAAAGAGACATTCCAAAGTGTCCTGAAATTGTTTTCTGTAAGTACCTTCTGAAGTGTTGTTCCACACATAAACAGAATATCACAATCGTTGTCTGCAGACCTTCTGTATTAGGGATCTATTATTGCCCACGGGATCGGGCGGTCAGGCTCGCTGACTTTGTTGATGAATGTCATCGTATCCCAATCGTGTAGATCTGTGCTCATATACGTCAGACCCGTGAAGGTCCGGGGTAGAATAGGTCTTCAGCAACCTATACTTGCCGTAAAAGGTGACTATGCTTGTCGTAAAAGGCGACTAACGGGATCGGGTGGTCAGGCTCGCTGACTTGGTTGATACATGTCATCGATCCCAATTGCGCGGATCGATGCTCATGATATCAATCACTGGATTGTCTGTTCCAGACTCGATGATTTACAGACCGCCGTCATATAGCTGGAATATTGCTGAGTGCTGCGTTAAACAACAAACCATTCAACCAATCATATACGTCAATCACTGGATTGTTTGGGCCAGACTCGAATATTTACAGACCGCAACTGTATGGCTGGAATGTTGCTGAGTGCGTTTTTCAACAACAAACAAACAAGCAAACAAACAAACTAGTTTTGTCCAGTATATGTAATACTCTCAAATCATTTGTGGAACCCTCTGGGAATTCCGAGACAGAATATCTCACAATCAGACATCAACTACTTATACCTTTTAAATTAAAATATATTTTCTGTCACATCGGGCCTAACTGTCGGCGTTTTATGTCGCTAATAATCACATCTATGAAGTCACTGAAAAAAATGGCTGTTCTCGTTTTCACAAGATCATTAAAATCAGAAACGACGGTATGCTTAAAATATCCATAACAATATAATGGCGCGGTAGCCTCAGAGCTTGTAAGAAAGTTCACCATTCTCATTAAAATCAGATCTTAGTTTTCGCTACCGCTAAACATAGATCTGAGGACATCCCATAACGGATCACGTCAGAACGACCTTTCGCGAACTCTAACCTACCCATGAAATGACAAGAAATCGACATTAGCCAATCAGAAGGCAGCTTTCTCGAGCTTTACGACACAAGTTTCATACTGGCGACTACGCTTCGAAACATATTTTGACGTATTCTCGATTAAAAAAATTAAAACCGATAAAGAGAACAATCTGGAATGGCTTATAGGTGGCCTAGATTGTATGGATATAATTAAAAAAAACGCAACTGTCGTTCGGAATACCCTCTGTTAAAATTTTCGAGGTTGCATGATTAGAAAACACATTCCGTCCGTCGCTTTCATGATCTGGTAAGCGACGCTCTGATTGTTTGGATGAAAGGTCGTTCTGACGTGACCTCAGATCTATGTTTAGCGAGAACTAAGATCTGATTTTAATGAGATTGGAAAGTTCACCTGACACAACCTCCTGTGGGATAATCCTCAGGTGATCACATAGAGAGAAAGTTTAGTAAAAGAGTGAGTGAGTGTGTTTTTTACGCCGCTTTTAGCACTATTCCAGCAATATCCCGGCGGGTGACACCAGAAATAGGCTTCACGCATTGTACCCATCCGGTCTGATCGGGTCTTCGGCGTGACGAGCGAACGCTTTAACCACTAGGCTACCCCACCGCCCCGTAGTAAAAGATCTTTTTAATGACATTGTCGTTGTTATTGATTATTTGCAAATTGTTTTCGAAAAAATCTATATTTCCTTTAATGGCTGTCAGGCCCAGAGCATTAGACAAAAAATAACAACCTGTGTGTCAATGTGAAATATATATACAATTATATTAGGCCCCACGTGAAACTTATATCCTCAACGCAAAGACAGTGGCATCTTTAGGTTCATATCATGGATGGTTCTGTCATGTACTTGGACATATGGCATGGTGTCACTGACATCGTATGACGTTATTCTCAATGTATAGAGGTCTCGTGTTAGGAAACCAATTTATAAAGTAATTCTTTCATTAACTCGTTGAGATAGACACAGTGTTTGGCCAGACAGTCTCGATGCCCTCTAGACCATCTGTACTGCTTTCTGAGTGGGATCTTGTAATATTGGAAAGGGAGCGGCTTGATGGGATTTTACGAGACTAACCGCAGATTTATAGCAATATCTCAAGACAAGCACTGGTTCGCCTGGATCAAATACGATAATTTACAGATCACCGTTATTTATAGCTTGAAGAGTGCTGACTGAGGCAAGAAACATCATTCACTCATCCATTAAATCATCGGACCATCTCTGGTCGTAACAATACAAGGGATTGAACTCTTCTAGTGCTACTTGTCATTTGAGCTTAAGGGACGGTGGGGTAGCCTAGTGGTTAAAGCTTTCGTTCGTCACACCGAAGACCCGGGTTCGATTTCTACATGGGTACAATGTGGGAAACCCATTTCTGGTTTCCCCGCCTTGATATTGCTGGAATAGTGCCCAAAGCGGCGTAAAACCATATTCAATCACTCATTTGAGATTGATGTATGGATCAACATATTGACCCTCATTCTCAGCACCATCAACAATCCACCCCCTGTCAACACGCAGAATCGTTGGATAGCACAGTGGTACACGCGTTTGTTCGTATCACCATGGTCCAGGTTCGATCCATTCCATCTGAATTCATCAATGCAGATGGAAGTGCTCAAAGCCATCATTAGGCCACCTAGCGGAAGGACGCTGTGTAATCCTGTACATCACGTGCAGGCAGGATGCAGGGCGACAGGTGGCTGTGATGAGCTCAGGTGAAAGCGACATCCGGGACCTTGATGATCGTCTTCCGTTACGATTGACGTAGTAGTGCGTCAATAAAATCCAACTCCACAAAATAATCTCTGAGCCTCTATTTGCAACAACCCGCTATTTCCTTTGCCACAAATGCTTTGATAAACCTTATTGGCTTCGATCGTGCATTGGTAAAATTCGCAAAGGAGCGCTAGATTTTACAATGGGCGGATGTAAACACTACCTTTCACACCTTAATGATTTTTTTCAGCCATTTTGGTCTTATTTTCCTTTAGCATCGCCGCTGGAATATAAAAAGTCTTTTGATCTGACAACAAGCCTTCATCGTTTAGTGGCCACAAGTAACGTTAATTTGCTTCACAAGCAGAAACGAAAAGGGAGCTTTGGAGATAGTAAAAAACATAGGCAAATCTTGTCAGCGTTTCAACAGCCGCGTATCAAAACTGCAACTTCCACTTTTAATCACGTGACAAAAAGCAGACGACAGATGCTTGAAAATCTCAGTACCACCTCCCATGATGTAAATTCTATGAAACAACATCCCACATTGGAGGCAAGATAAGTCCACCGCCGTTGATGAGGGCTTTGTCAGCTTATTGCTGATGGAAGCCATGTTTCCTCCACAGAAGCATTCAGAACATGTTTTCCTCTTCCTGACAATCGGAAAGTTTGGCTGACTTTATCAATGTCGGAGATACGAGAGTATGGAATCGCCATGTCTACCTGAAAACCACCTCGCTATCCCGCGATACCAGACAAGAATGTGTTAAATAGTACAATCAACACCAGGTACGTGATGTATCCTTGCATCTTAGCGGTATGTAGGGAATGCGATGCTGAACTTGCGACAAGTTGGGAAGCTGATTTCATATTGTGCACCGACGCCGTGATCAAACAGTGTACTGAAACGATACGTCGTTTGCATGCGTGCATGCGTGCACGCGCGGGTGTCTGTTCGTTCGTAACAAGGATTAATTATGTCTGATACTACTTGATAAGAAATAAAAGGAAATCCTGAACTTTAATTACAGTGGAGGAGATAGTGACGGCGATACGGATGTCTCAGTCGTGTCACGATGACCTTTCATTCAGAAAATGAACGCTGGAGGAGGTAAACCAACGGTAGGAAATTCGAACCACACCGGCAGAGCACGACGCCATCTTTATTACTTGACAGAGGCGGATCCAAATGTAGTATGTTGTTGGTAGTAAAATTATCTAGAGAGATGATTTTGATATTTCAGACCTCTCCCTTTAACAAATGCTGGATTCGTCCTTGCTTGAGACAGAACATTCCTATGTGACCGGTGCCCGGTGCCCGGTGCCCGTGCTGTATCATGTGGTCACCTGACCCCAGCGTTAACAACGAACTGTTTTACCGTGCCAAAAAACGGCTAATGTTGTTTGGACGTTGTTAGCATATTTCTGTAGAAACTGTATTGCAGTCATGGTCGGAACCACGCGGTTGGAGTTCTCTCTGCTTGTGGTTAAAACCGTGTGATGGTCAGTTTGATGGTCAGGCCCTGACGTCGTACCCCGATCGTAGTTGATTCCTTCAACAACCAGCATGCATGGCACTGAGTCCATTATTTACAGGCCGCAGTGATATAGATGGGATATTGCTGACATCAGCCGGCGTAAAACAGCATTCAGTCATCCATTCGTCGCTACCTTCTGTACTCCGCACAACTCATTACACAGACAGTGCAGTGTGTCAGTTATACACATCCACGACGTTCTCTTGTGCTGGACCATTGCCAGGGGTGACGGCGACCCTTCTATGACCATATTGAGATTCAAGTTTAGAACAAAATCCAGGAACTTGTGCTTGTCGTAAGAGGCGAATCGGGTGGTTAGACTCGGTGACTTGCGTGTCATCGTACAGCGTGGATCGTTGTTCACAATATCACTCTCTGGATTGTCTGTTCTAGACTCCATTATTTACACACCACCATCATACAGCTGGAATATTGCTGAATGCAGCTTTAAACAACAAACAGGCAAAAAAATCCGCTGAAGATGAGCCATTGCTTCAAGTGGCGACTGTTTCTGATGATGGGTCAAAGTCGTTTAAGGCCACCCCGAAGCAACGACAGCCTCGTTCTGAGTTGAACCATCAGCTGTGAGGTTCCAGTGTCGGCTTTCCAGATCCTCTAGACTTTCATTCAACTAAGCTTGTATTTCCTCAATTCCGTTTGATCGTTAAATTAAAAAGTAATTACTTTGAGTGCACTTGTGATGAGTTGTCTGGAGTTAGGGCAAGCCAACCCAACACATCATCACCTTCACAGCCTGGCCATACAGATGGCGGTGGGAGGCAATGGAACAGAAGGTCTGGTTAGCGCCGACACGTGAACGTCTTTGAAGTGGCCAGGCGCAGGTATTGCACCATCAGGGTCACACCTTCACAAGCAGGGGCGAAGGGAGGCGAGTCAGCGCACAGGCAACTGATGCACCGATGGGATGGATCAGCATGTTTGATGCAGGTGATCTATGCACGTGCATGAACAAATGGTGCATTCTGCAAGGTGCGTGCGAAGTATAAAGGGTTTGGTGTCGGGATGAGAAGCTGATGGATGGATCAAACAGGATTCGTCCTGAAGGTGCTTGTGAAATTCAGGAGTGGGTGTGGTGGCTGTTGGTATGGTTGGGGTTGGGGTGAATGAGTGAGTGAGTTGGGTTTGACGCCGCTTTTAACAGTATTACAGTTCTATCACGGCTTAATGTGGGAGGAAAACCCGAAGTGATGCAGGTCACAGACGTTTATCACTTCGGTGAAACCCACGAGCACGGGTATGGTGCTGACAAACCTAGAAACATAATCAGGGCCAACCGGGATTCGAACCCACAATCATAGGTTTCTGGCGTGTCCAAGGGACAGCGAATCGCGGCGCCTCAGACGACTGGACCACCAGTGCCCCTGGGTGGGGTTAGATGAAGGTACAGTGGTAGACAAAATGACAAGGTTTGTTGTTTATCGCCGCACTCAGCAATTTTCCAGCTATATGACGGCGGTCTGTAACTAATCGAGTGGACCAGACAATCCAGTAATTGACATCAAGAGCATCGATCCACGCAATTGCTATATGATGACATGCATCAATCAAGTCAGTGAGCCTGACCACCCGGTCCCGTTAGTTGACTCGAACGACAAGCACAGTCGCCTTTTACGGCAAGCATGGGTAGCTGAAGACCTATTCTAACCCGGATCTTCGCGGGTCCACTTACAAGGTGAAAGACGTTCTAGAGGGTGTTGTGTTATGGTGCGGAGATAAGGTTGGCATTCACTTAAAGACAAGGGGGAAGTTGCAATCGGAGATTGATTATTTGGCAATGACGGACAAAGGTGTGCTTTGTGCAAGGTGAACTGAAGTACGAGAGAGGATTCGGGGCGTTGTTTGCTGATGATAGACAAAGGGATGCATACTGTGATGAAAGTTATAAGAATATGTTGATACCGGAAGTAGATCAACGAGCCAAGAAGGTGTGTCAGTTTTACGTATTAAAACGGACGTTCGGAATGGCCCGTGGATTCTTTGCTCATAATGAACTACAACTACAATAGCGTGACGTCATCATGATGGCCAAAACATGGTTCACGTGAAGTACAAGAGAGTGCTCGGGTGGATTTATTGGGGATGATTGCATTCGGATGCATTCGGATGCAGACGGATGCATTCTGCAAGGTGTACGTGAGGTACGAGAGAAAACTCGGGCGGATTGTGGAGGATTATTAGTGATGCGTTCTGCAAGCTGCACGTGAAGTACAAGAGAGTGCTCGGGTGGATTTGGGGGTGATTAGTAGGGATGCATTCTGCAAGGTGCACGTGAAGTACAAGAGAGTGCTCGGGTGGATTTGGGGGTGATTAGTAGGGATGCATTCTGCAAGGTGCACGTGAAGTACAAGAGAGTGCTCGGGTGGATTTGGGGGTGATTAGTAGGGATGCATTCTGCAAGGTGCACGTGAAGTACAAGAGAGTGCTCGGGTGGATTTGGGGGTGATTAGTAGGGATGCATTCTGCAAGGTGCACGTGAAGTACAAGAGAGTGCTCGGGTGGATTTGGGGGTGATTAGTAGGGATGCATTCTGAAAGGTGCACGTGAAGTACAAGAGAGTGCTCGGTTGGATTTGGGGGTTATTAGTAGGGATGCATTCTGCAAGGTGCACGTGAAGTACAAGAGAGTGCTAGGGTGGATTTGGGGGTGATTAGTAGGGATGCATTCTGCAAGGTGCACGTGAAGTACAAGAGAGTGCTCGGTTGGATTTGGGGGTTATTAGTAGGGATGCATTCTGCAAGGTGCACGTGAAGTACAAGAGAGTGCTCGGGTGGATTTGGGGGTGATTAGTAGGGATGCATTCTGCAAGGTGCACGTGAAGTACAAGAGAGTGCTCGGGTGGATTTGGGGGTGATTAGTAGGGATGCATTCTGCAAGGTTCACGTGAAGTACAAGAGAGTGCTCGGGTGGATTTGGGGGTGATTAGTAGGGATGCATTCTGCAAGGTTCACGTGAAGTACAAGAGAGTGCTCGGGTGGATTTGGGGGTGATTAGTAGGGATGCATTCTGCAAGGTTCACGTGAAGTACAAGAGAGTGCTCGGGTGGATTTGGGGGTGATTAGTAGGGGATGACAGGGGTACATGGTGGGATGGTCTTTGAAAGTTCAGCAGTAGTGGTACAATTAGGGCCAATGATTTGTCAGGGGATAAAGAAAGCTGATGTGCAGGGTAGACGGGGTGGAGCGATCATCATGGTGATGTACAGGAGGGGTCGGATGGAGAAGACGTGTGAATACCCTTCCCCCACCCACCCCGTCAGGTACGACCCCCTAGCAAGCATATCACTGATGACTAACGGTGTCATGTCAGATCTTGATCGCTAATAGACCACCCTGATGCGACGCAAAAGAGCATTCACTCACCACGCTAACGGTGTCCAAACACAGTCTATACGTAAAACGTTACTGCATTGGTTATGAGGTAGTGGTTAGGGGTTAGGGGCAGAAGGTTGACATACACGCCTAAATACGAAGACCGAAAACGTCGCTTGTTTAAACATTAAAAACAGGCTTGTTTAGATTAGAAAGCGCAAACCTCCCTACATCTGCTAGGAGAAAGTTCCTCTGCACGCCTTGAGCAATAACGGCCGTGTTTACAACGTGAAATAGCAGTAAATGATACTCTGAGCATAATGTCATTCCGCCAATGACATATACAACCTGACAGGTCCCGTGTATACGTTAACGAAACGAAGTATTTCTTTAGTTGAAGCTAGCAAAAATACGCGTGCATGAGCATCAGTTCAAACGGAAGGACTAGTTCTATTTACCCTGAAAATTACCGATTGAAGAGTAAAAGCGTCTACGTAACACCGAAATTCTATATACGAAAACTTGGATGTTTTTAAACACAAAGTTCATTAGCGCCACTCTACTTACGTGTATCATTAACGGTGGAGGTTGGGTCTGCCAAAACAAACATGACATGAAATTTTAACTGTTCGCTCGCACCGGAGAGTGTGTAATTGCTTTTTAAAGATGGCTGCTTGCTATCAGGGGGCTGAGAGGCCATTCAAACGTACGTTATGATTGCTTCAGGAGCTACCGATCTCTTTCCTTTGTTTTTGAACAAAACCATAGATACAAACCACAAGCAATGCTATCTTTAATGCTTGCAGAGAGCGCGATATTGGTAGCACTGGAACTTTCACCGTGATACTCTTGGGTATTTGATTGTCAAAACACGACATCATGACAATCAACAAAGTGATTTGCGAAGATCGTATTAGTATAATTTGCATGTCAAGTTCTCTTTTGGTATTTATGATAGTCGAAGCACCATTTCAAGATTACTGCGTTTGTGTTCGTGATGGTCGTAATAACTGCGTTTACGTTTACGACAGTCGTACCACATTACGATCACTGCGTAGATATGTACACTGACCGTAACACTGCAACTTACGACCCGTGAAGATCCGGGGTAGAATAGATCTACAGCAACCCATGCTTGCCGTAAAAGGCGACTATGTTTGTCGTAAGAGGGGACTAACAGGATTGGGTGGTCAGGCTCGCTGACCTGGTTGATGCATGTCATCGATCCCAATTGCGTGGATCGATGCTCATGATGTCACTCACTGAATTGTCTGATCGCCTTTAACGGCAAGCATGGGTTGCTGAAGACCTAGTCCACCCAGGACGCTTTTATTTTGTAGGCAGACGACCACGTATCCGAAATGTCATCGTCCACGTGCCAATTTCAGATCAAGTAAAATAAATTTGCCCCAGTACAAATATGTGAAATATGTCGATACACGCTCCTGCCATGATGAGGCATATACTTATAGGGCCATCATACGTCTACATGGGATACAGAGCCAGCGATATGACGGAACAAGGGGCGATTATTAACGCCACATCCTCGTTGTCTGTTCGCCTGCACCAACATCGCCATCCCAGACAGTATGAAAGCGATTATTATTCCTGCAGCAGGGAGAATATTCATCTATTCTTATGGATGTTTACTTAAATTCGCACCCACGGCGAGATTCTAATAGAGAGCTATGAGATATTTACCACATCACCCCAACACAAACACCAGGGTTTGTACACCCTTCCCGGAGTCAACACGAACACCCTCGGGGCACAATCAACCATTTCAATTTCTTTGCACATTTTCAAACTTGATTTTCAGTGTCAAAAGGTACATAACTCTCAAAAAAAAAAGATTAAAAACTTCACAATACTATTGAGGAAGGTGAAGACAGTGGAAACTCAGGACCAGACCAAGCGAGACCACCTTCAGACGGGTTACCGCCAGAATAGGTGTCGTAAACTTTGGCAATACTCTACTCGCGCCTAAGTGGGTCTGATTGGGCTATCCGTTAGCACCAATGGCGTCATACGACCCCCCTCTAAGCGTCTTTGATGTGCAGATAATGGTGTTAGACAACTAGTTAAGCTGATACGCTGATCCGTATTATTGACTCAAGGCTCCCAATCTCATCAACGTGGGTAAATTTTTCCAACTTTCCCTAGTACAGAATGCGGCTAGACCACTTATGAAAATTGAATGAGAGTGTCTTCAGATAGGCATGTTTTCTGACTAAACAAGCATTGACACGACGGTCCGACTCACAAAGGCCATGTATTCATAACTTAGAGATGTTACCATTGATAAACTGTCTTCCTCTGCATCGTCCTAACGTGTGTTATCTTTAAGGGAAAATCTCCACATGGAAGGACAGATATTAAACAGTATGGTATGTGTCGCCATTGTAGGCTTGTGATCAGAGAACGGGAGAACACACGTGGGGTTCTACTACACAGCCATTTTCTTGCATTACAAATGCATTACAGTATTCAAGAACACACAAAAGAATTGAAATTTTTAAAAATGTTCCCATTTATTTATTCTTCCAATAAAAGTGTTGACCTCACAAGATTTCACTTTATTCAATGCCATTACAGATGAATAGTGAATATACACATGTTCCTCTTTCGGAAAGGTCTGGCAAATATACATATCACAGACGATGCCGCATATATTGGCATTCTATGCTAGCTTGTTGATTTAAAAGAAATATAAGGCTGAGAGTACATTATATGGGATATATACATGGACAGATCGGGGCATTAAAAATGCACCAGGCTGTGGACTATTTAAAGGCACATTCTCACGTTCTCTCAATCTCGCCCTTTGGAAACAAGCTCAGTATACAAAAAGGGGTAGAATGCAAGATCGCGAGAACGCAACATTTGGCCAAAATCTCCGATCCCAATCTCTTATTTTCGTACTTAACGTGAACAGTACTTTTCTCAAAAGTCAAGAACGCGAGAATGTCCTGAACAGAATCTCATACCCGGCTTTTTGTTATACCACTTTGGAATCTTGCAATTCCATTGGTTAATCCGTACCACGTGACGAAACAATACCTATCAATGAAGATCCCGAAATCATATGACTGACACTGACCTCGAATGTTGACTCATCACATGACAAGTATTGCCATATTTATGGACTCGTCTGCTAGAAAAGAAGATGGCGTCTGGTACAAACATTTCAAGTCCACAGCTAAGTTAGTGTAACGAAACAGAGTATAAAGACTTCATAAACTTTAAAGTGAATTTCGGCATAACAATGATGACTCTTGACGAGATCAAGATGCGAAAACAAGGACCCGTGGACCCGATCCTTGACCTCAATTATTTGTATAATATACGTTGTAGAACGTTGTTTCATTTGTAAACAGTTTTTGCGGTAGTACATTATGCATACCGCTGTAACGGTATAAGACTGCATTATTGACTTTATATTACTGGGGGGTTCTAAGGTGTAAAATCGGCAAGTTTATGATGGACGTGTCCATAGATTTAAGGATGATGAACAATCAGCACTTAGCGTTAAGTATCTTTGATTGGCATTTTGATGGACAAACGGACGGGTGAATCTGCCGCTATGTAGGTCTAGATTCCTCACTATGTTAAAGTGCATTGTAATCTTCATAAAGGATAAATGGCATTCTCAACTCCCTGAGGAGTAAACACACATCGTGTTTTACCGGAACTTCAGAAACCAATGTTCCAGACTGGAGAAAGTATAGGAATGAGAGCTCATGAAACGTTACGCTCAAATTATTATTATTATTATACATGACTCGAGAAAAATATTTAAGGTTGAGCATTGTATATTGGTCATCATTAGGTCGGGCCGCGAAATGATAAGCCTTAGGCGACCTCTGCATAATATGCAATTCACTGTGAGTGAGTGAGTGAGTGATTTGGATTTGCTCCACTTTGATTATTATTATAATAGTAATAGATTGTTTTCTTTTGGTTGTTGTTTAACGCCGCACTCAGCCATATTCCAGCTATATGATGGCGGTCTGTAAATAATCGAGTCTGGACCAGACAATTACAGTGATCAATATCATGAACATCGATCTACGTCATTGGGATATGACATGCATCAACCAAGTCAGCGAGACTAACCACCCGATCCCGTTAGTCGCCCCTTACGACAAACATTAGTTGCTGAAGATCAATTCTTACCCGGATATTCACGGGTCTATTCCAGTAATAGACAGGCAGACAGGAATAGTTTATTAAACATGGCACTTACAGTAAATTGTACAAAAGATCTGGCGCATTAAATGTAAAAAACAAATCCTGAAATCCAGCCATACGCCTTTGTTATGTTGAAAAAAAATAGGATATCGTTTTCGTTTTATCTACTTTATAGCTTTGGAGAATCATATTGTTTACTTGACGGCTTGAACTTGTAAGGTTCGGGGTTACCTTCAATTAAGGTCAAGGTCACAGTGAATAATGTTCGCAGTTTAGTTATGCATGTATCCATTCACATTACCTTCCTCTGGGTCTCTTTAAAAGGGGGATGTGGGGTAGCCTAGTGGTTAAAGCGTTTGCTCGTCAAGCTGAACCCCCGGGTTCGATTCCCCACATGGGTACAATGTATGAAGCCCATTTCGGGTGTCCCCCGTCGTGATTTTGCTGGACTATTGTTAAAGGCGGCGTAAAACCATACTCACTCTTTATTTACAAGTCCGTTGTTTGCAGTAGCATATTTTACTGATCACAGGTAAAAAACAAACCATTATTAGGTCGTTGTGACCTACGTTTTATGAGACGTTTTGCGAGTCAATGAGGTCATGTTGAGGACTTAAAGGAAATGCAAAACTTACTTTAGATATATTGTCCCATGGTGTTTTATTGGGGCAACACGTGACAAAGGTGAAGGTGTCACCTTCCAAGGTATCACAATGCCTTCATTATAACACGCCTGTAATTGGCACTCATCTTTCCTGAGTGAATTGAATAGAGGCGTTTTACTATAGAAGAATGCCGAAAAAAGGCGACAATGCTTGTCGTAAGGGGCGTCTAAAGGGATCGGGTGGTCAGGCTCGGTTGATACATGTCATCGTAACCCAATTGCGTGGATCGATGCTCTTGATGGCAAACACTGGATTGTCTGGTCCAGATTCGATTATTTACAGACCGCCAAAACAATATTACGGAAGAAGAGGACATGTCAGTGGGCAGTGTGTCATGACTTGCACGTAATACAAACACTGTTATTGTTATTTCTTATTGTGATATGACAGAAGGTAATATCGACTTAAAGAAATGTGTCAAGGGGTTGCAGTAAGCACCTGTTAACCAGTGCATCGTCCATAGCAACAGTAGCGGCAGACAACAGATACATAAGAATGTGACTTTCATTGTAACATCGGTCAGGTCCTATACAAAACGACCGCCTCCGTGGTCTAGTGGTAGAGCGTCCGCCCGGAGAGCGGAAGGTCCGGGGTTCGATCCCCGGCCGCGTCATACCAAAAGACGTTGAAAGATGGTACTTGTTGTTACCCTGTCTGACGCTCGGCATTAAGGGGCTAAAACAAGGACTGGTCGGCTAGGAGTCAGTATACTGTGTCTGAGTGGGGTATTCATGTTAAACTGCGGCATGGTATCTCAGTGGGCTAGCACTATAAATCGGCATCAGTCCGGACTAGTACAAGCAGCCACACACACACACACACACACACACACACGTGCATGCACGTCGCTATATAAGTGCAATAATCTTGGACGCGACGTTAAACCCAATTTCACCTCACCACCACCTCCTAAACAAAACAATAACTGAAAAGATGGATACAAACAGCTATCACCAGACTGACTGTGGTTCAGCTGAAGATCAACTGTACTTGCCAACACCATACGTTCCGAGCTTTGTCACTGGACAGTAGAACGCGTTATGATTATAGAAATAAAAGAGACAGAAGCCTTCCCATATTCATAAGAAATCTAAACTTAAAGACGGACTCCATCGTGCGTTTCCGTCTATATAGGCATGTGTTCATGTATCTCTATTAAATAGTGATAATACCAAGTTTTCGGGAAAAGGTGAGCGAATCCTGCCGCATCGGACATTGCTTGGCGACTGCATCTGCAACCTGAATTTGTCGACTGCATCTGCGTATCGTAAATTGTAACCAACTTTAGACAAGGTCAGAATCAAGTGGTTGTGACGCCGCATGATCTGACAATGCAGGTCTTATATAATATCTACCAAGTTTGGCAGCACAGTTTTCCTGTGTTGTGTCCTGACTGTATTCACTCGTTATATAATATCTACCAAGTTTGACAGCACAGTTTTCCTGTATTGTTTCCTGACTGTATTCACTCGTTATATAATATCTACCAAGTTTGACAGCACAGGTTGCCTGTGTTGTGTCCTGAATGTGTTGACTGGTTATCTTCGTTGTGCTGCAAGTTAGACTTGCTTACCTCTGGTTCGGGAAAGTTTTGCTTTGTATTGCATTGATGAAAGGGTTCAAATGGCACGATTATGTACTCCGTCCCAAACTGTTTCAGTTCTCAAGGTGATGCTAATATTCGAGCCTCAGTACCACGACGCAGGGTCGGCCGCTCTACTCTATATTCATTATACGGGTTTTGGACTCAAAACAGAAGCAGATCTGTTCGATTCATTACATGGATCAAGTTCTGACCTAGTCTGACGCCCACCAACAATTAACGCAAGACCCAAGGTAAAGCTGAGCAAAAGATATTTACAGACTTGACAAAGACGCAGTCTGCGAACAGCTGGCCGAATACTAAGTAGAAGGTTCTCACTAAGATGGTGTACACTCGCTGTGCATGCCTCGAGGTCTAGAGTCGTTGTGGTGGATAGATACAAACAGTTATCCTAAGATGACAGTACACTCAGGCACACCGAGAGCTCAGGCGTTGTTGTATGGAACAGATACTGAGCATTCGCACTAAGATTGTGGGGAATAGACTCATACGGCAGACCGAGCTTCACAGAGATGGTGTGTAGAGCAGATGCACAACGTTCTCACTAAGATAGACGTAGACTCATTCATCAGGCCGGGCTTTCCAGAGATGGTGTGTAGAGCAGATGCACAACGCTCTCACTAAGATGGACGTAGACTCATTCATCGGGCCGGGCTTTCCAGAGATGGTGTGTAGAGTAGATGCACAACGTTCTCACTAAGATGGACGTAGACTCATTCATCGGGCCGGGCTTGCCAGAGATGGTGTGTAGAGTAGATGCACAACGTTCTCACTAAGATGGACGTAGACTCATTCATCGGGCCGGGCTTCCCAGAGATGGTGTGTAGAGCAGATGCACAACGTTCTCACTAAGATGGACGTAGACTCATTCATCGGGCCGGGCTTGCCAGAGATGGTGTGTAGAGTAGATGCACAACGTTCTCACTAAGATGGACGTAGACTCATTCATCAGGCCGGGCTTTCCAGAGATGGTGTGTAGAGCAGATGCACAACGTTCTCACTAAGATGGACGTAGACTCATTCATCGGGCCGGGCTTTCCAGAGATGGTATGTAGAGCAGATGCACAACGTTCTCACTAAGATGGACGTAGACTCATTCATCGGGCCGGGCTTGCCAGAGATGGTGTGTAGAGGAGATGCACAACGTTCTCACTAAGATGGACGTAGACTCATTCATCGGGCCGGGCTTCCCAGAGATGGTGTGTAGAGCAGATGCACAACGTTCTCACTAAGATGGACGTAGACTCATTCATCGGGCCGGGCTTTCTAGATATGGTGTGTAGAGCAGATGCACAACGTTCTCACTAAGATGGACGTAGACTCATTCATCGGGCCGGGCTTCCCAGAGATGGTGTGTAGAGTAGATGCACAACGTTCTCACTAAGATGGACGTAGACTCATTCAGCGGGCGGAGCTTCCCAGAGATGGTGTGTAGAGCAGATGCACAACGTTCTCACTAAGATGGACGTAGACTCATTCAGCGGGCGGGGCTTTCTAGAGATGGTGTGTAGAGCAGATGCAGGAGTGCAGAGCAGATACAGGAGCCTGCGGAACACGTCAGGAGGCATCGACGACAATAATGGATGAAGGATTGTTGTGTTTTTCCGCCATTGTGTTAATTTTCTTTGCTTTTGGGAAAGAATAATTTCTTTTTCGATTTGTTTTGTCAATTTGAATAGTTGACATAACTTTAGTGCAGATCTCGTCTGAGCGCGCATGGTTGAGAGTACGGCACGCGCACACAGGTGAAGTCACGTGCCTGGCTTGTAAGAGCCGTCATGGTTGGATAAATTAAACATTCCACAATTTCCCTGTCTACTCGGAAGTTTTTCTATGTTTCCCTCGCCCCAGTGACTGTCGCGCGCCTGTGCTGTTCGTCTGCATGCTCGGAGCATGTACGACATGGAACGGAACATGTTTCTTGTCTGGAATCCGCCATGCCAAAGGAAGCGCGGGAAATTGAAGAGACGGTTTTGATGGATTGGGAACTGGGATTCAACGGCCCCTTCCTCTCTCCCAGGCGCGCTTCAAGCGCGTGTTTCATCTGTTCAGACGAGAAGCGGCGGCAAAAACCAAGCAATTTATCATGTAGAAGTAATACACCGTTTGATGGTTGGCAAGCAAATGTTTGCATTTCCCTCTGAAGGTCCATATAATCATGTGGGTCTGAGGCTCTGACAAGGAGCGACGCTGTTCTCACAGTTCGAAGCAAAGGAAATGGGAGTTGTTCAACACTGCATATGCTTGTAATACACAATGAATATACACAATGGTTCGGGCTAAGATGGGAGTTTATTGGTAGTTCCGCGATAGAGAACAAGGGCAGACAGATATATCGAAGTCAGTATCACTATGAGCGCGCGGTTCAGCAGACGGGAAAGATATTTTTGTCTTGAACGAAAACGCATTGCGCGGCTGGAGAATCCATCTGGTTTTGTGAAAACATTGCCCAAACTGCACAATCAATTGCTTGGTTCCATTATATACAGACAGTTTGCTTGTACCGAAAATCATAAATCACCTCCTCGTGTAGTTTATGATATTGCAATGAAGACGCACTCACAGCCCCTCCCCCACCGCACCTAGGTGGCGCCCTGCTGAGCTGGCCCGCAGGATCCCGCAATCGTCTGCAACAAAGCCATTGCTTTCAAATTACACTCTCTAATCGATGCCAGAGGTTTGTGTAACTGTCAAATAAATTATCACTACTTTCCGACCTTTGGTAGCCAAAAAAGTTGGCAGTATGTTTAAAGTGTTATTCTCGCCTGTCGGAGACGTGGTATAAATAATACACAGAAACCTTCCTTGTCCGGGAAACTTCATCACATGCTAATATTTAGATTGAATTTATTTTCTTCTCCAATAACATGATACTAGGCGAGATCTATGAAAACAGCGGGGTGACATGGCGGTGTTCCCTGACAGATCACTAAACGATGGGGGAGAGGCTGCCGTCATGTTTATCCATTGCATACAAGTTCCTGAACGAGCTTACCTCGTCTACACGTAGAACATTTTTGCTATGAATATTACATTAATAGTATATACAGGTTATGACCATCGACAGCGGAGCCGCGTTAACGCCTTTGCGTTTATTACCTCGATTTATCTAGTCTGTTCATGGTCCTTGAGCCATATTATTTTCTCTTCCGGCCATCCCTTACTGTAATGCTATAGCCAAAATGAAGCAAGTCTATAATCTCCCTTCTCACTGGGGCTCCTTTTCAGTTATTTTTTTTCTGTAAAACTTATAAAGAATTATTCAGAGACTAAGCATCGACTTTGTCTACGATTTATCGTTTAAGGTGATTAACTTTATGTCCAAACAGAATCTCTGTCAACATTGTGATCTATATATTCGCACCCCGGTTAATTCGAATGATTTTAGATTGTCAGCCAAGGCATCGAGTATACAAGAAAGGGTGGGGGGTGGGAGCACATTAAAAGTCGCCACACTTTGTGCCATGTAAGGGATTTGAACCTGGGTTTTCAACGCTTAAAATCCGAGGCTTCCCGCCGCCATCACGGGTGCAAGAAATGGAAGCTGAATGGCAGATCGGGTTAGCTGCTTGAGTTGCAGGCATTTTCGGGTTTGATTATTACGTATTTACACATTGCTCACGTAAACATCTTTAAGTACTATAGTTTCCCAAACACAAGGGTACTTTTAGCGAGATCATCCAGACTGGTTCCCTGGGTATGCTGCGCTGGCGCTTGCTCAGTGTAGCGCCAGCGCAGCATACCCTGGGAACCAGGCTGGATCTCCGCGAAAAGCTGGAATACTGCTGGTGCGGCGTTAAACAATAACTCTTACTCACTTTCATTTGGAGCATTGACTGACCCCATCTCGAAAACTAACCCAGTAGTACATGGGTGGGGCAGTGACAACATCAGCGAGTGTTTTGTATGTAGGTACATCCAGTTATAGAAGCGGCCCACCTGAAGAACAACAGGTGAGAGATGGACATAATGGCTTCCTAGCCTCAGATAAACATGGCGTTCTTTCCATTTATTATTGCGGCAGATCCCTGACATGGCCAGTACTTAGACGTAACACCACAGGTGTGGAGGCTATTGAGGGAAGGCTGTAAGAAGCCCCCTCAGTGTGTCGGCAGTGGAAGACCTTCAATAGGTTCAAGAGGACATTCCTATAAGTCCCGGAACAGGCGTGATTTGTACCATATTGTTTGTTACGTTATCGTAGATCCTCTCGCTACATTCTCTACACCCCCTAGGGACATCCTTTACATCCCTACCCGTGAACATCCGGATTGAAATTGGTCTTCAGCAACCCATGCTTGTCTCCCCTGTGAAGACCAGGGTTAGAATTGGTCTTCAGCAACCCATGCTTGTCTCCCCTGTGAAGACCAGGGTTAGAATTAGTCTTAAGCAACCCATGCTTGTCTCCCCTGTGAAGACCCGGGTTAGAATTGGTCTTCAGCAACCCATGCCTGTCTCCCCTGTGGAGACCCGGGTTAGAATTTGTCTTCAGCAACCCATGCTTGTCTCCCCTGTGGAGACCCGGGTAAGAATTGGTCTTCAGCAACCCATGCTTGTCTCCCCTGTGGAGACCCGGGTTAGAATTGGTCTTCAGCAACCCATGCTTGTCTCCCCTGTGGAGACCCGGGTTAGAATTGGTCTTCAGCAACCCATGCTTGTCTCCCCTGTGAAGACCCGGGTTAGAATTGGTCTTAAGGAACCCATGCTTGTCTCCCCTGTGGAGACCCAGGTTAGAATAGGTCTTAAGCAACCCATGCTTGTCTCCCCTGTGAAGACCCGGGATGAAATTGGTCTTAAGCAACCCATGCTTGTCTCCCCTGTGGAGACCCGGGTTAGAATTGGTCTTTAGCAACCCATGCCTGTCTCCCCTGTGAAGACCCGGGTTAGAATAGGTCTTCAGCAACCCATGCTTGTCTCCCCTGTGAAGACCCAGGTTAGAATTTGTCTTCAGCAACCCATGCTTGTCTCCCCTGTGAAGACCCGGGATGAAATTGGTCTTCAGCAACACATGCTTCTCTCCCCTGTGAAGACCCGGGTTAGAATTGATCTTTAGCAACCCATGCTTGTCGTAAGAGGCGACTAACGGGATCGGAGTGGTCACAGGCTGGCTGACTTGGTTGATACATGTCATCGTTTCCCAATTGCGTGGATCGATGTTCATGATCTCAATCACTGGATTGTCTGGTCTAGATTCGATTACTTACAGCCCGCCGTCATAAAGCTGGAATATTGCTGAGTGCGGCGTCAAACAACAAACAAACAAATAGCGACAAACCCTTTATCACAGCCCCAAGGAATCCATGCTAATAGCAGTGTCGGTTGTACGACTCCGACTATATCATGAGCATGCGTTAATGAATCACTATCACTACAAAAGCATAAATAATGAAACACAATGACAACGCAAAAACAACTTTACCTCAAAATCAGAAAAGATGTTTTAGTTGTGCTAAAGTCCATCTCCAAACGCATTGAATGAGATTCGACCTGTCAGACACCATCTCCTGCCCAAGTATCCAGAAAAAACTTCATTTGATTTTTGTGACCATTTGGCCAAATATTACAAAAAATCGAATATGCGTTTTCAAAGTGTGCCTGTTTATATCCATGTGCTGTTGATATTCGCTGTTATATAAAAATATCTTTTGAACACAAAGTCAGCGATCTAACAATCCACTCAGCCGCCAAGGCGTCCACAAAAATGAAAAACTGGTAGTGTAGATCACGTACTTTGTGTACCCCTCTGTCGGAGTTTCATTTTTGTGGAAGCCACGGTGGCTCAGTGGGTTAGATCGCTGACTTTGTGTGTTTGCGATGAGGTGCCTCACTGTGGCAGTGTTGGTTCGAATCCAGGATGGGGCTCAACCCCAAAAGTACTAGCATCTGTACTTTACTGAGAAAGTGTTATCCCAAATATAACATTTGTTATATCATCTATACGACTTCACTACGCTCTAAATCATCTCGCTTCATTTTCCAGAACCTCAACATCAGTCCTTCACCATGACCGTGGAATATATTTATTTTATGAAAAAACTATATCTAGAAATGCATACAAAAGCAAGTCTAGCCAGCTCTATTCCAAATCAGCATAGGGATATTTTTAAATATTTTTAGAGTCAAGAACGATAGTGTGTGATATAAGATTTCAGAGACTAAATGTTAGTCTACCTCAACATCAGTCACTACATCAACTGCATCACCCACTACGTCATCTACATGAACCCCTCGCACGTTCACGACCTCACCGCGCTGACCATCCAGCGTGGCAAGGCTATATCGGTTAACAAGTGTACATGTTTCCCGACACGGCTGAATGCAATGTAAGGTTATATAAACAACGTGTGCTCGCTAATATCACATTGCTCTGGCCGTTATGCCAGATCAGTTTCAGCACATAGGCATGACCCGGTCAGGTGTAACTAGACTCGTAGAACTCAACGTCAGTGTCAACACGTCCACCTGCCACCCTCACACGACCAAAGGACGCGTGTTCCCGGACGCTCGTTGAAGGAAGCCATTGACTAATCTACTCCGTCCTGTCAGTGTGTTTGCCTTAACCGCTCACTGGTCAACATAGATTGATAAGCCGAGAGGGGAAATTAGTTAGGAGCTGATAAACAAAGCCAGTGCCCTAATCTGCAATGACGATAATGCCTAATAAGTATCTAGACACGCCGTGCTTTATTTTCACAAGGGCGGGATGCACATTACGCATTAAGCCTCATAAACACTCATATGTCATAAAACAAGTGATCGTATTGATCTAACACGCTGTATATTCCAGTGGAGTAGTTAGTTCATGTAGCGAATTTTCCGGACCAAATGTTTCAGTGGCATTTACACCGTGGCATCAGTGACGAGAGGATCGACTTATAGATTATGTTTCATTTTATTTTTAATGTGACGGAAGTAAGTACGTTTATCAACCAATTCTGGGACTAATACTCATTAGTCGTTACCTCAAGGCGCTATAGACCTCCTTGTGGCCCACGACTGTCATAATGTTAATTACTAACTACTACTACTACTGCTAATAATACTAATACTACTACTAATACATCTACCACCACCACCACTACTACTATTACTACCACTTCAACTACTACTACTACTAACTACGACCACCACCACTACTACTACCACTTCAACTACCACTACCACTACCACTACTACTACTACTACCACTACTACAACCACAACAACTACTACTAACTACGACGACGACCACCACCACTACTACTACTACTACTACTACTACTACTACTACTACTACTACCACTACTAACTACCACTACTACTACTACTTACTACCACTACTACCACCACTACTACAACTACTACTACTATTACTACCACCACAACTACTACTACTAACTACGACCACCACCACTACTACTACCGCTTCTACCACCACTACTACTACTACTACTACTACTACTACTACTAACTACGACGACCACCACCACTACTACTACTACCACTTCAACTACCACCACTACTACTAGTACTAACTATCACTACTACCACTACCACTACCACTACCACTACTATTACAACCACAACTACTACTACTACCAACTACAACGACGACCACCAACAATACTAGAGTGTGTTTATTACGGTAAAAGGGCCACCGGCCCATTACTACTACTACTACTACTACTACAACTAACTACCACTACTACCACCACTACTACCACTACTACTACTACTACTACAACTTCCACAACCACTACTACTACTACTACTATTACTACTACTACTACTACTACTACCACTACTACCCTGGTACGATTCCCGAACACGTACTTTTGTACTAGTTGGAATATATGGTCATTCTCGACGAATTCGAATCGAACACATTATAAAACATATCTGAAAATAAACCTGTCTTCTGATTGTAACCATTGTGTACGCATATGAAAAATGGACATGTGACAATTTGAAATAACAAATTTCTTTCTTTTATTGAAAATAATATAAAAATCATAAAAGCGGAAAATCTGCAGATGAAGACACTACATCGACGTCAAGCCAGAGTATTGCCATTATTATTATTATTTTTATAGTTAAACCCTGACCCAATGCGGAGTGGTTAATACATGTTACCATACATTGTAAATAGCGAGGAGAAGAGCAAGTGCTTGCCACACCTTTAAACTAAAGGTGATCGCGTTATGTCGATAAAGAAATGGATCGTGCAAAAACCAACGTCACTGATAGCAAATACTAGCGACAATCGTTAAGCTGGATTATATCACAAGTCAGACAGCCTTGGTTCACCACGTCCCTCAATAATCCGTTAACGTATTTGAAAGTAAACGAAAACAATGTCAATATCGTAATGTTAACAGGAACGACAACCGTGGGTAATATATGAATGTGTTTGTATATGTAGTGTATATACGACATTATTGCCCAACAACATCGTAAACGACAACCACACATCCACATATGTAGAGATTTGTATATAAACAACCCTCGGTGGTGTAGACACTGCGATAATGCGGTATCATCGCTGTGTTAAATACCGGGCAATCAAATTGCTGTCGTGGCGTCGGTCGCTCGCCATACTTAAGAACCATCGTGTTGCCAGCACTTGGGATCACGACAACAGGCTACACTGATATTGATTGTGTGATAACGAGGGGGGTTTATAGTTAAACACAAACTGTAAGATCACAATGATGCCCCGGGCACAGTCGGACACCAGCACGAGTTGTCTCTGGATTATCACAGGACATATCCATTTATCTTAATGGCTGGCCTCGTGGCCACAAGATTCGGAAGATCGAGACTGCTCATCAAGACGTTCGACAGCGGAACGCTGGGCTGATATCGCTAGTTTTGACACGAACATGACATTTATAGTTGGGATGTATTGTCTAGTGTTCAATATTATGTCCATGGACGTGTCGCCTAGCCGGACATTGTTAATACTGGATGTTTGACGTTGTGAGAGAGTGGGTGGTTTAACGCCGCTTTGAACAGTATGGTGGTTGCAGATGGCGTGGCAGCTCGGTGGGGGAGGATGCTCAGCCGTAGACGTGGACGTAGACGTTTAACACCCCCAAGCATAGATGTGGTTTCTGACAAACCAAGGATCGTTGTTTGGGAGAATCTAGGATTCGAACCTTGATTCTGACTTCTAAGATCACTGAGGGTCAACTGTGCCCCATCTTTTTTCAGACTTTTGTAAAAAATACTTAGATCTTTAACCCTAAATCTTTCTTGTAAAAGACGTCTTTGGAAATATTTGGACAGACGATTAATAAAGATCAAGAAAGGTTGGTAGATAGGTATTGAAGCTGCATTAGAATTGTCAGCAATTGCAGGTTTTAGCTATTTCTGGTGTACTGTGTACGTTACGAAACTTGATAATTACATGCGTGAGCCAGTGTATAGGACACGCGTATATGCCTCCGTATCTTTACTGCTATATAATAGAAGAGTACGTAATTTGAAAGAGAATTTTTTCGGGATATGTGACGACGATCCAACTCCTATGTCGTTTCAAGCACATAGTTCTCTCGTATAGATAAAATCGGTTTTCAAATCCTTGTTTGAAGTCTTGAGAAGACGTATATTGGAAACGCGTGTATCTGTCCGGGGATTTGCCATTAACCGCTGTGTAATATGATGTACTTCACGGGATAAGATACGGCACGATGTGGTTGGTGGAAGGGGTGGGTCGGTGCAAGTGGTCTCTCAGTCGGGACGTCATTCTAAATAGGTGCTATGAAAACGTGCGCATCAGATAATGGACGACCAGTTAAACGAAGAAACTGATTATAATTAAAAGACAAAATAGTTTTAAGCAAAACGCGAGCTGGTGGGGAATAAAGACTATGGACGCGGAGGTGGGTGTAAGGGGTTTGGGTAGGGTTTAGTGTGCCGAAGGATTGAGGATGTTGGGGGGGGGGGGAGTCTTGTGTTTCTAAGCATGTAGTATCAAAGTTTTCCTAACAAAAGACAAACATGCAGTGTTGGTTTGTAATCTCGTTGATAAGACCCCTAAGTGGTTCATCTATATGTGTATTTTGAAGGAAAGCTAAGCCGGATCTTCGCCCGGATATAGATAATGCTTTTGAGTAAACCCTTAATACCTATGACGATGTGGTTGATTAAGGTTACCAAAGACACTCCATGTTTACACCGACTGCACGTGAGTATTTACTCCCAGCGGTTACTTCTCAGGGCTTCAGGAAGCACGTATTTAGTGGAAATAGTCGTGAGGTAAGCATTAGCTACCTCCCACCACCTACGGAATCCATCATGGGCCACCATCTATCTCAGTCGCCGGGATCCTCAGCGCCCATCAAACATCATGACAATTGCACGTCTCAGGTTTTCGCCAGAAATAATTACCATACATCTATTCTGAAGCTGCGCCTGATCTTGCACTCAACCGTAATTCGATGGTAGTGTTAGCGGTTCGTCACAAACACAACCCGAGCAGATAGTTTGGTTCGTATCTGGTTTCAAATAACCGTTAGTATTTCAACTATTTTACAGATAAAATACATCAATCACTAACGGATTTAACATTAGAAATATGGAATGTCTTCTCAATCGCCGTGTCTATAGAACGTAATCTTATCGTTTATAACGTATTCAATTGTCATTTCTTTATAGTGTTAGTGTGTATATCCATGGATGATACATATAGATCCGATTACTGACTTCTCCGGCGGATTGGACATAAGAACATTATAATCCCCAAGACCCTAAAACGCCGGGTTGATATGAGACTGGCTATATTATACCGTCTTCTTATAAAGCGGACAAAGCCAGTAACACAAGCCAGTGACATTGATAGATCCGTCAATGAGTGCCACCATTTTGACACTTTGTTTGTAAGGCTGGTTATAAGTCAGAGTAGAGCACCCCTACTCACAGGACGTGAACAGGTCTCCTGGTCTTGAGACAATGTAAACGGCGGATAATTTAAGAGTTTCTTCTGATTCATTCGGCCAAGGATTAAGTTTGACTTGTGTTTGAACATAAACATGTCTTCACCATCTCGACATCTGGCCAGGTGAGGTGGGCCTAAACACCGGGTTATAATTACAACACGATGAATGTTCCGAGGGCATGGCTAAATGGCGGGATTTGGCAGACGACAGTCCTAGAACAAGTCAGTGATGTAAGGGGTAGCGGACGTGCTGAATTACGAGATGATACCAGACGTCCCGCGTTAGACACTTGGAAGAAACAACAGACGTGAGATATAGAGTGGAAGCGAGCAGACGACATCTGAAAGACAATCACCACCTACCAATGGCAAATGTCAGCGGCTCCGGTGAAACTGATCTTTGCCTTGCTATCAGTAGAGGTGCTCGGTTCCCCAGATTGGCTTCAAGTCAGACACTCCCTGACAAATTGACAATATTGGTGTGCCACACAATGGGTTCTCGCGCATGGCAAGACACGGGCAAATTGTTTACTTTAGTTCAAACATACACTGTAAACAAGTTCTGGTTAGTGGTATACCATTAATGATCCCAGGATATGATATCAGACGTATCATGATATGGGGCGTATTGAATATTATATAATTTATGTGGAGTATATATAAATGTGTGTGTGTGTGTGTGTGTGCGTGTGCGTGAGTGTGTGTGTGTATTGTGTGGGTGTGTGTGAGAGTGTGTACGTAGTTTGTGTATAAAGTGTGTGTAGCACGTGTGGTGTGAGTTCAGTGTGTTTATGTAGTGTGTGTTTGGTGAGTAGTGAGTGTGGTGCCCTAGTGTAGTGTGTGTATGTAGAGTGTTTAGTGTTTGTTTTCGTGTCCACACACATACACACACGCACACACACACTGAAAGCCTAGGCAAGTCTAGATTAAACTACACCAAGTCTACTTTCCTTAATTCCACAGCAGTACACCAAGTCTACTTTCCTTAATTCCACAGCAGAAGAGGAAATGTTACTTTAAAGAAATGATTCCAATCATGTGTACAATATGTCAAGCCCAACCGTGGTGCTCAAGGCCGTTATATGGACGGGATAATTCTAAAAGTGAAGTAAAACCTCACTCACTCACTCTCAAAGCTCATTCACAAAACTCACAGAACTCAGTTAACACAAAAAAGTTTCGTGGTGCAGTTACTTCCAAATTACCAATAAAGAATTATCTAACCACATTGACACCGATGCACGTACACTGTAATTGAAAGCGTGTTGACAAAGAGTCGCTAGGTACGACTGCCGCTGTGCATCCTATGGACCAGACAAAAGTCTGGACGTCTCCAGACGCTTCTGATAATCTCCATGGAAAGAGGTCGCTTTGTTCTGATGACAAAACACAAACTCGTCAATACCTTTCCGGCCGTCTGAAATGGAATCCATGCTTTGCTCTTAATGGTAATGGGAACAACTTTTTTCAGTTTTCAAGTAGTTTTTGATAGAACTTGATGTCTCATTTAGCAACGTGACCCCGCTTAATACAGAGTTTGCTAGCCCGGACAAGAGCATGTGGTTGTAACACCCTGCTATGAATCGAGCCTATGCATAAAGGTTAACAGATCCGATCACGGTATTTGGCCATTTATTCCAGTGAGCACGTGCACAGGTGGTGTCAATATCGTCCATCTTTCGGTACAGCCGGGCAACTCAGGTCGGAGCAGACGTTCACGTGTGTTGGGTTCAACGCCGCTTTGAACAGTTGGGGATAGCTTAATGGGGTAGGAAATCCCAAAGTGATACTGTTCTTGGACATTAACATGAAACCTACGAGCACGGACGTGGTGAAGACAAACCAATAATCATCATACACAGTTCGAATCTGGGATTAGAATCATAGGATTCTTGCACACCTAAGTACTAGCGGTTAAAGAGTTCGCTCGTCATAACGAAGACCCGGGCTCGATTCCCCATACGGGTGCAATATCTGAAGCCCATTTTCTAGAGTCCTCCGCTGTGATACTGGTGTTACGGCTAAATTCGGCGTAAAACAATACTCACTCATTTAAATGAGATGTAGGGGAAATGGGCACGACGCGAGTAAGCAAGTAAATGCTGTTTATGATATAGTATTCCACATGGTGGGGTGCTAGTAGTCGAGTCTGGAGCAGGCGAACCAGTGGTTGATGATAGGAATGAACCCTTGAATCAGTAGAGACTCTTAAATTATCCGCCGTTTACATTGTCTCAAGACCAGGAGACCTGTTCACGGCCTGTGAGTAGGGGTCCTCTACTCTGACTTATAACCAGCCTTACAAACAAAGTGTCAAAATGGTGGCACTCATTGACGGATCTATCAATGTCACTGGCTTGTGTTACTGGCTATGTACAGTTCATACGAGTTGGATGTGTACTATAATAATATAAACACATAGTTCAGTTACATCAATGCGAGTAGGTCAGGTCTTGGGAAATAGATTCAGGTAACGTCGGTCGTCGACGATTCTGTTCGTGAAACATAGCATTGACAAAACAATGATTATAGTCGAATCAAACTGGGATTCGAACCCACGATCAACGCATCAATGCAGTGCTAACACATGTGTCTATGCACAGCGAAGTAAGAACTAAAAAAACCATAGCTGCCACATTAAGATCTATTTCTGAATACGAGTGAGTGCGCTTTTCGTCGTTTTAGCAATGTTCCAGCAATATTACGAAGTGGGATACCAGAGGTTGGGTTTCACACACTGTACCCCTGTCAAAGATCAAACCCGGGTCTTCGGCGTGACTAGCGAACGCTTTAACCACTTGGCTACCCCGCGGCTCCTCTGAATAATAGTGTACGACACGCTATCGGTATATTAACATTAGGAGAAGGGATGCTTGTCTACCTAAACTCTCAGCGACTCTTTAACCGCATTTGTACATTTGCAAGTTAACGGTACTCCATTATAAGAACGTGATTAACACCCTTGTGTAATTGACCGTCATAACGCTATCTACAGGGACATCACTATCACATTTGTAGTGTCGTCTGCTTATAAACCTTATCGTCTGCCCGGTCAAGATAGGATCTTGACATTTACTTTATCCAGGCTGTCAGAGTCATTGATCACGCGAGACCTATATTGCTCAGCGAGACCTTGAATGTATTGATGCGGCGACGGATTACATTGACAGGAAGAATACGAAACGTTTAGCTGTCGTATAACATATAGACATATATTGCTCATACTTGTCGGGTGATAGGATCCATGTTGTTAACGAGGAGTGAGTGAGTTGGGTTGAACGCCGCTTTGAACAGTATTCCTTATATATAACGGCGTGTAAGTTTAATATGGGACGAAAACCCGGAGTATTGAAGGTCTCAGACGTTTACCGCTTTAGTGAAGCCCACGAGCACGGAAATGGTGCTTACAAAAACTAGAAACATAATCGGGGCGAACCGGGATTCGAAACCACGATCATAGATTTCTGGCATGCCCAAGGAACGCAGCTCTGCACCGCGAATTCCGGCGCCTCAACGACTGGAAAACTTTGAGAGAAGATTTTTAATGTCAGGAGACATGGAGGGATTAATTGCTGTAATTCGCTGTGCAGAGTTGCCCCCCCTTACTTGTGCTAAGATCTGCTGATTCGAAACCTTTCCGTCTCATTTTTATCGGCTTTTTTGTCAACAAAACACCGTGGTTGCTTCACCAGAATGGTACACGTGGGATACCCGAGCCGCATGTTGGAGTTTAGTGTCGTGTCATTCTCCTTTATGGTTGAATATTCACAAATGGCCAGGTATCAAAACTTTGCTATCTAGATGCGTATCTAATGGCGATAATAGGGTAGACGATGGCGATAACAGACGCAATGAAGCCCTCATATATATTGATTGGACATAGTGGGGCACCTCAAACACAAACTGAGGGGCAGTCGTAGATCACTGCATAGTCAACTGAGACATTAGGTTCACCGTGAGAATTTCGATTAATCACTCTTTTAATGAGACCCCCCGCGAACAGTGTTATAGTCCCATTGAGGCACGTTTGCCCCGATGTCTTGCGACCGGTTCTAACTAGTATCATGTGCACCAATAAAGCTGCCAGAACTGACGTCTGCTCTTGAAGGTAGCAGACTATCCCTGACATCCGGGTGACTGGATTGTGCAACGTTAAGCATTCTCCTAACCAAGATTGAATATTTATCACACAGTCTCGTCGTGAACACATAAACCTCCATAACCCGACACCGCCTTAAGTGGGAAGAACCACAATGATTAACGGTACAATAATATTGCTACAGACACACTGTTATGACGAGTCGTAGGCAAACATCCTCAACTGCCAGCGGTCAATTGACCGGTAATTAGGATGACTGACCACTACGACTGTCCCGTGCGGGTACACATAAAGTGTAATTAGTGTTTGTTGGTTGTTTAACGCCGCACTCGGCAATATTACAGCTATATGACGGCGGTCTGTTAAAAATCGGGTCTGGGCCGGATATTGTATGTTTGTTTTTTATGCTTGGTTTTCATCTGTTATTGTTGTTTGTTGTTTGACGCCGCACTCAGCAATATTCCAGCTATATGACGACGGTATCTGTTATTGAATGTGTGACACGCAAACATCGTCCTTTTTCCTCCGGTGCAGTGTAACGGCAACAACAGAATGTACCTATGAACTGTGCCATGTTACCTCCAATGTGCCGCTACACCACAGTGCGGAAGGTCCGGGGTTCGATCCGAGGCCGCTTCATACCAAAAGACGTTAAAAGATGGTACTTGTTGTTACCCTGCCTGGCGCTCAGCATTAAAGTGGTAAATCAAGGACTGTTCGGCTCGGAGGCAGTTAATTGTGTATGTGTGGGGTGATGCTATACTTAGCCCTGGTGTTTCAGTGGGCTATCAATATAAACACGCACGCACACGCACGCACGCACACGCACGCACAAACAAACAAACAAACAGACAGACAAACACAAACTTGTCGCTATGTAAGTGCAATAATCTTGAACGCGGCGCTAATCCCAATTCCACCTCACCCACAGATGTAGGGCTGGGGAACCGCAGACATTCGTGAGTATTAATAAGTTGGTTCGTGGCGCCCTTGAGCCGAATTGTAAGAGTGAACGGATAACCTACTAGGGTAGATGCTACTGGGATGAAGGCATAAGGTGATCTCGAGCTCACCACAATCCTAACACGTTTGAGTCAGGTCATTCAAAGTGAGTGAGTATGGATTTAGGCCACCTTTGGCAATATTCCATCAATATCACGTCGAAGACACCAGAAACAGGCTTCACACTTTGTACCCATGTGGGAAACCGAACTCGTGCCTTCGGTGTGACGAGCGAACGCATTAACCACCAGGCTACCCACCGCCCCATTTAGAGAACACTTGACATGCATGTTGAGTTACGTCTAGCAAGATCAATCTGCCCCCTCACGAGTACATAAAGACACTGTCTCACACAGCACTATTACAGGGTCTAGACCCACTTGCAAATGGTTACTAGACCATGGAGGATAATCTGGAAGAGACGGTATACGACCTGTGTACGCGGGGCTGTTTCAGCTACCTGTAACTAGCGTAACGTACTCGCAAACGTCACTGATATTCTTGTGTGGCGATAGTGTTCATGTTTTCAATTTAAGGAGACCGGGAAGTGGGTTTGTCATTTCATGCTTGAACTAATATCTCAAGCAGAGTGAGTATTGTTTTACGCCACTTTTAGCAATATTCCAGCAATATCACGGTGGGGGGCAGCAGGAATGGGCTTCACACATTGTACCCATGTGGGGAATCGAACCCGGGTCTTCGGCGTGACGAGCGAACGCTTTAACCACTAGGCTACCCGACCACCCCTTCATCACAAGAGGGGATTGAAATGATTATGTGCATCGCAACAAGCTCCACAATGTCTCCATCTAAACAGGCAGATATATTTACTTAAAGGTTGAAGACAGAGTGTGCTTCAATTGTAATGATCATATTGAAGATGAAAAACATGTTTTATTCCAATGTCCATTATACGATGATCAAAGGTCCACATCATTTACGAGTATAACGGCTAAAATGTCTTTTTAAACCTGTCAAACAATGAGAAATTGTGTATCCTTTTTAAACATGAGGTATATGTCACTGGCAAAACAGGCTTTTTAATATATTAAAACGCATAAAGCTATTGCTATATGGGTAAAACAATTTTATTCATATATGTCATTTAGTTTTGTATCGACTCATAACTTGATATGAGTGGCGCTGCATTATTATTTTAATGAATTAACTACCGTTTTACGCATGTTTTTTTTATGAGACGAAAGAGACGAGGTGAGACGAAAATAAAATGTCTGTCTGTCTGTGTCTAAACAGTACTGCCTAGCGAGTATCGGAGGGTGCGACCACCGGGGTAATGGCTTGCCCTGAGGGTGGTCGAGGGTGCGACAAACGGGGGAATGGCTTGCCCTGAGGGTGGTCGAGGGTGCGACCACCGGGGTAATGGCTTGCCCTGAGGGTGGTCGAGGGTGCGACCACCGGGGTAATGGCTTGCCCTGAGGGTGGTCGAGGGTGCGGCCACCGGGGTAATGGCTTGCCCTGAGGGTGGTCGAGGGTGCGGCCACCGGGGTAATGGCTTGCCCTGAGGGTGGTCGAGGGTGCGACCCTAAGGGTGATTGAGGGTGCGACCACCGGGGTAATGGCTTGCCCTGAGGGTGGTCGAGGGTGCGGCCACCGGGGTAATGGCTTGCCCTGAGGGTGGTCGAGGGTGCGGCCACCGGGGTAATGGCTTGCCCTGAGGGTGGTCGAGGGTGCGACCCTAAGGGTGATTGAGGGTGCGACCACCGGGGTAATGGCTTGCCCTGAGGGTGGTCGAGGGTGCGACCACCGGGGTAATGGCTTGCCCTGAGCGTCTATCGGAGGGTGCGACCACCGGGGTAATGGCTTGCCCTGAGGGTGATCGAGGGTGTTGAAGACAAAAACAAATTCACAGGGCCATGGTAAACTCGGCACTCCAAGGATATTCCTCGACACAATGCTTAAAAAACATGTACTGCCAGTATATTCCTCGACACAAGGCTTAAAATAACATGTACTGCCAGTATATTCCTTGACACAAGGCTTAAAATAACATGTGCTGCCAGTATATTCCTCGACACAAGGCTTAAAATAACATGTACTGCCAGTATATTCCTCGACACAAGGCTTAAAAAACATGTACTGCCAGTATATTCCTCGACACAAGGCTTATAATAACATGTACTGCCAGTATAGTCCTCGACACAAGGCTTAAAATAACATGTACTGCCAGTATATTCCTTGACACAAGGCTTAAAATAACATGTACTGCCAGTATATTCCTCGACACAAGGCTTAAAATAACATGTACTGTCAGTATATTCCTTGACACAAGGCTTAAAATAACATGTACTGCCAGTATATTCCTCGACACAAGGCTTAAAATAACATGTACTGCCAGTATATTCCTTGACACAAGGCTTAAAATAACATGTACTGCCAGTATATTCCTCGACATAAGGCTTAAAATAACATGTACTGCCAGTATATTCCTCGACACAAGGCTTAAAATAACATGTACTGTCAGTATATTCCTCGACACAATGCTTAAAAAACATGTACTGCCAGTATGTTCCTCGACACAAGGCTTAAAATAACATGTACTGCCAGTTTATTCCTTGACACAAGGCTTAAAAAACATGTACTGCCAGTATGTTCCTCGACACAAGGCTTAAAATAACATGTACTGCCAGTATATTCCTCGACACAAGGCTTAAAATAACATGTACTGCCAGTATATTCCTTGACACAAGGCTTAAAATAACATGTACTGCCAGTATATTCCTTGACACAAGGCTTAAAATAACATGTACTGCCAGTATATTCCTCGACACAATGCTTAAAATAACATGTACTGCCAGTATATTCCTTGACACAAGGCTTAAAATAACATGTACTGCCAGTATATTCCTTGACACAAGGCTTAAAATAACCTATTCTGCCAGTATATTCCTCGACACAAGGCTTAAAAAACATGTACTGCCAGTATGTTCCTCGACACAAGGCTTAAAATAACATGTACTGCCAGTATATTCCTCGACACAAGGCTTAAAATAACCTATTCTGCCAGTATATTCCTCGACACAAGGCTTAAAAAACATGTACTGCCAGTATGTTCCTCGACACAAGGCTTAAAATAACATGTACTGCCAGTTTATTCCCCGACACAGGACCTATTTGGCAGCTATTCAACAGCTATATTCGACAGCTATTCAACAGCTATATTCGACAGCTATTCAGCAGCTATATTCGACAGCTATTCAACAACTATATTCGACAGCTATTCAGCAACTATATTCGACAGCTATTCAACAGCTATATTCGACAGCTATTCAGCAGCTATATTTGACACCTATTCAGCAGCTATATTCGACACCTATTCAGCAACTATATTCGACAGTCACCTCTTCAGCAACTATATTCGACATCTATTCAGCATCAATATAAGACAGTCACTTATTCGGCAGCTATTTGCAGCCAAACTCGCCAATTATTCACCAGAATGTCGGTAATGTACAAACTCGCAAGACATGAAGTCGGTTTGTTAACTTTAAGTTCAGATTTCCTTTTCCTTGCCACGTTTATTATGCCAGGGCGGTGTGCAGCATTCACAACAAATCATTATGATGAATTAGAAGCTGCTCGCACCTTGTCGTCGGTGTTATGTCTCTAGTTTGGGAGTATCGCAATGCTGGCAACGTCTTATCGGCGTCTTGGTTAACATAAGAAATCAAAGACAGCATAATACATCCAGTGTTGAAGGAATGCAAGCAGCTGTCCCAACCAGAGGCTGATCCACAAGTTCCTGCAACTCCTTATTCCCATCAGTAATAAAACAATATTAAATACAATACTAATGGAGCCCAGAACAATGCTTAATTTCAAGGCAATCTAGACTTGCCGAATCATTCTAGACTTCAGTTGGATTATTTTTTCATAATTCCTCTGGGGTTTGGGAGGCAGACTAAACTTGATATAAACAGAAAGTATTTTCTTTAGCAGCTCATTTGTAAGTAATGAAATTGGTTCCACGTATAAAATTAGTTTTAAAAGTTTTTTTGGGCCACCGGTTGTGCATTATTTTTATCCAAAAAGTTGCAAATTCCATTTTCAAAGATTTCAAATCTATCTATCTATAATTCCCAGTTACATTATCCACAGCCGCAATCAATAAATGTACATGTAATGATATACGGGAGGTCTGTCACTCTAAATGGAAACCTTCCTTAATCTTTATCTCCTGAGGAAAATCACTCCGTCTGTATGGAGACGGGGCTGTCCGGGTCACAGCGACCTAAACATATACATGGATTAGACCCTCATAACTGAGGTAATGGATGCCAGCATGGACTTCAACCCCTAAAACCTTCATCTTAATCCATGTATTCTCGATTCATTAAATTACAGTAAAATCAAATTTCTCACGCGAATTAGACACCAGCGTGCTCTCACATTATCGTTAATCAACGCTGACACCAATGGGGGGTCTTTTTGGTAGAACATTTGCAAACCATGGAATCGATGAAACAAATATCTGAGATTCAGTTTTTTTTTATCTGAGCCCGACATGCTGTTATCAACCTTGACCTTGACAGAAAAAGGTGACATGAAGTCAAAATGTTATGAGATAATTGAGGATGAGGGTTTGAAAAAATAAGTTGGTGACCTTGACCTTGGCGGGAAAAGAAACGTCGATCTAACACGAAGCACGGAGCTCTTAATTCTGATTGTTTTTCATGGCTTACTTAACGTGTATCGTGTTGCGTTACTGTTCCCTAAAAGTGAATAAGTTAAAAAAATCAAGTTTGCACACATATACCGATCCTAATCAAGTACATTGTGATTATTTTCTTGCTCAATCCTTGGCGTTGCACATCCCCATTTCTAGAGGCTGCAGTATGTCTCTGTCTGAAGTCACTTCGAATCCGCATCGGTGTATCACATGTTCTGAAGCCAAGGGTATTAGCTGGGGACAAACGACGAGAACCTCCCTGAATTTTTGCCCAAAATGACGACATGGTGAACATTGTGTCATAATTCAATTTTTAAAGGACAAATCAATTGCTACTGAATGGAATACACACTAAATGTCGCTCACATTGATGTTTCCAGGTTGTACTTTTTGGGTAATTGTTTTTTATGGACTCTTGGAAGGGACATTGTTGCGTTGTTGCATTGTCATTCTCACAAAAACAAGCAAAAGGTGTGAAAATGAGCCAAAGCGCGAAAATGCGACAATGCCCATTCTGGGGTTCCATAGCTTTTTTTCTGAAACTTGGTAACTTCATCACGACATCTCCACACTCCCAAAGCTTGTTTTTCACAAAAAAAGATGGTTTTTGACCGAATAATACCTATCCAGTTTGTGGTGGTCTTATATTTCTTCTTGTCATAAATGTCCGTCCTCGTGATCAAGGTTTCGTGGGGGCACAGGTGGTCCGCACATCTGAAATTCGCTGTGCAGAGTTGTGTCCCTTAGGCGTGTCGGAATCCTATGTTCATGGGTTCGAATCCCAAAATTGCCCTGATTGTGATTCTAGGCTTGTCATCACCTTAGCCGTGTTCGTGGGTGGTTGCAACAAATGGTAACGTATCACTTCGGGCTTTCCCCCCACACCGTGAAATATGTGAAAAGCGGACAAACGCAAGGCTAGGTTAATCAACGTGAGTCAGTCCCAATTCCCGTGCATTCCACCGCCTTGCTCTTTTTAACAGCAGCGAGATATGCCTGCAACCGGTATTCTGATGATAGTTAAACACAAATACTGTGATACATACAAAATTGCGGGAAAAACAACAGTTAACATAACAGCATTGTCAGAACGCCCGACCCCACACTTGGTGTCAGGTAAGTCGACCAGCGCCGCCCTAGAATCTTCAAAATGTGCGAGATAAAGCGAGAAATGTCGACGCTCTTAGTGACTGGTCATGAATAGGTGGCTTGTGTGCGTGAGCAGATTAGGAACCCTGACCCTTCCCCACAGTGGGTCAACCGTTTTGTTGCAGTTTACCACGATTCTCCATAACCGTTAAAGCAGCCACAGTCAGCAATATGACAACTGTAGCATAATAGCCTGTAACCAATATGGGCGGCAAACCAGTGGCTGACATCATGAGATACGATCACCACTGTCAGGGCATGGTGTGTGAGTGAGTATGGTTTTACGCCGCTTTTAGCAATATTCCAGCAATATCACGGCGGAGGACACCAGAAATGGGCTTCACACATTGTACCTATGTCGGGAATCGAACCCGGGTCTTCGGCGTGGCGAGCGAACGATTAACCACTAGGCTACCCGACCGTCCCCAGGGTATGGTGACACAGCTAGGTCACACATTGTGACCATCCGATCCTCAGTTTTGTGACTATAAGGGCAGACAACTCTGCCCCAGTGTACACACAGGGTTGTCAAACCAGTTCAACATGGTGAAAAATAAGAAGAAAAAAAAAAGACATTTAAAATAAATATTTTTGTCTTTCATAACTTTTTCCCTCCCAAAATGAGTAGGGAGATATTTTTTCAAATGATTAATCTAAAACGTAAAAATCAATAAATTTAAACTTTTTTGGCCGCGTTCCTTGCAGCTTGAAGTATGAAGTGACGGGAACGAGGCATTATTTAAAAAGTCTGACACATCATGAATGGCATGGCGAATGCAAAAAATGTTAAAACGGATGTTGAGTTTCTTAAGAATTGACTTGTCAATTCGTATTAATAAATACGCCAAGAATAATAACTTCACAAATGCTTTTTTTAATCATTAACTCAAAAACTATGTAGACAACAAGCCTTTGAGGGAAAGGACCCCGCCTGCCATGCAGGTATAATTCCCTTTTCGAATCCAAATAGTCTCATCAACATTCCCATCGCTTTAAATATATTGTGAATTGGTAATAGAATGGTTTCCCCTACAAACGAGTGAGTGAGTATGGTTTTACGCCGCTTTTAGCAATTTTGCAGTACTATCGCGGCGGGGGATACCAGAAATTGGCTTCATACATTGTACCCATGTCGGGAAAGGAACCCGGGTCTTCGGCGTGACGAGCGAACGCTTTAACCACTAAGCTACCTGACCGCCCCTCCTACAAATGAAGTGCACATACACTGTTATACACAATTAAGGCAAAACCCCGTCGCATGTATATCGGTGAGGTTAAATGGGGTTTAATGTTGCGTTCAAGATTATTGCACTTAAATAGCTATATACGAGTGTGTGCGTGTGGCTGCTTGTAATAGTCAGGACTAAAGCCGATTTTATAGTGCTAGCTATAGCCCACGGAGATACCATGCCCCGGTATACAATGAATATCCCAGTCAGACATAGTATACTGACTCTGAGCCGACCAGTCCTTGTTTTAGCGCCAGGCAGGGTAACAACAAGTACCATTTTTAAATTAGATTGGTATGACGCGGCCGGGGATCGAACCCCGAACCTTCCGCTTTCCGGTCGGACGCTCCATCACGGAGGCGGTCCCGTCCCATGTACAAACAGACAGTATACCACGTGGTTGTCTATCCTGAACTCCGCAGCACCGCTTTGAATCACGGGCCCGGGAACCAGCCAAGGCGATCTATCACCTCCCTGTCTGTTCCAAGTTTAATTGAGAGTGATATACTACAACTACATGGCGGATATACAGCCTAACAAACGCAGAATGGTGGTCCGGAATCGCTTTCCACTTGTAACATCACATACCGCTCACTTTGTTCTAATCTTCAAAGTTACCAGGAGCGATGTCAGAGACTACGACAAACCGACCAGGCCTATCTCTGTGTGTAGTTGCAGGGATCGGACTCTATACACTTGTAGCTTTCTGTCATGATAGAAGGATATCGTCCAAACAAGAAGTTGTTTACGACTGTCTGTTAAAAGAAGAATCTTTGAAGAACTTTTCATCCTAGCGGATGGACGGATGATGTCTGAAGTCCTGTTTATAATGGCGGAATGTTCTTCCCAAGAACACATTATATACTGTTGTATTTCAAACAGCGACCGCAGCGTTCGGGCTCCCGTAAGCTAATACCAAGTGCATTAGGGACACGTTATGAAGCAGTTTTAGGATCACGACAGTATAGCTCTCACCTTGTTCCACAAAGTGATCGTTGAGCTACGATGATCGTTACTCCCATACTTTAACATAGACTTACGACAGTCGTAGTGCTACGATCGTTTTGTGGAACCGGGCCCTGATACTTTAACATTAGCCTTGCTCCAAGGCTGTATTGAATGACAAGTTCATGGGTGTGTCGTAATTCTATCCTTTCAATAGGCAAGTCTAGATAACCAGACAGTCTAAGGACGCCAGTCTTTAAAAGGGACAATTTGTTCTTATTATTTACATAATCAAGGAATTTTGATTTAAACTAATAATTATTGCCTTATAGACGTGTGTAAGTCTACTCTAACATTGACCAATAGTCGTAGACCCGAGTGTGCATCGTGAACGATGTCTCCCAGAGGTCGTTCGGTAGCAGAGGGTGTTATCGTGATACAGTGTCAATAAAGATTCCTGGTTCGACTCCCATATATTGTGGGTATGCGTTATGAACAGCCCTGGTCCCCGAAGAGGCAATACTATTGCTGAAGGAGGCATGGGCATTGCTGGACGCCATCATGGCTAGAGTTACTCTATGGCTTATAGTGATGAAAGTTGACATGGCACAGTTTTGTTTCGTGGAACCGGGACGCTCAGTCAACTGCGATCGGAAATGCACGAAATCTCTCAAATCTGGAAGTAGCAATTAGAAATTTCAAGATACGACAAAACCTATTTTAAAAGTGATGAACAAAATGTCCTCTATATCCAAACGACACTAATAAAAAACAACTGATGTAAAGAAATATTCTTTGTATTGTTTTTGCAGCGTTGAGTTGAAATATTCTTCTGGTTAAAATAACTGTCAATTAACATGATGATAAGGAAAGCATGTCTGTGGTTCAATGTTTAACATGTGCTGCGAACATGGCCTTTCTGGGTTCCATTCTCATAAATTTGCTCAAGCCATGTTTTTCGCATCGAGAAAAAATGACAAAAATAATGTTTTAATATATTGAGATAATGAAGCACAAATATAATGCACGCGCTTCATGTGTCGCTGCCATGCATCACAGCCATCTATGCGCGGTATTTTAACAGTTACATACTTGTCGAGATTTTACCGATAACTTGCGAGACTCCGCCTGTGTAGAGTGTATTGTTTACGTAGATAAGTGTATGCGTGCTTCTGTCTGCGGCATTGATGGATGTCAATTCCTTGTTCGAATCTTCAAAACTATTTTTTCTACATCGGCTTATCTCAAACCGCCAGTTATTTTTCATTATAAATAATTCATTCTTGTCCTGTTTTAAAATAGTTATCGTGAGCTTTAAAATATTTTGCATTTAAGTAATATTTTCAGGAATATGATAGATTGAACAGGATCTATCATATCAGATAAGGAGCAGCGCTTTACGTCTCTGAAACGTATTGTTGAATATTTTAACGTGTTTTACGTCGTATTTATTGAATAATATTTTGTAGATGTGCCTGCTGGCTAACAGCTGAAATAAAGAATGAATAAGGATTTACGCCGCATCAGTGAAATAAAGAATTGAATTGAAATACTGCGATTTAATGTTGCCTTTATCTTCAAATGAAACTGTATAACTAACTATTATAGATCGCTTTGTTCATTCGCCTTGAAGACATATTCATAGAAAGATTGTTTATGGTAGCAAATCAGGTCTCTCTCCATGTACATGATGATAATCACTACATCTTTTCATTTATGCTAAAACTGAGCCTCATCAATGAATTTGAGAAATCCCATTTTTTTAAGCTTATAGAAAAGGATATTATCATTAACTTGAAACTAATGAGAATTTTATTTCAAGAAAGTGAATGATTCTCAGTGTGGGGATTGGACATCAATGCAGTTAGTTTGTTGATTTAGAAGATGGAATTATATCCACAAGATTAAATACATTGCCAATTATTTGTCAAAATTTAAAGAAATACGTTAATTATGACCACGGTGGTGTTATAACTAGGATAATTTACGCTGCGGAAATCCGTTCTGAGAAAAACATGGGATTATAACCAGTGTGGCATCATAACCAGTTCGGCGTTATAACCGAGATGGTGTTATAACTAGTGTGACATTTTAACAGTGGCATTATAACCAGGGTGGCGTTATAACAAGATAATTTACGCTGCGGAAATCCGTGCTGAAAAATTACCAGTGTGGAATTATAACCAGTGTGGCGTTATAACCAAGGTGGCATTATAACCAGTGTGGCATTAAAACTAGGGTGGCATTATAACCAAGGTGGCATTATTACCAGTGTGGCATTAAAACTAGGGTGGCATTATAACCATGGTGGCGTAATAACCAGGGCGGTATTATAACCAGTGGCATTATAACCAGTGTGACATTATAACCAGTGTGGCATTATAACCGGTGTGGCGTTATAACCAAGGTGGCATTATAACCAGTGTGGCATTAAAACTAGGGTGGCATTATAACCATGGTGGCGTAATAACCAGGGCGGTATTATAACCAGTGGCATTATAACCAGTGTGACATTATAACCATTGTGGCATTATAACCAGTGTGGCGTTATAACCAAGGTGGCATTATAACCAGTCTGGCATTATAACCAAGGTGGCATTATAACCAAGGTGGCATTAGAACTAGGGTGGCATTATAACCATGGTGGCGTAATAACCAGGGCGGTATTATAACCAGTGGCATTATAACCAGGGTGACGTTATACCCAGGGTGGCGTTATGACCAGGTGGCGTTATAACCACACTGTTAATTTGTCCAAGCACTTCACAAGGCTCAGAATCATGGTTTCAAACCAATAACCTTTGACCTCCATGACGTGATACAGTTAGATGGGTACTGAGTGTTCTGTTGCTGTGAATCCTTCAAACAACAACAACGACAATATCTCCGTTATAACCGTATTATGCTGTTGGTCAAATAGGTATACTTTGTTGTGCAGAGTTGCGCCCCTTAGCAGTGCCAGAATGCGTTGGTTATTGGGTCAAATCCCAAATTCCGCCCGGTTATGATCCTTGGTCTGTCAATACTAAACACGTGCCCGTGTGTTTCATTAAGTGTTGGGACCCGTGAAGATCCGGGGTAGAATAGGTCTTCAGCAACCCATGCTTGCCGTAAAAGGCGACTATGCTTGTCGTAAGAGGCGACTAACGGGATCGGGTGGTCAGGCTCGCTGACTTGGCTGATGCATGTCATAGATTCCAAATGTGTGGATCGATTCTCATGATAATAATCACTGGATTGTCCAGACCGCCGTCATATAGCTTGAATATTGCTGAGTGCGGCGTTAAACAACAAACCAACAAACCAACCATTATGTGTTGGGCGCACATTCAAAGCGGCGTAAAATCAATCTCACTCACTCGTTTCTAAACTCGTCTTAATCCAAAATCGTTTCAGAATAGGAATTACAACGAATTGAATTCACCTTCTTCTGAGGCGGTTTGTGCCGTGGGTCACTCAGTCTGTTACACAAGCCCCAGAGGCCAAGGTTATCACTGGGATTGTAGGTAACGGGGCACGGTCGATGCGTGGTCACGGTACACCCGCCAGGCACAGGATCACGCGGTGCATATAAGCTTCAATGTCACCACAGGGACTACAATCACACTGCATTATGTGCAAAGAGATTACACTGTACAGATGCTTCGACGGAGAGGAACGTTCTTCTTTGTATACGATATGTTCTGATCAGTGCAGGTCGGCGCCTCGGCTCAGAGCTTTTACGCCTCTACTATAAGCCTCGTGGGACAAATTGTCGTTTTAATGAAACTACATTACGCGATAGCTAGTATCGCGGACTGTCACCGGGACCTTGTTAGACTATCCCCGGGAAACGCATGGGTATCGTGCAGCACGTGCTAGCATCCACACAAAGACCACGCCCTCCCTTGGCTCCCCTAAAACTTCCACGTTATCGAAATTCTAGCGTAGCCGCCCTCTCCCGGGACGGATAAAGTTAGGCTCTAAGCAAATAAAGACCTTTTTGTGACGTATCGCCACCTTGTGAGAGAAACACCACCCGATGGGACAAGGCTTTTATAGCACCTGGCTTAACACAATCAAGACCCATACAATTTGTTCAATAAAAAATGATGGCATGTGTTTTCTTGTCTATGTAGATACTCTTCGCCGCCGTTTCTTGTGACTCAGCAATACTGGGAAACGTTGCAGTTAATGGGACGTTACAGAATTATGGGCCTACAGAGATCTGAGGGTGATAAGAGGAGCGAGATTCTCCTCGGGGAGTTGAGAATGTGTGCGGTTTATTCGGGCTACGGGCGAGGCAAGGCTAATAGAAGCGATGAGCGGTGCGAGTATTTCAAGACAAATAATATGATTGACGTGAACACAGTCGGAACACACCAAGTTAAGAAACAAAACAACCAAACTCCACGATGTGTAAATGTAATTTTGATAAGATAACAGTAAGAAACGGTATTTGATTCTTCTGTTTGTTTACCTTGCGTTTATCGGCAGTAAACAAGCGCACACATGTTTTTATTCCTTAAATGCTGGATTCTCTAATAAATACTCGCGCGGAGAGCTGTTGAAATGTTGTTTCGGCGTTTAAAAATATACTCAAAGGCAGAAGTTCTTGTGACGTGGATTCTTTTCACTTACAAACCTACGGCACAATACATTCTGTCTTTGAGTATATTCCCCCACTCACAACTGTAGTACTGGTAAACAGGGAGTGAGTATAGTTTTACGCCGCTTTTAGCAATATTCAGGGAAATGGGTTTTTTAATCATTAACTCAAAAACTATGTAGACAACAAGCCTTTGAGTGAGAGGACCCCGCCACCTATGCAGGTATAATTCCCTTTTCGAATCAAAATAGTCACATCAACATTCCCATCGCTCTAAATATATTGTTTATTGGTAATAGGAGGGTTTCCCCTACAAACGAGTGAGTATGGTTTTACGCCGCTTCTAGCAATTTTCCAGCAATATCGCGGCGGGGGATACCAGAAATGGGCTTCACACATTGTACCCATGTCGGGAATCGCACCCGGGTCTTCGGCGTGACGAGCGAACGCTTTAACCACTAGGCTACCTGACCACCCCAGTTCTGATAAACAACGTTGAAAATTGTCACGTGTGAATTATTGTTTTGATCAAATCGAAAGCCTAAGAACCCATACGTTTGTTACCCAATATAATGACGATGATAGTTGCATCTCAGCAAGAGGTCGACAGCATGAGCATTGATTAACCCTATCAGGGTATGACGACACAAACTCAGGTTAATTAATCAGTAATTATATGAGCCTGTTTGTTTGTTTGTTTTTAACACTGCACTCAGCAATATTCCAGCTATATGACGGCGGTCTGTAAATAATGGAGTCTGGACCAGACAATCTAGTGGTTGACAACATGAGCATCGATCCACGCAATTGGGATCGATGACATGCATCAACCAGCGAGTCTGACCACCCAGTCCCGTTAGTCGCCATCTACGACAAGCACAGTCGCCATTTACGGCAAGCATGGGTTGCTGAAGTCCTATTCTATCTGTAGGCGTCCCGAATACTTACATACTTCCCAGGCTCTGTTGGGGGTTGTCTTCCGTAGTTATTGTTTTTCTATTATTATTTCCAGTTTATGAATGTCAGTGAGTTTGTCCTACATCCTGATGAGTGATGTCAAGTCGCTCAGGCGCTGAACCTTCATGCGTTATTTCAAAATCAAAACACGAAATTTACTTGTGATGCTTTCTACAGCGTTTAAGTCGATTAGTGTCAGTTTCAATTATGGAAACAGTTTATTGTGAAATCTGTTACATAAATCGCAAATTGTTCACAGAAACAATCATTCCAAACGTTTTAGGAGAGTTTATTTCTCCACATGCTAATGACACGCGCATGTGCATTCGTAAGTGACCTAGCAGTGTGAGCGCTGTTAAAGACACACACGTGCATGCGTGTGTTCAGGTGAGTTGGCGTTCAAGTACAGATACCGAGCAAAAGATTCATACGAAACGCTGTTGGTAAGGAAACCCACCATTTGGTATTCCGGGGGCCTGTTTTTGTGTATGTTTTTTTCAATAAATAATTTGTTCCAGAAAACAATTTGTTCCTGTAAAACCTTTTTTTTCAAGGACTTCCAAAAAAAATGGTCGTTACACATGCTGGTTGTCACGAAAAAAAGTAGGTTGTGAAAAAAATAGTCGGCATCTACTTTCGGAGAAAACAATGCCTACTCCCCCCCCCCCCCCCCCCCCTACTCCCCCCCCCCTACTCCCCCCCCCCTACTCCCCCCCCCCCTCTCAACCCCCCTTACCATCCCACAAGACCCCCCACCCTCTAGTACATTGCCACCTGTCCTCGGTACATCATATGGTCATATTAAATACAAATCACATAGTATCATAACTGTTTTTTTATGCTAGTCTTTGGTCAGTGTGATGAATTTTTTCACATTCATTATGTCAATTCCTGTCTGTTGATTTCTAGCAGCCGGCTTTCTAAGAGGGTTTCATGTTTCAATGGACCGTGATTAGGTCCAAGTCCGCTTGAATATACTGATATTGTGCGGTATCTGTGCGGTAAAAGTGTGTGTGTTGTTTAACACCTCACCCAGCAATGTTCAACATGCACGACAGCTGGACATAATATAATCTGGACCAAACAATCTAATGATTCATATAACACATAGCATGGTAACAAGCAGGTAGCCAAGCCTCACCACCGACCCATTAAGACACCTCATACGACAAGCATACCCGAGGTGTTTGTTTGTTTGGTTGGTTGGTTGGCTGTTTGTTTGTTGTTCTACGCCGCAATATTCCAGCTATTTGACGGCGGTCTGTAAATAATCAAGTCTGGTCCAGACAATCCAGTGACTGATACCATGAGCACCGATCTACGCAATTGGGATACGATGACATGCATCAACCAAGTCAGCGAGTCTGACCATCCGATCATGTTAGTCGCGTAACTGTGAAGAGCCTGGAGTTCTAGACCCATAACGAGTAGTCGCCTTTTACGACAAGCATGGGTTGCTGAAGACCTATTCTAACCAGGATCTTCATATACCCATGGTGACCAATACTTGCCGTACAAACCAACGTAAAAGGGAATCTAGTGGTTTCTTGGCCGATTATCCTTCATCGTACTCCGACGGCTTGGCATTGTCTGTCCACACTCTATCATTGAGAGGTCGCCGTGATATACCTGGAATATTGATGATTGCATCGTTAGACAATATCCACTCGCTCATCATTTTCAACACATGATAACAGGATATCCTTTCTGCAACAATATTGTTTCTGATATTGTTATCCCAAATGACTCAAATTTTGTTACAAAATTCCCAAGTGAACACAAAAAGAATCCACCAAATGCATTAACAATATCACACTGAAGGGACTGTGTTTTTTGTGGCATTGTTTCACTTACAACAATCGACTAGATCTCGCATGAAGCCGAGACAACGCTACCCATATTAGGCCCGATAGCATCAGCATTAATGGCCGAGACGCGGAAGCGGAAATGACGTCACGCCTTGCGGGTAGAAGACTATCCGTGTTGGGAGCCATTCGCCAATAAACGATCACTACCGACAGGAAAATCTTCTCGTAATTGTGTCGTAACGTGCAATTACGTTCGCCGTCGTAATGTTGTAAACAAGCTTATTGCAATAGCTCCCACTCTCTCCACCAGTCGCCGACAGTGGGAGACTGGCGCGGGAGTCTTGAGTTTACGATCCAACTACCCACAGAAAGTGTTCTGGCCGTGTGCGGGAAGAGAGGCAATTATGTTTATTCCTTACCACGTGTATGTTCCATGTCGAAAAGGATTAACACATTACGCGTTAGGATAGAGCATACTATTCCCAAATTGTGTTCATGTGGGGTTTTTTTAGGTTTCGTAGGCCATGCATCTATAGGAACCTTCTTAAAATTTAGCATTTACACTTATGAGAACATGTTTCAACTATTAAATTTAATTAGAATATGTATTACGTTTATAATTTGTATCGTTAGTTGAAAACTGGGACATTCAACGTTTACTAATAAGGAGAGCAAAATTGAATGTTCGCGTCTCTTATAGATGGGAAATAACTTAAATCACTGACACGTTTATTATGTTCACCATACTGTCATCTTTGACCTCAATTTCACAGGGGGTTTGCTGGCAGACATGGCCCGCGTGGTGCTTCCTCTTGATGCGTCTTTCTGAGAAGCACTGGTTACACTCGAGGCTACTCAGACCGTTAGCCTCACACCTACCGCGCATGGTCATTGAGTTAACTGCCCAGGTTCCCACAACTAGCTTCACCTGCATCGCCACTTCCGTAGTTTGTGTTTCAAAATTTATTACAATAAACTCGAAACCCTACCTCTATTTTGCACAGACAAACCCCACATCAAATGCTACAGACAAATCCCACCTCAAAAGATACAGACAAACACTACCTCAAATGGTCCAGACAAATCCTACCTCAAATGCTACAGACAAATCCTACCTCAAATGATACAGACAAGTCCTACCTCAAATGGTCCGGACAAATCCCACCTCAAATGCTACAGACAAACCCAACCTCAAATGCTACAGACAAACCCCACCTCAAACAGTCCAGACAAACCCTACCTCAAATGATACAGACAAACTCCACCTCAAATGGTCCAGGCACACCACACCTCAAATGCTACAGACAAATCCTACCTCAAATGTTACAGACAAACCCTACCGCAAACGTTACAGACAAACCCTACCGCAAACGGTAGACAAATCCTACCTCAAATGCTACAGACAAACCCCATCATAGTAGGTCCAGATATCTACTCCTGTTTAATAACATAAAACCTTTTGCATATTTGATAATTATTGCTAGCAAAAATGATGTTTGCAGAAAGGAAATATTGACACGTGCCTTTGTGAAATAGATTAAAATCACTACCATCAAGGTACGATATTTTAGGCGGTTCCGAAATATGTCTTGAGTAAAATTTCTTGTTGATTACGAGAATCAAATAAAATGAACAGCGGGTTCACCATATCATTGATAGTTTAAAGGCCTGCAGTAGGTAGGAAGGAGCTCATCGCCTCCAGTCGACCTTTATCTGACCTCACCATACAAATCTTGACCCAATACCGATAGTTTCTACTCTTAGGTATTGATGTAATTATCTAAATGAAAGTTTGATGTTCCGAAATCATTTTGAAACGATTCAGGACACGACCTTTGCTGTGGAAATCCCAGGGAACAGACCTCTAGCCTCCGCCATTATCATGTCCCAAGCGCTGGCCTCGAAGTTTAGCGACTCCGAACACCCCATGTCACAATTAGCGAGTCCTTGGAGAGTAACCCTCCCCCGATTGTATATAGTCACTCCAAGTCGAAGCAATCAGGTCCGCTGGTATGGTCAGCTCAGCGAACGGAGCGGTGCTACACCAGTCTAGACGTTCTAATAGCGGCAAATAGCATTCTCTGGTAACACCTAGAATTAATTTGAGATATTTCCAATGATCGACCCGATCCTAAGTCCGATGCGGCCGTAATTTGATGTTATTCTGAACTGGCTTCAAACACCTGTCGCATTATGGAGTAAAGATAAGGCAGCCTTTACACAAGAATTGGATTAGTTCTAAAGTAACGAAATCTCCCTGAACTAGTTGCTTCTGAAGGTCAAAGCACTGTGGCACAGGATACGCTAATTTGCAAATCTTCCCCAAGATAAAACGAACAAGGAAGTCTCTTAAAGACATCGTGGCATTACCTCGGACTAAACGGTCGTTTTAGACATGTAGGCGACGGCCTGTAAGAAGTACCAGTGTCACTGATTTTTTTATTTATTACAGGACCAATTTATTCTTCACATGCTGATATAATGGACTCATATTACGTAATGACTTTAAGCATTAGCTAACCTGGTGATTAGTTCCCTGAGCACTATAAAGATAAACTTCGTGTTTGGATCCTAACAGTGTTCGTGTGTTTGTTGTTTAACGCCGCACTCAGCAATATTCCAACAATATTATGGCGGTCTGTAAATAATCGAGTCTGGGCCTACTTGCACAAAGCAACTTAGCGCTACGACTATCGTTAGCCTAAGTATGGGAGTTACGATCATCTTAGCGCTAAGATCGCTTTGTGCAAGTGGGCCCAGGTCCAGACAATCCAGTGATTGACTTCATGGGCAACGATCTGCGCAATTGGGATACAACGACATGCATCAACCAAGTCAGCGAGCCTGACTACCCGATCCCGTTAGTCGCGTAACAGTGAATAAATAGCCTGGAGTTCAAGACCTATGAGTAGATGTCACTATAAGTCAAGTATAGGATTACGTTTATATAACTGGAATAGCACCATCAGTAAACAGACTTGATTTCAGGTTATTCATATAGGTGAAATTGGGTTTAACGTCGCGTCCAGGATTATTGCACTTATATAGCGACGTGTGCATGCACGTGTGTTTGTGTGTGTGGCTGCTTGTACTAGTCCGGACTGATGCCGATTTATAGTGCTAGCCCACTGAGATACCATGCCGCAGTTTAACATGAACACCCCACTCAGACACGGTATACTGACTCCTAGCCGACCAGTCCTTGTTTTAGCCCCTTAGTGCCGAGCGCCAGACAGGGTAACAACAAGTACCATCTTTTAACGTCTTTTGGTATGACGCGGCCGGGGATCGAACCCCGGACCTTCCGCTCTCCGGGCGGACGCTCTACCACTAGACCACGGAGGCGGTCGTTATTCATATAGACGTGACGAGGAGTATTTGTGGGTATCAAAGCAGGTGCCTCCCTTAGCCAGCTGTTCTGAACGGTGAGCAAGTTGGAATCCCCGGCTTTGTGTCACGGTTTTATTGTGGAGTTATTCACGTTGCTGAAGCAGTTCGATTCTATTTGATTTCCTACTAACATCTCTTGTAATGACAAGCATATATTGGCCTAAGTTAGGGAGTGAGTAAGTTGGGGTTCAAAGTCGTTCAGGGTTTAGCAGGGTTTATAGGAGGAAAACTAAACGTGACGCCGTTGTAGCTTTACGTTTACAGGCATGGAACAAGATTCAAAACCAGGAATAATCGGGAATCCAACTCACGACCACTGGATCCTGGCACGACAAGGGACACAACTGTGCATAGCGAGTTTCGGCGTCTTTAGTTACAGTTGTAGTTAATGTTCGAGATTTGTTCAAGTTAAGGTTGAAAAATAAGTTTTAAAAAATGCTGGAAAAAATAGCTTGGCCTCAAAAACGTAACATTAAAGATATTAAAAATATTATATAAAAAATCATGTGTTGTACACAGACACAAACCAACAATCAGACAGACACAGACACAGACGATTATCGTGACACCAACCAAATGACAAAACAACCCTCCCACACCAAGATTAATACACTACATGGCCTGTTTCTTATCCCAGCAAAATGATGCTGTTTTAGATCCCACACACGAAATGGGTCGTTTATTCTGTGAAACCTACATAATGTCCCTATAAACGATTAATCACGAGTTTCAAACTGACTTTCAAAACTCTACAATGCCACATTCACAGCGAGAGGCATTGTGGTGTTTTTTCAAATGTTGATATTGTTTTCCACTTTTTGTTTCCCTATCTTAGATATGAATTCATTTATTTTGAATTACTCGCACCGCAGAACTCTACATTGTATGACCTCGAAATGGTGACGCAATGATGCCAGATGACTGGCTCCGAGATCCTGGTTCAATCAAACATCGTCCAAGTTTTGTCAATTGTGAGATTCAAATCACATAACGACTATTGTCGTGTCGATTTCTGGCACATCAAAGCAGCGCATGCGTGTATCGTGATCGTAAATCTTTCTTTGGAGATTATTATAAAGAAAGTAAAATTAAAGAAGCGGACTAAATTACTGTTCGTAAATTTAGCAGAAAATATTAGCATTGCGATCAATAGCGGAGATGTTTGCCGCAATCAAAGCCATATCCTTGTTGGTCTCCGTGACCTTTTGTAATTAGCAAATGGGAATACCATATTCCTTGTAGAAGGAGGAATGCCTGCCATTATGCCTTGTTGTGGGATGGCACTGAGTAGGTGATTCGCTCTGAAACGGAGCCCACTTCTTTTGTCTGAGGGTAAACAGTTAATTTGTTTAATGGACGCTTGCTGGTGTTGTGATGAGGCACCAGAGCGGAGTGATTTACGAGAAGGTACGTAGTTCCCCGTGCTCCCATTCAGACACGTAGGTAGAGTGACAGACAAAAATATAGTTTGATTTGTAGTAAATTAATGAGTAATAAATACCCTAGGGTAATTAGATTTGGAGACAGATATTAGTTAATTCTGATAAATATAACGATGTGTTGGATTTGCAGGAGCCACAATTAGGGTAATGCAATGTCAAGCCATTTAAATAAAATATTTTCGTATTTCCTATCAACAGGCACATCCCTTTGGTGCAGTCTATCAAAACATAAGGAAATTTATAAATAAACCTTCATGTCTAGTTCCATCTGTACTGATATTAAAGTTGCGAATCATAAACATTTTGGCAGCTTAAGTAACTGTGGTGACGTTATTGTCAAACACAGCGAGCTCCTCACAGCGACATTAACCTGGCTGCCAACCTGCAACTTAGCATGTACGACAGCTTGGCAGGGTTGACGGTTGATTAGATTTTGATTGACTTATCAAAGGTCAAGATCACAGCATAAAAATGACACCCACCAGAAGTCCGACTTGTGAAACGAGAAACGTGTTAAATGAATCTTTAAAATGCTTGTGTGTACAGTTTTATATGCTGACGCAGATAGCCTTGTTATATAACGTTTTATGTACGCAATTCAAAATATATTAAATCAACGCAATGCAATAGAAATGAATGTTAAAAAAGGGTAGCATTAAAAACAAACAGTCACCTTTGACCATCGTCTTTTTGTCACCCATCCCCACCCTCAAAAGGTTGTTTTTAAGTTGTGCAAGGTGTCAATAAGTTGTTTGGGTAGTATTACTAAGAGAAATTGTAACATTTCAAAGTTAAATGGCTGCATAACAGTTGAGAGGACATTCGTCACCACTCGCCCCTTTCCGTAGCCTGCAAGAAGACTCGTCCCCCTATCGATGAATGTTATGTGCGAAAATACGACAAACCAATCAGAATACGCGTACAATTTCAAGTTCTTCGTCAAAGAATCCCTTTTTGATTTTACATATGTCTTGCGTCTAAAAATATACCCAAGACACAGTTAAATGTGTTTAATCATACTGTATAATTCCGCATGTCACGATGTGCTTTAAATTGCATTTGAAAGACATAATGTGAACCGAGTTGACAATTGTTTTAGGTATGCCCGTTTGCGCTTAGACGGAACCCAGTCGCAAAAATGGCCACGAGAGGGGCACGAGTCGCTATTCGGCTTGTCCCGGAATAACACGAGTTGGTCACGAATGTTGAGAGGAAACAAGGGCGGCGCCTCTGTAACACTGATCACGTGGAACACAGCCCGAGTTCACTAGATCACCGTGGTTGTGATTTGAACATGTTTCCTTTTATTTAAGGGATAACAATTGCCTGAAGGTTTGAGCTAAACATGTAAAGAATGTCTCCGCTGCACGTGTCTCCCTCCCCGGAAGTGAGGACATGGATATATGCGAACAGGCAGAAATAATTAGAAACAGATTTACAACAAGCCGTTCCCACAATGCACTGACTGGTACAGACAAACCATGATTGATTCTGCTCATAAGAAGATTCATGTAACTTGGAAAAGAGTCTTCCATTACATGATGGTTGCGACGCGTGTAGATCCAGGAGAGAACAGGTCTTCAGCAACCCATGCTTGTCGTAAAAGGCGACTATGTTTGTCGTATGAGGCGACTAACGTGATCGGGTGGTCAGGCTCGCTGTCTTTGTTGAAGCAAGTGATCGTATCCCATTGCATAGATCGAACAGTGGATTGTCTGGTCCAGATTCGATTATTTACAGACCGCCGTCATATAGCTTGAAAATTGCTGAGTGCGGAGTTAAACAACAAACAAACAAACAAACATGATGGTTGCATGAGTGAGTATCAGGATCCACAATGGAGAGAGATAGAGGTCAAGGCCAAGACCACACTCACTGCGCATGACGCTGCGCCCGGATGTTGACTGCATGGACTGCATGGACTGGCGATCTGCTTAAACGCGACTCAAAGAACTCAAAGAAGATCGTCTCAAGGTTGGGTGACGCTTGCTGCAATGGTATTGCCATGATATTGCTCATATTTCCTCAGTCAACCTTCATTTGACGTAGCCCGGCAGAATCTTCATCTTGTACATCATCTGGAAGCATTTCTTTCAACTAGTTGTTTTCCTTCATGAAGATAGTTCTTTCAACATTGTTTCATATCACCTACTATAAAGGGATGGTATTCTTTTCATTCTTGTACCTTATTCCAAATTTATAGAGTAAAGGTATATATCTTAAATTAAATGTTCATGTATCTCTGGCCTATACTCAGCTTTTGATAGGGATTCTGAGCTAAATTGCTGGGCAAAAGAATGTAGTGTTTTGTGTTTTGGAGTTTCGGCAACAATTTTCAGTCTTGTAACGTTTGGATGACGTTTTTAAGTTTGGGGTCAAATCCAATTTTCACGTGTATATTTTCTTTTGCCCATAGTTAAGTTCACCTTGTTGCCAAATCCACATGATTGATAAGGTGTGTGGAAAGGTGTACTTGAAATGAGGTTTACAATACGTCACTTCCGTAAAATATCAAATACTATTAGTACAACAACAACTCCGAACAATCAATCATACCTGTCCCCAGCATACATGTTAAGAAGTACAGGATTACCACGATATAACCCCACGACACATTATTGGCAGGCTGTGTTTGTGTGTTTACACTGTAAAAATATTAAACAAACATCCTACAGGGCTGGCTTGAAATACCCCCACATATATCATATTTCATATTTCCTTCATCTACACACACGCTTCCCATTTCTTCAATTATATGCCCGTCACATTTGTGTCTATGTCGCCTTAGGAGCGCCTAGTGAAAACATTCTCTATTACAAGAGCAGTTTCCCGGCATGCATTTAGCGATGTTGTGTTCCGGCGCACTGACACTGCACTAGTTTTGAACACTAGAACAGAGCCGGGGGAATCACCTTTCCGAGTATACGGTGTGTCAGCAACATCGACACGGTGTGCGGAGCTTGTGTCAACATCACGGCTGTTGAGCGATTCCCCACGTTTAACGATGATACACATTTTCATTGTCCGTATCTGTCTGCCAGAAGATAATGGACGAATATATACTATACTTGCTTTTACCAATGGATGGAGGCAATTTTTGTCTTTTTTAGCACACAGACAATCGGCTGGGTGGAAGTGTTATGAACTGTTTCTAACAATAACCCAGTGTTTGATGGACGGATGACATAGTTATTACCATCCATTATACAACTGGGACTGATGTTTCCTTTGTTCTCGAGGGATGTTTTTCTTCGTAACTTAGTAGCATTACCCCAATAACAATCAACGCTTCAAGTAGCAACTCCACTGAAGTGTTGGCAAAGATCGAACCAGAAATTGGATTCGAACCACGGACCTTCACAGCACTGTTCCAGCTTACTTACTTCAGTTTCAAGTCCTGTGGGAGATACGGTGAAAACAGCGCGATGTATTATTACTCCAGCTGCACGCCCTGCAGAGACGGAGATACGGTGAAAACAGCACGAGACACTACTTACTCCAGCTGCACGCCCTGCAGAGTCGGGAGATACGGTGAAAACAGCACGAGACTACTTACTCCAGCTGCACGCCCTGCAGAGACGGAGATACGGTGAAAACAGCACGAGACACTACTTACTCCAGCTGCACGCCCTGCAGAGTCGGGAGATACGGTGAAAACAGCACGAGACTACTTACTCCAGCTGCACGCCCTGCAGAGACGGGAGATACGGTGAAAACAGCACGAGACACTACTTACTCCAGCTGCACGCCCTGCAGAGTCGGGAGATACGGTGAAAACAGCACGAGACTACTTACTCCAGCTGCACGCCCTGCAGAGTCGGGAGATACGGTGAAAACTGCAAGAGACACTACTTACTCCAGCTGCACGCCCTGCAGAGTCGGGAGATACGGTGAAAACAGCACGAGACTACTTACTCCAGCTGCACGCCCTGCAGAGTCGGGAGATACGGTGAAAACAGCACGAGACTACTTACACCAGCTGCACGCCCTGCAGAGACGGGGATACGGTGAAAACAGCACGAGACTACTTACACCAGCTGCACGCCCTGCAGAGTCGGGAGATACGGTGAAAACAGCACGAGACTACTTACACCAGCTGCACGCCCTGCAGAGTCGGGAGATACGGTGAAAACAGCACGAGACACTACTTACTCCAGCTGCACGCCCTGCAGAGACGGGGATACGGTGAAAACAGTCCGAGACTACTTACTCCAGCTGCACGCCCTGCAGAGTCGGGAGATACGGTGAAAACAGCACGAGACACTACTTACTCCAGCTGCACGCCCTGCAGAGACGGGGATACGGTGAAAACAGTCCGAGACTACTTACTCCAGCTGCACGCCCTGCAGAGTCGGGAGATACGGTGAAAACAGCACGAGACACTACTTACACCAGCTGCACGCCCTGCAGAGACGGGGATACGGTGAAAACAGCACGAGACTACTTACACCAGCTGCACGCCCTGCAGAGACGGGGATACGGTGAAAACAGTCCGAGACTACTTACTCCAGCTGCACGCCCTGCAGAGTCGGGAGATACGGTGAAAACAGCACGAGACACTACTTACTCCAGCTGCACGCCCTGCAGAGACGAGAGATACGGTGAAACACAGAGACACACACAAGAGGGAGTAGCAATTAATGCAAATAGCCTTTTCTTTGGACTTAAAAATATTATGCCAATCTAAACATTAGTCCATCTATCACGCTCTGAATGCCATGCAAATATTTCACATACCACACATTTGGCAAGTGAAATTGCGTAGTGTGCCCCCTTGGTATTAGGACGTGAACTCACGGTATAGAGTAGTACCAAGGGACTAACGAAATACGAGAGAGGTATAATTTGATATCCGTACCGTATTCCTATTTGATATTAGCAATATTCATCGAAAAGTATGGAGATTATATTCCCAGCTGATTATTTTCGTAACATATTATCAATTACAGAATTATTATTCTAGAAACGTTTAACATAGCGGATACACTTCATTAATATCAGAAATTCGCGTGATGTGTCGGTCCCAGGAGAAGATAAGATTTAACGCCGAGATAGAGAATAACAATAATAAACAACACTGAGATCGATGGCGGATAATGTCCAATATTCTCCTTATCTAAACAGTTAATTTATTGTTACTCCTAATATCAATCACTCGACACGCAGCGAGATAATCTAACTAGAACAAAACAAACAAGAAATAATCCAATAAAACGAACCAGTTGCAGGGTTTTTCGATCTGAAAGTGATAATTTTGATGTGATGTAAACATATTAAGATATCATATGATGACACAAGTTTGTAAACCTCTTTCACATATTAAAGTATTGCACGGGGGAGGAATTAAAACCTAGTTAGTTAGTTCCTACCCTTTCTGGTGGTAGAAATTATTCAACTATGTGTTAATCACAATCCATCATGTTTCAACTGTTGGACTTATTTGCAAGTGGAGCCCGGTTGCTGATGGTTCCGCGGGTCTCAGAGGGAGTCTGGCTGGAATTACTAATGGTGAAGTAATCACTCCCTGTCGGGGTTGACAATATAGGGTAATATTTGAATATCTTTGCGATTATAGTGATATTGTTATTCAACTATTCCCTTTTTTTCTAAAAAAGTCAAATCGGTTAGTGTTACGTCCTGTATGTATAACGGTATTATGTGAAGAAAATGCATTATGTTGATAATCGTTTGGATGTGTGGATGTATCAGCGGCCTTTCAAATTTCCACCTCCACAAATTAGCCAATCGGCGATATTTTTGTGTTTTTGTTCTTGGTAGGTGGGTAGGGAGCACATATAAAGCCATTTCTCTCTCTCTCTCTCGCGTTATTCAGTAATGTGCTCACGAGCTTTCGTAAACATGGATACACGCTGGGATGTCGGCGTTCCAGGGGAAGGGAGGGGTGGTGGGGGTAGGGGACCACGTAGTACAAACCGATACGGTGAAGAGTGAAGCTGATGTAAACAATGAAAACTGCCGTCGGCCATCATCGCTGACATCTGTTGTGATTGTTGTTAGGGAAGACAACTACATCAGCGGTGGTGTTAGGGGAGATAACTACGTCAGCGGCGGAGTTAAGGGAGATAACTACATCAGCGGTGGTGTTAGGGGAGATAACTACATCAGCTTTGGTGTTAGGGGAGATAATATCAGCTGTAAGTTGTTATGGGAGATAACTTCATCAGATGTAATTGTTGAAAGTAAGAGATCTACATAAAATGTGATTGTTTTTAGGGGAGATAATTACATAAGTTGTGTTGTTAGGGGAGATAACTCAGCTACCGTAATTATTGTTATGGGAGAAAGCTACATCAGCAGTGGTGTTAGGGGAGATAAATACATCAGCTGTAATGTTAGGGGAGATAAGTTAATGTCGACTATGCTACACAATATAAGTCAAAGACTCCCTGATTCTTTCACATTACTATAAGTAATCTGTCATCGTATGGTATTAAGTTCAGGGATATGAAAGAATCGGTGGCCCTTAACGTTTTTGGAGAAGTATATTTATAGGCAATGTTTTTTTCTAACAAAGTCATAAAAATAATATCCATATCTTTGTCAAGATAAAACATAATACAAGAGTGATAAAACAAGAGAACAGCGTTATTACTGTCCTCCGCCATAGGGCACGTTGGAATTGTGTTTATTTATATATGGCAGTGATTAACATGGAAGTTAACGTTGTCCGTCAGAAGAGATCGACACTGGGGTGACTATATGTCATGATATAATCTGATTTCAAACTCAGTCTTGATATGCATCTCTTAGATTTAAACTTGCAACTTCAGGAGTTAAAGAGAAAACGTTCCCCGTTGCAGATATTATATACATTAAATAATAAAGTAACATGGATCAAGGGCCATAACTGTGTATGCCCAAAATTTAAAAAAAACATGTAGCAAGGGATATAACTCTGGTTGTAATTTACGACACCGATTCTCGAACTCAGTCTTGACAAGGATCTCTCAGATGAGCAGGCAGACTTTCATTCACGTAACGTGAGTAGTTTCTGAGAATTCCTGTCCCCTTTGCAGACGCTATGCACGAAGTTGAAAAGCATGGAGCAAAGGCCCTTACTCTGTATAAAACTAATTTACGGCACCAATTTTCGAACTCAGTCCTGACAAGGTTCCCTCAGATAAGCATGCGAACCTTTATTTGTGAAACTTTCTGAGAAAACTTGTCCCCATTTCACGCAGTATGCACTAAGCGGATAAAACCCGGAGCAGGGGCCATAACTCTGTTAAAAAAGTAATTTACGACACCAATTTTCAAACTCAGTTGAGATCATGACCAGAAAATGTCATTTGTCCATCTTAAATACTTTTTGAGAAATGCTGTCCCCATTGAGCAGCGGACGGAAGGGGGAACTTCGTAGCTTGTCCTCATCACCTTAAACCAAAAAGTCCAAAAAAGAAGTGCTAAACTCGCGGTGGGGTAATCCCCGAACAACGCATCTCCCTTTATACAGATACACCCAATACAAAATTATAAATGTGTTGTTTTGTAGTATGGTTTTCTACTATTCAATCACGCCTGATCATTCTACTGGAAGGAAACACGCAATGGCCTGAGAGTGACAATGGGTTCTTCTGATGGCGTAATACTAAATCTCCCTCTGAAACAGCACTGATGCCCTTTTTGTCCTCAGATGCAGGGCATGTTCTCATCCATCCACCATCACTGACGTCCCCGTGGCAGCCGCCGCTTGTCCACATGCACCTCCGTGTACACGTCTAATGCAGTTCCTGCCATCGGATCCAAGTCTCTGTCACCCCGTTAGTGATCCCCACAACGCTTCACCCCTCCCCCGAGTCATCTGTCACTCGGGGGTGTCCTCGGCATCAGTCCACGTCCACATTTTTCAGATAAGGCCGTCACACATACACGCAACTTCACTGTAAAAACGGCGTACCTTCTATCATTACCGGGGAAGAATTTCACAATTATTTTTCTTCATGCCAGTAAAGCAAGCAGAGACATCCTTTTTATCAGGTTTGCAGATGGAAGATTTCAGCAAGTAAGCTATGAGTGGTTCTATGTTTACATCATGCCATACGCATATCTTTCTGAAGTCCACTGACGAACCCTCGATCTACCCTTCCATTGTATTCGTTGTACAACCCGACTTCTACCCACCTCCTCTCTTCCCTCACAACCATATTCCACCTGACTATACCCACCTTCCTCCCCAGCCGCTATACCATATTCCACCCGACTATAACCACCTTCCTCCCCACCCGCTATACCATATTCCACCCGACTATACCCACCTTCCTCCCCACCCGCTATACAATATTCCATCCGACTATACTCACCTTTATCTTTCCCGCTATACCATATTCCACCCGACTATACCCATCATTGTCCCATCCGCTATACCATATTCCACCCAACTATACCAACCTTCCTCCCAACCCGCTATACCATATTCCATCCGACTATACCAACCTTCCTCCCCACCTGCTATACCATATTCCATCCGACTATACCCATCATTGTCCCACCCGCTATACCATATTCCACCCGACTATACCAACCTTCCTCCAAACCAGCTATACCATATTCCACCCGACTATACTCACCTTCCTCCCTACCCGCTATACCATATTCCACCCGACATACCCACCTTAAATCTTACCAGCTATACCATATTCCACCCGACTATACCCATCATTGTCCCACCCGCTATACCATATTCCACCCGACTATACCAACCTTCTTCCCTACCCGCTATACCATATTCCACCCGACTATACCAACCTTCTTCCCTACCCGCTATACCATATTCCACCCGACTATACCAACCTTCTTCCCTACCCGCTATACCATATTCCACCCGACTATACCAACCTTCTTCCCTACCCGCTATACCATATTCCACCCGACTATACCAACCTTCTTCCCTACCCGCTATACCATATTCCACCCGACTATACCAACCTTCTTCCCTACCCGCTATACCATATTCCACCTGCATGCTTGCTGTGAAAGGCGGCTTGTCGTAAGAGGCGACTAACGGGATCGGGTGGTCAGGCTCGCTGACTTGGTTGATGCATGTCATCGATCCCAATTGCGTGAATCGATGATCATGATAACAATCACTGGATTGTCTGGTCCAGGCTCGATTATTTACAGACCGCCGTCATATAGCTCAAATATTGCTGGATGCGGCGTTAAACAACAAACAAGCATATTCCACCTGACTACAGCCACCTCCCCCTACCCGCTATACCATATTCCACCCGACTATACCCACCTTCCTCCCCACCCGCTATACCATATTCCACCCAAACGATGAGTTTATGTCCTCATGTCGGTCTTCCTAAATATCAATCAGATGGATTTCCTGTCAGCTGGACGTCCTCCCAAATCGCGTGCATACATCAGAAGACAGGATCGGACGACGACGACCGAGCGCACAATCCTACAACGTGTTGCCGACTGACCGCCATCATCAGGCATCCAAGCAACAACCGATACTTTGTTCAGGTCAACTCAAAATTTATCTCCCAGGATCAAGAGGTCAGGTCTCCTGAAAGGACAAACCGGTGACCTGCCCTCTATGGCTACAGATGGTTTCCACATCACACGATCAAATAAAAACACTGTTAGTAGCCCTATTAAAATACTGCCGTTGGTCATGATGAGAATCGGATTTCTAGTCAAACAAACTTTCAACTTTATGTTTTTCACACCTTGTACAGTATGCGTTTTTTTCGTATCGCTGTACCCCTGTATGCCATTTGTGTTTTATGTGACAGTGTTTGATCAGAGGTTTGACAGTTATCAGGTGTTTTATGAACTGTGAAAGGGCAATACCTTACGAAGATTGAGCTTCTGCTGGCATATATTTGTTTACCTGTCTGATAAAAGTCTGTAACAGGGGGCCATTTGAGTTCAGCGCTACAACCAGCGCCGCTGCTATAAGCTCAAAAGAAAGACTGTTCTCAATTGACGTTATTGTCGAACAGGAATTTTAATTGATCCCTAATGTTGAGATGTCTATCAAACCTAACACCAATCTATTTAAATGTTTAATCGATTGAAATTCCCTTACGCTATTTGGTGAGGCCAAACGAACTCAAAGCTAACGTTCAACCACATTATCTTGTCTCAAACGGGCCAAAAAATACATTACCTGACAAAAAACGCATTCCTTTTAAGATTAAATAACAAAAACACGAACTGTAAAAACCAAAACAGACCAGGTCAAATTTGGAGGGATTGTTGACTGTCGCCGACAGACAAAACATCCCGTCACCTAATTAGCACTGCAACATCTTGCCATCAATCATAGGTGGCGCTATGCAGTCACGTGACCAGACCCAGTCGATCAATGTCTTCTGTATACTTCTTTCAATATTTATGTTTCAGGTTCATTTTTCACCAACGAAGGCTGACATCAAATGCTTGGGATAGAAACTCGTCGTAAAAAATAACAGGATGCATGGTTGATGGAGAAAAAAAAAGAAACGGCAGTTCCTCTCGTTTCAGGGAGACATATAGGCCTTACCCTTCCAAGAAAGATTCATTTGTCTGCGTATCGTAGACAGCTTACTACTATCTACTATATCCCAGCATTACTGCAACATTTCTTGTGGGTAGAAAGGATTCAACTACTGACAGGGGATTCAAGGGGATGTCTGTGTAAAGGGTTCGGGGATGTGTGAGGTTGATAGGGAGGAGAAGGGAATGTCTAAGTCAAGGGAAGTGGCATGTGTGAGGTTGATAGGGAGGTGAAGGGAATGTCTGTGTCAAGGGGAGGGGCATGTGTGAGGTTGATAGGGAGTTGAAGGGAATGTCTGTGTCAAGGGGAGGGGCATGTGTGACGTTGATAGGGAGGTGAAGGGAATGTCTGTGTCAAGGGGAGGGGCATGTGTGAGGTTGATAGGGAGTTGAAGGGAATGTCTGTGTCAAGGGGAGGGACATGTGTGACGTTGATAGGGAGGTGAAGGGAATGTCTGTGTCAAGGGGAGGGGCATGTGTGAGGTTGATAGGGAGTTGAAGGGAATGTCTGTGTCAAGGGGAGGGACATGTGTGACGTTGATAGGGAGGTGAAGGGAATGTGTGTCAAGGGGAGGGACATGTGTGAGGTTGATAGGGAGGTGAAGGGAATGTCTAGGTCAAGGGGAGGGACATGTGAGAGGTTGATAGGGAGGTGAAGGGAAGGTCTGTGTCAAGGGGAGGGGCATGTGTGAAGTTGATAGGGAGTTGAAGGGAATGTCTGTGTCAAGGGGAGGGACATGTGTGAGGTCTAGGGAGGTGAAGGGAATGTCTGTGTCAAGGGGAGGGGCATGTGTGAAGTTGATAGGGAGGTGAAGGGAATGTCTGTGTCAAGGGGAGGGACATGTGTGACGTTGATAGGGAGGTGAAGGGAATGTGTGTCAAGGGGAGGGACATGTGAGAGGTTGATAGGGAGGTGAAGGGAATGTCTGTGTCAAGGGGAGGGACATGTGAGAGGTTGATAGGGAGGTGAAGGGAATGTCTGTGTCAAGGGGAGGGACATGTGAGAGGTTGATAGGGAGGTGAAGGGAATGTCTGTGTCAAGGGGAGGGGCATGTGAGAGGTTGATAGGGAGGTGAAGGGAATGTCTGTGTCAAGGGGAGGGACATGTGAGAGGTTGATAGGGAGGTGAAGGGAATGTCTGTGTCAAGGGGAGGGACATGTGAGAGGTCTAGGGAGGTGAAGGGAATGTGTGTCAAGGGGAGGGACATGTGTGTAGTTGAAACAGAGAGGGGAATTAATGCCTTTGATTAGGCGTCCTTGTGATGTTAACGGTAGGGGTGGTGGGGTTAGGGGGTTGTCGGTAGGTCAGATCATCAGGAAGACCACTAAGTCTCAGAAAATATAGAAACAAGTTGGAAAGCAGCCTCAGTGAGATGGGAGATTATGAACCTGAACATGTGGAAAATCTAGACTTGCTTCATTTAGGGCTATAGCATTACAAGGGTTGAGCGAAAGGGAAAATAATATGGTTCAGCGACTGTGAGCGTTACTATCTCCAGGTTAAAAGTTTCACGTCGTATGGTCGCAGTGTTCAAAACAACCAATGTGTCACGTTTCATGCATTAATCAAATTTGTTACTTTAAGCAAAGTAAATTCACTTAATCCTGCTCTCTGTAGATGATCAGCTCCTTAACACATCATAGAGCATTTCATCCCACTACTTCAGTCACCGCCAACATACAACTAACACGGTGTTTCATGCTAAAACATTCAAAACGCTCATTTATAACCAAAACCAAAATGTCAAGGGCAACGGCAACGGCAACAGCTTGAAGTCGTGTTCGATTCATGTGTGAACAGTTGCATAAGCTCATTATTTAAGAATTCGAGAGTTCTTGCTGAAAGGGGGAGAGCCTGGCTCTAGTGATGCAGTTCTATGAGAGATGTCGAGAATAGTTTCTGGGGCTAGTGTTTCGGGAATAGCCTGTGGAAATGGCGAGCCTTGCAGGAGGCATTCTTTAAGCCAATTACATATTTACTTATGTCTTCGTGTTTGACAAAAACGTTTAAAAAATTGATGACTTCATGCTTTTTTCGACGAAATGTTGCATGTTTTCTACCGTATTGATACGGATCAAATTCCTTACAAAAAGCATCATTCAAAGTTCTCGATTTCAGTCTTTGAAATTGTCATCCTATTTCTCACGACCCCACGTCTCCCCCTTGCGATGCAGACGTGTAGGGAGCCGCACCGTGACCACCTTAATCCCCTCCCCCGGGGAAGGGCGTCAAGAAGACCCGGGAGGGAGACAGAGGACACAAGAAGCCACCTACTGATCCCTCAGCTCGCACCATTTGATACGACCACACGTGTCACGTGACGGTCACATGACACGATCATAGCTATCATGTGATGACATTAACATCTGCCACACCCATTAATGATTGACCTTCGCTTCTGTTCCCTCTATAGAAAATGCCCTTTCCGCTGCAGGCAGCGCCACCTACAATTCTCATTGCTTGAATCAACGCACACTTGACGAGACATCATCTATCATAACAGTTTAAAATATAATTTTGAAAATACACACCGTAGTTTTGTTACTTAAATGTGTAAACATCACAAAACACATAAGCGTAAAGGAAAACATGTATAAAACACTTAGTAGATCGGGTGTCATATTAATGAAACTGTCATGGTGGCGCGATGTTGAATCTGCAAAAAGTCTGCAAGTTTTCCCTGTCGAGTTTACGTCACCGTAAAGATAAGCCTGGTTCCCCGTCTTCCATCTCATCTCGTTTTCATGTAGATTTATGTTTCTATAAAGCAGAAAACCTTCTTAAGATCAACCTTCCCCTGGCTCAAACTAAATTTATGCCTAGAGTAAACGGAAGTCCCTTTCTGTTCAGTGTGAAACTGCTAACCTGGTACGAACAGGCCATACCATACAAATAACTAGACTTACTTTACTGCAAAGGGGAGATAACTGCTTTGGGCGTATAATGTCTAGTTTGATTGACCACCTTTCGTTTTTTCTGTTAGTTTGGGGACGTCAAATTAGAAAAAGAATTACGTGTAATTCATAGTTTTTAGCATTCTATTGCAGACAGGTCATTTCAAAAAAGTAAATTACCGTGGCTTTCATGTTTTTTTCATCCCTAAGAATATCTCAAGAAAAGTTAGACCTCTAACGGTTCTGATCACAAATCGGGATTTATTTCAGCATTAAGAAGGCAGTGCTTCGTCGGCATCGTTCCGTCAGGTTGATATAGGACTGCTCTAAACATGCGGGAGATTTAAGCTGCTCCCACGGTACGTAGGTACAGCAGTGTATGGATGTAGTTCAGGAACTGTTCCAATACACTGAACATCATTTCGCCTGACTCGGACCACTTTTGAATTATTCAAATTGTTGAATTCCGATCGATGAAAGAAAGCGGGAAAGTAATGCGACCCTTAGATTGATTTATTTCACTTTTGTTCAGAGATGCGCCACATATTTAGATAAATATTATCTAAACATCAACATTCAAATATAATATTGTAAATCTTGGAAGAATCTGCCGGTGGAATTATGATTCAGTTGTTTTATAAACGAAACATATATAATCAATAACATAAAATGTATTTTTTATTCACTTATTGACTTATTTATTCATTTTTGAGAAAAGTATTGGTATTAGGGACGTGTCCTGTTACAAGGTAATTTCAAGTTGCATGAACACCAAAGCTCTATTCTGGAATAATTTTGCAAGAAATGAATAACTGAGGAGAATGTTGTTTTAAGGCGCAGTCTGGACCGGGCAACCACGAATAGATAATATCCCATCCCCGTGTGCATCCCATGACGTTCAAGCACCAATCCCTAGTTTGTCGGCTGTCTTGTCAAGGGTGCGGTGGATCTATATTCCGCAGCTTCTGATTATTGTTTAACGCCGCACTCAGCAATATTCCAGCTATAAGACGACTGTCTGTAAATAATCAAATCTGGACCAGAAAGTTCAGTGACTGACACAATGTGCATCAATCTACGCATCTGAGATTCGGTGACGTGTGTCAACCCAGTCCGCGAGTCTGACCACCTGATCCCGTTCGTCGCCTCTTGCGACAAGCAAGGGTTGCTGAAGAGCTATTCTACTCCGGATCTTCACGGGGGTGGCATACCAGTAGGTGTACAGAAGTGAAAACAACACAGTGCAAGGGGTTGGTAATCAGACCTGTCTGTTAAACTAAGAATCAATTACATTTCGAATATTTTTAAGCCTAAAAAAACCCCGTCATATCACTGCAGAAGGCCGCGTTAAACAAATGACTCTTTAATAAGATCAAAGAATAGCTGATCGTGCTTTGTTTTAAGTCAGCCTGGTAAACGATTACTTACTTGTACGTTTCATAATTCCGCCAAAGTGGACGACCTCACTATACCATATTGACGAAGAAGATCATGTGAGGATGCAATGGAGAGACATCCAGGACATAAGTTTATATTGAAATGAGATGATTCTCTCACAAATTACCACCCTGTGGGGACCAGGGGACCTGGTGTCATTACTGATTTTCAGTGGTCCATTCATTTAATTTCCACAGCTATTTGCCCTTTACGCAAAGTGGAATCTGTTTCGGCAGAAAATCTAGGATGGTTATTCTCTTGCATTGACATTATATATAAGTATATGTTTCCAGCACTCCACTTCCAGGCTCGGTGACTTTGTTGAACGCCTGCCACTGACGGCGCTGGAGGATGCTCAAGAATTACGCTCAAGAATGTACAATATTCCAAGATCGAAACGACTTTGTAGATTTTGTATTATTCCTAATATTGAATTTAAGTATCGTGCCTGAAATGCCCCTTTTATTGTTGTTGTTGTTGTTGTTGTTGTTGTTGTTGTTGAGGAAATCTATTCTTCCCGAATACTACTGCACATCTCCCAGTTATGTAAAGCTTCAAATGTTATTTTGTGGAAATTGATGTATTGAAAAGACAAGTTAAACATATTTTCTAGTATTCTATTTGTAAACAAACGTAGCACTTATTTGAAAACAGTGTCAATACAGTGATTAGACTGTTAGCAGCATAATATATTTATCATGTAATCAATAGCAACAGTATAATGTGAGTGGCATGCTATACCAGTTGACATGGAATCCTTGAAGGGACATTGTCGCGTTGTCGCTCTTACAAAAACAAGCAAAAAGTGTCGAAATTAACCAAAGCGCGAAAATGCGGCAACGCGACATATTTTAATCTTGAAAAAGGTCGCGTTGTCGCCCTTTGGTAAAATAGAAAAGATTATTCAACGCGACAATGCGACAACGCGACAACGCGACAATACGACAAATAGCCAAACTGTCGCGTTGTTGCATTGTCACGCTTTGGTTAATTTAGACACTTTTTGCTTGTTTTTGTAAGGGCGACAATGCAGCAATGTGGCAATGCGACAATGTCCCTTCTAGGTTTCCATATGTTGATACTCAGATACTCTCTCCAGATGTACGTGATACTGCCCTGTATATCATAATGGGCCGGCGGCCCCTTTACGTCAATAAACCATCAAAGTATATGACTTTGTTGATCAGCACCGAGACGGCGCTGGGCGATGCTCATAATATCAACCACTGGTTTGTCTGGCCTACACTCAAAATCAGGCCGTCATATGACTGGAACATTGCTGACACTGACGTCTCACAACAGATGACGACGTGTGATTTGCATTTAATGACTATAACCAATTTCATTTCCATGGATACAGAGAACATAACTAATTATATTACCAGGGAACAATCAGCGGAACTCTCCACTGATGACAATACACTGTGAACGAAAACAGACAACGTCAGTACGTCATATAGAGCTAACTTAACGATGAAACGGCATGTACATACACTGACATGACTGAGAGAGTGAGTATGTGTTTACGCCGCTTTTAGCAATATTCTAGCAATATCAGGGCAGGGACACCAGAAATGGGCTTCACAGATTGTACCCATGTCGAGAATTGAAACCCGGGTCTTCGGCGTGACGAGCGAACGCTTTAACCACTAGGCTACCCGACCGCCCCTACTAAAATGAATTATCTCGAACTATGCATGCTTATGAAATTCAATTCCTAATCAGCGCCTCGCGTGTATATTTGATTACAGTTCCGATCGATCATCATTTGAATACTATTGACCTTTTGTACTGCTTATATATATGGTCTGTTATTTCAACGGTCCCAACGTGGCGGGAATGGCGTTTAGACGTGCCATAGTTTAATAGGTCAACGTGTCTTTTCTAATGTTACAAAACAATATGTCTTTCCTAAATCAACAGACTTGCCCTTTCCCGTTCACACGAACTTCCACCTGTGTACGCAATACCGGAAGTCCCGGGGGTGGGTGCCGCCATCTTGGTAACAAATTGAAGCAATCCCACGTGAAAACATTACCACTTGAACAACCAATGGGAGCAATCCCTGGGGAGTTAGGTTCCACCTTCCAGCCAATCAAATTACTCCTGCCTGACAAGGTGGAAGTGTAATAGCCGCCTGTGAACGGATATAGTTCTACACTGTCGGTCGTGTCTGGCGGGTTAGGATAACGGTATCAATTATTTACTGTGTAAAAAGGTTACTTCTCCTAATATGACAGTGATAAAGTCCAGACGTTGCCGAGAGCAGAAAATGAGTTTATACGTTATATTTCCAATGATAAAACAAAGCACAGCAAGTCTTTTACGTGGGAGAAAAACAGCATTTAGCTAGCAATGCCAGAAACAAAAAGTATAATTATGATAGAGCATGGTATTTTAAACCCAAAACTGCAATAAATGGCTAATATAGTGTATAATTTAATTACAAATTAACGTAATCTTTGAACGACTAGGATAGACATGATTATTGAGAATAAATTATTTTTACTTTACAAAGATAGAAACGTCAATGGGAAGAATAAGCACAATATACTTAAATCGATGTATATAATTTTCAGTTTGTGTGTTTTTTAAATAGCTCCTGGTATAGTGGCATGGATCGTAACACCTGTCACGTTTTGCCTACTACACATGACACATGGCACATGCTGATGTCAAGGACGATCACGACATCGTCGACAGGGAACGACGCTGATTAAACTCGACTTCTAGCAGCTAGATATAGAAAATCAATCTCATTAAAGCCAGATAATGAAAGAAATGCTGGAGTTCTCACCCTTCCTAACCCGCCTTACTTGACACGCGAGCCCTCCACGAGGGGGCGCCACCATAAATGACGACACCCTACGCAACATCTCGCGATGTGAACGGCTGGTACACGTCATTAACATGGACGTGTGTTACGGTACTGTTATCTTAAGCATATTAATCGGTGGCAGGCATAGACGGCATATAAATAAATAACAAAACCCTTCCCGGGAAGCGAGGCATGACATTGAACGATTTTGGAGCTCCTTGCTGGGCAAATTCCTTGGGGGTTCTTAAACATATAAGTATATCACTCTTCTATGGGGAGAAAAGGCTACCAATAAACTCATTGTAAAAAAGGCAGGAGAATAACTACAATCTGACATCTCCGGGCGCTGTCAGAACGTGAGTTTGGTTGCAGAAGCCGAGGTTGATGAAGCGGGTGGCTTTAGGAATCATGGCACTGCCAATAAACCGCGGGAAGCGAGCTCGGAACTGCTTCATTCACTACTGTAGCTGAGAGGAAAGATGTAGAGATGCTTTCAGGTAACAGGTTTCCTGTTTCACGCACTGTCATTGTCAGCGCATGTAGCATCCAGCACGGGCTGATTGGTAGTGTGGGTTGGAGATAGGAACAGTCACAACAGTGTATATAGAACATATACAGCCTGGGCGAAATCAGTTTGGACGTTTTGTAAAATTTTGGATATACCGTTACATTTGAGTTTAAGGGGTTATGTCAAAATCGTTGAAGAGAAAGAAAAAAATTATCTAAACGAAAGGATTTTTTTTATTTACTGAAATGTATAATCTGTTGTTAAAGATATTTACGGTTGAAACGGGCACTGGAAGTGCCACCAATTCAAGTTATATATACAAAGTATAAGTATAACATAAGTGTTTTTAGGTTCTGACCACATTTAACAACGGTTACATCGGAGAGCGATGTTCCTCAAGGATATAGCTATCCTTCTCACAGTGACCAAGGGCGTAGCCAGCATTTTGAAATTGTGTGTGTGTGTGTGTGTGTGTGTGTGTGTGTGTGTGTGTGTGTGTGTGTGTGTGTGAGGGGGGGGGGGGGGGGCTATTGTATCAAAATCCTCTCTCAGTAGGGCGAATTTGGGAAATGTCTACAACATACTACATTTGGTTTTAAGGGTGGGGGAGGGGGTGTCTGGTGAATAAACCCCCTCAAACAGAGATCTTTAGTCGTTAATCTGCACACGCACGCGTAATTCGGCAGTTTAAAATGTTAAACATAATGAGAAATAATAACCTAGCTTATATACGACACTGTCAGTGACTAAAAGTTCATTTACACGATAAACAAACGTATTTATCTTCAGCTTCCGGGATAGATAACACGGCATTAATATACATCTTGTCTCGCTTTCAATAACAAAAGGGAATAAACTACGGCAAGCTCCAGACAAAATAAATTGAGAAAACGTTGAGAAGAATCGGTCTTCAGGCAAGTCTTTGTGGTAAACATGAGAGGACTCATGGCATAAACTTTTATACTCTCTCCAAATAAGGGGGTCGTCTGATGTGCAATGTTGCGTCCCTTGGGCACCCCAGAAACCTATGATTGTGGGTTCGAATCCCGGTTCACCATGATTATGTTTCTAGGTTTGCCAGCACCATACCCGTGCTCGTGGGTTTCGCCGAAGTGGTAAACGTCTTAGACCTGCATCACTTCGGGCTTTCCTCCCACATTAAGCTGACAGGTCGTGATGTAACTGGAATACTGTTTAAACCCAACTCACTCACTCACTCTCTAAAGTGAAGTGGAACCACCTAGTACGCCGTTACTTAAGATAAAAAGTATGTCCAAAGCAATTCCCTATTTTAACTTGTACCATATGTTCCCGTAGTTTGTTTTTAGTTTAACAATTGACTTGCCTTTGCATGTGTTTGTGACGGGTGCCATCGATGGGGCAGGATACGCTCACCTTTTCGCGAACACCTGGCAGCATCACAATTGGTAGTGATTCATGCTAAACATATAATAGGAATCGTACAATCGACTTTAACGCGAGATGTCTTATGAATATGGACAGGGTCTTCGTGCGTTCATTCATTTGGGTTATTTATGTCTTTATGTGTTGTTAGTTTAGTACCACGTTCACAACATACATGATTGTTTTTTTATTTATAACGTCAACGGAAAAGAAGATGTTATTCGCTGAGCCCTAATTCGTCGCTGGTGCTTGATACACGGTAAGCAAGTAAACACGAATATCGGCGGAATACTGTGCATACGCTGTACGTGCATCCGTCCGCGTGGCTGGAGGAGATGTATGTTCACACAGAGCAAACAAGTAAACATGCCGACACACTTTCCTCAAATCACATAAATCTTCCCGTATTTTGACACGGTATTCGCCAAGGAAGACAACAGCGTCGAAGAATTGAAAGAAAACGAGTCTGGTTTGAAGATTACGTTTTATCCCGTTGGTGATGGTAATGGGAAAATGTTGCTGTTTGCAGCGTGTTATAGAACCGACGGCAATCCTTCATATTGTAGGTTTGGGCATGGTGCAGGTTTGAATCCATCCACCATCTTGTTCGCGTATCAATCAGTGCCACGCCATGCTCGAGTCACGTAATGGCTGACACCAACCCTGGGTTGCGTATTTTGTTTATAACAAACTTAACAACTCAGAAATAGCTCCCGAAACGACCCCCATCCTCATGGCTCTGCCTCAGCATGTGTTTTCGGGAAACCTGTGTACCTGAGAGGTTTCAAATTAAAATAAATGGGTCTGGCGTGAACCCTTGCTTGCAGATGAGGCGAAGGTCAGAATTCGGCAACCCCGGCCTGTTGAGCTACTTTCGTCCTTGGCCTGAAGGTGACGAGCCACGTTACTGACAGGAAATGACGTTAACCTGTCGATGGAGAAATGCTGCCGGGTTTGACGGAGTGTCGGTAATGTTTCAGGGTCAGTGATAACATGGCGGTCGTTAGGTCCGTGATTACGGCATGACATAATATCCGCTTCGCTCACCTTGGTATCACTGACCTTGCACATGACCTTCCGATTCCTACATGCACTCGCATACGCGCGGAAGTTAACGCCAGCAATGGGGCGCTGGGTATATTGTCGGTACCAGTGACATATCTATTAAGTATGGTATTCAAGAGATTTTGAGGCACGTGCAGAGAAAATTGCGTTTTGCAAACAAATCCGAGACGGACACGCGTACCGAGAGTTTGTAACAGATTAGACGAGAATAAAAGATAAATATTCACACGTACTCTCTGGACTAATGACAGTGTAAGCATGTCATTGTTTTCATTGTGAGAGAAGCCGACTGGTCGCATTTCAACACTCCGGCATATCGTCACTGTCACACCAGTGTATTTATAAGTGGCGAAGACTTGTTGTAATGAGCGTCAAAATGAACCATTGATTCCAGTACAGAAGCAACTGGCCGTTGTATATTGGATGCCCACACACAACTGATTAACATTTCAACATCACAACTTATTCAAAGCCCTTGAACAACATTACTATCCAAACTTGAACAGTCTGCATAGAATGGACCTTATAAACTGCCGGGGAAAATATAGTATATACACGTTTGTTTGTTGGTGGCTGAAAATGAGTGAGAGAGTGAGTTGGGTTTAACGTCGCTTTTAACACTATTCCAGTTATATCACGGCGTGTCAGCTTAATGTGGGAGGAAAGCCCGAAGTGATTCAGGTCTAAGACGTTTACCACTTCGGTGAAACCCACGAGCACGGGTATGGTGCTGACAAATCGGGATTTGAACCCATAATCATAGGTTTCTGGCGTGCCCAAGGGACGCAACTCTGCACAGCGAATCGCGGCGCCTTAGACCACTAAGCCACCCGTGCCCCCTAAATGAACACAAGAAGACCCTGTCCATATTCATAAGACATCTCGCGTTAAAGTCGATTGTACGATTCCTACCATATGTTTAGCATGAACCACTATCAACTGTGATGATGCCAGGTTTTCGCGAAAAGGTGAGCGTATCCTGCCCCATCGCTGGCACCCGTCACAAACACATGAAAATGAACAAACAAGAAATGGTTTTTCGATGGTGATGTATTTGATACGGTATCGTAGCTGTGGACCTTTAGTTTGCAGTATTTCGGCGACTGATTTCACTTTTCAACTAGTGACGTTTTTATAACGTTTGTAATTTGTTTTTAACATATCCAATTTTCAAGTGTATAATTTCCTTTGCTCGGCAATTTATATCCTTCCTGGTTAGACATACTGTTAAAAACACTGGTTGACATAAATGACGGAATATATTTTTTAACACAAATAATCATGTGTAGAATAATCATGACAACAATTTGCCGGTGTAAAATGATTGCATTTGGACAGCGGTGAGGTGAGGTGAAATGGGGTTTAACGTCGCGTCCAAGATTATTGCACTTATAAAGCGACGTGCATGCGTGTGTATGTTTGTGTGTGGCTGCTTGTACTAGTCCGGACTGGTGCCGATTTATAGTGCTAGCTCACTGAGATACCATGCCGCAGTTTAACATGAATACCCCACTCAGACACAGTATACTGACTCCGAGCCGACCAGTCCTTGTTTTAGCCCCTTAATGCCGAACGCCAGACAGGGTAACAACAAGTACCATCTTTTAACGTCTTTTGGTATGACGCGGCCGGGGATCGAACCCCGGACTTTCCGCTCTCCGGGCGGACGCTCTACCACTGGACCACGGAGACGGTATTTGGACAGCGATTCTGACTCGTTTGACAAGGGTGGGTGCTGGTTACTAAGGTTACATAGTCTAATCTGGGCCCCGTTCCTCAAAGCGATCTTAGCACTAAGGCGATTGTAATTACCATACTTCAACATAGGCTTACGATCATCGTAGCGCTTGAATCTCTTTGAGGAACGGGGCCCTGTTTCACAAAACGATCAATGGGCTATGACTATTGAAACACCCATTCTTACGACAGTCGTACACAACCATAGCTTTGTGCAACCGAGTTCTGAAGGCAAAGAAACATTAGAAGAAGCCGTTGCCTTCAATGTGTAGGTCGCACCAACATTAATCTACTCCTGTTTCGTGGGAATAATCCATAGACGTATATACATTTACAGTTCTCTTCTGCCTGTACGCCATACCCCTGAGGATCCAGGGTAGAAAAGGTCTTCAGCAACCCATGCTTGTCGAAAAAGGCAGATATGCTTGTCGTAAGAGGCGACTAATGGGATCGGGTGGTCAATCTGGACTTGGTTGATGCATGTCATCGTATCAATGTTCATGATGTCAATTTCTGGATTGTCTGGTCCAGACTCGATAATTTACAGACCTCCGTCATACTGCTGGAATATTGCTGAGTGTGACGTTAAACAACAAACAAACAAATGCATGAACACCAAAGCCGAATTCATGTCTTTATTTCCTTCAGATAAAGCCATTGCTTGTGAATACCGCCGAGCGTTCCAGCCAAATACCTTCCCATGATGCCACAGTATGATAATAAGTCATATACTGCATCAAGGGCTTGAATATATCTAACTGATCTTGTCTTTCCTCACATGGCCCTTGTTTGTGTATGAGAAGTTGAAAACAACAGTGTGTTTGTTTAGAGTGGAACGCCTATTGAAAATGGTATGGTTGAATGTATGTAATTAGCACACGGACCTACTGCTACCAAGCTTATCAGCAAGCCTGGAATATTCCTCCCAATCGCTTCCTGTTATATAATATCTTAAGACAAGAGAGGCCACATACTTTTTGCAAACTCGACTCTTGTTCAAAGTCGGCTTGCTTCTTCAAATCTGCCATGATAAATTGAAGCCTGATAGCCATGCAATACAACACCAACAATCCATGTAAACTTTTATCGGGGAGATACCCTAGCCCTGATAGTGTATAAATAATACGTACATTGAAAAGTGTTGAAATGCCTTTTTCCTGGAACCGAGTTTTTTTGTAGTGGAAATAGTTTCCATAATTATATGCCACCCTTACTTTAGATGATAGAAGGGCATTCTGGGGAGGAACATATCAATTCAATAATCATAAGATACTGCGTAGACATGTTACTTCCGTCAGCAGGTCTGCTGGGGCGCCGGGGAGTTTAACAAGATGATGGTCACATGAATGAGCACGTTAGTATCGCGAGATGTGCAGAGAGGTATCGCGAGACTTGATTTTGTTTGATGTGTAGGCAATACAATTGGCCTATTGTACATTACGGCACGAAACTTGGAACTGTAGCTCTAAGAATGCCGGAAAAACGTGTGCGAAAGCAACATGCGATAGAAGAAATTGGTAATATGACACGTTTATTGAAAAAAGAGGAAATGGTACGAGGATTAAGGTTATCTTGAAAAGACAAAGGAAAAGAAAATGGTGGTAACATCGTGTTGAATATAATGCAAAGGTAATAGTGGGCTTATCTGGACTCACATTCTATAATAATTAGGATCTGTTCATATTTTATATATTCTGATAAACTACCGGACAAAAGAAAGTTTACACCCATGTTTGATGGTAGCCTAAACGAAGCATGTTTGGTGATGTATTTGTATTTGTGATGTATTTGTATTTGTGATGTATTTGATATCGGCATCATAGCTGTGTTTTGGGTCTTATGTTTGCAGCATTTTGACGACTGATTCAGTCTGCTTTGAAAACATTTCGTATTTTTTGGTCAAATCTAGTTCAAGTGTAGATTTCGTTCACTCGGCAGTGGGGCGGTTGGGTAGCCTAGTGGTTAAAGCGTTCGCTCGTCACGCCGAAGACCCGGGTTCGATTCCCGACATGGGTACAATGTGTGTAGCCCATTTCTGGTGTCCCCGCCGTGATATTGCTGGAATATTGCTAAAAGCGGCGTTAAACCATACTCACTCACTCACTCACTCACCCTGCAGTTTAGTTAACATACACATATACCTTATACTGTTAATTATAAGCGGTGGTATTAATGCACAGAATTGGGTTTTTTTTACACTTTTTCAACAAAAACAACATAGTTTGAGAGTTATATTGTAATGGAGTATATGTATATATATACCACGTACTATTTATACCCAATAACATTGATACGCCAGTTAGAGGAAGTCGGTGAGTGAGGTAGTGCTACTGTGGACAGTATTGCAGTTACATCACAATGTGCCAGCATAGTGTAGGAGAAACGCCCAGTGAATTAGGGCATAGACGTTAGACACTAACGAGCACCTGGTGCTGACAAATCAAGACGCCCTATAATCAGCAGATCCTGCCACGGGACGAAACGCAAATGTAACAAGGGTTGATTGCATGTTTACTAATATTTAGACAACAAAACGTGTTTCCTATTCATAAACTAAAACAATATCGTTTAATAACTATCCTATAAAGTTTGTATCAATTATTTTCAAAAAATATTTTTTTGCGACATTAATTTTATTTTATAGGTTTCGCTTAAAAATCAACGTCAAATTAGTATCTTCTTGTCTCCTAAATATGTAAAGTAATGCGTATTTTGAATGTTTTAGAATCTCACATACAAAATAAAATCTAAATTGGTTATGGTTGCCTAGTCAACTTTGGGGAAAAAACCACGCGCGTGTCTGTGTTGAAGAGGGGATATATCAACAGAGCAGTTTACGACATGTCTGGGTGACTGGTTAATTGGAATTTATGATTAACTGGCTACCTTGAATGCATTCCAACTTGTGTACTTTGAAACAATGACACTACCCGCCTATACCCCGCCCCGTGTGTACGGCGTCCTCTGTCGCCCATCGTGTGAAGCGCGTGTCCATGTCGGCGACGGCAGCTGGGTGGCGAGGTGTTCGCTAATCCACTTTAAATATAATACGGCACAGGAGAATAAAACCGTAATTAATACAACCTGTTGTAATTAACAAGGAATTAAAAGTGCCCAGTTGTGGGTAATACACAGACCAGTCACATTTTAGTGCCAGATTCGACTGTAAAATGATCTATTTCCTAAGATTACAGGGTCCTAATGATAACCTCCAGTCGTATTGCTGGGCCAAAGAGAACAGCGTCCGCGTGTGTGGGGTAACATAGACTGTATATCTCACACATAGATTTACAGGAATCCCTGATTTATTCAAGTTATTTCTAACGTGTTGTCAAAAAGTTTGTTTTTATTTAATAACGCCCTTCTAGAACCAATACCAACAAATTGAGTGAGTATTGCTTTACGCCGTACTAGTAATGTTCAGCTGTGCAGGACCACATTGGAATATTTCGATAAATGTACAGACTGTGTCCCTTAACTGGTGTTTCGATGAGTGAGTGATTTGTAGTATCGGTGTGATCTACACTCTATTATTAACATGCGGTCGTAGATGGAATATCGCAACTGTGGCTTTAAACAATAACATTCACTCAGTCACTCATAGGGTTTTGTATTACTATTTTAGTTTAACGCTGCCCTCAGCAATATTCCAGCTACATGCGAGATCTTTAAATAAGCGAATCCTGTGATCGATAGTGTGAATGTTAATCGTCGTCATCGACCTGACAAGGGGTCACGGTCGGCCCAGTCGTCTAAGGCGCCGCGATTCGCTGTGCAGAGTGGCGTCCCTTGGGCACGCCAGAATCCTATGATTGTGGGTTCGAATCCCGGTTAGCCCCGAATATGTTTCTAGGTTTGTCAGCACCATACCCGTGCTCGTGGGTTTCACTGAGGTGGTAAACGTCTTAGACCTGCACTTCGGGCTTTCCTCCCACATTAAGCTGACACGCCGTGATATAACTGGAATAGTGTTAAAAGCGGCGTTAAACCCAACTCACTCACTCACTCACTCATCGACCTGACCACTCTTCGCCTCTTTTGACAAGCATAGGTTGCTGGGGACCTATTCTAACCCGGACTCTCCATGGGTGTATTGCGTTTGTTGAAAACACAGATTCCTTAAGTCCCTGACACTGCTTTGCTTCTACCTCAGGGACTAATGGTTTGTTAAAAATATTAACATCGCATTTAGCAATGCATCTTAATCGCGGCGGGGAAGTACTAACGATGTGAGGATCAAAACACAGGTCTTCATTGTCACAAACGAACACTTTACCCACAAGGCCACTCCAGTGCTAAGTACGGCGTTAAACAACAAACAAACAAACAAACAACGCACGATCTCATCCACACTTGGACAATGTCAAGACACTATATACAAATCTTCGATTGAAATAAAACCAAGCCAACAGCAGAAAATGAAAGATAATGTCGTATTTACAGATGTGAAGCGAAAACGACAACAATTTATCCACACTGCATCTCATGACGTCACGCTACCCCGTAAGCATATTAAACCCTTTATGCTTTGATAATAGCGCAAGTTGACAAACGCCGCAATTTATAGACGAAAGTCATCCGTTTATGAGAGGCGATTAGTGCCATACAATAGCAGGCTGAGACATCGTTTGTGAGGAGAGCGGGCTACCGAGGTGTGACAGTGTGCCTTGTCCATTACCTGATCTCCAAATCACGCCATGATCTTGTGTCTAGCCAAAATAAATACTAGAAATGTGTGACTCATTAAATACCCCGTCGAATGATGTATAACACATATACTGTTTCTTTAAAGGGAAAAGTTAGGTTGGAAAAATGAAAACTTGATATACGCGTTTTCTCGCAAAATTAATTGGTTTGAATAAATGGAGGTCTGAATTTCAAGTTGTTGCTATTTTGTGGGTATTGAGTAACGAACGCTGTGGTTTGAAAAAAAGCCTGGGGTAGAGTGTATGTTTATAACGAGGCCGTCAGCAGCCTTCACAAACACTGCACCCAATCAAAGCCAACATTGCCCCCAACCGAAGAGACAATATCCATTGAAAATCATTTGCCGTGCATGTTTTTGGCCCGGGTCTGATCTTCAGAGATACAGAACATACATATGCTAATACAGTAAACTACGGTTATAACAAACACGCTTATAACGAACTGACGGATATAACGAACTTCCTTTTTGGTCCCGACTACTTGCTGTAGTCATGCTGTATATGTACTTATAACGAACTACGGTTATAACGAACTAAAATTGGTAGTCCCTTTGAGTTCGTTATAACCGTAGTTTACTGTACAAAATATATTTACCTTTGTTGGAAACACACGATTATACGTTTTGTCAGTTATATTTTAATCAGTTTAAGTCTAAGGCTTACAACGTGACGAGTCTAGGCTGTGTGTAGAGAGGTGACAGTGATATAACACACACCAAAACACAAATCTAAACAGCCATCTTGATGTACATTTATTATTTATTTGCACTTTGTTCTGCTCTTGTGTCATCTTTGGTGGTTTATGGAGAAATAAAACGAACCTGAATCTGACAATGTGTGACTGCACCTCACTATAACACTCATCACCATGACAAGCTGTGATTGCACCTCACTATAACACTCATCACCATGACAAGCTGTGTGACTGCACCTCAGTATAACACTCATCACCATGACAGGTTGTGTGACTGCACCTCTCTATAACACTCATCATCATGACAAGCTGTGGCTGCACCTCACTATAACACTCATCACCATGCCAAGTTGTGTGACTGCACCTCACTATAACACTCATCACCACGACAAGCTGTGTGACTGCACCTCACTATAACACTCATCACCACGACAAGCTGTGTGACTGCACCTCACTATAACACTTACCACCATGACAAGCTGTGACTGCACCTCACTAAAACACTAATCACCATGACAAGCTGTGTGTCTGCACCTCAGTATAACACTCACCACCATGACAAGCTGTGTGTCTGCCCCTCACTATAACACCCATCACCATGACAAGCTGTGACTGCACCTCAGTATAACACCCATCACCATGACAAGCTGTGACTGCACCTCAGTATAACACACATCACCATGACAAGCTGTGACTGCACCTCACTATAACACTCATCACCATGACAAGCTGTGTGACTGCACCTCACTATAACACTCATCATCATGACAAGCTGTGACTGCACCTCACTATAACACACATCACCATGACAAGCTGTGTGTGTGCACCTCACTATAACACTCATCACCATGACAAGCTGTGTGTCTGCACCTCTGTATAACACTCATCACCATGACAAGCTGTGTGTCTGCCCCTCACTATAACACTCATCATCATGACAAGCTGTGACTGCACCTCAGTATAACACTCATCACCATGACAGGTTGTGTGACTGCACCTCTCTATAACACTCATCATCATGACAAGCTGTGACTGCACCTCACTGTAACACTCATCACCATGACAAGTTGTGTGACTGCACCTCACTATAACACTCATCACCACGACAAGCTGTGTGACTGCACCTCACTATAACACTCATCACTATGACAAATCGTGTGACTGCACCTCACTATAACACTCATCACCATAACAGGTTGTGTGACTGCACCTCTCTATAACACTCATCATCATGACAAGCTGTGACTGCACCTCACTATAACACTCATCACCATGACAAGTTGTGTGTCTGCCCCTCACTATAACACTCATCACCATGACAAAATGTGACTGCACCTCAGTATAACACTCATCACCATGACAAGCTGTGACTGCACCTCACTATAACACTCATCACCATGACAAGCTGTGTGTCTGCACCTCAGTATAACACTCATCACCATGACAAGCTGTGTGACTGCACCTCACTATAACACTCATCACCATGACAAGCTGTGTGTCTGCACCTCACTATAGCACTCATCACCATGATAAGCTGTGTGACTGCACCCCACTATATCACACATCACAGTGACAAGTTGTGTGACTGCACCCCACTATATCACACATCGCCGTTATAAGCTGTGTGGTTGCACCTCACTATACCACACATCACCATGACAAGCTGTGTGACTACGCTTCACTGTGTCACACATCACCCTCACAAGCTGTGTGAGTATAAATTGTGCAACAGTGACGTGACACTGTCATAACCTGTTTTGTGACTGCACATCAACCCACTGGTTTGGTAAAGTTAATATTTACTTTCTCCTTGCTTGTAAAAATTAACTTTACCAAACCAGTGGATTGATGTTTACAGACCGCCGTCATATAGCTGGAATATTGCTGAATGCGGCGTTAAACAACCAACCCACCAACTTCCTCCATTAACGCCGGGGTCTTAATAACACAACACCAACAGATACAAAAAGTGTTCAATTTATGAGCAGGAATTTAAAGCTCCACCAGGAATTGTTATATTGAACAGTTCACGTCTGGTTCGGGAAAGCGCTCATCTCCGAGGGCTGGGTATCTGATAAAGACATAATGCCAGTCAACGAGTTATTCTGAAGAAAATAAGAACATGATCGATTGCTCGTAAGAGAGTAATCCATCGCCCGCAAGAAAATTTACATAAATCAGAAATATTGTGATAAATTATGGTATTTCAATAATAATGCGTGCGTTTCCAAGCTGAATTTGCTGATAGTAAATATCTTTGGAACTTTTTTAAAAATTCAGCCTTACTCATAGTTATTTCAGAGATAGCTTTTAGACAAGCCAGTTCGTATCGTGTCTTTTTTAAATCAATCGACTGAATATTCTAGTGGGTTTTATTAGAAATTTAGGAAAACATCTCGGCATTGCAGAAGGGTGGGGAAAAGATACTCTAAGGGAAATAACCCTTCCAAACTTTTGGAAGTGCATCGTCGGAAGAGTTATTGTCCTTTAAGACTCGTTGAAGATTTTACGAATGAATCTTTTTGTGAGCGCTGGCTCAAAGTGTTTGTTCGTTGTCAGAAGAAAACAACGACTTAAGCCGTCCAGCACTAACCACGGTAGCTGTCTCTTTGTGTATGGAATTCGTGAAGATCCGGGGTAGAATTGGTCTTGGGCAACCCATGCTTGCCGTAAAAGATAGAGCTTGTCGTAAGAGGCGACTAACGGGATCGGGTGGTCAGGCTCGCTGACTTGGTTGATGCATGTCATCGATCCCAATTGCGTGGATCGTTGCTCATGATGTCATTCACTGTATTGTTTGGTCCAGATTCGATTATTTACAGACAGCCGTCATATAGTTGGAATATTGCTGAGTTAAATAACAAACGAACCAAACTTTGTGTATGGAATCTGCAACTGTCGTCTAAGGCGGCGCACATCGCTGTGCAGAGTTACGTCCCTTCTACACGCCAGAAACCTATGATCGTGGGTTCGAATCTCGGTTCGCCTCGATTTTTTTCTCGGTTTTTCAGCACCATGCGGGTGCTCGTAGGTTTCACCAAAGTGGGAAATGTCTGACACCTGCATCAGTTCGGGCTTTCCTCCAACATTAAGATGACACGCCGTTATATACACGTTCTAAGCGGCGTTAAACCCAACTCATTTATTCAGCCATGCACACGGATAGCTCTATAAATTCACTGTCTTCCCGTCCCACCGTCCTGACATAACGTCAACTTAGTATTACATCACTACATAAACTGCCGTGCAAAATATATCCTACACCCATGTTTGTTTGGTGCGGTTTCAAGAGTTAAACAAACAAGAATAGGTTATTCGATGGTGACGTACTTGAAAGGGAATCATAGGCGATATTACATGCATCACATTAATGAGAATCTCACAGGCCACTGTAACGTTTGTGTAACCTTTTGGACAAATCCAAATGACCCGTGAAGATCCGGGTTAGAATAGGTCTTCAGCAACCCATGCTTGTAAGAGACGAGTATACTTGTGGTAAGAGGCGACTAACGGGATCGGGTGGTCAGGCTCACTGACTTGGTTGATGCATGCCATCGTATCCCAATTGCGTGGATCGATGAACATGACATCAATCACTGGTTTGTCTGGTCCAGACTCGATTATTTACAGACCACCGTATTATAGCTGGAATATTGCTGAGTGCGGTGTTAAACAACAAACAGTTTTCAAGTACATACATCATTCTGATAAAAACGATATTGAAATGCCCATTCTCTTATTATTATTTGTTATACAGACTATCAACAAAATAATCGGTGGCTGAAATAGACAGATTTGACAATATTGTTCGCCGGGAGGCGGGATTAAAAAATAAAACAAATAAAATGTTTTTTTATGTCTTCCTTTCCGCCTATAATTGAAGACGGAAACAAATCCTCTGAATATTTTAACCCCATCCACATTTGTGTAATGTCACATCGGCGCACCCTTAGACAAACTAATTTGAACGCCTTAATCAATGTCAGAAATGTGTTGGCTATTGAAATTAGTCCGCCATCATGATCATTCCTCACCCTAAGAAGTAACCTTTCCCTACATCGAATGACGGATTCAAATGCACCAAACTACCTATTCTTCCCGCCACGCTGTGATCCCAAATGAGGCTAATTTGGCACATGACAAATTTGGATCTTGGGCCCCGACAACGAAACCGTACTTGCCCTGGGTAACCAATTCCATCATTGATTAAAACTGCATATCAACACCTGCGAGTTGTCTGCCCTTGGCTTCTAAATCCGACACCAGGTGCCCACGTGTCGACATTTTGGCATGAACTCGTTCCTTTCCTTAGACTATGCAATGATTTATTGCGCTTCCTCCTCTCAGAACGTTTTTGGCAACAGTTTAAAGAGGGGATGAAAGAAACGGAAATTTTCTGACGGAGCCGTTTGTCTTAGGCAGACATGTAGTTGGAGAAGATCCTTCAAACTTCAATTTTAACGGATCGAGTCAGAAATATAACACAAGATCATACATCGTTCTAAAACAAAACAGATTTTTTTTTAAGATAACACAAAAACTCACCTTAAATGCAACAAGATCTATACGTCATGTGTTTAGGTGTATTTTATTGGTGGATATCGTGTTATCTTGCCATTTTCAGAACTACTGTCAAACAGCAACGCAAAGTGGTGTCAGTTGAAAACGTATCACAATATGTATGCTGGAGCCTCGATTATCCAGTGTGTAATACTACATAATAACATAATGGATTTAACACACTGGGAAATCGAGGCTGATGAAGGAGTATCTGCTTTTGCATACATTTAACATAGTGAGTGAGTTAATTGTTTAAGCCAGTCTACTATTCCAAAACGACTTACAATTAGAATGTCTTTACTTTGTTAGATAGAAACTGGATGTGTTGGTTTGTTTAACGCGCTGCAATTCGACTGCGGCCTGTAAGTAATCGAGTGTGAAACAGAAATACCAATGACTGATACCCGGAGTTACGATCTACCCCGTCGGGGTACATGACAAACGAAGATCCGGTTTGGAATAGGTTTTCAACAACCCATGCTTGCCGTAACAGACGACTTTGCTTGTCGTAAGAGGGGACTTATACGGGATCGGGTGGTCAAGCTAGCTGACGTGGTTGATACATGTGATCGTATCCCATGGATCGATGCTCATGCCATTGTGTCAGTTACTGGATTGTCTGGTCCAGACTCAATTATTTACAGACCGCCGTCATATAGCTGGGATACTGCCGAGTGCGGCGTAAACAAACAAACAAAACGATGACATGCAATACACCAAGTCACTCGCCGAGTCCGACCACCCGATCCACAAAGTTGCTTCTTACACACAATTGCTTTTCGACATAATCCCTCCGACGTCTACACACATCTTTTAGCGATGCTGGATTGAGAGAGTGAGTGAGTTGGGTTTAACGCCGCTTTTAACACTATTCCAGTTATATCACGGCGTGTCAGCTCAATGTGGGAGGAAAGCCCGAAGTGATGCAGGTCTCGGACGTTTACCACTTCGGTGAAACCCACGAGCACGGGCATGTTGTTGACAAACCTAGAAACATAACGATGCTGGATTGCCTTGGACTGACTGGTGGAGTAACAAGTAAAAAGACAGTCTGGCATTGCAGCCATCGTGACAACACTTCGCACTGGTTCATTGTCCTGGTGGAGCGACACACCTTTGTGAGTTTGTCGCGTTTAGTCTTGATATTCACACGCAGGTTAACATTATATCGGCCATGACCGGTCTGACCTGGGAGATCGTCCACCAGTAGGATTTCTTTGGAATCCCAATAAACCAAAGCCATGACCGCGGCAGCTGATGGAACAGACTTCCCCTTCTCCTTCGGAGACGTTAGATGTTTTCACTGTGTTAACTGTTGTTTATACTGTTGTCTTTGGCTGGTAGCAGTGAACGCAATACTCATGCATGGTCACAAATCGCTGAACAAAATCAGCTGGGTCTGCTTTAAAACCACGTAAATTCTCACGAGATGACAAACCTGGGGCTTTTCTGATCTGGAGTCAGAAGCCATGGAACACAGCATGCTGAAACCATTGTCATGCACAGTTCATTCCTTTTCAACTGCTTTTAGCGGAGATGTCTTGTGGCTATGGAAAGAGTTTTGTCGCTTTTATTATTCTGAAAGTTGTCAACTATCCCCTGAGAGATGTTGACTGTATTGTCTATATGGAGTGTGGTAAGTTGTCATTGTCCATATTCATATGTATATTATCAACATATACAATAGTGGTGGCAGCTGAGGGTCTTCCTCATCTTGGATCAACGTCGAGGATCTATCTTCCTCTCTTGAACTCTGCCTAGCCACAGTAGCAAGGGGTGGGGGAGAGAGTGTTGGTTCGTCTCTATACATCGAGTGAGTGATGGTTCATCTCTATACATCGAGTGAGCGTTGTTTCGTCCCTATACATCGAGTGAGTGTTGGTTCGTCTCTACACATCGAGTGAGTGTTGGTTCGTCTCTATACATCGAGTGAGTGTTGGTTCGTCTCTATACATCGAGTGTGTGTTGGTTCGTCTTATACATTGAGTGAGTGTTGTTTCGTCTCAATACATCGAGTGAGTGTTGGTTCGTCTCTATACATCGAGTGAGTGTTGGTTCGTCTCTATACATCGAGTGTGTGTTGGTTCGTCTCTATACATCGGGTGAGTGTTGGTTTGTCTCTATACATCGAGTGAGTGTTGGTTCGTCTCTATACATCGAGTGAGTGTTGGTTCGTCTCTATACATCGAGTGAGTGTTGGTTCGTCTCTATACATCTAGCAGATCACCATCATACAGCAGCAATTTTCACAGGTGATTTTCAACATATACTGCTAAAAAGAAGTTAAGGACCAACCAATTCTTTTATATTGATATAGTTAATTTGTGAGTGAACGAGTTATATTTAATGCCATTTTTGCAATATGCCAGCAATATCAAGGCGGGGGACACCAGAAATAGGCTTCACATATTGTATCCATGTGGGGAAATCAAACCTTGGTCTTTGGCATGATGAGCGAACGCTTTAACCACTAGGCTACCCCAGTGCCCCCAGTTAACCTGTGATGCTATGACAGATTACTATCGCAATATGAAAGAATCAGGTGAGCCTTAAAATCTTTTGAGTAGCACAGAATACAAACTACACACATATATAAAAGCTATGAAAATAAGGCTCACATTGTTCACAATAACTAGCATTCATTTTAATTTTCATATTAATTTTTACAAAATTGTACATAAATGATACATGCTCTTCCACTGACACGTTTCAGTGCATTGAACACTCATTGCATAACACATCTCCAGTAAACTCAACCATTACACAACAATTTCATCAATTGTGGAAAGTCGGCCAAAGAAGTCCTTTTCCAACAGATGCATCTTGGCCTCAGTTGACACAAATAAAACATACAACACAGGCTTAATCCTTTATGTGTAACCTGCACGCGGGTCGTTGTCAGTCTGTTTGTGTGAACAGGCTTTATCCGATATCTTGTTTGGGAACAGATTTTATTTGATATATTGTTTGTCAATCTGTGTTTGTCAATCAGTATTGGTTTTATCAGTAAGTCACCAGTAAGTTTTGTTGCACGTCTTATCAAAATCTTCCGAAATTTCATCATCAGACGCTGCACTGAACTAGTTTTGGTTTCGTAGCTCTTGTAGAATACTGACAACAGACACAAACATACAATGTTTCCTCTATTAATAATAATTGTGTGCAAGCTGTTGACTCAGCATCTATTAGAGGCCCGGCATTTAGAATGTGGCAACTCACTATCTCACCCAATCCCAAATGTTACAGTCATACCCAAGGATACATTTACAGGAAACAGTGATTATACAGTGAAGGGAGTAATCATTACATGCCGTAAGATAATGTGACAGGGACATTTAATTTCATCAAATGATGGACCCAGCCTCTATTAGAGGTCTGGCTCCTCGTCACTGGAGAGAGAATGACCCACAGCAACTGGAGGAAATACAGTATCTGCATGTTATTTCAACCTTGACCTTCTCCATCAGCACATCCTGATCCGTGTGACGGGCAGAGTGAGCCCATGACTCATGTCTCCCAAGTTCACACAATCACCTCAACACTACTCCAAGATTAGCCAGGCCATTTTCATACACACAGATCCTCCATGTTTGCGTTCACTCACTCAAACACTTTTGTGTCTGTGTGAAGTAAACATTTGATGAACAGTCATCGATTTATCAAAGAGAATTTTTTTATGTCCAGAGTAATATCTAAACAGAAACTAAAGGCAATTATTTCTAATATTGTTTCAGACTATTTAATTGATTTGACCATTTTTTTTACCAAAATGAAAAAACACTTGTCAATGAACAACATGTTTAAGATATATCGACAGACTTGTTTGCCAAGTGAAACTTATGTTTCACACAATAACTTGCATCCATAAGTTCCAAGTCAAGTGTGCCTGGGCAGGAGCATCACCTACACGATGTGACTCCTGGAACATCCTCCTGCTCCTAGCGCTCAGAAGCAATACACAGACGTACAATCTCTCATCCACTGTTGTCTTTTGAGGGATATGGGTTGGAACATTGGACATAGGACAAGGGTTGGAACATGGGAGTGGACTAGGGCTCGACATCATGAGGCATCCCCAGCACCGCTGGAATCGGACATCTCCTGCAAGAAGCGGTTACACTTCCCGATGAGGACCTTGATGGACTCCACCACCAGGGCATCCGGGGGCAACACACCAGTGCTTTCTACACAAACTGCAAACACACAAACCAAACCCTACTGAACCACCAAATATAAAGAGTGGCATACACATCTAAAACTGTTTTTTATCATTTTCATAATGGCTAATCATCATCCAGGAAGAAGAAAGGCAGGGATGCTGCAGCTAAATGTGGTGTGAAAATGTCGAAACATCTGATGTATTGACTTACAAATGAAGTGATCTCTGACTTTGCTGAGCTGGACATTGTCCTTGAGGTGATCATGTCTGAAGACCTCACGGCTGCCGGTGTCACGACGAGCATGTGCTACACGAGCCTTCTTCCTACCTGTGAAAACAAGAATATCTAATGCCAGCAAATCTCAGGTAACACATTAATTCCGAAGTGCAAACGGAACAGCACATCCAAGATGTCTCCCATTTTGGACCCTGTGTGTTTCAAAATATATCTAATTTTCTTTAGCGTGTAAGTTTTGTTTGTTTGTTGTTTAACGCCGCACTCAGCAATATTCCAGCTATATGACGGCGGTCTGTAAATAATCGAGGTGGACCAACAATCCAGTGATTGACATCATGAGCATCAATCCATGCAATAAGGACCGATGACATGCATCAACGAAGTCAGTGAGCTTGACCCCACAATCCCATTAGTCGCCTCTTATGACAAGCATTGTGCCTGTTACGACATGCATGGGTTGCTGAAGACTTATTCTAACCCGGATATTCACAGGTGTAGTGTGTAAGTAAATGAGTATAATGCCAGTTTGAACCTAGTGGGGATTCTGGGATATAATTGGTCCCTAGCAATCTATGCTCAAGGTAAGAGGCAACTAAATGAAATAGGAGGTCAGACTCTGTGACTTTGCCGATTGTGTATCCCAACAGTGTGGATTAAGCTCATGATGCCTTACACTAGATTGTCTGGTATCATTATTTTCAGGACACCATCAAGTTGTTTGTATACTGCCTAATACTGCATTGAACAACAAACAAACATATGCCCAATTGAACAACTGTTCTGTTCTGTTGGCTTAGAATGGAGTGAGTGGGTGAGTGAGAATGTCCTTACACCGCTTTTAGCAATATTCCAACAATATCACGCCCGGGGACACCAGAAATGTGGCTTACACATAATACACATTTTGGGAATCAAACCCTGGTCTTTGGTGTGATGAGCAAACACTTTAACTACTGGGCTAGCACTTCTGTAGCCCCCAGCAGGTGTGACCTACCATGGACATTGTCCACCTCAATGACCCCAGGGGAGAAGCACTTCTGTAGCCCCTAAATGTGACCTACCATGGACATTGTCCACCTCAATGACCCCCGGGGAGAAGCACTTCTGTAGCCCCCCAGCAAGTGTGACCTACCATGGACATTGTCCACCTCAATGACCCCCGGGCAGAAGCACTTCTGTAGTCCCCCTAGCAAATGTGACCTACCATGGACATTGTCCACCTCAATGACCCCCGGGGAGAAGCACTTCTGTAGCCCCTAAATGTGACCTACCACGGACATTATCCACCTCAATGACCCCCGGGGAGAAGCACTTCTGTAGCCCCCCAGCAAGTGTGACCTACCATGGACCATTGTCCACCTCAATGACCCCTGGGGAGAAGCACTTCTGTAGCCCCTAAATGTGACCTACCATGGACATTATCCACCTCAATAACCCCCGGGGAGAGGCACTTCTGTAGCCCCCCAGCAAGTGTGACCTACCATGGACATTGTCCACCTCAATGACCCCCGGGGAGAAGCACTTCTGTAGCTCTTCAGCAGAATCACCCTCAACAGGATGAGTCAGTCGGATCTCTGGCAGGAGGCGGTACGAGGCTGTGGCTGAAGATAAAGAATGTCTTGAAGTGAATTCTGTGAATCCATGTGACAGTCCTTATGGGGACTCAGGGAAGGTCAGAATAGCTTCCAGCAACCTACGCTGGTTGTAAGAGACAACTTAATGATGATGTGTCATCATACCTCAATGTCATTGGGCATTGCTTAAAACATCAATTACTAGTTTGTCTAGTTCGGCATTATTTACAGGTTGCAATCATATAAACTGGAACATTGCTGAGTGAGGCGTTAACCAACAAACAAACAGCATGAAATTTTTACAACACAATTTGATAGTTATAATTCCCGACAATGCTATACGGTATACATCGTGGCCATCACATTTTCATTTGGAATACAAGAAGCTGAATAATACTCCTTCAAAGTCTGTGAATGGACATGATTACAGGTGTGGTATCATCTACTAACCCACAGGTGAGAACTTGGCATGGTCCTTCCCAATACCCTTCACACAGTGTAACTTGAGGTCCAGCTCCTGTAAACATCAACACACAGTTACACATTGTCTTGAGGACAATCGCACCTAAACGCTTCTCATCACAACAGAACACAAAGTGAGTGAGTGAGTTTGATCTTACACCGCTTTTAGCAATATTCCCGCAATATCACAGCGAGGGACACCAGAAATGGGCTTCACACATTGTACCCATGTCGGGAATCGAACCCGAGTCTTTGGCATGACATGGACGCTTTAACCACTAGGCTACCCGACTGCCCCAGAAGACAAAGAGTGACTGACCCCTGCTGTCTGAGTGTGTGAGTGAGAGCTACAATTTAATGTCACATCAGCATTCTTTCAGCATATAGCTGTTTGAGACGATGTAAGGAAAGGAGGAACAATGTCAGGCCCGGATCCTGTTCCACAAAGTGATTGAAGAGTTATGACGTAGTCTCTGTTAAAGTATTGGTGTACGATCGTCTTAGCCCTTCAATCGCTTAGTGGAACAAAGTAATCTTCACATTATGATCAGTCTGTGAAGGTTATGCTTAAATCATTTTGTGGAAGAGGGTTAGTGAACAAACGGAAACTTAAAGTCAGATAAAGTCCTTGATTTTCAAGACACTTTCACAACAGAAAAGTAATTCAGCCTGTCTGAAGACAGATATAAATATTCTCAAATTCAGGCTTGAGTTCAAATTGAAATTGCAAGCAGGCAATGGAAGAATACTCATATCCCCTGCCGATGGTATGTTGTACTAAGTGCAAGAATAAAAGCCCTTGGGCACAAAAACTCTCTGGGTCTTGTTCTATAATCAATACAGCTGAGATATTCCATGCAAAAGATATATTCTTCAAATATCATAAACATCATCAGTTGACCACTCGACTGAGGAAGTACAAATGGTTCAGGATTATGCTCTGGAAATAATCCCTACATCGATTGGAATTTGTTGTCGCTGTCTACCCAACTAATTGTCATGGAAACCAAAAATATTAAGAAATTCCTTAATAGCAGAAGGCACCAGTCAGATGCAGGACTGATATCTGGGCAAAGTTTGGTCAAGAAATCTTAAACAGTCTTTGAATTATGCTCTGGAAACAAAATATGATGGAAGGAAAGACAGCACTCATTCCTATAACATCACCCTTATCATTCAGTCATCTTTTAGTGTTATTATTCCGTCATCAGGAGTCCCCCCTACACTCACCTGGCCCGGCCGCAGTTTAGCTATGAGGATATCATCTACCACAGGCTTCAAGTCCCCTGGTTTGAACTGCAAGAACAGGTTAACATTAGTATTACCACAGATCGACTTCAGTTTGCATGATACATGAACTGACATTGACCAAACTTTAAAAGATGATACTTGAGGACTTACAATGCTGGTCTGGTCTCCTATAGGCATCCACTTCATGAACTCCGTTGTAACTGCAACAGGCAAGTGGGTGAGTTGGGTTTAACGCCGCTTTTAGCATTATTCCAGTTATATCACGGCGTGTCAGCTTAATGTGGGAGGAAAGCCTGAAGAGATGCAGGTCTCAGACATTTAACACTTCGGTGAAACCCACGAGCATGGGTATGGTACTGACAAACCTAGAAACATAATTGGGGCAAATCGGGATTTGAATCCACAATCATAGGTGTCTGGCGTGCCCAAGGGACGAAACTCTGCGGCGCCTTAGACGACTGGGCCACCCGTGCCCCCAATGCTGCTTTGAACGGTATTTCAGTCACATTAGGTGTAATGATGGGGAAAGCCGTGTAAACACAGATCCAAGACATTTACCAACTCTGCCCTTGTTGTTTTACCAAATTGTGGATTAAGATTTAACTGAACTCAACAAAGTTGTCTTTTCTTTGATATATTTGATATCAAAAGACACAAGGGTGAGATTCTCTATATGCACTCACAACTTGATGATGTCATATATTGGACGACGTTATTTTTGAGAGGGAAGTGTCTGGTAAGTTGTTCCCCAGAGATGTAGCTGGGCTACGCATATAAACCTCAGTGGCTACCTATCGCATCCAAAAGTGGGAGAGATATGACAATCAGTATTAAGAGAAAAGGTACAGATAATCAACATGAGGATTATGAGAATATGCAGGACATACCAAACGTAACCAACCTGTTCATAAAATAGACTTGTCCAACATTGCCGAGCTCGGATTCTAATCAGGTAGTCATCATTTTTTATATACAGGTAAATATTTTTAAAGTTTCAAACTTTCAGTAACATCCTTAAAGAGGCTGTACGTAATGTTGATATCTCATATAAAATAAACTCGTAGTCCTTGTTTAACGTACAATAAAACACTGCTGGGACAATAAATCACTCGGGAATGCGCCTATCACGGTTCATTCACCCTGCTGTGTTTTATGGTACAATAAACAACTCCTACTCGTCGTTTATTTCTTAACTAACATGAGCCCACTTGCACAAACAGATCTTACTGCTAAAACCATTGAAACGAACATACTTTAACATACACTTAAAACAGTCTTAGTGCTAAGATTTCTTTGTGCAAGTAGGCCCAGGTACTTAATGCATGTTTGTCTGCCATGATGTACCCTTGTGGTCCTTGTACATCTCGTCAGGGTCGGTAGCGTCCTTGCTCTGTGGCTTTCTGGCACACTTGACCTTCAGCTGGAACTCCACTGTGTCCTGGGCTGTGCCCTCCAGCTCACCTGCAACAAACACAGCCATCAAGGCCTGTCGGTTGCTTTATGCCCGTGGATGGCTGGGTGGGAGGGATGGGAGGATTGATGTTTGAGTGGGTGAGTGAGTGGTGTTTGATGCTGAGCTTGAGCCACACATTGTTCATAGATGGATCCATAGGGAGGGTCTGGACCCCCCCCCCCCCCACTCCTTCCTTTTTGAAAACCAAATGATGTAGTATGTAGAAAGTAAAATCATCTGAGAGGATTTTGATATCATGGACCCCTCCCTTTAAAAAAAAGCAGGATCTGTCCTTGTTGTGCTTACTCAAGCAAATATATATTTATGGCAGCCCATTCTGTCCCAGAATCCAAAAGGGTAGTCAACAATTAGTGGGGGGTAGGGGTGGTCGAGAGCCACTTGATTTGTTTGTTGTTTAACGCCGCACTCAGCAATATTCCAGCTATATGACAGCGGCCTATAAGTAATCTTGTGATTGATATTGTGAATGCTGCACACCTCAAGGTTCATGCTTTTGTGAACGATGATCACATGGGGGTGCGTGATATTGTGAACGGCCTACGCCTAGGGGAACAATCACATGCTGTCCACCAAGTCACCTGACCATCCGATCCATTGGTCACCTCTTTTGTTTTTTCTTGTACAACTTGTCAATGTCTCAGAAAGCCCCAGGTACCGAAGGGCACATGCACTGACCTTACCTACATGGTTATACCCACGAGCCCTCATATGCCGCTGACAAACCTAGGATCAGTATTGGGCAAATTTGGGATTTGAACCCATAATTAGCACATCCTGGAACCTAAGGGACAGAACTCTGCTGAGAAAGAGGCACAGTCTGCACTACACTAGCACTAACACTTGGTACAGCTTTCAACAATAAAGAAACTAAATCTCAAAAAAACACATTTCTTCAAATACATTTATCTTTCCCCTATGCCTTACCTTCCTGTCGGTATTCGAACAGCCTTGGATCTGCCTGGATGGGGATGAGGCCAAGTCTGTGTGCTAGCACCTCATCTTGGATGATGGAGGTGTTGTTATACACAAACACCTTCTCTATTGCCATAGTAGGTACCTAGAAAGACAAATATGAAAGGTCTAGAGTCAAAGTCTCCGCACAATATTACTTGACCCACAAATATTGCCAGTTCATAGAAGAAATGCAACAAATTGAATTTAAGAAGTTGACAATAAAGATGGAGCTAAAAGTACGGTGACCTATTGGGGCCATTTAACCAACTGCAATAGTACTGCATTACCCCAAAACACTTTTGAGATAAGGATGCAAAAATGGTACAGCTTTTGCAATAGTATTGCGACCCGTAAAGATCCGGGTTAAAATTGATCTTCAGCAACTCATGCTGGTCAAGAGAGGCAACTAAGGGGAATCAAGTGGTCAGGCTCGCTGACTTGGTTGATGCATGTCATTGTATTCCAGTTGCGTAGATCGATGTTCGTGATGTTAATCACCGGACTGTCTGGCCCAGGCTTGATTATTTAAAGACCACCGTCATATAGTATGAATATTGCTGACAGCAGCTTTAAAAAACACACAAAAAAAACCAATCAAACATACAATAGTTCTGCGATAGCCTGATAAGCATTCACCATCCAACAACATCGACTTCCTGTCATTATTCCACCTGATGAAAAAGTCTAAAATATATGTCCAATGTTACATTCAGCAGATTGCTTGGGACATTGTTATGGAATAAGAGGGGTACCTCTGATCTTTAATGTCTGATATATAATTATGAATTTTTCTGTATTGATGGAACCCATGTGTCTCTTCAAGCATGGTGTATTTGGGATCTGAACATTTTTGTAAGTGTAGAGTAGCATTATGGAAACTATAAAGAATTCAACTTGTCATTAATCACTGTTAATGTATTGTATTGACCATGAACATTGGTAGTTTGATCAATTGTCACACAACTTAGTGACTAGCGACGTTATTGTTTGCTTCACAACTTCAACCACTTTCACAACAATACTATACCTCAGCAAGCAAAATTCTTCGGAAGGCATTTGCAATGGCAGCATCGATACCAACCATATCAAACTCCAAAACATCCCCTTCCAATTTCACAACATCAATCCGGAATTTCTGTTAACAGATAATATGTTGATAACCAGATGACAAGATACTCAGGAGTACTTTATGTAAATGGAAAAGGTAAGGGTATCTTACTGAATGCACAGAATTAATCCACAAATATCCAGTTTAAACTTCTCTAAACTATCCTGTACTTTACAGCTAGTATCACTGACAATAAGACTAAAGAACAATTAAAAAGTCAAACAACTTTGTATGTTGAAGGATTTTTAAGGGACTTAACTGGTTTCATGCTATGTATATTTTTAAATTACCTTTTTAAACTTGCTGTGGCTCCACGTATCATCATAACCTGAATAGTTCCCAGGGAAGTCAGTGCTGTGTACCTAAAATCAAGAACACAAAAACCTAGATGTTATATCCTCGGACTGACCTGCTCACAATCACAGGCTACACATCAACGTCATGTCCAGGCCATACAATCTAAACAGGAGTTTGGCCATTGTGGTATCATAAACTGTATAATTGTCAATGTACACGAGAAGCAGGATTTTACCCGACACAGAAATGTGTGTCCAGAACGCATAAACATATTGAATGGACATAGAATATGATATATGTTGTCCTAAGGGACCCACAATAATATCCACTGTACCAAATGCTTCTAAAGAAATATAGAGTTGATGTAATTAAAGTAAGTATTTAATGTTACAGCAATACACTACAGCATTTATTTCCATTACATACATGAACCCCATGTTGCGGGACGAATATGTGCACTCTCAATGATAATATAGAGTTCAGTGATACTTTAACCATCTGACTGCCATAGTACCTCTGCCACATTCAGCGTACAACATGGTACCAGGTCAAAAAGTGTCTGAAGCGTCAGTTAAATCAACGGTTGTATTCCCTATGCCAAAGACCAAAAACGACACTGACTTCATAAGCAGAATATGTGGGAAGAAAATTAAAGCAATAATGTAAATTACATTGTCAACACCATGTTCGTTCAACTGAACACGTGTTCGCAATTCATCGATCCTGTCCATGCTGTTGGATGTGCCGTTAGTGTCAAACAACACTCATAACAATATTTTCATGCTGCAAGCACGTTGTAATGACCGGAAGCGGAAATAAACACGTTCGTGTTCAGTGCGCATGCTCTTTTGTGGGAGGAGTCACTGCCGGTTACACTATTACACTGTCAAAATGGTGAGTTTCTGTAAATATGATCCATTATTTCAGTTACAGTAATTACAGATCGTGGTGAAACCTTTACATATGTCAATTTCAGTGTGTTCTGGACATATGTTCCACGTTATATGCGCTGATTCGTTTGGAAGCACGACGTTAATCGACCATCATATTCATCAAATCTTGCAGAAGGCCTAGATCACCCAGTGAATCAAATACTCTACCCATATTACAAACAATTTTTTTTTATATCTGGTGGATAAAATGGTTCCCACTGTCTCAGTATCATGGTTGTAGACATTTATACACGTTTGGTCCACATGTAACACTGTCTGTCTCTTGTCACTTTTTTGTATAAATTATGTAGCCTAAACAATATTGGACTCAAGCAACTTGTAATGAATATTAAAATTTAGATCACGAAAAATCAATAACGAGGGTTATGCTCCTGCACCAATCAATATTGTTGGTAATGTTTCTATAAATAAATGGTGACTTATTTTGATGACCATTACAAGCGTAAATCAAACTTTCCGCAGTCATGTTTTGTGGATGTGTACATCTGTCTGTTGTACATTGACTCCTTCAGCTTAACTCATAGTGATGTATAAACAAAATGAACCAATATCACTTTATGCTTATGGAAATTTAGAACTGAACACTTCATGCTGGCATCACAGGAAGGTCTGAAAGCTCTGAAAAAGATAATGTACTGTTGCAAGGTGTGAAGCCATCCTACAGATACATCGTACCTTGTAATCTTAGGCATGGAGTTAAGTCTCTATGGTGATGTGAACAAGGTGTCACGCCTCAGATACAAAATATCCAAGGTTTGATTCTCAGCATGCGAAACATTATGGCTGCTTCATTACATTGAACTTCTGTATGAATATTATTGATCTTTAGCATTAGTCAATTTGAATTCCAAACATAATTCCAAACATTTTCTGTTTTCCTCCACAGATCAGGTTTATTTTGATCCAGAACAGGGCAGGTAAAACCCGCTTGGCAAAGTGGTACATGCACTTTGATGATGATGAAAAACAGAAGCTTATAGAAGAAGTCCATGCTGTGGTCACTGTGCGAGATGCAAAGCACACAAATTTTGTAGAGGTGAGTCAAGATTTTGGACATATTTGCTGCCACAGCAACACTTTCAATTTCTATTTGTTTCCTTTACATATCCATCTGATGATGTTTTATAAACATACGGGCAAGAGGAAAAAATTCATCCAGCATGTATACAGAGTACTCTACACATGGTATAAAAATAAAAACATATGTTGAAATTTATCTGATAACCTTGATTTCCATAGTAAGGATAGTTATTTGGCACGGTATTTTTATTATAAAATTGTCCACAAGATAAGGAGTCAAACAGGTTATCAGCATCACAACAGTTTAGACATTTTGATTATCTCCACTCACTGGTCACTAGTGCAACCTTGGAAAACATTTTACACTTGTATGTGACAAACGACATTCCAGTTTCACCTTAAACTGGACAAAGACGTAGTGTGATCTAGCATTTTGCAAAGGTACAAAGCTAAAATGTTGATGTGACTAACTGGTGTTTTTCTGTTTTCTAGTTTAGGAATTTCAAGATTGTGTACCGTCGCTATGCTGGCCTCTACTTCTGCATCTGTGTTGATGTCAGTGACAACAATCTGGCATGTTTGGAGGCCATCCACAACTTTGTAGAAGTTCTCAATGAGTTCTTCCACAATGTGTGTGAACTTGATCTAGTCTTTAATTTTTATAAAGTAAGTACATACTAAATGTAAGTAGGATTTGGGTGGGGCAACTGATCACTGACAGTGTGATACATTAACTGATCACTGACAGTGTGATACATTATCATGATTACCTCCAACACTTTCTCTTTTCCAAGTTTGCATGTGAGATAGATAGTTGAGATGTATATCTAAATATTATATAAAATTGTTATATTGTCCACAAGTAAGTATTGGATTTGTATTGGATCTTCTAAATTATTACCTATGTGGAAGGTTGATGGTCATTAATTATCAAAATTAAGCGCTTGTTCCAATAAGTGTCCCTTGACTAAATTCCATTATGTAAGTTATCTTTATAATCGGAAACCTTGCAGTCCAGACAGTCTTGTTTGGAATGTCTCTGTATCTCTGATGTAACACTGCTCTGCATGCATGAGTTGTCCATCTGTAAGTGTGTTACAAGTTACATGAGGAATGGTACATTAACATGGTGTCACTGTATATTGTATATGTGCCAATACTTGTCATGTGATATTCTAGGCTATTCATGTGGTAGGGAAATTCCAGTAAATGTTATGAATTAAATATTGCAATCAGACCTTACAGGATATAATAATTCTCAGCAAAAAAGCGTTTTGTTCATTTAACATATTTCTTACATCACCATGTTCACATCATCAGCTCAGGTCAGCAGCATGGGTGACCCAGTCGTTTAAGGTGTACCAGTTCACTATGCAGAGATGTGTCCCTTGGGTGTGCAAGAAACCTATGATTTTTGGTTTGAATCCCATTTCGGTCCAATTAAGGTTTTCAGGTTTGCCAGCACCATACCCTTGCCCGTGGGTTTCACCAAAGTGGTAAACATCCGAGACCTGAATCAGTTCAGATTTTTCTCCCAGCTGGCATGCCGGGATATAACTGGAATACTGTTTAAAGCGGCGTTGACCCCAACTCACTCACTCATACCATCCATCATGTTCTAATTGAAATTTGATTTTGGTGTTTCAGGTGTACAGCGTTGTGGATGAGATGTTCTTAGCAGGAGAAATACGAGAGACGAGCCAGACGAAAGTGTTGAAGCAGCTGTTGATGTTGTCGTCACTAGAGTGAACAAATAGACTTGTGTATGTTAGGTACAACATAGCCAATGTTATCAACTTGACTGTAGACTGCAGTACATCACTGTTGGTATATCACACTCTGTAGAAACATGCAATCTCATTATTATCAGATCTTAGTGCTTGCTACCGCCACACGAAGATCTGAGGACATCCCATTACAGGTCATGTCAGAATGGGCTTTCATCCAACCAATCAGGTGTCTCTTACGAGATCGCAAAAGTAGGAGTCCAAATCTGTTTTCTAATCTTGCAACGTCAAAAAGTTTACTGGCTTTCCAAATGACAGTTACGTGCTGTACGACTGATTCCAAAATGCTGACATCATCTGTCTCTCTCTTCGGTGTCATAAACATTTGAACTTGCAAGTACTGCCATATAGGGGGCACGGGTGTCCCAGTCCTCTAAGGCGCCGCGATTCACTGTGCAGAGTTGCGTCCCTTGGGCGCGCCAGAAACCTATGATTGTGGGTTCGAATCCCGGTTCGCCCCGATTATCTTTCTAGGTTTGTCAGCACCATACCCATGCTCGCAGGTTTCACCAAAGTGGTAAACGTCTGAGACCTGCATCACTTTGGGCTTTCCTCCCACATTAAGCAGACACGCCATGATATAACTGGAATAATGTTAAAAGCGGCGTTAAACCCAACTCACTCACTCACTCACTACAGCCATATAGTCTGAGCCATCTGTTAGACATTCCAGAGTTTTCTTCTGTTTGGTTTTTAAAATTGGAATCGATAACTTTGTCCAAATATTTTTAATGAGTAGTTTGGACTTGAAGTCTCCATTTTGAAGCTGGTGCTGTGAAGCTCGAGAAAGCTGCTTTCTGACTGGCTAATGTAGACTTACTGTTAGTCATTTCATTGGTCAATTGGTGATAGGTCGCTCTGACATGACCTGTTATGGGATGTCCTCAGATCATTTGTGTATTGGTAGCAAGCACTAAAACCTGATGATCTAAATGAGACTGAAGAAACATTTGGCACTCCCAGTAGGATGTTCCAGTCTTTTCATTTGCATAACTATGTGTTTGTTACTGGTGTTAGGATTTGGTTAAAGTCGCCAAGTCGATCATGAGTTCATTATAATCGAATATGTAATTCTTACTTCCAGTAGTCTATGGTCATCATACAATCTTTGTTGCAATAGAATCAGGAAGGTGATATGGCCATCAGCCTGTCTGCCCCCTTGCTCTGTATCTACAAGAGTCTGTTTTATGTTTGTGTGTCTTGAAAAGCTGTATTGAAGTCGGCAGTATGGGATGTAAGGATGTTTTGTCATGTAATAGGACAATATCTTTGGAATATGATTACAAAAACTTGTAGTTCCCAACCAAACCTTTGATATTAATGTAGATCATCACACATTACTGACAGAATGACGAGTAGACAGGTATTTGTATATATTATAAGTGGGGAATCGTTTCTTGTTCTGTTGGTATGTTTCATACACAACAGTGATGCACCATGTCCCTGCATCAACAATGTAGTTTTACATAGCTGTAATTATCAGGGAAACATTACGCCTTCACCTGAATGCTACCGACTCATATTAAATGTGTAATTATTATTTGGGTTGAGAAAATGTTTCTCCCTGAGTTATAGTGTATTATTATGCTTTTTGTTTGAAAAGCAGCCAGAAAATCATTGCTTTCTTCAAAGACAAGTGCAAAATTGTGGATCTGTGTGTGTTGAAGTGAGGTGTTTTTGTAAACCTCTTGAATGTGTTTTTGTTCAGTGATGCAACTCATTACACTCCTGTTATTTTACTGAATACTGACTTTGTTAAGTTATATCTGTTCAAAGGCCATCTTCTTGAGGCAAGGGAATTAACTATTTTTTTTAAAGTCATGTTTCGACCCTTGCCATAGCAGGCTGGAATTTCTGGGCTCGTTTGTAGCGCCACCAGTGGCTGTAATACGAGTTTTGTCCCCACAACTGACACTCAGAATTTGGAAGATATCTGTTGACACCTAGTTGATGGTACACATGCTCTGCAATGCATTGACTCGTTAGTCCAGCAGAAATTTAACTCCATAATTCCAGCCAAGTATGTCAAAGGTGGAAACTGGACTTTAAAAGTCAGTTAACTCCTTTGCATCGGGAAGATGTACGAAGGCTTGTCCAACCAATCATGTATCAGTCAAATACTGTCATAATACAATATGTGTAATGTACACAAGATTGAGGTTACAACAGATTTCAAATTTTGAAAACATCAAATATTCACATGTAAATATTGTCATTTTGTGAGTAGATAATATGAAGTGGATTCGGTATCATTCCAGGTACAAAGCACTGTTTGAATTGATGTCTGTATTATGATTTTGACTCAAGAATGGCTGTGTAGCTTAGCATGTGCTAGTACCATTATCATGAGCAAGTTGTTCCTCTTTAATTCAAAATCACTGCACAAAGAAATTCAGTATATCTTTAGAAGAAATGTATTTCATATGTATGCTAGGATCAGAAAACTGCTATACACCCATGTATTCATAGTGATTGTGACTTGTGTATCAATGTGCAATGTTAACTATTAAAATAATTGAATCTTGTCTGTGTCTTAATGTGAGAATTTGAATGAAAATGTAATGAAGGTGACATATTCTTGCTAATTCTGTGAACAGGTCTCGGAGACATCCGTAAAATAATCATCCCTGTTTGGCCTTGAAATTGTGAGAAAAATGGTTCTTTCCTTTCAGAGGAAAGCTAATCCATTTTATAATTCCTGCTGTTAGAATTCATAAGACAAACAATTTCAAATATGATATTTTATTGCATATATTCATACAAAGATTGCAGTCCAAACTGAGATGTTGAGATACGGATGGCTAGAGGATGGACAGGGTAGGAAAAGATGCAAAGATGAAAGTGCCACTGTCTTGTCCATGTGACATTATGCTAAACTGAAACGAGAATCAAACCGGTGGGTTGGACTTAAACTGTATGCTCAAGTACAGATGCAAGTAGGACTTGGCTGCTGTATCACCTAAGTATTGCAGGTAACAACAGTAAATGGAACTTGCATTTTAATCTCAATTAGGCCAGGAGAAGTTGAGTTTTTCTAGACCAATAAGCAATGATAGAGTGCACATGGAAAATAAGTGTCAGGTTGATTACAAATAAAGAGGAATTTGATAAATTCAGGACATCAAGTTTCAAATGTTGGTTAATAAGAAGGGCTTTTTGTTGTTTGTTTGAACAAAAAAAATTGAACTCAGAGATAATTAATCAACAAAAAAATAGGGTTTGACATGTTTTGACCTAAGCATATCAGGTAAGCTAATCTATAAAACATGATCTGGTCTTAATGAAATACAAAAATAGTTAATTTTTGTGTAGTGAAGTTGCGAATCAGATTATGTTTCACAGTAGTTACATGAATATCATGACAATTTTTCTTTTTGTTCTATCTCTAGTTGATATCATACATGGATTTGATCCAAATAATATAGGCCACCAACATAAATAATAAACATGACTAATAAAGTTTATCTACCTCTAACTTAGATACATGGATATAATAAATGTTCAACAAAATAATTGTAATATCACAACACCAGGAGGACAAAATCTCGACTAAACATGGTACAAGAGCAGCATTCTGACAAGTGTATGTTGCAGCAACAGGCATACCTCTGGCAGCATCCAGTGTACGAGAAAGATGTAAACTATACATTATATACTACATAAGGCATTATTTCCATAAGCTACTGCCAGTAAACATATGATGGCAAAACATTGCTTTTGTGTCAAAAGAATATAATTCAGTGTGGACATTCAGCATTCTTGGAAATAATACATACTTGCTGCTAACTGTCTTTGGTTGACAACAGACAACCCCGAAAGGAATGATTATGTCATCAGATAGTTATGCGGATAGCCCCCAACATACACTTTGCATAATACTCAGTCTGTATACGTACTATAACAGTATATGATGATATATGTATGCTTTGCTCTACAGTTTCAAGATATACATATATGGTTCTACTTTGTATAATCTGTACACTGGTATATGTGCATGACTGGTATTTGCACACAAATGTTTTAATACATATTTGGTTTTACTATTGATATGAAGCAAATCACAACAGTTTTTGATTGGTCAACAGATGTATTCATGTCTGTGTAAACATGTAATCAAGAACTATGAGCAATAAGTCGGAAATGTTGGCAATAGGTGCATCATACACTTCATTTTACACAATTGAGAAATGAAATCAATTTGTCAAAAATGGTAAAATGGTAAAACAGATTTAAAAAACGCCTATATAATACAATTACTTACAATAAAAACCGTTTGAGCAATTTGTTGGCAAAATTCAGTAATACATACTGAGGCCTTAAAGGTAAACTGCATTCATGACTTGATTTGCTATGAGACCTTTTTGTTAACTTTGTATAAAGGTTGCAAAGACAGCCAAGTTCTATAACATGAATAAAGAAGATATTTGATATCGCTGTTGAGAAAAAAAAAAGAAATAACGATGACCTCAAACCTTGAATAATAATACAGCATGCTTTGATTTATCAATGAAGAAAAATGAACCTTTAGATTATAGGATGTAAACAAATACTGTTTAAAATGACAGTTTACAAAAACCCAAACATGAAATATACTACTCAAAAGAACACCCGATTTTTTCATACAACTATAGTTAATAAGTCCTATCCAATCAAACAAGCCATGTTCAACATGTTAGTTGTTCAACACTGTTACTATGCAGTGTTCAAAGTCAAGGGGGCCCGGGTATCATTAGGATCTGGGGACTCCTTAATCTTTGACAATGGGTACATCACCAGAAACCCATGACTTGCTTTATTTCGAACACAGCCATAGCTACTGTATCCCCCCGTAGTTCCAGTGATGTTTCTTTAATGTAATACTGCAGAGAACCACTGATAACTTCAATCCTATACAACACATTTCATTCTTTTATTTTCTTTCAACCAAATATTCATCTATATCATTTTTCATTTCATATGAGAGATAAGCTGTCTGTTGACTTCTGATTATCATGAACATTGTAACATATAAATCAATAAATATTAGATCAACTTTATACTCCTCTGTACAGATAACAAGAATCCTTAAGCATCTTCCAAAAGCATATTTACATGTTCAGAGGATAAAACTGGTTGTCAAAGAAAACATTTATAGATTTATAAAATTGTATTCCTTGATCACTTGATCCCACCAGTGAGGTTTAACAAGATTTGCACATTGCACATGGATTAAAACTATGGACACAACAAACACAATAGAACAAGAAGCTGCCATATGTGGGTATGGCAGTGTAAGCACTAATCATTGATACAGGAGACCCACAAGGGAAGGAAGCAGGAAGCATGTTGTGGAGGAATAGGGAGCAGACGAAAATAATGCCCATCAATAACTTGTTCAGAAATCACATTTAAGATTGTTAATGTTAAAATAACAAATTCCCCGATTCAGTAAACTCCAGACACTAAAGACCTCATGACCATCAAAAGCAGTTTATCATCTATTTCAATCAGAGGTGTTTTCTGTGATTTGAAACCTAAGAATGACCAATCAGAATTGAGTATTTCCAAAACTATTGGCACAACCACACTTGTGTCCACTCAAAGGATATGAGACATTGGTGTGTTATAGATGACTGTTCGAGGACTGTACATATGACTTCATTATATTCAAAGCTGACTTTAATTGATACCCCGAGTTCAAGGAACAATTAACCATTCTGAGATCTGTTCACTATTCCCCCAAAACAATATCTGCACCATTATTACATAGCTTGAGCTGTGTTATCAGGAAGCGATGTTGAAGACTGTTTGTTTGGAGATCTCGAGTTCCTTAGTGTTTGTCCTGGAGAACTCAGTCTCTTCACAGGCTTGTTGGGCACAGTCTTTGAGGTGCTGCGTGAAGGCTGAGAAAAACGCAGTACCTGACGTGGCGTCATCCCACTCGCAGTCCTGAGGACAACATGGTCCGTGATCTCCATAGGTTTCGTAGGGCTCGGACCACCCATATTGTTACCACAGTCTTTCAAAGGTGATCTACTGCTGGTCTTCCGCTGTATCTTTGGAGTGCAGATGTCATTGATGGTGTCCAGCAAAGAACAGCTGAGGTCAACTTGCTGACCTTCAAATGAAACCCTACTCCCTACATCTGTTGTGATGTTGACACTGTCATCAGGGGAGGTAACTGACATGGAAACCTCAGATTTCGCTGTCAAGGTCTTCCCTGTGCTTACAGAAGCTGGATGTTTGAATATGTCAGTTTCGGAGTCGGTGAGCGTCGAGATGGAGGAAAGACTGCCATTCGTCACACATGATTGGCTTGTCACATCACTTTTATTTGACAGCCTATCATCTGAAGCCAGTCTGCCCCTCTCTATGGCTGCTTGGGCCATGTCTCGATATCGTGCAGACATGTCATTGTTCTTTGCAAATATTGTTGGTATCCTGACCGGGGACATGCCTCTTTGCTTTGGAGCACACATGGGACCAGTCAATAACTGTTTCTCCACAACATCAGTAAACTGCTTCACATTCTCTGCAACCTTTCCAGCATTTGACACATGCATTTGTGTAACACTTTCATGCTTTGGAAGTGGCATCTCGGCTCGTTTTATCTGAGGCAGCATTGTGTGTCCTTCTGGCAAAAGTTCCATTTTTTGCATGCCTGGTTGTATTCTTCCATTGTTTGAAATACCAGATATTTCACAGGACTGCGGTCTGCTAGACGTTTCACTGACATTGTGTCTCTTTGGTGTTTCACAATATGACCTTTGTGAAATGTCTTGTATTTCGTGAACGCTTTTGCTACACACCTGGCTTTCATCCAACATGGACTGATCAGCCAGAGTAGTATTTCTTCTAGACACATTAAATGAATGAGACCTCGGTGGTGACTTGACAGGGAGACGGAAATCTTTGCCACTTGGCTGTGGTGCTTTGTCAGGAAAGTAACCAGCTCGTGACAAGATTTTGTGAGTTTCGGCTGAGATTAGCAAGTTCGGTTTAATGTTGTGTTTGCGTGCCTCTTGGTGAGAATACATGCTCTGTGAACGTACAACTCCAGTTCGGGGTGGAAGAGCTAGCTGTTGTGCGGAATGGGACTTCTTTACTACTGGTTGGTGTGGGTGGGCCTGATCAGATGGTTTCGCTGTATCCGAATCCATGTATTCTGACTTCCTCATAATGGTTGTATCTAGAAGCATACTCTCATCAGCAACAAAGGCAACGTCAAGAGAGTCCTTTGGCTCATGGGCTGGAGGCTGTATTAATGTTTCATCAAACAAAGATCCTTTCCCACTGTCAGTGGACAGACATCTTTCTAACTTGGAGGTGTTGCTCTCAACAGACATCTCAGATCCTGAGCTCAACAGACTATCTGAGCTGTTACTGGTCTGAAGACTCTTCTTAATGCTTTCTCTGGATGTCTGAGCAGACATTCGCCCCTGTCCTCTGTGGCTGCCCTGGGACTTATTGGACTGCAGGCTTGTTGAGGATGAGGACTGTTTGGGAATGTAGATGACAGTATCACCTGATATTGTCGAGAAACCTGCCTCAGACTCATCTGAGTCATACCCCGTCTGCTGTATTGTGTCATTAAAGCCATCAGGAGGGGGAAGGACTACATTCATCAGGCTACTGTTCTGGTTCGGGGCAGAGAGAGGAGGTAAAGGAGGAACCTTCTGTATCTTCTCCCCTTCCATCCTCTGCTTGGACTCTGTCCCATCACCAATTGCTGGTACAATTATAGGTATGGGACCACTGATGTCAGACTTGTCAAAACTTTTTCTCAACTTTTTCAACTGATTTTGCTGACCCTTTAATAAGCCGTTATGGATGGTGTTTGGCTGTCCTCGTCTGAGATTCATCCCTTCAGCAGAGAGCGACCTCTTATGTGAGTTGCCCTCTGTGTTCCTCCCCGCTACCACTGGATCAGACGCTGATGCATGGACAGGCCTATACAGGCTGTGAGATCGCTGCAATCCAGACCCAGCATCGGTGTGATCCAGATCAAGATGAGATTCATTAATGAATCCTTCATTTAGTGTCTGCTTGATGTCCATATGCGAGACAACAGAGGCGTCAGGCATGTAGGTAGTACTCTGAGCCAGTGCCGAGATGGGAGAGTCGGATTCGGACTGACTTCTCCTCATAGATGTTGCGTCCATGGCTTCATCTTTTTTGGTGGGACTGGCCAGACGCTCACCGATATGCAAGGAGGAGTCGGATGCAGATGACTGCGGGGAAAAAGGAGATTTATTTAACATCTTCATCTAATCTTTTAATTATCTCAGCATTAAAACTATCCTAAATCATACACTTCAGCAAAACTTCACATTGGTCAAACAGGCTTAATGCAACTGGACTATTATCTTTCCAAGAAAAACAGAATACAATGTAAATATATTAAAGTACATTAACATACAGTAGATGTATATGAACACGATCAAGTGGTCAAATAATTGACAAACACAAAAATCGTTTGACAGAGTAGATGACAGTTTAAGCAATCTACACACCTTATCAGCCTTGCTGCCACTAAGTCTTCTGAAGATGTTCTTTCCCCGTCCGCTCTTCTTGGTAGATCCAGTCGAAATATTGGAGAATGATGGGCTCCTAAAAACAGATGCTTAATGGTTTAATATAGTCAACTTCAGTTCGTATAATATTTAATTGGCCAAAGTGGACGTTCACAATCTTTTGCTGTTTAAATGTGCCATGATTACAAACTCAGCTCATACTGATTCTGATGCCAGTGTTGTACCCACCTTGCCATCTTCTTCTTGCTGCTGCTTGGACTGAACAGGTTGAGCTTCTTGCGCGGAGTCTTTATGTTGTGAGATGGAGTGGCTGTAAATGGCATATGTTGCTTGTCCCCAAAGCTCAGACTAGGAGTATCCAAAACGCCACCTCTCCTAGGATCTGAAATAAACAAAACATCCTTAGACGTGGAAACCAGGGATAGACCCCATGGGCATAATTGGGGCTGGGTTTTTTTTTCATCAATGGGATTTTGGTAGAAAACAATCTAGTCTGAGTTTCACAAGTCTTGGACTGACGAACGAGTGGCCTTGTATAACCTTGGGAACATGGCCTGGTCAAGTAACAACATAGGTAATGCTAATAGATACTCCTTGCAGTTGTCTCCCTTTATGTGGTCTGTTCACTGCTTGCCCCAGTATCTTCACACTGTGTGATTGAGTGAGAGAGTATGGTTTTACGCCGCTTTTAGCAATATTCCAGCAATATCACGGCGGGGGACACCAGAAATGGGCTTCACACATTGTACCCATGTCGGGAATCGAACCCGGGTCTTCGGCGTGACGAACGAACGCTTTAACCACTAGGCTACCCGACCGCCCCTATCTTCACACTGACCTATCGCACTACCTCCATTACATGGATAGACACGGCCATGAGACTAGTTGTTTTCTTCCAAAATCTAGCTATTTTACACAAACCTCTAGTCCAAAATGAACCACAAACTAGTTGGGATTTGACCACTGGTGGCTACCTCTGCATTATTTCTCTATTTCTTAAAGGAGTAGTGATATTATAGATTGTTATCATATTTAATGAACACAATTGCTTCATGTTTGGTACCAAGAAATCTGGTACATACATTTAGCATTGCAAGCACGGCAGCCACCAGAACCGGTAACACACAGGTGTTCAACCATATGGAAGCTACATGTAATATCATGTAGTTAAAAGGAGTATAATGTGAATAACTCTAAGAACAGCCAACATGTGTGCATCTATTTTCTGCATACAAATAAACAAAACTGTTCCAAAACAGGATATGGATATTTCATGCAGATGTGAATACCATTTATATCCATCTTCCTGATGGCTGAGGCAGGGGTGAAGGGGGTGTGTCCCAGTGCTGACCCCTGGGGGAGGTGTTGCAGAATGGCCTTTCTGGAGGGGGAAAACAACACAATGATGCAATCAGAAACAGAAGTGGGAACAAGTAGATTCACAAACAAAGAATATTAACAAAAATGAGTAATTCGGGATAAATACAATGTTTTTATACTTACCTGATGCTACACCTTTAGCACTGTGTAGCTTCAGGTAAGGTACAACTGGTATTATTGTACTTTGAATAAAACATTTAATAGAAAACAGCATTTCTTGTTAACATTTACAATAGTAATACATAGATCTTGATAAAGTTGGAGGAATATTCCATGATCATGATGATAACATAACATCCATACTTCTAACCTGTCTAATCATCCTTATAAAAACATTCATGTCATATATCTTACTTTTTAGATGCTGAAAAGGGAATGACCTCGCCAGAGGCTTTGCGTTTTCGTATGACGACAGGTGTGGTTGTTGGGTAGTGGGTTTGTTCAAGGGATCCGGAGAGAGACTGGGCACTTTCATTTGAGGCAGTGGTCATATTCTGACTTGAGTTTCCATTCTTGCCATCTGTACTTCTCCGTAACTTTGCCAGGCCATTTGCTATAGAGCTGACAATACCTACAACACACAATGCATTACAGTTGGGTTCAGTTCACCTTGTTTAGGACACAAAGAGGTGTTCAAATCAATTGAAATAAGTGAAGATTAATTGGAAGGTTTAAAATAGGGCTCAGATGGGTAACTCGGGTCGGTACTGAGTAGGACCCAGGTACCCACATGACAACCCGGCTTGGGGTTAGTCACATGCTTTATTGTTTAATGAGCACAATACACTACTATAACTCCATGGTTACCAACAAGTTGCTAATGTTTGGATATCTTTCTGACAATTTGCACATGCATTCTGTCTTTTATATGTTTTGAGTAAAGATACGGCTTCAGTCAACTTCAGTGTATGCATGACCAGATCAGTTTTCTATGTGTCTGAATACTTTTTGTCAGGGGTCCGGTAAAACAATTCCAAATTCGTGTAGGATCTGGTATTAGGGAGTCGGGTAGTAAATTTGGACTCGTCCCCGCCCTGGTTTAAACGACCAAACAAATGCAATTTTCCACAATCAAACAACTGATTTGCCCCTCGGAAGTTCTGAGTTTCACTACTTACTATTTAGTATGTGAAGAAATAAAAGTGAGAAAGAGCGAGGCCAGTGTCTTTTTTAAATGCTTTTGTTTGTTTGTTGTTTAACACCTCACTCAGCAATATTCCAGCTTTATGACGGTGGTCTGTAAATAATGGAGTCTGGACCAGACAATCCTGTGGTTGGCATGAGCATCGACCTATGCATTTGGGACACAACAAAATGCATCAACCAAGTCAGTGAACCTGACTACCCAATCCTGTTAAGTCGCCTCAGTCTTATGACATGCATACTCTCCTCTTATGACAAGCATGGGTTGCTAAGACCAATTTTACACAGATCTCCACAGGTCTTTTTGAAAACTAAAGTTCTGAAGTCAGTATTAGTGTTTATTTGGTGTGATCTAGTTTTACTGAACTTAACACTGAAACTCAGGAAAGTGACTCTAACCAATTAATCTTGAAGCTTGATCGGGATGATCCATTCATCAAACATGACTGAACAATCAATTCCCAAGACTAATGACAGACGTTGTATGATGTAAGGAACATGCATCATGATATTTGTACATGTTGTAAAGCTAATCTGATTTTTATGCTGGCAAGGCATTAACCAGGACTCTGAACATTTTAGAACTCCTCTCACCACTAAAACATCCTTACACATTGTTACATGCACTCTGAGATTAAATCTTGGTCTCCATTTGCCTCATTTCATGGTGATTTATGAGCAAATAGAGATCTTGTTGTACACAACATGACAGAATGGCAATCCGTTGTGTCATTCTACTGAGATGATCGGGATATATCTTTCTTTTGAGTTAACCATTAAATCTTGGTCTCCATTTGCCTCATTTCATGGTGATTTATGAGCAAATAGAGATCTTGTTGTACACAACATGACAGAATGGCAATCCGTTGTGTCATTCTACTGAGATGATCGGGATATATCTTTCTTTTGAGTTAACCATTCACACGAGCTCATACCCCCTAAAAAAGGTTCATCCAAATTACATGCTTCACTAGCAGTGTCCAATTGAAAAAATTAAACATACACAGAGAAGAAATAAATTTTTTGCAAGCCAGATGACCACTGTGCCTAACTAAATATCTAAAAATTCAGGGCCTAGATTTTCGAAACAATCTCAGCTAAGATAAATCTTAGCAACTTACGTTCAAAGATAAGATATCTTAAGGTTAAGATAAGATAGATTTTCGAAACTATCGTAAACCAGTCGCAGATCGTTCAGAGTTACGATACCTATCGTAACTCTGACAAAAAACTCATTTGTGTTAGAGATTGAAAAAGCGGGGTGTTTCCCAATGACGTCACAGGGATTTCCCAGCTGCTGACAATAACAACAACATATATAAGTGACATGGAATTCATGATCACATTGTCAGGTCACATTGTTTAACATGCACATACTTGAGTGAAATCCTTGATGCGTTCTTCGTGTGTTCGAAGTGTCAATTTGAATCACACGGTTTTACAAAATAAAATGTCAATGTTTGGACATAAAGCAGACTAATTGTTTGTCAAAATATCTATGGAAAAGTATGCCGCCATCTTGGATGAAGATAAAATTAACTTACGACAGGTATGGGCTATCTTAGATTTACGACAATCTTAAGATATCTTAGGGCTACGATAGTTTCGAAAATATGCTACGATAGCCTACGATTTCCTTATGACAAATTTACGATAATTTTAGGGCTACAATCGTTTCGAAAATCTAGGCCCTGAGCTCCAGACAAGTTTTAGAGCAATTGAGTTTTTATTCTAGGGTTTCTATTTTAATTGGGTGATTTCATGTTTCATTGGGTGACCAATATTTTTTTCACTCATCTATTCATCACTCTATTGGGTTTTCCCCAAAATTAGTGAACATTTTAAAAAAAATATGAAATAATGTTTTTAAGATGTATATAAGTGTTCTGAATATATAGGCTTGACTCGGAAAGCAGATTAGCTCGTAATTGTGTTTCAGAATGCATGCGTTTCTGTACGCAAGTTAATTGAAAGTTATTGGGTTTTGAATGGGGTTGGGGGTGGGGGGTGGTGGGAATTTTATGCAAATACGCTGCATATCTGAAGCTCTGATATTCAATTAAAATAAAGTTAAAAATTGGAAGTTTTCTTGTGCCAATCATTCTCCTTGTATTGTTACCTTGCAGTGACCCGCTCCTCTTTCTCTTCTTCTTTTTCTTCATATCCTTGGAATCCTCTAACGTATTGTCATCACTAGCATCCAACTCATCATCTGTCTGCACCCCAAAACACTCAGTCATGAGGGTAGTTCGCTGGTACAGACTTGACGAAACCATGCCCACTTTCTCAGCATCCTTTATAAGTAGTTCCACAATGGCTGTCTGGATCTGCAGCAGTTTTTCCTCAGTCGAGTTCATCTTTTCACTTTTGCTGTTGACATGCATGATGTTAGGGGCAAGAACAACCGCTAGATTGGCAGCGTCCATCTTGTTATCATCTGAGTGGGAAGCTATGAAGTTGAGAAGCTGCATGATGAAGCGCAGGGTGCTGAGATGCTCCGCTGGGAGGAGAAGGCACAGAGCATGGATTGCTTCTGTCACTGACTTGGTGTTATCAAGCTGGTAGCATTTGATGAAAGTGTCGTGGTACAGGCTTGTGAACAGGGGCTCGGGCAGCTCACGAAAGAACTGTTTGATGAGGGTGGTCAGGTCGTAGATGCTGGATACATCCATATTAACACCTTCTTCAATTTGTTGCTGAAAATTTAACATTTCAAAATTGATCATTTTGATTATTAGTCAGCTCCAGGAAGATGTCAGATATAATCATTAGGCATCTAGTCAAATCCTGTGTAATCAGTGATTATGTTTTAACATTGTTAACATTAACTTATTGTGGGGAAACTTCAAATAATATCATGAACATGTTTACCATATTGGTGACTCCAGATCACATCATAATTCATATCATGTATATACCAAACAGAATAAATGAAACTTCATGAAAGCTTCATGAAAACCACACTTTTGTACTATGTTGTGGTAAGAAAAGACCACTTTACACAAATTACAACCCATTTAAAATATGTGAACATTCAAATATGCATAACGTTGTTAAGTGCAGGGCAGTTTGTGGCCATCTTGTGGCCAGAAGCCACAGTCCCCATGATCCAGCATAATGCTTGAGAGTCTAATAAGCTCAGCCAATAGTGTTAACAAATGTTTGGTTCAAAATCTACTGAAACTAATATTGAAGGACAAATTTTGGCTGCTAGATTCAACATATTTTGGCACAGACATCAATACAAATTATGACATTAAACACCTTAAGACTAAAGTCTCTTTTAGACTGATCTGTCTTAAGTTGACTGCATAACTTTCTTGACATTTTTAACATAACATTCAATTTCAAAATAACACACAGCATTTCACTGTTTTTTAGCAGATTGAAATTTTACCTTGAGTTCCTTTTGCCTGCTGACTGATCCAGATTTCCGAAATATACCTTCAGTTTTGAAATGGATCTTAATATGCTCTGCTGAGTCAACCAAAAATCTGGAAGGAAGAATTGATTTATAAAAGTAACAACACTGTATGAAAAACAGATTGGTAACTATACTTTTCAATATGAATGTAATTTTGTAAAGAAACTGCACTAAGAAAATGTATCACGTTTGACTGTACAATGTGATGCTTCATATCATGTGACAATGGATGCAACAGACATATTTCTAAATCTAATTTATAAGGACAATACAGTGTATCAACATCAAGAACGTTACACCATAAACCAATCACTATCAACATGATTAATATGCAATGGCAAGAAGTCTTAACTTTTCACATTATCAAACCATTAATATGCTACAAACCACATTATTACGAAGATACTGTCAAAGAAACTTACTTGGGAACATATCCACAGTCTGTGACATATTCGCAAGGGACGTGAGCAAGATAATTACCAAATATACCACTAGGAACAAGGATTCCATCCTGCAAAACAAAGACACTCATTTGACGTTGGTCCTGTATCTGTGGTAATACAAATGTTAAATTCACAAGGATCAACAAATTGAGGTTAATCGCATTATTATGACAGATTCCAGGCACGAAATAAAATAAATTCTCACTGTAGTCTGAAACATAATCAGAAACTGAGAAGACAGCAGTGGTTTATCAGTGTTTATATACTGGTTACAATCACTGTATGGAAGATCGAGCTAGGCCACATAATGGAAGGCTTGATAAGTCACCAATATTCGATATTATTGTGATAGTAAGAAATTAATTCATAAAATTCTGCATTGTTTTCGGTGAAAGTCACTGGAATTGGTATTATGTACATCTCTTTTTGTAAAGCACCCGCACATCTGACCCACAAACACATGGCTGTATTTTTGTGATTATCTCACCAAGCTGCTTTCAACATCAAACATTCGATCTGTTTCGTTTTGTAGAATGATAGACGAGGTAAGTAAATCAAACATCCACACTTCCAAACGCAGCTTTGACATATGTTGTTAGCCAGAATTAAAACTTACGAAGATTCACAATAATTTCCTCACCTGTGATGGTCCTCTTGAATTGTTGAGTTTCTTGGCTTTCTTATTTTTCGGAAGTTTGACACCACAGTTAAGTAGATCGTCTTTTATAAATGTCCTTAGATTATTAACCTTTTCCACACAGCTAATATGCCTATATCCGTCCATGTTATCTCACGTTTCGTAATACGATAAACAAAATATCGCGTTATTAATTGCAGCCACCTGTTCATGCCTTCATCCTTGCCGTCTTCAAACATCCCACACAAAGTTTTGATTGGCCTGCGTTTGTAAAATATTATACTATCTTCGTAGCAACTAATTATAAATAAATGTATTCTGGACGATTTCTTGATGTGTTTATCTTAATTATGAACTTAAAATAACATCTTTAAAAATCAATATGAGCGTTTATGTATAATTTTAAATGTGCAGTTGTTTGATGACATATGTACAAGATATATTGATGTTTAATTAAGAAAATAAAAGATAGTTTTAAGGAAACTAGTTCAAAGGGAGATAATTGGCATTTCCGGGTTTCATAAAAAGGAAGTAAACATGGATTGCTGTTTCCTCCAAAAGGATGTCAATAATCAATTAGATATTTTCAATTCCAATCCACACACTATTAATAAATACCTTCTTGTAGATAAAACAAACTATCATATTCTCTCAGAAACACGGTGATCAAGTTATAAAATTCTCATCCTGAAGGTCAAAGGTTAGGCAATGGCCGATGCGCAGATGCTCAAGATGTGACAAGAGCAAGGCCATAGTGGATTGATAATTATGAATTCCTTCCTTTTATTAACGACGTTCTGCTGGACATAGACCATCATGGCACCATTGCACTGACACGGTTTAAAATGCGAAAGCCTGTACTGCGTGTAAATAAATAGGTGAGTCCCCAAAGAATTGGATAGCAGCCTTGCATTTGCTGTCAAAACAGGCTCCAGAACGTGGCTGTAACCGAGAAGAACGCTACATGTACTTAAGCACGACCTGTCGCAAAATGAATTTTGTTCACACAAACAGAATATATGGTTTTATTAACTTTTGTTTATTGATTACATACGTGTTTGTACCACAATATTATTACCAGATCTTGATAATTGGCCTCGTACCATTTTGATAGGAAAGTAGTTGACAACCACATAAAAATGTCAATAATTGATAATTTCATCACTCTTGGTCAGATCTTGATTGTATTCCTGGCATATATTGCATTGTTATCAGTTCTAAATATATTTCTTCATTGTGTAGATCAGACAGTTGGTTTTAATGCTGGCTATATTGGTCTAATTCATCAGTGGTGGATCAAAATCTATAGTGTAGCAGCTGATATGGAAAATTGAAGGTCATTGTGCCATTCTACAGGTAATTTGAAGGTGGCATCATAACCACAAATCATCCAATGTACTGGGCTATATTAGATTTATGCACCACATACAGTTTCCATTACAATGTTTCTGTTTCTCCCAGGATGTAGTTGTGTATTAAGAGTGATTTCATCACTCATAGCTTCAGTTTGGCATGTGTGTTTTCTCAGAATAATAAGCAATAGTAACATTAAAGGGGAAAATAGGAAGTTGGTATATCATGTATATTCTTCAGGAATTAGGCTGTAGGTGAATTCCTTACCAAACCAATTCGAAGCCATCTGTTCAACCTGTTTCAATGTAAACGTCCTTTTTGTGTTTCAGTTTGAATAATGCCACACATAAGAACAGATCTTTGACTGACACACTCAAAGATTGTTTTCATTAAATGTTAATTTCTAAATACATTTTCACAAGGCGATTTGTTTTAAATGAAAAGGACAAAGGTTTTACTCAGTGTTCAAAATTTAAGAATTCATTCCACTATCATGCTATGGGGCTTCTCTAGATTCAAATACAGAAGCAGTATACCCCCAAGGATGCCAGGACTCCTGTTAAGTTCTCACACTCATATGTAAAATAAAAGTAAAACATTCTTCAATGTTCATATTCAGGGACTTCAAAATATAATATTTCATGTTATCATCATTTAGAATATAGTAAGGGTACGTATTTGGACATGTTTGTTTTGTATGTGGTCTAATACAAATTATGAAAATAATTGTACAGATTACAATCAGCACAAATCAATAAAAACATAATTTCCCTCCTCCATATTTTGTGACATAATAGGTACTACCAATATCCTGTAAATACCTTGAGGCAATGCCAATTGATCCGATTGTAATTAGTCATACCTCACCTAATGAGTAAATATTTGCCCAAGGTATTGTCCAGGCAGGTTGTTTGAGTATGCAATTTATCTGTCTACACAATCCCACTGGCAGACAAACATGATGTAACTTTGTAATGCTTTGGGCTATGTTAAGGAACATAATATTTCGTTCTTTTTGTTTCTTGGTGTCTGTTTCCAATGTCCCTATTTCATAAAAACAACAACTATTATTGGTAATGGAATAATGCCATATCATAAGTATCACCCCCAAATTCTTAAGAAATTATCAAGCAGCTAGGTGTGTATTTTTTAGTTTTTAAACTGCCTTTTAATTTTAACTCTGCAATTTTCATATTTCCTTTGTTTTCCAGACTCAGTTGATATAAGCAAACGGGGGAACGGCTTGTTGATCCTCTGCAACTCACTAATGGTAAGTGGAAGTGTTCATCAGTCTACTCACCTGAGTTGTGTCGGGTACATATTGTGTTAGCACAATGGGATCATGTTCATGAGTCATCTAATCTATGCATGCATGACCTGTTAATTTGTTGGATACACAAGGATATTGATCAGAGGTAGACATATTGAGTTTATCTTAAAAAACACTTTTAATTTCGTACACATTGCTTATTACGTCGAATACGGTATTTCAATTTAGGGACCCCCAAAGTATGTAACTGTTAACATTGGGGTTATGTCACAGACCTGTAGACTTCCATAAAAAATTTCGAACACTACATTGTTTTGGTAACAAAATATTTAAGGAGAACATCACTTCACTAGCCTTGACCTGGTAGACTAGTGGTTGTGTAGGACCCTGTTGATATATAAACAAAGGCTATTATTTGCCCACCTTATGATCCATATCACACTGGATGAAACTGACCAATGTCAGTTACTTGACCTATTTTATTTTATTTTATTTCTATTTTAAATTTTTATCTTATTGATTATACATTTTAACATCAGTATTGGAATTTCAATGATTTTTTTTACACTGATTACATTGGATAGTATAGCCCTACCACACTAAACAAGCACGACTTCATGTTTATGAAATTAATTAATAATTTCTGTAATAGTGAATATGAATGTACTCATGTAAATTATTTTGGGGACTTTCTTTATAGAAATTTGCCAAAAATGCCAGAAAGGATACTTTTTTCGAGAAAAATCACATGTAAAATCTGTGCACAATACTGCACATGATGATGAAGATATAATAGCATCTTTAGTCCCGTGCAAATTGTTTCTCTTATTAATTATGATTCACACTGATTAAAATAATGTTGGTTTGCATATTGAGACACTTTGAAAATACACATACAACTCGCAATAAGAAGAGATTTATATTTGTGCTCAAGTCCATCTCTAATTGCATTGATTGAGATCTAAACGCATACAAGAATATTGTTGTATTTGATTATCTCATGCCTCAATACTCAGAACAACTTATTTTTATTTTTTGTGGCCATTTTGACAAATATTACCAAAAATCCAATAATCTATCAGCGATAGGTACTAACGTTTAGTCCTCCATTCCTTATAATGATAACACATAGCAAGCCCCTTAAAAACGGCAAATTTCCATTTCATCTCGTCTGTATGATACCCAAAGTATCAGGCTGTTACGAGGGACTATAGGACTAGTGCCAATTCGCTGATATGTGCAGAAAGTTAAAAGTTATATGCTGATATTATTTTTGATTTATTTCCGTGTTTGACACTAAAAAACATTATTGTTCCCATTGGCTAAAGTTTGTATTGTTCTAATGTATTCGTTTATAAATACCCAATCAGACAGTGTTAGGAAAGTTGGGTCTGTTTTCTGAACACTTGGTTCGCTAATGTTGACTTCCTTTGTGTTTTCACTAAGTTGTTGTGTGCATTATAGATGAAGGTTTGTGGCCAGATAGGCTGCTTGTGACTTGATGAGATTCGCTTGATCGCCAACACAGCTGGTTTTGTGATGTGGTTATTGACAGAAAAGCACTCACAATGGTTACTGTTTACTTATGGATGATCTGTCAAATGTCTCCACAGAAGGAACTGTCATAATCATTCTGTTAATTTGAACACTAACAATTTATTATTCATTCGTCTGTTAGAAAAATGAGTAATTTATCAAACCGTGCAAATGTGATAACAGTAGAACATTTTTGAGTATTTAAACAAAGGAATGTGCTCCTTTACAAAATATCGAATGATTGTGTCTTGTGTATACTTGTTCTATTTATAATTTATGCCATGTATGATGTCAATTCTATAAGTAATACGTCTTTGCAGAAAGCAACGAATAGGCAGGTTATATTCACATGGTTATATTCACAAGCAAGTAATATATTCAATTGTATATTTAGTAAAAATATTGAATTTGTGATTACACTTAGTTTAGAGAAAGGGGACCTAATGTGCTTGTATTCACGCAGGCAAACAAATGGCAAATACAATGTTGCAGTACTGACAGGAGATGATAATATGACATTCTATTTACAGAACAGGTTTCCCTTAGAACTGACATGACACAGACTGATAGCACGATTAACTTTGTTTAGAGTTGTGGTTGGAAAGGGTTGAAATGGCCATTTATATGAATATTTTATGTTAAACTGTTTTGGACTTTTTTCATGGTTGGGTTGTAATGGTGGTATTGTCAGGCTGTGTTGACAGCAGAGGTACATGCAGAGTTGCTGACGTCAGGCTTCAGTAGACATGTGTTGTGTTGGGATGTTTGAATCTGTTGAAATCAATGTCTTCAGTATCAGTTATGTGGAATACTTCATTAACGTTACAGTTTATCACCTGTAGCTATGATGAAGCCAGTCACATGTCTGTGTGTAGCTATAATGAAGCCAGTCACATGTCTCTGTAGCTATGATGAAGCCAGTCACATGTTTGTGTGTAGCTGTGATGAAGCCAGTCACATGTGTGTAGCTATGATGAAGCCAGTCACATGTCTGTAGCTATAATGAAGCCAGTCACATGTCTCTGTAGCTATGATGAAGCCAGTCACATGTCTGTGTGTAGCTGTGATGAAGCCAGTCACATGTTTGTGTGTAGCTGTGATGAAGCCAGTCACATGTCTCTGTGTGCTGTGATGAAGCCAGTCACATGTCTGTGTGTATCTGTGATGAAGCCAGTCACATGTTTGTGTGTAGCTGTGATGAAGCCAGTCATATGCCTGTGTGTAGCTATGATGAAGCCAGTCACATGTCTGTGTGTGCTGTGATGAAGCCAGTCACATGTCTGTGTAGCTATGATGAAGCCAGTCACATGTTTGTGTGTAGCTGTGATGAAGCCAGTCACATGTCTGTGTGTAGCTGTGATGAAGCCAGTCACATGTTTGTGTGTAGCTGTGATGAAGCCAGTCACATGTCTGTGTGTGCTGTGATGAAGCCAGTCACATGTCTGTGTAGCTATGATGAAGCCAGTCACATGTCTGTGTGTAGCTGTGATGAAGCCAGTCACATGTCTGTGTGTAGCTGTGATAAAGCCAGTCACATGTCTGTGTGTGCTGTGATGAAGCCAGTCACATGTCTCTGTAGCTATGATGAAGCCAGTCACATGTTTGTGTGTAGCTGTGATGAAGCCAGTCACATGTCTGTGTGTAGCTGTGGTGAAGCCAGTCACGTGTGTGTGCAGCTGTGATGAAGCCAGTCACATGTCTGTGTGTAGCTGTGATGAAGCCAGTCACTTGTGTGTGTAGCTGTGATGAAGCCAGTCACATGTCTGTGTATCTATGATGAAGCCAGTCACATGTTTGTGTGTAGCTGTGATGAAGCCAGTCACATGTCTGTGTGTAGCTATGATGAAGCCAGTCACATGTCCGTGTGTAGCTGTGATGAAGCCAGTCACATGTCTGTGTAGCTATGATGAAGCCAGTCACATGTTTGTGTGTAGCTGTGATGAAGCCAGTCACTTGTGTGTGTAGCTGTGATGAAGCCAGTCACATGTCTGTGTATCTATGATGAAGCCAGTCACATGTCTGTGTGTAGCTGTGATGAAGCCAGTCACATGTCTGTGTAGCTATGATGAAGCCAGTCACATGTCTGTAGCTATAATGAAGCCAGTCACATGTCTCTGTAGCTATGATGAAGCCAGTCACATGTCTGTGTGTAGCTGTGATGAAGCCAGTCACATGTTTGTGTGTAGCTGTGATGAAGCCAGTCACATGTCTCTGTGTGCTGTGATGAAGCCAGTCACATGTCTGTGTGTATCTGTGATGAAGCCAGTCACATGTTTGTGTGTAGCTGTGATGAAGCCAGTCATATGCCTGTGTGTAGCTATGATGAAGCCAGTCACATGTCTGTGTGTGCTGTGATGAAGCCAGTCACATGTCTGTGTAGCTATGATGAAGCCAGTCACATGTTTGTGTGTAGCTGTGATGAAGCCAGTCACATGTCTGTGTGTAGCTGTGATGAAGCCAGTCACATGTCTGTGTGTAGCTGTGATGAAGCCAGTCACATGTCTGTGTGTGCTGTGATGAAGCCAGTCACATGTCTGTGTAGCTATGATGAAGCCAGTCACATGTCTGTGTGTAGCTGTGATGAAGCCAGTCACATGTCTGTGTGTAGCTGTGATAAAGCCAGTCACATGTCTGTGTGTGCTGTGATGAAGCCAGTCACATGTCTCTGTAGCTATGATGAAGCCAGTCACATGTTTGTGTGTAGCTGTGATGAAGCCAGTCACATGTCTGTGTGTAGCTGTGGTGAAGCCAGTCACGTGTGTGTGCAGCTGTGATGAAGCCAGTCACATGTCTGTGTGTAGCTGTGATGAAGCCAGTCACTTGTGTGTGTAGCTGTGATGAAGCCAGTCACATGTCTGTGTATCTATGATGAAGCCAGTCACATGTTTGTGTGTAGCTGTGATGAAGCCAGTCACATGTCTGTGTGTAGCTATGATGAAGCCAGTCACATGTCTGTGTAGCTATGATGAAGCCAGTCACATGTTTGTGTGTAGCTGTGATGAAGCCAGTCACATGTCTGTGTGTAGCTGTGATGAAGCCAGTCACATGTCTGTGTGTAGCTATGATGAAGCCAGTCACATGTCCGTGTGTAGCTGTGATGGAGCCAGTCACATGTCTGTGTGAAGCTGTGATGAAGCCAGTCACTTGTCTGTGTGTAGCTGTGATGAAGCCAGTCACATGTTTGTGTGTAGCTGTGATGAAGCCAGTCACATGTCTGTGTGTAGCTATAATGAAGCCAATCACATGTGTGTGTGTAGCTATGATGAAGCCAGTGCTAGGTGTCAGTGTGTGCTGGGTGTTAGTTTGTGCTGGGCGTCAGTGTATGCTGGGTGTCAGTGTGTGCTGGGTGTCAGTGTGTGCTGGTCATCTGTGTGTGCTGGGCATCAGTGTGTGCTGGGCGTCTGTGTATGCTGGTCAACTGTGTGTGCTGGGCGTCTGTGTGCTGGGCGTCTATGTGTGCTGGGCGTCTATGTGTGCTGGTCATCTGTGTGTGCTGGGCGTCAGTGTGTGCTGGGCTTCTGTGTGTGCTGGGCGTCAGTGTGTGCTGGGCATCAGTGTGTGCTGGGTGTCAGTGTGTGCTGGGCGTCAGTGTGTGCTGGGCATCTGTGTGCTGAGCGTCTGTGTGTGCTGGGGGTCTGTGTGCAGGGCATCAGTGTGTGCTGGGCGTCTGTGTGTGCTGGGCGTCAGTGTGTGCTGGGCGTCTGTGTGTGCTGGGTGTCTCTGTGTGTGCTGGGCATCCATGTGTGCTGGGCGTCTGCGTGTGCTGGGTGTCCATGTGTGCTGGGCGTCCGTGTGTGCTGAGCGGTTGAGTGCATAGAGACTGTAAAGCCAGTCACCAGAGACACGACAGTGGGAACCTTCACATATGATTGCTGGGATTAGCAGCAGTATCTTTAACATAATTGATTTTATACACCTTTGGCCCAGACAATGGCTATCTTTAGGAACACCCAACTAAAAATACACTCCAGAGCTCAATTTAGCTGTGTGTACATTAGTTTTCCACCGTTAAGCAGCATCAGATTTCGGTGTAATTTCATGAATATGGCTGTCATGGACTATATTGGGCGAGATTTACTACAACTGTCCATGTCGTTACACACCTTTCTAAGAATGGCTGTACCTCTCTCATTTAGACATGTTCTACAAACATGAGAGCCGAGTTGCAGGATGTCAATAATGTGTGATGGATGGCTTCATAGTCCTCACCCACTGGACTAGAGGCCGAGGTGGTCAGAGGAAAGTACTGTTGGGTTGGGTGCTGCAGAAATTAGCAGTGTTGATTATTGATGTTGTTTGACTGGGACAAGGTGAAGTGTCCATGTGATACGTTGCTTCACGTCAGTGTCACCAGTGGGCCAGGCAGTGTTTACATAGGGAGTTAGCAGACAGGGAAAATTGTATAGTGGTACACCAGTTTCAGGAACCTGTTAGGGACTGACACATCAGCAGCTGGTCATATAGAACATAGGGTCATATAGTGACATGCCTCAACATACCTCAGTATCAGGTGATGGAACTCAACATCAGGTCACTTACTTCTACATCAGGTCATGTATATCAACATCAGGTCATGGACATCAACATCAGGTCACTTACTTCTACATCAGGTCATATATATCAACATCAGGTCATGGACCTCAACATCAGGTCACTTACTTCTACATCAGGTCATGTATATCAACATCAGGTCATGGACATCAACATCAGGTCACTTACTTCTACATCAGGTCATATATATCAACATCAGGTCATGGACCTCAACATCAGGTCACTTACTTCTACATCAGGTCATATATATCAACATCAGGTCATGGACCTCAACATCAGGTCACTTACATCAACATCAGGTCATATAAATCAACATCAGGTCATATATGTCAACATCAGGTCATATACATCAACATCAGGTCATATAAATCAACATCAGGTCATATATGTCAACATCAGGTCATATACATCAACATCAGGTCATATAAATCAACATCAGGTCATATATGTCAACATCAGGTCATATAAATCAACATCAGGTCACAGACCTCAACATCAGGTCACAGACCTCAACATCAGGTCATGGACATCAACATCAGGTCATATACATCAACATCAGGTCATATATGTCAACATCAGGTCACAGACTTTAACATCAGGTCATGGACATCAACATCAGGTCACTTACTTCTACATCAGGTCATATACCTCAACATCAGGTCACAGACCTCAACATCAGGTCATGGACCTTAGCATCAGGTCATATACCTCAACATCAGGTCACAGACCTCAACATCAGGTCATGGACCTTAGCATCAGGTCATATACGTCAATATAAGGTCACAGACCTCAACATCAGGTCATGGACCTTAGCATCAGGTCATGTACCTCAACATCAGGTCATATACCTCAACATCAGGTGACAAATGCTTGAGCAAAATCAAATTTGAACAAGAGAAATAACGTAAAACAGACAATTAAAAGTGAAAGGCTAAATCATCACCCAAACGAAAAGATTTGCCACTGGGGTTAACACAGGTTTCCGTTGTTTGTTGCACTGCGCAATTCAACGATTTGGTCATCCCCCAGTCTGCCCACTTCCGCCTTGGATTTTTTAATTGCATTATGTTTTTTTTTCTGTTTGAGTACCGTGTCCACAACTTGGGCCAAGAATTAGTAACAAAACAGAAAATGCCTTCAGTTGTCTACTCACGTGATAAATCCCTTTCCGGCGTTCATTTTGGAATAGGACTGAGGGCAGCATGTGGTTTATTATCCAAAGAGGATGTTAGTTATGAAAAGCTAGTTAGACATTAATTATTACTTTAATTATTCACAATGTCCAGATCAAAGGTCATTTTACTTTCAACCATGTATGCAAAGTTGATATTTGTGTGGGAATAACAGAAATAACCCCAGATTTGCTCTTAATTGATGTTTGAGTTGTGTGTGACCACTTTCTGACTTATCCGTATCACATCACAAACATCACAAGATAGACCATATAGTTATTGGACGCTGTAAGTCTACCTATCAGTCAATGAAAGCATAAAATAATATATATAAACCAATATTATATCATGCTTTGTCTCGTCACCTTAAGGACACCTATACCAGTATATACTTTGTCTCGTCACCTAAAAGTCTTTCGAGTACACCAAAGGGGATTGAGAAGTAAATACTTAGAACATACCAGCTAACTTTTCCGATAGGGGTATGAATCTTTAGTTCTTAGGACTTATAAAAGGATTTGAAATAACATCTGACTAAGTGAGGTGAGGTGAAATTGGTTTTAACGTCACGTCCAAAATTATTGCACTTTTATAGTGATGTGCATGCATGTGTGTGTGTGTGGCTGCTTGTACTAGTCCGGACTGATGTCGATTTATAGAGCTAGCTCACTGAGATACCATGCCACAGTTTAACATGAATACCCCACTCAGACACAGTATACTGACTCTGAGCCAACCAGTCCTTGTTTTAGCCCCTTAATGCCGAGCGCCAGACATCTTTTAACGTCTTTTGGCATGACGAGGACATGTATTTGAACCCCGGACCTTCCGCTCTCCGGGCAGACGCTCTACAACTAGATAACGGAGGAGGTCTCTGACTAAGTAATAATGTGCAATACTTTTTGTAAACACTCTTTGTTTGAGTGACCTGAAATGAGGCTGACTTTGTTCTTCTCCGTGGTCTAGTGGATAGAGTATCTGGCCGGAGAGAGGAATGTTGATTGTTCGATCCCAGGTTGTGTCGTACCATAGGGATGTTAGAAGATGGTACTTGTTGTTACCCTGCCTAGCACTAGGCATTAGGGGCTAAAACAAGGACTAGTTGGCTCGGAGTCTGTATTCTGTGTCTGAGGGGTGTTAAACTGCGGCATGGTGTCTGAGTGGGCTAGGGTAAAAAAAACCAGCGTGTCCAGACCTGTAAAAGGAGTCAAACAACCACATACATGTGAATACACATAGCAATAAATGTGCAATAATCTGTACCCCATTTCACCTCACTTCACCTTGGTCATCAGACTTAGATCACTGTTTCATGGTAATGGACATGTCATAATCCCACTCATGTTCCTTTGTCTGAAAAGGAATATGACATAGTGACATTCCTATTGTGATAGCAGTAAGTTATGTAAGCTCTACAGTGTCAGTGTGTACAAGGTGTGTGTGTTATATGATCTATATGGGCTAGTTGAAGAGTAACAAACACAATATAGCTCTAATGAATGCCGTATGTTTATGGGGTCTGGTGTCCCCCGCCGTGATATTGCTGGAATATTGCTAAAAGCGGCGTAAAACCAAACTCACTCACTCACTATGTTTATGGGTACACAGATTGATAATGAATAATAAATGGTGTGGCACATCGGAGCTCATGGAATACAGAGGATGGATTGAAGCTTCTAATCATAATGTGCAATTCTTTGCTTTGAATTAATTAATTGTCCATTGCACACTCTACTTTGTTTTTTATCACATACTCGCACATTCTACTTTGTTTCTGATTACATATTCTAATTTGTTTCAAATTATATACTTGCACATTCTTCTTTGTTTCTGATTACATACTTGCACATTCTTCTTTGTTTCTGATTAATTAATTGCACTTCTACTTTGTTTGTGATTGAAAAATTGCATTTTCTTCTTTGTTTCTTTTTAATGAATTGTTCATTGACTTTGTTTCACACTCATTAAATGAACTTTCTTTTTTGTGTTTTCTTATTAATAAATTGCGCGTTATACTTTTTTTCTGATTAATTAATCATCTTTCACATTCTACTTAACTTTGCTTCTGATTTATTGCCCATCTCATTTTCCACTTACAAACCTTGAAGTTAAATTTGGATTCATTTCCTTCAATTAATTATTTGGACCGTGTACACTCTACTTTGTTGTAAACAATGCTCACCTTCATCGATGGCTTGAATTGGGAGATATACTTTGCTGAAAGCAGTGTCTGAAATAACTACCTGCCTGCTGGCCCGTGGCTGGTAACTTTTCTGTTGGGCTGCATGATTTTCCTCCACTGTCTTAATTTTAAGACTTCTTACGTATTCAGTTTTATTATATTCTTATAGAGTCTCTTTGCATTATGTCTACTGAATCAAGTGCAATTTGTCTCTAATGTTTTGCAACTTTTCAATATTTATAATGTTCTGAATGCAGGCAGGTAACTTTGAAGATGGGCAGGCAACATTTATGGGTCATATGCCCTTCTGTCTTGTTGGGTTTTAAGATTATTTGAAACACTAGCTGAATGTTCCTGTTATTTCACAAGCTTCAGACATAAGGTGGAAACAATGAAACCCTGTGTATACTGTCCATGTTGTTGCCTTCGAGAAGGCAAGGAAGATACCTGGAGGGGTGGAAATATGATTTGATGGATGTGGGCAGTCTATGAGTCACAAAGTATGACGTATGTACATAACTCAGTTAATTACACCTGCAGAGGCAGGTGACATGATGCTGGAATACTAACTGATTGTCCTAAATGGCTTTCTAATGAGGATCTCAAACATCACACACAAGCCCCGCCAGGGTACAAGCGGAATTCATGTACTCCGTAGAAGTGTGTTCAATAACCCTGTACTTACTGAGAGCATATGCTGTTCACGTGTTCCAACCGATTTCATCAAGTGGGAGTTCGTGAACTTAAAACTGTTTTACGGTCAAGTTGACACTAGAACATTATGTTTTCTTAATTTTGATAACCTGTATTTTTGTATAAATTGACAGACACAGTTTTATTGTTATGTCAAGGGGTGGCTTCAACATGTTAATAGCTGACATCTGAGTGACGTAGCCCCACACACTTTGTCTACTCATCTCACAATTAAAACCCTAACCATATATCTTTTTTTTCCAACCCAAAGTAAAATTAGAACATATGTTTTAATCAAGCTTTAAGTTTGATCTTCAACAAGATCAAAGGAAATAAGCGAACTTAAAACTTAAAGCTTGATTAAAACATATGTTCTAATTTTGCTTTGGGTTGAAAATACATAAGACATATGGTTAGGGTTTTAATTGTGTTCAGAGAAGACAAAGTGTGATTGTTTCTTGCATTTTCTGGGTGTTTTTGCTATTTAAGGAAACTGAAAGAATATCTTTTGTTCTCACAATTTGAATGAAAAAAATCCTTTTTGTTGCATTTCAGCTGTGACATTTCAATGTTGTTAGTTTTCTGTTGTGCCCCCAGTTGCTTCCTCATAAAGAACAAGATGTTTTCAAACAGTGCTTTTTGGGATCATATTAACATTGAGTTCATAAAATACTTATTTCTCAAATGTAAATCACAATGATACAAATTTTGTGTGTGGAAATTACTATTAGTGTTATAACTAGTGTTATGTTGAGGTTGCTGTATATGAGAGTGTTGATCAGTGTTATTGTGAAGCTGCTGTGTATGAGAGTGTTGATCAGTGTTATACCGAGGCGGCTGTGTGTGAGAGAGTGGATCAGTGTTATGTGGAGGTGGCTGTGTGTGAGGGTGATGATCAGTGTTATACCGAGGCGGCTGTGTGTGAGAGAGTGGATCAGTGTTATATGGAGGCGGCTGTGTGTGGGAGAGTGGATCAGTGTTATGTGGAGGCGGCTGTGTGTGGGAGAGTGGATCAGTGTTATGTGGAGGCGGCTGTGTGTGGGAGAGTGGATCAGTGTTATGTGGAGGCGGCTGTGTGTGGGAGAGTGGATCAGTGTTATGTGGAGGCGGCTGTGTGTGAGAGTGATGATCAGTGTTATGTTGAGGCGGCTGTATGTTTGAGTGATCATCAGTGTTATACCGAGGTGGCTGTGTGTGAGAGTGGATCAGTGTTATGTGGAGGCGGCTGTGTGTGAGAGTGATGATCAGTGTTATACCGAGGCGGCTGTGTGTGAGAGAGTGGATCAGTGTTATGTTGAGGCGGCTGTATGTGAGAGTGATCATCAGTGTTATACCGAGGCGGCTGTATGTGAGAGTGGATCAGTGTTATACCGAGGCGGCTGTGTGTGAGGGTGATGATCAGTGTTATGTTGAGGCGGCTGTATGTGAGAGTGATCATCAGTGTTATGTGGAGGCGGCTGTGTGAGAGAGTGGATCAGTGTTATGTTGAGGCGGCTGTATGTGAGAGTGATCATCAGTGTTATACCGAGGTGGCTGTGTGTGAGAGAGTAGATCAGTGTTATGTTGAGGCGGCTGTGTGTGAGAGTGATGATCAGTGTGATACGGAGGCTGCTGTGTGTGAGAGAGTGGATCAGTGTTATGTGGAGGCGGCTGTGTGTGAGGGTGATGATCAGTGTTATACCGAGATGGCTGTGTGTGAGAGAGTGGATCAGTGTGATACGGAGGCTGCTGTGTGTGAGGGTGATGCTGATAGTGTTACTGTGAGGCTGCTGTGGATGAGAGTAATGATCAGTGTTATAGTGAGGGACCTGTGTACAAGAGTGATGGTCAGTGTTATACTGAGGCTGCTGTGAGTGAGAATGATGATAGTGTTAGAGTGAGGTAGCTGTGTGCTATGGTGATAAGTGTTATAGTGAGGGACCTGTGTCCAATGGTGATGATTAGTGTTATAGTGAGGGACCTGTGTACTATGGTGATGATTAGTGTTATAGTGAGGGCCTGTGTACCACAGTGATGATTAGTGTTATAATTAGGGACCAGTGTACAACAGTGATGATTAGTGTTACAGTGAGGGACCTGTGTACTACAGTGATGATTAGTGTTATAGTGAGGGACCTGTGTACCACAGTGATGATTAGTGCTATAGTGAGGGACCTGTGTCTCACTGTGATGATTAGTGTTATTGTGAGGGACCTGTGTACTATAGTGATGATTAGTGTTATAGTGAGGAACCTGTGTACTACAGTGATGATTAGTGTTATACTGAGATAGGTGTGTATGGAGATATTCTTAGGGCCCTCCCCAAGGGGATCTTGTCCACCAGACACAGGTGTGATTCAGAAATGAAAACTCGTCACTCATATGATTGATAAGGGTCTATTTTCTGTTGTGGTTCATGTTTAAATAGTCCCACCAGCAAAAAGGAAAAACTTGGGTCAGTGTGGAGGTCCCTGGTCTACAGCTGGCATGAGATTCTCTGTGTCTATACTATGTCTACTCTATGTAAGCCCCACCTTTCAGAGGAGTCTGTCATGTGTTAGACTTTCACTGACATCAGGATACTGTCAACAAAGTGTTTACCATCTGCAGGGAAAGTAGTGTTTTGGATATACCCACCCCACTGCGGCCGTGGCTTGGGACAGGTGTGTACATTTTTTGTTTCTCGGTGAACCTGTTTTATTCCAGTTTTCAAATGAATATCAAAGATAGATCATTTATTTTATCAATTTCAGTAGTTGACTGAATATTTCCGTACATTGACGATGGTTACAAATTAGTGTTGGTCTTAGGATCCCCCTAGCTTTTTGCCCTTCTGTTTTTGATTCGGACCATCATAAAGTTGTCATGATGTAACTTCAAATGTGCGACGAAGTTGTCAAGTTGTTTCTACTGGTTTGATACAGAACTTGCTGTGACAGGAGCAGCCTGGACTGGGTGTTTATACCCAGCTCAGCTTTAAATGTGACAAACCATGAGATCGGGGACCTTATGGGTGAAATATCACATTTTGACTTTTCACTATGTTTTAAAACTACAGCATCTTCAAACACATAAGACGATTTATAAGTTTGAATTCATATTTATTACAGAGATACATAACATCAAACAGGCCATCTTCAGTGAAGTAAGCTGACGTCAAATGTCTTTATGTCACAGCACAATTATATCCTTGCACCCATAAGGCTCCTTTCTCCTGGTGGGTCACAAACGTCCCTTCCAGATTACCCCCAAGATAATTGTAAAGGGACCTGTCCCCAGGACTCAACAGACCCCTAATTTTTTTAAGTTTTTATATATGGGCTATGACATATATGACAAGGACTCTTGACCCTTGTATATTGTTTCTAAAAAGTTTAGAAGGGGCATACCGATATGTCACAATTGCTCATGGGCTGATGTTAGTACATTGATGACCAGTTAAGATTTCAATAGTCGACGTCAATGCTACCCTACACTGTCAAAAGCATCAACAGACGGAATGAAATGAAAACAAACATATATTTAATCATTTACTTTTCCATTCATTTTGTCCAAAACACACTTTGCTTGAAGAGACACATAGATGTCTATTAAATACCCTGTTCATTATCACAGACACTAATCCGATGTAATCTCCAGGGCTCTCTAACAACTTCGGCAATGTTTTCTGGGTCAGGGACTAGGTGGATGTATTACTGTAATTAGCTTTTATGGTAGTGATTATGATACAAGGAAGTCTGTGATCTATGGAGGTAATTAGCAAATGATTGCAGTACTATTTCAGCAGTTGTACCGATATTTTATTGTGCATATACACCCATTAGGTGCCGGGTATAGACATAAATTAAACACCTTTTACATAACGACAGTTAGAACTATTATACAGTTATGATAATATATGAGTTAGTACACAACTATCATAATCATCAGCGTTAAAAACTAACAGTTTTAGACCACTAGTCCTTATAATGATAACATATCGCAAACCCCTTAAAAAGGGCAAATTAGTTATTATGATACCTTAACTATTGGGCAGTTTGGCAAGGACTATAGGACTAGTGTCAATTTCTAACGCTGTTCATATAACTTTGCTTCATTTTCGGAGTTTAAAACTGCTTGTCCTAACTGCGTTAGAAACTGGCACTAGTCCTGTCATCCTTGCCAAACTGCGCAATAGTTAGGTATCATTAGTAGAAATTAGCCCTTTTTAAGGGTTTTGCTATATGTTATTATCATAAGGACTAGCGGACTAGAACTGTTAGTTTCTACCGCTGCCTACTGTCACTAGTACGAGAGGACACATGGCTCTGTCAAATCTTGAACTCTGACTTTCAATACAGAACAGAAATGCAACAAGACAGCTCTATGTCATACTTCATTGTATAAGAATCGGGTGGTCCTTTAACGTTTTGTGAGTAATGTTTCATCCATGAAGTACAACAGTATGATTATATGAGAACATTGTAAGGATATAAATCAACGTCCCCATGCTGGAACCCTTGCAAGTCTCATCTGTATGTTCTCTTTGGGAAATGAAGGTAAACCTTGCAGAAGAAACATTGCCTGGGCCCTGTTCCACAAAGCGATCTTTGCTATGACTGTCGTAAGCCTATGTTAAAGTATGGGAGTTACGATCATGTTAGCGCTAAGATCGTTTTGTGGAACGGGGCCCTGGTGACTGGTTCCTAGGGCTATGTATTGGAAAAACAATTTTTTTGCAATATATTGAGATACAGGTATCAGTATTGTGATATGTGTTCTAATATACTGGGAGATCAGGGCCCACTTGCACTAAGCGATCTCAGCGCTAAGATGATCGTAACTCCCATACTTTAGCATAGGCTTACAATAGTCTTAGCGCTAAGATCGCTTTGTGCAAGTGGGCCCAGGTGTTTGACAGTGGTTGACACTCACTGTACATGCCAAACCTGTATTCCACATACTGAAGTAAACATTACGATGTCAGCGAGGACGGCATGGTCAGTCTCGGCTGGTGGAAAGAAATATTCTGCATTTCTGCCGTCTTGTGAATCCGTTTTGAAGAAAAACATGATTTGTTGAATGAATTTCTGTGAAGATTTTAGGTTAAACAATACAATAAATATCTTCCAGAGGCAAGGGAGTTAACTGACTATAAAAGTCCAGTTTTCACCTCGCCGAACTAGGCTGGAATTTTGGCTTTATATTTTGGCTGGACTAAAGATACAAAATCTTGGTAGTAACAAAATCAACATCCCATTAGAAAGCTGCAGTGCAGATATCGGTCGATTGCAGGATTTGCAAAGCATCAAGAGCGACGGCGTCTACAGATATTTTCCAAATCTTTTCATGTTTTTGATGAAGGTACTCACTCACCTGACTTGATGCACTTTGCGAATGGAGAGAAGATCAGATTGTTTTAAGCAAATGGAAGTTATATGAGAGGTGGAATCTGATGGGGTAATAGGAGGGTCATACAAGGGACATAACTCGTAATTGCCACTGGTGGCGCTACGATCGAGCACATTAATTCCAGCCAAGTTCGGCAAGGGTGGAAACTGGACTTTTATAGTCAGTTAACTCTCTTGCCTAAAGAAGATGAACAATTTATAACGAAACTTGTTATATGTTTTTTAGACAATATACATGAAAAAATATTGCAATAGGTATTGTTTGAAAAGCTGATATCAGTATGGTCCTGCTGGTTTCAGTGATGGACATGAGGGCTGAGACGCGTAACTCGGGGTACCCGGCCCTGAGTAGGACCCGGGTACCCACAGGACTACCCAGACTCGTGGTTAGTCATGTCATATATTGTCTAATGACAAAAATGATCTGGAACTCTATGGTTACACTACAAGTCATTAATGTTCGCGTTCGATTTTTCATATGGTTGAATAAAGATATAACTTAAGTCAACTTCATTGTTTGCATGACCAGTTTGTTTAATACATGTTTCTAAATACGTTTTGCCAGGGCTTTGCTAAAAGAGTTCCCAATCGGACATTTTGAGACATCTCCTGAGACCTAGAGTGGGTACCCAGGTAGGGTCGGGTAATAGGGGGCGGGTACCCAGGTAGTAAATTTGGACTCGTCCCAGCCCTAATGGACGCAACAATTCTAAACATGATAACAATATAAAGTGTGACACCTGCAATGAGTGTGTTTATGAATACTGGTCAGCACTAGTACAGCCGACACACAACATCACGAGAATTGCACATGGGACACCACCAACAGCACTGATGAGCTGACCGAGATAATATGTAGGTATGGACTGCTTGAAATATGACATTAATATATAATTCACAGAGACAAGGGGTGCAGTATAAAAAATTTACAAAGTTCAAACTGACCTGCTCTTGAAATGTCATGAAATATAGATTGGAGATACTTGTCATTGTCCCACTTGAAACTAGACATCAAGTACTTAATCAGATCCTGGGGCGCAGTTAAAGGCGCTAAAATTTGTTTAGCAGACGTTTGACCCAAATTTGTGCCTGAAATCCCGGTTAAATAGGTTAAAATCCTGATTCGCCCTGATTGTATTTCTGGGTTCATTAGCAACATTGGTCCATGGGTTTCACCAAAGTTGTTAACACCCCAGACTTGCATCATTTCACTTTCTATCATCCAAGGGGCACGGGTGTGGCCCAGTCGACTAAGGCGCCACGATTCACTGTGCAGAGTTATGTCCCTTAGGCACACCAGAAACCTATGATTGTGGGTTTGAATCCCGGTTCGCCCCGATTATGTTTCTAGGTTTGTCAGCACCATACCCGTGCTCGTGGGTTTCACAAAAGTGGTTAATGTCTGAGACCTGCATCGCCTTGGGCTTTCCTCCCACATTAAGCTGACATGCCGTGATATGACTGGAATACTGTTAAAAGCGGCGTTAAACCCAACTCACTCATTAACTCCCATACTCTAACATCAGGCTGACACATGGTGATATAACTGAAATTCTACATGTTCAAAGTGAGTTTAACCAAAGTCACCACTGGACCAAACATATTGATTAAATATTGATTTGAAAATCCCTTGATTGTCTGATCCAGGTTTGAATATTTACATGCCTCTGTCTTGTAGCTGGAATATTGCTAAAAAAACACAAATGACAGAGCTCCAGATAAGCTTTTGGTGTTATGGGTATTTTACCCATGCATTTTAAAATCATTGGGTATCAGTAATTCTATCTGGGTATTCAAATTTCTGTTACCCACAAGTTTTTACACATGTGGGTATTTAAGTTAAATATTTAAAAACACTTGCAACTGGTGTCGTGTGGGTTTGAGAGCTTTATAGGCCTCAAAAATACCACGATACTTCCACAAGAAAGTGGGATGGCAAATGATCATGATGTAACTGTCATCGTGGAGTTTGGCAAGGTTGACGGAATGCCCGTTTATAATTTCAAAATAAGTTGCTGATTTGCTAATCGAATACTCAGGGTTACTTCACAATATTTTGATGATACGCACAAGTTTTATTTTTGTAGCGCAACTGTAATGTTCATTGAGTATGTGATACGCTTGGATTCTATTTTACTGCATATTTCTGCATTTCTGATGCGTATTTTACGCAGATACGCAGCTTATCTAGAGCTCAGAAATGAACAAACAAACAAATGACTATGTTGTTGAAATAACGTAATATTTTCCCTAAAACTGTTGAGGAAATGTTTTTGACCTCATGTTGAGGGGGTAGATTTATATCTAGATAAGATACTGTGTACATCCTGGAACACGTTTACACCAGCCATCATTCAGCCAAGCGGGAGGGTTATGATTGGCCGGACAGTCACGGAACTATCAAGTTCAGATCCGGAATAACAATTAAATTAAAAGTCCATTGATACTTATTTGTGACACATGGCTTTACACACACGGGCGGCCATGAGACTTACCAAGTCCCGTGTACAACCAGCACAAGGCTTGGTGTAGTGTTACACACACAGATGTCCTTATTACTGATGGCTATCTTTCCTGTTGACATAATACCTGAAACCTGGGTCTGTGGTTCCTTGTGTGAGCTGTTCCCTGGCTTTGTAAAGCCTTCCTGTAGATCTTGTGTTGGGAGGTTTTCACCACAATGAGAGTTGCCTTTTCATGAGAGATAGAGCTGTTTTGGGAATAGGATAACATTGTTTCACATGAACGCGTTCTTTTGTCTACGAGGGCAGTTTGAACGTTTTTGAGGTACGTTGTTTGATTCATATGTTATCTCATTTGTCATCATGGCTTCAGTGAGGCGATGGGTGCAGTTTATGTTTCATTCACATTGTGATTTAACCCCCAGGGGTTTTCAGGACAATCCCTGTGCATCATCATACTCACTGTTGATTGAGGCGGTGGGTACAAGTGGTTAAGCGTTCACTTGTCATGCCGAAGACCTGGGTTCAGTTCCCCACATGGGTACAATGTGTTAGCCTATTTCTGGTGTGCCCCACCTTGATATTGTTTGAATATTGGTAAAAGTGGCATAAAACCACACTCACTCACTCACTCACTCACTCACTTCAACATGTGCTAAGGTTCTCCCTCAAGTCAGAGCTGTGTTTGGTCAGCCTTTTCCCCAGGCTGAGCATCCCTAAAATTTCTCAATACCATTATGGGATTCGTACCATGGACCATGGATCTGAAGTCGGATGCCTTGTCCACATGACCAGAGAGGTTAACCCCATCACCAAGCCGGTATGGATGTCGTCTGTGGGATTTTTTATGACTCCGCTCCCTGGGGTGATTGTGATGCAACATGTATTTCAATGCGAGTTACAACGTGCACACAATGCACCAAAGTATATTAGAGGCCGAGTTTGTTTAGTGGCAGGTGATTTTTTAGACAAACTGTTCAAAGTGGTGTAAAGTTACAATACTGCGATTGTGTTCAACTTGTGTAGGCCCTCCTTGTGGAGCTCACGAGAAGTGGGTTTGTCAGCCACCATGTAGAGTTGTTTGGGGAATACAAAGCACTAACACATGACAAGCTTACCCAAATATTTATTTTCAAACATGCCATGCTTGTATGTACATGTACATATTTGGATTTCCTGGTCAGCGTGTGTCTGTATGTCTGGTATTACAGCGATGTCCAGTTCCTTGAAAGTATGTGACATCTTATGTCATGCTATAATAGACAATATGCATGTCCTTGAAAGTATGTGACATCTTATCTCATGGTAAAATGACAATATGCATATCCTTGAAAGTATGTGACATCTTATGTCATGGTATAATGGATAATATGCATGTCCTTGAAAGTATGTGACTATAATAGACAATATACATGTCCTTGAAAGTATGTGACTATAATAGACAATATGCATGTCCTTGAAAGTATATGACTATAATAGACAATATACATGTCCTTGAAAGTATGTGACTATAATAGACAATATGCATGTCCTTGAAAGTATATGACTATAATAGACAATATACATGTCCTTGAAAGTATGTGACTATAATAGACAATATGCATGTCCTTGAAAGCATGTGACTATAATAGACAATATGCATATCCTTTAAAGTATGTGACATCTTATGTCATGGTATAATAAACAATATGCATGTCCTTGAAAGTATGTGACTATAATAGACAATATACATGTCCTTGAAAGTATGTGACTATAATAGACAATATGCATGTCCTTGAAAGTATGTGACTATAATAGACAATATACATGTCCTTGAAAGTATGTGACTATAATAGACAATATGCATGTCCTTGAAAGTATGTGACTATAATAGACAATATTCATGTCCTTGAAAGTATGTGACTATAATAGACAATATGCCTGTCCTTGAATGTATGTGACTATAATAGACAATATACATGTCCTTGAAACTGTTTGAACCCTTATGTCATGGCACCTTCAGTGTGGCAGAAGTCTGTGATAATGGGTTTGAATCTCCCTGAATCACCCTGATTCTGTTTCTATGGTTGTCAGCACCATACCCATGCTTGTGGGTTTAACCGAAGTAGTAGACATCTTGGACCTCAACTCTTTGGGCTTTCCTCCCACATCAAGCTGACATAATGTGATATCACTGAGATACCTTATGTATAGAGAATCTTACCCAAGTGTCTTTTGATATCAAATATATCAACACAAGTTGATAAAAGTAGAAAAACTCTGAGGTTTGACGAGGTGTTTTTTCCACTTTTATCAAAGAGTGTTGATATGTTTGATATCAAAAGACATGAGGGTGAAATTTTATTTATCATCCAACATCATTCTTCCAACTTTTTGAGTTTGTTGACAGTAATAAGCTGTGTCTTAAATGTAAAAATTACTGCTAACAGCTTCAGTAGCAGAGCCATTGGTGATATCATTTGATTGTGACATCATGGTAACCAATGACGACACAATGGTCTGCAAAGCATTGTGATGCAATTTCATTGATCTCATTGATTGAGCTTGATCTCACCCTAGCAATATCTCCTGTGGGAGCCAGATTTGGAGGATAAACAGTATTAAACCTCACTCACTCACTCACTCACCAAGTAGACATAATGTCATGTAACTGAAATACCTTAAATACAGTTTCAACCTCACTCACTCACTCACCATGCTGACATGATGTGATATAACTGAAATACCTTAAATACAGTTTTAACCTCACTCACTCACTCACCAAGCTGACATGATGTGATATAACTGAAATACCTTAAATACAGTTTAAACCTCACTCACTCACTCACCAAGCTGACATGATGTGATATAACTGAAATACCTTAAATACAGTTTAAACCTCACTCACTCACTCACCAAGCTGACATGATGTGATATAACTGAAATACCTTAAATACAGTTTAAACCTCACTCACTCACTCACCAAGCTGACATGATGTGATATAACTGAAATACCTTAAATACAGTTTAAACTTCACTCACTCACTCACTCACTCACTCACTCACTCACTCACCAAGCTGACACGATATGATATAACTGAAATACCTTAAATACAGTTTCAACCTCCCTCACTCACTCACTCACTCACCAAGCTGACATGATGTGATATAACTGAAATACCTTAAATACAGTTTAAACCTCACTCACTCACTCACTCACTCACCATGCTGACATGATGTGATATAACTGAAATACCTTAAATACAGTTTTAACCTCACTCACCCACTCACTCACCAAGCTGACATGATGTGATATAACTGAAATACCTTAAATACAGTTTAAACCTCACTCACTCACTCACCAAGCTGACATGATGTGATATAACTGAAATACCTTAAATACAGTTTAAACCTCACTCACTCACTCACCATGCTGACATGATGTGATATAACTGAAATACCTTAAATACAGTTTAAACCTCACTCACTCACTCACCAAGCTGACATGATGTGATATAACTGAAATACCTTAAATACAGTTTAAACCTCACTCACTCACTCACCAAGCTGACATGATGTGATATAACTGAAATACCTTAAATACAGTTTAAACCTCACTCACTCACTCACCAAGCTGACATGATGTGATATAACTGAAATACCTTAAATACAGTTTAAACCTCACTCACTCACTCACCAAGCTGACATGATGTGATATAACTGAAATACCTTAAATACAGTTTAAACTTCACTCACTCACTCACTCACTCACTCACTCACTCACTCACTCACCAAGCTGACACGATGTGATATAACTGAAATACCTTAAATACAGTTTCAACCTCCCTCACTCACTCACTCACTCACCAAGCTGACATGATGTGATATAACTGAAATACCTTAAATACAGTTTAAACCTCACTCACTCACTCACTCACTCACCAAGCTGACATGATGTGATATAACTGAAATACCTTAAATACAGTTTAAACCTCACTCACTCACTCACCCTCTCATTCACTCACTCATTCACCAAGCTGACATGATGTGATATAACTGAAATACCTTAAATACAATTTAAACCTCACTCACTCACTCACTCACTCACTCACTCACTCACTGCAATAACTGAACAGAGCCATGCTTCATGAAAGGGAAGCAGAGGGTCTGGCGTGTCATGGAGATGAGTGATATATATATAATGGTATTCACTGAGGGGCAAACATGTCTGACATACTTTCCAGACTTCCTGATCAGTGGGATGTGCAGGAAGATGGCATATCATTTAGTATCTTCCTGGTGGTATGCTCTGAATCTCCAAGCACACCCTGTTACATGGCAGATGCTGGTAGGTAAGTCTGTGTACTGGCACCAGAAATTATATTGCAATATATTGCAGGTTTCCTGGGCATTGCGATATCCTGTGAGCTAAAGTGATTGACAGTGATTGACACTGCTTGTACATGCGGGTCCTATTTTCTACATACTGAAGTAAACATTACAATGTCTATGTCAGTATGGCCATTCGCCAACGTGACCGAAAAATAATTTCCGAGTTTCCGCTTTTTTATCAATCAGTTCGAAGGGAAACATTATTTGTGAATTAATTTCTGTGTAGATTTTAGGTTATACAATACAAATGATAAAGAAACGTGTTATATAAATTTTACCCAAAATACCGGAATACAGAAAAAATATACGAATCATTTTTAAGCGTGTTGAAGTATACTGGTGTAGCGGTAATGTCATGCATATTCATTCCTACTTGAAGACATGTTAGAATTCCGATATACATGCAGTTCAATTTCAAATTGCTAACTATTTGTGTCAGTGTTGCCTTTTTGTTTTTGAACTTCGAGAAAAAAGTGCATTTTGTATTTTGCCATGTTGTTTGGTTGGATCATCATCATGTGTGGATGTTGTAGGGCAGTATGACACACTTTGCCTGGATACATAAACATGTTGATAGGACTCACGAAACCTGGACAGTTGTTATATTGTGGGGAGTACTGGACTCACAACCAAGACAGGGACAGTCGGGTAGCCTAGTGGTTAAAGCGTTCGCTTGTCACACCGAAGACCTGGGTTCGATTCCCAAACCCATTTCTGGTGTCCCCGACGTGATATAGCAGGAATATTGCTGAAAGTTAATCATACCAGGGACAGGAAGGAGAGAACAGAGAAATTCAACATCCATATAATCAGGGGGCGTTGGGGTGGCCTAGCGGTTAAAGCGTTGGCTCGTCAAGCCAAGCCCCAGGTTCTATTCCCCACATTGATACAATGTGTGAAGCCCGTTTCTTGTGTCCCCCACCATGATATTGCTGGAATATTGCTAAAAGTGACGTGAAACCATACTCACTCACCTCAAATCAGGAAACATGTTTTTGTGTTAAAACATTATTACGAGTCATCGCGGAGGAAAGAAAAGACGTGTTTTTATTTGTTGGTACATTTTTCACGGGTACATAATTCTATATACACCGATTCACAAAATGACGCTTCATTGTTGATGGCAACTAAAAACGATCATAATGAGATTAAAAAAAGACAAGAGAAACAGCTTCCCACATCATGAAAGTGGATGACTGGTTTTTTAAATCTTTATTAGAAATAATAATGACTTTTTCAATATGATTACAACGTTTTTATCTTATATTATTGAATATCTGCGAGTACCGGCACATGTCTTGCAGTCCGACTTCACAGTGTTTTTTTTACTTCCTGGTTCGGCTTGTCTGCCGGACATATCATTTTCTTTCGTATTTCAATGGTCAAGTTAACACCTTGGCTTATCTACGGGGTCGGCTTATCCGCGGTCATATACGGTAGGATAAAATATGTTCATTGTTTCAATTTATAAGTTAGATTAGACTGTCCCTCATTGGTTTTTATGAGATTTAAAACTCAATTGCAAGGATAAACTCCTAAGCATGAGGGTTTGATTTTCATAAAAACAAATGAGGACTGTTTTATCTAACATTTAATTTGAAACAAATTCTAAAACTAAATTTATGAAGAATTTTATGTTTCAAACATACTTTCTATGAATCTTAGGAAACGGGCATAAAATATCTCATGCTGCGGTATATGTACTGTGATTCTCAGAAGCGCATCTGTAATCTAGTGGTTCAGTCACTAGGCTACAGATCAGAAGGTTCCAAGTTTGAAACAGCAAAAACATCTGGCTTTGATTGTACATCATTCTGCACATATCCTTACGTATATTGTGTTTAATCGCAAATAAATCTCTAGCGAGGGACATTTGATCTGCTTTGTTATGTGTCATCTTACCAATCACTGATATGGTACAGACTGTTATAAACTGTACCTATTTATAGTTTATATGGGTCGGTACCAAATCAATTTGGTACAGACTCATATTACCCGTGAAGATTCGGGATAGAATAGGTCTTCAGCAACCCATGCTTGACCTTAAAGGCGACTATGCTTGTCGACAGAGGTGACAAACAGGATCGGGTGGTCAAGCTCGCTGACTTGGTTGATGCAAGTCATCATATCCCCATTGTGTGGATCGATGCTCATGATATCAATCACTGGATTGTCTGGTGAAGACTCGATTATTTACAGACCACTGCCATATAGCTGGGATATTGCTGAGTGCAGTGTTAAAAAGCAAACAAACAAACAAACAGACTCATATAGTTACAGGCTGCTTAAAACAACAAAGCTAGATACTAGCTGGACTGGAGGATGGATCAGGTGGTTTCCAAGTGTGACCTGACTGGGCCTCCTGCTCATGCTCATGCTGTTGACCATTGCTGAGATGCAACTATCTACATTTCTTCATGATAAAGCTTTCATTGATTTGCTTCATGATAAAAATTTCAAAGATTTAGCTGTGCACCAAAATTCATAATGTGCCCTGTCTCTTGTCTAGCATTAAAAATTGGCGCTTGTCCTATAGTCCTTGCCAAACTGGGGCGGTCGGGTAGCCTAGTGGTTGAAGCATTCCCTCGTCACGGCGAAGACCCGGGTTCGATTCCCGACATGGGTACAATGTGTGAAGCCCATTTCTGGTGTCCCCAGCCGTGATATTGCTGGAATATTGCTAAAAGCGGCTTAAACCATACTCACTCACTCCTTGCCAAACTGCCAAATAGTTAAGGTATCATAAGGACGAGTAGAAGTTTGCCATTTTTAAGGGTGTTATCATTAAAAGGACTATTGGAATATAACTGTTAGTTTCTATTGCTATTGTCGGTACAGAGTTAGCCTTGTGACGTCGGATGTCATGACACAGCCTCGAGTCAATGAATTCCTTGCACCAGCAGCTGGGAAGCATTGTTGTCATGTTGGTGCAGCCCCAGAAACAATTAGAACCATTGATTACTAGTAATCACATTACCACTGTGTTATTTTCAGTGCCTTTGGTGGTGACTTTCAGCTCAAAATGACAATATCAAAGGGTTGCACTCAACATTATGGTTATGTTATGGGTGGTGGTATACAGAGGTTTGATATGCTCGTGTTAGGTAGGCCCCATCAATTGACAGTATAAGTGAACACTTTGATGTACAGGTGGGACACGCCTGGTGCAAGTAGGTCAGTAGGTCACTCACACCATCACCTGGGTCTTAGTGTACCAAAGAAGGCGCTTGGTGAACTTACCTGGACATAGTTATAGTTTTGGTGTTTTCTTTACAACAGGATGCATGAACAGTGAAAGAAATTAGCACTAGTCCTGTAGTCCTTGCCAAATTGCCCAAAAGTTAAGGTATAACAAGAACAAGTAGAAATTTGCCCTTTATAAGGGGTTTTCTACGTTATCATTATACGGACTAGTGGACTAAAGCTGTTAGTTTCTATTGCTAATGAATATATCTAGTTACCTGTCTGTCCTGTTTGTTGTGTATTTTAAGATTAAAAGATCAAATTGAATTAAGGCAGCATATGGCCGTAAAATAAATAGTTTCTAGTTACTGCAAACAGTAGCATCTTTACCAAAAAGAAAACTAATTTGGATACAACAATATACCTTGAAAATAATTTTTATCTCACAAACTTTCCCATTTTCCCAAACAAAACTGAAATGGAAATATAAAACCCTAACAAATGTCAATGACCCATAACACCTTTGCTCCTGGTAACATTACTGAGTCACCAAATGCTTGTCGTAAGAGGCGACTTACGAGATCGGGGTGGTTAGGCTTGCTTACTATGTCATCATATCCCAATTATGTAAGACCACCACCGTGGTCTAGTGGTAGAACGTCCGTCCGGAGAGCAGAAGGTCCGGGGTTCGATCCCCGGCCGCATCATACCAAAAGACGTTAAAAGATGGTACTTGTTGTTACCCTGTCTGGCGCTCGGCATTAAGTGGCTAAAACAAGGACTGGTCGTCTCGGAATCAGTATACTGTGTCCGAGTGGGATATTCATGTTAAACTGTGGCATGGTATCTCTGTGAGCTAGCACTATAAATCGGCATCAGTCCGGACTAGTATAAGCAGCCACACAAACACACACACGTACATTCATGTCGCTATATATAAGTGCAATGATTTTGGAAGCGACATTAAACCCCATTTCACCTCACCTTACCCCAATTTTGTACATTGATGCTCATGATGTCGATCACTGGATTGTCTGATCAGGACTTGAATATTTTTAGTCCACCATCATATAGCTGGAATATTGCTTAGTGTGACGTAAAACAACAAACAAAACAAACAATAAGGAATACAAGTCCTTCCTTGACAGAAGTGAATATATGTTCATTTATATATCCTGCGCTGTCAGATTCAGCATGTATTTTGTCCACCTGTCCCAGCTGACTTTTTGATAGCGGGAGGCCATGTCGTACATTGTTTGACTGTAGGAAGCTGCGCAGTACAGTGTTTGACTGTAGGAAGCCATGCAGTACAGTGTTTGACTGTAGGAGGCCATGTCATACATTGTTTGACAGTAGAAATCCATGCGGTACAGTGTTTGACTGTAGGAGGCCATGTCATACATTGTTTGACTGTAGGAAGCCGCGCAGTACAGTGCTTGACTGTAGGAAGCCATGCAGTACAGTGTTTGACTGTAGGAGGCCATGTCATACATTGTTTGACTGTAGAAATCCATACAGTACAGTGTTTAACTGTAGGAAGCCATCAAGTACAGTGTTTAACTGTAGGAAGCCATGCATTACAGTGTTTTGACAGTAGGAAACCATGCAGTACATTGTTTGACATTAGGAAGCAATCAAGTACAGTGTTTGACTGTAGGAGGCCATGTCATACATTGTTTGACTGTAGAAAGCCATGTAGTACAGTGTATGACTGTAGGAAACAATCAAGTACAGTGTTTGGCTGTAGGAGGCCATGCCATACATTGTTTTACTGTAGGAAGCCATGTGGTACAGTGTTTGACTGTAGGAAGCCATGTAGTACAGTGTTTGACTGTAGAAAGCCATTCATTCCATTGTTTGACTGTAGGAAGCCATGCAGTACATTGTTTGACTGTAGAAAGCCATTCATTACAGTGTTTGACTGTAGAAAGCCATTCATTCCAGTGTTTGACTGTAAGAAGCCATGCAGTACATTGTTTGACTGTATGAGGCCATGAAGTACAGTGTTTGACTGTAGGAAGCCATGTAGTACAGTGTTTGACTGTAGGAAGCCATGCAGTACATTGTTTGACTGTAGGAAGCCATGCAGTACAGTGAGTGTGTGACTGTAGGAAGCCATGTAGTACAGTGTTTGACTGTAGAAAGCCATTCATTACAGTGTTTGACTGTAGGTAGCCATTTAGTACAGTGTTTGACTGTAGGAAGCCATACAGTACAGTATTTGATTGTAGGAAGCCATGCAGTACATTGTTTGACTGTAGGAAGCCATGCTGTACATTGTTTGACTGTAGGAAGCCATGCAGTACATTGTTTGACTGTAGGAAGCCATGTAGTACAGTGTTTGACTGTAGGAAGCCATGCAGTACATTGTTTGACTGTAGGAAGCCATGCAGTACAGTGTTTGACTGTAGGAAGCCATGCAATACAGTGTGTGACTGTAGAAAGCCATGCAGTACATTGTTTTACTGTAGAAAGCCATGCAGTACATTGTTTGACTGTAGGAAGCCATGTAGTACAGTGTTTGACTGTAGAAAGCCATTCATTACAGTGTTTGACTGTAGGTAGCCATGTAGTACAGTGTTTGACTGTAGGAAGCCATACAGTACAGTATTTGATTGTAGGAAGCCATGCAGTACATTGTTTGACTGTAGGAAGCCATGCTGTACATTGTTTGACTGTAGGAAGCCATGCAGTACATTGTTTGACTGTAGGAAGCCATGTAGTACAGTGTTTGACTGTAGGAAGCCATGCAGTACATTGTTTGACTGTAGGAAGCCATGCAGTACAGTGTTTGACTGTAGGAAGCCATGCAATACATTGTTTGACTGTAGAAAGCCATGCAGTACAGTGTGTGACTGTAGAAAGCCATGCAGTACATTGTTTTACTGTAGAAAGCCATGCAGTACATTGTTTGACTGTAGGAAGCCATGTAGTACAGTGTTTGACTGTAGGAAGCCATGTAGTACAGTGTTTGATGTAGAACCCTGTAGTACAGTGTTTGATGTAGAACACTGTAGTACAGTGTTTGATGTAGAACCCTGTAGTACAGTGTTTGATGTAGAACCCTGTAGTAGAGTGTTTGATGTAGAAACCCTGTAGTAGAATGTTTGGCTGATGTAGGAAGCCCAACAATGTTTGACTGATGTCGTGGTATCTAGTAACACACAACGGAAGAGATAAGCCGGGTCAGATGAGAGCCCCTATCAGTGGAGACATAGATACCTATCAATCTGTCATCAGTGTGCTGTGAGAGGCCACTTCATGGTGGAGGCTTGAAAGGTTGGGATGTTCAAGTGCATATTGTTTACCAAGGCCATCTTGTTACTATGCAGCTTTGTAATATGAATAGGTATATTCATTTTGAATGTTTTCTGCATGTATGTTAGTTTATGTAAAATGGTGTACCTGCTCTCCTTGTGGCAGGTGAATTCCACAATCAATTATACCTGTATATTTTTATCCAGCCATTATGCTATTGTACTGGAGAAGTATCTAAGCACTCAGTTATGTCATATTCAATAATCCATGTTATTTGATGCATTGCAAATGATAACCACTAAACTGTAGCATGTATGTCACATGTCCTTGTATTGAGGTAGGTGTTTGTTTTGTCCTTATATTGAGGCATGCCTATCAGTGTGGGAGATGCCAAGCTGTGACCAACAAAGACTCACAGTGTATATAGTATTGGAACAAACTGCTTCAAGTATTTCCGTCATAGTAATACAAGCTCTGTTTGGAGCAAGTGGGCCGGACCCTGGCGGACAGTCGCATGCTACACTGCAAACTTATTATCATGTTGGAATACTGGGATGGAATTTCTGTCACAAACGTCATTGTCTCTGCACAGTAAGTGACAAAGAAATGATGTTCAGCAATGGCAACACTTCTCTCATTCATTGTAATATATTGCGTCTTGGTTATTAATATTTGTGTCCAGTTATGCATATTGATTGATGATAGTTGTTAGGATGATAAAGTGTCATTGTTGAACTTCAGTTTTATGCATTGTTATATGTTTAACAGAACTGATACAAGCACTAGTCAGCTAGTGTTTAATGAAAGGGCTAGCAATGTTTCTACAAATCTAGTGATATTAGTATAACAGTAATCTGAAATGAATTGTGGCCTGGATTTAAAGTACTCATGTCCTTTCATCCCAGTATGCATGCCTGTGCACTGTGCACTCAATTTGCTTTTGTTCAAGTTCTGGTACGTTGGTTTATTGAAATAGATTTTTCATCAATGTTTGTTTGATGTGTTGTTGCGGGAGAAGGTCATTCATGTAAATGAGCCATCTGGAAAAAAATCAGTAAACAAAGGTATATACATAAACATTTTATGGATATTAACAATTTCTTTTATTTTTATTTATTTTTAAAAATTAAATCAGTAATTGTATTTCAGGTTTGTTTTTGATTGTTTGCTATGTTGGAATTATGAACTTCAATAATTTATTGTCATTCCCCCCCAAATCAGTGACACTGGTAGCAGTACTGTACATGGCAAAATTTGGTATCTGATGGGGGTCAATTAAAAAATGATAATATATAATTTGCTATCTGCCCCAAAATATTTTTTGTTGTTGTTGTTTAATGCCACCCTCAGCAATATTCCAGCTATATGATGGCGGTCTGTAAGTAATCAAGTCCGGACCAGACAGTCCAGTGATTGGCATCATGAGCATCGATCCACGAAATTTGGATATTATGACATGCATCAACCAGCCAGTGAGCCTGACCACCCAATCCGGTTCTATACCTCTTACAACATGCACCGTCAGCTTTTGCAGCAAGCATGGTTTGCTAAAGACTTGTCCTAACCCCGATGTTCATGGTTCTGTGCCGAAAGAATTTGAGACTACAAACATCATTTTTAGTAGAATTTAGTTGTGTTATAATGATTATTCTTAGATGAGCTTTCTGGACTGAACAGCATTTTACTATACTCAGGCTTCTGACTAATGGCTGACGTTGCAGATTGACGTAGGAGGTGATGGTCAACAAAGTGGTATACAGCGGGATCATGATGGTTTTTAATGAATGATGCAGGTAAAGCAGTGAGGACATTTGCACTTGGTCTTATGATCTCAGTTTGACAGTGACTGGTTATTTCGACATACATTAAGGTCACGATGTGCTCCAACCTTGCCTTTTGAAAGGCAACACCTCTGTATATTTCTTACTTTTTCTCATTCAGGTCTTATGTTTTGAATATAGTATATTAATGGTGTACCAATGTACTGATATAGTATTGTATTCTGGTACGAGGCCCACAATACAGTACATTGATTCACAACCCGTGATACGTTACATAACAAGTTGTATTGCTGTAAAAATATGTGAATAATGAGGATTGAATAATGTTAAACGAAACTGTTCAACAACCAGCTTACACACATTCTCCAGCATTTCCCAGTTGGCTATAAATAGCATTACATTCACAATGCCCTCTAGCCTATATATGACTGCCTAGCAATATCCCATTTTCGATTTCTGAAACTTGAAATTGTGATTCACCAGCGAGAAAGAAAGAATTACAATTAAGGATTGACTGTGTATTTTTTTTGGCTTCTTACAAAAATTTGCCCATCGGTTTTTCGATTCATACCTCAATGAACTGAAAAAAATACACAGTCAATGCTTATGATTAAATTCAACAATGTAAAACATGTTTTATCTGCGATAGTTTAACCAAAAACAGTTGCATAAATCAAAACAGACAAAAATGACAAGATTGATAAACATTCCAGGTGTAAGAATACATACTGTGGCGTGACATGAATCAGGTGATCGTTTAATTTATGCACATAACTTGACACGCCTACACAGCCAGTAGCGAATCAATGGAGAGTTGGAACAAAACAATGTTCATTGGACCTGTTAATTAAGGCAAGAGGCGAAAAGAACTGCAACAGTCAGAATGTAACGAACCAGAAGAAATATGTCCTGGAGAAGGCGTCTGTTTCAAATAACATTGTCAGTTACCGCCAGATTCAAACATTACTTCCCTGATTACGGTAAAAGACAGTAGTTAAAATTTTAGTCAAAAATGAAACCCGAAGACATGAAAGTTGAACCGAGGCGAGCAGGAAAAAACAGTCGGGCGTTTGCACGTTTGCTGTTTCATTCAATCTCTGCTTTCAGTTTCAAAGGGTAATTTCCACAATTAATATGCGTGAAAGTCGCTAAATGTCCTGTGTATGACGATACATATGAGCAGAAAGGGAATTCCCTCGACTGTAATATTGGGATTCCCCGACATTCCGCAGTAATAAAAGTAGTGCTCCTCGGTGGGCGTGGCTTAAAATTCATTAACACGTGAACAATTCAGCTAATCAGAATGCAAATTTCAATGAACGCAGCGAAAATTTAATTATATAATTTTGAAATAATTGTATTGAATCACAATACGAATCGTATTGCATCCGTAGTATTAGGATATGTATAGTATCACAACACTGCCATATCGTTACACCTCTATAGAAAATGACATTTTTTCATGAGCTGTCAGTTTGTGGTTTTATGGTCAGTTGACATGAAAAGAGGTCATGGTAACCCAGTAGAATAAAAGTATGTGATTGTGTGTCCAGGGTGATACTGTGATGTAATCCCCCAGCATGAGGCTGGGCCACAGAGAAGGAGTCAAGTCTCCCTCAGTGCATCCTGGAGGATAACAGTGAGCTATTGGGACAAACAGGGAGCCTTGCAGGAGACTAACAGTGGGGCTGGCAGAAATCAAGAGCATTCTTGCAATCGTACAGATTGATATAATCCAGTTACTGAGATCATCTACTTACTTTTGTCCTGTTTATAAACTATTGTCCTGTTTATACCTGGGGGAGATAAAATTTCCATGTTAGGAAAAAAATCTGGATTGTCTGGTCCAGATTCATTTATTTACAGTCTCTGCGATATTGCTGGAATAATCCTGAGTATGGCGTTAAGCAACTCATGCACATCACTGAACACAGTAAGGTAACGCTAATTCTCAGAAGAGAGTTTGCAGATTGTTTCATTTTGACGAGATAGTTTGATAACTGGGACTAGTTCTCTGATAATTTCTACAAAATATGCTAGGTTTAAATGTAATTAGGTAGGCAGTGTGAAAACAGATGCAGTTAAAAAAGGTATACAATATGTTAGAGGCCAACCATCACATAGAACCAGTTGAGCACAAGTCCGATCCCTGTAGGACATCTTGCTATGAATTTATTGGTGTGACTGAGACGATGGACATATATAGATAGGAGGCCAACAGTCACATAGAACCAGTTGAGCACAAGTCCGATCCCTGTAGGACATCTTGCTATGAATTAACTGGTATGACTGAGACGATGGACATATATATATAGGAGGCCACCAGTCACATGGAACCAGTTGAGCACAAGTCCGATCCCTGTAGGACATCTTGCTATGGATTAACTGGTATGACGGAGACGATGGACATATATATATAGGAGGCCACCAGTCACATAGAACCAGTTGAGCACAAGTCCGATCCCTGTAGGACATCTTGCTATGAATTTACTGGTATGACTGAGACTATAGGTCTGGACATGGCGACTGTGGTAGGTTTGTTTGTTGTAAAGGGATCAATCTGAGACGGAGAATATTTCATGTGGTGACAAGTAGTTGTTCTCAAGTAGTGATAACCATGACAATGTTATGTGATCATAAGCCTTGTTCCGGCCCACTAGTCACATGACAAGTTTCGACAACTCGAGTATACACGCTCATGAAGTATGTTGTGTTATGACCCGAGTGGAGTACGATCTAAGATCTCACTGATTGATTGGATTTATCTCAACGATGACAGGCTTCAGATTGCATACGCAGAATTGGTATTCTTCAGCTATATTTGTCCCAATGCTTAACAAGATTTAAGTACTTATTAATTAGATAATGGCTCTGACAATGTGTAACAGTTGACCTTTGACGCATTGAGAGGCAGGAAGTGAAGACTCCTGGATGCTTTCTCCGTATGCGTACAACAGTGTCGTGTGGCAGTGATAGTGTAAGCCACTAGTAAGACTGCCTAGGTAGGTAAGACCACCGCCTATATATCTCACTACCTTATAACACTGTTGGTATAACGCTGTCTATTTATCTGTCTAAATAACATTGCCTATATATCACTGTATATATCTCTTCCTTCAATCACTGCCTTCAATCACTGTCTATTTATCACGGCCTCTATATAACTACCTATATAACAGTGCCTGTTTATCGGTCTATATATATAACTGCCTTACACCCCAACCTATATAGTAAGCTATGTTTATAATGAACACGGTTATAACACACTGACGGATATAACAAACTATTTCTTGATCTCTTCCATTTGCTGTATATATGTTGTACATATGGTTATAACGAACCACAGTTATAACGAATAATGATTAGATGTCCCTCTGAGTTCATTATAAGTTATATCTGTAGTTTACTGTATATCACTACCAACATATCAGTCCCATGAAGACCCGGAGCGGTCGGGTAGCCTAGTGGTTAAAGCGTTCGCTCGTCACGCTGAAGACCCGGGTGTGATTCCCGACGTGGGTACAATGTGTGAAGCTCATTTCTGGTGTCCCCTGCCGTGCTATTGCTGGAATATTGCTAAAAGCGGCGTAAAACCAAACTCACTCACTCACTCACTCACTCACCCATGAAGACCCGGGTCAGAGTTGGTCTACAGCAAACTGTCCTTGTTGTAAGAGGCTACTAACGGTATCAGGTGGTCAGGCTTGGTGACTTGGTTGATGTATGTCATGATATGATATTGATGCTCATGATATCAATCACTGGATTGTCTGGCCCATACTTGATTATTTACAGTCTGCTGTCACAGCGATAGAAACTTAACAGTTTTAGTCCTTTATAATGATAACATAAAACCCTTGAAACAGTTCAATTTCTACTAGTCCTTAGGATACCTTACTATTGGGCAGTTTCATACGCTGCTGGGGGCGGTCGGGTAGCCTAGTGGTTAAAGCGTTCGCTCGTCACGCCGAAGACCCGGGTTCGATTCCCGACATGGGTACAATGTGTGAAGCCCATTTCTGGTGTCCCCCGTCGTGATATTGCTGAAATATTGCTAAAAGCGGCGTAAAACCATACTCACTCACTCACTCACTCTTACGCTGCTGTCATATCATATATATGATGGAATATTGTGTTAAACAACAAACAAACCTACATATCACTATGTATACTACTCAAAAGAAGTTAAGGATCACCTGATTCTTTCATATTACAATAGTTAATCTCTCATGCCAATACAGATTAACATTACCAATATGAAAGAGTTGGGTGATCCTTAACTTCTTTTGAGTAGTATATATAACACTCTATAGCAGTATCCATATATCACTGACTGTTGAGTTTATATGATTGTTAAACTGTATATGGAGGGATATGGTATTATGAACGTATGTACCGGTATTATGTTGAAATTTGTGTGATATTTGAATTTTGACCATGTGTGATCATGCTATTTAATACTGTCAAAGTGCATATTTGCCTCTGTAGAAGTCCTTAAATGCCGAAATTGCTTGAATTAGGGAGCTGAACTTTGGTCATGCATGTTTCTTCTCATCATCATGGCGACATGTTTTGTTCAATTCAATAGATTTCAGTGTTAGTTCTTGGTATTTATGATATTTTGAAGATCAATTCCTACACTTTTGTTCAGTGTCTACATATCCAGGGGGGCGGTCAGGTAACCTAGTGGTTAAAGCGTTCGCTCGTCACGCCAAAGACCCGGGTTCGATTCCTGACATGGGTACAATGTGTGAAGCCCATTTCTGGTGTCCCCCGCCGTGATATTGCTGGAATATTGCTAAAAGCGGCTTAAAACCATACTCACTCACTCACTACATACCCAGGTGAGCTACAGTGCTATGGCACTATTTTTATGAACTTGAATCGTACAGTTGGTCATCTGAAGAATTTATCCTCCAAGATAAAAGATGATATTTCCTCATAAAATTATGGGGTACATTTGATAACATGTGTAACTTGACATGTTGTATCAGTGACTATGTGCCTCAACCCTGAGTGATATATTGATTCTCTTGTCTTGATTGTTAACATGACGTAGTCATATGTCCATGACGTGGTCACAGCGAGTTCTTCTGTCGGTCATTGTGGTCGGCAGTGTTGGGAGCTGGTAGATTGAGTGACCAGCAGTTTACAATGTGGGAGTAATTGCTGCGTCGTGGTCATTAACATATTTGTGTCCTGAGTCAGACAGTCTTGTATCTCGGACTGGACATTCAGGAACAAGCCAGTTGAAGTAGTTTGTACAGTTTATACTGACAATTTCCGCACGGGGTACCGATAGTCTCTCTAGGAAAACCAACCTAAAAAAATGCCAAACAGCTTCCAATTGTTCATGTTGAGAAGTTGTACTTAGGCACATAAAATAGCAGTATTAGATATTGGCACTAGTGCTGTAGTCCCCCCCCCCCAAAAAAAAAACCCCCCAAAACAACAACAACCACCCCAAACTACCCAATACAGTAAACTACGGTTATAACGAACTCAAAGGGACCACTAATTTTAGTTTGTTATGACCGTAGTTCATTTAAAGCATATATACAGCACATATACAGCATATATACAGCATATATACAACATATATACAACAAATACCCGGGACAACCCCCCCCACCCCACCCCCAAAGTATGTTATATCTGTCAGTTCATTATAAGTGTGTTCGTTATAAACATAGTCTACTGTAGTGAAGGTAGCATAAGGACAAGTACAAATAGGCCATTTTTAAGGGTTTTGCTATATGTTATTATTATAAGGACTAGAGGACGAATAATGTTATCTCTGTACAGTGTATGCCACATTAACACTTGGAAGTTTCTGATTATGACTTGAACCAATACTATACATGTTGATCTTTTGCTGGTTATTGATTTGACAATATTGATGAGGTCAGAGGACATGTTTCAATGAGAAGACTACGTAAACACATGGATGCACGTGTAGATATGTTGTATGCAGACCTGATTACTTCCATGTTCAAGGCATGGACAACAAATTCGGGTGAAAACATTATGGATTATAAGAATGTCATATGAATCAAGTTCTTAAAGGGCAATTCAAGTAAAAAAATGATTGCAATTTACATTTAGTAAATTTCCAAGAAAAAAATTAATAATATTCGTAGAAAGTATTTAAATGTGAAATTGCTGAAATCACACGTTTCGTAATTGGCTTCCAAAACAAACCTATTTAGAGGGGTGCCCTAAAGCTACCGGTGCAGCGGTAACACTGTTTTCATTGCCTGATAGGTTTGCCACGTTTCTCTATCTTGTGATTCTCAGCCGTTATGCATATACTGTTTCTGCTTTTTCTGGTAATCCTACAAAAATAACAACATTGCATACATAGAGTGTGTAAACCACCTTTGATCAGCACAGATCTAAAGAGATGTCTGATCAGTTTGCAGTGGTGTGACACTCAAAATTTTAGTCTAACATTTCCATGTATTGAGTTGTGCTTCAGATTGAGAGGGAGCCCCTGAAAGAGGTGACTTGTCCTTTTCTGACCTCCATGATCCCAATGGCTTATTTATAGATTCACAGCCCTCCATTTTTATCTCCATTTTCACCCCACCCCACCAGTCTAAATTGTGTCCTTTCAGCTGAGGCTGGTGAAAGTCTCCTGATTGGGAGAGACAATGTTAGATGGGTATTGCACATAGGTAAAGATGTCCTGTGCTGTGCCTCGAGTCTGCACACTGGTTACCTGTATAATGTTCATTGTCTGTACACCTAACGATGCATGCAGTGGGTATTGATTAATTCTCATGCAGATTGCCTCGTTACTGCTCTATATCTGGCAACAATGGCTAAATTTATACAATGTTACTACGATGCTCTGAGTTCAAATGAATATTGGGTGTATTTGTGTCAGTGTGAACCAGGGACAAGAGGTCGGACATTAAGATACCAGTCAATCACACCTTTCATGTTGACACAACACAGAAAATAGGCCATCCCTCTACTTTAAAGTTGCTTTGGAGATAATGTCATATTAAAGCCAGTTCCATTGAAGCAGGTGCTTGTAATTACCATGACAACCCACAGAGAGTTTGGCATGGCATGGTTCCGTCATGGATGACTGGAAGTGAGAGTTATTTTGTTACTTTTATGTATATATGAAAAAGGATAGTGGATTAGTTTAGTGTCATGGAAACCTGTGAAAATCGGGGTAGAATTGGTCTTCAGCAACCCGTGTTTGCTGTAAAAGGATACTGGATTAGTTTAGTTCATGGAAACCTGTTAAAATCGGGGTAGAATTGGTCTTCAGCAACCCATGCTTGCTGTAAAAGGATACTGGATTAGTTAAGTGTCATGGAAACCTGTGAAAATCGGGGTAGAATTGGTCTTCAGCAACCCGTGTTTGCTGTAAAAGGATACTGGATTAGTTTAGTGTCATGGAAACCTGTGAAAATCGGGGTAGAATTGGTCTTCAGCAACCCATGTTTGCTGTAAAAGGTCAATCCTACAAAAAATAACATTGCATACATTGTTGAGTGTGTAAAACGACAATTAACAATTAATCGGTAAAATGAGTTTGAATACAACATCCTGTTTGGGTAAGGAAACACCAGCTGCCCTCGCCCCTATTCCACACAGGGATTAATCCAGCTGAAGGCGTCACTGTCTCTATAACACTTCCTATATGCCATTGCCTAACAATACTATCTATATATCACTACCTACATGACGATGTCTGTCGTAAGAGGCGACTAACGGGATCTGGTGGTCAGGCTCCCTGACTTGGTTGACTTGGTTACTGGATTGTCTGGTCAAGACTTGATTATTTACAGACCGCCGTCATATAGCTGGAATATTGCTGAGTGCGGCGTTAAACAACAAACCAGCAACAACACAAAAGGTGACAAAGTATTAAGATGGGGGATGTTCAGGCTGATTTCGAAGATGCAGTAATAAGGCACCCGCGATACGATACGTATCCAGAAACTACTGCACGATACGATTTGTATCCTGATACAATAATTTTATTTCTTTAGTTGATATTCTTTCTTTTTGCATGTGAACCACAAAAGGGAATCAATTCAGAGATGGATATTGTTGGAAAATAACCATGTGAGGGCACTGTGAATGTTGGGCTATTTACAGCCAACAGGAAAATACTTGAGAGTCTGCATCAGCTGTCAACAGTTTCAGTTATTATTCACGTGTATTGTGGACCTTATATCAGGATACAATACTGTATCAACCAGTCGTTACACCACTACTAAAAAGATTTCATGGACCCCGAAATAGAAATTTTGTCCGTATCAGTGTTTAAGAAAAAACATGAAAGTCATGGGGGCCTTGCTATAACACTGATTTTTTATACTGCACCTGCGAATCTCAAAGTTGCCTTTTAATTGTGAACATTGCTTATTTACAATCACAGTCCTTGAGATAGTCCTGCACCATGACCATGGAATATATTTAATTTATGAGAAAAAAAATAATCTAGAAACACATACAAAAGCAAGTCTAGCCAGCTCTAAGTAGCTCTATTCCCAAATCAGCACAGGGAATTTAAAAAAAAAATTTAGAGTCAAGAAGGATATTGTGTAATATAAGATTTCAGAGACTAAATGTAAGTCTATCCTTGAGAGTTCAGAGGATTTGATTTTGGCCTAATATAGAAGGATGAGTCCTGATGTAAAGAACAGCTTGAGCCAAATTGTGGAGACCTTGAAATGTTTGGCATTATTTAGAAGTAGAAGGATTACAGACTAGAGAAAATTATGGATAACAATTTCTTTGTTTACTGTAATGGTCATGTTTTGGTTTAAATCCTTGTACCGTTGTCTTGCTTGACAAGAGTATAAGGTTCTATACAGAAACGTCTCCTTTACAGTAAATAAGAAAGTTGTTGTCCATAAAAAAATTCTACTTTGTGGAGGCCATGTTTAGAACACCGAACTGAAGTACATACATTATCAGCTACATTATTCAAACCGCTTCGAGAAAAAAACAAATGGGAACCTTGTTTCGAATACATTATCATACATTGACTGTATAACCTTGGCTAATCTGGACAGGTGTGCATTGATTAATCATGTTGTAAACGTATGGGGTAGGTAGACAGATAGATACACAGGTAGTTAACGAGGGCTACCTGCAAACTGTCACGGACCCCAGGGATGTTGGTTGAAGAGGGTGGGGTCAGGGACTGCCTGGGGCAAGGATTAAATCGGTTCTACTCTGTGTAAAGAGAAATGCGAAAGGTATTTACAGATGGTAATTTGTGATCAAAGTGAAGTAGTGAATGTGTTGATACACCTGTCTGACTTCCCGGACAATATTGACAGGTGTGATGTCCAGGTGAGATAACGAGGTCAACAGACAGGAGGGGGACACAGCTATCCATAATGCTATGAACAGGTACATTGTATTATCACATCAAAGCACTGTTCTTGTTTCAGTTGCGAAATGGGATGTGTGAGTGAGGTTTTACTCTTAAGTAATATTATTGGGACGACTTGAAATGGCTTCACATATTATTCAGCCCTCAATTTTGCGACAAATTTGGAAGCTTAGCGATTAAATTTTCTATTTTGCGATCAGTATTTTCATGTTAGTCGCCAACTCGAGTATTGCATCTAAACTAATTTTGATTTCAAAATTGATAACGTGATCAAAACAATAGTACGAAAAATATAACGGTAAACAAACACTTATCATAAGACAAGCTCCACACATTGATCGAAGGAAGCACTTATAGGTTATTTGTGACAGCGCTAGTAATGTTATGAGTTCATAAGGAATGTTATGAGTTCATAAGGCTGTAGGAAGTTTATATTCGCGCATGTGCTGTACCGATCTTCCGGAAAGGTTAGTGAAAAGCATCGCGGCCGGTGAACATGGAATGTTTTTCCTCTATTTGTCAGGCATCAAAAGATAATGAATTGGATGTTATTATTGAGTCTGTGACTCGAAGTGAAAACCAAGATTTAGCCGAAGAAAGGTCTCGAGGTTCGTCTGCTTCAGAAAGTGTGACATCGTCTGCTAACTCCACTGATCGAAGGGCAGCGTGTAGTAACAAAACAGACGGTAAATCTAACATGTCTAACAAACCAAACAAAGCCAATGCCAATGCCACTTTCACAAGACAATACAAATTCAAACAAGACTTGCTGAAGAATGTATTGTTAAAATATGATCCAGGAGAAGATCTAATGACTTGCTCATACTGTTCTACATATCCCTTGTTTGCTGGGAACACAGACTTTGTGTCTGGGACGTCACACAGTTGTGAAGCATTCAAAGAACGGAAGACACAAAAACTGCAGCGACATTTGTCTAAATAAAGAATCTGGTAATATGTATCACATCTGAGCTTGTTAGAAAGGACCTGATGATCAAAATGAATATTGCCTCTACAGTACCCATGGAGGAACTGCCATTTACAAAATTTAGAACATTATATTGCTTCTTCCAAAAAAGAATGGCCTTGATGTGTCATACGACTATGCCACAGAGGTAAATGTCCAAAATTTGTTGGGACGTTTGCATCGGAGATGAAGGCCAGTGTTGAAGATGAAATTAAGAAATGTCACCACTATTCAGTCATGGTTGACAATGCCATCAAGGAGACAGAAGCTGTCATCGTTAGAATTGTAAAGGAAAAAATGACAGTGAATAGGGTCTTGCACAGCTCAATGACGCCCATGCGGATGGAATTCTAGAAGCTTCAAGTTTCAAACCAGTTCTTGAAAGTGAAGCACGAAAATTTCGAAGAGAAATTAGTTTCTCTTTGCACAGATGGAGCGACTGTAAATCATGCCGAAAAATGAGGGGTCAAGGCCAAATATCAATGTCCATAGATCATTGTAATCGGGTGTTTACCTCATAGGTAAAGTCTGACTAAGAAAGTTTGAAAGTAATTAATTCAAATCTGAAACATTTATGAAAAAATTAGAATTTGTACTCAGTTTAATTCTCAAGTAACAGAAACTTGTACAGACCTTCAAAGTAACTAGTTACATCTAAGACTAAGTGTAAATAATAAGTCTGACTTTTGGCATCAGAAGACCAAATGAATCAGCCTCAATTATGATGATTATTCAATTTCTTTAAATATCCTGCTATTATTTATACAAATTAATTGCCCCAATAAGCATTTATGCTATTTATTTTATGGAAATAAAAGTCCACACCTTGCAAAAGCATTGGGTATTTTCCTCAGACCTAAGACTACCGCCAGTGTTTGTGGTCAATATGGCGTGCTTACTAATCATGCAGAACGTCTGTCAGAAACAAGTGAACATGCTGAGGTCGCAGGCAGGACTAAGTTTGTGTTCAACCGCTTACAAACATTCAGATGTGCCACATTTTGCCACTTCCTGCTCGATCTGTTGACTACCATTCAAAGCTCAGCCTTCACCTGCAGAATGAGAGAACAATACTTCCAAGTACCTCTGTCCAGAATCTTGAAGTTCGTGTTCAGCCTCAGGGACATTTGGACACATTCCTGGAAATGGCAGGGTGTCTTTCTAAAGAAGACTCCAGATGAGCCTGAGAAGGATTTAAACACCATGCCACTGAATGTCTGTCTGTACAGACATCAAATTTTCAGCCAGAAAGACAGCTGAGGGTCTGTCTGATAGGTTTAGAGTTCTGCTAGGAGGCGCACTCTGGAGTAACATTACTGATGGCACTGCCAAAGCCGTGTCCTCCTTTACGATCTCCCACCAGGACACATGGCCTGACAGCTCATCAGACCTTTCATCATAGGGGGAGGGTAAACTCCAGTACCTACCTGGCTGCTTCAGGAGTCGACGGTCAAGGTTGGTGTTCTTGTTTTAGTTTGTTTTATTCAATTGTAAAATGTGCTGTATCTGTCTGGCCATGTGGTAATGTTTGATATCTTTAAACTTTAAAAAGTCAGTTAAGCTATTAAATAATACTATATGTAGCTTTGCATTATGTAATATTTTAATTTAATTCCCTTGTAAGTTACGAAATGATTGTGATAGAGTTAACACAGTACTACAAGTAATCTCATTCTGATACTGTAAGCATGATGATGATGATGATGATGATGATGATGATGATATTTTACAGAAATTGATGTAATCTGTGTGCCACCACCCACAAGAGGAAGCTCTTCAAACAGCTGGTCAGCACAGAGTTTCAAGATAAGAACAACACAAGTCTCTTTGCAGTTCTCCTTCCCGAGGAGCCGTACAAGACAGTCTTCAAGGTGAACTTCTTAGTCTTTGAGTGACAATCCCTAAATAAAAAACATAAAAGTTGAATTGACAAGTATTGTTTATTGAACTAATAACTTCAAAATGAGTTAATCTTTAATTATTTATTTTTCCAGGATCTCCTTCATCTCGAGGAAATCCTGCTTGTTATACCAGTAACTGATGCAAGCTGTGAACGTGTGTTTTCTTCACAGAAGAGGATTAAGTCAGACTCCAGATCGTCACATGGTATAGATACCCTGGAGGACCCAGTCAGGATGTCTGTGACAACCTGTGTTGAGGGGGATGAGGTCTTCGACACGCCCTAGACATCCTCTCTACAAGCAGGGGCCAGCAGAAGTTGATAACTCGACTATCATGATGTTGTGCAGTTACTTTTGTTCCTGTTGTTGTTCTGAAGATGCAGTGTTTGATCAAGCATAATTTGACTTATTCAAAGTGTCTGGACTTGTGGGCTACTTTGGCTTTGATACAGAATTTCATTTCGTCACTACTTAATCTAAAATAGTACCAAGTTGATATGAATGTATCAATAAAACTGCGTATGTTCCCGCAAACGTTTGTGTTGTTTGGTGAAGTGTGACTTCATTTCATTTACAGATTGTAAAGTTGGCTCCCTGCATAGTTTCTTGGCTCCTTAAAATACTTATACTGTTTTTGCTCCCTGGAAAAAAAATTAACATTGAGGTCTGATATTGGAAAATGAACCCAGACACGAGACAAGGTGATGTTATTACTAGGCTGCTCTGATGCTCCAGATTATTGAGTGGAATCCATCTGACATTCATCTGGATCTGAAATCAATTTTTAGGATAACTTTGAGATGAAATGTAGTTTGATAGTGGTGTGATACATATTGTGATACTGTTTTTATCACCCTGGTTTGATAACTAGGGGATATAGCGATCTGCATGTCCGTCCTGTCCTCTGTCCTTTTTCCATTTCTGGAGTTGAACTCCTAAATTGTTGAATATTTTTTTATGAAACTTGCTATACAGATCAGTCTAATGGTGAACTGGTGCCTTTTGATGATTTGGGATATTGTATTGATATTGAACAGCATTTTTTCTTCTTCATTGAACTGAAGATATCCAATTGCAATGAACCATAAGTGAGGTATAAGTAGCCAAACTCCATTTCCGAATTGCACCAGACTGGGGAGATATGTCATGTCCTAATGACTCCTGTTTAGTACTGTGATTAATGAAATTACTGAAAACTATGGAGGGCGTTTCATTTTTGCAATAACATTGCATCACTGGTACAACTGTTACAAGAGTATTCTGATTGATGACAAGTTCCTCTTATTTTCTGCAACAGTCAACGCCCTTAACTGTAGATTTCTTGGGAATATTAGACATATTTCCAAGTCCTCGATTCAACAAAAGATTGCTTGAGAAGTTTTAGGGGAGCTATTATTGTTTGATATTGATGTATGAGAATTTTCTGAATGGATACCCATGTGGCTCATCAAGTAGATATATTTTTGGAAAATGGAATTTTTGACAGTATATCTTACATTTTAAGACATCTATCAAGAGTGTAGTGGGGTATGGATTTAAATTATTGATATTTTAACTTGTTAGCAATGTATTGCCATCAGGATGTAGACATTTGCGTTACATTGATAACTGGGTCTATCCCAATACCTCTAAATCCAATCAAGATATTCAAATGGATAATATTGGTTGCAACAGCTGTCAATGCTATGTTCACATGATGTATTGGTGATTCAGTATACAATACCCTACTGTGAGTACTGATGTCATACATTACGTCATGATTTTTAAGAGACTGATATGTTTGTCCTAGTTTGTTTGTTGGTTGTTTGGTTAATGCTATAATCAGCAATATTCCAGCTATATGACGGTGGCCTGTAAATAATCAAGTCTTGACCAGACAATCCAGTGATTGATCTCATGAGCATTGATATACGGAATTGACATGCATCAAAGTCAGCAAGCTGATCTTGCTAGTCTCTTCTTACGACAAGCACGGGCTGCTAAAGACCAATTCTAACCCGGATCTTCACGAGCCTTCTCATAGGTATACACAACTCTATAATTAAATGTACTAATTAAGCAAGACGTGGCAGTTGATTTTAATCACAAGGGGGAATATATGTAAGTGATTACTGAACATGGGACTCACACCTGGGAATGTTGTTCAAACATACCGACTTCTGTTTTTCTCGGACGGAAAGTTGGAGAACAGATTAGGAGATACAGAAACGTTTCTGATTTATTCAAAATTTGAAATCTAGTCTTGAAATAACTTTGTTATATCCGGGATGTGCCTCTCAGGGACTCAGTTCCAGCCATCTAAATGTGAAATTACAAGTACAGATGAATCAGTCTGTGACCACAGCTAATATCTTCTAAATCTAGCTGGGAACATTTGTTTATTTGTTTGTTGTTTAACACCACAACAGCAATATTCAGGGATAGAAATTAGCACTAGCCTGCTCGTTCAAACCAGTTGGGATTATGGTAAAGGTACCTGAAGGCAAGTAGAATTTTAAACCTTTTGGAGGTGATGCTGTATTTTATCTCTATTTGGGCTGGTATACTTTCTTGGTTAATTTCTATCCCTCATAGTCCAGTTATATCCTGGACTTTATATTATACCCACTACTTTTTTTACCTTGATAATGTGATATGCATGTAAAGCCCATATCACAAATTACTTAGCAGGCCGATGAAATTTATGAAAATATTCAACCATTTTCACGCACAGCTGTGTGCTGTAAGGGTCATAAACACAGCATCTAATGATATTTAGCCTGCACTCAGTGAACCAGATTTGGATGAATGCTGGGTATTGTTCATTATTCATTGTCTGTTGTTTAATGGCAACTGAAAGTGAAATTCTTTTGGATGTCAGTCTGAAATTACAATCTTCCTTTTTCTGAGGATTTAAACATCAAGTAAATATCTAACGTCATACTCTCATATGGTTGGCCAAACACAGTCTTTTTAGTTGTAGTTTTAAAGTTTCCACTTTGGGCCCAAAACTTTATTTACCTCCTGTTACAAAGATACAGAAATTCTGTTAGAGATATAATACAATTCAATTTGATGTCAAATGTTTTCTTTTTTTGACCAGCCTTCAGTGGCAGTGGGGTAACCAAGGCCTAAAGTGATAAACTATTTGGCAATTTAGCATGGACTATAGAACTGGTGCCAGTATCTGACGCTGGACATATCTAGATCTGTATGAGGGGGCGGTTGGGTAGCCTAGTGGTTAAAGCGTTTGCTCGTCACGCTGAAGACCCAGGTTCAATTCCCGACATGGGTACAATGTGTGAAGCCCATTTATGGTGTCCCACGCCGTAATATTGCTGGAATATTGCTAAAAGCGGCGTAAAACTATATTTACTCACTCACTAGATCTGTATGGAGGCTTATAGTCGGGACCTCGTCTGCAGCGATGTCAGTAAAAGATCCCGAATTGGAATTAACCATATCCCAACTAAACTGTTATAGTTATAACAAAACATTAATGCTTAATATAACATTGTTTCATTAAAAATGCAATGTGTAAGTTCAATGTGAAAATACCCAGTATTAAAAAAAATTGGAACTTAATTGTTTTCCCAATTTTTCCAAAGTTGCCTGACAAGGACAGTTTAGAATCCTAAATACATTCCTGGAGTTAGTGAACAACATTGTGTACAATACATTGTCTTTTTCTATGAGACAGATGTTATCATATAGGGCCAATCAAGAGGGAAATGGAAGCTTGTAGATACAAGTTATTATGTCCAGTTATCTCACCTTTGCCAAGGGTGATAATTGCTATATTTCCCTCTCAGTCATGAGATATGAGACTTTCCCTGCATGTGTATAGCCAGGGAGATGCTGACCTAATCAAGCTCACTTGTGATATTGTAATCATATTGATCATACAGGCAGTTTCTTCCGTGTGGTCTGTCCTCGTTGGCAGCTGTCAACTTTCCTCATGTATGTGTAGGACAGGTACTTTGTTAGTCATGGTTGTTTGTTTGTTTGTTGTTTAACGTCACACCCAGTAATATTCTAGCTATGTGATGGTGGTAAGTAATCCAGTGATTGACATCATGAACATCGATCTATTCAGTTTGGAATGAATGAGTTAATATTGTTTTGCGCCGCATCACTTTTCAAGCTGTTTGTGGTACGCAATTGGGATACGATGACATGCATCAACCAAGTCACACGACCCCGTTTGTAACCTATTATGACTAGCATAGTCGCCTCTTACAACAAGCATAGGTGTGTCAGTGATGTTACCAGGTGCAAAGGTGTTATGGGTCATTAACATCGCCAACTTTTGTTTGGGTTTAAGGTTTCACATTTCCTTCTTGAAATTTTGTTTTGTGTGAAAACAGGAAAGTTTGTGAGAAATTATTTTAATTTTTTTTAATTATTACCTAATTAGTTTCCTTATGTTGAAGTTGTTTTGAATTATTGTCTCAGTTAAGTTGGCATTTGGGGTATTTCAGGGGCAGAATACCATATATGTTGTAAGTGATGACTTAAATGTGGATTAGGTTTTTTCAACCGCTAGGTTTCCTGTAAATGATCAGTCAAATCGCACTGTTTCACTCAAATGATGGGGACACAGATGGGAGAGTTGTCTAAGGTGATGCAATTTGCTGTGCAGAGTTGCGTCCCATGGGCAAGTCAGAAACTAATGGTTGTGGGTTCGAATCCTGGTCCACCCCGATTATGTTTCAGATTTGTCAGTATTTTGTTTTTCAAGGGTTTTACCAAAGTGGTAAACGTCTGAGACCTCCATCACTGCAGGCTTTCCTCCCACATCAAGCTGACAAGCCGTGATGTAACTGGAACATTTAACACCCTCCCTCACACACTCACACACTCACTCACTCTTATAATACACAGACTACACTAATGTGTGTTTCTTTTCTATTCAGGTTGGGGTGATATCAACACCAAGTTATTTTTGGAGACTGTAACATGACTGTCAGTGTTGCAAGATGTTGACATTCTGTGCAACATGACTGTCAGTGTTGCAAGATGTTTGACGTTCTGTTACAGTGTTATTGATGTCTGTTGTTTTGTTGCAGTGTGTCCCTGGAGTGAGTGACCCCTGTGGCGGAGTTGCCGCCGCCACCGCTGCTGCAGACCCCCCGAGTCGCCGCCGCCAATGCAGGGCGTGGATCTCCTGGTGGGCGTGGCTCTGATGGAGGAGGACAGACCGGTGCTACCCGGCGTCAACATCCGCGCCGCAACGCCGGAACGTCTCATCCAGCTCTGCGTTGAAGTCTTCTGTAAGTCACTGGTTTTCGTAGACAATGGCATTGGAACACTTTCAGGATATTGTCAATATTCTTCCATACAATATCATCACTAAATATGAAAAACATTCGTCTAAGTCATCTAAGGCGCTGCGATTCGCTGTGCAGAGTTGCGTCCCTTAGGCACACCAGACACCTATGATTGTTTGAATCCCGGTTCGCCCAGATTATGTTTCTAGGTTTGTCAGCACCATACCCGTGCTCGTGGGTTTCACCGAAGTGGTAAACGTCTGAGACCTGCATCACTTTGGGCTTTCTTCCCACATTAAGCTGACACACCGCGATACAACTGGAATACTGTTAAAAGCGGCGTTTAACCCAACCCAACTCACTCACTAAAATGTTGCTTTCCTGTTATTTTATTAATATGATAATTTCAGCAGCAGTTATCAATTATTTTATTTAACAGAAATAATGCCTGGGAACAGATCGTGTTGTGACACAACTAAAATTCATAATTTTTGTGTCAATTGATAATATTGATAGCTCCTTTAACACACACATGAAATTATGAATAATAATACTTGGTGCAAATTATAAAGTTCAGTGTAAGTGTTTGATGCAGAGATGGGACAGCATTCAGAGGCAGACACTTCAATCTTCATCATGCTCATTTTTGAAACTTATTGCAATGCTGTATGTGTTGTGTTGCAATGTTAACACATGGCAACTTTAGGCATTTTACAGACTAGATATTAATGTAGAGGCTATGAGTGTAGCAGCAATCCTGTTTTTCCTGCTGCATTGTGGCCTTTGAATTAAGTAAAATATCTCACAATACTATTTTAATCTTTCTCAAATATAACACTATTATTCGTTAATCTGTGTTATTAAAGTTACGACCCCCTTTGCGATAAGATCGCTTTGTATCAAGGGCCGTTGACTCCAGATCCAGATCAACTATACACAGTGCTACATTATGACAATGAGCCTTGACTGACTTCCGTGTTTCATATCTAGAGAATAATAATATGTCACTATCAGAATATGAAAGAGGAAGTAGGAGCTCTTATCTGTAGCAAGCTGTGTCAATGTTACCTGGCACAGACAGTGATGTAAATAAGGATGTGTTTACTATGGTGCAGTCCAGTGTGTTGTTTGAGGCTCTGTGTGTGGTGATAGTGAGGGAATGTGCGATTCCTGGAGAGTTGGGTTGTTGTCTGGAGTGGGTGGGGGGTGGCAAGGGGTGTTGTGTGATGGGGGTTGGGTGGCATGGGGTGTTGTGTGATTGGGTGGGGAGGCAAGGGTTGTTGTTTGAAGGGGTTGGGTGGCAAGGGCTGTTGTTTGAGGAGGTGGGGGGGATGAGGGGTGTTGTTTGAAGGGGTTGGTTGGCAAGAGGTGATGGGGGTTGGGTGGCAAGGGCTGTTGTTTGAGGAGGTGAGGGGTGTTGTTTGAAGGGGTTGGGTGGTAAGGGGTGTTGTTTGAGGAGGTGGAGTTGCAAGGGGTGATGGGGGTTGGGTGGCAAGGGCTGTTGTTTGAGGAGGTGTGGTGGTAAGGGGTGTTGTTTGAAGGGGTAGGGTGGCAAGGGCTGTTGTTTGAGGAGGTGAGGGGTGTTGTGCGATGGAGGTTGGGTGGCAAAGGCTGTTGTTTGAGGAGTTTGGGTGGTGAGGGGTGTTGTGCGATGGAGGTTGGGTGGCAAAGGCTGTTGTTTGAGGAGTTTGGGTGGTGAGGGGCGATGTTTGAAGGGGTTGGGTGGCAAGGGTTGTTGTTTGAGGAGTTGAGGTGGCAAGTGGTGTTTGAAGGGGTTGGGTGGTAAGGGGTGCTGTGTGATAGGGTGTCTCCAATCTTGTGGTTTGTGTTGCAGGTGAGGCGGGCCCGTGTGAGCGGCAGGAGGAGTATGCTCGGGTCTTCTACCTCATGCACCAATGGTTCATGAAGTCCGAAGATCTTGCTCAGGCCTTCATAGATCTGTATCCTTCATCAAAGCTCTAATCCAATAATAATAGTCAAATTGTGCAGAGAAGATTTCCAAGAAAATTACTTGGGAAATGAGTGTGCGAGTGAGTATGGTTTTAGGCCGCTTTTAGCAATTTTCCAGCAACATTATGGTGGGGGAGACCAGAAATGGGCTTCACACATTGTACCCATGTCAGGATTCGAACCTGGGTCTTCAGCGTGACAAGCAAACACTTAAACACCTAGGCTACCCGACCGCCCCTCTTGGGAAAAGATGGAACGGGAACAGTTATTTTGATAAGTAGACCATCACAGTAATATTTTACATTGTTCATGCCAATGATGGACATTTGATCACAGGGGACAGTCGGGTAGTCTCGTAGTTAAAGTGTTTGCTCATCATGCTGAGGACCCAGTTCGATTGCCATCTTGGGTACATTGTGTGAAGCCCATTTCTGGTGCCCCCCAGCTAATATTGCTGGAATATTGCTAAAAGCGGCGTAAAACAATACTCACTCACTCACTCACTTATTTGATCACAGAACTAGTGTGAACTCATTAAAGACTGGAATATTGCTAAAAGCGGCAAAAAAACATACTCACTCACTCACTCATAAAAGGTATGTTCACAGATCACCTTAGTCTTCAGTGATTAAAGTAAGACTGTTCAGTTTGACATACAGGAATGATTTTTAAATCTTTTTTGAGTCAATTCTTGTCAGATTGAGAAACTGCTTGTGCACCATAAAATATTATTAACATTTATATGATTGGTGGTAATGTGCAGCGTGTTACTCACTTGGCTGGCCAACAGTAGAGGTACCACAACCTCTCTCCATCTGCACATATATCATCCACCATTATGTTAACATTTTGTATTCTAGATCGTTACTTTAAACAATAGGGATAGATTTTGATCAAAGTTGGTAAGTGGACACTCCCGTTTGAAAACCAGGTCAAGGTCAGATATGATGGATTGAATGTCAGTTCAGTTTCTAGACAGGTTATATGTGCATGTACACGAGTCAAGGTCAATAATCAGCCAAATAGGTCAAAAGTAATGGGCAGTTTGATAATGTTCGTAAGACCCGAGAGATCTTGTCAGCCTTAGAAATTTATTTTGCTTTTTAGAACTGGTCTAGAAGGACTAGTGTAAACCTTATTTTACTGGTCCAAGTTTTGTTGCTTGTCATACTTAAATAGGTTGTCTATGTTTACATTTTCTGTCAGATTACATAAATCCCAATCCAGTTCCAATTTGTAGCGAAATTGAAGCATTGAGAAGTGGTTGAAAATTATTGCCCTCAAATGCTTCAAGTCAATTAAGACTAGCACTATTGGATTTTTGCATATCCCAAACACAATTTAGTAGTCTCTGGCTAGCAGACAAGTATGAATTTTAAAGGCTGTTAGTATTTAGGTGTAAGAGAAAGATGCGTTTTAATGAGGTGAAGGTGTAAGATGTAGAAATATTGCATATAGTTTAGTGTTTATGAAGTGTGCATTATAATGAGGTAAAACTGCAAGATGCGTTAGGTGGAGTAGCACAGTTCACTCAGCAGGCAGATATGAACCAGGTGCACCCAGTCACATTCGCTCATGGAGTGTTTTCTGTGTCAACTATAAAAAGAACCACTTTTATCAGACATGTAATAATGCAGTGAATATGCCTGAATCGATAATGAAGTAGAACAATGAATTATTAACTCCAAACTTTTGTTACAATCTTTACATATCAATATCAAATATCAATTCTGTAGATAAGATGTTAATGTATGTTTCGCATGGTAATGACTAAATATATCCTTTTATTGATCTGCGTGTCATGGTTGATAACACTATATATATGCCTGTGTGGTATTATGTTGATGCTCAGGTCGATAACATTGTTTATGACCATATGGTTCAAGAGTTTATCAAGTCCATGCAAAGCAAAAGTGCAACAAGGATTGCAGTGCCCATCACTATTGTTAGCCGAATACCAACATCATCGTTGCCGTCACGTGAAATGGCACTGGTCTGTCATTGTTGACTTCATGTGAAATGGCACTGGTCTTTCATTGTTGACGTCATGTGAAATGCCACTGGTCTATCATTGTTGACGTCATGTGAAATGGCGCTGGTCTACCATTGTTGACGTCATGTGAAATGGCGCTGGTCTATCATTGTTGAAGTCATGTGTAGTGGCGCTGGTCTATCATTGTTGATGTCATGTGAATGGCACCTGTTTGTCATTGTTGACGTTATGTGAAATGGCGCTGGTCTATCATTGCTGATGTCATGTGAATGACACCTGTTTGTCATTGTTGATGTCATGTGAACACTGTTAGCTTCAAAACATGGTCTGCCATCCTTGATGTCATGTTACAGAGTGAGGGGACACGGATGGCCCAGTCGTCTAAGGCGCCGCGATTCGCTGTGCAGAGTTGCGTCCCTTGGGCACGCCAGAAACCTATGATTGTCGGTTCGAATCCCGGTTCGCCCAGATTATGTTTCTAGGTTTGTCAGCACCATACCCGTGCTCGTGGGTTTCACCGAAGTGATAAACGTCTGAGACCTGCATCACTTCGGGCTTTCCTCCCACATTAAACTGACAAGCCGCGATATAACTGGAATACTGTTAAAAGCGGCGTTAAACTAAACTCACTCACTCACTGTTACAGAGTGACATGCTAAATTATAAACTATGATTTTAAATCTTCAAATTTAGAATATAATTTTAGAAAATAGAAGTTTTTCAAATTTTTCATCCCTTGAATATTTTCTCATTTTGTACATGTTTCACCTGTATAAATAAAAGCATATCTTCATACACACAATGAGTTAGAGGTAACAAGGGACACAACAATGGTCTTACTTCACATCTTTCAAACTTTGTTTAGTGACATCAGTATGACACACATGCTTATGCAGTGGTCTTTATCTCATTGGACATTTCTGGTGTCTCCTGCCGAGATATTGCTGGAATATTGCTAAAAGTGGCGTAAAACCTCACTCACTCACTCACTCACTCTTTGTGGACAAATGCTGATAACATTTTGTCCATCCCCGTGTGTTAAACTCTGGAGTATAATGTGGCCATTCAACAAGGTGACCTTTCTGCACTGCCTGTCATACCTCGTATAATTACCCATAGACTTGTGTGATTGCCATAGCTCTAAGATCACTTTATGTAGTGGGCATTATGTCCTGGTTGATAACACCATATCTCTTATTCTGTTGTATAATTAAATTCAGGAAATATTTGATCAATTGTATTTCTTGGGAGAACTCTTTGTGTTGTTAATTTACCATGTATTGATTGGATTTGGGATTTGATAGTGAAAATAATAATTGTTTGTCAATCAATCACCACCTGGCAGCTGGCGCCAGGTTTGACCACAGGCACATGTGACACAGAAAAAACCTTTGTTTACATAATTAGTGTCTCTGTGTCAGCTGTGACACATTTCTATGAAAAGCAACGAACTAACATACTTACATTCGGTAATGGAGAAGAGAGTTTTGTTGAAATCTGAAATGGAAAAAAGTAACTGAGCATTTTGGACTAAGTGCATGAGACCTTATATCAGGATGTGTTTGCAATTGATTGTAGTCTCTTTGTAAACTTTTATGTTCTTAATATTTTCTCTAATACTCACAGGAGGTACAATGTGTGAAGCCCATTTCTGGTGTCCTCCTCCCCCCCCCCTGCCGTGATATTGTTGGAATATTGGTATAAGCGGCGTAAAACCCATCTTCCTGAGGCAAAAGAGTTTACTGACTTTAAAAGTCCAGTTTCCACCCTTGCCGAACTAGGCTAGAATTCCTGGGCTCAATCGTAGCGCCACCAGTGGCTATTACCATTTATGTCCCATCTAAGCCTCTCCTATGGACCAATAAGATTCCACCTCTCGTATCACTTGCATTTGCTTCACCCAAAATGGTGGCGCCCAGTCAGGACGATCTGATCGATAATCAAGATCTATATTGTGATAAAACGTCACCGTGAAATGCATCAAATCACGTGAGCACCTTGATTAAAAACATGAAAAGATTTGGAAAATAACTGTTTACAACGAGTTGGCATTGCACATGCTTTGCAAATCCTGCAATAGACAGAAATCTGCACAACAGTTTACGAACCGGATTTTGATTTCAGTGCGTGATTTTGATTGGACTATGCATAGACTCGTTAGTCCAGCCAAAATGTAACTCCATAATACGAGCCTAGTTCGGCAAGGGTGGAAACTGGACTTTTATAGTCAGTTAACTCTCTTGCCTCGGGAAGATGCGTAAAACCTCACTCACTCTAATACTCAAAAGGCTTTTGAAGCTGAACTTCACAATGATGATCAAAACTAGCATCATTAAAGTTGCACTCACAATTCTACTCAGTTATTAAGATTGATTAAGTCATTAAGCATGGCTGCCATGGAAGCCTTATTTAAAATGCCATTTTATTCCCTTGCTAGTTGGGTTATACAGATGTTAATGTGTGGTGGTTAGATCAGAATTTAGCAGTTGTAAGTATGTTTCTATTTTTTGTAGCCGTAATTTGAAGTTTTAGTCGTGACCTTTGACAAGAGAACACAACCAAGCATTGGTGTCGTTTGGTGTGTTCTTGCAAAATCTGGAGACTCAGGGTTATTTCTCAAAATGTCATTGTGCTTCATTTTGAATGTCCGTCATTGACATATGACTTCAAGTAGCCTTTTAAGTCCAGCTAAACTCTTGCTAAACTCTTGTCGTAGTGGTACCTACTTTAGACTTGGACTGTATTGTAAATGTGAATTTATTGTGAGTGAGTGAGTTTAATGCTGCTTTGAACAGTATTCCAGTACCATATTATGGCGTGTCAGCTTAATGTGAGAGGAAAGTGATGCAGGTCTCAGACTTTTACCACTTTGGTGAAACCCATTTGTTTCTTGAAACATTTGAAATCAAAATATGTGTTATTGAAGACTATGGTTGTACTTCATTTTTGCAAATACCCTTAACACTTAATCAGTTACCAGGGTTGCGATGAAACGATCTCGTGTGATGTGGCAGCCTGTCATCACCTTCCCACAGTCCAACAGTGTCCCATACAGCAATACAAGGCCAAAATATGTCAGGCTGTCAGGTAACTTGTCACTGTGTCTATCGTATTCCAGTATTAGCTTACAGTGTCCCATAGAGCGATACCAGGTGAAGGTCGGTATCCTTCAGTGTCCCACACAGCAATACAAGGTGAAGGTCGGTATTCTTCAGTGTCCCACACAGCAATACAAGGTGAAGGTCGGTATCCTTCGGTGTCCCATAGAGCAGTACAAGGTGAAGGTCGGTATCCTTCAGTGTCCCATAGAGCAATACAAGGTGAAGGTCGGTATCCTTTAGTGTCCCATAGAGCAATACAAGGTGAAGGTCGGTATCCTTCAGTGTCCCACACAGCAATACAAGGTGAAGGTCGGTATCCTTCAGTGTCCCATAGAGCAATTCAAGGTGAAGGTCGGTATTCTTCAGTGTCCCACACAGCAATACAAGGTGAGTGTCGGTATCCTTCAGTGTCCCACACAGCAATACAAAGTGAAGGTCAGTATTCTACGATATCTTCACCAGTAAGTCAATGACTTTTATAGTTCACCTGAAACCTGAAACTTGCTGCTTATTGTGCCCAAACCGGTTTGTTGACTGTTGGACACGTTGGCTTTTCTCACTTTCGATGCTTGTAACAAAGTTCCACATTCTTCAGAAGCTACAATGAAACTCGGATGACTGGTATTTTGACCAGTGTCATAATTATTTTCATTGTGGAGCATTTTTCACCTGGAGTTTAAATTTCAGTTCATGTGGTTAGTGATATTTGTGAAGTCTTTGTCATTGATATGCTCTAGGCACAACCTGTTGAAAAACAATCAATATTTCAGCTGGTGCCTTGAGTTCAAACTGTTTGAGATTGACACATAATCCCATGCGCTAGTTGAAATGTAATGTCTATTACATAGTGGCCTTCATCTCTGACAAATAGGACCAGTGAAGATTTGGGGTAGAGTAGGTCTTCAGGAACCCATTCTTGCTGTCAAAGGCGACTTATGCTTGTCGTAAGAAGCTGCTAACGGGACCCGATGGTCAGACTGGCTGACTTGGTCGATGCATGTCGTATCCCAATTGTGTAGATCGATGCTCATGATATCAATCACTGGATTATCTGGTCCAGACTCGATTATTTACAGACCGCCGTCATATAGCTGGAATATTGCTGAGTGCAGCATTTAACAACAAACAAACAAAAAACAAAATCAGACAAATAGAGTTTAACAGGTAACTCATCAGAAAACAAGTGAGCAATGTTTGGCTTTCCACACCACATTCTGACATAGTTTTGACAAGGAAGTGTCCTCTGCATTATCTGTGAGACACAACGATAGTCCAGACTTGGTGTTTGTCTTCTGTTTCCCCCGGGGCGGTCGGGTAGCCTAGTGGTTAAAGCGTGCGCTCGTCACGCCGAAGACCCGGGTTCGATTCACGACATGGGTACTATGTGTGAAGCCCATTTCTGGTGTCCCCGCCGTGATATTGCGCGAATATTGCTAAAAGCGGCGTAAAACCATACTCACTCACTCTGTTTCTCCCAGACCAATTATTTTTGTTTTATGGATTCAGCAGCAGACACAAAATAATCAAAATAGCATGTTGTGTGGCAAGTGTGCCTTTTTTCTAATCCAAGCATACAAGAGGAATTGTTTGACTTAACCTTTTTGACAAAAAGTAAACAGACTTGCAATGAACTGGTATTAAAAAATATGACGCTTAGGATTGCAAGGGAGATAATCTCCTTTTGAGTATGTGTCCATTATTCAGGCCTGAGTTTATCAGCTTTAGCACTACTGTGGATGTATTTGTGTTGTTTGCAGATATTGGATACGGCACTTCCCTGTTCATTTTGATCTAGACGCACGATTGGTCAAAGCTGTTGAACAGCTTGGATGTCTCCTCCAATCAGAAGGCAATGTTCAGCTCAAGGAACTCATTGATTTGTCCAAAGTGTGAGTTAATAACATTCATAAATCAAAATGGTCTGCAATTTCCAGACTTGAGTGACATTAGCGTTAATTAGAATTGTGTTGTTTCTTGATTGGTTTTGGTTTTGTCCGAAGGATGTTTAATGAAGTTATTTTTCTGATTTCATCTCTGTTTTTGAATTATCTGTTTTTCAAATTATCTTGAAGAAACAGTTGATATTCTGCAACTATTTTATTTTCAGAAGGGACAGATGTTGCTTGTGGGAGTGTATTCACTGTGAATGTCAAACTATGTCACTAAACTGTGTGTGATTTAGATATTGTTGGTTTTGAACAAAGTTAGGGTATTAAGGGGGACAATTTTATATCCTGGATCTGTGTCTCTCTCCCCCCCCCCCCCCCCCCCCCAAAAAAAATAAATCTGTTCATGAAAAAAATATTTTGCATCATTTCCATGGAATTGTGTGTTTGACTGTAGGTGTTGTTTGACATTGTTATGATGATGTGATTGTAACCACAGAACCCTACTTATCTGGAAACCTGCCTAAAGGACAAATTTTATGAAAAATGAAAAAATAGTTTATGAAATGCTCCGCTTATGTGGACATCCAGTTTCTGGAACTGGATAGTGAATTACACTAACCAACAAGGCAGTTGCACACTATTGTGGATCACATTCCAGATAACACCAATGTATGACGATGTTTGTTTAGTAGGTCGACATACGGCAGCCAATATCGAAGGGGTTGGGCAGCCTTTGATCAGTGTGGATTATGATTCTGTTTGGAATGATAAACCGGCTATGAATCCAATTATTATTTGGCATAATTGTCAATTAGGAAATTTACACTGATTTGATGGCTTTCAAAACAAGAAGACCTCTTCCATGATTGGTTGTTTGCCTTTGACAGGCAGATGTGGTAACATGGCAACAATTCTAAAAAGAGAATGTGTGTGTGTGTGTAAGTTAGCTTTTTGTTGTGTAGTTAAACACCCTTGTGTCGAACTTTGATGTGTCAAAATTACGTTTGTCTTGAAGTTAAAGCTTGGTCCCAGTGTATTCCTTTATTATTCATCGTTTTTGGTTGTGTTGAACCTCGTATAACTTATTCACGTAGGTCCCGTCAACTTCGACACAATGGTGTTTGACTATATGGTTTTTGAGTTGGTAGGGGAACTAACTCTGGTCAGTTTACTTAGTGATTTATCTATCCCGTAGTTTGTTTATCCAGATGATTCCATGAAATAGGCAACTCTCTTGATAAGTGGGCTTCCACAGTTTAGAAAATTTCTGTGTTGATATTTTCAATGTCTGTTTCAGACCTTCTTATGACTGGATGAGGAATATGTCTGTTCGTCAGCCGTCCCGGAAACATTCGCGTAAAGTGTCACTTGTCTTCAATCATTTAGAGCCAGATGAGTTAGCAGAACAGCTGACGTATCTTGAGTTTAAGGCGTTTAGGAGAATTCATGTGAGTTGGACATTTTTACCTATTTCTTAATTTTATTGAAGCAAGGATTTAGCAGATGAAGCAAAAACATTTTGTTGACTTTACACCTTCAGCCTTTCTTGATAGTGTAGAGTAAGGGGAGGTAACTAGTGTTCCCATACATGGATGGACAGTGTTCGGGAGATAACTCTAAAATATATGGCAGACGTAGGGTATGTGTTGCTAGGTAAGCGGGTGCACGGTAAGAATAGATAGAAGGAGAGGGCAGTTAGACCATTAGGACAGTTTGATTTCTACAGTAATGGAATAAAGACGTGTGTTGATTGTAACAGCGACTTGCGTGTGTTCTCTGGGAAAGATTGATGATTACAATATTAAGGGCTCCCCGCCCTATGGGACTATGGGACTATGGGACCAGTGTGGGTGTTCGGGGCAGAATAGGTCCACAGGCCGGTCTACTCTGATTTTAGAATAGATACTTTTGTTTACAAACAAGAAAAGTCTGCTCACGTGATATGCAAATTAGCTTGTTGCAGTGGTGTAATGCTGTCATCACTGCACTGGAGGTGAACTGTTTCAGTTATTGAATGTAAATTTCCTGTTTGTCATTGCCTTATGTATCGGCACTTTTCATTGGCTAAAAGTCCAAAATGGTCCAATCTGAATCGAGCTTACACATGCTTACACATATAACCGTAATTTGGACAATGTCCAGTGGTTCTTTTAATGGATCAAGTGGATCACCGATTACTTGGTTACTAGGATATAGTCCGATGGCATGGGTTGTTGCTCATAATGTCCGTCCCTGGATTTTCTGGTCCAGACTTGAATATGCCATGATATTGCAGCCTGTGGAATTCAGCTGCAGATCACACTCAGCCAATGCCTACCGTATTTGACGTAATGAGCGCCCACGGTGACATTTGCTAAGATACTGGCTAGTGAACAATCCCAGTTACCATCCCTTCCAATTGATCAATGTACACAAGACTTATTTATTCGCGTATAATACGCACTCATGTGTTATATGCACCCTTAATTATGGTCAATTAAATTATGGAAAAATATATCTGTCGTACATAAATATTTCAGCATAAATAACAATATTTATCTTTCAACTATTTTCCACCAAAATAATATTCTAATAAGAGCCCCCTATTTCTAATTTTGAGAGCGCCCTGGGCGCTTATTATGTCGAATACAGTATTTCTGATGTATGGAGGCTGCATTATCGTAGCTTGGTACCATATGTCCACACACTCAATCTCTGTTCAATACAGTGAGGAACTTAGTATGATTATGTACCACTTAAGATTGCATCACACATTGTGTGATGTTGGGGTCAACCCAGGTCCATGTCCTCTAGACTTCCACTTTCTCTACTGATGCCAGATTGTTTCCATGGCCATCCTTAACGAAACCCCTGTACATGCACAGTTTTCAGATTTCAAGAACTATGCAGTGACAGCCTCTCTGAAGGAGAACCCCAAGTTGGAGCGATCAATAGCGTTATTCAACGGCCTTTCCCAGTGGGTCCAGTGCATGGTTCTCAGCAAAACTACACCTCAACAGAGAGCTGATGTCATCATTAAGTTTGTCAATGTGGCCAAGGTGGGTCAGCTATTTCCTTGGTTTCTGATTTTTATGCTTATATTTTGTTGGCAGGTTTTGACAAAATGTTGGTTCAAATTCCTAATCTGTGGTTATCCACAGTCAAGTCTTGTTAATCCGACACTCGTTAATCCGACAATCGGCTTTACCCGACACAAATGATGGGAACAGATTAGATCAGTGCTATTTAGACCCGTTAATCCGACAGTCTCGCACTCCGACTCCGACACACCTAATTTGCAACGAATTGCTGAAATCAGTCTCGTTAATCTGACACAGTGATCAGCGTACTCCGCGGTCATCTGCCTGCGAGTACACAGCCCCGTGTTTTGATGCAAGACGAGTCGGCCAGTAGCTGCATATTTCAACTTGCTTAACAATAAACAATTACAGCTTTTAAAAAACAAAACAGGATTAATCACATGCATGCCTAGATTCCTAGACTCAACAATATGAATTTCATTTTTCATTTTCCTACGTGTTCGTATCGTTATCTATCGTGTAGTTGTCCAATTTTCAATCACAAACGTTTATTCTACCTAATTTTATTTTTCCGACATACTCGTTAATCCGACATAATCATATGCAACCAACAATGTCGGATTAACGGGACTTGATTGTATATGTATTTCCTTTTCTCCTACCGCAGGCATACAGATTAAATCAAAATTCAAGGAAAGCCCGAACATGCTTACATTCTAGTTTGTTTCAAGTAAAATGTCGTCTGCTGTTTTAACTTGGTAGACATTGCATGTGATGGAAGGACATAAGAGGGATTCATTGTCTGAAATGTTTTCAGAATTTTAAGTTGCCAACCACTCGATCATCTTTGAAACTGACATCCATTGAGTTCACATCGTCCTGAAGTAAACTACTTTATTAAACCTCCATGTCTGAATGATGAGATCTGATTGGTCCACGTGATCTTGATAAATACTTTGTATCCCGGCTTGGAGGGGAATATATTTCTCAGCGGGGGAATAAATCTTTTATACCCCGGTACGGGCAAGTCAGGCTGCACATGGATTTCTGAGAGGCAGAATAAATCCTTTATACCTGCTTCAAAGCAAAAAGCCGCACGCTTTTGCCGAGTCAATAGAAGTCAATGACCTCAGCTCAGTTGAACAGCTGTTTTCTATCAATTTTGACCTTGTTTGAATTCTTTTACAGTGTCATATTTAAACATGTCAGTAAGATAAATTCATTGCAGCAGGATCACGAGGGGTACATGGGGTTTTATGCATCCCTCGTGGTATAAAACCTCACGGTGATGCAGAAGACTTCATGTACCCCTCGTGATCCTGCTACAACTTATATTGCATACTAAAGGGTGTATTTGCTGAGATAGCTGCTAGTTTGCTACCCCGGAGTGCTGTATCTGTTCACAGAGGCTGCGGGTACTACAGAACTTCAACACACTGATGGCTATTGTTGGAGGCCTCACTCACAGCGCACTGGCGAGACTCTCCAAAACTAATGCATGTCTGCCCTCAGAAACACACAAGGTAAACTGTCGTGATATAATGTCTGGATGGCTCCATTTAATCCCCAGTAAATGTCTGCAAAAATATTTCTTTTTCGTTTGAATTTGTCCTCTCCTAGATTTGTTTATACCTTGGAACTCGAGACATAGATTTCAGTAAATTGATACTTGAGTTTTCTTATATTATTAATTAAAATCTGACTGGCTTGTTCCATTACTTGATGCAAGAGTAGCCATGTTGTAACAACATCGGGGATTCCTCCTCATACATAGCCTAGTGTGACATCATTGTGACGACATTGTTAATCTTATCATGTAGATATTTTGAAATTGAGTGATTTACTGTGTCAAGCTTGATGTGAAATTTCAATGTTTTCTCTCCTCTCTTTCCAGATTTTAATAGAGTACACAGAACTGCTGTCTTCAAATAACAACTTCAGTAATTACAGGAAAATATATCACCAAGCAACAGGCTTTAAGATACCAATCTTGTAAGTACACACTTCCCTGTCTTCACCACAGAAGTACATCTACCGTACACCTACACATAGCCTAGCCTATGGCGTGACACGTCTCTGTCAAACCCTTATAGATACCAATAGTGAAGTGAGGATCTGCTGAACTGGCTGTAGAATTTAATTTCTCAAGTTCTATAATCAATCTATTTAGGCAACTGATACTGATACCATGATGTTGGAAGACCTACTGAAAGTGACTTGCTTCATGTTGTGCTTCAGGTTTGAATATTTATGTCTGCCTGATGTTTGTGGTAGGGAGCACAGATGGCCTAATGGTTTAAGATGCCCAAATTTGCAAGTGAATTTTAACTTTTTCACATAAGCCTTGCCAGGGAGATAACTCTTCCATGCCTGTTGCTACAACTTGTTAATGTTGTAGGAGGCATGCCCAAATGTTTGTTTTTTTGCAATGTCCTAAGTGGCTCTAATTTGTCTGCAGAAAGTGCAGCAGATGACATGATGTTAAAAGTTGTGAAAAATGTGAATATGTTTTGTACATGTACCAACCCAATCCGCCCTGAATTTTTTCGGATGTAATTTGTTAAAATAGAGTTTGGTCATTAAATGACGGTCATTTACCCGGAAGTTAGATTTGGTTATTCTTTGCATGTTTATGTAACTGTTGTGCATAGTGTAACTGAAATGGTAATGAAGCTGATGGTTTCTCTCCAGGGGGGTCCACTTGAAAGATCTCATCTCTCTGCACACGGCTCTCCCCGACAAGGTCGAAGGCAACCTCGTCAACTTCCGCAAGATGGCTCAACTCTCCCTCATCCTCACCGAGCTCACGCGCCTACAACGACAAGACAGCGACCCTGTTGATGCCAACATGGACTTAGTGAATACTTTGAGAGTAAGTAGCAAGATTTCCGTGACATGATGTTGTCTCAAGTTTCATGGTAGGGGGCCTAATAATGCAATCCTAGTGTTGAGACCTAAATTCTTTGACATTGACACAGGACATAATTTGGTCTGTGCCTGGTACAGGTACTTTTGACATTGACAAATGCTGTAAGATTTTACATTGAAATGTGATATACAACAGTACAGTTGGTACAATGTTTGAGACCCGTGAAGATCCGGGGTAGAATAGGTCTTCAGGAACCCATGCTTGCCATAAAAGGCAACTATGCTAGTCGTTAACAGTGACTAACGGGATCGGGTTGTCAGACTCGCTGACTTGGTTGATGCATGTCATCGATCCCAAATGTGTTGATCGATGCTTATGATGTCAATCACTGGATTGTCGGGTCCAGACTCGTTTATTCACAGACCTCTGTCATATAGCTGGAATATTGCTGAGTGTGGCGTAAAACAACCAACCAACCAACCAACCAACAATGTTTGAGCCTATCTTCACTGTCTGTCACTGCTGAAAGCTGCATATATCCCTACTGACTTATTCATGGGTATACCACCTCCCTGGTCTGCTGGTTAGAGCGTCTGCAAGGAGAGCGGAAAGTCAGTGGTTCGATCAATACGCTTAATACCAAAAGATGTTTAAAGATGGTACTTGTTGTTTCCTGCCTGGCACTCAGCATTAAGGGTATGACTTGTACAAGCAGTGATGCACATGCGTGCATTCTTGTCATTATCTAAGTGCAATAATCGTGCAAACGATGTTAAACCCCATGTCACTGAGTAAGCACCTGTCCGGTCTGTTTAACTGATCAGCACTGATCCACAGGCTTCAGTTTACAGAGTAGGAGTGTTCTTGACATTATCACAGACCCATCTCCAGCAAACTCATTCTGTAGGCAGGATACCTGGTACAATGTTGATGTCCGTGTTTCTCTCCTCCAGTTGTCCCTGGACCTCCATTACACAGAGGATGAGATATATGAGCTGTCTCTGGCCCGGGAACCCAGGGGATCCGTGTCCTCGGTGAGTAGCAACACACAACACGTGGAGTTGTCAGGGAAATAGTTTGTAGCAACACACAACACGTGGAGTTGTCAGGGAAATAGCTTGTAGCGACACACAACACATGGAGTTGTCAGGGAAATAGTTTGTAGCTACACACAACACATGGAGTTGTCAGGGAAATAGTTTGTAGCAACACGTAGAGTTGTCAGGGAAGTAGTTTGTAGCAACACGCAACATTGAAGATGTCAGAGAAATAGTTTGTAGCAACACACAACACATGGAGTTGTCAGGGAAATAGTTTGTAGCTACACACAACACATGGAGTTGTCAGGGAAATAGTTTGTAGCAACACGTAGAGTTGTCAGGGAAGTAGTTTGTAGCAACACGCAACATTGAAGATGTCAGAGAAATAGTTTGTAGCAACACACAACACATGGAGTTGTCAGGGAAATAGTTTGTAGCAACACACAACACGTGGAGTTGTCAGGGAAATAGTTTGTAGCAACACACAACATGTGGAGTTGTCAGGGAAATAGTTTGTAGCTACACACAACACATGGAGTTGTCAGGGAAATAGTTTGTAGCAACACACAACACATGGAGTTGTCAGGGAAATAGTTTGTAGCAACACAACACGTTGAGGTTTCAGGGTAATTGTTTCAGTTGTCAGGGAGGCGGTAGCAACAAATGATATCTGTATATGCCTGGGAAAGTTTTTTTTCGTATTAGAGACAATATTTTTGGATATGTTTTGTAAGAATTTAAATTTAATGGGTGAAAATCTTTATTAAATATTTATCACTACTAAAGGGAAATGCTACATGTTGACTTTGTATTGTGTGTGAAAAAAGTCATAATCAGCATTATTTATGTATTAAATTTTTCAAGTATTTACAAGAAATGGTTTCTCTTCTAGCCAACAACACCGACTAAGCCCGTAGTGTTTGCAGACTGGGTTGCCGGAGTTAAGCCCCCTGATCCCACCACCATCAACAAACATGTCCACGACATGGTGGAGGTAGGTGGCGCATTTGTCTCACTGACATTCCCTCCGTGTTTGCAATCAGTTGCATTTCATTATTGATCATTGTTAATTATAAGTTTGATCAAACTGATAAGTATTAGAATATTATAGATTATTTATAATTTGTCTGTATTCAGACTATAACAGAAGCTTATGTTGTTATTAGCATGATGAATTTTTGTGTAATTCCTACTGGTACTGTTAAGATAAATAGTGTTTCAACCATTATTATCAACATTGAATATTTGATAACATTTTCTCAACAATGGACACTTACAATCTGCATCAGTTAAGTGTAAATCCATCGCTGATAATAATGATACGGAAATACTGTTTTGTTACTGACAGTAAGGGTATGCGGTATTATTGGTATGTTGGTAAATTGAGGTTCATTCTTTGCACGATACACTTTACCCATCATTGAAGCAGTATACTGTACCCATCATTGAAGCAGTATACTGTACCCATCATTAAAGCAAGGTACCCATCATTGAAGCAGTATACTGTACCCATCATTAAAGCAAGGTACCCATCATTGAAGCAGTATACTGTACCTATCATTGAAGCAGTATACTGTACCCATCATTGAAGCAGTATACTGTACCTATCATTGATGCAGTATACTGTACCTATGATTGAAGCAGTACACTGTACCCATCATTGAAGCAGTATACTGTACTCATTATTGATGTGAGGTACCCATCATTGAAGCAGTATACTGTACCCATCATTGAAGCAAGGTACCCATCATTGAAGCAGTATACTGTACCCATCATTAAAGCAAGGTACCCATCATTGAAGCAGTATACTGTACCTATGATTGAAGCAGTATACTGTACCTATGATTGAAGCAGTATACTGTACCTATGATTGAAGCAGTATCCTGTATCTAAGATTGAAGCAGTCTATTGAAGCAGTATACTGTACCTATCATTGAAGCAGTATACTGTACCCATCATTGAAGCAGTATAGCCATCTGTAAAGAGCACTCGTCTATGAAGTCACGTCCACAAGGTTGAAGGTACTAATCATTTAAGGACTCTCATTTCATTTCAGGCTGTGTACAAAAACTATGACCATGACAGAGATGGGTTTATTTCTCACGCTGAATTTGAGGCCATCGCTGGCAACTTCCCTTTCATTGATTCCTTCTGTGTGCTGGACGCCGATCAGTAAGTCACAGGGGGTTGTTGTACATCACACAACAGAATGAACTGTGAAGAGAGTATGACAATAGGAGCATAAGGCTAAAAAAAATAATACCCTTGGTTCTCAGGCACCACCTGCATCATCTTTTCGCCACACGTTTCATTCTTATTTCCATTTTTTTTAAAAAGCCCAAAATCCTTAAGTATTCCCAGTCCAACGGTAATCAAATGTTGTATTCCAGTATTTTACTCATCAAGGAATACATTTATAAAGGCAGGCCCTTTCCCACTACTGTTTATTTGGTTACACATCTGTTTATTTGGTTACACATCTGTTTATTTGGTTACACATCTGTTTATTTGGTTACATACTAGTTTGAACAACCCAAAAAAAACAACAACAAAAACACCGCCCACATGCCCTATATTTTCAAAAGCCATGGTCTGAGAACCAATTATTTTATTTTTTATGCCTAACATATTGACAGAAAAATGCTGCTCAAAATAAGGCATCAGTGATGAAGGAAACGTTTAGGACTCTAAGGATCATGTCATGTCTGTCAACTAGCTTTTTATGTGAGTAAATGACATGCAGTGACAACTGTCAAGTTATTCAAATGACCAGTTGAAAAGTAAATCAATTCCATGTCTGTTGATGAATGTGCCCTAGAGCTGATTGGTTGACACTGGATATGGACTTTGTGTTCACATTGACACATTGAGTGTTCTGTGTTGTAGAGATGGAATGATAAGCAAGGAGGAAATGAAAACATACTTCATCCGAGCCAATTGCCATGCTGTGCGCAGTAGTTTCAAACACGCCTTCCACGAAACCACATACTTCAAACCTACCTTCTGTATCCACTGTACTGGGCTGGTGAGTCAACTGTCTGTACTTGTATGTCGGGAGTATGGACACTTGTATGTCGGGAATATGGACACTTGTATGTCGGAAATATGGACACTTGTATATGTCGGGAGTATGGACACTTGTTTGTCGAGGATTATGAACACCGTATGTCGGGAATATGGACACTTGTATGTCGAGGAAAATGGACACTTGTCTATGTTGGGGAATATGAACACTTGTATGTGGGGGAATATGGACACTGTCCTGTATATGTTGGGGAATATTGACACTTATATGTGGAGGAATATGGACACTTGTATGTGGAGGAATATGGACACTTGTATGTGGGGGAATATGGACACTGTCCTGTATATATTGGGGAATATGGACACTTGTATGTGGAGGAATATGGACACTTGTATGTGGAGGAATATGGACACTTGTATGTTGAGGAATATGGACACTTGTATGTCGAGGAATATGGACACTGTCTTGTCTATGTTAGGGACTATGGGCAGTTGCAACTGTAGTCCGCTAGTGTTGAGACAGTTGACACTTCTCACTGCGTTTGCATCTATGCTGCACATCAGATCATGGACCTATTTATTGAATTTCCTTTTCTTACACCCTGGAATATAGATACATGTATTTTATATTACGGAATTAACAGTGTCTACAGAATATTTGAGATTTTTGCCTGTCACACCCGAGAGTATTTCTGATTGTAACCATGGTAACTGTCTTCTTGCAGCTGTGGGGGTTAATCAAGCAGGGCTGGAAATGTAAAGGTAGGTTGTATGTACATACATTTACAGGAATTATGTTTTCCATGCAGACCATAAACAAATTATTTGAGATACTTGAAGTGACTCTTGCATGTACTTTCATGCCTATATCTATCTTTTGTACTAATAGGCCACTCTGAATGCTGTTTTAACATGGAATTTTTTGCTTGTGTTTAACTGTCTTCAATAAATAAAAATGTTCATGTATTGATGGATTTAAAATCATGAAACTGTGATATGTCGTTCACTCATGTCTCGCCTATGTTTCCAGACTGTGCAATCAATGCCCACAAACACTGCAAGGACTTGGTGGTGATGGAGTGTCGGAGCAAGGGACATAGGAGGACAGAGTCCATGTCGAACGGTAGGCGACCCATCAGTATACCCTCACTCACCAGTGGCTACCCACAAGTACACCCTCAACCCTCACTCACCAGTGGCTACCCACAAGTATACCCTCTACCCTCAATCACCAGTGGCCACCCACAAGTATACCCTCAACCCTCTATCACCAGTGGCTACCCACAAGTATACCCTCAACCCTCTATCACCAGTGGCCACCCACAAGTATACCCTCAACCCTCAATCACCAGTGGCCACCCACAAGTATACCCTCAACCCTCTATCACCAGTGGCCACCCACAAGTACACCCTCAACCCTCACTCACCAGTGGCTACCCATAAGTATACCCTCAACCCTCAATCACCAGTGGCTACCCACAAGTATACCCTCAACACTCAATCACCAGTGGCCACCCACAAGTATACCCTCAACACTCAATCACCAGTGGCTACCCATAAGTATACCCTCAACACTCACTCACCAGTGGCCACCCACAAGTACACCCTCAACCCTCACTCACCAGTGGCCACCCACAAGTACACCCTCAACCCTCACTCACCAGTGGCTACCCACAAGTATACCCTCAACACTCAATCACCAGTGGCCACCCACAAGTATACCCTCAACACTCAATCACCAGTGGCTACCCATAAGTATACCCTCAACACTCAATCACCAGTGGCCACCCACAAGTATACCCTCAACACTCAATCACCAGTGGCTACCCATAAGTACACCCTCAACCCTCACTCACCAGTGGCTACCCATAAGTATACCCTCAACCCTCACTCACCAGTGGCGTAGCTACGACATAGCACAAAACCCGTGAATATCGGGTTAGAATAGGTCCTCGGGAACCCATGCTTGCTGTAAAAGGCGACTGTGCTTGTCGTAAGAGACGACAAACAGGATTGAGTGGTCAGGGTTGCAGACTTGGTTGATGCATGTCATCATATCCCAATAGTGTGGATTGATGCTCATGATGTTAATCACTAGAATATTGCTGCGTGCAGCGTTAAACAACAAACAAAAAACGTAGCACATAAAAATGAGTGCTTGAAATCGTTTAAAAAAGATAACATGAAGGTTTTAAAAAGTACCATAGTGTGTTTTTCTTTCAGTCGTTTGTCAGAATTACCTGTGTGAAACTTGTCATTGATGAGTGTATGGATGTTGATGTGCTTGTTGCCATAGTTTCCGAGGACGTCTGGGGTTGGTCACAAGGGTCAAACTGTTAAGTCCAGAATGTGGTAGAGGTATCTTTGTGATATCTTTGTACAGACCTGCTTGTGTTTAGTGTGTGTTTGTTAAGTGTTTATGAATAATGTACTGTAACGTTTTTGCTTACAATTTGATTTGCCTTAGCCACACCTTTGCTCACAACGTCACCCCAGATATACATACTCACTTTATTGTTTATATAGGTGTACACCATCATGTTCATACTTCATGTTTATGTCTGACCTCCAGGTGTCGGGCCACATGACTTGACCTTAACGGCAAAATGGAAAATCTCCCAGCGTCACCGCAGAGCTCAAAACCTAAGCGCTAACCCCTCCCCACAACCTGAAATCCGAGTACTGCGTGAAGGTCGTCAGAGGTCTCACAGTGAGAGCCAGGACGGAGAGTTCTATGAGGGGAAGCCACTGATCTATGAGAGATTGATCAAAGCGGAAGAGGTAAGCCCCTGCCCGTGTTTGCTTGTCTGACGTGTGCTCCACTAGCTCTATGTGCGTTCACTGTTCTATAAGGTGATTATGTTTGTTAGTTGGTTTATGGAATTTTATTTTGTTCTCATAACCCCAGTTGGAAAAAAATTGAAAATCTGAACTGCACCCACAGGCACATGGACGTCGCCATTTTCCCGCCTAAATGACTACTATCAAAGGGCTGTAACTCTTTTTTGTCTATTTTGCGGTAATCACTTAGCTATGTATTTCAAATTTTGTAATGAAATCCCTATTCAATGCAAACTAACTTATTTTTTCTCTTTTTTTTCCGTTAGAATTTGCGGTATTAACAAAATATTTTTAAAATGTCATCGCAATTTTATTTTCATTTTGCTATTTTTCATGTTGGATCCGTAAACTGACAAGAAACTGAATCACCTAATAGTTCCAATATACTGCTTGTGTACAATGCCTTCTTCATTATGCCATTATGCCATGTATAATGTGTAACATGTCTGGTACAAGTTGTACTCGGGTTGAGTGGAGGTGTGGCTGCCCCACATGGTGTAACACTCACTGAGGTGATCCTCCCCTTCCTACCAGTAGTTGAGTGTAGTGTACATCATGTCTCGGTAGTGATCAGAGTGGAGGTGTGGCTGCCCCACATGGTGTAACACACACTGAGGTGATCCTCCCCTTCCTACCAGTAGTTGAGTGTAGTGTACATCATGTCTCGGTAGTGATCAGAGTGGAGGTGTGGCTGCCCCACATGGTGTAACACACACTGAGGTGATCCTCCCCTTCCTACCAGTAGTTGAGTGTAGTGTACATCATGTCTCGGTAGTGATCAGAGTGGAGGTGTGGCTGCCCCACATGGTGTAACACACACTGAGGTGATCCTCCCCTTCCTACCAGTAGTTGAGTGTAGTGTACATCATGTCTCGGTAGTGATCAGAGTGGAGGTGCGGCTTCCCCACATGGTGTAACACACACTGAGGTGATCCTCCCCTTCCTACCAGTAGTTGAGTGTAGTGTACATCATGTCTCGGTACTGATCAGAGTGGAGGTGCGGCTTCCCCACATGGTGTAACACACACTGAGGTGATCCTCCCCTTCCTACCAGTAGTTGAGTGTAGTGTTCATCATGTCTCGGTAGTGATCAGAGTGGAGGTGTGGCTGCCCCACATGGTGTAACACACACTGAGGTGATCCTCCCCTTCCTACCAGTAGTTGAGTGTAGCGTACATCATGTCTCGGTAGTGATCAGAGTGGAGGTGTGGCTGCCCCACATGGTGTAACACACACTGAGGTGATCCTCCCCTTCCTACCAGTAGTTGAGTGTAGTGTACATCATGTCTCGGTACTGATCAGAGTGGAGGTGCGGCTTCCCCACATGGTGTAACACACACTGAGGTGATCCTCCCCTTCCTACCAGTAGTTGAGTGTAGTGTACATCATGTCTCGGTAGTGATCAGAGTGGAGGTGTGGCTGCCCCACATGGTGTAACACACGCTGAGGTGATCCTCCCCTTCCTACCAGTAGTTGAGTGTAGTGTTCATCATGTCTCGGTAGTGATCAGAGTGGAGGTGCAGCTGCCCCACATGGTGTAACACACACTGAGGTGATCCTCCCCTTCCTACCAGTAGTTGAGTGTAGTGTACATCATGTCTCGGTAGTGATCAGAGTGGAGGTGTGGCTGCCCCACATGGTGTAACACACACTGAGGTGATCCTCCCCTTCCTACCAGTAGTTGAGTGTAGTGTACATCATGTCTCGGTAGTGATCAGAGTGGAGGTGCGGCTTCCCCACATGGTGTAACACACACTGAGGTGATCCTCCCCTTCCTACCAGTAGTTGAGTGTAGTGTACATCATGTCTCGGTACTGATCAGAGTGGAGGTGCGGCTTCCCCACATGGTGTAACACACACTGAGGTGATCCTCCCCTTCCTACCAGTAGTTGAGTGTAGTGTTCATCATGTCTCGGTAGTGATCAGAGTGGAGGTGTGGCTGCCCCACATGGTGTAACACACACTGAGGTGATCCTCCCCTTCCTACCAGTAGTTGAGTGTAGCGTACATCATGTCTCGGTAGTGATCAGAGTGGAGGTGTGGCTGCCCCACATGGTGTAACACACACTGAGGTGATCCTCCCCTTCCTACCAGTAGTTGAGTGTAGTGTACATCATGTCTCGGTACTGATCAGAGTGGAGGTGCGGCTTCCCCACATGGTGTAACACACACTGAGGTGATCCTCCCCTTCCTACCAGTAGTTGAGTGTAGTGTACATCATGTCTCGGTAGTGATCAGAGTGGAGGTGTGGCTGCCCCACATGGTGTAACACACGCTGAGGTGATCCTCCCCTTCCTACCAGTAGTTGAGTGTAGTGTTCATCATGTCTCGGTAGTGATCAGAGTGGAGGTGCAGCTGCCCCACATGGTGTAACACACACTGAGGTGATCCTCCCCTTCCTACCAGTAGTTGAGTGTAGTGTTCATCATGTCTCGGTAGTGATCAGAGTAGAGATGTGGCTGCCCCACATGGTGTAACACACACTGAGGTGATCCTCCCCTTCCTACCAGTAGTTGAGTGTAGTGTACATCATGTCTCGGTAGTGATCAGAGTGGAGGTGTGGCTGCCCCACATGGTGTAACACACACTGAGGTGATCCTCCCCTTCCTACCAGTAGTTGAGTGTAGTGTACATCATGTCTCGGTAGTGATCAGAGTGGAGGTGTGGCTGCCCCACATGGTGTAACACACACTGAGGTGATCCTCCCCTTCCTACCAGTAGTTGAGTGTAGTGTACATCATGTCTCGGTAGTGATCAGAGTGGAGGTGTGGCTGCCCCACATGGTGTAACACACACTGAGGTGATCCTCCCCTTCCTACCAGTAGTTGAGTGTAGTGTTCATCATGTCTCGGTAGTGATCAGAGTGGAGGTGTGGCTGCCCCACATGGTGTAACACACACTGAGGTGATCCTCCCCTTCCTACCAGTAGTTGAGTGTAGCGTACATCATGTCTCGGTAGTGATCAGAGTGGAGGTGCGGCTGCCCCACATGGTGTAACACACACTGAGGTGATCCTCCCCTTCCTACCAGTAGTTGAGTGTAGCGTACATCATGTCTCGGTAGTGATCAGAGTGGAGGTGTGGCTGCCCCACATGGTGTAACACACACTGAGGTGATCCTCCCCTTCCTACCAGTAGTTGAGTGTAGCGTACATCATGTCTCGGTAGTGATCAGAGTGGAGGTGCGGCTGCCCCACATGGTGTAACACACACTGAGGTGATCCTCCCCTTCCTACCAGTAGTTGAGTGTAGTGTACATCATGTCTCGGTAGTGATCAGAGTGGAGGTGTGGCTGCCCCACATGGTGTAACACACACTGAGGTGATCCTCCCCTTCCTACCAGTAGTTGAGTGTAGTGTACATCATGTTTCGGTACTGATCACATAGTGTCCTGTCATTGTACAGCCAGCTGTTGGGTGAACAGACAATATTTACCTAAAACTAATATTTACGTTAACATACAAAATTATTCATTTCCATTTTAGTTACGAAACAATTTGTTAATTCTCTTTCGGTTCATGGAATAAGAAATTGTAAAGATGGGAACATTTACGTCGGGATTAGTGGTAAACACATCTACATCGGGACTTGTTGGAGCTCACCTACATCAGGACTAGTGAAAGCCTTTGTTTGTCATACACAAGCCCAGGATTTTTCCCCCCACATGGGTACAGTGTGTGAGGCCATGGGTGTTCCTGCCGTGATATAGCTGGACATTTTATGACCTTACTCCCTCACTCTCTCAGGGTCACCTCTGATGGGATTATGTTAGAAAAGGTCCCCAAGCTTTGCTGACATTTTGGATTGGATTAATGGCTTGTGAGATGGGATAGTACTTGAATGGGTCACCTCTTAGAAAGACCAAGTGGACATGCAGCCTGTCAGTTGTACTGCTTCTCCCTCATGGGGAGTCCATGAATTGGTCCCCAAACCTATGCTGGTCGTAAGAAGCTTCAGAAGGTCAGACGAGGTGTCTGGGGTGCGTGTCATAGAACCCTGATGGCCTAGGACATTGCTCCTGATGTCTGCCACTGGATTGTCAGGTCCAGACTTGATTATTTGCAGACTGTTATTGGGCTATTGCCGTGTGTGGCGTTAGACATCAAACAGACAAACAGAAAGCTGCTTCAGCTGTGGATCAGCTTGCATGGGACTCTAACAGGCCACCATAATATAATGTTACTTCTTTACAAAGAACCCGGGCTGTGGAGTAGCTGAGTGGTTGAAGCATTTGCTCATCACACGGAAGGCCTAGTTTCAGTTCCCCTCATGGTACAATGTTTGGAGCCCATTTGTGGCGTCCACTGCCGTGATGTGCCTGGAATAGGAACATAAAACCATACTCGCTCACACATTACAAAAAGCAAAATTGTGGATTATCTTCTAAATTTCCATTTGTTGTATTATTGCCCTCTATTCACTCACTCAATCATCAATAGTCTCTGATATCGCAGTGTTCTGTCACTCCGCACAGGGCGGGTCAGTGCATTTCCACCATTAGTGAGTGAATGAGTGAGTATGGTTTTACTCCGCTTTTAGCAATATACCAGCAATATCAAGGCTGGGGACACCAGAAATGGGCTTCACACATTGTGCCCATGTCGGGAATCGAACCCGGGTCTTTGGCGTGATGAGCGAACGCTTCCCGACCACCCATTTCCACCATTAAGGAACAGACACACCCCATCCAATGAAGCTGGGCGGCATCAGGAAGCATTGTCACCAGTTGGGTGAATTTTGAAATGAGACAGTTGAAATGGTTTTCAGACGAAATTTGACCTTTGAGGAACACTTCAACTTTATTAAAAAGTATTTTTTCATATTTAATGAAGTAGAATTAAATTTTTGTATGTGTGACAGGTGATCTAAGTTTTTGGGAAATCAGTATCAGTTTGACTTGAATACGGCTGACAAATCCCTCGATGCTATTATTTTAATGCCAGTGCTGGAAACAAGAAGCGACTCCAGCAACATGTCTGTTGTGTGACTGTTGATGTTTTCTGTCTTCTTTTTGTAGAGCGGTTCAGATTCCGAAGAGGAGGTGCAGTAAGTTGCTAGCTCAGAGTTACCTCCCTTTGTTGGGTAGCCTCCGACTGAGCTGTTTCTTGATCGTAGATTTGCCACCTTTCTGAGTTGTGTAGTTGTTTCACCGCTGCCACCGGTTTCCACGCCCGTACATAGATGTGAACACTTGTATGCTTTTGCTTCTACATAGATCTCTACTGGGACGAGGAGAGCAGACCCAGTAGATGAATGTAGATCTCTTGTAGATGAATGTAGATCTCTTGTAGATGAATGTAGATCTCCACTGGGACGAGGAGAGAAGACCCAGTAGATGATCGTAGATCTCTTGTAGATGGCTGGATGCTGAGGTGTAGATGAACATTGATTAGGGAGGAGATTGGAGATGTTTGACTGTAGATGAATGTAGATCTCTTGGGGAGGGATGGTTAGACGAGATGTAGATGAATGTAGGTCTCTCTTGGGCAGGAGATGGGGGATAGTTAGATTTAGATGAATGTATATCCCTTGGGGAGGAGATGGGGGGATGGTTTAATGTAGATGAATGTAGATCTCTTGGGGAGGAGATGGGGGATGGTTAGATGTAGATGAATGTAGGTCTCTCTTGGGGAGGAGATGGGGGATAGTTAGATGTAGATGAATGTAGATCCCTTGGGGAGGAGATGGGGGGATGGTTTGATGTAGATGAATGTAGATCTCTCTTGGGGAGGAGCAGGGGGATAGTTAGATTTAGATGAATGTAGATCCCTTGGGGAGGAGATGGGGGGATGGTTTGATGTAGATGAATGTATATCCCTTGGGGAGGGATGGTTAGATGTAGATGAATGTAGATCTCTCTTTGGGAGGAGATGAGGGGGATGGTTAGATGTAGATGAACGTAGATCTCTTGGCCAGGAGATTATCGAATGAATAAGGTACAGTTGTTTGGATGGATTAGAGGCAGTTGATTGGATGGATTAGAGGCAGGTGATTGAATGGAAGAGTGGAAGGTGATTGGATGGATCAGAGGCGTGATTGGATGGATCAGAGGCAGGTGATTGGATGGATTAGAGGCTGTTGATTGGATAGATCAAGCAGAGGCAGGTTATTGAATGGAAGAGTGGAAGGTGATTGGATGGATCAGAGGCAGGTGGTTGGATGGATGAGCAGCAGGCGATTGTATGGATTAGTAGTAGGTAGTTGGCAGGGTTGCAGAAGTTCCTGATACGTAGGTACGTGGCCACACTACAACCTGGAGATTGCACTTCAGTACTCATACCACTCCCCTTTTATTTTGTTTCCGTACACATGGTTTCAACTTTTCTCAAAGAAGCGGTACTTGATTTAAGGCTACGGATTAGTTGTGACAGACAGATCCTCTGCGTAATTGAACATTCTGTAGGCAAGCAATATCGTATTTGGCTTTTTAGATACTTAACCATTGATTTGGCAAGTGTGTGGACAATATATTTGCACACCATGATAACCCTCAGGGATATGGGATCTGCATTTGGAATCTGTTCTACCTGTAAACTTCTTTGAGTATTTGGGGTGTCATTTGTTGCCATGGTGACATCCTGTCATCATCATCCCTCCTCAGTTGACTTTCTTCTTCCTCCACTTTACAAGAGAATTATTTACTAATTTTATTTCCTGTCCCCCCGCATTAGTTTCATCTTCAACTCTGTCATACCTACCTATCTAATATCTTTGTTATTACTTACAAGCTACAGGCCTCTCCACACTCCTTCACCATAGTAACTCTACACTTATAGATAGCTTGTGTTCCATGTCTCATCTCGGAGTAAATGATTTCATGCTTTAGAACTAACATATATTTCATAGGATTCAGATAACATATAACAGAATCGTAAGTCTGACGGAAAAGAAGGGAATGTTTACTTACGGTTTCTCTGTATTTGTTCATCCATTGTTTTTTTCTAGCACATATATATCTAAGTACAGCCTGTATTGGCGTTTGTCATCGTTTCACAGACTTTGAACTTCATACAAGCTCCGAAATAAAAGAAAAACAGTATCTTCATGGAAATAGAGAAATAGACACAGTGACGGATACACTGTTTTAGATGTTTTGAAAATAAGAAGAAATAATTTCTCAACTAATTGACTTGTGTGGGTGGACTGGTAGTATTAAAATGAGACGTCATCTCTTCACTTACATCTACGGGTGGCCCAGTCGTCAAAGGCGCCGCGATTCGCTGTGCAGAGTTGCTTTCCTTGGGCTTTCCTCCCACAGTAAGCTTACATGCCGCGATATAACTGGAATACTGTTAAAAGCGGCGTTAAACCCAACTCAGTCACTTACATCTGTTTATTCTGACAGCAACAATTTGTCTTTTTACCAAAGGGAGTTCCCCAAGATGTCCAGCTGCTATGATAGGTGGGCTTTCCATTTGATCTTACCTCACACATGAATGTCTGATTCTGATGGACTGAGACCCATTCTATTAATTTCAATGTACCCCGTTAACATGTAAGATACATTTCTTATCCCCCACTTGAATTACCAACTTGGTATTACATATGCAACATACCAACTATAATTTTGTATCTCGAATTGGTGATGTAAGACACCATTCTCTGGATATTTTATGAATGAAATAGATCTAGGGGCAATAATTGTTTGTTTTCTATTGTCTATTATTTTTGGATGAATGTGTATAATAAACAAAGTGGATCAATGCCTAACTGTGGTATTCTCACCGATTTGGTCCAAAGCATGCCGGCATCTGGCATTACAATTGGGTGTTGGGATGTTCCGTATATGGTAGTTTTTGTCCCCTCAAGCGCGACTCACATGGGTCGACACGTCGTAGCGAAATGCCGATTTCCATACGTTGTACAACATGTTCGGTGATTGTAACGACTATCGACTAATCGATTTGCTACCACTCACACGATTCGATCTGCCGATTGAGTGTCGATCTCATGATATCTCACAATAATTTGTTTTCATGGTATCAAAATGTCTGAAGCAGATGTGGTAGCAGTCATCTGCTGCGCGATATTGTGTGAAGAAGACAGCAATTCAGAATTCCTCTTTTGGAATAATCCTTGCTTGAGACATTCCACAGGCTTTCGTGACTCAGATCGTGAGCCACAAAACGTTCGGTTTCCTCACTTGAAAAGTCGAGGCTCGTTTTCTTCGCTGCAGACAAAGCCATGTTTCCCACTTGTGTGTAAACAATTTTCATGTGACATCAAAACGCAATTTGATTGGATGTGCCACATCCAACTTGCCGATTAGCTTTAACAGACTCTACACACTCGCAACACAATCGATGGAGGTTCGAGTGGCCGATTTGTCCCTTTTGTCTATTTCGATTAATCACTCAGACGATACGACTCGGTCGAATACGGCATATCGATTGGACGGACTGACCCGTGAGAGTTCGCCTTTAGGGCTCGGGGAACATAAACCAGCATGTCCCCATGAAGACCGGCGGGTGACTTATACTGTGCTACCACAAGTATCCTTGAGGATAGACCAACGGGTGTGAAATACAGGATTATAGTTGAACATTCCCTTGTTTTCTGTCTGTAGTATATAGCAAAACAAAGAATAACTGTTCATATGTTTATTGCCATATTTAACACTAATATAAGTCCATTTGGAACATTATGGGTCTCACAAAGTTACATATCTTTCTTTTCTGATTTTGCAAGTCATTAAAGACCTTTATAACAGTAAATTTTTTATGTAAAAAGGACTTAGATTGGATGAAGCATTTCTATATTGAATCCACAAGCATACAGAATGTGCATTTTCGTGGAGAGTGTGTTGACTGAGGGATGTCGCTATATGAGTATTTGTATTTCAGCAAGAGGAACTGTTTATGTGTAATATGTGATGGCCTCCTGTTCTAACGAGAACCTATGTACCTGACTACCATACCTACCTCCACTGTAGATTAGAATGCACGCAGGTAGATGGGCTCAACTTTTTTCCTTTATATGGGATTTCTATCCATATTAGATTGAAGTACTAATATTTGCTTATTTTTGTAGATTTTTACACTTTTTTTGCATGCTGGTGCAAGTAAAAATTTAATCAATATTTAAAAAGAAATTAGATTGCATGTAATTCCTGAACTTAATTTTAACAGTAATTTGAATTTTTTGAAATATGAATATGTATATTTTCTATATGTATGGTGATTATATAGTTACCATGGCAATAGAAACACCTTGATATTTGGTATGTGATATTGTTTCCATTGAGCCATAGAAGGAGAGTAGTGTTGTTCACCTGGTGAGATCTATGTAGAGGCTCGGTCCGAGAACCCTCATCTATGTGCGTGATTGCGCCAGTGTACGGACATGCATCACCGACCACAGATAAGATGTGCATGAAGGATCAGAAAACAGTCTCGTGTGATGCAACTTACTGTACAAACTACTTTGTATGCTTACCAGCTGCCAATTACAAACAGCAGTGTTCTTTCAACACCATTTGTCAAATTTCTAACGTACCAAATTTGCCCATTCCAGAATTTCCTTGACTTCTAATAGAACTGTGGTGTTACATATCCTCATACCTTTTTAGCTACATTGATCTGTATTATTTCTTGAGACTATGAAAGAGTCTATTTTCCAGAAAACTTAAAGATCCCCATCATATGACTGAAAAGTGTAGATTTGAATTTTTGGGATAAATCATGTAACTTGCTGTTTGGAATTGGGTACACACTAGCTGTTTGTCTGATGGAAGTCTGTGATGACAAGCTGTGTGGCATGCCCTGTGGACTTTGTAGGCAATGTTGTCCTGGCTGATGATGTTGTCAGGCATTCGCCGGACCTGCCGCACCATGGCTGCTCCCTATGCATGGCTTGCCTCAGGCCCACTACTGGCCACTTGATTCAGTTACCCAGCAGACTTGGCCTCATCACAAGACTGCTCGTCCCTTACCTTTCCTGTTGTCCTCATTCAGTCTGCCAATTTGTCAAGTTGTTACTTTGGAATCCTCTTTTGACTTTTTTTTTTCACACCTAACCAGATCAATATACAAGATAGACACAATTTTATGGATAACAACTTCTTTAATACTGTAAAAAGGCGACGTTTCGGTATAGATCCTTATACCGTTGTCAAGCAAGGACAACATTGCTTGACAACGGTATAAGGATCTATACTGAAACGTCGCCTTTTTACAGTATTACAGAAGTTGTTATCCATAAAATTGTGTCTATCTTGTATCCGTCAACTTCTAAGTAATGCCTATCAAACAACAGATCAATATATTTAACACTGTCAGTTAAGATGCTGTTATACTATTTACACTTTTTTTCAAGTTTCCTTTTCATTCTAATTTGATCTGATGAGTATTATGCTTCTCCTACCCTGGTTGCACAGATGAAAAATACAAGTGTGAATACAGAATTAAATAAAAAATTTACCTTTAAAAAAGTATATAAAGATTATGAAGATAAAAATAATTTTTGTCACTGCATTGTGGCAGCGTTTGGTTGACATTACTTCATCAGCTGTAGATGTAAATTGTATTATTTCAGTGGAAATATTTATCTTGATAAGGAAGGCAGCTCATCCCCTATAAGCCTACATGTGTAGCAGTATGTGATGGTGTTGTGCCGTGCATGTCGATGGTGTTGTGGTTGAGGTGTAGTAACACATTGTCTCTCTGTTGCAGGCGCGGGAACAGCTGATGGAAGAAAACCTACGTTTGAGGGCACGTCTAGAAACTGCAAACGAGCAAATTCTCACACTGAAAGCCCATATTGGTGTTATTCGGCAAAATACCATCTCTTTCATTCTGGAACAGATGGACGCTTTAAACATGCAGAGAGATACCGAGGTCTAAGAGCAAAAAACTTGCCAGAATTCTAGATGAGATTTGTCAAGATAGGTCGTGTTGCATGTGCAGCGACATTCTTCTGTCGGATGTGGCCGTGTATGGGTTTGTGGAAGGCTCCATTGTCATCTGGTTTTGTTTGGAAGGGTGGCAGGTAGGTATTCTTCAACTACCTGGACACCCCTCCTTTGTCAAATGAGTCATCTCATGTTGATACAATACCATGTGGGATTACCATTCTGTTATCATTCCATTTATGTACTGTAGGATATGGACCTACCAATCATGACCATCGATCCTATCATGTGACCAGTAACACTACGTCTTGTGACAAAATTAACCAATGAGGAATCACCGGCTAGCAGTGTTACTATTGAAAATGATTGTGTTGTTAAACTTCTACTGGCGCCAGTAATATTGGGACTGTTGTGGAGAGTGACGACTTGAATTGTAACATTCTTGCAGTATTTTTACACCAAGGCATAATGATATCATGTGTAGATATATATATTATGTAGGTATTGAACAATATATCGTGCTGATTGTTCCAAAAATATATCAGTTGTTCTGCTTCCATGGGCAACTGATGGATGATGTCGGATATATCCAGCCGTTGTCATGGCAACAAGGGAACCAATAGTCTCCTGACACAATGTAGGTTGGAACTCTTTAACGGAACAGACAGAGGGGATTCCCTGACTATTGGTTGTTGTCATGCTGGAGGGGAAAATAACGTTGATGTCGGGTTGTCAAAGACGAAATCTCCCATGTGAATGTGGGACCAACTGTGTACAATCAGTCATTCTTCACAGAGGAGGGAACATGTTTGTGTTAATATGTGTAGTTGAGAAGAAAATGACACCAGCCATTATTTTTGGTAAATGTTTACATGTACGTGAAGTGTAGACTGAGAGACTTGTTAAGCAATCCACATTGACTTGATCATGTGACCAAGACAACCAATCACAGTTGTTGTCTCTTTTTGGCCAAGATGGCTGTGCTGAAGACAGGAAGCCCATAAGCCGAGGACACTGAGGTGATGTTGACACAGACAAACAATTATTGCACTGTAGATCTCGAATGTGAGGGAATACTATCTGAAGCGTCTCTCACCTTGGAGGCAAAGGAAATTTGTCTAGAAAACACTGACAAGTCCAGGGCGTTGTTGATCACATGTTGGAACAGCTCATTAGCGTGTCTCATAGCAAGGAAATGTCAAGAAAATGCTGAATCGAAAGGATGTACCAGTGCAAGCGATCTGCATAATCAGTGAAGGCTAGGAGACAAATATGTTGATGAAAGGCTTGTTGATGCTTTGATGTGGGAACTATGAACTATCTGTGAATGGGTGTTTCCAGAGTGATCTCTCAGGCCAGGGGATAGAGCGAGAACATGTGTGGTACTGTGTGGTCCTGTGTGCCTGTCTAATAATGATAGTATGGTTGTTGATAACATTTACTATAGAATGCCGTGCAACGTGAGGAGTGTTTTTGTCTCAAAAGATTTTGATCTGACGTTTTAAACTGACAGGAATTGTAATGTAGTTTATACTTATTATTTTCCCAATGAAGCCAGCCAGATCTTCAACTACAATAGTGAAGTTGTCTGTGCAAAAGTTCCAAGTCATCGGCTAAATGCATATGCTTGTCTCACACACTGTTGGAATAAGGAAAGAGTATTGTTAGACCTGATGGACAGATTAACGTCACGCCTAACATGTGAGAATATCGTATGTGTACTGTATGGACCAACCCTTACTATAAGGCCACAAGACTACACAGTGTCTGTGTTCAGGGAAAATTAAGACTGGGGCCTGTCCGCCTTCCTGAGCCAGGCGCTTGGTATCAGCTAATAGAATCAAGCACACACCGTGGGATCAGCTAAGGGGAGATAATCATGTATATGAAGGAGTTATACGAGTCCTCATCCTGTTGCTAGTCAGCATCCAACTAGTTTCTAGCGTATGGCATCCATTTTACCGCCCACCTCCCTCCTTTTCTCTCAGTTGACCAGGGGAGATAAGCGTGTCACATCTAGATCAGTTTGTGTCTCCATGTGTCTCCTTCTGTCCTGATGTCTGTTTGTATATATTTCATATTTATGCAATATTGCTATGTTGATATCCATGTGGCTTTGTACAATTCAGTCATATTATGAATGTTGACTATCAAATGTTTTGTTATGTTACCACAAATACTTCTTCTAGTCTTGGAGCAACCTGAAATTCCTTTTTTCCTGTTTTTTGTTGAGTTTTTATTTCAGATGTTTATCCTGTTTTTTCAAGATGTTTCTATTGGTGACCTTAATTTAGCTATTGCTGCTCCCGTGAATTGAGCACGGATATAGTGTGGGTGGCAGTTTACCATAATATTACATGTTCTCCCTGTCTAAGAAACAGTACAATGCTGGATCTTTCTCAGACCAAACAAGAACTATAAAGACTTTTATTTGGTAGTGGTATAGCACTCTGACATCGTCATGGTAACAGTGAGAACACTAATATCTCATTGTCAATACATCACAGGTCTTCTCTGCATTAGGGCGGTCGGGTAGCCTTGTGGTTAAAGCGTTCGCTCGTCACGCCGAAGACCTGGGTTCGATTCCCGACATGGGTACAATGTGTGAAGCCCATTTCTGGTGTCCCCCGCCGTGATATTGCTGGAATATTGCTAAAAGCGGCGTAAAATCAAACTCACTCACTCACTCACTCTTCTCTGCACTGCGTTCCTCCAACATCCTTGAATACATTTATGGTGAAGACTATTTTTAACCAGCAAATCAAGATATGGCCGGAATCAAGCAAGGGGGATAACAGCGAATGCTAAAGGGGAGCTCAAAGGGATTAAAAATAATGGGTAATAAAGAAATTATTACACTCACATGTGTGTCATACTGATTTTAGGAAACTCGTGTAAGAATTCATGTATTAACCTCACTCTCACTTGGGAAATACAAAAATTCTGACTCTCGTATTGTAAAATCAGTATGACACTCATGCTCGTAGAATAATCTCTATATGGTTCTTTCAATATCAATATCTTCTGCTTCGATATCAGGCAAAATTTTGTGAAAGCTCATTCACGAGCAGGGCCATTTAAAATGTATGTTTTACACATGTGTGTATTCACTGTGATGGAGGAATGTAGTGCATACTAAACCAATGAACAGCCCTCAAAGTAGCGACCATTTTGGTGGCCAAATGAGACTTAAATCTATTACCTTAATTTATATACTGCTCGCCACTTGGCTACCTAAAAGTCAACATAGCTGATGACAATATCTATTTTAGATATCTGTTGGCTCCTAAAAAGTTAGGTTTGGCTCCTAAAATATTCATGTTTGGAGCCGCTTGCCTCCCTAACAAGAAAACAAACTTAGAGGACTGTATGAAGTATTGAGGCCGCTGTGGCCATCTCTATCTCCTGTGCATTGGGGATGTTGCCATTATGTGCTGGTACCGCTGTTGTCAGGGTAGCTGTCACAGCAGACGTCAGGGTTGCTGGTACTGCAGTCGTCGGGGTTGCTGGTACCGCAGTCGTGGGGGTTGCTGGTCCTGCAGTCGTCAGGCTTGCTGTTACAGCAGACGTCAGGGCTGCTGGTACCGCTGTCGTCATGGTTGCTGTTACAGCAGACGTCAGGGTTGCCGGTACTGCAGTCGTCAGGATTGCCTGAGACTTGTGTCTTTGTTATTCCTGCAGCTGTCTAGCAGTGGGATGGGTCCAGGATATACCACACAAAGTATCCCTCATGTCTAGCAGTGGGATTAATTCCCCAAGTGTACCAAAATGACAATGTGCAAATGAAAACAATTGCTCTGATAGTGTACAGCTCAACTTTTGATAGGGTTATTTTCATCTTTCCAGGATTCTCATACGTCAAGTGTATATTTAGAACGTCGTATCTGATTATCCGTATCAAAAGTTGAGAAGTATATTTTAAAATAGGATAAATTTCATGAGTTCAAGAAAACAAGTTCATTTAACATTCGACTCATTTCTAATTGAAAAAGTGTAACACACTGTTCAGCTGACTAAAACTGCTTTCGTTTGTCTGTCTTTGTGATGACTTTACCTTATTCAGCTAGGGCTGGCTATCGATACAGATCATAGAGATTGATAATCTTTTAAGTAAATATTCATCAATGATAGATAAATATTGGAGAAGTCACTTTGGGCAAATATGTTTAAAAAAAGTCCGAAAGAAATCGACACACTTCTTGCATGGATTACTTTGTGGACATTTTAGTTCTGACAAAAACAGTTGCTTTCTGTCTTTGGCAATTGACATTTTTGGCAATAACAAGTCTGTTTGGGTAATTTAAATTTTATGTCATCACAATTTTTGATGTCAGATATTATTGATGACACAATTTTCATATTCCCAAAATGTCTTCCCATCAACGATAAATCTGATTATTGATCTTTTTAGCCTGCCCTATATACAAGTTTCCCGAAAATCCAAAGAAAGCGTTGATAAGCATGTTTCCATGTTTTTGTAGATTTTACCCCTAACTGTGTCTAGAATGTCGGTGGAATATGCTAGTAAATCTGAGACACCAGACACCAGGTGTAACAAAGTCAAGATCTCAAGTTTCTGTTCTATCTTCCATTTAAAACGAACATGTCTTATTTTTCTTTATTCCTGAGAATATTATTTGCTGTTGGCTGGTATGGAGTTATGTTAGTGATCTGAATGCATAATGTTTCATTGATTAAGGCTGAATAGTACAAACTACATGTTCAATATGCTGTGAAATCTCAATTAATGATCTGTTCCACAGGACTTGACTAGATCTGCTGCCCACAATGGTGACTGGCCTACTGGTCAAATTTTTGTGTGTTTTAAAACTGGTTTTATATTTTAAGGTTTTGCAACACTGATAGTTGTTGTCAAAATAACAATTAAATACATCTGTAGTAACTGGTAGTTGGCCGTACCGTATTCGTCGTAATAATCTCCACACTGTTTAGAAATTATACAAAGGGGGGCTTATAAAAGCCATATGCGAGTTATATTTGTTATCGAGCGGTAGTGGACAAACTTAGTTCAAATGTCGGTGAAGCTAACATTTTTGAGATGATAGTTACTAGGAATTATATATTATGAAAATATATGTAGTATACACAAGCATATACAGTCTTAGTAGGGGCTGCTTATTAAAATACATTGTTTAAAAGTTGGTCAGGGTTGCAAGGGGCTTAATACGGCAAATACGGTAATAGTGATTTTATAAGACCAGATGTTTTTATTTTCTTGTTACACAGATCAGCCTATCATAAATTTTGCAAAAATAAAATATAACAAATATTAAGTGAAGGTTTTTTTAAATGTCTTTTATGGTGTATTTTTATTATTTTTATATTTCAAGGGTATTGTTTAGAAAATTAGTCCTAAATTACCCAGAAAATCTATGTTTTCCTGATGCTGTTTAGGGCTTGGCATATTGACCAAACTGATCTGAGGAACAAGAAATATATTTTACTCTGGCCAAGTTATTCTCAAATACTTTCATATACACAAATGTTTCGTTAAAGTATGCTGGATTCTCTGTAATGATGATGACATCCAGAAGAACCAATTGCATGTTTGATTTAACTATCAGTAGACATAATAATGATTTCATAAATTATTTGTTATCATGGACATACAATGGGAACATTTTTTAAGAGATCTTTCAGTTTCCAAATTGTTTTCATGCTGTAATAATTTTTATTCTTGTTTGATGCATGTTCAAGATATTATTCCCATTGAAAAAAGCATGAGTTTTACATAATCCATTTCCTGCTGCTCTTCATACAAGTTATATTTCTACCTGAGTAGAAGCCGTGTTACACAAATCATGTCATCAAGCCTGTTGAGACATTTTATGAGATGTACAGTGGAATATTTTTAAACACTTCATTTTACCACATTCCAATAATGAGCTTTTTACCTTTAGAATAACAAGCAACAGTTGTTATTTGATGGAGGCTGATTTCTTAGTGGTATGGAAGGTGTACACTGTACAGAGTTAACTCCCTTAGCTGCAGAATCATGGTTGTGGTGTTACCTAATCATTTGTTCCTGGCGACACCAAACCTAATCATTTGTTCCTGGCGACACCAAACCTAATCATTTGTTCCTGGCAACACCAAACCTAATCATTTGTTCCTGGCAACACCAAACCTAATCATTTGTTCCTGGCGACACCAAACCCATAAAGATGCCGAAACAATTGGTAAATGTTAATGACAAACGTCACTCTGGCTCTCCTTCCAGATTGGGTTGTCATGCCGTGGAAGAACTGATATGCTGTTCCAATCGGTGTTAAACCCAACTCACATTCTCGATCATTCAACCTTACATCTTAACTGACATTGTATGACATTTAGTTTGTTATTTCAATACATGTATACAAATAGGGCTATTTGAATGCTAGAGTACAAACATTAGACTTTGTGTTGTCATTTGTGTGAGATCTTATCAGTGACCTTGATTTGTGGTGTGTGAACGGTAGATCAGTATTATTTGTTGATTCTATAACTGAACGGTAAAATCAGTCCTAGCAAACCAGTTTCTTATTTTAATGTTTATAGAGAATATTTTATATTCCATACCTAGTGCAATGGATATCTATCTGCTTTGTATGATGCTGCCACAGTGACTGGCTGTAGATACTAGATCAGTCTTATAGTTGTAGGACGTTTACCCTGATCATGAAACATATCTTGAAACACGCTGAGTATGACACGTCTCCATGTCTGCCTGCCTCTACCAAGGGAGACAATCTACTATACGGGTCAGTGCTAGTTGGTGTTCATCCTCCACATCCGTAGTCTAGGTCATCATGTGCTGCTACAGTTGATGTTCATAGAAGCCTCATCCACTAAGTGTGTGAAGGAGCTTGTTGTTAGGCTAGAGATGATCATCCACATGTGTCATTCTCATTGACATTATCTTCTAATTGATTAATGACCGTCATGGACTGTTGGGAGGGAGCTGTCGTTCATTATAGATTGTGTGGTTTATTCTTGAGCATAATAAAATAAAATGCCTTAACCGTTATGTCAGTCTGCATCCCACCAGCCTGTAGGTATTAATTATCTTCCCCAGGGATCTAATAATGCCATAGCTATCATGAAAATTGCACTTGTAATATTGATTTCACACAACCATAACATTTCTGTTAAACCATTCCAAAGACTTTATCTTTTTTATGTGATCCTTCCGACAATTGTGTATTGTTTCCATGACCCTTCCCTCTCTTTTTCTCCCTCATCTCCTCCTTCCTCACCCATGGGTTAGCATCCCTCCCCCATTTCTGACTCAGCCCTAGCTACCCTATGATAGTGACGGGTCCCTCTGGGGGAGTTTATCACAGCATCAAAGGTGCTATGAAGTGTACCATAGTTGTATGGGTCCACGGGTTATATCATAGTTGTAAGTGTTCACGGGCAATTTCATAGTTGTAAGGGTTCACGGGCTATTTCATAGTTGTAAGTGTTCACGGGCTATTTCATAGTTGTAAGTGTTCACGGGCTATGTCATAGTTGTATGGGTTCACAAGCTATTTCATAGTTGTATGGGTTCAAAGGCTATATCATAGTTGTATGGGTTCAAAGGCTATTTCATAGTTGTATGGGTTCAAAGGCTATTTCATAGTTGTATGGGTTCAAAGGCTATTTCATAGTTGTATGGGTTCAAAGGCTATTTCATAGTTGTATGGGTTCAAAGGCTATTTCATAGTTGTATGGGTTCACGGGCTATTTCATAGTTGTATGGGTTCACGGGCTATTTCATAGTTGTAAGGGTTCACGGGCTATTTTATAGTTGTATGGGTTCACAGGCTATTTCATAGTTGTATGGGTTCACGGGCTATTTCATAGTTGTATGGGTTCATGGGCTATTGTATAGTTGTAAGGGTTCATGGGCTATTTCATAGTTGTATGGGTTCACAGGCTATTTCATAGTTGTAAGGGTTCACGGGCTATTTCATAGTTGTATGGGTTCACGGGCTATTTCATAGTTGTAAGGGCTCACGGGCTATTTCATAGTTGTAAGGGTTCACAGGCTATTTCATAGTTGTAAGGGTTCACAGGCTATTTCATAGTTGTATGGGTTCACGGGCTATTTCATAGTTGTAAGGGTTCACGAGCTATGTCATAGTTGTATGGGTTCACAGGCTATTTCATAGTTGTAAGGGTTCACAGGCTATTTCATAGTTGTATGGGTTCACGGGCTATGTCATAGTTGTAAGTGTCCACGGGCTATGTCATGGTTGTAAGGGTTCACGAGCTATGTCATAGTTGTATGGGTTCACGAGCTATGTCATGGTTGTAAGTGTCCACGGGCTATGTCATGGTTGTAAGGGTCCACAGGTTATATCTCATGTGATGAGATCTTCAGGTTTTCGCCTAGTTTCTGAGATCTCATGATTGTGTTGTTACTGTGATCCACTAGTGGTTTTACTTGTCTAGATCCACAGATTATCTCTAAGGCGCCAGAATCTCCAGGATATCTCTTAGTATCTGCAAGCCACAAGTTAGGCCATATTTGATTGGATCTGAAGATTATCTCATTTTAAAGTCATAAAATCAAAAGCAGACATTTTAAAATCTTTAATACCCAATTACTCATCACAGGATGTCTATATATACTTAGAAAATAATTTGGGCACTTGTGATTTCCAACCACACCAAATATGTGCTTGGAGGTATCTGATGTTGATGAAAGGATTTGATGGCATTTGGTAGACAAAGTTCCCTAATGCCAGACAGGGCTTCAGCAATACGAAGAGGAAACATGTTCGAGAGATGGACACTTAATTCCCGCCACGACATGAGTTATACATTCAGTTATGTTTCACTGGACCACTTACATCTTTCATCCTGGGCAGCTTTTCAGTCCGCCAATAAACCTAGCTTCTTCACCCTACATTCATAGAAAGGCTTCAAGAAGTACAACCAAGCAGGACTGATGTTCTTACCATTATTGCAATATTGGCCATTATACAATCTGACTTCCAGGTTGTCATGGACACCAGACTTTCTTGACCAGGGCCTGTTCCACAAAGCAATCTTGGCACTATGACTGTCGTAAGCCTATGTTGAAGTATAGGCGCTACGATCATCTTAGCCCAGAGATCGCTTTGTGGAACGAGACCCAGATCTATATCTCCAAGGTTGGTGTGATCTCCACTGCTAGTCTATGGTTTAATATTCCATTTGTAGATCACATTCTCCTCATCATCTTTTCTCATCACCTTCATCGTCCATGTAACAGAAAGTATTTTACGATGATTTGCTATGTACAATTTGATACATGTGTGTTTTTAGAAGTGGAATGATGATGGGAACATTTATCTATTTTTTATCACTATCAAGCTGATTTCTATCTAGCTAGTTTCATGACTTTTGGAAAATATATTTCATGTTACATCTGGACATTTTCAGAAGTGTTGTCGTTATAAAACCATCTGTTTTGTTGGCTTCCGTGTCCTTGAATCTCCATCTTCGCTTCTTTCCATTGCAGTTCCTAGGACCAACCTTAATTATCGTTGTTTCTTACTTTTTGTTTTAAGATTTTTATATTTTATTTACAAGATATCTATTAGACTGATGTGTGCCAAAGTCACTGTAGGTCGAGGAGAGGAATGGATGGTATATTTGAGTTCCATACATTGTGTATCTTCATCAGATTGTGTGAGTCTTTACATTGTAACGTTCTACATCCGATCTTTCACTAGAGCAGTAAACGATCATGTTTATATTTCTTAAGGTTTGGCAATTTGTGTCATTGTTTAATCACATGAATCTTATTAGAACCACATGTTAGTTGACAATCTTCAGCTGAACATAGATAGTGCTGTAGGTTTTCTGATTATAAGTGTCGCTGATGTGGAGCTGTTGTTTAGACAGTAAACAATGCATTCTGGGAAATATATACAATTTCAATTATCAACAAATGTTGAACTGAGTGCAAGAATCTGATACTGCTGATGCAGACTAAATTAATTCTTTCAAAATTAGGAATTCTGGTTCATGTGTTAAGTAAATTTGGCTCTGATCTAAAAACGTCAAAAGTTAATTTTGTCAGTGTGTTGTTTGCTGTCTAAATATACAATTTCTTACCTCAGTGAGATGTAGTCTTTCATTCTATTCCATGAGCTGTCAGATGCATCTGTCGGGGACATCCGCTGCAGATGCTGGTGTGCCCAATGCAGTTGTTCCTGATGATGATGATGTAGTCAGCCGTTATTAAGGGCGTGCGATGCATCTGACATCTTAACTCATGCTGTCAAGGGTGGTGTTTTTCTCAGATGATGTGTAGAGATATTTTCATGTTCCATTTGTACAGCTCTGTTTTCATTGAAAGTTGTAATATAATGTTTTAATACAAAACTTTAAAATTCTGAACAGAAAAACAATGGTTTTTGTGCTCTGAACTTGGTAATTTCTGCACAAATCACTGTTTAAAGATTCCTATGAGAGCAAGGCGTGGCACAAGTTGTATTTGTTGGCTTGAAACTGAAGACTAGACAGACATTCTTGTGATATTAGAGAAAGAATTCACAAATTTTTGTAAGATCGACAAAAATATTTTATATATTGTATTAAACTATTGTATCAAAAACAAAATCACAAGATTTATTTTTTAAATTTCATTGATAAGATGCCAAGTTTTGAGTGTGAAGAGATGCCAACTTGTGGTACATACGCCGCCAGTCCAACTTGTGCAACAACTGGCTCCTGCTTCTTCCATATCTTATCCCTCATTTACCGACGTTCAGGTATGAACTGTGCTGACCACAAAGAAAGGTGAACAATTTGTTTGTGTATCTGTTGTCTTGACCAATCTGTCTAGACAAGACTTCCTATTGCAACTCTGTCTCACTCGTGTTCTGTGTATTGTATGACCTACTCGTGTTCTGGCCTTCGTCAACTGACCGGTCAGCCCCTGGGTGGTCGGTGGGCTGATGGAGAGCCAGCTGGTGATATTTCGTACTGTCCACTATGTATACATAAACCTACGTTGTTAACAGTTTGTGGTCATCACTCCCGAACTGGAGAGTGGTCCGACGCCAAGCTGGGCTGCTGCACAAACCAAGTCATGAAATAAACAATAAACCTTCACTCAGTGTTGTTGTGTGTTGCTCTTGATATGATGTGATGTTGGTTGTTTAACGCCACACTCAGCAATATACCAGCTATGTGACGGTGGTCTGTAAGTAATCAAGTCCGGACCAGGCAATCCAGTGATTGACATTGAGCTTAATCTATGCAATTGGGATACGAACAAATGCTTGAACCATGTCACCGAGTCTGACCATCCTTTCCCCTTGGTCGCCTCTCACGAAAAGTATAGTCGCCCTTTCCGGCAAGCATGGGTTGCTGAAGACCTATTCTAACGTTCATCTTCACGGATGTCATGATAAGAAGACAGAGAACCTCACCTGTTGAATGTTCGGCTTTGTGTGCCGTAAATTCATGAGTTCCTTGGATACCATGATTATAGACCACATAAAATTAAATGTTTTGCATTGTATCGAAACCTAAGATACCTTGAAAGATACACAATATTGCTGAATTGCCCAATCATCCCCATGCATAACTATACTAGATATAGAGAGAGAGAGGGAGGTTATCACGCGAGTGTGTTTTGGGATGGTAAATATCCTGCATTAGGAATGAACATTGTATTTAGCAAGCACAAGCACAGATATGGCTACTGACCCCGCTTGGCTAGGCCTAGTGCCCTCGTAAAATAGTTTCAAAATTTATATCTACAAAGTTGCCATAACTTATAAAATGCCTTAGCTACGTCACAGTTGGACACTGATTTTCAGTATATTAGACTGTTCTTTTGATAATGATAGCAATTATCCCTTTAGTTTATCCAGATTCTGACTCGATCGCCGAATGACAAGGGCGACGCCATGTTTGTCCCTACTTCACCTCATATTTGCATCTCTATCCGCATATGACCCCAACGGATATCGTTTTTATCTGTTGGCTTTATCCTGACGAGAAACCTACCCATTATATGATAAATATATATACACTACACATAGGGTTAGAGCAAACATGATTGTAAATTATTTCCTATGCACCTGATTTTTATGTTGTGTGATATGACTGAAGCTTTCCTCGATGAATGTTCCTGCATAAACATTTATGGCTGTCATCTGTTTGAGCGGAGCATTTGTCTGATCTCTGCAGTATGACAGCAGCAGCAACCATGGAAACTTCAGTCACTCAAGTTGCCACTAACAAATAAAAAGGATAATGTTGTAATATTTTATTTCCACAATTACAAGGATACAAAACATTAGCTGATAAAAACATCAAGTCAACACACATGGAGTGAAAAGGAAACTGTTTACACTGGTATTCTAACTTGAATTTGGAAAATACTCGATTTTGATTTGGTCAGAGGCATCAAATCACAATATACCCCCTCTGATTGAAACGGCCAATTTGACGGCTGCATCACTGTAGAAGCAAATATTTTTAGAAGAGTACTTCTTTTACAGTCATTGGGGATATGCGTAATTATAGGCTACAAAGCAAAGTTGTTACTACAATATTCAAAGGATGTGTTGCAATATATTTCATGCAGAAAACAATAGAAATCAAAAAAGAATGTATTTTTAGTTTTGTGGACAACAGAGCTGGCTATTTGGCACCTTTCTATATATTCTATATATAATAAATATTGTTCTGCAGTGTAGAACGAAACCTTTGCAAGGCTTTTTCTTTAGGGATGCCCACCTCAAGTTAGCTTACCAAGTTGCCGTGCTACATGCTTTCAGTGCCTATCATAAGTTCACGAGAGGTATTACAGAGTAAACAAACTGCTTGACCATAGACAGCCATATTTTGTTCGATAAACATCTATGTCCCTCAAATATCAACAAGTTGAAACAACCACAGGTGAATTCAGTGATATGGCAAATTATGGATGGGGATAGCAAGGCATGAGACGCAAGATCCCAGAAGCTTTAAGACATTTATTGCCACAGGTTCATCTGCCATGGGCATTGGCAGTGAACACGTTATATGACCTGAGCAGGCAACCAAGCAACGCTCCTGAAATGGCAGGTACATTTGCTCAGGGTATTTCAGATGTTGCAGATGGCATGACACTTGTTGCTTCTGCTCATTAGGAAATTAGTATCAAACGCTGAGATGCAATAAAACAGGACTTACAACCAGAACATAAAGCCCTGTGTGCCCATGTCATGCCTGTCAGGGATTTCCTCTTTGGAAACAACTTTAGGGCCAAGATATGGGGTTATTGAAAAACAAACTATTTTTCAAGATATGGTTCGGAATAGGATGGGAACTGAGCCCCAAAAATTGTCTCTCCTCCCTTTTGGGGAGGGGCACATAACCACTGAAAACAGCTTTCAGTGATTGAGAAGTATTGGATACTTGTTGGTGGCTTACATTGATGATTCACTTAAAAATCATGTTGAGAAAATCTGAGACTTTTGGTAATATACTCAAGCAACTTGGTTTCTTGATTAACTATAAAAAATCATTTTTCTTGGTTTTATTTTGGAACCTAAGAATAATGACTATATCTCTGACAAAGAAGAAAGTACAAAAATTCTGGAGAAGTCACAAACAATTGTTATGGCGCTCCAATATCCAGACGTTCGCCTTCAATAACACTCACCACTGATACTTCAGGAGCAGGTTGGGGTGCAGTGTTGGATTTGAAACATCAGCAAACAGGTGGCAGATGGTCACTCAAGAGTTTCGGAGCAACATCAATAATCTTGAATCATTTAGGGCATTAAATGTTTCATGAATGTGACGTCAGATCAACATGAAAGACTTAGAATGACAATGCTACTGCAGTAGCTGACATTAACCACATGAGGGGGAACTGAATCTGAATTTGCAGTCTGATATCTCGACAAATTTGTAAATTTTCTAATAATTTGTATCTTAATATTATCATATCTCATACTGTGCATTTCTTCTTATTCTTCGATCCTGGTGTGGAAACGTACTAGAACAAAGTTTCCAGCCTACAAAATACCACTCACCCCAACACATCCCATACATCACCAAATCACCACTGCGATCATGGATCATGCATCACTGCAATTCCGTGCAGCACGACCCCAGCGATCTGATCACCTGACATATCCAGCACCCTCATTCTCAATTCTATCGCCTGATGTTAAGACGTTACCTGAACAGAGAATACTTTGCTTTTTTTACACGTACTGAAGCTACCAAGAAAAACGATGTATGGAGTGGTCACCAACCTTCTGCACAGACTGCCATTGCCTGTTTTCCCCACTCGACCCCCATCTTACTTGTTGAGATTGTCATGGGGTATGTGACCTTGCTACACAATATCAACACTGTACTGCACTAAGAATAATTCATTACCCTCAATACACACGACAAAGATCCACCATTGCCAAATTTGCCTGACCTACACCAAGAGGAACAAGAGAAAACAGTCGGAGAATACGTCTGCTCCCACTGAATCTAACACTGATGAAACCGAACCAACTCAACCAACCATTGACTGCGCCAAGCCAAACACGCTCCTCGAAGGATTGCTTGGGGAGGTTTATATTGTTAAATCTGAGCCAGCAAAGTCCCAATTTGAGCTAGCTAAACTTGATGTGGACCTGGGCCCGCTTGCACAAACCGATCTTAGCGCTTCAACTATTGTAAGCCTATGTTAAAGTATGGGAGTTACGATCATCTTAGTGTACTGTTATCATACTGCATTATGCCACTAGCGGCTGTGATGGTGTATAACATATTAGAGTAATCTCCCTTGGCGACCTAGCCGTCGGGACCCCCTGTTTTACCGGATGTACCACCCGTGTATGTATGGCAATAAATACAAGATGGAACACAGAATGTCGTTCTCCATTATTTATTCGTCGGAGGCAGCAACAGCCTAGGGCTAGTTCAAGTGCTACAAATCATTCCCAAAGCGTGAGAATATTACATGGTGTCAGAGTCATGGATCTTTCCGGAATCCCCACCCCATCTATGGACTGGGAAGCATCAAACCTGCCTGATGCGTGGCGGCGTTTTAAACAGCACGTGCAACTGATATTCGACGGACCGTTGGCGGAAAAGTCGGAAGAATCGAAGTGCTCATACCTCCTACTTTGGGTGGGAGAAAAAGGTAGAGATGTTTACAATACATGGACAGGCATTTCTGATGATGACAAAAAGTTACTTCAAACTTACTACACTCGCTACGCAGCATACGTCCAGCCAAAGTTGAATCCTGTTTTCGCAAGGTACAAATTCAATAACGAAGTTCAGGGGTCATCTCACTTTGATCAGTTTGTGACTAGATTAAAGCTGCTAGCTACAGATTGTGCATTTAATACATCTGATGAAATGGTGAGGGACCGCATAGTGTTCGGCACATCATCTACTAAACTTCGTGCAAAATTGATAAATGAAGGGGAGAAATTGACACTCGAGAAAGCAATTCAAATGGGACAAAGTTTGGAATACTCTCAGGAACAGTTGAAAACAATGGCCAACCCTGAGGTACATACAGTTTCAGCCAGTGATAATTCCCATCGACACAAAAAGTATCATTACTCCCGACAGAAATCACAACCTGTAAAACCCCACAACACACCAAATAGAAGATCATCAAACAGTGATGACAAAACACATAGTCAGTGTAGAAACTGTGGTAGATCACATTCTAAGCGTGAACCGTGTCCTGCCAAAGGTAGAAAATGTGACAATTGTGGAAAGTGGAATCATTTCAAGATTGTGTGTCGCTCAGTGAAAGTCAATGAGGTTGTGACAGATGAACACTTTGATTCAGGGGACTCAGACTTTCTCATAGACTTAATTGATAGCGTGGATACATCTAGTGATGTTGACAGTGTCCACTCCAAAACTGAGGATACTAACCAGGCTTTTGTTACTGTGAAGGTAGGAATTAAGGGCATACCAGTGGAATTCAAATTAGATACAGGGTCTCAGGTAAATATCATACCAGCTGGATTATTCCCCAAAATTGGCACTACAACTGTACTCAGTAAACCGCCCAAACAGTTGATGGCGTATGGCGGTACACATCTTCAAACTCACGGTACATGTAGCTTACCTTGTCAGATTGATGATCGTGAATTCACAGCTGAGTATTACGTTGTAGAGACGGAATCAAACCCTGTACTCAGTCTCAAAACATGCCTTGAATTGGAGCTTATCCAACTTACCTGTGCGGTTGATACTTGTGGGTCGACGGAGAAATCTGGAAAACCTCTTGAGAAGAGCATCATTCTTGCAGAATATGCCGATGTGTTTGAGGGCATTGGGCTCTTTCCAGGTGAATGTACGATACACATCGATCCGAGTGCTATCCCTGTAGTTCACCCACCACGAAAAGTTCCAGTCGCACTTCGTGAGAGACTCAAAGACGAACTTGATCGAATGGAAAAGTCAAACATTATCACAAAGGTTGATGAACCAACTGAATGGGTCAACTCTTTAGTAATCGTTGAAAAGCCACACTCAAAGAAACTGCGCATATGCTTGGATCCATTGGACCTGAATCGTGCTATACAGCGTCCACACTACCCAATGAAAACACTTGAAGACATCCTTCCAAGCCTCTCTAAGGCTCGTTATTTCACTAAACTCGATGCTCGATCTGGATATTGGGCCATCAGACTGGCTGAGGAATCTTCATTTCTTACAACGTTCAACACCCCGAATGGACGTTACAGATTTCTTAGACTACCCTTTGGGATACGTTCAGCACAAGATGAATTTCAGCGAAGGATTGATGAGAGCTATGAGGGACTAGATGGCGTTGCAGCCATAGTTGATGACGTTCTGGTGTATGGAAGTACTCCCAAGGAGCATGATCACAACCTGCGGAACATGCTTTCCCGCTCCCGTGACAAAGGTATTAAGCTTAACGAAGAGAAGCTTGAAGTTGGTGTCACAGAGATCCAATACTTTGGACACATCTTGAGTGCTGAAGGCCTCAGACCGGACCCAGCTAAGGTCTCTGCTATATGTTCAATGAATCCACCACATGACCGCTCTGAATTGGAAACAATTCTTGGAATGGTGAATTATTTAGCCAAATTTGCTCCTAATCTGTCCGAGATCACCAGCCCTCTGCGACAGCTCCTTCCCAAAGACGTTGAGTTTGTGTGGGATCATCCTCAGTCCACAGCGTTTCAGAGAATCAAGGATATCATCACACAGACACCTGGGCAAGTTCTTGCCTACTATGACCCAGACAAGGATCTAACACTCCAAGATGATGCATCCAAGTATGGTCTTGGTGCCGCTCTCTTACAGGATGGGAAGCCTGTCACTTATGCATCTAAGTCATTGACCACCACGGAGGTCAATTATGCACAGATCGAAAAGGAAATGTTTGCTATCCTGTTCGGCTGTAAGCGTTTCCACCAGTATGTTTATGGTCGGCATGTGAAAGTCGAGTCCGATCATAAACCTCTCATCTCTATCATGAAGAAGCCTCTTGCTGTCGCCCCTGCTCGGTTACAGCGTATGATGTTGCAGCTACAAAAGTATGACCTCACAGTTGAACACAGACCTGGGAAGGAAATAGTCGTAGCTGATACACTTTCACGCAAGTCAGTGCCTGATACCTACCCGCACCTTTCAGAAGGTATGGACGCGCATGTCCATATGATAGTATCAAATGTTCCTGTCAGTGATAAGAGGATGGAGGATATTAGACGAGCCACAGAAGCTGACCCTCAGTTCTCCTTGCTCCAACAAACTATCATAGATGGTTGGCCTGAACATAGGAAGCTATGCCCAGGGACAATACTTGAATTCTGGAACTTCAGGGACCAACTTGCCTTCATGGATGGCATCATATTCAAGGGGCAGAAAATTGTAATACCCAAGTCACTGAGGACAAGTATGCTTGACAAAATTCACACTGGTCACATGGGAGTTGAAAAGTGTCTCCGACGTGCTCGTGACATTTTGTTTTGGCCCAAAATGTCGAATGATATCACAAGTCTTGTACTCAACTGTTCTGTGTGCCTAGAGAGAAGAAACTCTAACCCCAAGGAACCCCTCATATCACATGACATTCCCAGTCGTCCTTGGCAGACCGTGGCCACAGACCTCTTCTTATGGGACACCCATGATTTTGTGGTCGTTGTCGACTATTATAGCAGGTACTTTGAAGTTTGCAAATTACCCAGCACCAAAAGTACCACTGTTATCAATGCTCTCAAAGATGTATTTGCGAGACATGGGATACCGAATGAGGTGATATCTGACAATGGCCCCTAGTACTCCTCACAAGACTTTGCTCAGTTTGCAGAAAAATGGGACTTTGTGCATGAGACATCGAGCCCTCGTTACCCACAGTCAAATGGTCTTGCCGAGAAAACTGTCCAAACAATCAAGCGCATTTTTTCCAAGGCAAAGACAGATGGCAGAGATCCACACATTGGTATTCTAGAGTACCGTAATACCCCAATGGAGGCAAATCTATCACCCTCTCAGCTACTCATGGGTCGACGATTACGATCCATATTACCTTGTACCCAACATCAACTTTTGCCTGGATCTGTTGATCATCCTCAGTACCAGAAAGTACTACAAGCAAGTCGGAGGAAACAAAAGCACTACTACGATACTGCTGCCAAGCCCCTGTTGCCCCTTAAAACAGGAGAAGCAATTCGTGTACGACAACACAGTAACTTGTGGACACCTGCAGTAGTCACAAAGCAGCACAATTCCAGGTCTTACACTGTTCGCACTGGCGATGGAGCGGAATATCGTCGCAACCGACGTCACCTACTAAAGACACGTGAAAAGCATGACATACCTGAAATGAACATTGATGTCACAAGTAGTGAGATACCACGTGTTCCACAGACTGACAGAGCCGTTACCTGTACTCGTGATACAGCTGAGGTCAAACCCTCTGATGACCCTGTAACATCACAAATCCCATCACGAACACACAGTCCCCAGAAAGTTATTGACAATGCCAACAATCATTATATCACTCGTTCGGGTCGGGTTGTCAAACCCAAGGTTATTGCCTCAGTGTAGTTTTTACCAGTTTTAGCTCAAGATGTTAGTAAGACTTTACAACAGTCAAACACAGTTAGTTTGTATCAGTGTCATTCTGATAGGCTATGCAGGCCACTTCACAATATTAGTTACAATTTACAGTCAAGAATTGACAAGTTATTAGTTGTAATTCAAGTTTGCAGTGTTGAGCATCATTGAAGTAATTGAATATTATCAATATCATGTGTCTACTCTTTGTAGTCGTTTTCTGTGCTCTGTAGTTCAGTTACTGTTACTGTGTCCAATTTTTTTTATAAGAAAAGGGATGTACTGTTATCATACTGCATTATGCCACTAGCGGCTGTGATGGTGTATAACATATTAGAGTAATCTCCCTTGGCGACCTAGCCGTCGGGACCCCCTGTTTTACCGGATGTACCACCCGTGTATGTATGGCAATAAATACAAGATGGAACACAGAATGTCGTTCTCCATTATTTATTCGTCGGAGGCAGCAACAGCCTAGGGCTAGTTCAAGTGCTACAAATCATTCCCAAAGCGTGAGAATATTACACTTAGTGCTAAGATTGCTGTGTGCAATGGGCCCAGTCCTGCAGTGAGCCAGGTATCACACTCAGTGACAGCAGCCTTTCCTGGTGGTAGATGAGGACATTGTATCATACAATGTCTATGCATCATATTTTGCTGACCAATAAAATAGCTGATAAATTTTGTCGGCTATTTTTAAAATATGGAAGTTTAACAAAATTGGTGACTTTGCAGAGACACAATATAAGTTTTAAAAATGCCCTTATTATGTTTACGCTATGCTATAATTATTACTCAGTAGTGATAATAGGTTATCAGTGATTTTTATAATGTCTTTTTTATATTTTCTGTTTTTCACAGATCCTGAGAGATATCCTCAAAGATGAGCAACCAACCAAAACAAATCCGTCAGAGACAGGGATGAACATGATGAATTAGACAAGAAGGAACAAGAATATTTTCATGAACATGATTCCACATCAACTGAGGGAAATGAAACACAAATACAAGTTGGAGAATCTGTCAGTTTAACTTCATCTTAGAACGTTTTGTCACGTTTTGAGACCAAGAAAACTCAGACTATTTCACAACAGCAAGTTACATGACAACGTACTCGGAGGATTCAAGTAACAACTCCTTGCCAGTGCAAGTCAGTCACTAGATTCAAGTAACAACTCCTTGCCAGTGCAAGTCAGTCACTACATTCAATTAACAACTCCTTGCCAGTGCAAGTCAGTCACTACATTCAAGTAACAACTCCTTGCCAGTGCAAGTCAGTCACTACCATCTCTAAAGAAGTCTAATGTGAGCTTGTATCATTGCCATCAGGGCGGTCGGATAGCCTAGTGGTTAAAGCGTTCCCTCGTCACGCCTAGGACCTGGGTTCGATTCTCGACATGGGTACAATGTGTGAAGCCTACTCTGGTGTCCCCCGACGATATTGCTGGAATATTGCTAAAAGTGGCGTAAAACCATACTCATTCACTCACTGCCATCACTACAACTATTTTCATCTGAATGTGCATCTGTATCACGAGTTTCACCTGATCAGCATGAGATGTGCAGTGTCACAAGCCAAGCAGTGGAGGAGGACCCTGCCTGTGAGGACAGAGTTTCAGCTAGTGACGAGGAGTACATGCCTACTGAATAATCAGAGTAGGATGAAAGTGAAAGTGACACCGACTGTGATACTGATATTGAAACTGATCATTTGCTCTACATGTCATCAAATCCACAGAATGGAAGACAGTTTCTCGTCTCTGAAACATGAACCATTTCAGTTTTGCTCACATCGGTCAAGTTCAAGTTCATTTTGTGGCATGGCCTGTCAAGTAAAGCTGATGCAACAACAAGGCGTTATGATAAGTGTTGAGACTGAATGCTTGATGGGGCACAATACAGGATGGAACAGCCAGTCAATGCAAGGGACAATGCCCAGGGGCAATCTTCTGTGTGCCAGCAGTATTCTTTGGAGAGGGGGATGTGCCGCAAAGTATTGAGAATGTTCATATTCATGAAAATTCCAATTTTTAACATGGATACTTTCATCAACATACAGCGATGCTATGCAGTACCATCTTGTCTGAAAGTATGGAATGAACATCAGTCCAGCTTGTTGGCAAATGTTGGTGGGAAACCACTTGTTTTGGGAGGTGATGGGAGATGTGACAGCCCGGGCCATTGTGCAAAATATGGCACATATGCCTTGATGGATACAGAAGAATTTTGGATATACAGCTTGTTCTGTGTGTTATTGGCATTATGAAGTCATGTACATATATATGTAGACTAACACTTAGTCAATGAGGGGCAGTCGGGTAGCCAAGTGGTTAAAGCGTTCGCTCGTCATGCAGAAGACCTGAGTTCGATTTCCCACATGGGTACAATGTGTGAAGCCCATTTCTGGTGTCCCCTGCCGTGATATTGCTGGAATATTGCTAAAAGCGGCGTTTAACCATACTCACTCACTTAGTCAATGAAAACATGTCTTTAAAATAATAAATATATTTTTTCAAAGAACCTTTCTTCTTCTGCTGTTTTTCACTTGGTTAGTTTGATCTAGACTTGCCTAGGCTTTTAGTAAAAAAGAAAATACCTAAAAAATATAAATTCCACAGTCAAGGTGCAGGACTAGTACCAATGTACCTTTTAACATTTCACAGATGAAGCAAATTACAATGTGGGTCATGATGGCCATTGACCAAAAGCGTTTGTTTTTGTGGGTACTGATGTAGGGTGTGGTTGAAGAAGCGATACAGTGACAGGGTCTACAAGCATAGGCCACACTCATTATACAATTTATAATGACAATTCAACACAAAACTTGCAACAATGATTTAATACGTGAGACATATTCAAGATAATATATAGTTACATACATAACAAAATTTGGCGTAAGGGGATTCTCACTGTAAAATCTATAAATATGAATAAAAACTATTTACTGCGTTTGAAACAAAGATGGTAACATTTGCCAACCAGTTGCAAATAGACACCAGAGACCCTCATGCTACACAGGCAGGTAGACATCGAATTGCAGAGGAAGGAAAGACTGAAGAAATACATTTTAGCAAACGTTATTTTGTGATTTGTGCAGGCACAAGAAAAACATTTGAGTACGATCAAATGTTTATTATGTACTAGACATGGCATAAGATTCGGGGGTGACTTGGTGTTGGAAAGGTAATTTACCCTGCGGGTAAGCCCTGTAGGTTGAATAAGTAAATTTTAAATATATGTGAAAACGATTTAGAACCCTGCGGGTAGTTTCAAAAAGGTTATACCAGATAAAAAAGGTTGCCCTGCAGGCGATGTAATTTAGAGACCCTGTGGATCAGTAGAAAGTATGATACCCTGCGGGTATGAGTAAAATGAAAACCAGTAGAAAGGGTGATACCCTGCGGGTATGAGTAAAATGAAAACCAGTAGAAAGGGTGATACCCTTCGGGTATGAGTAAAATGAAAACCAGTAGAAAGGGTGATACCCTGCGGGTATGAGTAAAATGAAAACCAGTAGAAAGGGTGATACCCTTCGGGTATGAGTAAAATGAAAACCAGTAGAAAGGGTGATACCCTGCGGGTATGAGTAAAATGAAAACCAGTAGAAAGGGTGATACCCTTCGGGTATGAGTAAAATGAAAACCAGTAGAAAGGGTGATACCCTGCAGGTATGAGTAAAATGAAAACCAGTAGAAAGGGTGATACCCTGCGGGTAGAGTGAAAATGAAAATACTTTGGGGGCCGCAAGCCATATAATGATAGTTTACAGAATGATTGACTTGCAAAGCCCCTTCCGAGCCAGCCCCTTGGTGGAGATGGGGATGGATGGAGGGTCGTAATGACAGCTGAGAGAACAATGGAAACAGCTGAACGACATTGAGGCTCTTGTTAATATAGAAAAACAAAATGACGTCACATCTGTAGTACTGAGCATGCTCTGTAGAAAAAATATTGCATTCTGGGATGGAAAATAGTAACTTGGTACAGAGAAGAAATGTGATCATTCACAGACGGTTCTGAATGATAAATGACAACTGGAAATTAAGGGAAAAACCTTACGCAGGTGACAAATATATTTTTCTGTTGTGTAGACATCAATGTTAATAATAGGTGAAAGGCTATGTTGATCACTGCACAAACAAAAATATAAACTTAACATAAAAAGATCTGCAACAATGTTATACCAAAGGAAAATATCAGTGATGACAAAGGTGGAGTAAAAATGGATGACATTGAAGCTGGGTTGTGCGATGGCAATATTGAACTAGAAAATGAAGGTGTGACAGTTGCACTCCTAAATGTAAAGTGGGTGAGTGAGTGAGTTTGGTTTAACACCGCTTTTAACAGTATTCCAGTTGATTGATGTGTACCTTACTGATGATTCCGCATGCGTAATTAAAACAGCTTTGTGAAGAGCAATAACAACAGTTTTAGCAAGTGCCACAACATGCCGAGAGATATATATTAATATAATCAATGAAGTCCTTATGGTCGATCATGCTGATAAACAGCTATTAAATAGAATGTTAGTTTCTGACACAAACTTAGATGGGGAATATTATTAATGTGATTAGTCAGGGTTAGAAACTAACAGTTTTTGTCCACTAGTCCTTATAATGATAACATATAGCAAAATCCTTAAAATTGGCCAATTTCTACTAGTCCTTAGGATACCTTTACTATTGGGCAGTTTAGTAAGGACTACAGGACTAGTGCCAATTTCTAAAGCTGTTAGTCATATATATGTTGTTTCAGTTTCACCAATGACCTCATGGACTGATGCAACTGAAAGTTCCTTCTGGAGCTATTTCGAAAGGAAAAGAGTTTCAAAAAGCCCCTAAAAATAAATGGACTAAACTTTTTAATGAATTAAAATCATCATTTGGATACAATTTTACAGCAGAGCAATGTTGCCTGAAGGTGAAGGCAATGACGGGGGAATTCTCAAGGAGAAAGAGGAAAAACAACATCTCTGGAGAATCTCCAGCATCCGAGGATGATACTGATCTGGAAACAGAGGAAATATTTCACAGTTTCCCTGACATGAAGCCACAAGCTACACTGGATTCAGGAATGAAAACAACAAATGAAGGCCCCGAAGAAGATGAAGAAGAAAATGCAGGTAAATGGTAATTATACATATGTACTATATGTACTCGTCCTTATAAAGTATCTGTCATGATATGGCTGGTATATTGCCGATGTGATGTAAAGCATAAACTCACTAACTCACTCACTTATAAAGTATCTATATGCATAATTTCACTAGTGTATAATGAGTTCATGTATTTTAAACATCAGCTAAGGTCGCGGGGAGTATTATAGCCATTTTGTCAGCATGTTGCCTCTTTTCTTAGTCAAGCTTTGGATTATCTATATTAAGTCAGTGATCATTTGCAAAATAAATACATGACTATTTTGTTTATTGTGAATGAAAATATATATTTTCTGTAGAAGCAGCAACATCATCTGTAAAGAAGACAAGGAAAAGGGCCCGCAGGTCAGTTGATATGCATCAACAACAGGTGGACAGGCTCACTTCACTACATAGTAAAGTGTCTGAAATTGAAAACCAAATTTATTATAGACCTGAAGATTCTGCCGACTCAGCAGAGCATCTGGCATCTATTTTTAGTGCGGTTGACACGACCCCTCTGAACGACATTTGCCCAATGTCTTATGGACCGCATCATGCGAAATAGTCTTAAATATATCTCAGAAGCACAAAAGAAAGATTCGGAACAAACAGCATCCACAATCAGTGACAATGACCAAGCAGTGTTGTTTTATGTATCAGGCTACATTTTGCACGCTGTTTGTTATAGTTACAACACACCAAGACGAGTTGTTTGGGCAGTAAGAGCATGGTTTGGCTTGGCATTTGATTGACAGACAAAAGGACCGAGGGGCGGAGCCCCGAGGTGATCCTTTTGTCTGTCAGTCAAATGCCAAGCCAAACTGTGCTCTTACTGCCCAAACAACGAGTTGGTGGGTGTGTTGTAAGTGACTTGTAGCACGGGTTGCGACAGTCATTCCAAAATTGCGCGAGTTTGTGTAAAATTTAGTGACGTATAATATGACGTTAACTTTTAACGTTAACGTTTAACTTTTAATCTAATTGTTAAATCAAGTGTAAACTTTGGAATTTTCAAAGGCACATTAGAAATGTCAACTATTAATTTTCCGAATTTAACAAAATGCGTTCTGTGCCCAGTTGTTTTTATGTTTGACAGTTACATTGTAATCTTTTAATTAAGTTATAAACATTTCTATTGTTTTTTGTTGTTTATTTACGTTATTACTCTTGAACACTGTGTACAACACTAAAGAAACATTGTTGTAAGTTTGAAATTTCTCAAGCCAGTAGGCAGGGCTTGCTGATCTTGGCATCAGCCAATGGTAATGATCTTTAACAAACCGTGCTCTTACTACCATGATACAGCACGGGTAAGATCAAAGGTACCGCTCGCAACCCGTGCTACAATGAAGAAGAAGGTGATCTTTGGTACAAACATAGACATACACATGGCAGAATTGTTTGCATCTTCTGATGAAAGTTTAAAGAGGGAGTATATTGAGAAATTTAACAAGTGGACACATAAAATGAGCAGAGGAGGTCTGAAAATCCCCTGTAACAATTTCTACCTACTCGTGAGATCATTTGAGGTCGAGACGAGGAAAAAGGTTGAACTTCCTCAGTTGTGTGCCTCATCACTCCATATATGTGACAAACTTAAAGAAACCCTAATGACAAATTACATGAGTTTGTTAAATCTGAGTATATTGTCTTTTTTTAATCTACTGTAAAATGTTTTCAGGTAAACGTCACAGCAAAAATCACAGAGTGCATGGAAGAAGTTCAACAAGTTCTTGTGTGGAATAAGAAAACACTAGTCAAAATAGCAGATGGAAGTGGATCCATTGATCTCAAGCTCTGGAATGACAACATAGAGAAAATTCAATTGGACACAAGCTACAAGTTCACCTCCCTTGGCGCCCCGGAGTATATGGGGAGGAAGTACTTGATGACCACGCCCTCATCATCTTGGTTTGTCGTTGAAGACATTGTAAACATCAACCAGGAAGATGTTGTGATCGCACAAAAGCTTCTAGTGATTGGGGAGGTCAATTTAGTCACCACCCATTTTACGAAAGCCTGTCTCTCCTGTCACGAATCTGAAAGCGCTAAAGACACTGGAAGTCCATTTGTTAAATGCCCCGCGTGCAAGAAAAAGATGAAGAAGGACAAAATGTAGAACAACATGTTGTGCAAGTTATCTTCAAAATATTTTATCCCTTCACCTGTGCTGAAGGAGTTTCTCTGTGACACACAGAAAGAGGACATTGAAGGTGATGCAGATGATTATCCTATTGACTGGATGTACCGCAGCCTGTCAAGGATGCCCGACCCAAGGCTGGTGATGCTCCACATTTATTTCGTGATAATGAATTCCTGTATATCACATGGACAGATAAAAGGAAAGTAAACTTTTTGACCAGTGTTCACAATAGTTCTTGTATTAGACCAGTAAGATCAAGGTCTGCACCAAACTGCTTCAGGGAGGTAAGAAAACCAAAAGCGGTTCAGTTATACAGTCACACCATGGGAGGCGTGGACCTGGCAGACAAGCAGCTGCAGTATTACATGGTGCTCCAAAGGTGTTGTAAGTGGTGGGGAAAGGTATTTTTGTACCTCATGGAACTCTCTTTCAACAATGCACTTGTCTTCAAAGCTGCAAACCCAGGTAAGAGCGTCAATTCAGAGAAATTTAGATTGGTTATTGCAACCAAGTTCCTGGAGGGATATGAGCGACTTGGAAGTGGAAGACCTGGGCGTCCTGCAGCCAACCTGGAGCGTCCTGCCAGACTCACAGCTCGCCATTTCCCTGGCAAGACACAAGAAATGACCCCAAAAGGTTAGGTGTCGTGCAATGATTGTGTAGTTTGCTCAAATAGACCTGCAAGAAGGCATCAGACAATCTTCATTTGCAAGAGCTGCAATGATTACATGTGTTCCATGTTTGGAAAGTTACCATGCATTGGTGAATTATAGAATTACATACTACCCAGGTCTTCATGAATAAAGTGAGTGAGTGAGTATGGTTTTACGCCGCTTTTAGCAATATTCCAGCAAAATCATGGTCGGGGACACCAGAAATGGGCTTCACACATGTCGGGAATCGAACCCGGGTCTTCGGCGTGACGAGCGAATGCTGAAACCACTAGGCTACCCGACCGGCCCCCTTCATGATTAAAAGATTGTACCAATGTTTGTCCTGTTAAAATCTTAATCATGTTCATATCACTGTTTACCGTTACGGTTGTTTTAACAAGAGATGCCAACCACAATATGTTTATGTTGTTACAATATCTGCCACGGCCCGGTTAACGGTGCCCTGCATGGAGCCATGGCCTGTCCGGATTATACTGTACTATGCACTTCCGTTAGTAAATGGCTGACTGCCGAACCTAGCTCTCTCACTCTCTTGCTTTGATTTGGGCTTTACACCCCTACAAGCTATTGAAACATGGTGGCAGCGGAAAAGAACTATCTTACTCACTGTGTGGTTTGTGTTTAACCCTACTTTTCATTGACAATTTACTCTCTGTGTCGAATTAACTCAAATTCACACCGGCGTTTTAACGTGTGTAAAAAAAAACACGTGGATCGAGTGTGTTGTATAATCAAGGATCAAATGGTAAATACTGATTGAATCTGACTGGATTATTGACATAAACTGTATATGTTATCTTTATCTTACTTGAAACTTTTAAATTCAAGTCAATCACATGAATTCTAACTCTGACATTTGACAATGTCATCTGACGAATCTACAGAAGCCCAGTCTAGTCAAAACATGGCGACTACTGTCAATGATGGGAGTCATATTAGACCGCCTGAACCTCTGAAATTAGGGGATGATCCTGTTAAAAAACGGACATTATGGAAACAAATGTGTGGTCATTACTGTGTTATCACCAGTAAGAGTGATGAAACTTGTAATATGAAAATCTTCAGATCTTACTTAATTTCTACCATGGGAGTAGAAGGACTACAAATCTACAACTCATGTGATCCTCCAGAAACCGACTCTGTAAAGAAAATTATTGAGAAGATTGATTCACACATTCTTGGTGAAGGCAATGAGACTTTTGAAAGATACAAGTTTAATACTAGATCTCAGCAACCAAGTGAGAATGTTGATACTTATGTAGCAGCTATTAAGCAGCTTGTGAAAACTTGCAACTTTTGTAATTGCCTTAGAGACTCTCTTACTATGGACAGAATTGTTCTGGGCATATCTGATGCCAATACTCGTAAACGCTAGGGGTGTCACCATACGCCAATACATCGATACATCCCGATATTTTCTCTGACGATGCAATAAACAATACAGTAGTTAGTGTATCGATTCATAAATATTTCTGTATTGATTCTAATCAGTATCTGTATCGATTCAAATCAATTTCCACATCAATATTAACATTAAAATAAACTGTTAGGCTATATGTGTAATGGAAATGCGAGACCGGCCTGATAGCGTTGGCCAGCCTTACTTTACAGCCAAAGACATTTTGTAAGCTGCAAGTTCATTGGCCACTCGCTATTAGATCAGCCAATCATAGCTGCGATAGTAGTAACATTCACAATTTCACATGTGGCTAACTTTCCGTCCCTGCTGCCATGGAAAACAGTCAAAACATTGAGTTCTCAGACGAGTATGCTGATGCTCCGTCAACAAAGTATAAAAGTTCTGTGTGGGGGCACTTTAAGTTTCCTGTCTACTATAAAAACGCAGACACCAAAGACGGCAGGCGAGATGCTATGAGAAAGTAGTGTGCATCACTGTAAAACACGCATGAACTATTCCGGGAATACGACAAATTTAAGTACACATTTGACACGTCATCATGCGTCTGTCTTGATTGATACAGATGGAAAATCAGCTTTATCTGCCTCTAAGCCGAAAAAGGCATGTAATAAGACAACCAGACCATGTTGGCGGATTTCACAAAACGTCCTGTCAACGAAGAACGAGCTAAAGAAATCACAATGTATATTGTTACAGACCTGAGGCCATTTTCTACAGTGGAAAAACCAGCTTTTATCAGCCTGATAAATGACTTGGAGCCTAGATACAAAGTGCCTGGCAGAACACACTTTGCTGACAAAGTTATTCCACAAATGTACTTAGATGTAAATCTCAACTTGAGTCAGATCTTTTGACTGCCTCAGCTGTGGCAATTACTAGTGATGGGTGGACATCACGGGCTGTTGATAGCTATATTACCGTTACAGCTCACTACATATCACAGGAATGGAAACTCATTAGTCGTGTTCTACAGACAAATGAGACTTACGAATCTCATACAGGAAAACATATTGGAGAAATTCTCTCTGGTGCAGTGAAATATTGGACACTAGAGAGGGAATTACCTGTTGTATATGTGACAGACAATGCATCCAATATGATTGGGGCACTCAGGGAAGCAGGGCTAACTCATGTTAAGTGTTTTGCCAACACTGTTAATCTGGCTTCCCAGCGTGCCCTTAAGATTGATAGAGTGAATAGACTGTTAAAGAAGATAAGAACAATTGTTGCCTTCTTTCACCGCAGCACTGTTGCTAATGACTTACTCAAACAAAAACAGGGAATGCTTCAACTACCTGACCACAAGTTGATACAAGATGTGTCTACAAGATGTGTCTACAAGATGGAACAGCAGTTTTGAAATGGTGGAACGTTATCTTGAACAACAACAGGCTGTCTTGTCTGTACCCATGAGCAAGGATGTGAGAAAGACTGAGAAAGATGTTGTTCTGTCTGAGACTGATCTCTCTAATGCTGAAGATCTGGTAGTAGTTTTGAAGCCCATGAAGACAATCACCACAATTTTGTGTGATGAAAAACAACCCACCATCTCCCTCATCTTTCCCTTAAAACATCAGATTCTAGCTTATGCAGGTTATTGAAGGTGACACTGCATTTGTACGTGACATCATGAAGCTATTATTCAAGACATCAACAAGCGTTACATTGATGAGGAAGATTATCTGTTGTTGACCTCAGCTGTTGACCCACGCTTTCGCTCACTGCCTCAGCTAGATGATGAAAGGATACTTGCTGTATTCAGTTCACTGATCACAAAGGCTGCTACACTTGCTAATTCTGACAAGGTTTGTGAATTATAATACCTTATTTATCAATAAAATTTTAGCAAGTTGTGACTTATAGAAAACAACAAACTTCAGCAAGCATTATTGCATTTAGTACTAACTACTAAATGACTTTATTGCGCGTATCCAAACCATTGGCTAATTACGCCCGTAACCTAATCACCCCTTGTAACTCAATCACCCCCGGGTCAGCACCCTGCACCATGCCCTTGTTATAGTCCATCATTTGCTCACTGTCTCTCTTCCAGTACACACGTGTTTCGCTGTATCTAATCGCTTTCGCTTTGTACATTTTCTTTGTACTCAATCGCGACCGTTTCGCCAATTACGCTTTGAATAACATCTATTTCATCACTCGCCGTATCACATTTACACAATCGCGACCATTTCGCCAATTACGCTTTGAATACAACCTATTTCGTACTACTCCCAAACTTCATCCTCGGGACATTTTTTTACACTTGCGGAAAACCAACTCACCACCCCGACCTTCCGTGATGCCTCCCAAGAGAAGATCAGCCGTCAACCACAAGCTTGTGAGGGGAGCCAAGCAGGCCAGGACAACCAGGAGACAAACCCCGGGAGTACGCATTGTACAGGAGGCAACAGCTGATGGTGAGTCTGCCAATTACGGAGATATCGAAGGTGGTAACACAATTAACGTGCAATCGGCACAGCTCGTAAAAGCCGCACAGGCTGCCAACTCGACTACCCAGGTAAAATAGCAACAGGAAAAAATACTCCAGTTGCTGGAACATTCAGCGCCCGGCCCGGTTAGCGCAAACCAACAGTTAAGGCTTGGTTTTAGTTCTCTCGACATTTCGCCCCACATAGGGAGAATCCCCAATGCTCACAACGAGACCGACGGTGACGCGGCTTGGCCAGCCAATCACGTATGCTCATCAGCATATGAAGCCAGACTGTTCAAGGCAGTCCCCTGCACAGCCTTCTTCGGTTTCTTTAGGGTAAACAAGCTGGTCAAAATTGGACCCTCAAAAACAGGTGGCGCCTTCCAGAATTTAAGCTTCTCTGGCAACCCCCAGCAGATTTCAATCCATCTACCACACTCAAAGTCGATCAGTACAGGATGGGGACAACAGTTACAATGTCATCTATACCAGGTAATCAGCTATGTCCTGTAGTCGCCATCAAGCACTACCTGGAGGCGCGCCCCTCCGGCCCACAACATGCATTTGTTCATTTCGACCATTCCCCGTTACAAGGTACCAATTCCAGGCACTCCTAAAAAAGGCCTTAGCACACAGCAACATAAACACGGCTTGCTATTCTTCGCACTCCTTCCACATTGGGGCAGCCACATCACCAGCCACATCACCAGCCAGTACGGCAGGTGAAAATCAGATTGCTACAATGCTTACATACGCTTACCAACAAATTTAATGTTGCACAATGAATTCAAACAGTCTTTCATGGTACTTACTACACTTCTTATTGTTTACAGTTTGGATGGTGGGATCCAGCTACATGGCCAGGGCACGGCAGTACTTGCTCCTGAAGGGCCCCAGTCCGAACCAACCAAGGATGCTATAGCTGGCACAAGGGGGGATGAGGTGGAAGGAGCTGCACACCATTCTAGATGCACAGGTCAAGGCGACACGGCACAGCCCCAGGCCCCTCATCATTCACCTGGGCTCCAACGACCTGTGCTCGGTCAAGGGCAGCCAACTCTACCTTGACATGGTGGTATCAATCCTTCGGATATAACTCCAGCTTCCTGACACCAAGATCATCGTATCCTCAATGCTGCCCAGGCGCTACTGGCATGATGCCAGGGATCCACTAAAGATCGAGGGGATGCGGAAGAATATCAACCGTCGACTGGCCAACCGAGTCAAAGAGCTCGGCGGTACAATAGTGTCACCACCCCAGATCCGGGCATCAGACAAGACATGGTACGCCTGGGATGGCGTCCACCTCAGTGACAAAGGACTGTGTGTGTTTACGGACAATTTATTGCATGCCCTGGCGCTTGTTTTGCGCCAGTAAGGATATTATCTCCACAGGTTAGTTTTTCCTTTCAGTACATAAGCAAGCGGGGCAACAATGCTATCTTCGCGTATCGCGTGGCCGTGGGTGTGGGGTAGCACTCTGGTGCATTGTGGCGGGGTTCTTGTGGGCTACACTGCTAGTAACAAATTAACTTGCTTCCAAATTAATACTCGTGCTTAAGGCTACCTGCTTTTCAGCGAGAACCTTTCCGGGGTTACCTGCTTCTCAGTGGGAACCTTGTCTTTCTCGACTTTTCAGCCAGGGAATCGTAAAATAACATACGTTGGGGCAAACAATTGCCACGTATATGGGCCCAGCCGCGGAAGTCGTCTTGTCAAGCGGTAGCCAGGACCAGACTTGAACCAGGACAAACCCCCAGCAGTGACACCTGTCACAGTCAAGCAAGAATCATCTGCCATGGAGGAGCTCTTTGGGGATGTATTTGTCACTCATGTTCAGCCAGCCAAGTCCACACTTCAACCGCTTGAGGAAGAAGTCCGTGTTGACAAAGGAGAGGAATGTATCCCCCTGTTATGTGATCCTCTGGAATGGCGGTGTGACAACCAGTATAGGTTTCCCTTATTATCCAGATTGGCTAAAAGCCTGTCATGTATTTCTGGAACATTAGTTCCTAGTGAAAGAATCTTTTCAACTGCAGGGGACATCGTCACTGCTCAGAGAGCCACATTGTCAAGTGATCATGTAAACATCATGATTTTTCTAAAAAAGAATCTTAATCGGTAGTCACAAGTCAGTATTATCATGTAATCATGTTAACATTATGATTATGTTAACATGTGTGAGTTCTGTAAAACTTGAGCATGTTATGATGTTTCTAATGTTGTATTTGTTGTGAGAAGGAACAGTTAAAGTTGACTGTAGTTTCATGAACAAACCTGTATAACAGTATCAGCGACTTGTATTTTGAAGGCTGACAGATTGGTTGTGATAAAAATGCCAAAGTTATATTTTCTTTCCATTTATTAAAAGATTTAAAGTTGTACTGTTTGTTTAATTTTATCTCTCTCTTCCGACAAAAATGTTGAAAAACTATCGTTATGCGTATCGTATCGTGAGATAGATATCATGATACGTATTGTATCGTGAGGTATGTGTATCGTGACACCCCTACTAGTTACCATAGCAAAAGAATGTATTGACAGTCAAACAGATCAGAAAAAACTGATTTCAGTCCTTACCCCAGAATTGCAAGACGTTTCTAACAAGTTTGGACACGGCTGTTCTCTTTCTGCTGATAGAGGACAACTGTGGATGAGATTTCATCCAATGAGACTCAAGGATGAATTGCAGTCTGACCTTCGCAGCATTTTGGTCACAGTGACCAGCGAGTCACCGAGGATTATTCACATCTTTGCCCAATGTCTCATGGACCGCATCAATAGTCTTAAATATATCTCAGAATCACAAAAGAAACATTTCGAACAAACAGCATCCACAATCAGTGACAATGACCAAGCAGTGTTGTTTTATGTATCAGACTACATTTTGCACGCTGTTTTGTAGAAGAAGGTGATCTTTGGTACAAACATAGACATACACATGGCAGAATGTTCTGATGAAAGTTCAAGGAGGGAGTACATTGAGAAATTTAGCAAGTGGACACAGAAAATGAGCAGAGGAGGTCTGAAATTCCCCAGTAACAATTTCTACCTATTCATGAGATCATTTGAGATCGGGTTGAGGAAAAAGGTTGAACTTCCTCAGTTGTGTGCCTCATCACTCCTGCGTGTCAAGCTTAAAGAAACCCTAATGACAAATTACATGAGTTTGTTAAATCTGAGTATATTGTCTTTTTTTAATCTACTGTAAAATGTTTTCAGGTAAACGTCACAGCAAAAGTCACAGAGTGCATGGAAGAAGTTCAACAAGTTCTTGTGTGGAATAAGAAAACACCAGTCAAAGTAGCAGATGGAAGTGGATCAATTGATCTAAAGCTCTGGAGTGACAAACAGAGAAAAAATTCAATTGGACACAAGCTACAAGTTCACCTCCCTTAGCGCCCCGGAGTATATGGGATGGAATGACTTGACGACCACACCCTCAATTTAGTCAGCGTCCATTTCACCAAAGCCTGTCCCTCCTGTCACAAATCAGTAAGCGCTAAAGACACTGGACATCTATTTGATAAATGCTCCGCATGCAAGAAGATGAAGAAGGAAAAAATGTAGAACAACATATTGTGCAAGTTATCTCTTGAAGGAGACTTAAAAATATTTGATCCCTTCACCTGTGCTGAAGGAGCTTCTCTGTGACACACAGAAACAGGACATCGAAGGTGATGCAGATGCAAAATTATCTGCTCACCTGCGGTCAGGTTAAGACTGAGGTGCCTCAAATACCAGTAGTGTTGTGTTAAGGGTTCAAAGCTATCATGTCCAGGTTTATACAGATTATGATGTTTTTTAATTCAAATGACAATGCCAAAGACTTCGCCAAAGACTTCCCCAAAGAGGATCCAAGGTATGACAAATTATTCAAAATAAGACCTCTGCCAAAGACTTCCCCAAAGAGGATCCAAGGTATGACAAATTATTCAAAATAAGACCTCTGCCAAAGACTTCCCAAAAGAGGATCCAAGGTATGACAAATTATTCAAAATAAGACCTCTGCCAAAGACTTCCCCAAAGAGGATCCAAGGTATGACAAATTATTCAAAATAAGACCTCTGCCAAAGACTTCCCCAAAGAGGATCCAAGGTATGAAAAATTATTCAAAATAAGACCTCTGCCAAAGACTTCCCAAAAGAGGATCCAAGGTATGAAAAATTATTCAAAATAAGACCTCTGACGACAATTCTTGTTTCAGACTGGCAGAGGCACTTCCAAACAGACAGGGAGGTATCTGTTGATGAAAGTATGATAGCATACAAGGGTCGGACAGGTTTGCTGCAATATATGCCAAATAAGCCACATAAGTAGGGGATCAAATCATGGGGTCTGGCAGACAGCAGGACCGGGTACATGTGGAACTGGCAGGTTTAGACAGGGAGACAGGAGGGAGGGAGACCGTATGAGGTTGTCACGTCATTCTGTCAACCACTGTATGGTAAGGGTCACCATGTGTACATGGACAATTTTTTCACTTCTCCCACTCTTTTCCAGGAATTATCTGACAACCAGACAGGTGCTTGTGGAACACTGAGGGCCTACCGACTGGATGTACCGCGGCCTGTCAAGGATGCCCGACCCAAGGCTGGTGATGCTCCACATTTATTTCGTGATAATGAATTCCTGTATATCACATGGACAGATAGAAGAAAAGTAAACCTTTTGACCAGTGTACACAATGGTTCTTGTTTTTTTAAAAGAGTAAGATCAAGGTCTGCGCCAAACTGCTTCTAGGAGGTAAGAAAGCCAAAAGCAGTTCAGTTGTACAGTCAGCACATGGGAGGCATGGACCTGGCAGACAAGCAGCTGCAGTATTACATGGTGCTCCAAAGGTGTTGTAAGTGGTGGGAAAAGATATTTTTGTACCTCATGGAACTTTCTTTCAACAATACACTTGTCATCTTCAAAGCAGCAAACCTAGGAAAGAGGGTCAATTCAGAGAAATTTAGATTGGTTATTGCAACCAAGTTCCTGGAGGGATACCAGCAACTTGGAAGTGGAAGACCTGGGCATCCTGCAGCCAACCTGGAGCGTCCTGCCAGACTCACAGCTCACCATTTCCCTGGTAAGACACAGGAAATGAGTCCAAAAGGTTAGGTGTCGTGCAATGATTGTGTAGTTTGCTCAAACAGACCTGCAAGAAGGCATCAGACCATCTTCATTTGCAACAGCTGCAATGTTTACATGTGCCCTGTTCCATGTTTCGAAAGGTACCATTCATTGGAGAATTATAGAATTACATGCTACCCAGGTCTTCATGATTAAAAGATTGTATATGTTTGTCCTGTTAAAATTTTAATCATGTCCATATTAGTGTTTACTGTTACGGTTGTTTTAACAAGAGATGCCAACCACAACATGCTTATGTCTGTCCATAATTTATTGATTGACGACATATAAGGTGATATGAATATATGACTGTGGTTTTGGTAAGATGACTGGTCTTCTTTCACAATAATCTGTATTGTTTCTAGATCTAACAGTTAAGGTATGTTTAAACTAGGAATTGCATCTAGGAATCATGTTAGAAGGAAAACACACCTGTAGATTTTTAGCTCTGATAACAACCTTTTCGTTTGTACCCACTTAAGTTCAATTGGTATCCTTATGATAGACTCTGCAACGTAGTTAGTAAGGTTTCAATAGAAACCAGATACCACACTAACAAAGCAGTAGATTCATGTGACAAGGAACGCAAGGAAACCCCAATTTCATCTAAATCTTTCACATTAACTATATCGATCGAATCAGATGTTTCGTGACACTTACAACATGTACAAAGTAAGTAACTCAAAAAATAATATATCATGCGTGTAAATTCATTCCAATATGCAAATATGTCACCAATGAGGCTAAATCAGATGATATAGATCTATAGACGGTGGCTGCAAATCCCACAAGTACCAGACTTGTGAAAAAGTATAATACCTAATGATTTTGTCAATTTCAACATCAATTGCTTTGCAAATGTAACTTACACATGCCTTCATAAACAATGGATGGCCAATATATACTGTATTATGTGGATTTCTATCTTACACAAACAAGACCCCTCCTCACCTCTTGAGAGTGACAAACGTAGATGCACAGAGGGGAACTAGAGGTACCTCCCCTACTAATCCCTAACTGATACTGAGTCTTGACAAACTGTGCCAGCGCCAAAACAGAAATCTGTTTCTGAATAAAAGACCACCATTGGTCAAATGAAGCAGTGAAATATCTGAGCGTTAGTAAACACAATATTTTAATCACATCGAAGTATTACTTAGGTATTGAGTTGAGTTTATAATGGCAATAGCAATGGTTATGTCATACCATCGAATGTTATTCATTACATGCACCATACCATACGATAATGTTCTTTGAAAACCTTTGTTTATTGTGAATATCAATTTTAACAGGCTAACCTGTGCAATGCATATGTATATTGTTAGTTACTAGGTTATATACTCCAATTGGAGTTTATTTAGCTTAGAAAACTTGAGTAATTCACAATCATATTCCGGTTCTCTCACATGCCCAAACCTAATTATGCCATAGCACATGCGCAGTCAGTCGTTAGCGATTCCTTTGTCTAGCATGTCTAGAACACAACACATGGTTTCATTCAATCATGTTGCGTAATGGTCGCATCTTAACTGAATTTTGTCACATACATTCCGGATTCGCAACGACGTAGCTATCTTGTAACGAGGAAGTGACCGACACATGCAGTAACTCCTCGGTAGTCGGAACAAGCATTATGGCTCCTCATCGAAAACCTAACAACACTGCAAACAACCAAGATGGCAGACTGGCCGTATCGACATGACTTCGGTCTAATGTTTCAGTATACTGGGGCACACTGGATCGAGAACAATATATTAAGATCTTTACATCCAGGAAGGCAAACAATGTCAGTTTTGCGGTAAATTAAATCATGCATGAGAATTCTGCCTGTTGTCACTTGATGACCCAGAGCTCCAGATAAGCTGCGTATCTGCATGAAATATGCATCAGAAATGCAGAAATACGCAGTAAAATATAATCCAAGCGTATCAAATACGCAACAAACATTACAGATACGCTACAAAAATATAATTTGTGCGTATCATCAAAATATTGTGAAGTAACCCTGCGTATTCGATTACCAAAACTTATTTTGAAATTATAAACGGGCATTCCGTCAACCTTGCCAAACTCCACGATGACAGTCACATCATGATCATTTGCCATCACACTTTCGTGTGAAAGTATCGTGGTATTTTTGAGTCCTATAAAGCTCTCGAACCCACACGACACCAGTTTGCAGGGACTAGATGAATAGTGTTTTTAAATATTTAACTAAATACCCACATGTGTAAAAACTAGTGGGTAACAGAAATTTGAATACGCAGATAGAATTACTGATACCCAATGATTTTAAAATGCAGGTGTAAAATACCCACAACACCAAAAGCTTATCTGGAGCTCTGATGACCAACTCAAATCATCCTTGGCACCCAGGAAGCTCCAGCAGACATGGAAGAACAATATTGATGGTACAGACGCCCATGGACAGGCCATTATCTTCCACCACTAACAATCCATCTGTAACAATTATAACGACAGAGGGTGCAGCCACCAACATTGCAGGTTCAAGCATGTTTGCTTGATATGCAAGAGAAACCATCCTAAATATCAATGTCCTCCAGACAAAACATCCAAGAATGGGAAGTCGGATAAATGACTTGATGCCAGACCATCTCCTGTCATTATTGAGACACCAAAGGCTACATTAGTCGATCATCAGACAAGAACATGACGTCATATCTCACCTCGGCTTCCAAGGTTTCCATACAGGAATTAAGAATCCCTCAACCATCACTCGAGTATGTCGTAACTTGTTATCAGCCAGAGGAACCATCAACGTCAAAAAGGTGACTTAACGGATCAATGCAGACAAGGACAAAGGTTGCATAATTGGTCCGTTTCACACAAGTCCCTTTCCTCTGCAGCAAGTTGGTCCAATAGGATTGGTCGAGGGCACATATTCCAAAAAACTGCGACTTAGATCCTATTAAGGCAAACCTTATCCCACAATGCACCATTTGGCTTAGCAACAAACCTTCGGCCTTTTCCGGTAGGTATACAAAATGGCGGCTGCCTAACGAAAAGATTGACAGGCAAACCTTGTTATTGTTATTTTCTTGACGGAAGATTGTTGTATTTTTTCATAATGAGATCAAAACACAGGTCAGAGCAAGCCCATGGTAAGAATCCGAGGCGCAGGGCAAGTCAGTTGCAGCAGACATTTTCAAAAAGCTGTGTTAAGCTATGCGAAGTGTTGACAACGCGATCAACCCTGCGTTCGAATCTGACAGTTTCGACATCTTAGATTCACCCGAATCATCTTGGGATCACGCCGGGAGGAAAACGTTTCCACTGGCGACAATGAAGGCAAGAATTATTTTTCATTGAATGGAGCAGTGACATAAAACTGTCCAAGTCTAAAGCTGCTGAAAATCTCAGATCTCATGAACAGGGTACTTGACAATGAAGAACCTAAACCTCAATGGATGCTGATTGATTTGAAGCAAATGAATTTATTTTTTCAAAGATTAAGTGTCCATCATGAACAGGGGTCTTTGATGGTTGCAATGAGGGACAATTTTGACAGACTTGGATTTGCAAACTCTTATGTTGACTGTCAGAACTGTCAGATGTGTGCAGCCAAAAGCTACACCTTACAGGTCAGGTAATCTATCTGGTAAGGATATTTCATGCTCATTTTGTCAGAGGTGGGACTCGGTCATGCTGCAATGAAAAAGTTTTGTTTGGTTTAGGGAATGGAAGGATTGCATTGTAAGACATTACTAAAAAAAACAAAAACATTCTTTCAAAGGTTATTATAGAAAATACTGAGGAAGTTTTGACTGAGAGTGTAGAAATGATCAAACATGCCTAGGATGAGCAACAGACCGTTTCAAATGACGTACCCTGAGATATAACTGTTAGTTAGGACGGACCATGGTAGATGAGAGGCCACACTACAAATTGTGGTGTTGGAGCCGTTATTGTGTTTTGACAGGTCTGGTGATTGATTATGAAATCCAGTCAAAATACTGTCACACGTGTACCCTTCACATGACCAGTCTGGGACAGGACACTGCAGAGTTCAGACAGTGGTATGAAGGACATGCTGGACAGTGTTGCCAAAACTATGAAGGCAGCTCCAATGCCATGGAAGTGGAGGCTGCTAAGAAGCTTTGGTCACACTCATTAGAGAAGCATGATGTATTGTATTTTATTGATGTTGATTCTTTTCAGTTAGGACTATCTGATATATTTTTATTATGTTATGTAATTATTGTATTTGGAATGGCATTCAAGTAAGCCATTATTATTATTATTAATATTATTATTATTATTGGTTAGAGACTGAAATTATTTCATGTGTGAAAATATGTTTGTTTCAGAGGAAGCTGTTGTTCAGGACTCAGCAATATAAGCCTCTTGAGGACCTGGACTCGGGAAACATTGGAAGCCCACATCTATACACTGTTACCCTGAGTCCCCCACATGCTTGGGGGCTTTAATTATGCTCGTTGCCACAATACAGGAGAGTGAGGCGAACTGAACCACTCAGTCCCTTCAAGATCTGGAGCGGAAGGGGGAAAGAGTAGGATAACCACTGGCCCAAACAGAGACATTCAGAAACTGAGGGACGCATTTCAGTGAAATATCTTGAAATAAATCGCATCTTGATTCAGTTATTTAGTAAAATGTCAGTGAGATGCCGGTGGAAGTGGAGGCTGCTAAGAGGCTTTGGTCACACTCATTAGAAGCATAATGTACGTTATACATGTATACTTTCAGATGGTGACAGCAGAACCCACATGGCAGCCAACTACCTTCAACCCTATGGACCAGGCATCAGTATGGACAAGGAAGACTGTATTAACCATGCTCATAAAAGGATGGGCACTGCTCTTCTGAATTTGTCAAAAGAGTTTAGATTGGGTGGGAGGGGCAGAGGAAAGCTCACTAAAGACAAAGCTTTGAAGTTTCAGTATTATTACCGCTTTGCCATCACTAACAATGTTGACAACATCGAAGGTACGAGGAACGCCATCTGGGCAAGTTTGTTACATTGTCTGTCAACTTATGATTCTCCCCATCACACTAGACGTCCCTCTGGCCTCTCAAGTTGGTGTTTTTACAATACAGCACTGGCTAATGATATTCAGCTTGATGCTAACCAAGACAACATCAGACATTTTTGTGATGCAGATATTGCAGAACAGATGGTAACTGTATATAAACGGATGTCTGATGAAAACCAGCCTAAGAGGATGAAAGGCAAGACAAAGAATGATATTGAAAGCTTGGATTCTGTGATCAGGTTCCACTGCCTGAAGGCCGTCTTTGTGGGTAAAAGGTTCATCGGGCAGCGGCATCTGCAATAGCTTCCTTCAATGAGGGTACTTGTCACATTACTCAGGCAATGAACAAACTTGCAAGAGAAGCTAATGAACCGACAGCAGCTTCTGTTGAGAGACTTGAAGGGAGATACCTTACAGTAAGGAAGCAAGGCCAGGCGACATCTAAGGTTGAACATAGCGCAAAGAGGGAAGCCAAAAAAAGGGACAGATTTCGTGTTGAGGCAACTGAAGGCACGTTGTATGCTGTATGCGTTGTATTTTTGCCAAACTGATGAAATCAAACTGCAACAATTAATGACAGAAACTGCAAAAAGCACATCAAGAAGTACTATTCGGGCCATGAAAATCTTCCGGCGTAAGATTGTTTACAATTACAGTGATGACAACAAATTAGAGTTATGCCCCTTCCCATTTACAAAAAAATAAATAAAAATGACCTCAATTCCTTTTTAAAAATTAATTGCAATAAAATAAATTACTCTGTAATAATAAGGTGGATTAAATATATATATATACATGAATAATATGCTAAACAAAATTAAAAAAACAACATTACCTATAGATGGGTTCGTAAAATATACTGCAGACATGGCAGAAGGTACTGTCAATATGGAATTTTTTATGCCTAAATATTTACGAATACAAATAAGACTAATAAACGCTAACACTTTCGGGTCTCGAGATGAATTTCCAAGATGCAAATACTCGATAAAATCCTGGAAATAGACACACACATAGTACTTATCTTCTAAGCAAACAGAGATTTTGTATGTGTTTATCTGAAGCTGAATGAGGAACACCACAAACAAACTTATTTCCTTATTTATTCCATAAACATCATTTTGGACCTAGTGAACATAGTTCTCAACAGTTATTGGCCCGATTTGAATGATTTTTTTAGTAAACATGGGTGATTACTTTATGCAATAACAGAGACTTTATGAATTTTGTTGCTTGTTTCGGTTTTAAAAAATAAAGTATGGGTGAAAATCAACCCCTCAAAATGAAATTTAGAGAAAAAAATATAATATGAGTATTTTTTAACAATTACTTTCTGTTATTGCACCCTGCACCATACAAGCTACATGATGTAAACTTGCAATTATATAAATATCTTTATCAGCTAAATTATTTTCCATCTTTTTCAGGCTTGTGGTGGCCATTTTGGATGTTTCCATGGCAACCAGTGGCAACATCACGTGGAAAAGACTCAATATCAGTTGTCAACATGTATACCTACAAGTTGTAACTCATACAAACTAAAAACCCTTGTGAAGCATGAAGTCATGTGTCGGGAGTTTCAAGATTTACAGGTCTAGCATCAGATGAAGCTTCAGTCATGGTAGGTGAGAAGAAAAGCAAAACTGAAGGATCACAACCACTGAACGCCCTTCCATTCCATGTTTGAGTTCCTCTGTTGACAACTGATTTCAGACCATTTCTACAAGTGGTTCTGCCTTCACTGTTCCTTTCACCCCAAACTTATAAATATTTGCCCACACAGAACTGACAACTTGTCACATATGGGATCAGTTCATAGTGTATACAGGCTGTGTTTAAATGACTCCTTTTCATCTTAATTTCTTAAATTGTCATTGGGATATTTTTTATTATTTTCTTAACATGTTTACTGGCTTCACTTATCATTTCATTACTCATAATATGTAGATGTAATAATGTAAAGTACTTCACAGCTTTAGAAACTGGCACTAGTCCTGTAGTCCTTGCCAAACTGCCCAATAGTTAAGGTATTATAAGGACTAGTAGAAATTTGCCATTTTGAAGGGTTTTACTATATGTTATCATTATAAGGACTAGTGGACAAAAAAAGTTAGTTTCTACCGCTGCTTCAGTATCCCTACGAAAAGTTGAAAGTATAGAGTCAATCACTACTGTGTCAACTTGAAGGAACTTCGAGTTATCCAAGGTTCGACAAAACCGAAAATGATAAATAAAGAACGAAAACGCAGGGACCAACCTTTCACTTCAAGACACACATCATTTCGACACATCAAAGTTCGACACAATGGTGTTTGATTGTATATGTGTACCTTAAGATGATTCATGAACATATTACCAAGATTAGTAAGGCTTCCCAGAATAACTTAATTTACACTTCATATTCATGTGAGCCTCCAAGTCTTATACTCCCACACACAAACCCCGACATATAAAATTGGTTCTGAAAAGTAATTACTTCGCTATGGCATTGTCATCACACATAGCATGATATGATATAACTGAGGGTGTGCTTCATTTTTCATTATCTTCCTACCATTCTTGACTGGCCTTCCATCAGCCTTGTATCAGCGAGGTTTGTCAATAACCCACAATACTACAGCTACCCCAGAATAACATGGAGATATTAAAATTGTAGAAGTTGTGGCACAATATTTGGATTCTCGCCCAAGGAGACACCGTATAACCGTGTCACATTCAATGTAAAACCCCCTCAGTAACGTCTAACTGACAAGAATCACTGTTTCTTGAAAAAAGTTAACAGATTCATGCTGTTACCTCCCCGTTTCTCGACCTTTGCTTTTTTGTTTTTTTTGCCACGTTTGTCCGGAGAACACTTCCGCTTGGCTTGATTGGACACGGAAGGTTGCGTAACCATCGTTGCATTCTGGGAAGAGTTCTGTAGTTCCAGAGCAAAGTGGTAGTCGGAGTGTTCTGGCATTTCCCAGATGGGGAGAGTTCTGCCACATTTATCACACCGCATCACATCATCGTCATCCAGGGGAGCTACAGCACCCATCCCCACATCAGGGGAATCAAAGTTCTCGGATGGTTGAATCACATTATTGTCTTGCCTGTGATGAATCAAGTCTGAGGTGACAGTCAAATCATGATCAGAGCTGTTTCCAACTGTCAGCACTTCACTGCCACCATCAACATCATCAAAATCATCATCAGCAGCAGCAGCATCATCGTCAATGTCATCATCATCAGCAGCAGCAGCAGCACCATCATCAACGTCATCATCATCATCATCATCATCATCATCAGCACCATCATCGTCATCATCATCAGCACCATCAACATCACAGGAGTCTTCACCAGTCAGCCCAGAACCCTCCTCTAGAGACTCCACTGGGATGTGATCTTCACTCATCTCAACCTCATTATGAGATCGGCCGTCTGAGGCACAGATTACAATGTCCGTGCTGGACGTTTCCCGCCTCTCTGGTACAGACAGGTTGGAATCTCCATCTTCTGTTTCAGACACACTTCCCATGTTCATATGTCTGAATTTTCTTGAAGCAGTTTTGGAAGCAAAAAATCCCTTAGGTTTTATTTTCTCTGTAACTTCTGTGAAAGCAAAAGCTTGTTTTATACTGGTATAAGCTTCACCTGTGACAGTGTCACTATCAGAAGTACTTTGTACATGTTCAATATTTGAACTATTCGTCCTACTCGAAGCACCATCCCTTGTTTGAGTTTGGAAGAATGTCTCAATGCTTCCCCGTTTGGGTTTCCTCACAGCCGGACCATGCTGTGCACTATTATCAGTGTCCGAGGTATCTGACATCACTTGAGACGGTCTGGGTGCTTGTGACGCTGCTGCAGCAAACAGATCTGAGATGCTGCTGCCTCCACTCCCCTTGTTCTCTGTGAACTTGCTGGCCGACAGGCCCAATGTCAGAATAGCAGGTGCCCTGAAAACAGAATATTGAACCATGTCATTTTCATTAATTCTTCCAGTGAAAACTGAAGTTAGTTCAACCAAAAATCACATCATATACATTTAGGACTAAAAAACATGGACTTTAGTAGCTATATAATCAAATCTGAAGGGAATTTGCTACACTTGAAGAAATAACTTCCCAGATAACAGTTGGAATTCTCAAAATGAGTAAATTAATATTGTAATATAATCCTTATCCTATCTTGCACGATGCATTTCTCCTTCTTTCAATCCTATGTGGAAACATGCTTGAACAAATGTTTCCAGCTTCTTGAAAACAATTCACCCGAACACATTCCAGCATCACCATGGTCACCACCTAAACAAATGGATCATGCACTCCACACCTCTATCTCTGATGGACAATAGGGGGAGCTAACTTGGCATCTCTTAACGCTTCGACAAAGCAATTAATGATGCAAGAGGGATTGAAGCATGCTAAGACAAGAAGAGGAACGATCAACAACACCAACAAGAGGATCTTCTAAACAGTACCGAAGCACATGCCTGAAGCAAAGATGGGCAGGTAAGGTTTGGGATACTGTCAAAATGTCCACACCTTGTGGCGACTTCTATGTTGTAGACTGGAGTACCTACACACAAGGTCGAACACCCTCCACAGGGAACCGACGATTCCAATATTTATTCCTTGTCAACAAGATACAGAGCACTGGCAAACATGGTACAGTATCGTCTATCTGTGTTGATGGGCAGTTGTCAGCTGTTGTGCTGGGACCAATGGACGGAATTGGTAAAGGCACTGAACGTCGGTGACAGAGATGTCACGTAGATAGTGGGAAGCTGACTTGCCTAAGAAACCCTCCATGATGGAGGACAGGGTGCAACTGTTGTGCAAGACCATGGTTGGTGCAATGGTTCTAGTCTCATGTACATTGGATATCATAGGAGGAGGCAATCCAGCAAAGGTGCATGCTCGAACAGAGCCTAAAGGAGACTTCCACAGTGGCCTCTGTAGAAAGTGGGATGAACAGTCTCTTCTGGCCGCACACTCTCGAGGTAGATGCTGAGAGCTGGAACTAGGCATAAGGAGATGTCTTCAAGGTTTTCTGGGTTGAAGATGGACACCTGTGATGGGATGGTAAACAAACGCTCTGGCTGTCCTGGAATCTGGTTCTTCACTCTCAAGTCCCAGCAAAGGTCTAGAAAGACCTTTCCATTGTGTGTTCTCTCAAAGAGGACACCATTAACATCGAGAGCGTGGATCTCACTCGAGCAGCTGTTGCAAGGCCAGAATGAATTGAGACAACTGGTCAGTCCACTTGTAGGACTGTCTGAATGAGTGACTGTATCTCAGCAACTGTGGAGATCTTATATCTGGTTGTAGTGGCAATAACAGAGTTGATTGCAGCGAGGTAAGTAGCCAAAGTAGAGCCCTTGAGTTTCCAATTCAATCACAAATGGTGTAGATACTCGGTGACCTGTTAGTCTGGGATCTGGAAAATGAGAACCCAGTCATCCTGTGGTAGAGGGAAGTGACTTCCTTCGAAGGAGTAAAGGAGACTGTTCTTGGTCCAGACACCGTGGAGCTCGCTGACGGCCACATCCTCTGCCCCAAAAAGAACTTGTTTTGGAAGTAGTTGTGACTTCCTCTCCTTGGATCTATGTCAATCCCTTGAAAGTCGATCCTTAGAATGTCGACCCTTGGAGTGTTTCTTCCACAATTGTCCTCTCTTAGAAAATCGATCCTTTCGATTTTACAACTGTTGATCCCTCAATTGTTGCTCCTTAGAATGTTGATTCTTTAATTATTGATCCTTCAATTGTCAAAGCTTATCTTTGCCGGAGGGTTGTGATCGATCTCAACTGTTCCTCATCTCTGTAGGTGAAAGAGAGGTCAAACACCAGGTACTGATCCCTGTCATGGTCCAGGTGCAGTGGTACTTGACATGGTTTTGGTGTTGAAAATACTGAAACCATGTCATCTTCTACTCAAGGTGATTTGATGGTAGATGTAGGGGGCTGTTTGACGATCCTTGACTGAGGAAGGGACAGCCAGTTTTAGGGTGCTTGGATGAGGATGGCCCATGTTCTGCATCCCATGACTTAGATTGTCAATCAACAGAGTGTTTCTGACATTTACGCAAATTTTTCTTCCTTTGCACTTCGGGAACAGCAGTGACCAGGCTTGCATATTACACGACAGTAACAACAAAGTTGACAACAAGGTGACATTTTACAGGCCAGGCCTTTTATCAGATCAGTCCCCATGGCATAGATGTTGATAATAAATAAGAGGAAACTCTTGCAGATAAAAAATTAAATTAATTCTTCACAACTGAAACACATCTCCAAAGTGAAACATTGTGGCATAATGTTTCAGGTGATTAAAGTGCTTAAGTCAGGTCGCAGTGCGTGACCAATTTGTTTGAGAGGTGACTATGGTGATGCAAGGAGTGTTTGGGCACATTGTTTTTAGAAGCCAAAAACTTAGGATGTTCCCACACCAGGACCAAAAGAAAAAGTAAGAAATGTATAGTCTCAGATAGGATAAGTTTAAAAATTTATCTTTAAAACAAAATAAGCAGCCAAGGAATAATTGAATACAAGCACTTCCCAAATGGGAAGCCAGTCAGTTCACCCACCATGCTTTCTGGTGTGACTTGTATGTGTTCAGTCTCTGTATGAGAGAGAAGGCGTCGTCTGTGAACTTCTTGGCTTCATACTTGATGATGCCACACGACCTGGTGGCCATCACCGATGAGGGGTTTCCGATGTAGCGCACAGTAACAGTCAACGTTTTCGCCACACGCTTGTTCTGCAGTCATAAGTCAGGTTATCATACTCCATGCAAGTACAAACATTCAGGGCTGGTTCGAGAGTCCATAACATCATCTGTTCAGAGAACTCAAATACTTCAGGGAATGTAGGCAGGCAGCCTTTATCTTTAGTGTGAAAAGGTTTTTTTAAGTTTCATCTTCATAGAGACTTCAATGTGGGATTGTATTAGCTGAAGTAGAAGTGGCCGAGTGAGTGAGTGATCGAGTGAGCGAGCGAGCGAGTCAGGTGTTCCTCTCTGGAGTCTACTTACACTGTCTCTATCCTTCACCAGTCTCTCCTCCACTTCCTTTGCCAGTTCCGACAGCCAAAAGCTAACCTGGGGAAAATAACAGGATGAACACTGACTACTAGTTGATGAGTGAGTGAGTGAATGAGTTGGGTTTAAAGCCGCTTTTAACAGTATTCTGGTTATATCGCAGCGTGTCAGCTTAATGTGGGAGGAAAGCCCAAAGTGATGCAGGTCTCAGACGTTTACCACTTCGGTGAAACCCACGAGCACGGGTATGGTGCTGACAAATCTAGAAACATAATCGGGCCCAACTGGGATTCGAAGCCACAATCGAAAACGTTTCTGGCGTGTCCAAGGATTGCAACTCTGCACAGCGAATCGCAGGCGCCTTAGAGGACTGGGCCACCCGTGCCCCCTACCAGTTGATGAGAACCAATGTCGTGAGTGTCAAGGAACACATCACAACTAGGATCAAAACAGTATTTCAGTGTTAAGAGTTTTGTGTCTGCATTTGTGGGAGGTGAAGTGATTTCATGCTCAAAATTATCGCACCTACATAGTGACATGCAAGCATGTGTGCTGTTTATGCTTGTACTAGTCCAAACAAATGCCAGTTTTATAGTGCTATGCCACTGAGATACCATGCCATGGATACTCACTCAGACACACTGTAATGACTCCGGGCCGACCTGTCCCTGTTTGATATCCATAACATGCTTAATGCTTGACACCAGGCAAGGTAACAAGTACCATCTTTTAGTATGACGCAGCTATGGGATCGAACCATCAACCTTCCTCACACCCAGCAGACACTCTATCCACTAGACTCAAGAGTTGGTTTATGTGGAAGGAAATACCACAATAGCACATGTATAGTGCTGATAACCTAGAATCAAAATCAGGTATGAATTTCAGCATCACTGTGACTTCGTGACCAGCCAGGCCTTCTCCATATAGTGAAAGAGGGGAGTACAACAGCTAATACAGCTTTAGAAACTAACAGTTTAAGTCCACCAGTTCTTATAATGATAACATACACCAAAACCCTTAAATATGGCAAATTTCTACTTGCCCCAATGATACCTTAACTATTGGGCAGTTTGGCCAGGATTCCCTGACAAGTGCCAATTACTAACCCTGTCATACACAATACCTGCTGTTACATCAGGTCACCGGGTGACCCTAACCAGTGCTCACCTTCTCTCTTGTGTCCAAACAGGTTTTCCCTGGGAAGTTTTTACTGCACCCTATGGACTTGGCCAGTTGTCTGGCAGACACCGGCTCGTACTCCAACCCTCGACACATGTCATACAACCAGGCCCTACAACACAGGACAGTCTGACATCAGAATTGTGGTGAACATAGAATCATGTTAACTACCCCTCAACCTGTCTTGTGCCCTACCCCCCTCCACACCATGGTGTCAGTCAGTCCCCCACCCTATACACAGAGGTGTCAGTCCCTCACCCAGTCTATGTCTCCCACTCCACCTCCTCCACACACAGGTGTCAGTCAGTTCCCCACCCTACCCCCTCCACACCGAGGTGTCAGTCCCTCAACCTGTCTTGTGCCCTACCCCCTCCACACCGAGGTGTCAGTTCCCATACCAGTCTACATCTTCCACCCCCCTCCACACCAAGGTGTCAGTCAGTCCCCCACCCTACCCCCTCCACACCATAGTGTCAGTCAGTTCCCCACCCTACCCCCTCCACACCAAGGTGTCAGTCCCTCAACCTGTCTTGTGCCCTACCCCCTTCCACACCATGGTGTCAGTCAGTTCCCCACCCTACCCCCTCCACACGGAAGTGTCAGTCCCTCACCCTGTCTTGTGCCCCACCTACCCCCTCCACACGGAAGTGTCAGTCCCTCACCTACCCCTCCACACGGAGATGTCAGTCCCTCACCGTGTCTTGTCCCCCACCTACCCCTCCACACGGAGATGTCAGTCCCTCACCGTGTCTTGTCCCCCACCTACCCCTCCACACGGAGATGTCAGTCCCTCACCCTGTCTTGTCCCCCACCTACCCCCTCCACACGGAGATGTCAGTCCTCCACCCTGTCTTGTGCCCCACCCTAAACCCTCTACACGGAGATGTCAGTCCCCCATCCTGTCTTGTGCCCCACCCTAAACCCTCTACACGGAGATGTCAGTCCCCCACCCTGTCTTGTCCCCCACCTACCCCTCCACACGGAGATGTCAGTCCCCCACCCTGTCTTGTCCCCCACCTACCCCTCCACACGGAGATGTCAGTCCCCCATCCTGTCTTGTGCCCCACCCTAAACCCTCCACACGGAGATGTCAGTCCCCCATCCTGTCTTGTGCCCCACCCTAAACCCTCTACACGGAGATGTCAGTCCTTCAGCCTGTCTTGTCCCCCACCCTAAACCCTCCACACGGAGATGTCAGTCCCCCACCCTGTCTTGTCCCCCACCTACCCCTCCACACGGAGATGTCAGTCCCCCACCCTGTCTTGTCCCCCACCTACCCCTCCACACGGAGATGTCAGTCTCCCATCCTGTCTTGTGCCCCACCCTAAACCCTCTACACAGAGATGTCAGTCCCCAATCCTGTCTTGTGCCCCACCCTAAACACGGAGATGTCAGTCCTTCAGCCTGTCTTGTCCCCCACCCTAAACCCTCCACACGGAGATGTCAGTCCCCATCCTGTCTTGTGCCCCATCCTAAACTCTCCACACGGAGATGTCAGTCCTTCAGCCTGTCTTGTCCCCCACCCTAAACCCTCCACACGGAGATGTCAGTCCCCCATCCTGTCTTGTGCCCCACCCTAAACCCTCCACACGGAGATGTCAGTCCCCCATCCTGTCTTGTCCCCCACCCTAAACTCTCCACACGGAGATGTCAGCCCCTCACCCTGTCTTGTCCCCCGCGATGTGCTGCAGCTCCCTCTCAGAGAAGCGACACAGGTCCCCCATGTTCTCCACATCCAGCTGCTGCACCAGCGACTCTCCCAGTTTCCCCCCCAGGTGGCGCCTGCAAACAGAGTGAGCGAGCTGTACACCACTTTGAACTGTACTTACATCACACAGTGTTAGCTAAAAGTAGAAGGCAAGCTAAACGATTTCTTATTTTTTCAAACAAGTGGTGACAGATCTTATCAAATAACAAGTGTATTAAACCTCATCTACATATTCACTGCCTAATATCTCCCGGTGACAGTTACAGAGCTTCAGATTAGCTGTGTGTTTGCATACAATACCCCCCAAAACTATTCAAACCCAATTACTATCAATTAACTTGCGTACAGAAACGCATGCATTAAATGAAAAACTAAATTCTTTGAAAACAACACACATAAATACCCAACGAAGCTTTTTCTGCATGCTTACAACAGAGTTAATTTCTGAAACACAACTACGTGCTAATTTACTTTTCGATTCAACATGTTCAAGCCTATGTTTAGGAGTTATATACTGAAATCTCAAAATGCTTATTCATTTTGGGAAAAACCCAAAAGAGTGATGAATAGATGAGTGAAAAAATATAAGTGCTGTGAGTAAGCTTGTTAGTGAGTGAATAAGGCCTTACACTTTCTTCAGGGGCAGAGAACTGAAGAGTCCTTCCACGGAGTTGTGAGGGAGAACTGTCTGCTTGTTGGGCTTGTGAAAGCCACAGGCCAGCTTGGCCAACATCTGCCAAGAAACAATATCTGGTATCATAATGGTAAAAGGACACAAACTTTCCACGATTTCATTCACAGTAGTTCCCAAGTTATGTAAAGATTGAAAGTGGTCTGCATTCCTTGCAACAACGAACATTTTACCTCTGCAGCATGTCTAGACACATCTAGTTACCATCCACACCAGGATTACCATCAATGCAAGCTGAAGTTGTGCCTCCCGTGAAAGTGAGTTGACTTTTATGCTGCTTTTCGCAATATTCCAGCAATATAATGGAAGGGGGCCCCAGAAATTGACATCACTTATCGTACCCATGTGGGGATTCAAACCTGGGCATTCAAAGTGATTAGTCAACACTTTAACCACTGGGCTACCCAACCACCCTCTTCCCATGATGTACATCCACTTTGTTATGAGCGATGCAGGCAGAGCACCTGAAGCCTGCCCCTCTCTCTCTAACTGTGAGCTTTAGCTATGCTAACAGAGCACATGATGCCTGTCTCCACATCCCCCTCGATATCCACCTAACTGAGCGATGCGAGACACCTCCCACCATGACACACACCTTATTATGAGCGATGCCAGCAGAACATGTGAAGCCGGTCTCCCTGAACACAGCAGCCCTCATCTCCTCTACGATCACAGCTCCAACAGCCAGTCTCTGGTTGGACACCTCCATGTCCCCACCCTCGTACACCATGCCCAGCCAGTCTCGCGTACCCCCTCCTGTATCATCACCTTCAACATCACATCACAGCTTAAAGCTCTCATAAACTCAGAACACTAGAAAAGCATCTCCTAATATCAACAACACAGATCAACATACATAATATTTGTACAATAACAGTTGCATATGACAATACAGAAAAAAGCATACAGGGAAGGCGAGGTGAAATGGGGTTTAACGTCGTGTCCAAGATTATTGCACTTACATAGCCACGTGCATGCTCGAACCCCGGACCTTCCGCTCTCCGGGCGGACGCTCTACCACTAGACCACGGAGGCGGTCTCCGGGCGGACGCTCTACCACTAGACCACGGAGGCGGTCTCCGGGCGGACGCTCTACCACCAGACCACGGTCTAACAACAAGTACCATCTGTTAACGTCTTTTGGTAGGACGCTGTCAGGGATCGAACCCCGGACCTTCCACTCTCCGGGCAGACGCTCTACCACTAGACCACAGAGGCGGTCTCCGGGCGGACGCTCTACCACTAGACCACGGAGGCGGTCTCCGGGCGGACGCTCTACCACTAGACCACGGAGGCGGTCCCCGGGCGGACGCTCTACCACTAGACCACAGAGGCGGTCTCCGGGCGGACGCTCTACCACTAGACCACAGAGGCGGTCTCGGGACGGACGCTCTACCACTAGACCACGGAGGCGGTCTCCAGGCGGACGCTCTACCACTAGACCACAGAGGCGGTCTCCGGGCGGACGCTCTACCACTAAACCACGGAGGCGGTCCATACAGGGAAGAGACAAACAATATGATGAATATTAAAACTGAAAACACCAAGGACCACATGACAATTCAACAATTGGAACATTGAAAGATGAACGTCTGTCTTAGAAGGATCATTTAGACGTCAGGAAATATCACCATGATCACAGATGTCTTAGACATTCAAAAAGTTAAATAAAAATTAATTTCAATCATGTTGCCATGGTTACCTTGGTTATGCTCCTCATCAGTCAACTGGGATTTAGGTTTCTCCCACCCAGTGATGACAGTATGCTCCAACTGGCTCTCAACCACCTTGGAACCTTCCATCAGCCTCATTCTGGCGTCTACTTCCTGTGTGAGGTCAACATAGGCTTCGTCTATACTGGCTCTCTCCACACACTGACTGAACTGACTGAACACCTGGATGACTTCAGCTCCTGCCTCACGATACCTGCAGATATCAATTGGATGTTTAATCATGTTAATTCCACGTTTGACAACTTTCCCAGTTTACCAAAACGTTAATATTCATTTACACATTACTGAATTGTTTCACATCAGCAATCTTTTGGACCTCAAGCAATCATAATCCAAGGAAGTACCGCTACACCTACTTCGAGAGGTCAGCTTTTCCCCGCAACTCTGGCACACGAGCAAACAGGATATCTGGACACAGCTTTTTCGCATCATCACCCATCATGTTCCGCTTCACACCAAATGCACGAGCCTCGTATCCCACGGCAATGATCCTAAACATTTGCATAATACAGCAATAATGACCGATGAACCTGGGCTGAGTTGCTGAAGTAAATGAAATCTTCTTAACCATGTTCACTATGAAATCCATAATATAATGAATTTTAGAAGATAAGGAAGACAATATGATCCAAGTTTCCATGAATATATCGCAACATACAATTGGGTTATATAAATTCTGAATCAGTTTCTGACTGACTGCCCAAATGCATATGTACCTTGAACATTTATTTTACCACAAATATCCTTAACTGTAAAGTAAACAGTAAAGTCTCAATAATGCAACACAAATTGATCTGGGGTCTGTGTAGTTTCAAAAAAGCAGTTACAAAATCATTAACTTGGTAGTAAAAAACTGAATGGTCTGAAAAGTACATGTAGCATGCAAAGCAGTGTTTGTTTGTTGTTTAACGCCACACTCAGCAATATTCCAGCTATATGACAGTGATCCGAAAAAAATAATCTAGACTGGATCTGACAACCATGTGATTGACATCATGAGCATCAATCATGTCAATCCCGCCAAATGGGATATAATGACATGCATCAACCAAGTCAGCGACCCTGACCACCCTATCCCGTAAGTTACCTCTTGTGACAAGCAGTCGCTTTATACAGGAAGCATGGATTGCTCAAGACTTATTCTAAACCGGATCTTCATGGATCGCAAAACAGTGGCTCACTTTTCCATGATTATCATCTTTATATATACTTTATAAATACCTATGATAGAAGAGATTTGTTTCTTTAACTACTGCATGGAGTGAGAGATTTGGGTTTATTGCAGCTTTGAAGAGTATTCCAATTATATCATGGTGTGTTAACTAATGGGGGAGGTACGCCTGAAGTGATGCATGTCTCAGCTGTTTACCACTTTGGTATGGTGCTGACAAACCTTGAAACATAATCAGGGCGAACCAGGATTCGAACCCGCTACTGCATGGACAACCACAACACTGTTGGTGACATATTCAACAACCTACCCTCCTCCCTTCCATGTCTTGTATTGTACCACGGCACACGGCTTGTTCTTCAGAGCGGGGTTCAGTCTCTGCTCTACTTGTACATAGAAACAGTCCATATCCACCAGAACAATCACACGATCCATCTGTCTGCAGCTTACTAGAGGTCCTGCTGGATCTTTAGTGGTTCTGACCAAAAATGGTAATAAAATACAACTATACATATATGAATATAAAATTTAATATCGTGTTGGTTGTTGATCTTGCTTTGACCATGTTGACTACTTGGAATTAGAATACATGTATCCATTCTCTGTCAACCAGCATTACTTTCAAATTTATGACATGTCTCATGTACGACAACAAAAATTCTTCATTATGTTTTGACAAAAAAATCTTTTTGATCCTTCAGTGAGTCCAGTCCATTTGGCAAACTGGATCTGATTGTTGGGTTTGGATATAAAGTTAGCTGTAATGTTTTGACTGGCAAGTGATAGTAAAGTAACTTTAAGATACTGTATATTAACAAATTCACAAAGATGTGTGCACAAATGCTGGTTTGGGTAAAAACCACTAGAAATCTTGGGAATAAAAGCACTACATTCAATGATTCATGCACCAAAATGAACTGATCGAAGTTCTACATACAAAAGTATTGCCACGGGAAATAGCCGGAGCATCACCACGAGAAATGCTTTCATAAGACAGACAAACTCGTGAGACTGATACATACATTTCACAAATAAAGACTGTTTGGGCTGACAGTGACATATCTCAACTCACCACACCAAGTCGTACGACAGGCCTAAATTTCAGACTCCCTGACACAACCGCGGGAACGTGAAGGTGTCAAACTGTGCTTAGTTAATCTCTAATGAGGCCAACATGTGTTGTGCAAAACACTAAACTTGGCTTGAAATATTCTTTATCCGGGATTATCATACTAAATTTGGAATCGACATTGACCAAGTAATTATATATGATCATATCAATCTTACCGTGTGGACAAGCTTTCTGAATTTCGCTCCTTACTGAAACGGAAGTTGACATTGCGCATGCTCCACTTGGACAGCGATGTCTCTCAGAGCAAGGTGCGTGCAGAACGTGCTCACGTGAAGAGGGTTCGAGTCGTTGCAATTTTAATGGTTTGCACCAACTATAAATTTTGCATTTTGTGATTATTTTCTAAACATAGTTTATGTTATGTTTCATATAGAAGAAATGGTACGAACAGGCACAGACAGTTAAAAATGAAATACATGTGAAAGAAAGTTAACTAAAAATATGGTCTTTTCCTGAAAGGGAGATTCCCTGACAGCCCTGATAAGTGAAATATTGATCTGTAGGGTGACTCCTCGCCTAATTAAACAAATTACTTGTAAGTATGACCAACATGAATATGTTCCTAACTCTAACAACTTTGTCTAAAACAAAAGAAACCCATAAAACATTTTTTTTTTAAATCAGTTGTACACTCCAAAAAAAATGAATTTCCCATCATGATACTCAGTATGTGCAGATGGTATAGTTGATGTTAAAAGACAAGGGTGAGTGAAGTGGTCTGAGGATCTGCCACAGTTGTGTCCCTTGAAATGCTGCCAGGATCCGCTTGTTGTGAGTTTGATTCTCAGATTGCCCCAATTATGCTTGGTCTGCCGCCACCAGACATCTAACACCTGCACCCCTTATCAGCATTCCTTCCTCAATACCCCGAAACATCATACACTGAAACATTGTTGAAGTGACTTTACGTACCACTGACCACATTGTCAAGTACAGGCAAGCTACACCTACTGCAAGATAACATAACTGAAGATGTTTTGAAGACCGTTCTGTTTTTGCAGTCAAGGTGAGGCATTATTTAAATTTTCTTTCTTTAAGGTCTGAATATTTATTTCCCTGATTGCATCTTTGATTTCATGTAACCAGTCATCAGGGTTTTCAGACTTTGGAACTAGGGCTGGGACAGGTAACTCGGGTCGGGTGGGTCCTGAGTATGACACAGGAACCCAAAGTACTACCTGGACCCATAGTTAGTCACATGATATATTGTTTTATGACAAAAACTATCTAGAACTCCATGGTTACACTACAAATCAGAAATGTTGCATTTCTTTCTGGCTATTAAATAAGGATAAAACTTCAATCAACTTCAGTGTATGCATAACTAGATTGTTTATACATGTATCTGAATACATTTTGCCAGGGCTATGATCGACTACTCCCAATCGGACATTTTGTACCCATCTCTTGATACCCACAGCGGGTACCCGGGGTGGGTTGGGTAATAGGTGGTAGAGTACCTGGGTAGTAAATTTGTACTTTTACAGCCCCGTTTGGAACATTTACTTTTGAACAAGATGAAGTTGGGGATGTGTACCTTAACATCATTTATAACATGAATATTATATATATTATTTCTTTGTAAACAAAAACTTTGTGATGGCTTTGAATATATCACCTGGTGCATGACTACAGTTTCCTACACTATCCAAAGAATTATTTGCACCATCTGGTCCAGTTACATGTACTCTTCCTACAGCAGCTTCGTAATTCTTAGGTGTTTTGGTTTTTATTACTTGGTTAATGGATCCACCAAACTTAAAAATCGGGAAAGAGGTAAACATGGTAAACAAAAATCTATCTCAAAGCTTTTTATGACTGCTGCACCGGATAATACGCTAAAAATAAAGAAATTAAAATTGTTTCCTTGCGTGGCCCCAAACCTCTCCTGTGGTGTAGTGGATAGAGCTGCCCAGAGAGCAGCAGGTCAGTGGTTCAATCACCTGGCAGTGTCATGCTAAAAAATGTTAAAAGATGGTACTTATTATTACCAGTAATAAGGGGTTAAACAAGGACATACAATGTGTCTGAGTGGGGTGCCCACATCCGTGGTTTAGTGGTAGAGTGTCTGCCTGAAGAGAGGAAGGTCCAGGGTTAGATTCTCAAGAGACATTAAAAGATGGTACTTGTTGTTACCTAGCCTGGCACTCGGCATTAAGGGGCTTACACAAGGACTGGTTGGCTCGTGGTCAGTATACTGTGAGTGGAGTTTTCATGCTAAAGCTGCGGCATGGTATCTCAGTGAGCCTACACTATTAAGTCGGCATTAGACCGGACTAGTACAAACCACACACACACTCATGATTGCACGTCACTATATAAGCGCAATAATCTTGAACACAACGTTAAACCCTAGTTTACCCCGACTCGCCTATATGTCATATCCATGTTCATCTGCGGCAGGGTATTTCAGTGGGATTGTTCTACAAGACATTCGCGTTGCTAAATAATCTTGAAGATTAAACTCCATTTCACCTCACCTTGCCTTTGCCCAGTTGATGATGAATACTCATTGACCTGTAAATGTTACCTAAAATACCAGCCACAGCTTTACTGGTACTCCAGTAGTGTATGACATTGTCCCCATGTAATGCCATAAAAAAAATTCAGATTATTACATTTTCTCAATCACTATATCATTTGTATATCTTTTGAGAATAAAATTGGTAAAAGAACTCTTTAAAAAATTAGACCTCAACATTTTGTTTATCTTTGCCTTATAACAGTGTTTAAAAATGGAAAAAAAAATTCCCCAGAGAGTAAAAAAGGTTGAGACCTTAACGTAGTGATAGTTGACTCAATGACATACTCCTTTATTAATCCCATTCTTTCTCCATGTGATTTATGACATTATAGGCCAATTCTCTAACATGAGAAGTAATGAGTAGACCATGTGTTACCTAGCTTTGACATGTTTATTTGTTTGTAATTAACTTCTAGCAAACGACTTTTAGAGAATTCTGGTATCGACTTGTCACACCGACATCTTAATAGTCTTATGAGCAACATGTGTGTCCACGTGAGCATAGTCATCATCATGGCATGCATGCACAACATGTGTACACCCTCTCCACCTGTAACAAACCAAATACGTTTGCCCAACTTCAGGTGCGCTGCCTACTTGTCTCGAACACGTTCTGCGAGTTGGTTCAACTGATCCTGGATTACCAGCAGTAACAAAAAAGAAAACTAACATTTCGTTTTATGGAAATACAATTCTTCATAAGATTAAAGGGGTCCACAACCTCACGCTCTCGTCATTTCTTGAAAATAACTCATTAAACATTATAATGTCCTTTATCAAGGGAGACAACTCTTTCTGGAATATTGCATTCACTTCATCAGTATTAACAATATAATGACATTTGCCTCGCATCAGTGTTATATAAAATTGCAGTTTGGAAAGTTTTTATCAATTATTGTGTTCCATTTTTTTCCCTCTATTGAAATAAGCATTGCATTGATCATGCTGATAAAATGAAATCCTCTATCGTGTATTCGACATGATAAACACCTTCAGCATGTAGAAAATTGACAAAGGAGGATTATTAAAACCTTATTGTCAAAGGTCAAGTGATAGAGAAACAACATAGTTCATTAGCAAATTGACAAGGAGGGTGCGCATTAAACAATGTACAAGTTGAATTTTGGGTGACAGAAATAACTTAGCTCAAAATGAAATTTTGTGATAATAGTCTGATAGTATACCCATTGAACATGATGAAGGTGATAAGGCAAAACAGTATCCTAGACCATTGATAATGAATGCACTAAAAACCTGCTGGTTTGAACATTATTTTGTGAGAGTAATAACAGAAAGTTCTGTTTTTGATGATCCGTGGAAATATGTATGGTATAGCTCTTGTGTGGGTTTGTGTTTTTCATTATCCATGGAAATACGTTTGGTATGGTTCTTGAGTGGGCTTGTGTTTTTCATTTTCCATGGAAATACGCATGGTATGGTTCTTGAGTGGGCTTGTGTTTTTCATTATCCATGGAAATACGTATGGTATGGTACTTGAGTGGGTTTGTATTTTTCATGATCCGTGGAAATACTTGTGGTTCTTGAGTGGGTTTGTGTTTTTCATTATCCGTGGAAATACGTACGGTATGGTTCTGAGGTGGGCTTGTTTTTCATGATCCGTGGAAGTACGTATCTTTCTTGGGTGGGCTTGTATTTTTGATGACCCATGTAAATATGTATGGTTCTTGGGTGGGCTTGTGTTTTTGATGATCCATGTAAATATGTATGGTTCTTGGGTGGGCTTGTGTTTTTGATGATCCATGTAAATACATATAGTTCTTGGTGGGTATTTGGTTTTCATGATCCATGGAAATATGTATGGTTCTTGGGTGGCTTGTTTTTCATGATCCGTGGAAGTACGTATGGTTCTCAGGTGGGCTTGTTTTTATGATGACGTTGCGTCTTTTTGTCGTGCTGTTTGTTATAACAGTAGCTCTTAAATGATGGTGTTTGTGATGAATTAGAATAAGTGGTTACTGTGCTAGTATCTTTGTAGAGAAAAGTATTCCCGATTTTTCAATATTCCCTGCTGTGTTTCTCTTTGCGTCAAAACAACAGCAACTTATGTATACAAAGATTAAAGCAACAGCCTGCCTTAGGCTGGATGATTGATAACATAACATGCAAGTTCGAAATTCACATTCAAACCATGTCATCTTCCCAGTGATGGATTACAGAGGACAGACTCTCAGTCTCTGTATTTTGGCCTGTTACTTTTTGCGAATTCAACTGTAGATATAATTTAGATGTTTTGAAGAGTTTCTATTCCAGGTTTCTCTTGACAGTAGTGTTTTGACAGGCTGTACATCAGTAAACACTTGATAGTTGAGAATGAATAATATGAGATGACATTGTGTCACAGTTCATGCTTGAGAGCCTCCCCCTATTGTTCACCATGAGACAGTCAAGCTGTGTACAGCATTCCGCTGTAACATATAACTGTAGTTCAAAGGCAATGTGGAGGATCTCACTCTATCATTCTGTATGCTACAGTGTGTGGGTACAATGTGAGAAGCCCATTTCTGATGTCCCCCGTTGTGATATTGCTGGAATATTGCTAAACCTGCTAAATGCGGTGTAAAAACATATTCTACCATGTATTTGAAAATACTCGGTTCTGATTGGAAAATGAGGTTTCAAATCACAATAACCCAAATTCTAATTAGTGTGGTTAATTGTACAGGTAACCTAGCTCTACACTGAAAACACAGAATGTCTCTCTCTCTCACTCACTCACTCACTCACTCACACAAGGCTAAAAATTCCTGTCATGTCAGCTTCTCCATTAACAAAGCCCTGAAATTACGTATACAGTGGACAAATTGAAATTCCTGTTTTAGTAATATTAGTGCTACTTGGTCTCAGTAATATCTCTGCGTGATGTTTATAAGCCTTCATGTGTCAGCATGATACATGTCAAGGGAGTGATCAGTGGGGAGAAAACTAACTGATGGAAACAGATGGAATTGGGAATACCCAATACTTTATTTATTCTGTCCTGTGAAACAGGATATGAACAAGCATCCACCTCTTGTACACCATTCAAGTGACCCGTGAAGGTCTGGGGTAGAATAGGTCTTCAGCAACCCATGCTTGCCATAAAGGGTGACTAACGGGATCGGGTGGTCAGGCTTGCTGACTTGGTTGTTGCATGTCATCGGTCCCAATTGCGAGGATTGATGCTCATGATGTCAATCACTGGATTGTCTGGTCCAGATTCGATTATTTACATACCGCCGTCATATAACTGGAATATTGCTGAGTACGGCGTTAAAAAAAAAACAAAAAAAACGCCATTCGAGTACACATATTGTAATGCGTCATCTTTCGCATCATCCAATAATGTCTGAAACATATTTCTATCCCAGAAATGTTGATTTGGAAAGTTCAAGGCAAGTCATAATGATCAGCCTTTCAGCGAATCTGAATTGTTCCTATTGAAACAAAGTATTTAATGGTACACTTACAACTCAGATAGAATCACCATGGTAACAATAACTGTAAAGCATTTGGCTTGAGATCCTTACGAGACTAACTGCCTTTGTCTGGATGCATGCGGACCCTTATCATCTCAAAGTACCAAAGCAAGGTTACCTAATCATAGCTGTAGAAGACAGAAGTAGTCTTTTCAGTGAATTATGCAGAATTGCAGAGGACATTAAGTATTGTGACTGGTATGGATTGGAAGTCTGTTGGCAATCCAAATCTTACTTTTGCTCAAAATATTGATTTTTTTCAAACTTGTTTAATTATTTACAGCAGGGACTAAAAGATTGTTTAACATATAACCTCCACTTTCTACATAGGGATCCCAAATTCTGATTCAAGTAATGACATTTCTGGAGTTTTTACCTCCAAACACCCAATCTAGAGAAAAAAGATTAGTGTCGGGAAAAATAAAAAATTCAATAGTGAGGGTGTTAGATGGTATAAAGCTTCCATGTTTTAATCAAAACTTGGGATTCCTGTGTTTTCTCCTACTCTGTTGCTTTCTGAGAAGTGAAATGTGTAATCAAGTTGTGATATCAAAGGTGCCTGATCCACTTTACTGTGAATGAAATATGTTTTAATTCCCAAAACAAGATTTACGTTTTAACGGGCAGCAGTGTGGCTCCAGCCTGAACCACTTCAGGGGCCATTTTTTATCAGCCGGCCACTAACATAAAAGTAAAACTCAAGACTATTTCTTATAACCTTTTTACATAATCCATTCAACTCGCCCACTGACTCTAAATTGATGCAGCAACAAATCCCCAGTTGGCACATAGAATACCACTATTAATGGGGAACTAAATGTGATGCTCTTATGATAGATGAAAGTAAGGAAACTATGGAAGGTCCATGACCACGAAGGTAGGAATGAATAACCAACTATAGGAGCAAGTACACACTTTACTTTTCTAAGGACCACGAATATTGGTCAAACTAGTTTCAAACAAATCAAATGCTGTGCACTCGGGAACTCCAGTTCTCAGGTGTTGCCCATCCTCAGCTATCGAGGGTATTATCTCTATTGTATTATGATCAATACCCTCGACCCATTTATGAAGTCACCAGCTCTGTCTTGCTTGTTACAAACTTAGAACAGAATTTCTCCCTCATTTGCTTGAAATCATCACCCAATCAAACTGCCTCTTCAGATTTAAAGTTAAATCTACATTCAAAATCACAGCCTCATCCAAGCGAGCCCTCGATGTATTTAAACAAATCACAATACTGCTATAAGGCCACACTTTTTATTTTCGTTTCATGGGCCTGCCAGGCAGCCCCCTTACTGAAAAGCAGATGGAAAAGAAATAATTTAAACAAAAAACCTTTATTTTGTCTCCCACTAGTAAAATAGACCCTCTTGTGCAATATAAAATGTTGTATATAAGTTCCATGAGTACATCACTGTCAGTGATTCAAGAAGCCAGCTGCAGTTTTAACTCTCCATCAGAATGACTTTTATTTAAATAAATAAATGATTGACATAGCTCTTTTTATTTCGACCGACCTTGTGAGGAAAAGCTGGCATGCTCTGGACATATTTAGGTTTCGTAAACAGAGCAGAAACATTTACCACTTTTGTAAAATCCATGGTTCAAACACTGGTATGGTTCTGACATACCAAGAATCATAATCAGTGTGAATTTGGGCTTTGAACACATCATCACAGGATTCTGCCTAATGGACACAACTCTGCACAGCAAATTGTGACAAGGTCATTACTGTTGGTGTACGATAAAAGTGTTATATTCTGAACCTTTGTCATAGTAATGCATCTTCTGTTTATTTGAACACTTCAAATTATAGAGCACTGAGGTAAAAAATATTCAGACAGAATGGAAGAATTCATCAAATATATTGTTAGTTGCCTGCCTAAATTATTATTGGCCACAGGATAGCAGACAAGCTGTTATTTCTAACACGGTACAGAAGGCAATCCTTTCTGGTAACAACAAAATAAATAGGGAATTTCATCTTTTATCAGTATGACGTTTTCCTTCCATAAATCCAAATCTCAAAGTGGAAATTACAAAAGTCTCACATTTCGGCATTTGATCTTTCAAGTCGCCCTTGAAAGCCAGACTCATTGGGAATTATGAAGAAACTGGAAGATGAGTTTTATCTGTCATCAGTGTAAACACAGACAAGCAGGGGCACGGTATCGGATGTCTCCGAGAGGATGCAGGGCGGGAGATGCAGGTGTAGAGTGTAGAGTACAGAGGAGTGCTGGAGTGCGGGTGCGAGTGCTGACTGAAGATGAATTACTCATCAGACTCGCTGCCAGTCAAGCTAACAACGTTCTGACAGGTCTAGGTTGAGAGTAGCAAGCCAGCTGCACAAAAACAGTAACCTGGCCATTTTATTTGAAGACAGAATAGAATGATTACACGGGGAACCTGGCAGTCTCTCTCCCAGACCCAGGAGAATATATTAAAAAATGAATCCAACTCCATTCTTAAATTATATGCAAGTCTAGATTGCCTCAGCCCTGAAATTAAGCACTGTTCTGTACTCCATGTGGAATTTACTGTCTATTTTGTGGATATATATATTTTAAATAAGATAAGTTTATTTCTGGGACTAATTGATGGTGGAGGAACGTGGGTGTTTAACTTTAGGTTATTTATTATTTATTATTTAGGAAAAGTTATTTTCATATTTTACAAACAAATCTATCATTGATTTAGCATAAATGGGAAAAAATTTAATTAAGTATGCTATTGAAAAAAATATTTGGAATTTGTATTTAGCATGATTTAGATTTTCATTTCCTGAGTAAACATTTGTGTTTGTAATCACCTAAAATATCATGACTGATCATGACTTTTAGCAAACCACAGCTGATCCACGAATTGTTGCCAGCTTGTCCGCTTCTTGCTTTTGTCGCGTCTTGACTTACATAATACATTGTAACAAAGAAGAGTGTATTAGCCTGTCATAGAACTTTGAAAAACAAAACTGATCTTGTGCAGTCAGGACTGATGATTCAATCTGGGAGGCCTAATGTCCAGGCAGCAATTAAACTAATTAATTTTAATTGCACCGAATCTGCATGAAAACATTTATCACATCAGACTATATATTTTTAGCTGAAACATATAATGACCATTTAATTTTTCTTCATGTGGATTTCATATTTTGGAAAATAAGATTTGCTGATATATGAACTATTGAACTTTTCTTCTTGAATGTGAGGAATTATTTTTTTGTGAACACGATCTGAAAGTCCTTGAAAAGATTCAGATAAAACATACCATTACTTTGATATCTTTGCAATATACACCCGATACAAGCTATAATCTGTGAGGAACCAGAGAACATTACCGTATTCCCAGTGAGGGAACGCCGTAAAGGGATTGGACTTCAAGGATATAACAACACCATACCCTGATTCAAACTGTGTGGTGGCACGTTTATCTGTCACCAGCTGTTGTAACAACCGATGAAAGATCCCAGAGAAAAGGATCACTCTCTGTACCTTGTTTACCTTATCACAAAAAAGATTTCCCTCGATGGCGCTGAAAGATGGACACACCTTGGAAATTGATACGAAGCAATGAGCAGGACATGGTTTTAAGACGGAGATTCTGAAGTCGTGGGACTGAAGCATGTGGAAGTACTAGTGGCAGCTGGGGGACTCATCTCTGATTGTACCTGGATAGTGAAAACACTGGGGCGAGCAGCCAGGCTGCCTCCACTGCAATCTTTGGTAACAGTGTTTACAGAGCGCCTGTACAGTCTGGGGAAGTGATGGAAGGGTAAACCCAGAGTTGACACAAGAGGAAATCATTCCACCTTATCTTAAGCCAGGGATATTAGGATATTGTAGCTAGAATTGCGATTCACTGGCTGATGCTTGTTGAGACATACTGGTTCTCTTCTGGTCTGGCATCAATGGAAGTGAAGGAGGCTGTTATTGCGACTATTCAGAATATTGAGACTGACGTAAAAGATTTAAGTTTGGAAGGTCAGGACAACTTCAAGGAATAGTGTGAAGTGTTTAATCCATAGTGGACACTGCATGGGATGGGCTGTTTGTGTGAGATGTACCACAGTCGCCACATGGGCCTGGATTAAGCAGCTGGGGTGTGATGGCATGGAAATGGACACATGATTGGGTTTGTACTATTTTAACATTCATATTAATAACATATGTTTCCATAGTTACAGGAATTCCTGTTTTTGATGGTGCCAATGATGTAATAACAATGGCTTTATTTGGTTATTCTTTGAGTTGTAAAGACTTTAATCAATTTTGGGGGGAATTCTTCATGCAGATAGTAAATACACCTACAAGCATCTGTGGTATGATGGACATTTGGTCAAATATTTGTTGCTTGTGTTTTTAGTTTGTAAAACTTTGTCCTTCAATTCAGTGTTCCAGTTGGCTTTGGAAACACGGGGACAGTGGACTGGCAACTCTAAAAGTTACCAGTCCCCTCAATTTTTATCAGTCCCAACTTCAAAGAATTAAAAAAAATGTATGAAAATTACCTGCTTTTAATTTTTCAACATCATGTTCAACATTTTACATTGATTCAAGACTAAGTCTCTAAATATATTTCCTTGCACTAAAAATAGACAACGGGAAACCCTGATTAAGGACAAGCTGACTTTGCTTGAACAATAAACTTCATTGATAACAGCCAAACTTTTGTTCAACAACAAAGACATATAAGGTACTTTATTTGCCGGTCCACACGGACTGACACTCACATGAATTACCGGTCCAAGCCTAATTGTACGGGTAAAAAACTGATAATTACTGGTAAACGGGAACACTGCTTTACTTGTGAATATGAATGGACAATATGTCATTATGGGTAAGCAACCATTCCTGACCTGTGACAGACTTTTTGGACGTTTGAGAATCTTTGATGGTAGACATCAGATGTAGAACAGGCTGTAGGAAACTTCTATGCATTTACACTCATTCTCGTCCTATAGACAACTCTGTGATATTAGTGTGACGTTGTGTAATCAAAGTGATGCCATATATGGTCAGGAGACTGGGTTCAAGATGTTGAAATATATTGTCCTCTTCTCTTCAAATGACATGCATTTAATTACATATTTAATCGGTTTTGTCATTATGTCATTAATGTGGATACCAGTGAAGTCTTATGATGATATTAACTTGATGCTATAATGATTTGAATTGATATGATTGTTGATTCTATTGATACATATTAATCGTACATTTGGTTTTATGTATGACAGTGTACAGTAGATCCTGGTCCTGCTTGATATTTCTGTAAAGGCAGTGACACTATTAGTAAATCAGTTAAGGTGGTTTTGTCTTCCACAATGTGCCAAATGTGTCATATCACCCTCCCCATGCCAGTGTTTAATTTGTCCACACTTTGGCTGGGAGACTCACCAGTGTGCTATATGTATCATATCACTCTCCCCATGCCAGTGTATTAGTTGTCCACACTCTGGCTGGGAGACTCACCAGTGTGCTCTATGTATCATATCACCTTCCCCATGCCAGTGTATTAGCTGTCCACACTCTGGCTGGGAGACTCACCAGTGTGCTCTATGTATCATATCACCCTCCCCATGCCAGTGTATTAGCTGTCCACACTCTGGCTGGGAGACTCACCAGTGTGCTATATGTATCATATCACCCTCCCCATGCCAGTGTATTAGTTGTCCACACTCTGGCTGGGAGACTCACCAGTGTGCTATATGTATCATATCACCCTCCCCATGCCAGTGTATTAGTTGTCCACACTCTGGCTGGGAGACTCACCAGTGTGCTATATGTATCATATCACCCTCCCCATGCCAGTGTATTAGTTGTCCACACTCTGGCTGGGAGACTCACCAGTGTGCTATATGTATCATATCACCCTCCCCATGCCAGTGTATTAGTTGTCCACACTCTGGCTGGGAGACTCACCAGTGTGCTCTATGTATCATATCACCCTCCCCATGTACCTAATATGGTGAGACTGCCTGTATCAGTTGTCCACACTCTGGCTGGGAGACTCACCAGTGTGCTATATGTATCATATCACCCTCCCCATGCCAGTGTATTAGTTGTCCACACTCTGGCTGGGAGACTCACCAGTGTGCTATATGTATCATATCACCCTCCCCATGCCAGTGTATTAGTTGTCCACACTCTGGCTGGGAGACTCACCAGTGTGCTCTATGTATCATATCACCCTCCCCATGTACCTAATATGGTGAGACTGCCTGTATCAGTTGTCCACACTCTGGCTGGGAGACTCACCAGTGTGCTATATGTATCATATCACCCTCCCCATGCCAGTGTATTAGTTGTCCACACTCTGGCTGGGAGACTCACCAGTGTGCTATATGTATCATATCACCCTCCCCATGCCAGTGTATTAGTTGTCCACACTCTGGCTGGGAGACTCACCAGTGTGCTCTATGTATCATATCACCCTCCCCATGTACCTAATATGGTGAGACTGCCTGTATCAGTTGTCCACACTCTGGCTGGGAGACTCACCAGTGTGCTATATGTATCATATCACCCTCCCCATGCCAGTGTATTAGTTGTCCACACTCTGGCTGGGAGACTCACCAGTGTGCTATATGTATCATATCACCCTCCCCATGCCAGTGTATTAGTTGTCCACACTCTGGCTGGGAGACTCACCAGTGTGCTCTATGTATGATATCACCCTCCCCATGTACCTAATATGGTGAGACTGCCTGTATCAGTTGTCCACACTCTGGCTGGGAGACTCGACAGTGTGCTATATGTATCATATCACTCTCCCCATGTACCTACATATGGTGAGACTGCCTGTATCAATTGTCTCACCAGTGTGCTATATGTGTCATATCACTCTCCCCATATACCTACATATGGTAAGACTGCCTGTATCAATTGTCTCACCAGTGTGCTATATGTGTCATATCACTCTCCCCATATACCTACATATGGTAAGACTGCCTGTATCAATTGTCTCACCAGTGTGTTATATGTGTCATATCACTCTCCCCATATACCTACATATGGTAAGACTGCCTGTATCAATTGTCTCACCAGTGTGCTATATGTGTCATATCACTCTCCCCATATACCTACATATGGTAAGACTGCCTGTATCAATTGTCTCACCAGTGTGCTATATGTGTCATATCACTCTCCCCATATACCTACATATGGTAAGACTGCCTGTATCAATTGTCTCACCAGTGTGCTATATGTTTCATATCACTCTCCCCATATACCTACATATGGTAAGACTGCCTGTATCAATTGTCTCACCAGTGTGCTATATGTGTCATATCACTCTCCCCATATACCTACATATGGTGAGACTGCCTGTATCAATTGTCTCACCAGTGTGCTATATGTGTCATATCACTCTCCCCATATACCTACATATGGTGAGACTGCCTGTATCAATTGTCCCACCAGTGTGCTATATGTGTCATATCACCTTATCCATATACCTACATATGGTGAGACTGCCTGTATCAGTTGTCCACTCTCTAGCTGGAACACTCACCAGTGTGCTCTATGTATCATATCACCCTCCCCATATACCTACATATGGTGAGACTGCCTGTATCAATTGTCTCACCAGTGTGCTATATGTGTCATATCACCCTCCCCATATACCTACATATGGTGAGACTGCCTGTATCAATTGTCCCACCAGTGTGCTATATGTTTCATATCACCCTCCCCACATACCTACATATGGTAAGACTGCCTGTATCAATTGTCTCACCAGTGTGCTATATGTGTCATATCACTCTCCCCATATACCTACATATGGTAAGACTGCCTGTATCAATTGTCTCACCAGTGTGCTATATGTGTCATATCACTCTCCCCATATACCTACATATGGTAAGACTGCCTGTATCAATTGTCTCACCAGTGTGCTATATGTGTCATATCACCCTCCCAATATACCTACATATGGTGAGACTGCCTGTATCAATTGTCCCACCAGTGTGCTATATGTGTCATATCACTCTCCCCATATACCTACATATGGTAAGACTGCCTGTATCAATTGTCTCACCAGTGTGCTATATGTGTCATATCACCCTCCCAATATACCTACATATGGTGAGACTGCCTGTATCAATTGTCCCACCAGTGTGCTATATGTTTCATATCACTCTCCCCATATACCTACATATGGTGAGACTGCCTGTATCAATTGTCTCACCAGTGTGCTATATGTTTCATATCACTCTCCCCATATACCTACATATGGTAAGACTGCCTGTATCAATTGTCTCACCAGTGTGCTATATGTTTCATATCACTCTCCCCATATACCTACATATGGTAAGACTGCCTGTATCAATTGTCTCACCAGTGTGCTATATGTTTCATATCACTCTCCCCATATACCTACATATGGTAAGACTGCCTGTATCAATTGTCCCACCAGTGTGCTATATGTTTCATATCACCCTCCCCATATACCTACATATGGTGAGACTGCCTGTATCAATTGTCCCACCAGTGTGCTATATGTGTCATATCACTCTCCCCATATACCTACATATGGTAAGACTGCCTGTATCAATTGTCCCACCAGTGTGCTATATGTGTCATATCACTCTCCCCATATACCTACATATGGTAAGACTGCCTGTATCAATTGTCTCACCAGTGTGCTATATGTTTCATATCACCCTCCCCATGTACCTAATATGGTAAGACTGCCTGTATCAATTGTCCCACCAGTGTGCTATATGTTTCATATCACTCTCCCCATATACCTACATATGGTGAGACTGCCTGTATCAATTGTCTCACCAGTGTGCTATATGTGTCATATCACCCTCCCAATATACCTACATATGGTGAGACTGCCTGTATCAATTGTCTCACCAGTGTGCTATATGTGTCATATCACTCTCCCCATATACCTACATATGGTAAGACTGCCTGTATCAATTGTCTCACCAGTGTGCTATATGTTTCATATCACCCTCCCCATATACCTACATATGGTGAGACTGCCTGTATCAATTGTTCCACCAGTGTGCTATATGTTTCATATCACCCTCCCCCCAAAATATTTGAATGGCTGGAATATTATTATTTTTCCAATGTAGCATGAATATACCGCTCAATTCCACCCTACACATTACAGTAGTTAATATATCATGGCATAACAGATCGACAATAGTACTTTGAATCAATCGGGTGGCCCTTAACAATTTTTTAGTTGTATATGTGACATTTGACCACCTGTTGGGCAGTAGTGTAGCCTTGTGGTTTAGGCGTTTGCTGGTTGCACTGAAGATCCAGGTTTGATTCCAGACATTCCTGACAATGTGTGCAGCCAACATCAGTGCCCCCTCTGATATATCTGGTGTAAAGCATCACTCATTCACCCGTTTGTATACGATGTTTTATCAGCCTGTGGAGTGGGATCGCATTGTGCACTAGAAACTCTGGGTAATATCACAGGAGATAGTGTTACTGTGACATATCTCACATCATCCCAGCAGGGGCTGATCCCAGGGGCTGATCCCAGGGAGCCGATTGTGTGGAGCTGTCAAAAACCTCCAGGTCTTCTTCATACCACTGTCTCGGCTTGTTGTTGCAGATAAAGGTTTCGTCTGATCAAAAGATGAGGAAGAAAGTTGATATATCAGAATGGTATATTTTCCCTGAGTGCAATCTGTCAGTGCTTGAAATTTATTTGGGGGAGATATTTTGTGATATTTGAGATGTCTTGCCCTGATATTTACAAATGCTCTTTATCAGTTTATAGTGTAAACATGCAGACTGATGGTGTATTAATGAATAACACGACTACTTAGGGATGAGTTTAGGCCAATATGACAAAAAACTGTTAGAGCCATTTACATGATTAAAGATGGTGTGATGTCTTTCAGGGCATAATGTTGGGATGAGTGCCCATATCATTTATACACCAAGAAATAAGTTAAGCATCATCCCTTTTTTTACGAACATTTCTTATACATGTTTTAGCCTGTTTTTATGCAAATTGTGTGAATGGCGGGTGCTTCTGGTAGGGCAGGTTATGTTTACCCTTTTCGTGAACACCTGGTGTTATCACTGATTTTCAGCGGTCCTTTCATATAGTTTTCACAGCCACATTGCCCTTTATGCCAAATGGCATCTGTTTTGGCAGAAAACTAAGGCTCTTGCATTGATGTTTTATATTCTTTATTTATAAGCAACAGAGTCTCTACAGTTATACAGCAGATGTAATTCAAACTGTTAAAGATGGTGTTTAGTTTCAACAAAATCAGTAGGAGTACTATCGTGTGACTGGATTTTAGGGCACTGTTCCACAAACTGATATCAGCACTATGACTATCGTAAGCCAGTGTTGAAGTATGGAAGCTACGATCACCTCGGCGCTGAGAAGGCTTGTGGAACGGGGCCCTGGTTTTATCAGTTTTATCGTGGAAAAATACTGGTAAAAATGTTAAAATAGTGTGCCCAAAATATGTAATTCACAAGGATTTTGCAATTTATATCATGTTTATCTTGAATGTTTTCTCATTTTTATATTGTAACTAATCAGAAATCAGTCCTTTTTGAGTAGATAAGCCAATCCTGAAGCAGCAAAAGTATGCTTATTTCAAACACCCTAAACGTTAGTTGCTCTTATAATTATATCTAATGCAAAATCTAGTATCGAAAACAACATCAGCAAGTAGCCTTGACCACTCGTGATCTGAATTGTAATCAATCTTCTTGTCACACCATGCATCTTGGCATCCCAAACAAAATACATAAAACAAGGATCGATGCTCATGATATTAATCACTGGATTGTCTGGTCCAGACTCGATTATTTACAAACCGCCGTCATATAGCTGGAATATTGCTGAGTGCGGCGTTAAACAACAAACAAACAAACATAAAACAAAAAATGAAATGCTCTGACCTTAACCAGACATTACGCTTTTGATCATCACTTTCTTTTGAAGTTTTATGGGGTTTAGTCTCCCCCGAAACATGTTGAACACACTGTGATAGAGACGCTGTGGGGAATGTATCCCTGAAGCCAGAAAACCTAGACCCAGGAAAAATGTGTTTTGGATATCCAGCATTACCTAAATTTGATAAGAGCATGTGTTGCCCTGCCCCCCACCATCATACCTGTTGTTGCAGATGGCCGACTCCGTGCCCATGTGGTCAGTATAACAGTCCTATAACTGCCACCAGCCAGGCCTTGGAGGCGGCCAATTACAACCAAATAAATTGAAAAAGTCTCAGCGTTATTTCAAGGCATATGCATCATTGAGATGAGTTAATTCACAGGGCTTTTTACTCTGGGCCTGAGGTAAGCCTGTGGCATCCCGGTGTTGGTCTATTTGTGTTTCTGAGTCGTCCAATGGGATTGGCTGTAAGTGATAGGTAGTGTCTCGCTCCACATCTGCTCCCAGCAGGCAGTGGAGCAGGAGTCGTCACAGACGTGGATGCTGCAGAGGAATCTCTGGTATTTCAAAATAACATATCATTGTCTTGTTTACATTTTATTTTTCTGATTCAGAGAGGGTTTTTTCCCCCTGTAAGATGGTTGTAAGAGATTCTCTGCACCATATTTAACAGCAGATTGACTGGAAACAAAGATTGAGAAACTGTTAAATAGAATATTGTCTCAATTTGATGGGTTTGAGTCCCTAGTGACTGTATAAAAACCCACAATCTCCCCTGTGACTGTATGAATCCCACAGTCTCCCCTGTGACTAAATGAAACCCACAGTCTCTCCTGTGACTGTATGAAACCCACAGTCTCCCCTGTGACTATGAAACCCACAGTGTCCCCTCTGACTGTATGAAACCCACAATCTCCCCTGTGACTGTATGAAACCCACAGTCTCCCCTGTGACTGTATGAAACCCACAGTGTCCCCTGTGACTGTATGAAACCCACAATCTCCCCTGTGACTGTATGAAACCCACAGTCTCTCCTGTGACTGTATGAAACCCACAGTGTCCCCTGTGACTGTATGAAACCCACAATCTCCCCTGTGACTGTATGAAACCCACAGTGTCCCCTGTGACTGTATGAAACCCACAGTGTTCCCTGTGACTGTATGAAACCCACAATCTCCCCTGTGACTGTATGAAACCCACAATCTCCCCTGTGACTGTATGAAACCCACAATCTCCCCTCTGACTGTATGAAACCCACAGTGTCCCCTGTGACTGTATGAAACCCACAGTCTCCCCTGTGACTGTATGAAACCCACAGTCTCCCCTGTGACTGTATGAAACCCACAGTCTCCCCTGTGACGGTATGAAACCCACAATCTCCCCTGTGACTGTATGAAACCCACAGTCTCCCCTGTGACTGTATGAAACCCACAATCTCCCCTCTGACTGTATGAAACCCACAATCTCTCCTGTGACTGTATGAAACCCAAAGTCTCCCAAGGACTTTAGACCCTGCAGGCCCTAACTAAACTCTTCAGGCCCTAAATGAGGTACAACATGTGAAGCCCATCTCTGGTGTCCCTCATCATGATATTGCCGAAATATTGCCCAATGCGGCATAAAATCCATCTCATTCACTCATTTGAAACATTGCAGCTTGTTGTGACAAATAAATCAACACATAAATTTACTGCAGGCCATAACAACCCATACAAATTAGAAACCCGACACAAGCTCTTCCTGCCATGGGCCTGACTGCAGGCACTTGTTTCTAACACTGTCAGTCCCTATTAAATGTTGAGCAGTATGTCAACTGTTTTACAAACTACACACAAACACAGATATGTATACTACTCAAAAGAAGTTAAAGAACACCCAATTCTTTCACATTACTATAGTTAATCTCACATGCCAAGACAGATTAACTCCAGTAATATGAAAGAATCGGGTGTTCTTTAACTTCTTTTGAGTAGTATATGTTAATACTTTCAGCTGTTGGGTACACTTGGAAATCATGAGGGGGTGGGGGAGCAAGTGTATGTGTGTTACCTGGTGCGACATAACCCAGAGTGATGTTGCTGAATACCATCTCGTTATCATTGTTGACAGCTATTGGTGGCTGCCATGTCAAAAGTCGTCAACCTACAAATATTGACACCTCACATTTCACATGCTGCTGCTTGTTTTGTTTGTGTTAGACATGTCAATTGGGCTTCAAGCTGAATGTCACACTAATTGTGCTCATTATGTTTGGGTGTTGGTAAACCCAAAGGACTGTTATACATTTCTGTGTTGTTTCTTGCCCAGATAAATACTGATAACCCATTCTGTTAAGGATATCCACTGATATGAGGGAATAGAAAATGAATACAACAGATAAAAGATATTGAATTCCTATCAGGTGTAGCTCTTACTTGTAAGGGAGCGACCATTTGATTTCCGAAGGGGAAGAGATAAAAAAAATACAGTTTGTAATTTGTATTTATATTTTTGTAAATAAGTGAGTTTGCGTTGAAAAAAAAAGCTCCTTAGCTTTAAAAAAAAATGCTCATCTCAAACCAACCACCCGACCCGCTTACTCCACGATGATAATCAAATGGTGGCTCCCAAATGTATATGTGTTGTTTGGGTGGAGTAGGGCCAGTAGCTGACTCAGTGGAGATCGCAGTGGGACTAGATGAATGAGTTTTTGTCCATGAGTCAATTGAGAAATCATGACTTCCCCTATCAGTATTTAATGACCATCCCAAACAGTCAATTTCCTTGATTTTCAGGACCTCCCCAATATGCCTATTACTGTGAACATAGTAAGAAATATCACTCTTACATGCATACTACTCGAACACGTTTTTTCGTGTCATATGACTATAGTTAATCTGTCATGACCATGACAGATTAATAATACATGTAGTCATATGAAAAGATTACCCGGTAAGTGGTTCTTAATTTCTTTGGGGGCACGGGTGGCCCAGTTGTCTAAGGCACCGCGATTTGCTGTGCAGAGTTGCGCCAGAAGCTATGATTGTGGGTTCGAATCCCAGTTTGCCCCGATTATGTTTCTAGTGACCTGCATCACTTCGGGCTTTCCTCCCACATTAAGCTGACACGCCGTGATATAACTGGAATACTGTTAAAAGCGGTGTTAAACCCAACTCACTCACTCACTCACTCTGAGACCTGCATCACTTGGGGCTTTCCTCCCACATTAAGCTGACATGCCGTGATATAACTGGAATACTGTTAAAAACGGCTTTAAACCCGACTCACTCACACACTCTTAGTTTATTTTAAGTAGTATATATTCTCAACATTTTCCAGACATTTCTTTCCTGACTCTCCCAAAATTATGACCCACCCTCTCATTTATATGAGTAATTGACTTTAATAGGAAATGAATCTGAGGTGTAATGGCGGTGTTAAAATCAGCTAAGATATTAACACAGTTTTTACCGCAACAGTAGAAGTATGTTTCTACATTCATGCTTCTACAGTTTCCAGTCTATCATTCAGTCTTTGTGGAGACCAGGTAACCCTCTCCCTCTGTAGGTGCTGTGGGTAAAAGCAAACCAATGACCCAGCATAAACCTGTCGGCTTTTCTTTCCACGTAAGCTGACCCCAACTCATAACAACCAATAACACTGGTGTATAAAACACAATGGATCCCAGCACAGGAGAAACTACCCCTTTAGGAACCTAATACCCTGTGTGGTAAATCAGCACGGTCAAATGCCTTGTTTAAACCCATGAAGGAGACATCAAGCGTACACCCTCTCTGCACGACTTTCTCATGGGAGATTTATTAATTTTGCTCGACAGATTGTTCCATTATCAGAGGGTGGAGATATGAGAGATACTGGTTGAATAATGCATTGTAATAATATCTTATCAGTGGACACTTGAGTGTTAAGGGATAATCTGTCGTCATTCAAATCGTAGTCACTGCGTCTGCTTAATAAGTTATCGTATTATGTAACAAAATATCAAAGTATGATAACTCTACATGTTGGTAATTACATATCTTGGAAGAGTGTGATTTTTGTATCATGGTTAGAAAGTGGGTTATGTGGCCTCACAATAGAGTTGGGAGGAGGGCTTATGGGTGTAAGAAGGAGAGTATTGCTCTTGACAGCCGATGTGTAAGGTAGAGTCTCCTGCTTCTTACATGGTCTCTCACCTGGTCCCCTCTACCTGGTCCCCTCTACCTGGTCCCAGACTGGGTCCCTGTGTCAGACTCAGTCCAACCCTGATCGTGTGACCATCAGATGTCACCTGGTTTCATTCTCAACCTGTCCAAGACTCCACACCATTGCCACCCGGCTGTGAACTTTCCAATCTCCCAGTCAAGATGTGTATAGGATTTCTCAATGAACGGAGTATAGTGTGTAGACAAGTGTCGCTACAGTGTCGCCTGTAGACTATTGGCTGCACCAAGTGTCTCCCACTGACTTGTGTGCACAGGTACATAGCATAACACCACGGTACATGCCATCAGATGTAACTGGCCACTGTATAAAACATTTAACACCCAGCCAGGATACATAGTGTTATCACAACCTTGGTATATACCAGAGGGTGTTATCAGGCGTATGTACCTGAGAGTGTCACTGCTGTTCTTCAACCTGCCTCACAGCTGGTGGTACAGTGTGAGTGATAACTCAGTGGGAAAGACCATTTAATGCTACACAGTTCAGTGAGGTTCTGACAGGGAAACGTGGATATACATGGGAGGACGAACATGAGATCTTGACACTTTTCATTCATAATGTGCTGTGTGTTGGCTGAAGGTTGTGTAACGTGTTGTGAGCCTGGATTGTAAACTTGTGTAAGCTATGGATGTATCCTGACATACAGGAACTTGGAAGGGATGTACTTCGCTGTGGTGTCTTCTCCCCAGGAGGAACCTGTAAGTGGCATAACTTTTCATATTCACCATGGCTTTATTTACACCTGTTCAGTCAGTACAAATTCCCAAATATTGATGTACGAATTTTGCCATTCATGTTGTTAGTCATAACCAATGATAACTAATGCTTTAGTTCTGTAGAGGTAACTTGTTCTCAGTGCTATTCACACACATGATCAATAAAGAAGAGGATTTGATTTATTGTTGTGTTCAATGCAATGTTAAATTACAATATAACATGTTTAAAATACTTCTACAATTAAGAATTAGAAAGTTAAAATAAATCCATGTTTGAAAGAAATATAGAAGACAAATTTATTGTTGCGTTCAATGCAATGTTAAATTACAATATAACATGTTTAAAATACTTCTTCACTTAAGAATTAGAATGTTAGAATAAATCCCATGTTTGAAAGAAATCACTTTTTTTTCCCCCCAATGTGGCCGCCAAGGGAGCGTGTCCTGGAGTGCAGATAAATCCCTTGTCACAGATATTGTTGTGGTCATATATCATGAAATCAATTCTTATCACCCAGGTGGGATATATTAGGTTCTGTTGAGGCATGGCATAATGACATATGTATTTTGCAGATCCTAAAGAGTTTCTTATAACTGGAGTTGCTGCAATACTCACCAAATCCACTTTTGATAATTGAATTGAAATAAGCTTAATTAGCATATACTAATTTGGGTATGAGTGTGGGTATGTTTTGATGTGATTTTCAGTGCAATATCCATTCTTGTAAACTGAGAATCAGTCTCTGCTGTTTGCATGTATAGACAGATGAGAACAACTGACATTGTCACAAGTCCAGAAACATACATGATGAAACACTTCAGAGTCATCAGATGTTACGGAACAACCATTTGATTTTCAGGGGAGGGGGCAATATGGGTTTTTTGTGTGAAAATTATCAAGCCCTTGTGTAACTGAAAACATTAACATATGTTTTACATTGTGGGAAAAGCAATGTGCCCTTTTCTTGCAGACGAGTCTCCAAAGAATACTGTTCATTATATATATTTATTTATAAGGGAAATGAGCACCTGTTTATATTGGAGAAATGAGCCCCTAAAAGTAAAAGAAAAATGCTGTTCTTAAACCAAGGTATCTCCCCCTCTCCCTACCCTCTCCACACACACCCTCTCTCTCTCTCCCCCCTCCCCCCTTCAAAATCAAAAGGGTTGCTCCCTCAGCGTGTGTGTTGCATCCTACATGCGTGTGTAGCATTTATTCAAATGGTCAAATTCCATTTTGTTCCATTTTTCATTCATGCTTGATTTAAATGTGTACGTGAGATTTATTTGTTCATTCTCACCCAGGCACTGTTCCCACACTGGTCCACATTATTCAAGCGCATGTGTCAGTGTTCTGCTTGGCCGCACATCCCGTGTTCGAGCAACATGGGCACATGTTCCCAGATCAAGTGGCTGTGCTGATTAAAGTGATTCAATTTTCATGTCTGTATCAGAACTTCATCAATATTTCATGTGCAATATTGTGGAGAAGCATGATCTGGCCACAGAGGGAATCTAAATGGTGGCATTAGATGCTCTGCTGGATGCTCACCTTGGCTGGGTCCTACCTGCTAGGACCAGTTAAATATGTGGTGGCATTAGATGCTCTGCTTGATGCTGACCTTGGCTGGGTCCCACCTGCTAGGACCAGTTAAATATGTGGTGGCATTAGATGCTCTGCTTGATGCTGACCTTGGCTGGGTCCCACCTGCTAGGACCAGTTAAATATGTGGTGGCATTAGATGCTCTGCTTGATGCTCGCCTTGGCTGGGTTCCACCTGCTAGGACCAGTTAAATATGTGGTGGCATTAGATGCTCTGCTGGACGCTCACCTTGGTTGGGTTCCACCTGCTAGGACCAGTTAAATATGTGGTGGCATTAGATGCTCTGCTTGATGCTGACCTTGGCTGGGTTCCACCTGCTAGGACCAGTTAAATATGTGGTGGCATTAGATGCTCTGCTTGATGCTGACCTTGGCTGGGTTCCACCTGCTAGGACCAGTTAAATATGTGGTGGCATTAGATGCTCTGCTTGATGCTCACCTTGGCTGGGTTCCACCTGCTAGGACCAGTTAAATATGTGGTGGCATTAGATGATCTGCTGGACGCTCACCTTGTCTGGGTCCCACCTGCTAGGACCAGTTAAATATGTGGTGGCATTAGATGCTCTGCTTGATGCTCGCCTTGGCTGGGTTCCACCTGCTAGGACCAGTTAAATATGTGGTGGCATTAGATGCTCTGCTGGACGCTCACCTTGGTTGGGTTCCACCTGCTAGGACCAGTTAAATATGTGGTGGCATTAGATGCTCTGCTTGATGCTGACCTTGGCTGGGTTCCACCTGCTAGGACCAGTTAAATATGTGGTTGCATTAGATGCTCTGCTTGATGCTGACCTTGGCTGGGTTCCACCTGCTAGGACCAGTTAAATATGTGGTGGCATTAGATGCTCTGCTTGATGCTGACCTTGGCTGGGTTCCACCTGCTAGGACCAGTTAAATATGTGGTGGCATTAGATGCTCTGCTTGATGCTGACCTTGGCTGGGTTCCACCTGCTAGGACCAGTTAAATATGTGGTGGCATTAGATGCTCTGCTTGATGCTGACCTTGGCTGGGTCCCACCTGCTAGGACCAGTTAAATATGTGGTGGCATTAGATGCTCTGCTTGATGCTCGCCTTGGCTGGGTCCCACCTGCTAGGACCAGGTAAATATGTGGTGGCATTAGATGCTCTGCTTGATGCTGACCTTGGCTGGGTCCCACCTGCTAGGACCAGGTAAATATGTGGTGGCATTAGATGCTCTGCTTGATGCTCACCTTGGCTGGGTTCCACCTGCTAGGACCAGTTAAATATGTGGTGGCATTAGATGCTCTGCTTGATGCTGACCTTGGCTGGGTTCCACCTGCTAGGACCAGTTAAATATGTGGTGGCATTAGATGCTCTGCTTGATGCTCACCTTGGCTGGGTCCCACCTGCTAGGACCAGTTAAATATGTGGTGGCATTAGATGCTCTGCTTGATGCTGACCTTGGCTGGGTCCCACCTGCTAGGACCAGTTAAATATGTGGTGGCATTAGATGCTCTGCTTGATGCTGACCTTGGCTGGGTCCCACCTGCTAGGACCAGTTAAATATGTGGTGGCATTAGATGCTCTGCTTGATGCTGACCTTGGCTGGGTTCCACCTGCTAGGACCAGTTAAATATGTGGTGGCATTAGATGCTCTGCTTGATGCTGACCTTGGCTGGGTCCCACCTGCTAGGACCAGTTAAATATGTGGTGGCATTAGATGCTCTGCTTGATGCTCGCCTTGGCTGGGTTCCACCTGCTAGGACCAGTTAAATATGTGGTGGCATTAGATGCTCTGCTTGATGCTGACCTTGGCTGGGTTCCACCTGAAAGGACCAGTTAAATATGTGGTGGCATTAGATGCTCTGCTTGATGCTGACCTTGGCTGGGTCCCACCTGCTAGGACCAGTTAAATATGTGGTGGCATTAGATGCTCTGCTTGATGCTGACCTTGGCTGGGTTCCACCTGCTAGGACCAGTTAAATATGTGGTGGCATTAGATGCTCTGCTTGATGCTGACCTTGGCTGGGTCCCACCTGCTAGGACCAGTTAAATATGTGGTGGCATTAGATGCTCTGCTTGATGCTGACCTTGGTTGGGTTCCACCTGCTAGGACCAGTTAAATATGTGGTGGCATTAGATGCTCTGCTTGATGCTCACCTTGGTTGGGTTCCACCTGCTAGGACCAGTTAAATATGTGGTGGCATTAGATGCTCTGCTTGATGCTCACCTTTGTTAGGTTCCACCTGTTTGTCTCATCTTTGGTCATCAACCAGAAAGGGAAATTCTATCATTTTGTTAATGTTTATCAGTATGTTAAAAATGAAAGATTTGTTTGTTTGTTTGTTGTTTAACACCACACTCACCAATATTCCAGCTGTATGATGGCGGTCTTTAAATAATCGAGTCTGGACCAGACAATCCAGTGACTGATACCATGAGCATCGATCCACGCAACTGGGATAGGATGACATGCATCTACCAAGTCAGCAAGCCTGACCACCAGATCCAGTTAGTCCCCTCTTACAACAAGCATGGATTGCTGAAGACCTATTCTAACCTGGATCTTGACAGGTGTAAAATTGAAAGAACCATATAGACACATTCTTCTCAAAAGAATTGAAAGAACACCCGATTCTTTTACAGTTAATCTGTCATGATCAACTTAACTTTACAAAGCAATCCCAGTATTGGTTTCACATTTTAGTCCTACATTTTCAGTCAACAGTCCTTTCATAGAAATAACCCGAATTCTTAAGTTATTCAATATCATGTTGTATCATTTTTAGTTTAAAGCAAATGTAGCCATTAACTTTTAAAATAATGTTTGAAATGCATTGCATGTTATCTCCGGCCACTGCACAGAGAGAACCTTGTTAGAAGAAAATACATACATGTTGCTGTACAAATATAAAACATTCTGCACCTTAAACAGTATTAGCATTTCTTGTCCCCACTAAACCCACAACCAAAACAACTTCATGCCAAATAAAAAATATATATTGAAATACAATTGTATTGTCATTATGACTAACCTAAGCTGATAAATTTGCCAAAACTCATCTCAACGAGGAATGTAACTCAAGGAGTAAAGATAAGCTGCAAGTTTTGATTTATTTATCTACTGAAACTACTTAATGTTATATGGGCGGTCAGGTAGGCTAGTGGTTAAAGCGTTTGCTCGTAACGCCAAAGACCCGGGTTCGATTCCCGACATGGGTACAATGTGTGAAGCCCATTTCTGGTGTCCCCTGCTGTGATATTGCTGGAATTTTTGCTAAAAGCGGCGTAAAACCATACTCACTCACTCACTTAATAGTATACAAATAGAACAAGACCTGTGAAGATTTTTTGCTCCCCATGAAATCTACCTCTTGGTTTGAACAGATCAATCTATCAAACCAGGCAGAAAAATACATTAAAAACATTAAACTTTTCATTAAAAATTTCTAACTTTTCTTTTTCCCCCTTGATATGCATGTGGGGAAATTCTTTAAAATAAAACATTTTTTATACACACTGATCAAATGTGTAAGCACCACTCTCCCCAGAAATTCTATTGTCCACAAATTCATGTTTTCTATTTTCTCTTTTGAATCATATCTAAACCTTAAAAATTTCTTCCAAATAATATATAAAATAATAATTTAAAAAATTCCTTCACTGAAAATTTTTTTAAAAAAAGAATCAACTTTCATGCATAAAAAAGTATATACTTATTTGCCTGCTTCTGTATAAAGATATTGAAAGCTAGTTATCAATTATTAAATATCTACATTTATAGAATCACATCTGTACAAAATGCCAACAGAGGGTGTCCAATGTACACAAGTTAGAGTTTTCTGTTGCCATGCAGAGATGTAAAGGAATCTTTTATGCAAAGAGGGAAACCATTTCCTTATTTCCTTGGGTATTTCCTGAAGTAACCCAGAGGCCCCACATTGTAAGTCAATGTATTATTCAGACTTGTTGGTCATGTTGGGGGGGGTGAGGGGGTGCAGCTGTAAGGGGATAAGGTCATGATGGAAACACAGCTAGGCATCTGGAGGTTAAAGAGATACATCAGACAAGATGCCGCTGACCTCCAACTTTCTGTACAACAGGCCCTGTGTTCAACCTGAAACATTCGACTGACATCTCGTCTCCCAAGTCAGAGATCATCAAATATTATTTTATCGTCTCTGCTGAAATGAAATTCTGAAATTTTACAGAATAAAAAGTTGTTCAATTATAGTTATAAACTGGAATAAAAAGGAGCTCAAAGACTTTCTTCTTTCCTGATACTGCAGTAATCTAGACTTGCCAACTAGTATAGACTTGCATGGGATGTATTGGATATATTTGTTTCAGGATCTGTATGACAGACTACATGTTAATTTCTCAACCCAAACACAGATCAAGTCTTTGAATGGCACTGAGAAGTGGTACACAAAAAAGAAGAAAATCTATGGATGTCAACTTCTTTATTTTGAGGAACACAACATTTTGGAGTGTGTGCTTACTCCATCAATCATGAAGAAGAAGGAAGAATATACTCCAAAACGTTGTGTTGCTCATAATATAGATGTTCAGATCCATAAATTCTCCTCAAACAGATTGTTGTACTTCAAAGCTGAATCAAGTTTGTATGTGGGGGGAAAAAAGCATTGAGAGAAATTGGATCATTTCTAATACATCATCATAAATGTCAGGCATTACCCTAACAATGACACAATCAAAAGTTGAAAAAACGTATGTGATTTAAACAATGAAACAAAACAATGTGGTAAGGTTATGGCAAAGCTTCAATTTAACTATGAACGCAGCCTGTTGTCAGTGAGTTAAGTGTTGATGCTGCCTGAACGGTATTTAGGGTATTTAGGGTATTTAGGGTATTTGATGTGTCTGCTTAACATAGGATGAGAGCTAGAAGTGATCTTCCCCACCTGTCACCAATGACGGGACCTGTGAAGATTCCGGGGTAGAATAGGTCTTCAGCAACCCATGCTTGCCGTAAAAAGGCGTCTATGCTTGTCGTAAGAGGTGACTAACGGGATCGGGTGGTCAGATTCGCTGATTTGCTTGATGCATGTTATCGACTCAATTATTTACAGAAAGCCGCATATAGGTTGAATATTGCATTGTAATTTAAAGCATTCACTTTGCTTGCTGAAAACTCGGGTTTAATGTGAAGAACCCCTTCTTGGTGCCCCGAAGTAACTGTTTGCAGTGCACTCACTCACTCACTCACTCACTCACTCACTCACTCACTCACTCACTCATACACTCATGTGTAGAAATAAGTAAAATTGTTGTTTGTGTAATTGTTTGTTGGCACATTCTGACGTGATATTTTATTTTTTAATAATTTAGAATTTGTTCTAAAATTATCCAAATATCCACAAATGCAGGTGAACTACAGTGCCTCATAAACAGTGGTTTAATATTGAATTCAGTGAACCCTGATACTCTGATGTCATGTCATCATTAGACTGACATATAGAGTCCCAGAAATAAAGTTATCTCATTTATAAAGACATATCACCAAATCCAAATGGAGTCCACAACAATGCTCAATGTCAGGGACCCAAGAGCAGAGGCAGTCTAGACTTGCCCAATCATTCTAGACTTCAGTTGGACTTCATATATTCTCTAGGGTCTGGCATACCAGCTGTCACCATGTAAACTACTCCATGTCCTGGCTCAGTGTTGTCCATTGTTTGATCACCTATGTTACAACCATCACCTCACCATTGCCTCGCCATCACCTCACCATGGTCTCACCATTGCCTCGCCATCACCTCGCCATTGCCTCGCCATCACCTCACCATTGTCTCACCCTCCACTCACTAGAAATATGTAAAATTGTGGTTTGCGTAATTGTTTGTTGACACATTTGTGTGTGATTTTTATTTGAAATAATTTAGAATTTGATCTATAACTATAGTGCCTCTCAAACAGTGGTTAGATATGTAATTCAGTGAACCCAGAAACACTGATGTCATGTCACAATGTAAACTACTATGTGTCCAGGCGCAGTGTTGTCCATCGTGCTTGATTAGCCATGCTACAACCCATCAGCTCATAATCGTCTCACCCTCACCTTACCATTGTCTCACCCTCACCTCACCATTGCCTCACCCTCTCTTAACCATTGCCTCGCCCTCCCCTCACCATTGTCTCACCCTCACCTCACCATTGCCTCACCCTCACCATTGCCTCACCCTCACCTCACCATTGCCTCACCCTCTCTTAACCATTGCCTCGCCCTACCCTCACCATTGTCTCACCCTCACCTCACCATTGCCTCACCATCACCCCACCATTGTCTCACCCTCCCCTCGCCATCTTCCTGCCTGACAGGCCTTGGAGTCTTCAGCACCAGCAGGGCTAATGATGGTACACTCCAACCTTAATGAGGGTGGGTGAGAGGTGTGAGGTGGAGCCGGCCTGTCTTGCCCTGCTCCCACATTTCCCATGGGAACACACTGGGGCAAATATTGTGTGTCACTTCATGTTAGCTGGAGATCCATGTCTCCCACAGATTGTCACGTCTTGTCACAGCACAGCAGAAGCTAGAATGTTATAATCAGCCAGTCCATGATCCTATTGTATTACAAACATTTGCAATGACTGGGTTAACTCCAGTGAAACACCACACCCCACTTTCCAAACAACTTGAACTGTTAAAACATCTACAACTATGGAAAAAAGTAACCATGCTTCATAAAAGTTCAATTAAAATACATATATTCTGAAATTTAATAATCATCTTTCAATACATATTCATGAAGACATCTCAGCTTTAAGGTTGTGATTCATAATTTGCATGTGCATTTTCATGGTTTTTTTAATGAGTACAGCACACAGTGATTGTTTTATAGAAACACTTTTGTTTAATTGTTAAAAGCGCTTACACAGTGACATGACTCACAGAAAGTCAATGGCTATGCTTGGTGGGTATGCCGCAAACAGGAATACCCACCAACAAAGTTGCCAGACATTTTACTTTTCATCAAAACACAATATCAACTCTTTGTAGACATTAATTCTCATGACTTGTCCATGCTCGTCCACGTGTGACGTCACATCAACAAGACAACCACATTCGGTTGGTTCATCTACGGAATCAATACCAAACTTACACACTGACACCTCAGACAATTCTTGAGTTGAGACCAATTGTGGCAGGACCATTCATAAGCGGTTGCAGGAGCACCACATCCGCCCCGGACATCCAGGGATATGTCTAATTTTGCTTCAACGTTTCTAGATTGGTGTAGACAGCATCTGAGGTTCAGGAGACAAGACTAAGACTAGGACCATATACTGTTCACAGATATGTCCAGGTTTCATCTGGACAGCTCTGATGGGCGTGCAAGGGTCTACCGGTGTCCTGAGAACGTTTTAGAGACACTTGTGTTACTCAACCTCGTCAGTTTGAGGGTTGAAGTGTAATGGGGGGGCGGTGGGGTAGCCTAGTGGTTAAAGCGTTCGCTCGTCGAGCTGAAGACCCGGGTTCGATTCCCGACATGGGTACAAGGTGTGAAGCCCATTTCTGGTGTCCCCCGCCGTGTTTTTGCCTGGAATATTGCTAAAAGCGGCGTAAAACCATACACACTCACTCACTGAAGTGTAATGGTATGGGGTGACATCACAACTCATCCTTGTTTGAATGGTATACACTACTGGGACAACAACAGTTTTCTTTGCACATGTGTCTGCAAGAAAAGGGCTCATAATTATTTTTTTTGTCCTACAATAATCCTATATAATTATTTTTCAAGAAAACAGGGCTTGCTTATTTTTTTTAGAAAAGAAGGGTTAACTGCATATAATGTCTTCCCTGCATCACTTTAATAATAATTTCCTGAGTGCACAATACAAAGATAGCTGCAGCTAAAAGATATTTGATTAAAATTAGGTTCCAATTCTGTAGTTTTGAAACAGCCATCATGCCATGTGTGATAGTTCAGAGAAAGTGCCAGACTGCACAAGCCAAACATTCAGTCTGAAGGGTTCTATTGCAAATGTCTGCGCACTCTGCTACAAGTGAATTCCTGAAATTCTGTTGATTCTTGAAAGGTACAGACCCTGTATCACACTCTATATTTAACTCTTCTACTACAAATTGAATGCCAAGGAAAATGATAAAATTGTGTTTCTTTTTCAAAATAAATCGATACACTAGTCAAAAAGTGTGAATCCAGAATTTGATGTCATAAAATGTAGTGACATTAAATAACTAGTTAGATCTTTAGTCTCGTCTTCATAAATTTGTTGCAATTATCTATTCAGTTTCCTCCGTATTCAAGACTCCTCCCGAGACCCACCAAAGGTGGATGTTATTTTGGGAATATTTGTTTTATTATGATAAATATGAGAAAAAGGTAGCCCAGTAATCACTTTCCTCCCAACTTGTAGCAATCCGTGAATGAAGTGAGCGTGTCTTTACAAATCCACCTGTGTGGTGTAGTATTTGAAGGAGTCTCTTGTTAAAGTATCATCAGGGTTGTTTGGGTCCTTTGTGGGGAGATTCAGTCATAACATTGATACATGGATATGTCTGTCTGAAATCCATTGCAGTTTGTCATGAATGTAGTATAATAATAACACTGACAACAACTATTCTGTTCGCGATGGTTTTATGACTGACTAGCTGCCTGCAACTGTGTAGTAAAAGAAATGTAGAATGACACAAACTATTCCCCTCTCAACTATGAAGAGCATCTGTTGGTCATTATGCCAATGTTGGTAAGACAAATTTCCTTATTGTTTGTGTAGAATCCTTCCATAAATTTAGTAAAAAAATATAAATGAAAGAAAGATTATAAATCCTGATTTTAGATAAGTTTGCTTTTAAACAATTTTTTAGCTTAATAAAAAACATTTGTATTTCAACATAAATTTAGCAATGAAAATATAAAATGAAAAATATCATAAATCCTGAATTTTTGGATAATTTTGTATTTAAATTATTTGTAATTTTTTAAAAATACTTGTATTTCAATTTATTATTTTAGTTTTAACATTTGGCATGGAATTATTAAGAAAACTACAGTGACATTAAAAAAACTCTATTTTGTCTGCTGTTTGATCTGGCCTTGTGAGCATGCAGTGCCAATGTCAAGCATGGCTGGCTCGGTAGAACGGTGTAAATCTACCCCAGAGGTGTGTGCATGTACCGGGGAGATATCACTCTCCTTTATTCCACTCACTGCTTATTGAGGAGGTGTGGTATGGGAATTTAATACCCTCCAAAAGTAAAATATGTGTGGACAACTTTCTGACATAAATGGGAAGTTTTATCTTTGATCCTAAATGTAATTTACATGGACTGAATGGCCTTTACAATCGGACATGAAAGGGTTTTTTCGTGTCAAGAATGATTTTCATAACAAAACATTATTTTACTGTCTGTTCCCGGGCCATCCCCTTGTGAGGCATGTGCAGTGGTCTGTGTTTAATGTGGAATTTGCACTCCAGTAATTCTCATATTTCCCCACAGAGTTTAAGAAAGTGATTTATTGGCCAGTGTTATTGGTAGCTTTCATCAGTGTCAGATATGGTTTATGTTTGAAAGGGATATATAGCCATGCCAATTTGATATCTTGGTTTAAGCCCTTTCTTCGACTGACATTTAATCACAGAAATAAAGTTATCATGTTTAAAAATATATATCTACAAAATAAAAAGAATAAAACCCATATGGAGCTCGACACAATCCTAAAGTTCAGGATACGTCATTCTGAACTTGAGTTGGACTCCTTTTAAAAAAAATTCTCTTGTGTCTGGACTCTCTTGGCCTAAATTCCAAGAGCAGGAGGCGATAATAAAAAAAATAGTTGATAGATGTTGGGGTTAATTCAAGACTACTTTCCTACAAGAAATTAAAAAAATAGAAAAAAATGTTGAAAACAGAAGCTTTAGGTCACCAAACTGAAAGTCAAAAATACTCCTTGACCTAACTTGGTATTTATTCTCTGAAGCTTTATTACAAGAACATTGGTGTTCTTCTGTATGTCTCCATTGAAGGCGAGAACAATAATGCTGGCATTATATCAGTGTAAAGGTGTGTCATTAAAGCAGCCTACTTTATTAAATAGGGATGTGTGTTACGCCCAAGTAAATAAGGTGCATTGTCTCGAGACAGTTGCTAGGAGCATGGATCACCTGTAATTACATTACACAATAGAAAGCATTGTTTCACCATGAATATGGAACAGCTTAACCCACAGGAATGTCTTTTATCATTTCCGCACTCAGTAACCATAGTTACAGTTATCTATGTTCCAATAGACAAAAAGTCTGCCTCGGCTTTTAATCAAGCTGTCATGCCAAGTATTGCATACATTGTGTGTTTCATTGTCAGTGCCTCGCATCCATGTATAGCCATGTATGGCCCAGTCGTCTCAGGCACCGCAATTTCGCTGTGCAGAGTTGTGTCCCTTGGGCACGCCAGAAACCTATGATTGTGGGTTTGAATCCTTGTTCGCCCTGATTATGTTTCTAGGTTTGTCAGCACAATACCCATGCTCGTGGGTTTCACCGAAGTGGTAAACGTCTGTTACCTGCATCACTTCGGGCTTTCCTTCCACATAAAGCTGACACGCCACGATAAAACTGGAATACTGTTAAAAGCGTTGTTAAACTCACTTACTCACTCACTTATTTCCCATACGTATGATCTTTATATGAATTAAACTTCTCGTGTAAATGGGGTGGCAGAGTAGTCTGTTGTAAAGGCACTCACTTCTACTACTGAGGACCCAGACTCGAGACGATCCGGGGTAGAATAGGTCTCCAGCAAACCATGCTTGCCGTAAATGGCGACTATGCTTGTCGTAAGAGGCAACTAAAGGGATCGGGTAGGGCAGGCTCACTGACTTGGTTGAATTATGTCATCGTATCCCAATTGTGTGGATTGATGCTCATGATGTCAATCGCTGGATTGTCTCATCCAGACTCGATTATTTACAGACCACCGTCATATAGCTGGTATATCGGTAAGTGCAGCGTGAAACAAGAAACAAACAACCAACCAAAAAAACAAAACTGAAGAACCAGGTTCGATTCCCCTCTTGGAGACAAAGTGTGAACCCCATTGCTGGTGTCCCCCGCCACTGTTCTTGTGCTAAAAGTGCTGCCAAACCCAATTCAATCACTGCTGTATAAGTACTATTATTTCATGACCATATGACTAGATTAAATGTTGTTCTTTCACCAACTTACAAAAGGGATTTTTATTTGCACCTTTGATAATCTTAAGTGAGTAGTAATTGGGTGTAGATTAAATTAAAGAGTTTCACGTTAATCCGGGAAGAAAGGCCGAAGACATTTTGCACTTGGTGAAACTCCTGATGGGTAATGTTCTGACAGACCAAGGATTATTACCATGGGAACCTGGGATTCAAATCCATAATCAACTGATCCTAGCTTGACTAAGGGCCACAACTCTGCACAGCAAATTGTGGTGTTCTGGACCACTTGGGCTCAGTGTTAAAAGTTGGCAGAAGTCCTGTAGTCCTTGCCAAACTGCCCAATAGTTAAGGTATCATAAGGACGAGTAGAAATTTGCCATTTTAATGGTTTTGCTGTATGTTATCATTATAAGTACTGGTGGAATGAAACTTAGTTTCCACTGCCGTGGACTCCCTTGCCATTTGATGTGATCTTGGCATTCACTTAAAGCCATCTTGTAGAGAACGGGCTAGTGGAGAAACATGGCTGCCATGGTTTTGAAAACAAGAAGGGGAGAGGGGAAATGAATGAAAGAAGTAGGTCAGGATGAAAATCTAATTATTTTGATATGTGTGATCGCACAAATGCTGAATTAATATTTTTTCTGTATAAAAGCAATTTGAAAAAGTGATCCTAAATCTCAAAATCAGCAGGTCCACCCACTTACATTATGTATGGGCCTCTATTAAACCACAATGGAGGAGTCCCATCAGGCATGTATAGTCACTTCTCTGAGCTGGGCAATTTGTAAATCATCGGAACCCATACCGTGTGAGATATGCGCAGTATCGCAGCAGGATTTAGATAATAGGCTTACCAACACCACCACCACCAGCGACTGTGAGAAGTAGGTGGACCGGGTGTCCGGGAATACCTAATGAGCTGGTGGAGCTCCATATCATTTGTTAAGGAGGGACACTGAAGCCACAGTTTGTCAGAGCTGGAACAGTTTCACAATCTGAGCCCACGCCAAAGACCTGGGTTCGATTCCCGACATGGGTACAATGTGTGAAGCCCATTTCTGGTGTCCCCTGCCGTGATATAGCTGGAATATTGCTAAAAGCGGTGTAAAACCATACCCACTCACTGACAAATACCGTTCCACAAAGTAGTCTCAGCATCACAATTGTCGTAAGTCAAAGCTGATGTAAAGGGAGTTACGATCATCCTAGCACAACAATTGTCGTAAGTCAAGTTACCATAGGGAGTTACGATCATCCTAGCACTACAATTGTCGTAAGTCAAGTTACCATAGGGAGTTATGATCATCCTAGCACTACAATTGTCATAAGTCAAGTTAACATAGGGAGTTACGATCATCCTAGCACTACAATTGTTGTATGTCTAAGTTAACGTAAGAGAGTTACAGTCGTCTTAACGAAAACATTGTTTTGTAGAACAGTGTCCTGGACTGTTTATCCTGACATAGAATATCTGACATAGATGAAGATTCTTGTTGCCATTGTAAACTCTTAGATTTGAAATTCATAAAATATGATATGGTTTGGTTTATGTGAATGTTGAGCAACACTTCAGCTTTTTCTAACAATGATGGGGTTAGAAAATAAAGTCCATAAAAATAGTCCAGATGGTAAAAGTGTTAGTCCACTTGTTCTTCCTGTTTAGAGGACCTAATTCGAATCTTGTTCAGTGGTGTTCCACAATGGGTTTCTTTAACTATAATGAGAGAATCAAACTTAGACTTTCTGCATGTTGAACAAACACTTAACTACTGTGCCACCTCACCTCACCAATACAAAGATAATAATCATATCACAATGAGTACTGCAGATTGTCTCCTGTCCAGGTTTAAAGTCCAAGCTTAAGCTATGTCTGTACTATCTGTCATTTTCGTAAGATTATCATATACTACTCAAAACAAGTTAAAGAACTCCCACAACTGGTAGGCTGTATGTTGCAATACCTACCAGCCATGACAGATTAAGCATAGTCACATGAATACATCGTGTGTTCTTTAACTTCTTTTGAGTAGTATATATCGACTAACCGTTATCACTGAATCCCTTTCTTTGCTTCATGTTTTGTTAATGCATTATGAGTGCCTGAATGTCTTTTGATATTTTAACATATAATTTGTATGCAAATTCCAATGCAGTTTCCATGATAACTGAACTCAGGATATCATTGACATTTTCGCTTGAGCATTTTTCAAGCATAAATACATTATTAATGAATAATGTGTAATCCAGTTAAGAAGAGAAGTCACTTCATGTCTTATGTCAGATTAGTTGAACCACAGACAGTGCAGCCCTATCTGCTTACCATGTGCTTGCATTGGTTTGAAATTTTGTATTATATATGTTTACATTTAGTATGAGACAAGGAAACAACGTAAGTACAGAGAAGACTTGAAAGTAAAATCGTGTCATAAAGCTTTTGACTTGAATCCATTAAGTTATCAGAACTTTCTTAATGCATTATAAATGTTGAGTGGTTGATTAATTTCAAGTGTATTATTTAATACGGATCATATCACCCCAGGTCTCGAAGCTGGTGTGTAGAAACGTGGTTATTTTGATCGCTTATATTCTGATACTGAGCCAAGAATGCTGATAATCTCAGCACGCGAGGTGCTCCAACAGTGCTGTGATACACAGCTCGTCAGATTTTGTAAATCCATGTTAGCCGTCAGCAAAACAACACACAACTGGGCAAGCCGAGCAGAACTAGGACTCTACCCTCTTATCTACACAGTACTAATACAAATAGCGAATTCCTGTCACCGTGTCGGTTCTTCCATTAACACAATACTTCAGAGCGCTTTTGCTGAAAGTACATTTGTTGAATAAACGATAAGAATGGGGTTTACGAGCTCAGTCTTTCTTAGAAAAACACAATTTGAGTACTTCAGATTTCCTATCACCAATATTCAAAGAGACAATCAAATCTAAATTCAACTCCCTCATCAAGGAATCTCTTCAAGATGTAAATGCAACAAGAGGCACAGGAAACAAACTTAGGACATACTGGATAGTTAAACATGAAATAACATTAGAACCCTATCTCAGTCACTATAGAGTAAGAAAATATCGAGTGCACTTTTCTAAACTAAGAATAAGTAACCATAAATTAATTATTGAACTTGGAAGACATACAAAGCCACCAACCCCACTATATCAGAGGCTATGTTCTACATGTTCAACTGTTGATAATGAAAAACAGTACCTTCTTCACTGTACCAAACACACTCAAGAAAGAAATATACTCTTTGGAAAATTATCCACACAAAATGTAAATGTCCACAGTCATGAAAACCAATCATTTCACTACATCCTCTCAAATAATGAGGTCAATTGCATTTGTTTCCATGTCTATCATTCCAAACAATAAATACCTCTTCATCTTAATCAACCGATGACATTTTATGTATATTATCATCAAATGTGTAATATTGATGGGGTTTTCTGTTGACAGGAATGTAAATTATGTATGTCTGTATATATGTATATATGAATCATAATGTTTGGTCATTTAAAAAAAATTGCACCTCTCCGATAATGGAATGTTTTTGAAATAAGTATTATCTTATCTCACTCATAAGTAGACTTGTAGGGTTAAGTCTCAGAGGAAATGACTGTTAGTTCGTATCATAAATCCTGTGTAAATAGTAAGAACTATTAAAAAGTCTGGCGTCCTTACTGTTGGCTTATCTAGACTTGCCTATTGTAAAGATAGAATTACTATAGGTCAATGGACTTATTGTTGAGTACAGACTTGGAGCAAGGCTAGTAGAGGGGATACAGTGAATCTAAGCTGTGGCTGTCTACACCCTCGCTGTGGTTGGGATGAATGCAATGGGGATGTCTTCACACAAATAGTAACTGGGTCAGATTGTACAAAAATATTAAAAAAACACTTGACAGACGGTGAGTGATGTGGAGTGGATTGAGGGACACTCACTGTAGAGCTGGGAGTCATCCACAACCTAAAACATTCACTTGTACTCATGACTAAGATTAGATGTTTGGGGGCACGGGGGACCCTGTTGGTGGATTTGAATTGTGGTTTTGAATCACGGTTTGCCCCCAATTCAGTTTTTATGTTTGTGGCATCACTTGGATTTCCACCGTGATATAATTGGAATAGTGTTCAAAGCTGTGTTAAACCACTCACTCACTCACTCACTCACTCACTCACTCACTCACTCACTCACTCACTCACTCACCCACCCACCCACCCACTCACTCACTCACTCACTCACTCAGCCACTCACTCAGCCACTCACTCACTCAGCCACTCACTCACTCAGCCACTCACTCAGCCACTCACTCACTCACTCTATCACTCACTCTATCACTCTATCACTCACCCACTCATTTTGAGAGGCCCTCGTGTTATTCTGGTGTTCTTTTCAAGTACCGCAGCTCTTCTTGTGATTGAAAGTTAAGATTGTAATTATGGGCTTTCAGCCGTGATAGCTTGTCTTCATTCAAGACTTGCTGGGTCCACATGACTGTGAAAATGAGTGCTGTTCTTATAATCGGGTTGCTCATCAGTGAGTTATTGAACATTCTTGTCTGGTCATGTGTGATAAAATTCATATTTTGGAAAGAATTTGTGAACTGACCCAAGGGGCATCAGTTGTTGATGAGGCTGCAGATAATCTGGTGCAAGATGTAAGGGTTTGAACAGGGATGTCAACAGTCACGTCAAGGACCAACATGACATGGAGTCCCTGAAATACAGTTATGTAATAGGTGAAATAAAAGTACTTTTATAAAGGCATATGAAGGAACCCTCAAAGCTCTGAATGTCAGCCAAGAGATAAAAATGGGATGGGTATAGGCTGCTACAGCTGAGATGGTAGACTAAAACTTAGTCCATGAAAACATTTCTTTAAATTTTTTTAAATTTTTTTCAAAAGAACCTTTCCTCTTCTGTTTCATAATCAAGGAAACTAGACTTGGTTTAGTTGGAACTCGACTTGACTTGGCTTTTAGTAAAATATATTCCACAGTCGTGGCACAGGACAACTGAGAAGGGGATGAGAATGGTATGGCTTGTCACATCATTTGAAAACATATCGTGAAGGGAAACATAATCTTATATTTGTCTCAAGTGGTTAAATTTTCTGTGTAGGATTTTGCATAATTCCAACTGAAACTAAAGTACAATGTCCTTGGCTTCAAGCAAATGTTGAATGCCTCCGTGGTCCAGTGGTAGAGCATCGCCCAGAGAGCGGAAGGTCCGGGGTTCGATCCGCGGCCGCGTCATACCAAAAGACATTATGGTACTTGTTGTTACCCTTTCTGGCGCTCGGCATTAAGAGGCTAAAACAAGGACTGGTCGGCTCGGAGTCAGTATACTGTCTCTGAGTGGGGTATTCATTTTAAACTGCGGCATGGTATCTCAGTGGGCTAGCACTATAAATCGGCATCAGTCCGGACTAGTACAAACAGCCACGCACACACACGTGCATGCATGTCGCTATATGAGTGCAATAATCTTAGACGCGACATTAAACCCTATTTCACCTCACCTCACCTCAAGCAGCTGGATTTTAATCCAGATTAGTAGTTCCTACTTGAGGATGATGTCAGTACAACAAACACTTTAACCCTGCATGGAAGTCGATAGAATGAGACAGACTGCTGAGGGTGTCAGTGGGGTGGCCTTGTGGTTAGAGTGCTGGCTTGTCGGTTGGTGTCCCCCTGCATGATATTGTAGGAATATTGCTGAATATGGCGTACAATCATGCTCCTTGATTATGTGCTGAGGTGAATACAGAGTGTGTTGTCTTCATAATGAGCCTACCGGTATTTGTTAGAAAAGTCCAGAAAACATCAACACTGTTACCACAGTCAGTCTTTGAGAGACTGGTAGGAACAGAGATACTTGAAGCATCCTGACAAGGAAAATATGGACACATAACATTTGGATTAATCTTATTCTGTGTGAACTTTTTATGAATTCAAAGTCTTTTTCTAAATTTACTGAGATGGTAGATGAAAAAAAGACTGCATATATAGAATCTTGTAAAAAAAAGTTTTCAAGATTTAACCCTCCAGTCAAATAGTCTCACACTAGTTAAGGTGTATTTAAAAAGTTTTTTCAGTGTTATTTTTTTAAACATAATTATAAGATAGTTTATTATGTTGTTATGTTTCTCTCATGGCAGTTTGTTATTTACTTTGTCTTGTTTTCCCTGTGCGAAGCTGAGGAAGAAAACTTGACAAGAGTTACATTGGGAGAATAGTCTGAATGAAGTTATCTCCCTTTCACAGCCTCCAAGTTTGAATCTACTGTTTTAGCAGTTTTAGCCGTGTTTACCTTCTACATCCTTGCTAAAAAGATCTACTTACCTTGAGTAAGGGCAACAAAATGCATGTGGATGTTTTCTTCACAGATTATTCTCCGAGTTCACCTGGGTGATGCTGAGGCGAGTGTGGAGGTTCCTGTCACCCCTGATTCTACTGGTCAAGATGTCATCGACTGCGTCCGGGACCCAAGTGTGCAAGACTGCCACCTAGTGGAGAGATGGAAGAGCTATGGTGAGTTCAGCAGACTGACAGAAAAAGATGCTTCAATGATTAATTATTAAATATACTACTCATTTAAAGTAAAGGACCACTCCATTTGTTCATGTTACTGTAGTTAATCATTATTAATCTGTCATTATTTACAAGCAACAGCTGAAAAAGTACTGACCACCGCTGAAGTATTGCTGTCAACTGCTAAAGTATTGCTGTCAACAGCTGAACATTGCTGACTAAGGCTGAAACATTGCTGTCAACAGCTGAAACATTGCTGACTAAGGCTGAAACATTGCTGACTTAGACTGAAACATTGCTGACTAAGGCTGAAACATTGCTGACTTAGACTGAAACATTGCTGACTAAGACTGAAACATTGCTGACTAAGACTGAAACATTGCTGACTAAGGCTGAAACATTGCTGACTAGGACTGAAACATTGCTGACTAAGGCTGAAACATTGCTGACTAAGACTGAAACATTGCTGACTAAGGCTGAAACATTGCTGACTAAGACAGAAACTTTGCTGTCAACGGCTGAAACTTTGCTGTCAACAGCTGAAACATTGCATTCAACAGCATTGCTGACTGAGGCTGAAACATTGCTGACTATGGCTGAAATATTGCTGACATCACTCACTCACTCACTCACTCCATACCAAGAGATGTTACAAAGGTGGCCCTTGGTGTTACCCTGCCTGGCACTCAGCATTAAGGGGATAAAGCAAGGACTGGTTGGTAATATATATATATCACAATTTAGTGCAATAATTTGTAAACCCCACCCCACCCTTTCAAGCTCTACAGTTGTGACAGAACTGAAGGGAAGACTATAACTTGTGCGTGTGTTTCACAGAACGGGAGATCAACCCAGAGGAGAACATCTCCATCTTGCTGGAGGCTCATGGCACGGAGGAAGAGGACGTGAAGATCTTCCTCCAGTACGGCAATGATGGCACAACAGACCCAGCAGACAACAGGAAATATGGCAGCCCCCATTCCTCTGCCAGCAGCAGTCCCGTCCCTGTACGAGGCAGTCCCCTTGTTGGTAAGTGATGTATGGATCTGAGAATAGGCCAAGTATCTTCAGCTTATTTGATATGTGATCTGAGGGGCATTTTGAGTACACGTGATATAACTGGAATAATTCTTCGTTTTCTCATGGAGGTATATTTGGTACATGTGAAATAACTGGAATAAGTTTGCTTTATCTCATGGAGGTATATTGGGTACATTATCTCATGGAGGTATATTGGGTACATTATCTCATGGAGGTATATTGGGTACATTATCTCATGGAGGTATATTGGGTACATTATCTCATGGAGGTATCTTGGGTATATGTGATATATGTGGAACACGTCTTCTTTATCTCATGGGGGTATATTAGGTACATATGATATATGTGGAACACTTCTTCTTTATCTCATGGAGGTATCTTGGGTACATGTGACATAACTGAAACAAGTCTTCCATATCTCATGGAGGTATCTTGGGTACATTTGACATAACTGGAACAAGTCTTCTTTATCTCATGGAGGTATCTTGGGTACATGTGACATAACTGGAACAAGTCTTCCATATCTCATGGAGGTATCTTGGGTACATGTGATAGATATGGAACAAGTCTTCTTTATCTCATGGAGGTATCTTGGGTACATGTGACATAACTGAAACAAGTCTTCCATATCTCATGGAGGTATCTTGGGTACATTTGACATAACTGGAACAAGTCTTCTTTATCTCATGGAGGTATCTTGGGTACATGTGATAGATATGGAACAAGTTTTCTTTATCTCATGGAGGTATCTTGGGTACATGTGACATAACTGAAACAAGTCTTCCATATCTCATGGAGGTATCTTGGGTTCTTTTTGACATAACTGGAACAAGTCTTCTTTATCTCATGGAGGTATCTTGGGTACATGTGACATAACTGAAACAAGTCTTCCATATCTCATGGAGGTATCTTGGGTACATGTGATAGATATGGAACAAGTCTTCTTTATCTCATGGAGGTATCTTGGGTACATGTGACATAACTGAAACAAGTCTTCCATATCTCATGGAGGTATCTTGGGTACATTTGACATAACTGGAACAAGTCTTCTTTATCTCATGGAGGTATCTTGGGTACATTTGACATAACTGGAACAAGTCTTCTTTATCTCATGGAGGTATCTTAGGTACATGTGATAGATGTGGAAGAAGTTTTCTCATGGCACAGAGTTGTCCCCTCAATTCAGGACTGTTGAAAATAATCAACACTTCAGTCACTTTTCTGTCAGCAAGGATTTTACTTGTGTGTCATTTGTCACAAGGGTATTGAGGAGTTACCTCCCTTGTCATGGTGACTCCACTGTGTCGAAGTCTGAGCTTGCATTCTCTGGCACTCCACAAACAGTTTTAGTGATTTGAATGAATATAAAACCTTCTCTACATTACTCTGTTTTATACATTCATTCATTTCCGTTCAGGTATCATTTCACACTATGATTGGAAAGACATGAATGAATAATCTGCTCATAAAATATGATATTATCTATTTAGTGCTAAAATACAATTTATCTGAAAATATTTCACAGAACGTGATATAACACTTAGTCTGCCTCATTGACGTTTAGCTTTCAGATAAATCAGTCAGAATATACTTAAATCAGGATGTTTGGCTATTTGGTCAGATTATATTGGGTTGACGCATGATATATTAATATTGAACAGAGACAATTCAATCACATTAACAGTAGTAATTTCTTTGTACACTTACGTAGATGATAATGGCTTTTCTTGTCAAATACTTGTTTATCTCTTGACCTGCAAAGTCGATATTTTCATTCCTGACTTCTCATGGAAATATCAATGTTGTCAGGTCACTTGATGAGGTAAGCATGCTATTTGACAATGAAAGTCAAATATGCCGTGTTTAGTAAGTGTACAAAGAAATGAATACTGCTGATGGGATTGTCACTGTAATTACATATAAAATACATCCACAGAATATGACATGATCACGCCACTGGAAGATTATAGGGTAGTAAGGGCATTTGTGTTTCAGTTGTCCAAGGTGCCACGTTTAGCTGTGGTAAGTTGTCTCCCTTTGGTGTGTGAGGATCCAATGATCCACCCAGATTTGTACTTATGATTCATGATTTCTCTGCCCCATTCCCATGCTTTAGGGTTTCACCAATGTGATAAACTTTTGCCAAGATGGGCATCACATTCCTTCCACATTAATGTGAAAGGGTGTGATTATAGTGACGATACTCACTGACTCACTCACTCATAATAGGTTACTTGGAACACTGGTCATTTAAGGGGAAGAGTTGGCTGGAGATATTTCATACATGAGTGTTAGGGCTGGGAAGGGTAACTCGGGTACCCGGGTCGGGTGGGTCCTGAGTAGGACCCGGGTACCCACAGGACTACCCGGACCTGTGGTTTGTCACGTGATATATATTGTTTGATGACAAAAAATATCTAAAACTCTATGCTTACTCTGTAAGTCACTAATAAATATCCCATTTCTTTCTGACAATGCACCCATTCCTTCTTACTTTTATATGTTTGAATAAAGATAAAACTTCATACATTAAACTTCAGTTTATGCATGAGCGGATCGTCTTAAACGTGTATCTGAAAACATTTTGACAGGGCTAAGGTCAAACTTTTCCAAATCAGGCAGTTTGTACCTATTTCTAAATATCTACAGCGGGTACCCGATTAAGGGTCGGGTAATAGGGTGGTGGGTACCCGGGTAGTAAATTTGGACCTGTCCCAGCCCTAATGAGTGTCCTCTGTAACAAGCTGTCCCTCCAAGAATGTACATTATTTCTCTCTGCCAAATCATTTAAAATAAGTATTCCCCCTTCAATCAGAAGTTTATCAGTAGGATGACGATCCCAGAAATACCACTGATATTTATAGGGGTGGCAGTGAAACCTAGTGGCTGCTTTGCTGAAGACCGAAGTTTGATTTATCAGATGGGTCCTATGTGACTGAGGTCAGGTCAGATTTTTAGATATTTCTATAGTTACATGATAGATTAACTATTGAAATAGAAAAGAATCTGGTGATCATCAACTTTTTAAAATCGTATGGCTGTAATATTGGACACTTTTCATCGCATTCATAATTTGAAAACCCTGTCCTGCTTCTCAGGGCCAATGAATGCGGCTGGTTTATTAGTCCATATTGTCAACATACTGGTGTGTTTCAGAGGCTAACAGGGAATGTTTGAGATATACTTAATACATATTTGCTGAGGGATAAGTGTGTTTAGCCTGTATACTCCATCTATATGTGCATAGTTGACATCTCGTGGGTAATCCCAGGAAGTGATTGGTGGAGGCAGGGGCCCTACATCTGTTGACATACCATTCTCTCTTATATTTCTAATCCTCACCTGTACCAACAAGGATTATTGGCTAAATGTTGCCAAATATGATATTAAATTGTTTATCTTAGTGTGGCCTTAACAGATGGTCATGGAAGTTAATGTATATTTGGTTATTAATATTTACTGCTTCAAAATCTTCAAAGGAGATAATATCGATGGAGATACTGAAGTTGTTTGCAGTCTATTTAAAGGGAGACCCAGCTTTAGGCTCCCATGCTCATTTCCAGTATATGTGGATGTGTTATTTGGGAAATTGCAACATTGTTTGTATGTTACTATGGTAACCATTGGCTGACATTGATCAACTGAAACTTGAGTTAGCAGATGACCAAGGTTTTTTCTTGATGATCAAATTGGCTGGGGCTGCCAAAATCCCTGTGCCTAGTGTTCCTTTAAGGATGACTTGAACTGGTGGTCATAATGGTGATATGAGAATGTCTCTGGAAAGATGTCGGACATGTGTGCATAGTTCCTAAAATTTGGTTTCATGTTAGACAGAAAATCCAATGAAACACTTCAAAGAAAGTACATTACATACTACTCAAAAAAAGTTACACATTTTGGGGGCACACATTTATTTATTTATTTATTCATTTATTTATTTTTGTGTCTACAGGAATGTAAATTATGTATGTCTGTATAAATGTATATATAATTCTTAATGTTTTATGTAACAAATGCTATATTTGGAATAACACTTTCTTAGTAAAGTACAGATTCTTGTACATTTTAGGGTTGAGTTCCGTCCGGGATTCGAACCCACACTTGCCAGAGTGAGGCACCTAATCGCCAGCACACAAAGTCAGCGATCTAACCCACTCAGCCCAGGCTAGATCGCTGACTTTGTGTGCTAAACCCAACTCACTCACTCATTCTCATCAATAAAGGGGGTGTTTGGGTAGCCTGGTGGTTAAAGGTCGGCTCGTCACGCCGAAGACCCAGGTTCAATTCCAGACATGGGTACAATGTGTGAAGCCCATTTCTGGTGTCCCCCCACCGTGATATTGCTGGAATATTACTTAAAGCGGCGTAAAACCATATTCACTCACTCATCAATAAAGAATGCAATAACTGAGCTGGGAATTTGTAATTGCCAATAATGTTAATCCTTGCACAGGGGATATGAACACATATCACATGGTTAATTGAATGCAGGTAATATGGATGTTTATATCAACATAGGTATTGTGATATGAACATGGATAATATGGTAAAACAAATATTGATATAGTAATATAAAAACAGGTGATACGGAGATAAGAATGCAGGTTTTTTCGGGATATGTTTGTTTGTTTATCAGATTAGGTTATATAGTGTCATATGAAAGCAGGTAATATGGTAAAACACATGCAGGTCATATGGTAATATGAAAACAGGTAACATGGATATATGAAGGCAGATAACATGGATATATGAAGGCAGATAACATGGATATATGAAGGCAGATAACATGGATATATGAAGGCAGACAACATGGATATATGAAGGCAGATAACATGGATATATGAAGGCAGACAACATGGATATATGAAGGCAGACAACATGGATATATGAAGGCAGGTAACATGGATATATGAAGGCAGATAACATGGCTATATGAAGGCAGATAACATGGATATATGAAGGCAGATAACATGGCTATATGAAGGCAGGTAACATAGATATATGAAGGCAGACAAAATGGATATATTGAGACAGATAACATGGATATATGAAGGCAGATAACTTGGATATATGGACCACACAATCCAGTGATTGAAATAATGAGCATCGATCCATGCATTTGGGATACGATGACATGCAAAAACCAAGTCACTGAGCCTGACCACTGATCCGGTGAGTTGCCTTTTACAAAAAGTGTAGTCGCCTTTGAAGGCAGATAATAGGGATATTTAAAGGTAGATAATATGGATATATGAACACAGGTATGATGTTGATATAAGAAACAGCATATGAATATGTAATCTGAACTTTGTATTGATAAATACTGAATATCAGTCTTTGAACCTGTCTTTTTGTGCATGAGAGCTTTGGTTTCTGTTATATTCTACTGCAGAGACCATACACTGTATCTGGGCCAGACAGCCAATTAGAGTGAGCGTAGGAACTATTATGTTGGTGTGTTAAGTCATGACAAAGGTATCAGCAGTCCTCGAATCCGACCCTGTGCTCCATGAAATTGCTTAATATGTTACATCCTGACCCAGCATTGCCTCCACAGTACCATTCTGGAGCTGTTCAATTGGAAAATTATAACCTGGCATCATTAGCGGCCATCTTGAAGCCTTTCTCACGACCCCTAAATTACCCTCTCTGTGGCCAGGTGTTGGGCCAGGGAGGCTGGTGAAGCACTGCAGAACAGCCCTGCCTGGTTCTGTCTCATTTCAACCTGGGTTGTCCAATACATTTTGTCTCAAGGAGTTAGACATTGTGGTTATTTGTGGAAATGAAATGCTTCTGAATTGAAGGCCAGACTAATTTTCAGGTCCTTGAGAGGCCTTTTGAAGTTGGAAGAACCTGAAGACTTGGAACTTTTGTGATCAGAACTTCATCATTCGACTGATGCAGGGGCAAGAAGTATTGATTGATGGGCATTTCTTAGAAGTTGACGGATGACAATGTAGGCAGAAAAACTTCTTTGTTTGGAAGAAGTTTAGAAGAACTTGTTATCCATAAATTGGGTCTAGTTTGGGAAAGAAATAGTTCTGAAAGTTTGTTACAAACAATAGAGAAGCTAAGTAAGGATAAGAATTTATGGATGAACAACTTCTTTATTACAATTAAGAGCGTGTTTAGGTTCTAGCACCGTTATCAAGCATGTGATGTACAGAGAGTGGTTGACAAGTATAAATACAAGGAGGCACTTGCTTGATAACAGTGTTAGAACCTACACCTAAACATCACTCTTAATTGTAATAAAGAAGTTGTTCATCCATAAATTCTTATCCTTACTTAGTACACCAACTTCTAAATGCCTATCAAAGAAAATAGAGATGGTTTTGTCCATTAAAGTTTTGTGTCTCCAGACCAGTGTATTATATTTCTTATGGAAGAATTCTCAAATATCAAAACAAATCCACAAAGAACAGGAAATATTGATATTAAATGTAATACAAGATGTTTATTTGTGCATATGTTAGTGTCGACTTAATTGTCATTCAGTTACAAAATTAATGTTTTAGATCTGATTTAAATAATGTAAGGGTACAGAATACTAATTCGTGATATGAATATATCTGTGTGTTCATATAGGACAGGGGTTTGTATGACAATCACACTTGGTCAACCGCCAAGGTAGCTAGACTGGAGTGCAGTTAAACCTTCATTACAACAGGTCTATATAGCAATCAGTGTGACCACCACAGCCAATACACTCCAGCACTGTGTGTCTGGAGACTCTAGTCAAACACCACATAAATTCCAGCCCTAATGGACTGCAATAAAGCCATACACACAGGTGATAAAATTACGTAACCCCATTTATGACCTTGCTTTACATAACTGTTGTGACTGCTCTAAGATATTGTACAAACAGTCACAGGGCAATATTGCTTGTATCCCCTCCCACTCACATGTTGGCCGATGACCTTTGTCCATTGGACATGTTGGTAGGTGGCTGCTTCCAAGGTTATGCTTAGAGAACAACAAAGCAGATAATAGATATCTTTTGTGTTTCTTTAGAAAGTTGTTTGAATGAGGATGCTCCTGAAGAATCTTTGAGAGCGAGGGATAATAAGTACACTGTCAAACTGGAGACTTTGAGGCATGTTTAAAATCCATGAAAGAAGATCACCGCCATTTAATCGATGACATGTGACAGGGTAATGGCAGGTAATAACTGGGGTCGTCTTCAACCAGGCTATTTTCAGACGTTAAAGATGGAATATGGTTTCATATGACCTTTTGGTGGAAAAAATAAATATTTCAAGGAAGATTTATTTTGATCAGAAAATAATACCTATAAACTAGGATTATTGTGTAAAAACATTGTAATGACCATATTTGGGCATGTTATTCCTGCTGGGCAACAATCATGGTCTTCAAATAATGTTCTACTTATTTTTATACGTCATAAACCCAACTTAAATTATCCTGCCGTAGGACCTTTTTATTTGAATTGAAACATTGTAAAAATAGTGGGGTTTTTCAATTTTAGTTTCTGTTTCCAAGAAATCAATAAGTGTATTATTTTAATATATGGGTGCTGGTATTAAAGTGGTCGTGATCATGACAAATAAAATATTAAAGATAAGAGATCGAATATGTCAGTAAGCAAATGCTAGACTGCAGTTTGTCGTAGTGGTCAATAACCCAACAGGAATGTCCAACCTGCCCACAGAGCGAGTAATAGATCGGTGATATATCTTTACCAATGACAAATGACAGGCAGGAAATTAGGTGGAAGAATGCCCAACTTAGGAGAATATCTATTTATTCTACAATTTATTTTCTCAGTGTCCAGCGAGCTGTGTCGTAGGCCTGGGGCCATGGAAGGTAGACCATTGATCACAGGATTCAACAGTACCCCATTTACAGTGGACAAACGTGGGGCAACTATTGGAAATTCTTACTCCATATTGCTAGACAAACATGGCTCGTTTAGATCACAAAAGCCGTCTCCACTATGAACACTCTGCAGTATTTACTACAGCTTGTGGAAATTGCGATCCATAAGGCTTTCTATGTTGAAGGTCGCTACTGTTATATTGGTCAGAAAAATATGTATAAGTGTTTCTGGTGACTGATTCACTCATTGTTTCGGACTCAACCCGAAACATATTCTGTTTCATCTATACTACTGAAAATAAGTAAAGGAACACCTGAATCTTTCTTGTTACTGTTAATCTGTCATGCCTAAACTTAAATATCCAATGGTTTATGAATTTTTTATTTTATTTTTTACCTGACTGCATGATAAACCTGAGACAAGTGTTTCATTTTTTGGCCTCAGGAGGCCAAGACGATTGTGTTGCTGCCAGATCAGTGACACCATGTACCTGCTGTACGAATGAGCCCACCGAATCACCCAATACCAGGATCAATCTGTGGTGTAGATAAGACCTCCTTCATCTACATCCCTTTACCTACCTCCCCCATGTTTGTTTACATTGACAACAAATAGACTATTGATCCATTTGGTTCATTGAGGTGGTATTTTCTATTTGTAAGACTTAAAACTAATACATCAGTTTCAAAGCAATTACAGAAATCAAATTATTATTATTGACAAAAATTGATATCGATATTTCAGGAAGGACATCAGAACAGTTTATACTGCACCTTTAGGAAATGTTGCTACCAGTGTAATTGTAAATGAATAAACACATTATTATATTAATAACCCTCGATGTGAAAGGTTGATTGAGTATTGATGTGTGGTAGACAAGCATTATCTCCAAAGATCAGACCCCTGCTGAGAAACTGGCAAAAATATCGGCTGCATCAAAGAGGATTATCATCTCCGGCAAATAGGCAATCTATTGGCGCCTGGTATGTGGCAGTTGTTTTGTAGAGGAGATAATTGAGGCTAATTGTTGTTGGTGTTGAAAACAAAGAGAGGCCTCATATCAATGCATATGGATTGCCTGTTAACCTCCATCTTCACGACTGTTAGCGACAAAGTGTTCCATGTATTTCTCATGGCCATTATCTCCAGATTTCCTCCGTGGTCCAGTGGTAGAGCATCCGCCAAGAGACCAGAATGTTTGGGGTTCAATCTCCGCCTGCATCAATCAGTTAAAAGATGGTACTTGTTGTTACCCTGCCTGACGCTTGGCATAAAGGAGCTAAAATAAAAGACTGGTTGGCTCGGAGTCAGTATATTGTTTTCTGAGCGGGGTATTCATGTTAAAACTGCGGTATGGTATCTCAGTGGGCTAGCACTATAAAAATTAGCATTCGTCCGAACTAGTACAAGCAGGCACGTCACTATATAAGTGCAATAATCTTCGACGCAAGGTTAAACTCCATTTAACCTCACCTAACCCTTCATCTCCAGATGTCTTGCCAACTCCTGTGTTCTGCCACTGCCTTCCCTGTCTGTAACTTGCCTCAAATACAATCAGTTGATTTGTTTCCACGATGGCCGCCTCCATTGCCTAGTGGATACAGCATTGGCCTGGAGTGCAAAAGTCAGTGTCTAGATCCCCTGGCGTCTTCATACCAAAAGACATTAAAAAGGTGGCACTAGTTGTTACCTGCCTGGCACTCAGCATGAATGGGATAAAAGATGCCTTTCTGATGTTTCTGCAGTGTTAGCCTCAGTCTCTCCCTTACTTCATTTTTGTTCACCCAGCAATTTCGCCTTACCCTTTACTTATTGACAGTCATTCCTCTTCCTGTTAAACCTTTTATTCCCATTTTTGTCATAAATGGCGACTGTATTGAGGATTGAGTGGCTACCCTCTTCCTCTCCACCAACCATTCCCCTACCCCTTCTTCCCCCACCAACCATTCCCCTACCCCCTTCCTCCCCCACCAACCGTCCTCCTACCCCCTTCCTCCCCCACCAACCGTCCTCCTACCCCCTTCCTCCCCACCAACTGTTCCCCTACCCCCTTCTTCCCCCACAAACCATTCCCCTACCCCCTTCTTCCCCTACCAACCGTCCTCCTACCCCCTTCTTCCCCTACCAACCGTCCTCCTACCCCTTCCTCCCCACCAACTGTTCCCCTACCCCCTTCCTCCCCACCACCATTCCCCTACCCCCTTCTTCCCCTACCAACCATTCCCCTACCCCCTTCTTCCCCTACCAACCGTCCTCCTACCCCTTCCTCCCCACCAACTGTTCCCCTACCCCCTTCCTCCCCACCACCATTCCCCTACCCCCTTCTTCCCCCACCAACCATTCCCCTACCCCCTTCTTCCCCTACCAACCGTTCCCCTACCCCCTTCCTCCCCACCAACCATTCCCCTACCCCCTTCCTCCCCCACCACCATTCCCCTACCCTCTTCCTCCCCACCAACCATTCCCCTACCCCCTTCCTCCCCCACCAACCATTCCCATACCCCTTCTTCCCCCACCAACCATTCCCCTACCCCCTTCCTCCCCACCAACCGTTCCCCTACCCCCTTCCTCCCCCACCAACCATTTCCCTACCCCCTTCTTCCCCCACCAACTGTTCCCCTACCCCCTTCCTCCCCCACCAACCGTTCCCCTACCCCCTTCCTCCCCCACCAACCATTCCCCTACCCCCTTCTTCCCCTACCAACAGTTCCTACCTCTTTCCTCATCAATATATCTCCAACATTATCCCCACCCAAAATGTTTGTCTTTTCATAGACCTATCTACCCAAACTATTTTCTTACCCCTCCAATCCCCCCCCCCCCTCTCCCCCTCCCCCTCCCCCTCCACGTGACACCCCTTACCTCACACTCCACACCCACACATACTGTTTGTTCCATGCTCCACCTCGTTATCCCCACGGTGTAAGGACTCTCTACAACAGCTCCCAGGTGTGAGACCCTTTGAGGCTGCAATGTATGTCTTTGTAATCATGTGAACACCACCATATGCTTTTGGCAAGGATCAGTCAACAATTTGTTATGGAGATTGGACAATACCCTTTACTCAATAAATTGGAAAAAAGCCCTTTGAAATTGACATTTTGCCCTTAAAAAAACATTACCATATTAGGTGAGCTGTTTGACAGTAAAACCATGTGAAACTCTCACAACAGACCTTGTGGAGTCAGTCGGCCATGGGACGTAATAGCATTATTTGATTCCCCTACATTGTCTCTCTGACCAAGCCACAGAGTTCCTATCACACCCCAGCCAGTTTATGGCCTGATATTGTCCCCAGGAAATGCCCTGTATAGAAAACATGATGGTTGCTAAGTACATGACATCTCGGGAAGCCGAAGCCGATCATCCTAATGATGCTTGTATCACCATCATGTCGCATTAATTTTCATTAGCAAAATCCTCACAGTATTGTTACCTCTGGGCGTCCGTCCAAGGACAGATGGGGGGGGGGGGGCGGAAGGGTGGTGAAAATACAAGCGAAGCTGCTGACCAGTTTACACAATAAATTCACCAGTCCCCTAGACTGGATCGCACATTGATCACATTCTCCGTGCTGACACAAACAGCGAGCTGTTACCTCTGAGAGCTGGAATCCCAGCTTCTTATGTGCACCACTTTGGTTTTGCCCGTGTCTTCACGAATTATCTGCAGCAGGATGCCTGGAAACAAAGTTAAAAAACCATATTTATGGGATGTTTTTGTGGATTTGGAAAAACTTTAGATAATTAGATGATCATTAGTGGTTTGTGTGTGAGTTCGCAGTGAGAGTCAAAGTTGATGAATATGAAAGTGTCCATCTGTATATTATTTTTGTTTTTGTCTGGGGGAAAAAACATCAAAACTCATTAATTCGTGTATAATGCGCACCCCCTTCTACACAGCTGAGTTTTTTGGAAAAAAGGTGCGCACTATACTCAAGAAAATACGGTAATCAATCAAGCCTTGTTTTGATGCAGTCTTCAGGTGTGATAGGCAAACATTTTTATTCTGTAAAACAGCGAAAAGGTGGCTGGAAATTAGATTAATTAAAGGTGCAAGATTAGCTCGGGGATTTTTGGAGCCTGTTTGTTTTGCAAATTCATAAACAAATGTTTTATCTTTATTTTTTATGTCTGCAAAGATTGTTAAATTTAATGCTGAACAGACCAGTTTTCACAAAACACTTAATCAACTCCTGATATCACTGTTTTGTATATATACATAGGTTTTCAAAAGCTGCACATTTTGATTTCTCATCACATGTAACCTTCAGATGAGAATACTTATCTGATAATACTCTTTGGATTGCCCAATATCTCGACATATGCGATGGTAATACCGGTAAATGTTATGTTTGGTTTCACAATACTCCCATAAAGTAAACCTTGCAGCATACTTTTGAAATCCATTTATCAATATTATTTATTTTGTTTCCTATGTTTGTTACATAACTACAAAATACAGCAGCTAGATACAACACTAGTTCCAGGCCACTTTAACTTTGGGGGTGATCAATGAGTAGCTCAAAGTTATCCTTAATTAGGCCATGACAGATAAATTATTAGAATTTAATCACCCGGCTTCACATCATTCTTGCCCCTGAGTATCAACAGACACTTTGTGTGTTCTCTTCCTACTTCAGTAGATGAATCATACCAAGACTAACATCGTGTCTCTGAAATGAACATATCGTACAGAAAAAAAAGTTGTTAAATTATCTTTAAAAAAATTTTAAAAGGAGCCCAGGGACTCTCTTCATTGCTGCAGAAATCTAGACTTGCCAAACATTATAGACTTGCATGAGCTGTATTTGATATATTTGTATCAGGGTCTGTAAGACAGACTAAATCATACCCTGTACATAGTCCTATACACCAGTGAAGATAGAATAGGTCTTCAGCAACCCATACTTGCCTTAAAAGGCGACTATGCTTGTCGTGAGAGGCGACTTACGGGATCAGATGGTCTGAGTCTAACTGACATGGTTAATTCGAGTCATCATATCCCAACTGCATAGAACGATGCTCATGATGTCAATCACTGCATTGTCATGTCCAGACTCAATTATTTACCGAACGCTGTCATATAGCTGGAATATTGCTAAGTGCGGAGTTAAACAACAAAGAAACAAACATAGTCCTGCATGTGAGCCACATCCATCCACGGTTATTGCACACATAAACTTGACCACTTTGTTTAAAAACAATGTAATGCCTACACCTCATAGGGCTGGGATGGTACCTGGGTACTCAGGTATTCAGGTACTTATGTACTCGGGTCAGGTGAATCCTGAGTACCCGGACCCATTGTTCTCACGTGATGTATTGTTTCATGACAATAACAATAACAATATCAATGAAGAAGCATTCCTTCTAACTTTGATCTGTTTGATAAGATAAAGCTCCAGCTCTTCCCTGTATGCACAATCGGATTGTTTTGTATGTGTATTGAAACCGTTTTTACCAATTCCCAATCTGACATTTTGAACTCTTGAGACCTACAGTGGGTGCCCAGGTAGGATCGGGTAACAGGGGGTCAAGTACCTGATTAGTAAATTTGGGCTCGTCCCGGCTTCACATTTTTTTATAATTTGGATGAAAATCAAATAATTATTTTATTGTGGCCTTTTATAGAAATGTCATGTCCTCGATTGTGAATTATGCCTCACAATTAAACATGAGTTACTCTTAACACCATTGTAAAGTCTTTAACTTGTTAGCTGAGCCCACATCTGCAAGTCTTAATTAAGAACACTTGACTAATAATTATCCAATTGATCACAAGCAATGCCTTCTGTTAATGTCCCTTCACGAAGTCTTCCCACCCATGGGTTTATTGACATGTGACCATCTGTGAGTAGCAATATGAGAAAAGGTGGACTTCATTGAATATGAATTCTTTCTAAAATATATGCCAAATTCTATGCAGTGATCACAGATGATTGACTTTCATTATGTGAGCAAAGTCTTTCTGTTATTATTGAAATGTCCTAAATGTAAAATGTCTCAAGTCTTGCAAGACAATTTGTCAAGGAGTTTGCATTTCTTTTGTGTGTGTGAGGTTGCGTGACAGACATTCCACGCACGCTGGTGCACACACAGTTAGAGAGGTGGACCAGTCATATGGGCCGTGTTACCTGAAGGCAGGATTTATCTAATGGCTTATGCAGTTCAAAGGCTGATATGGTATGCTATCCAAACCATCCCCTTGTCTGCCCAAACACCAGGGGCAACCCTACTTGCTTTGTTTGGAGGGACTGTCCACTCGGACTTCTAATGTTAGACGACACGGCTGTGGTTTATGGCCCTATGGTCAGTTAAGTGGACATAAGAAGATAAGATGATGAGGGGACAGATTGGCCAGAGGCTAGGGATGATCACCTTTGATTTCAGTTTGTCCGTCTGCTGGTGATCGTCTGCTAGTGGCGTCTGCTCAGTTGTCTGCAGTTTGCTGTTCCTAGTGGGACAGTTTTTACACTGAGCAGCTTCAGAGGAGGTTTTTAGCGTCAGTCAATGGATTTGAGCCTTTGAGCTCTGTTCTTGTGAAATCATTGATAAAAATGTACCAGATCCCGTGACAAATTTGATGATGGAAAACGTGAGAGATCAAGTGACAACTTATATGGATGCGTAAGACTGAATAATAGTCTCAAGTGTTCGGTGTGCCTTGATCAGCTATTTTCCTTTTGAAGTCACATTAGCAAGATTTGTTGTGGAGTTTGTTCAAGACAGGAGATGAAGATATAGAAAGGCAGTTTGTCACATGGTTTAGTCTGATTACCGCTAGAGGTATGATCAATGATGAGCTACTCTCTCAACGAGGAAAGAGCCTGCGTATGATTGAATTTGTGATGTAAGGAAATTTGCAGCAACTTGTCTGTTTGATGTGCAGTCATCGAGTGGTGATTTGCAGGAGATATCGTGAGGTGTAAGGATTTCTGCAATTACCATTCCTGGTAGTGTTATGAAGTCTATCAGTGCAGAGTGGCCAATCACCCATCATGTATCATACTGTCTGAATGATTAGTTGAGCTTAGTCAGTTAGAAGTGCCAAGCAGACGTCATCAAGTTATGAAACAGCAGACGTCAGTCACTGCCCAATAATCATTATTGACTTCATAGGGTCAAGTGGGTTGTCAACTGACCACTCGATTGCAAGAGCTTCTCACGTATCGATGTGCTTGCCCTACACTGGTCAAGAGGACTTAGTATTGACCATTGTTCCTGCGATTTCCTGTGACCCAATGCTAGCTCCAAGTTTCTGCCTGGAAACACGACCATGGAAACTATGAGAGAAGAAGTGAAATGTTCCACAAATATTGAAAGACTTGCATTCAGTTGAACAAGAAAGTGTTTAAAATTATTTTAGAATTATTTGACGGCTTCACGGAATTAAGTTTTATGTTTTCTTAAGGAGAAATGTGTCACTATGACCGGCATGATTGAATATTTGACACTTTTATGCAGAGCATGTGTGAAGATTGATGTGTCGGTTGACATGGTAATCTATAATTCAGCCACATCTTATCTGACAAACAGAATATCAGAAACTTCTAAATACAGCATTGACCTACTCAAGGGTGGATTAGTCATTGTGAAATCTGACACCAAGCTTAATAGAACAATTTCAAGTGCAACAAAATCCTTGAAAAATTGAAGAAGTTGAGTCACAGTTTCATCCATTGTTGAGGATATTCAAGAATGGTCATTGAATTGCAGCGGTGTCCGTCTACTTGAGTCGACCCACAGTCAGGGCACTGCCTAAACCTCTCTCTGATGCACGATTGACCAATGGTTGTCCAAGACCTTTGTCAGTCCTTCATAGAGAACAAGACCTTCGTAAGACGTCCTTGCTTCATTGTTGAAGCGTCTGAGCACAGGGGGTAATGGAGAATTGATTGACAGTCAGGGAGACTACCTGCAGAGAGGTGGCCATGTGTTCAAGGCTCACCTGTACAAACGAGACGTCTCGCCAGGTGTAACAATGTTTGTTTATTTTCTGACCTCTCATTACCTAATCATTGATAGGAGGAAATCTATCTTGATTTGATCTGTGTGTTCGTTCATGACTCTGCGGTGATTGCAGTCAGTGTGTGGATACTGTGTGGCTTGAGCCAGACCAAGGGATTTACTGCAGGCGTTTTGTCTTAGCTAGCTGGATTCACATAACATGAGTAAGTACATGCCCGCTCACAAAGTCTGTTGCTATTTTCTTCACCATTTACAGATGCTGACATTTCCTAAAATTTTGATAAATCTGTACTTCATCAACCAAACTATAATTATTTGAAGATAATATTGCATGCTTTTATTAGAATAGGGATTTTGTCATCAGTTTAACTCAAATGTTGTTTTACAGTTGATGACACAAAATTTTAGTCTTTTATAGGACATAACAATCAAAAATAAGATTGTATCTGTCTTGTAAGTGAGTATTGCGTGACACATATGGTTGGTATCTCTACAGATGAAAACAACTCGGTAACATTTTTGCTTCCGTTAGCCAAGCAGAAGGAAGTTTTGTTGTAAAGGTTTAGTATTGAGACTGGACATCTGCTGGCAGCAGGTAGCTGGAGCTAAGCTCCTTACACATACTTCCTCAGATGTCTGATTATTTGCGCCCCAACATCTCATGTGACAGTCAAGCAGACATTGTTAGCATTAATTATTCAGGAGTCTTAAAACCCAGCATAAAAGTTTGAGTCACTCTTTCAATAGGTGCAATTTGCAATTTTTAAATATTTATTTTTTTAAACATTTGCCAAATTAGTATTTCAACTATTCATGTTTTTATATGCACTACAAATGAATTTGTGTGCCTATACAAAATCTAGCCAAGTGACCCATCCTTACTATATTTATAAAAAAAAAACAAGTTTTAATCAGTATTGTAAATTAAGATTTTAGAACTTTTTTCATAATTGTCAAATTTCAGTATATAAGGTGATCTTCGGACATGCTGATTTTAAGATCCATTTTGTGAGAACTGTTAAATTTTCCCAGCAAATCTGAAGACCATATGTTCATGGTCCTGTCCACAGCTGAAACTGGGAGGCCAACAATATTAGATTCAATGTATCACTTCTCTCAGATGTGCTTTTGCAATGGAAATACTTTCCCAAACTCAATAGACTTCATAAACATGCAAATTGTTTTAAGCTCTGTATGATCTGTCAAAATTGTGAAGTGCTCAAGCACTACAGCAAGTGCATGGGATCACAGTGTTCAACTGTATTTATATTTATGGCCAGTGTCATATCATGGGAAAAGTAAGGATACTGTTTTCGGTGTGTTTCCTCGCTGATGTTGGGCAAGATGGCAGTGGAGCAGTTGTAAGATAATAGTTGTATGTTTTATCTACATCGTAATCTCACTACACCTGTAACAATTCCCTCCCTCCCCATCAGCCTTGTGCTCCACACCTCCAGTGATAGCATCACACCCTTCAGTTAAACCTACTCTCTACTACTGTGAGCCGTCTGCTCCATGGGATCAATCATAGATGGAGCACGTCTGTTTTATCAAATCATCTTCAAATGGTGAAATAGATAGTTTTGTAGAATATATTTCTATGAAAAATGTTGAAGTCTGCTAGTCTGTACGTAAAATTGTTTTGCAATCCTAATTGTTCTGTAGTGTTTAAAATTAAGCATGAAAAGTGAGGTCTTGTCATGTTTTAATGTTACAAGCTTCAGATTGACAGAGTATATTAATGTTCAGAAATGTCTACAAGATATTGATAAGAGTTCTATCTGTTGTAAACAAGCAGTAAATGAACATGATAATGTTTTGTCTGTGTACTCTGACTCATCCACTCAGACAACACCAGCCCATCTCATCACCCATTGCCTCACTCACCAAATCCATGTCATTCAACCACTCTCTCCCTCACTCATCCACTCAGACAACACCAGCCCATCTCATCACCCATTGCTTCACTCACCAAATCCATGTCATACAACCACTCTCTCCCTCACTCATCCACTCAGACAACACCAGCCCATCTCATCACCCATCACCTCACTCACCAAATCCATGTCATACAACCACTCTCTCCCTCACTCATTCACTCAGACAACACCAGCCCATCTCATCACCCATCACCTCACTCACCAAATCCATGTCATACAACCACTCTCTCCCTCACTCATCGACTCAGACAACACCAGCCCATCTCATCACCCATCACCTCACTCACCAAATCCATGTCATACAACCACTCTCTCCCTCACTCATCCACTCAGACAACACCAGCCCATCTCATCACCCATTGCCTCACTCACCAAATCCATGTCATTCAACCACTCTCTCCCTCACTCATCCACTCAGACAACACCAGCCCGTCTCATCACCCATCAACCATTGCCTCACTCACCAAATCCATGTCATACAACCACTCTCTCCCTCACTCATTCACTCAGACAACACCAGCCCATCTCATCACCCATCACCTCACTCACCAAATCCATGTCATACAACCACTCTCTCCCTCACTCATCCACTCAGACAACACCAGCCCGTCTCATCACCCATCAACCATCACCTCACTCACCAAATCCATGTCATACAACCACTCTCTCCCTCACTCATCCACTCAGACAACACCAGCCCATCTCATCACCCATCACCTCACTCACCAAATCCATGTCATACAACCACTCTCTCACTCACTCATCCACTCAGACAACACCAGCCTATCTCATCACCCATTGCCTCACTCACCAAATCCATGTCATACAACCACTCTCTCCCTCACTCATCCACTCAGACAACACCAGCCCATCTCATCACCCATCACCTCACTCACCAAATCCATGTCATTCAACCACTCTCTCCCTCACTCATCCACTCAGACAACACCAGCCCGTCTCATCACCCATCACCCATTGCCTCACTCACCAAATCCATGTCATACAACCACTCTCTCCCTCACTCATTCACTCAGACAACACCAGCCCATCTCATCACCCATCACCTCACTCACCAAATCCATGTCATACAACCACTCTCTCCCTCACTCATCGACTCAGACAACACCAGCCCATCTCATCACCCATCACCTCACTCACCAAATCCATGTCATACAACCACTCTCTCCCTCACTCATCCACTCAGACAACACCAGCCCATCTCATCACCCATCACCTCACTCACCAAATCCATGTCATACAACCACTCTCTCCCTCACTCATCCACTCAGACAACACCAGCCCATCTCATCACCCATCAACCATTGCCTCACTCACCAAATCCATGTCATACAACCACTCTCTCCCTCACTCATCCACTCAGACAACACCAGCCCATTTCATCACCCATTGCCTCACTCACCAAATCCATGTCATACAACCACTCTCTCCCTCACTCATCCACTCAGACAACACCAGCCCATCTCATCACCCATCACCTCACTCACCAAATCCATGTCATACAACCACTCTCTCCCTCACTCATCCACTCAGACAACACCAGCCCATCTCATCACCCATTGCCTCACTCACCAAATCCATGTCATACAACCACTCTCTCCCTCACTCATCCACTCAGACAACACCAGCCCGTCTCATCACCCATCACCCATTGCCTCACTCACCAAATCCATGTCATTCAACCACTCTCTCCCTCACTCATCCACTCAGACAACACCAGCCCATCTCATCACCCATTGCCTCACTCACCAAATCCATGTCATACAACCACTCTCTCCCTCACTCATCCACTCAGACAACACCAGCCCATCTCATCACCCATCACCTCACTCACCAAATCCATGTCATACAACCACTCTCTCCCTCACTCATCCACTCAGACAACACCAGCCCATCTCATCACCCATCACCCATTGCCTCACTCACCAAATCCATGTCATACAACCACTCTCTCCCTCACTCATCCACTCAGACAACACCAGCCCATCTCATCACCCATCACCCATTGCCTCACTCACCAAATCCATGTCATACAACCACTCTCTCCCTCACTCATTCACTCAGACAACACCAGCCCGTCTCATCACCCATCACCCATTGCCTCACTCACCAAATCCATGTCATACAACCACTCTCTCACTCACTCATCCACTCAGACAACACCAGCCCATCTCATCACCCATCACCTCACTCACCAAATCCATGTCATACAACCACTCTCTCCCTCACTCATCCACTCAGACAACACCAGCCCATCTCATCACCCATCACCCATTGCCTCACTCACCAAATCCATGTCATACAACCACTCTCTCCCTCACTCATCCACTCAGACAACACCAGCCCATCTCATCACCCATCAACCATTGCCTCACTCACCAAATCCATGTCATACAACCACTCTCTCCCTCACTCATCCACTCAGACAACACCAGCCCATCTCATCACCCATCACCCATTGCCTCACTCACCAAATCCATGTCATACAACCACTCTCTCCCTCACTCATCCACTCAGACAACACCAGCCCATCTCATCACCCATTGCCTCACTCACCAAATCCATGTCATACAACCACTCTCTCCCTCACTCATCCACTCAGACAACACCAGCCCATCTCATCACCCATCACCTCACTCACCAAATCCATGTCATACAACCACTCTCTCCCTCACTCATCCACTCAGACAACACCAGCCCATCTCATCACCCATCAACCATTGCCTCACTCACCAAATCCATGTCATACAACCACTCTCTCCCTCACTCATCCACTCAGACAACACCAGCCCATCTCATCACCCATTGCCTCACTCACCAAATCCATGTCATACAACCACTCTCTCCCTCACTCATCCACTCAGACAACACCAGCCCATCTCATCACCCATCACCCATTGCCTCACTCACCAAATCCATGTCATACAACCACTCTCTCCCTCACTCATTCACTCAGACAAAACCAGCCCGTCTCATCACCCATCACCCATTGCCTCACTCACCAAATCCATGTCATACAACCACTCTCTCACTCACTCATCCACTCAGACAACACCAGCCCATCTCATCACCCATCACCTCACTCACCAAATCCATGTCATACAACCACTCTCTCCCTCACTCATCCACTCAGACAACACCAGCCCATCTCATCACCCATCACCCATTGCCTCACTCACCAAATCCATGTCATACAACCACTCTCTCACTCACTCATTCTCACTCAGTTAATGACTGTCACTAACTCACTCTCACTCACTCACACCTCACACATGAAGCTGACATGCCATGATATAACTGGAAACGATTTTTTCTGCTCTACATTTTTCACTGAAATTATTATATTCACTTTCTGCAGAGTTAATTTGACTCCATTATAAACTCTTCATCTCAGGCTAAAATGTTCTTTGAGTTTTATGAAATGAGAGTGAAATCTTTTGGGGGGATGCATTTTTGATGGAATATTCTCATGAACACAAATGGGATGAACATTTGCTGTGTGCCTCAAGGATACTTTCCAAAGCAGCATTAAACCCAACTCTCTCAATCACTCACTTGCCTGTATCACGTCAAACTTCAAATGATTTTTAAATCCATGAAAGATGGGAGATTTTGGTGACATTTTATTCCACATTTATGCATGTTCAATTTTACAAACAATATTACAAATTATAATTAGTAATTACAAATATAATTGTATCTAAGATTTTACAAGATGTTCAAAATGAATTTAGTTAAAGTTTACATGTCCAAAACCTAAATTACTATATGATATCGTCCAGTATGTTTAAAGGAGATCTACAGCTGTATGGTTTGTGTAATAGTATAAAGTACCAGTAAAATAAGTTTCTTAATTGACGTCCACATCAAAGGCTGTGGAAGGATGATGTTATGGCAAGACATTAAACTTCTTGGTCATACATTGCCGATACCCGATTGCCAAGATCTTACTTCCGCGACCATAACCAGCAAGGAGTGCTTTATCTCACTTTATTTATTTGTCTAAATGAAACAAATAACATAAAAAATAAGAAAAAATAGAGATGTCTTATAGTGAAACAATACAGTGTGTCGCGGTTTTAAAGGAATGCAATCAAGGCCTATGAGAGAAGAAACACATGCAGTAAAACTTAAAGTCATGACATCTAAAATTGAATGTTCTTTCACCAGCTGCCACGGTGGCTAAGTGGAAAACAGTTGGTTACAAAACTTACCACGATATTTGAGGTTGCGGGTTTGATTTCTGTCATCCATAACAAAAAAGTTTCTTTTCTTGTTTTTGATGTTTCGATGCTACTCAAATCAGCAGCTCTTTACTAGCAAAATGTAAAACCTTATACCCGGTCTTACTAATAAAAAGTAAAACATCATACCTGGTCTTACTAATAAAAAGTCAAACCTTATACCAAGTATTACTTGGAAAAAGTAAGACCTCATACCCAGTCTTACTAATAAAAGGTAAAACCTCATACAAGGTCTTACTAATAAAAAGTAAAACCTCATATCAGGTCTTACTAATAAAATTTAAACCCTTATACCAGGTATTACTTTGAAAAAGTAAGACCTCATACCCGATCTTACTAATAAAAAGTAAAACATCATATCTGGTCTTACTAATAAAAAGTAAAACCTCATACCTGGTCTTACTAATAAAAAGTAAAACCTCCCAAGCAGTCATTACGAGATAGAAAGATACGAATAATGCGACAGGCAAAAGTGGCAGTAGGTTTACAAGTGTGAGAGTTAACCCTTGAAGTGACAAAGGCAGGTGAACGAAGGAAATGAGCGGGTGGTATTGGGAGCCGACGTATTCAAACAGACTCCTTACTTCAGCCACCATCGTGTGGAAATTGTGCACATTCATTCTTTAAGAAGAACAATGTGATTCATGAGATGGTATGTCATCTGTCAATTTCAGAAAAAAATATTTTTTATAATCTTTAAATTCCTGTATAGCGTGCTGACAATGACTTGGTGTTAGAGTAAGCACTTCTCGCCATCAAATATTGTATGAAATCCCACTGTAGAGTTTGAAAATAACTGGGATCATGCTGGATAAACGTGTCTTGCTTCAGACCAACAAATGTGTCAATTATTGGGCAAAAAGCATGTTCGCTTGAATTGCACTTTGGTATTGATCAAGCCCAAGTGGACTGCTTACATGTTTGTGGTCGGGGGAAATGCACTTGGGAGGCTGCTCGACTTCAAAAGGTTTTTCCAGAGATTCAGAAATCATTACTCGCCAAAATGGAAGAAAAACTTCTGGTCTAATTATAAAAAGTTGGCTGTGGTAGTCTTTCACCAGGCTTACAACCACTGGAAGAAGTGTCTTTCAAGGCGGAGATGGTTTGTGATTCACAGCGAGAATGTAGCAACATTGTTATTGATAACACTCATCGTCCTCTCTTGTCACATGATCACATCAGGCGCCACACCACTACTACAACCTATCTGGCGCCACAAATGGTTCATTGATGTTTATTTCTTTTATTGCATTGATCATGTAGGGATTACTATGCCGATTCATCTAATGCAGTACCCATGGATGAGTACTGTGTACCATTTTTCTCTTATTCACTGTTAATCATCATTTTGAAACTTATACATATGCTATTCAGCATTTGCTAAGGAACACACCTTTAACTGAAGATGACTAGTCTCCTTAGCAAATGCTGAGTAGTATATCATATATACCCGAACTGTGAAGATCCGGGGTAGAATAGGTCTTCAGCAATCCATGCTTGTCGTAAAAGGCGGCCATGCTTGTCATAAGAGGCAACTAACAGGATCAGGTGGTCAGGCTCGCTGACTTGGTTGATTCATGTCATCATATCCCAAATGTAGATCGATGCTCATGATGTCAATCACTGGATTGCCTGGTTCAGTCTTGATTTTTTACGGGGCGGTCTGGTAGCCTAGTGGTTAATGTCTTCGCTCGTCATGCCGAAGACCCGGGTTCGATTCCCGACATGGGTACAATGTGTGAAGCCCATTTCTGGTGTCCCCCGCCGTGATATTGCTGGAATATTGCTAAAAGCAGCTTAAAACCATACTCACTCACTCACTCACTCACTCACTCACTCACTCACTCACTCACTCACTCACTCACTCACTCACTCACTTGATTTTTTTACAGGCTGCCGTCATATAGCCGGAATACTGCTGAGTGCGACATTAAACAACAAACAAACAAACAAAATATCACAAATGCCCAGTGAAATTAACATTTTGTAAATATGATAGAGAATTATTAACTTTGACGTTCCTGCTGTTATGTCCTGCTGTGATTTATGACACACAAGTGTGTAAGTCACGGGTATATCAGTGCATTCATCTTCAATTTCAAACCCAATTTCACCTCACCTTGCTCACCACATGTATAAGTTCAACCTTGAGCAGGCTTGTTGAGTAGCAGAGTAGTCTTAAGTGTTTGTCATACTAAATAGCTTTTGTTTTTCCACATGGTACGGTTAGTAAAGTCTATGCTTGGTGTCCCTGACTTAAAGAGTGTTACTGGATTAGCGTTCGAAGCTGCTCACTCACTCACTCACTCACTCACTCACTCACTCACTCATGACTTGTACAGTGACAACATTCTCATTAACCTCACACTTTATGTGTGTGTTCATGTTTTCCTTCTAAACCTGGTTTTAAAAATGCAATTTCTGCAAACGTTTTAAAAGAGCTCTTCAAATAATTGTTATTTTTTTAACTAAGCAGCAATGCACGACATGTGACCATTGTCATCGTGTTGGTGATTGTAGCTGTGAGATGTTGCCTGCTGCAGTTTCAAGACCATCTTGGCATGAAATGTAGTGTTTGTTTTCTACTTTCTGCGGCTGTGGGTCGTCGATGACGGCAATGCCACAGCAAAGAACTGTGGCTCACAGCCACTGGGAATGGTAAACAACGGTGTGTACATGTTGCAACTTTGTCGTAACTCGGAGTCAGTTAATCTCTCGCTGCCCATGAGCCAACACTCCCTGTGACAGCCTCGTCCGCCACAAGCTCGACAGACCACTGGCCGAGATACACAGGGTCTATGATTCATAAGAAATGGATTTCTCTGCTCTGTGTTTTTGACTGAAATTATTATATTCACTTCCTGCTGAGTTAATGTGACTCCATTACAAACTCTTCATCTCGGACTAAAATGTTCTTTTAATTTTTTCAAATGAGAGTGGGATCTGTTTTTTGAATGCATTTTTGATGGAATATCTCAAATAGGATGAAGAGTTGCTCCGTGCCTCAAGAATACTGGTTGTAATTGTCTTCTGGACACAAAAACTCCTGTGTTCCACATTCCTGCTTTTACATTCCACCTGTTCTGTATCATCTGGTCTGGTCATAATTTCCATACCGGGGAGTCCAGCCGTGGATATCTTGTTTTAATTACCTCCTGTGCTGTGAAGATAATACACACAAAGACTCCACAAGTTTCATGTTCACACAAAAAACAAAAGGCAATAGGGTTTTTTCGACAGTTGGGATTAAGTTTCCGCCAGTCCTATGATTGGCTGGTGATTGATTTCTAGAACAGTGATCAGCAGACAATGCGAAGTCCCTGGACCGTATACCACTGGTCAGTGCGGACATTCGTGTTCAAAACATAGCATATCACAGCTGGGTTTACGTTCTTTCAGTATGAGAGCAGGTGAGATCTTTTGTGTTTTTTTTAAAAATAGAAGTTTTTCTTGTTAAAACCAAAAGCATATTTTTGTGATGTTTCAGAAGTTAATTGAAATAGTGATATGGTAAAGTATACAACACTGTTTACCCAGTCAACTAACACATGAAATGAAGGAGCAATTATACCAGAAAACTGAACAATAAATCTATCCACTTTAAAAATTGTCTTTATTAAAATGCATTTTTTTGTTAAGTATGACTTTTCAAAAGTCGAAGAAAAATGAAACATTAATTAATATGTAATTTTTCTCACAAAAATCTTTTTTGGGGGGTCATGACGAGGTTTTTATCATAACTAATGATTTGTTAATGATTTTGAGACTCCCATTTGGTGCATGCATGAGTTTCAGGTGTTTTGATCACTGGCTGTTTGTTGTGGGGGTCTGTTTGTTCGGAAGACGAGAGAGTTTAGATAAACGTAATTCATTGATCGACCCGAGTCTGCAGGGCATGTCATCAGTTGTAGCTTTTTCCTTGCTGGAGGAGCTTGGTACCTGTCCATAGGGTAACGGACATCCTATAGATCAACATGTCTCGGATACTCATGGATTAATGAATCATTTTGTTTCTTCGCGATGCTAGTGTGAAATGTTGCAGATGATTTTACTGGTGGGAACTTTAGAAGGAATAGAACATTGATCCTGAACGTTAGATTTTCCCTCTTTAAGAACAAATTCTGCTTGGTTCCGTTGAGGTAAGACATTGATGCTAATGTTCCTTGGTACAAGGATGAATTGTGGACTCTCAGACAAGTAATTGGAACAACTATCTAGGAAAGAATTAAAATGAAATATAATTCTTGAGTCTTATGTACTTGTCAAAATAATTTTAGTTGAACTTGGACAAACTTAGATATGTAACCTGTTACACAGTTCCTGTAAATGCTGTCATTACCCCCCCTTATTAACTATGTTGAGTTCCTGTAAATGCTGTCATTAACCCCCCTTATTAACTATGTTGAGTTCCTATAAATGCTGTCATTAACCCCCCTTATTAACTATGTTGAGTTCCTGTAAATGCTGTCATTAACCCTCCTTATTAACTATGTTGAGTTCCTGTAAATGCTGTCATTAACCCCCCTTATTAACTATGTTGAGTTCCTGTAAATGCTGTCATTAACCCCCCTTATTAACTATGTTGAGTTCCTGTAAATGCTGTCATTAACCCCCTTATTAACTATGTTGAGATCCTGTAAATGCTGTCATTAACCCCCCTTATTAACTATGTTGAGTTCCTGTACAACCTGCTGTATCTGTAGTATAGATTTGTACCCTGCCCCCTGAGGGTGTTCTGTTAAAAAATGTCTTGAATCTATGAAAGGAATCAGCACAATCGGAGAACAAGTTACAGTCTGCATTTGTTACTGATGAAGTTTGTCTTGGCGTATACTCATTAACACCACTTTTCCCCTCCTCAGGGCGAAGAGCTCAACTACGACGAGGACGGGAAAGTGCAGCAGCCGCAGCACAAAGCAGATCAGCTATGGTAAGTGTTTCTGTATATTTCTGATTTGTATATCACGACATACATTTTGTTCCAGATTAAATTAATGTTCAGAAACATACAGATGATATTAAATGAGTGTTTCTGTAATATTATGTTTACAACACAAGTGTCGAAATTCCGAAATAAAGGTACGAGTGTTGTAATCATAGTATGACTTGAACACGAATGTAATGTTCTATTTATTACCCATGTAGACGATGTCTACATACAGAGACACATTTAAGTGTTTACCTATAAGCACAGCAGGTCACATCAGCAGCGAAACTACTATCTGTTGAATGACGTCAACAATATTCAGCAATGACATCGTTTCTAGTGTGACGTCATTCCGACCTCACGTCACAATAAGATTGGAATGACGTCAACAATGACGTCTGGATGACGGAAACAATACACTGTTGTCTCGTGACGTTTATGACCCTGGGCCCAACATATGATTTTTATGAACCCTGATATATTTGACCTCGTAGGTAGTAAAGAGTCTTCTGTTCGAGAAAGATGATACTGATACCACACATCTGTGATTTGGTTTCATCATGGACCTATCATGTAGGTCTGTGGTTTCATATCACAAAGGTAGAATAGGTCTTCAGCAACCCATCCTTGCCGTAAAGGAGACTAACGGGATCGGGTGGTCAGGCTCGCTGACTTGGTTGATACATGTCATCGATCCCAATTGCGTGGATCGATGCTCATGATGTCAATCACTGGATTGTCTGGTCCAGACTCAATTATTTACAGACCGCCGTCATATAGCTGGAATATTGCTGAGTGCGGTGTTAAACAACAAACAACAAGCAAACAAACATACAATCATATCACAAAGTCTTTACCAACATCAGTTCTGAATGTTTGTTTTTTTGGTTCAGACTGTTATTTTAAACAGAACCTTTGTAGAGTGCCATTAGCTATTCTTTAAGTAGAAATGATGACAGTATTCAGTAGACAGTTTTCTCAACCAAGACTTAGCAATTATTTATTGGCTCTTCTCAAATGTCACTTCTGCCTCACATCAGAGCTGGTTTAAGGTGATTTGAAGACATCAATTAATGAGACTTGATATTACAGTCGGGAAATATTATGCACTCTCAAATAGATCACACAGTCCACTTCCATGACATTTCATACTATCTGTTTCCATCTCAAAGAAAGGAAATATAATTTTTAAAAGACTTATTTTCCGTGAATTGTTATGAACAAGCTGCTTTTGCTGAATCTTATGGTTGTACCATGCCGTAACATGCTGTACCTTGCTGTACCATGTTGTACTTTGTTGTACCATGTTGTACTTTGTTGTACCATGTTGTACCTTGTTGTTCAAGGCTGTGCCATGTTGTTGTCAGAGCTTCATCTCAAAGGCGGGGGGGTGGTGGTGTGGCCTTGTGGTCAGGTCAGTTGGGTTCGAGTCCCAACATGGATGATATAAACCTGATCTTCGTGTCCATTGATATGGAAATGTTGCTAATTGTTTGGAAGCTATTCCCTGTCAGCCTCATGAACAGTCTGTTGGTAGCCCTCGCTAGTCTGTCCATGAATAGTGCAGAATAAAACTTGACTCCACCACTCATTCATCACATGCTCAGTATCTCATTATGAAGTTGCTGGAATATACTGCCTTCTCCATATACAGTCAAGTCTCATAATCCGACACTCGTTAATCCGACAATCGGCTTTATCTGACAATCGGCTTTATCCGACACAAATGATGGGGACCGATTAAATCAGTGCTATTTAGACCCGTTATTTAGACTCCAACACACCTAATTTGCAACGAATTGTTGAAATCACTCATTAATCAGTCTTGTTAATCCGACACAGTGATCAGCGTATTCCGTGGTCATCTGTCCGCGAGTACACAGCCCCATGCCAGACAAGTTGGCGAGTAGCTGCATATTTCAACGGCTGCAGAGATAAACTTGCTTAACAATATACAATTACTGCTTTAAACAAACAAAACAGGATTTGAATCGTTATGTATAGTAAAGTTGTCCAATTTTCTATCACGAATGTTGATACTACCTAATTTCGTTAATCCGACATACTCGTTAATCCGACATACTCGTTAATCAGACATAATCATATGCAACCAACAATGTCGGATTAACAAGACTTGACTGTATTCAGCCTTATAGCCTTTCTTCTGTGGGGCGCAACACACTCACTCACTCTACAACCCACCCACAATGAAATGTTTCTGATACATGAATATGACTGCAATTAGAATGTGTGAAGGCCGTTTCTGGCCCCCTCCTTGATATGGTTTGAATATTGCAAGAAATGGCGTAAAACCGTACTTGCTTACTCAGTCACTGATTTACTTACTGTTTCACTCACTCACTCAATCACTCACTCACTCACTCACTCACTCACTCATTCACTGGATACCTATTTACAGGTTGTCTTTAATCAGGTATACTTTCTGTGAAACAGTATATGGGATCTGAGATTTCAGTGACTGCTATTGTTATCATGTACAAAAGTAGACTCCACATCTCCTCAAGTGTCTGGGTCAGCCGCGAGTCTCAGGGTATCTTATGAGCGTTTCATGTATCCGACCATCTTATCCTCAAGCCACAGACCCAACACAGGTAGCGTCCGTAAGGAACACCTGTACTCCTAGGTCCATGATTCACCTGTCGTTCCCCACAGCCCAATGGAAAAGTGTCAATCAAGGCCAACAAGGAATGTCGAGATATCAAAACATTATATTGCCACTATCACTGTGGTCGGGGTGGGTGAAACTGGCCTTTATTGATAGACTAGGGGACTGGATTAAAGGTTGTTTTATGGTCTGATCAGATGAGATAGGGCCCTGCTGTAGAGCTTGTCATGCCTCTGGAGTACATCTTTGTCTATGGTGTAGAGAGCTCAATGGGGGGCCAACTCCCTGCAGTGAAGGGTTGACATGTTGACTTTAGATTGACTTGATTCACGTCATTCAGTGTCACAATCTTCATGTCCTGGATACTGACTGACAAGCACAAGTAGGGAATAATAACTCTACTCTCAACACTGTACATTCTGGGGCAAGAAATTGCAATTTGAATACAGGTACGGTATGTCAAAGTTGTTTCTCATGTTGTGAGTGTGGCAGGGTGGAATTTGTCTGAACTTTTCAATATATGCTCAGATCAGTAACTTGTATTAGGAATGTTTGAACTACATGTGTAGCAAGAAAAAAACTTGCTTTAGAATTGTCCATATTTTCTACAGTGAAGAGAAACTGGTGTCTTTAAGAGAGATTCATTGATGTATCAAAAGTGTTGTTTTTTAATTGTGTTTTTTTTCAGTTCAGTAGGTGTTTATAGTCATTTACCCATCACAATAGTTATTACAGGCTGATGTAGGTTCACTCAACAGATTCAAGGATGGATGTATCAAATGTTGATGAGATATGACAAGGCTTGTTTGTATATGTCAGCAGTCAAACAGTTTCAGAATCAGTTTATCAAATCTGGAAATGGAAAATGTTGAATAATATAAAACATTGCTGTTTCAGTCTTTGTTCATACACCACTGTGGACCAGACATGGTTTAAAAAGACTCATAACTTCAGTTAACAAATGACTCCACTGAACTAAAGAAAAAGAGATAGCTGAGGATGTTGTATATACCAGCTCCTTGCTCCCCTCCCGAAAGAAAAACAACAAAAACAAAACAAAAATGTTTATGTAATCCAATAGAAATTGACTTATGAGGTGTACTGGAGATTCTGACCATCTATTCTCACCTGAGAAGGTGAAACTGATATTAAACCCAATCCTGGTGAGGAGTAAACACCCTCCCCTCCTGCTGCAGACTCAAGGCTACCCTGGCTTATCTGCCCTTGGAATCGGTACAATGGGCTGATCGGCGCGTTATGATGGCCGACAGCCCCATGTTGTGCCTGGGTAGTGATTTACCCTGCTGGGGGCCCCATCACTTGGCAGGGTAATTGTATGGATGCTGTTTGAAATGCAGCTGAGTGCCGATGCTCAGATATGATATCCCACAGACTGCTGATGTCCAGATATGCTGTCTCATGTTCACGATTTCCCCAAATTTGAATGCCACAGTACCTGAAACCCTCCTGCTTCTCACCAGTTGGAGAACTGGCTGTCAGGTTCTCAGGTCCACCACAAACATCGTCTTGGATAGGAGTTTGGGAATGGTAGGATGGGGAAACTAAAGTGATGAAGATTCATTGGAATCTAGCCATTTTCACACCACTGTGATGCTGATTCGAAGGACCGCTGTATAGGTCTGTGGTACTTAATAGGCTGTAACAAGATTAAGTGACTCCATGAAGTAGGTGTAATGTTGCATTGGCCTGTCTGATAACTGTCCTATCCTAGCAGGGGTGAACTATAAACCAACAGGATCGCCAGCTGATGGTAGATCTATGGTGTTGGCCCACGTGAAACACCATCACTAAGGGCACCTACCATAATGCCCCTTGGGTACAGCGTATGAATCATGTACGTGATGTCCCAGCTGGGATATTGCTAGAAGCTGTGCCAAGCCCTTACCTGCCCACTTCCTCTCTCCCCTTGTCTATAATCAAATTATTCGACCCGAACGGAAGATACCCTGTGTGGCCTTTGTTTTATTCCATTGATTAATTCAGTCATCTAATTCAGATTGATACGTTCTACAAGGTTGGACGAGAACTCAGAGTGTATCAAGTTGCCCGCTGTGCCCAAGATAACCAGGTCAATGACATGTACCTCTGCTATTTCTGCTGGACACAAGCCAAAGGACCAGCGGTAAAATGGCCCCCCGTGTTGGCCATTTTTTTTAGCTGATGCGTTGCACTGTTGAGTGTAAGCATTGCAAGAAGTTAAAAATGTAAGGAAAATTAAAAACTGAAAACAAGAAAATGTGTTGCCATGAGCAGCCTTCGTTAGAAGTATATTTACCCTGAAAATAGTAAACGGGGAATTGTTGACAGCAAGAAAGCCAAAAATAAGCACTCTTGGCTATGGTAGCTTCACAGTGTGACTGTACTGAACTGACAAGCAATGACCAAGAAAGGCTTGGGTATGAAACAGAAATGTCTTCAATGATTCATGAAGTTCGTGAAAGTTTATAGTGCAATCAAATTAAAAAGTGAGATTTGTGAAACAGTTGTTCCTTGACAAGCTGAAATTTGCTGCGAATCTGTGTGCAGGAGAGTGTCGACAGTGACAACTTGCTGAGATGTAGATTGTTCACTCGGTCAATACTGTGTTCCTCACACCACACATGACTCTAGCTCACACAACGCTCTTGGTTCCAAAACAATTTTACTGATCTGATGTGGATAATTACTAAACCCATCTCCTCACTTGGGAGTTAACAAAATAGTTGAGAAATGAAAAAGTCATCTAATTTTAAGAAAACTTTGTTTTCAAACTTTAATTTGCTGAGTTTAGATAATTGTTGGTGTTTTGTTTTACAGTTTGAGATGAAAGGACTTTGGGAAAGAAACAAGGTCAGGAGGGAAACATAACATTTGGACTTTAATTACTTTTCAAACAGTGAATAATTGCAAATGGATCTAATGTCTTTTCTCTAAAAAAATTGTCCAATTGATTTTTAACAGCATTCCTCTGATGCATCGTGGGTATATGTCTCAAGCTGAGCATTCTTTGAGGTGTCTTGTCACGAGAATGTCTGTGAAATAGCCGAGTAAATCCCTGGGGATCATGGGAGAGCATTGAATTCTACAAGCAACATGGAACGCCAAGTTACATCAAACACTATAAGCTTCATGTCTTTGACTTTTTGATGCATTTTTCTTTGGGGTATTTACTGAATTCCTGTTTGCCTTGCATGGAGTTTGACATGAATTTGTCAAAACCATTTGTAACTGTATTTGGATGTTGAACTGTTGACGTTTCCGTTGCTGTAAACTGTTTAGTTGTGATAGCATTAGCCTGACGTTCGTGTATGATTCATGTATTGACATACGTACCGAATATATTGCATGGTTTCTTTCACCTGTAAATTGTTATGAGCCCAAATAAAAAAGAACCTTCTCACCCACACATTTTGTACAGCTTTGTAGTCATCCGCCATTTTGTTGGATGTTGCTATGGTTACAATGTATGCATATTATATACAGAAAACTGTCAGCGAAACAGTTGCTAATTTCATAATTTCAATTTGACTTGTCACCTATGTAAACTTTGCCAACAAGATGAAAATATGCATGATTTTGAAGAACGTAATATACCGGTATTTTTACAAACATTCTGTGATACTTATTCATAAGTGATTCATATTGTGATATTACCGATAATAGTGTGGACCTCTACTGTTTTTTTGCATGTTGGAAGTCGAGTCAGTCAAAGAAAGTGATTAGAATGGTGCCACACGAGTGTTTGTCTTTTAATCAAACTCATTAGCGAGGTCAAAGTGGATGTTTGCTCGAGCTCCTGGTTGTGACTTGTCCTTTGTAATAGTAAACACACACGTGGAACTTAGTCCGGAGAGGGCACTGTATGCCACGGACACAACGTCAGTCTGTGGTCAAACGATTTACACATTGGTAAAAATGTTTTACGTGTTTACAGTGCTTGTTTACGTGTTTACGTAGCTATGACAGTTTCAGCCCTTCAAGTATAAGCCCATACAGAGTCAATCTTGACCGAGAGCCGTATTAATGTCCAGCCGTACACCTGTAAAACAACCAACAGAGAGGTCTCGAAACATATTGTTAAACTTTGTAGAAGTTCTTAAGAACCATTGTACTGAGGTTGACGGACCACTGTGATATAGATGGAATATTGCTGACGGCAGTCTCAAGCAACAAACGAAACAAAATAAACCAAGGTTGATGGTAGCCTAGTGGTTAAAGTGTTTGTTTCATCATGGGAAAGTCCTGGGTTCAAGTCCCATGTGGGTAAATCTGTGAAGACTATTATGTGTGTCCCCTGTTATGATATTGATGGAATTTTATTAAATGTTGGGTAAAACTCACTCTCTCGAGTTCTCTAAATGATTTCTTGTCATTTTTATTGAAATGTAACAAAGTCATCGAAATGGAATCTAGTCTCAATATGGGAAAAATATTGCTGACGTGACCTTAAATTTTTACTTGCTCACTCATGATAAAGGGAAAATGTTGCACTCAAAAATTGTAATTAAATCATATTATGTTGAAAAAAGACACTGTTTGTTAAGTGTGACTGTTTTACGCGGAAAGTTGCGAGACAACATTTGTGGCAATACACGTGACTGGCAGCGTGTGTCTGCTTCATGTTCGTCGCTGGTCTGTGTGTGTTGGTCACGTGAGCCACACACTGAACGCTGGCGACGAGATCGCTGGCTAAGACATGTATTCCTTTAAGACCCGCTACGTGACTCAGTCTCCTGATGCTCCACCAAAATATTGTCCCTTAATGCATCAGTTATCACTTTGTCCAGAAATGATGAATTGGTATTGACGCAATCTTTCTGAAAATTGACCAGTTGTATCCAGTTCCTGTGAATATTTTTGCACGGCTGTATTTGGCTGGAGGAGCTACGTTATTTGCTTCCCCAATAGGCTCCTGTTTTTAGACATCCATGTTTGTTCCTTGGGCTAGAGTAGCCGAGTTAGGCTGGACTGAAACAATCTGACAGTTTGTCTATGGAGGGCTGGTGACATATGGATTAGGACAGCAACTTTTCTCAATTCTGGCTCTTTTGACAATAAGCGTTTAATTTTTTGTTTAAGGGCAATTTTTAATTTACTCAAGATTTAGGGTTTTCGTCTATACAGTTGTCAACCATCAAAATGTACATGTCGATGCCACGTGACATTACCTTTATTTCATAACTTGGCAGTGAATCTGTGACTGTCGTCCTTATATAACTTGGCAGTGAATCTGTGACTGATGTCCTTATATAACTTAAGATGGTGTCGAAACATATGTATACATCACCACACAAGGCCCCTTCAAGGCAACAGTGGGGCGGTGGAGTAGCCTAGGGGTTATAAAGGTCCAGTCTTGATGAAGATTTGGGTTCGATTCCAACATTTTCTGGTGTCCCCGTCATGATATTGCTGAAATATTGCTAAGAGCTGTGAAATATACTCACATTCATTTACTCACTCATTTACTCACCCATTTACTCACTCACTCACTCATTTACTCACTCACTCACACAATTACTCATTTACTCACTCACACACATATTTACTCACTCGTTTACTCACACACTCACTCACTCACTCACTCACTCACTTATTTACTCACTCACTTAATCTACAATAACCTAATTAAGTTGTAGATTATATTAACTTTTTGTTTGAACAAACTGTTCAAGGCATCTGTGTACATTGCCCGTAGACGGCTGAGACTGACATGAAGCATGACTGTTGAACTATGTATGGTGTATTTCATCCAGTAAACAAGTAGGTGTGTATTACAACTGTTGTTTTTGCTGTACCATACTTACTTGTCATCTATCCCGTATACAAACAGTGACAGAGAGAGAACTTGTCAAACATAAGCCAGAGCATTCCTAAATACCTGACCGAGGTCTCCCTATGTACTGGTGAGTGTAATGCATTAACATCTCTGGAAAAGAACATATCTGTGCTGACAGTGAATGCTGTGTTCTCCAAAGCGACTCAGCGTATAAAAATGTGACTTGTTTATCACCTTCATACCCTCCTGGTCGTGGTACCTCGGGGTGGTGTTGACACTAAAGGTGGCTAAAGGTGTGACCAGCAATATGCTCCTACCCACTACAAAACCTGTGTTTACCCCCAGCCCATTGTTGTCTGTCCCGAGTGTGACTCCTGTCTCTCAGAGAACACCAAGCCTCCATTAAGTGTGGGAAAATCGGCAAATCCGGACAACGAGCAAGGCATGAGATAAAGAAGGGGCTACTACAATAGGATATTTTGTAGCTTAAGGACAATAGATCCAACTGCTTGTTTACATTCACAGGGAGACCATAAACAGCGAGTAATTGTCTCCCTCGCACTCACCCACAATCTGTTATTGAGTCTGGTCGGAATCATCAGTTTATAACGTTGGTATAAGAAAAGAGCAGCTATAGTTTCCTCTTACAATATCTAGTTCTTGTTTGTCCGCATTAATGTCCCCCTCATGTGTATCATTCTCGTAAAACTGTGCTGAATGCATTAGTAAGCCACTCACTCATGTATGTAAAACTTACCAGTGTATTGAAATTCACGTTGTTCTGCTTTGTCGGTAAAAACATTCTGTTGTGGCTCAACAACAATGAGCAATATCTTGATGGTCTAAGAAAAGAAGTACCGGTAATAACAGATTGGCTGTTTCACCTTGGTTGTATATGGAAATACCATGGATACGCAATGCCCATTATGATTGATCCTAAGTAAATCGTCATGGTTTTATTCTTTTTTCATATTCCAAAGCAAATTAATATCGTGCTTGAATGGATTTCGGCCCCAAACACCAAGGAGTATGCAAGGTATTTGTGGTGCGGTACTGCAGTATCCCAAGCTGCAATGACTATAACTCTGGTGTTAATACCATGAACAGATGTCTTTCAAAGCTTTACACATCATAAATACATTTAATCACTAGTTTTGATCGAAAAATGTCCATTACTCCATGGCTGCAACAGATGAGGAGAAGCCAGAAATAGATTCATCTATCCCCAATTTGTGAACGCCTTTCATGAATGTTACTGCTACTTACATCAAACATATCTAATCAATACTTGATTGAACAATCAGATTGCCCACAGTGTTTTTCTATTAATAATGCTCAGGTACAGTTTCAATTTGATGGGTTCCATTATGGCCTGAAACATTCTTGTCAAATCTCAGATTGTAAGTTCATTTGATATTTAACTCCACAGGGATCTATGGTAAAAGTTTACCTGTTTTACAGAAACATCGTCTATTATAGTCTCAGGATTGTATGTACCTTAGGCTAAGGATTTCATTAAGAATGTATTAGAATGATTTCTGCCTATAACCGCTGCTTCAAACTTTTCCTGTGTTTGGTCAGCCTATCAATAACTCTACATAAATGATTTTTTTAATACTTCTAGCCAGGAGTTATGATTTTTAACAATTTCAAGGAATGGATTAAGAATGGATGTTTTGCCAGTATGTTACAAGTTTGTTGAGCAGGTGAAGTTTGACAAATATAACAGTCCAGTAATTGCACTAACATTGAAGTCATGTGTCTTCTGAAGTCTTAGTGGACCTAATACCGGGGATTAGCAGGGGATAATAAAGTGGGCCGTTAGCAGGCAGGTTTACAACTTCCTCAATCTTAGCTGACTCCTTCCATTAATTCCAGTAATAACGCCTGCAGTATATTACCCATACATGCCCATCAAACATGGAGGCCAGAAATAGAAGCCAGCATCAATGGCAGGGTTCAACGAGAGGGCTTCATTACATTGATATCCTGATAATTGTTGTGTCTGTTTTCAAGTATGACCATATTAAAACCTCTTTTATCCTATTTGCACATCATCGGCCATGATGAGACTGCTTCAATTGTGAAATAATGTTTGTGATGTCGAATCAAACATGGCCTGGACATTAGCAGAGAGCATTAGACGAATGGACATTTGATCTCTTGGTTGAGGGTGCTTGCTTTGGTTCAGGCTCAAACATGTCTGTTTGCCTTAATGGGTCTTTCTTTGCTCTCATCTGAAATGTTTTAAATTCACAATGGGACATGGTGAGCCTGTAGTCATCTTCTATGCCAATATTTAGAAAGTTGCCACGCTTTTATGATTCAAATATGATCTCAGAAATATATCACTACAAACCATGTGAAGTTGACTTCCTGGGAGAAGGAAGGATATTGGTGGTAAGGGAATATTGAATGTTTCATTGTGGTTGTGTTTAGGTCCTTAGTGAGTGAGTAACATTTTATTCCCTTTTTAGTAATATTCCAGCAATATCACGGCGGGGGACACCAGAAATTGGCATCCCACATTGTACCCATGTCGGGATTCAAACCCAGTCTTCAGTGTGATGAGCAAACGCTTTAACCACTAGGCTACCCCACCACCCCTTTAGGTCCTAAAGTAAAGATGTCATGTCAACTTCTCTCTGCTTTTGTGTGTTAATTTCTTTCAACCTTGATACCGACTTTTTCAAAGGTCTATAACACAGACTATAATGAAGGCAATTTGGAGCCAGGTGTTAATCTAGGTGATCGGCCAGAGGGACACTTGAGTACAGTACAGTATTGTGGTGATGGGCAAGGTCATTAGAGAAAGGGTTCTAATGATACTGATTATATTATAAGGAACAATAAAGTTCCACATGACTTGCCCCAACATTTCACCCCCATTTCCTCTACACCTCCTCCCTATCTACATAGCTTGTTTCCCCCACCCCCTCTGTACCAGCAATCAGTTCCTGACACTCACCTGCGGGTTTACCTATGTGTATAATGTGACCTCGGCTTTGTTGACAACAATTGTCAAGTAAGTAGGGCCGTCGTACTTAAATATTTGTAATTCATATTTGTCACAGTGTGTCAACATGCTTTTCTTGTAGATTACTCTATGTAACTCGTACATGACCCATGTTTAACTAAATGAGGAATAAACACGCTGCTGTCAGCTGGATGTGGTGGGGTGGGACACCAGTACCTGCAATTACCATAGTACCCCACAACTAACCCAAGGTATGTACTAATTGTAGGCTGCCTTCAAAGAACCTCCAAGATTATGAAAGAGGTAAATTGTTTTGAAGTTTGTTGTAGTTCAAGCTTGAGGACTTGTTGTTTGTGTCATGGTATTTTCTTTTTATCTTCCAGTAAATAAATTTGTTTGTACGGTATGTTTATAGTAAATAAGTAATATTGATAGTTTTAATTTAATTGTCAGTAATGTCTACTTGACCCAGTTAGCTGCAGATGATAACATGTCTGGGGTTGGTTCATTATTCACCGGTAGGGTGGGGTATAATTTTCAGGGTGGGCTTCTTGCTTCGTTTTGGGTAATCACGAAAAGACAAGGTGGGGTAAGGTTCATTATTCACTGGGTGTGTGGGGTATAATTTTCAGGGTGGGCTTCTTGCTTCGTTTTGGGTAATCACGAAAAGACAAGGTGGGGTAAGGTTCATTATTCACTGGGTGGGTGGGGTATAATTTTCAGGGTGGGCTTCTTGCTTCGTTTTGGGTAATCACGAAAAGACAAGGTGGGGTAAGGTTCATTATTCACTGGGTGGGTGGGGTATAATTTTCAGGGTGGGCTTCTTGCTTCGTTTTGGGTAATCACGAAAAGACAAGGTGGGGTAAGGTTCATTATTCACTGGGTGGGGTATAATTTTCAGGGTGGGCTTCTTGCTTCGTTTTGGGTAATCACGAAAAGACAAGGTGGGGTAAGGTTCATTATTCACTGGGTGGGTGGGGTATAATTTTCAGGGTGGGCTTCTTGCTTCGTTTTGGGTAATCACGAAAAGACAAGGTGGGGTAAGGTTCATTATTCACTGGGTGGGTGGGGTATAATTTTCAGGGTGGGCTTCTTGCTTCGTTTTGGGTAATCACGAAAAGACAAGGTGGGGTAAGGTTCATTATTCACTGGGTGGGTGGGGTATAATTTTCAGGGTGGGCTTCTTGCTTCGTTTTGGGTAATCACGAAAAGACAAGGTGGGGTAAGGTTCATTATTCACCGGTAGGGTGGGGTATAATTTTCAGGGTGGGCTTCTTGCTTCGTTTTGGGTAATCACGAAAAGACAAGGTGGGGTAAGGTTCATTATTCACTGGGTGGGTGGGGTATAATTTTCAGGGTGGGCTTCTTGCTTCGTTTTGGGTAATCACGAAAAGACAAGGTGGGGTAAGGTTCATTATTCACTGGGTGGGTGGGGTATAATTTTCAGGGTGGGCTTCTTGCTTCGTTTTGGGTAATCACGAAAAGACAAGGTGGGGTAAGGTTCATTATTCACTGGGTGGGTGGGGTATAATTTTCAGGGTGGGCTTCTTGCTTCGTTTTGGGTAATCACGAAAAGACAAGGTGGGGTAAGGTTCATTATTCACTGGGTGGGTGGGGTATAATTTTCAGGGTGGGCTTCTTGCTTCGTTTTGGGTAATCACGAAAAGACAAGGTAGGGTAAGGTTCATTATTGGCCCACTGGATACACTTTATTTAAGAATTGAGCAAAACCTATAGAAGGTGGTGTGAAATCAAGTTCCGATGAATGAGAACTAGACTTTGTTCATTTTAGCAATTGTTTTGGACTTATGACGACATGACCAACAAATTGATTTTTATAGTTGGTAAAAACTTACAATCAAATAAAAAAAAGATTGTATTGGGTCACAGACTTGAACATACAGACATTTTCATTTGAAGTTTGTAAAAGTCATTTTGTAATCATTATTCACTCATTTTAGCCATGTTTGTGTATTTGAACATGTTAGGAACCCAAAACTTGCAGATGTAAGGAAGAAGAGAGACATGACCTCAGCCATTTGAACATGTCTGATAATTTTCATTTCAATATTTTAAAGTTTTCTTCAATTTGACATTTCTTGTGGCCCAAAAAGGGCCCTTGTCTTACCTCCTGCTTTTGCTAAATATCATAGTGTTTGGATTGGAGGCTTGGAGGTGGGGATGCTCGTATTCTGTGCAAGTGCTTGCTTCATTACGGTGTTAGAACCTACACCAAAACGTCGCTCCTAACTGTAATAAAGAAGTTGTTCATCCATATATCTTATCCTTACTGAAAACTTCAACTTCTAAATGCCTCTCAAAGAAGGCCTGTTATAGAATGGCATTACAAAGCAACCTTAGGGTGGTGTTCAATATTGCTCAAACCTGGCTGATTGCTTGTTATATCTGACTTCATTAACACTGGCTGTGGACATTAGATAATTCATTATCAACCTCCCTGTGATCTGACCCCATTGTGCCATATGAGATCATATCTCCCACTTTCCATAGTGTCCAAAAATATGACAATGACTGGTGTATATTATCAGGTATCATCCATAATCATAACCAGTATTTATAACACAAACCTTTCATATGTTGATTCATTGTCATGTACTCTATTGTTTTTTACACTAGTTATGATCAATGGATTTGTGAACTTAGGTCGTTTGACAGATCACTTGGACACACATATATATAGAAAACACTTGATATATGCAGCCTGTCATGGCTGCTCCCCTCTGTCTGATGAGCTAGGGAGAAAACATGTCAAGGGTTGATAGTGGCAGAGTTGGGAGAGCGGACAGGTGTGGTCATTGGGGTAGAACTGGGAGAGTAGAATGGGTTAGACAGATGCAGTGTTGGAGTGGGAGGGTGTATTGGGGAGCCATGTGAGTGGGGTGTGGTTGGGGTGGGACAGTGAATTAGGGAGCCACGAGGGTGTGGTGGGTTTCAGTGGGGTGGGATGGGTCGAGATGGATGTGCATGGTGTGTTATGTTGAGGTGGGAGATAGAGGATAAGAAACTGGTGTAGGATGGGAAGTACAAGTAGAACATGTAACATGTGTTTGTTTCCCCTTGAGTCACATGGTTATAGTATATAAGTATTTATATCACTGAAAGCAGCATTAAGACCTCTCCTCTCCAGACAACAACCAACTCAGGATACACTATACATTGTACAAAATACACGCTGTGCCGCATCACGACAGGCAGCCGTTAAGCTATGTAAACTAGTACTGATCATGTCCACTCGGAACATGATGTTTGTTCCTCCCAGAAGCCTCTTCCTGTCGTGCTCATAACTGGGCTAGTTATCTCAAGTCCAGTGTTTCGGTTATGACAGCACTGCCACAAGGCAATAACATCCCCAATTACTATGGAGCCATTCAGTGCTTCACCCATACTTCCGATAGCTGCCTCAACGCTGGAATGATGTCCCCACTGTTGTTGGTGGGTAGGAATCTAACACTTGCCCTCAGCATTACTGGACTCTGATGAACTGGGAAGACAGCAAGCATGTGTTACATATTGCTAAATAACTCCAATTTTGAAATAATTTTTAGAACACTTCTAACTTTACTTTTAAAAAAGAGTTTCCAATATCCTTTTATGCTTAATCATGTGTTATAATGATCGTGCCTGTTGTTGATTTGAAAATAGGATTAATTTGACATTTTTAAAAGATGAAAAGTAAAGTAGCAACAACTGTGACAAGAAAGCCAGTATAATGTAACCACAGAATGCCTCCTGTAGAAAGAATAATTGTTATGCTGGGCTAAGTCTGCCTGAAGAAACATTACAGATAACGGTAATCCGTGGAATGTTTGGAATCCTGGTCCCACACCAGAGGTGTGTTACAGAATACTATTGTCTCCAGGTCAGCGTGGATTGGACGGATTATAAACGCCTTCCTCACCACACACACAGGGCTATATTACTGCTCCTTCATTTCACAGGGACAAAACTCTGCCATGGTGGTATTAGTGTAGTTTTGAACCCACTGTCAATTTTGGCGGAATTCAATATTTTGCTAGAAAAATAAGAATGTATGTTTTACTTCTTTGAAGGAGTTTCCCTTTACTTTTATTAATTTGTTTATTTTATATTTTGTTTTGTTTTGTTTTATTTTATTTTATTTTATTTTATTTTATTTTATTTTATTTTATTTTATTTTGTTTTGTTTTGTTTTGTTTTGTTTTGTTTTGTTTTGTTTTGTTTTGTTTTGTTTTGTTTATTTTATTCATTTTATTAATTTTATTATGATTATTATTTTTATTGGGGGATATGTCATTGCCTGATGACTGTTGATATTATCATCATCATGATTATTCATTCCTGTTTTCCTCAACACCCTTGCGGTTTGTGAATGTATGATTATGACAAGGAAACGACAAACTTTAATTATCTTTGTAGGCTTATTCCTCATACACTTTTGGAAAACACAAATTATGACTTAAAAGGGATAAACTCTTCAAACAGTGAAGTGTAAAACCAAAGCTTATGCAGATTTATTTATACCAGCTACTACACAACTTTGGAATATGTAACCAGAAAACCTGACGGGGACACAGACCGTTACATAATTTAATAATTTGCTTCACGTAAGGGGAGATAATGGTATACACTGGGATTTAAATTATGGAAGCAGATTATGTCAAATTATTCAGTCGCCTCAGGCTTGGCTGCAGCGATCTTAACGCAGATCAGTATGATACATATATCTTGAATACAAAAACTTGTTCCTGTGGATATCATACAAAAGATGCTCTACACTTCCTTTTTGTGTGTACAAATTACTATGTTCTTCGAAATGAAATGTATTTTTACCAACATGGTTATTCATTACAAACAGTGCTAGAATCAAGAATCAAGAATTTTTATTGTTCAGAAGACCCTCGTAGGGCAGGGTACAAACTAACTACATATGGAAGAAATATAACTATCAACATGAGAGGTATAGATATACATAATGTACATTATATAGAGAGATATTACATATTATTTCATTCATAGTGTATAAACATTTATATGTATAAATATCATGAGGTGGCTGGCAGCGTGTACTTTAATGATGCTGATACTGTATAGATAGGACATAATAATCATAAGGTCATATCTAGATGTTGTCTATAAGAGAGGTTCTTTTGCTATGAATAAATTCGTATTTGAGTAAGGAAGAGCAAAGCCAAATATAAGATTCTATTCAAAACTTCATTTTAAAAAATATGTTTAAACCAACTTGAATTAATTAATTGAAACAAAATGATATCCTGTTTATATAATAAGATATGAGTGTTTTCCTGTAGAGAAGTCAGTTTCCATTGTTGACAGAGGTTGAAAGACGACAGAAGGGGCACCTGTTGATAGGAAACAGGAACTGTTTCCCCACCCATATTAGCTGCACGATAACAGTGTGTGCCACCTTCAACCCCTTCCTATTGTATATATACTCATGGCTGTATGTCAGATGGGAACGTGGTGTTAGTTTGGCCCCATGAGGAGGGGTATATGAGGGCGGGGCAGACTGAAGACACAGGACTTATTGCATTACAAGAAACAGAGCTATTGTTGCCAACACTTGATACTTTAGAATAAAGGGTCATGTTTTCATAATTAATTAAAAGGATATTGGCCACACCTCTGTAGCTTCAGGTGGTGAAATAATATTTTTGACTGTAAATGTCAGAGATTATTGTGGCGTTATTATGGTGTAGGGTTCCCTGTGTGAAGCATGCCAGAACGAGGAAATGGAAAATGTGTAGTCATAAGAATTTGATATTTCGGTTAATAAGAATGTGAGAATTAGTAATGGATACTTCCGTGATGAGGTTGGTACACACACATACAGGGAGAGGGAGTCAGGACATTGCCACACTGTCAGGAATAGTCTGATATATGAAGAGATATACACCAGAAGAATTTGGCATTTTTTTCCTTCATTTTGTCATTTTCCCTCTTTGTCACAGTGAACTGCATTTTTGATATAATTACTGGTCAGCTGAATAAAATATTTGATGACAAAACAGTTAATTGATCAGGTTCACTTCATTTTATAATAAAGACAGGGTTACATGAAACACCCTGTGTGAGATGGTGGGCAAGACCTTAGACTAAGGCTGGCCAGATCTAGTCTCTGAAAAAAAAACACATTTAAATTATTGTGATAAAATATGATAAAAATGAGCCCAGAGACTTTCTTCATTTTCAGATAACTTCAGTAATCTAGACTAACCAAATATTATAGACTTGAATGGGCTGTCTTGGATACATCTTTTCAGGGTCTGTATAACTGACTAGGGCAGATCTGTGTGGCCATGGTTGTTGAAAGAGTCAACTAAGATGAGGATCAGTTGGTCACAATGTCACCTGACTGATTGTGTGTCAGCATCATTCTTCATAATGTCGGCTACTGGTTTGCCAGGCCTAAATCAAAGTATTAACATTTGAAATACAAATTTCGAAATACCAAACTTATAAAGGTGCTTTGGTTTTTTTTAATTGGAGTATAAGATACATCTGGAACGTGTTGACCATACGTTTCTTTCATTTCTTTATTTTCCTACATTCACAACATTAAGTGACAGTAAGCCCTCAGTGTCAATCAGATATCACCCTGGATCAACATATAGTGCTGCTGTTATTGTCTGTCTGTGGTCTATACACCCTATTACATGTTTACCATGTCAACAATGTTGCAATATGTGCAAGTACGTACAGGTTGTTGAACCTAGTGGAGCGAGGTGTAAACGTTATGAGAACTGTAGCGTTACTCAATATCCCGAATCTCTTCAGTCACGATGTATGCATCATATTCAGTGAATACAGTGTACCTCTCAATGCTTGACCAGCTTTCAATCACAAGCCATGCCTCCGTAGCGCCTGCGACTAACTTCCCATGTGAACATGACAAGCCACTTTTACATCTTTGTACGTTATACAATATATCCATATTCGTGGGTGTATCTTTTTTCGTTTTCTTTTAAAAGAGTTCCGACTGTAAATGTTTCTTTTGAAATCCTCAATTCTCCTTCATTACGTGGCATAATTAAATAGCAGATACCACTTTGTAGTCAACACCAGCTTTAGAATTTTTTGGAAATGTTTGTCTATTGTGTATAGATAGCTCTAGAAACCTGACAATATTGTTAATGTGTGTGATTTACAAGTGGGTTACATGTAATTATTTGTTTCTTTTATTGGGTGAAATTAATTTGAGATGTTTTCTATTTCTGTGACATCCTTGGTAATAAAGTATACAATGATCTATAAGACAGGTAATAAACTGCCAGATTGGTGCAGGTCAAAGGTCAATGTCACTTTGGCCCTCCCTGGTGTGTGATAAATGCAATAAAAATGGAATGGGTAGAATTAAGATAAAGATGGGATAAGCTGTGGTTGAATGTCATTGTGATGTCAACTTTACTGCTTCAAATTTACTGCCTCTTAAAAACAGGGCAAGTTGATGTTCGTCAAGATGCATATAGCTTGAGTACTTGATAATAACACCATTAACATGTCTTTAAAGGAGAAATGTGACGGTACTCAACTTTCATTGTCAATGTTTGAGATTGTATTTACAAATAAAATACTGCACAAGTACATGCTGCTACAAGATTGTTATAAACACAAGGAGTTATTTATTACAGTTGATGGAACACCCATATGTTCAATTGGAACATTCCTAGCATCAATGAATGGAATTTGTTTTCTGATGAGAAATCGAATTTGATTCTCACAATGAGAACGTAAACAAATGTGCCATGAAATTTGGTGTATTTTCTGTGGTTCTGCTAATTATGGGATGTTTTTTCAGATGTAACTATATTTGTTAGAGCTCACCTGTTGCTGATCGTTAAAGGTCAGAGGTCAGTGTTTTCCCTCGCGTGACAGGTGCAGTCAATATGTGACGGCCAGTCGGAATAAACAACGACCATCCAGTGTGGCCATTGTGTGGTCAGTTCCCCTGCGGACACACAGCATCGCAGGAGCGTGATTTCTACCTCTAAATCTCAGATGGGTATTTGTTGTGATAGGATGTAATTACTGGAGGGATAATAATTACTGGATTGGAAGAAAGCAGGACAAAGAGACAATTTAAGTTGTCATGGTCAGGCCAGGATTATTCTGTAAATAACTGCAACATGATGGCGGTACAGGTGGGTCAGATATTTGATAAAAATGTACTTCTTAATTTCAAATTTCTTTGCAGACTTGTTTATTGTACTTGATTTGTTAACATGTGATGATATCAAAAGTATGATTTTTTTCGCTTTTTACTTTGTCTTTTTTGTTAAGCTAGAATTTTTAGATTTATTTTTTAACGCTGTTTTCAGTTGTGATTACAACTCTGTTGTGGCCATCACCACAAACATGGGTTGAGCTCCGGCGGACATGATTTATCTGGAACTGATCACAAATCACCCACTGAGTCCAGCTCCTTTAACATCCAGGGCATAGAGGAAATTATTGTTTGATGTTTTCTCAACATTGTGAACTTTTATCTCAAACTGTTTGATAAGTTGGAGAGCCATAGCTGTAGTTTCAAGGGTTTTGTGATGTGTGGGAGTGATAGCAGTGATAAGGCTATTGGTCGAAATCAAAGACCTTCACAGTGGAATAGACAGTTAGTATGTAGATCTCCTGTAGAGGAACGTGGAATTGCCTCATCTGCTGCAGTCTGTCATGCACCAGGGGGAGCCACTTACACGACAATAAAGCAGTACTCGCCACAAGGCGGAGAGGGGCAGAGTAAAGGTAGATGGTTAGTCGCAGCCCTTTATGCAGACTCAGCCTTGTAAAGAGCATCACTGCTGGTCAGGAGACTGTGTTCATTGAAAGGGCACCTGTCTGTGAAACTGAGGCTGCAAAGCATGCTTCCAGGCCTATTGAGATCAGCGTAGCCTTGAAGCTCTGAGGCTCTCGCTGTGAAAGGGCAGCGTGTGGAATAACTACAAAAGCATAGGTAGACATTTTGAAGATGGCTGGTTTTTGCTTCAGCGTGTGTTTAACACAGGAAGGCTATCAAGGAAGCATCTTGGAATCAATATGACGATATCATCTCACTATGCTGTGGAGGGAAGAGAATAAACGCTGGAAAATAAAACAGATTGGGCCTGGGTGATTTCACTGTGATCTTGCAGTCTGGGATTCACTATCAGAATTTCTCAGATTATCTTTTGGTATTTTTATTAATCATTTAGGACATATTAAACTTATCCCCCCAAATTTAATTTGATCTTTACATATTGTATTGTGTTACTTTTCATAGATTATCTTAGTTACCCAGATTAAGTTCAATATTTCTCAAGATACCATGAAAGTCCAAAAATAATAGTTGAGAAGATAGTCAAAAATTAATAATTGAGATGAATTATATTTTCTCAAGTGTTTGGCAAATTTAGGTTTATAAGAAATCAAAAGAAATAACATTTCAACAATGTAATTTCATGATAGACTTTTAGCTGACAGAAAGTGAAATAACTGAAATCCTCAAAGCAACATTTAATCACAACTCACTCAATGAACTATGTATTTCAAACTTAAGGTTTATTTAAACAATTCTCAAAGTTGTGCCGTAATTCTTCACCTCCTGCAACTGTGGAACTGTCTGAGACTGTGGCGCCTCCATCAGCTGGCTGGACAGGTGTTGACCATCGCATGTGTTCCCAACACCTGCACCAGACTCACCTGTCCAGCCATTGTGTGCCATCGTCTACAACACTGTAGCCTGGTAGAGGGCCATTAAAGGGAAATGTGTTAGAAACATTGTTGACAAGTAATGGTGACCTGTGTGTTACAGAACATTGTATGAGGTAGTTTGTGTTCCATACTGTAAAAATGAGTCATCTCACTGCCTGACACTGCATATAGTACTGGTTACTATTTTTGAAAATTTACTCTTTACTCATTTAATAGCTAATGTTTCAGGACAAGATATAACAGTGTTTTTGTTATTAGGAGAAAACATGCCTCCGAGGTTATGGTTTAAAATTGTAAACCTGAAGGGGAGGAAAAAGCATGAGGGCAAGAAAGGATATTAGGTCTGAAGGCCACAGGGTTATTTTGACCCCAAGAATTTACTCTGAACAACGTTTATTAATATTTCTTTAATATTAATTATAAAACAACAGTCTTAAGAAATGCTCATAAAGTATACATGTTCTTACTTGGAAAAGTAAAACCTCGAACCCAGTCTTATAAGGAAAAGTAAAACCTTGTACCCGGTCTTACTAGGAAAAGTAAAACCTTGTACCCGGTCTTACTAGGAAAAGTAAAACCTTGTACCCGGTCTTACTAGGAAAAGTAAAACCTTGTACCCGGTCTTACTTGGAAAAGTAAAACCTCTGTCCGGTTTTACTTGGAAAAGTAAAACCTCTGTCCGGTTTTACTAGGAAAAGTAAAACCTCCTACTCGGTCTTACTGCCTTCAGAAAGAATAGTTTGGTTCACAGGTGAGTACCAGCATAGAGATTAAAAAGAAAAGGTGTAATATTTCTTCTTAATTTAATGACTGAATCCCATTTGTTTTTGATTTGTTTCATTTCCTCGCCATGACACAAGGAGCCTCGGGGGTATTGTAATGGTTAAAGCCCTGGTTCCATTCAACACGTGGGTACAATGTGTGAAGCCCGTTCTTGGTGCCACCATTTAGATAGGCCTTGAATATTGCTGAAACCATTCTAAAACAATACTCACTCATTCTCATCACGGTGGGGTGGTTATTCTTTTCAAGTTTCTCAAAATAACGAACAGGAATGTTTTAAACAAACTATATTACTTTGAGTGTTAGGTTAGAAATAAAATATTCATCCTTTTCCATGTATTCTCCATGTGTGAACATATCATTTAAGCTCTATTAGCTAAATGTATTGATGAAAAAACATCTTACACCTTTTTTTAACCTACTAACATTTCACAGCTGAAAATACCACTCTTATCAGTTTGGCAGAATGTCAAAAGAACGTTCAACAATAGTATAAAATGAATTAGTACAAGTTTTGACCCCAAACTCGTGTTGAACATTACCCCAAGTGTTATGTTGCTCTGACATAATAGCAAGAAATGTACCAGTAGGACTCTCAATCTCTTGCCGAAATATTTTCAAATGTGTGATGTAATTGTTGAGGTGGTTCGTATGTGCTTTAGGCCTCGGAAAACGAGCCGCATGTAGGAATACTATTTTTGATGGCTTATGCCAGTGAACAATATTGTGGAACAGAATCAGAGAAAGTGATCTTGCATGCGTAGCAAAAATTAACACCTGAGTTCTCGTTAGTAAGTGTAATGAGATCCCTCACATAGGCACACCTGCATGGGCCAGTCTTGTTTGTCCCTTCTCAAACATGAAAGCAGTAGTGTTGTTTTTTTCTCATAAAAATAGTTCAGGTAAGTAGTTAACTAGGTTAACATTGCTGCATGAAGTGAAATTAAAAGAACATTTTAAAAAACGCTCACAAACAGCCTCACTTCTGTTAATGAATGCGCTAAGATTGTACAAAACAATGTGATAAATGGTTTAGGAAGTGTTTGTTGGTTGGAAAGGAAAGATGTCTTGGTGAAGGCCTGTAGATGGATATTAATCTTGTTGCATGTTCTGCAGCCTGGTGTAGTGGATAGTGCCGTTGCATGCTATGATCAAGTCTGGGTTTGATTCCCCATATGGGTACAATGCTTCATCATACTTAGTGACAAATGTTTGCTGGTTTGAGGTATATAAATAGACTTCACAGAATGACAACTATGCCTGTGTTATGGGTTTTCGGACGCTTAAGGGGGCAGTCGGTTAGCCTATTGGTTAAAGCGTTAGCTCATCACGTCAAAGACCCGGGTTCGATTCCCAACATGGGTACAATGTGTAAGCCCATTTCTGGTGTCCACCACTGTGATATTGCTGGAATATTGCTAAAAAAGGTGTAAAACCATACTCACTCACTCACTCACTCACTCACTCATGGACGCTTAAGAAACATTCATAGTTTTCTCTTTAATCACATGAACAACTGTAAAACATTTCATTCACTTATAAAAGATGACTTTCTCTTAAAAACAAGCCATCATCCGAGTGTTTATGATGTCTGTGTGATGCTGCACCCCTCGTTACAGCACGAGTAATCTACAAATATGTGTCAAACTAGGATGTCCCATGATCCGACGATACTTTTGGTACACTTATTGTGGTTTAAGAGCTAGCTAGCCTATTAACAGACTCAGAGAATTGCAACCACTTAAACTGTACTTAAAGCTCTGTAAAAGCTAGTTAGCTTACTAACTCCCAGAATCACGACCAAACTGATGTAATGTAGCCAACCTACACGGAATTACCGCCACTTAAAGTGAGAGTGTATTTTTAGTAGTTGGTATGTTATCTTGGCAGTGATTGGTACCTCTGCAGCAGTAAAGATTGACATCTTGTGATAGTCTGGCAGATAGGTCAGGAATCTCAGCCTGTCCCTCCCCCAGAGGGTGATTAACCTTGACCCCTGTCAATTACCCACGACCACTAGACTGACCCAAACTCTCATTGATACTGGAGGGGATTGCTGGTCAGGAACCTCGCTCATTAACCTGTGATCTCCTGTTCGGGTATCAAGACACAATTTAGCGATAATGGTAAGTTCTAGATCCATAAATTGACCCTGTCACAATTCAGTGTGTTTTGTGTTATCTGATTAAGGACAATACTTAATAAACTCCACAGACAGGTAGCTTGGGTTGTATACTCCCCATGGAGGTGAGAATGATTCTTCAGTGAATACTGATTCAGTGACTGGGGTAATAATAGCGCTTTGAGTATGCCCCTGAGTGGTGTGGAAACATGCGCAATATAAGTAGCCTATTATTATTATTACTCCAGCCCTCTCCAATACACCTCAAAACACTGTTACCCCTTACCCATGCACCTCCCCATTAAGTAACCCCCACCCCCTCCCCGTCCCCAAGTAACCACCAGCCCCTCCCCAATTAACCACCAGCCCCTCCCCACGTAACCACCAGCCCCTCCCAAGTAACCCCCACCCCCCCTCCCCAATTTACCACCACCCGTCCCCATGTAACCACCAGCCCCTCCCCAATTAACCACCAGCCCCTCCCCAATTAACCACCAGCCCCTCCCCACGTAACCACCAGCCCCTCCCCATGTAAGCACCACCCCCTCCCAAATTAACCACCAGCCCCTCCCCACGTAACCACCAGCCCCTCCCCATGTAAGCACCAACCCCTCCCCAATTAACCACCAGCCCCTCCCCACGTAACCACCAGCCCCTCCCCTAGTAACACCAGCCCCTCCCCAATTCACCACCAGCCCCTCCCCAAGTAAGCACCACCCCCCTCCCCAATTAACCACCAGCCCCTCCCCAAGTAAGCACCACCCCCTCCCCAATTAACCACCAGCCCCTCCCCAAGTAAGCACCACCCCCTCCCCAAGTAAGCACCAGCCCCTCCCCAAGTAAGCACCACCCTCCTCCCCAAGTAACCACCACTCCCCCCCCAAGTAAGCACCCCACCCCCCTCCCCAAGTAACCACCAGCCCTTCCCCTAGTAACCACTGCCATCAGTAGCCAACCCCCCACCCCCCACCCCCCACCCACCAACAACAACAACAACAACACCCCTGCCCCTCCCCATGTCCTTGTTCACCCCACTGATATATGTGGAGGGACACCACAATGGCTGACGGGGCATACCTGCCACTGATAATCACCCTCACCGGAACATACACTGTGTGACTTGCCGCCTCTATCAGCCCCTACCCTGTGCGTAGTAGTCAGTCTACGCTGGACGCTCGGATTGTAAACAACTCTGGAATTTACCTTTCCAGGCGACCATGATGCAAGTTGCTCGGGTGAGTGGTAGACACTTGTAGCACCTTTTTCTGCACTGCCAGTAGGATATAAGGAAAGGTATTTCAGAAATAGTTATTCACTAGGTTATGATGGATTGTTTTAGTGTAAAAGGTTGTTCCTTCTTCTCAACACTGTCACAAGCCTTGAGGGGTTTTATTTCGTTCTCAACTCATGTTGGTGACATTCTCCATAAATCCTTGTATTGATAGTTATTGTGAAGTAGTGGACAAGTAATGGTCAGCTGCTTGCATCACACACGATGGCTGTGGTTCCCCGTTATCACTGGTTATCCTGAATGAATTATTTGAATGTTTACAACACCAAACCAAGACATTCAGCAACACTGCCACAGTCTCTTAATGGATGGTTTAAGGTGTACAAAAGTTTCATAAAACACACATGAAAGTATTTTTGTCTATACTTTAAATTGAATCTCATATGCAGATGTACCAATAGACTATTGTCTACAATACAGACTTTAACATGACAACCTTTTTTCACACATATAGCTGCATCCGAACGTGTTCAGTTCTAAGAAATGCCTATCAAACAATGTTCAGTTTGTATCTCATAGAAATAGAAGTACATTATGTATGTAAGACACATCTAACTGACAACCACGACTCAATCACAGCAGCCTTGGTCTGTCAAATCAATCTGTTGCCTGTCTCCAGAACTCGCAACTCTCTCCACTGTATACAAACTCCCTTGACAGTCGTATAGGTACAAGTCCCCCAGTGAGTCCGTCCATACCTAGTGTGTTACAATCACCTGAAATCCAATCCCCCAATCCGTGGACTTCGCGGATATGATTAAACCCTGTTGCAGAGATAACATTACGATTGTAGTGGAATTTCAATGGATAAGTGTTGTTGTGGTCCAAAGCCAGCATGATTAGACACATAGATAATTTACTTTATGGCATGTTTGCTTGACAAGGGTTTATCTGTATGTGGAGAGTCAGACGGCTTTGTTTGTGGTGGAGATTCATGTCAAGTTTTCTCGTCTTAAGCTGCCACCTAGAATTGAAATGGAAAATAATAGTGCGTGCACAGATGAGATTTGACAGAAATTGATTTATTTTAAATGAGTTTCGAGCTATCAGTTCAATCACACTTCAGAATTTATTGCAGCATTTTGTTCCGATTTTGGTGATAACTTTTTTCAAACTATCATTTGACAAATTGTGTAGTTTCCATCAATTACAAATCATGTCGGCCATTCCTGTCGATATTCATTGCGGAAATGATAATGTGTGTCACAAATAACCCTCAAGATGTACACATGACAGGTTTTTTAATAAATCTAAAATATCATCAGTCCGCCCAAAAATGATTGAAATGATTCAAGTGTGTTGCCATGATAACAAGTAAGTTCGAAGTTTTACAGCCAATCATTTGAGGCGATACTTCTAAACCAATGGATTCACTTAAATAAACTCTAAATAACAAAAAGGAAATATGAAAACAATTTTTTCATGGTTTCTTATTCCCATGAATGCTTGTGTTTACCTGACAACATGGCATTATATACAAGTCAGGCTTGATAAACGAATATATATTTAATATATTACTTAATATTTACTGAAATGATGTTCACGGAGAGAGAACTGTTTATCAACATGTCACTGGTTGTACATCGTGTGTGACATACCATTTATTGCTGACTAACAGGTACATCAATCGGCCATATCTAACCTGTGAGACGCACTTGTTGAAACAGAATCTAATGAAATACTATAACAATAAAATGCTTCAATATTCCATAAAAAAGTATAAAATAGCAGTATGATCACCCTCTCACGTATACATTCAAACTATCCCATCAAGATGCGATCTATATATCAATATACACACCCACATGAAAGCATATCAGCGTTTATGCATGCACTACTCACATATACATACCGCACATGATACCGTGATACATATTCAGATACATTTGCAGAGACTTCTCTTCAGTGCTGTCTGAAAGGTAAACACATCATGAAGACATATATTTATACAGAAACCAGAATGTTGCTATTTTGAAAATCATACAGAAAATATAACTGACTTCCAGAACAAAACCCTCTTCCCGCATCTGATGTAAATACATTTTGCGAAGGAATATTAATTTTGTATGGGTTCCTGATGAGTTATTCATCAATAATTCATGGAAAGGGAAGGTTCTTTTCATGTTAAACTAAGCTGCTATTTTCATAACTTCCAATTTATTATGTGACTCTCAATAGTTCCCCAGGAATCATCTCGACTCTCAGATTGTAAGTCAAGGGAGACTGACCAGCTTCAGTATATACAAGTCTAGGGAGACTGACCAGCTTCAGTATATACAAGTCTAGGGAGACTGACCAGCTTCAGTATATACAAGTCTAGGGAGACTGACCAGCTTCAGTATATACAAGTCTAGGGAGACTGACCAGCTTCAGTATATACAAGTCTAGGGAGACCGATGTCCGAGGTAACACTGTACTGATTGAGTGATTGGTCATGGATGAATGTCCACGCTGAAGTTAATTGAGGGATGTGAGTGGGCGAGTCGTCCGCCTATTTGACACGGTCCCTCGCTCTGAGTCACATGGCTTTAGTTACATGTGGACCATGCGTCACCTTTCACCTGGTCAATTCACACCTACCTGCGTCACCGGACACTGATTGGCAAGTGGTCATCTGGGACAGAGCAAAGGTCAAACATTTCAAAATGACTTGATTGAAAATATGTCCCATGAAAAACTGGCAGGCAAATCCCTTCCAGAAATGGCTAGTCTTATGAATCCTTAAGATCATTATCAAGAAAAAACAGAATTAAATATATTTCTCTGTTTAACTGTTTAGTCGCACTGAAAGTAGATTTAAGAATCGTTATCAGAATTGATAGAGTGCAGCATTCTGGCATATACGTTCAACTTCCGCCTCCACCACTGCCGACACCAAGTTTGTCCGACATTACCTTAACACACAGTGTCAGTTGATTTTCTGGTATGTAACCAAAGTCCAAGAACAGCCTGAGTTGCTGTGTTTAAATGTCATATTTAACCAGCATGAGTGTATTGGTGTTACAAGATTTGCACTCCCAGGGCAACTGTTGCATCTTGTGTGAAGGATTTGGCATCCTGTTCCCAACTTCTGTTTTGTTGTTCTTGTAAACTGAAGTAAAAACAGAAATTAACGTAATGAACTCTGAAGATTGTGTTGAAGGATTGGCTATATGATGTCAGTCTCCTGTACTCCCATACCTATTGTAGGCCAGGATCTCTCCTCCCACACCTATTGTAGGCCAGGATCTCTCCTCCCACACCTATTGTAGGCCAGGATCTCTCCCCCCACACCTATTGTAGGCCAGGATCTCTCCTCCCACACCTATTGTAGGCCAGGATCTCTCCTCCCACACCTATTGTAGGCCAGGATCTCTCCCCCCACACCTATTGTAGGCCAGGATCTCTCCTCCCACACCTATTGTACCCTGATTGTAACTCAGGATCCCCCCCAAGTGATGTTGTGAGATGAACATCTGAAGGTCCAGCTCGTGTCCTGAAGGTGGAGCATATCGTGTGTTTAATGAATCGTGTCCAGTATGTTATTATGATTGTCCTCGCAGCGTGTGGTTACATTAATAGATGTGGACGTGTATTGAGTGAACTGCGGGAAGGCTGGCCCTTGTGACATCAGGTCTGTTCTACAGGACATTTAAACATGGAGATATGTTTTCGGCTGACTATTGTGGTGCTCGCTCCAACCTCTTAATGGACATTATAGTGGCAGGACCATGCGTCTGTCATTAGGAAAATATTCTAGTGGCCAATGTTGAAGCTAGGACAAGTGTCAAACAGACTTTCAGTTTCAGCACACTATATGAAAAAAACTTGCCTAATATAAATCTGGTTACCAAAATTGATCAGTACAGAGAATTATTTTTCTGTGAGCTAGGCTAATACAGATGACCCCTTTTACCATCATATCAAGTCATTTTTATCATACAATATATTATACCCCCATTTGAAGGGGCATAGGTGGTCTCAGGTGCAGAAACTGTTTAGAGTTATGTCCCTTTGCAGTACCAAGATCCGATTCACTCCATTTGCCTTATTCTTGGTATTTTGCTCATAGATTTCAAGAAAGTGGTAAATATTTTAACTGCTTTAGTCCAGGGTTTCCTAGTCCCACACTTGGCATGTACTTGACTCGCACAAGTCTCTGAGGCAATGATTATTAGTTTAAATCATAAGTTCTAGATTATGAATAATAAGAACACGTCCCTATAAGATACTGGAGCCCTTATACTGTCCACATATCTAGACTTGCCTGATAGGAGAATAGAATTACTGCACATCCATGGACCTTTCTTTCAGTAGAGCCTTGGAGCAAGGCTAGGCATGTACCAAAACTGGGGAGTGCTGTATGCAGTGAGTACACCAACATGCTTTCAGAGAAGTCCTCTAACTGCCCGTGTCTCTCATAACCTTTAGGCCTGCTTGTCTTCAGTATTTCCGTCCCTCTTGTGCTAAGTTGAGGTGTGTGGAGACGTTCCTAGTGTGATGGATGGATGAAACAGACCTGACTTGATCTGTAGGAGGTTCTAGGGGGGTATTGATAGATCCCGAAATACTGTCATGTTGTGTCGCAAGACATGGGGAAAAATATCATGCCCTTTGCAGTCGGGGACACTTGTCCTTGTATTTTGTTGTTCGTCATCACAGGGAACACTTGCAGGCGTGGTTACTTTCATATGACTTCAGCTGGGGTAGGTTTGTAACTGTCAAGTGCAAGATCTTTGGTCAAACAGATCCTCAGAACCAGCCATTTTTCTCTGTTTTATTGTGAAATGAAAGAGGTCATTCTGTATGTCAGTATCTTGGCATATTAAAGATTTGGTAGACTAACATCTAGTCTCTGAAATGAAAATATTTAAAAAAGACTTGTTAGATTATAGTTATAAAATATGATTAAAAAAAGTCAATAGGCTTTCTTCAATTCATAATTTTGATACTTCAGTAACCAAATATTATAGACTTGTATGGGCTGTATTGGATATATTTGTTTCAGGGTCTGTTGTCTGTATGACAGACTAAAGATTTAGGTGTTATGCCAGCATGTGTACAATTTATCAGCCCATTCCTAGTGTCCGCTATGTGATACTGTGAGTGTAATATAGCCTAATGTGGCATGGAAAGTTCACTCCCTCCATCATATTATGCGTCTGTTGACCTCGGTGTGGGTTCAGATCCCGGATTTACCCCAGTGATTCTTCATTGGTCTGTCTGCGGCAGGAGATGGTTGGGGGCTTTAGCAGGTGGTAAACCTCTACAAGACACATCACAGGCAGGTCGATTCATCACCACCAGAATATGCTGTATTCGCCATGTTAAGCACCCCTTACCAACATAGAGACCTATCTGTGAATGATCTTTATAACCACTTGTGTTAAGCCCCAAAGTTGAATTGACAGTCCATATTTTTCTGGCATATGCGGTACTGTAGTTGGGTGCATATTTTCTCACAGACATTGAGTTTGGATTTTCCCCCAAAGTGATCACTGAAAGCATAATGGCTTGGTTTTATTAAGCACCCACCTTTGTCAATTTTCTAAGTGCCTGGGGTGCTTATTGCAGCATATACTGAAACTGAAATACTGTCATGAAGCAGATTTTAAACAACCCACTCACTCCAGATATTTCAGACATGGCAGTATTTGTTTCTACATTTTCATAAGCCCACAAATATGCTGTGATTCCCCAAACCTGGAAAAGTATATATTTTTATGCATATAAACATCTTGTTATAGTGCTAGCCTACATCTAATCAAGAATTGTCACCTTACTCTTTCATGTGTATTTCATGAAAAACAATAATTACAAAGAATAACGTGTCCAATAACAGACCAAATTATATAATCTGTTTATATTTTTCAAGTATGGACGCTCTCCTTCCCCCAACCCTTCCACCTGTCTCCAACTAGGAGTACAGCTTCCAATATAGATTGGACATCTGCCAAAACAGGGTCTCATTTTCACCTCATTTCCAACGCAGTGGTCAGCTATTTATCACTCTGTCCATGCTTGACGTCTTCAACCCATGTGCTAATGTTTACTCACCCACTTGAGTGTTAATGGTATTTAACTGTGATATAACTAGCAGGCTTCATAATTATCACCTTTTAATGTGTTTGACTTTGTCGAAACAACAATATTCACCTTAGGGTCAGTCATTATTCATGTTAGTATAAATTGGCAGATAATGTTAAATGTGACTGCAAACTCCAACAGTATGATGAAAGTATCATTTGTTTAAGTCCCTGATATAGTGTCTCTTCATAAAACAAAACATCTTATCTAAATCAAACTTGTTTAAAACTGAAAACTGAGAAAATAATCATCTCAACATGTTCCGGAATAGGAAGTAAGCTTATAATATAAATTGTAATAAAGAAGTTGTTCATCCATAAATCTTATCCTTACTTAAAATAAATAGGGGAAAGCTAGTGAACGGATTCGAGTGTCTCGAATATATATTATATATATTTTCAAATGAATGAAATATTCAGGATTTCAATAGTGAAACTCCTGTTGCTATGGCTACTAAGATTGTACCTAACAGATTATTACAAATTTATATTTTATAATTAACATTCTTTTAACACAAGAAAATATGTGTATTACTGGTAAAATTGTCTCAATACCTGTTACATCCAGCACTACAAATTTGCTAATCTCTCACCTGAATCAACGTGCCGATTAAAATTCCTGATATCCTTCGTGAATAATTGAACTAAAATATGGTATTTATATCCCTACTTGCTCGTATAATCTACTGTGGTATTAACCCATAGTTGTCCCAGGTGCCACACACATCACATCACACTCACCACACAGAAATCCTACATTTGTATACGGTAGTTAAATCATTGAGATTTTCTTTATTTGTCAAATGGGAAACTTCTGTGATTTCATCCTAATTGCCAATGTTGTACCTATGAACACCTGAGGCACTTTACCTTTTCACAGGTGAGAATTGCTTCATGTCATGTCACTAAGCTCGGCTAAATATGGCTGTGTATTTCATTACTACACCACTAGGGCTCTCCAGGGATTTCACTCTTAATACAGTAGCTCCTTGTGGAAGAAGTCACCATACTTCATGGACCAGTAGTAAGGGGACTAGGCTTCCACAGGTATTTCGTATCAGCGGATTACCTCGCCGGTAATCAGTTTGTTTTGCCATTACTGTGTGATGTCATTGTACTAAAACAAACTTTACAGCAGGGATCATGTTTCAAACTTGGGTAATTATTTTGTTTGGCTGAATGCCAGACAGCCTCACCCAGCAATATGTGATTCAGATCAGAATATTTACAAAGTCAAGGGGAGACAACTGTTGTGAACCTTATTTCACAAGATGGTATTCTGTTCTGAAATGTTTTGGACTGTAATGGTTCAAGAAGTTTTCAAGTTGTCACTGATATCTGCTGTTTGTTAATGAAAATAAAGTAAGGCAAGGATTAGGAACTTGATCTTATGTTAAATTTTAATAGGAAAGATGTATTCAAGTTTAATTGAGCTGAACAAAACGGGTACATCCTTATGTAATGTTTCCGATACATTTAGTGCAAGGGTATTAAGTTCCCTAGTGATACTTGCATGAACAAATTAGATGAATCATTTTAAATTAGGCATTTGGAGAATAAAATGCTTATTTCTTGGTACAGTTAGGACACAACGAATTGATTGTGTTCGGTGTTTTCTCACTTCTTGTATTGGTATAATACTTACTGTCAGCTGACTGTAGTTGGCCAACACATGACCTCACTGATATGAACAAGTCCAACTCGTGGTTTTTCATGGTTGTTGAATTAGTTTTTAAAATTTACGAATTCTATATAATCATGTGAAAACACAAAATGAGGTATTGTAGACCTTGTTGCTGTGTAGGATCCGTGGTCTGATGCAAATGCTTCAGTAGAGATTTAGACTAACATCTTTCAAATGATTGAGCCTTGAAAATCTTGTGTCATACCATTATGGGCCAAACACATACCAACATTATTTGGATAGCGCACTATTAAATTACTGTTATCTAAATTTGTGATCACTTTTGAATTACCACACACCAGAGCCTCGAGAGTCATTAAGAATTAAAATATCTCCTCCCGAAATGGCATCTTCGTCTTCTCCGACTTGCATCTATTAAATTTGATCTTCTAAATTACTTTGCCTAAAAATATAGACAATGTATAATTTAGCTAAGAACAATAACAGCTTATCTTGCTCGGTGAATAATTCACGTTTGTGCTGTTCAAATGTCAGCCAGGACTTCAAAGCCGAAGAGCAATTTCTCGTGAAGGTCACAAGGTCGCAGTGTGTTCAGCAGGTCCATGTGACATTTGTAATGAATGTGACAACGCAGTATCGTGGTTGTCCTGGGCTTTAAACACTCCACTGGAGGAAGGATAACACAATTACTCATCTCTGATCAAGTTTCACATTTAATTTAATGTATTCTGAGAGGACACATCGTAAGCAGCCTTGCAGAGTTTTGGGTGTCCAATGTCCCCATGCTGCTGGTGTCAAGTGGTGATGATCCTCGCAGGATGTATACTTCACCGATGACTGCCGTCATTGATTTTGTCCTCTTCGTCTTTTATTTGATCATTTGAAGTTTTTTTTGTGGTTTTCAAACATTTAAAATATTTTGAAAAAACTTGTTAGTTTAAGCCACCTATTCACAAAGTTACTTTAGCTATAGTGAGTGAGCGAGTGAGTATGGTTTTACGCCGCTTTTAGCAATATTCCAGCAATTTCACGGCGGGGAACACCAGAAATGGACTTCACATATTGTACCCATGTCGGGAATCAAACCCGGATCTTCGGCATGACAAGCGAACGCTTTAACCACTAGGCTACCCGACCACCCCTCTTTAGCTATAGTGTTTAGGGGTTCGGTCATCATTACCCTCAGATAACTATGTGAAATGGCCCCCAGGTTTTGTTTTTCATCCTATTCCAATACTTCTGCCCCACCCCTGTGAAGATCTGGGTTAGAATCGATCTTCAGCAACCATGCTTGGGATCAGAGGGATATCAATTGTGTATTATTTACAGACCACCATCAAAAAGCTGGAATATTGGTGCGTGCAGCATTAACAAACCAAACTCAGACATCTGATAGTTGTTGGGCTAAGATACCTTCAAAGAACAAGGTATATGTGGGGTAGCTTCATGGTTAATGCACTGGCTTGTGACACCAAAGGCCTGGGTTCAATTCCCCCATGTGTGAAGCCATTACTGGTGCCCCCTTATCTGGAATATTGTTACAATCGGTAACAATAAGAACAGGGCTCTGGCTGTTAAATACGTCTTGTGGTAAATGGTAGACTTTTAACCAATAGAAATGATTTTGGTCATATTGGATCATGCAGTGTTGAAAGGTAATTATAAAACTTGTTCAATCGTTACTTTATCTTTTCAGACAGTTAACAAACAAAAATACAAATTCTGTGAATTTCATTAAATGTTTATTCAGTGTTTATGCAACAAATTGTATGGAATGAGTCTATTGTTAAAATAAAAGCTTAATCTTTTCTTCTGTAATTGATGCTCTGAGTAATTTGTGTAAAAATGTTTTGTTCATTTCCTGGTATGAATTATTTATCGGGGTCAAAGTGCAGTTGTCACATAACTGTGTTTTTTCTCGGTTGTACAAAGCCTAATCTATCACAAGCTAGTGCTTCATGACACACGTGAGCCGATGTGACCTGACTCACGCGAAACAAGATGTATCCTTATTTGTTTATTTTTGACATTTAGATCCTTGGGATTTTGCCCAAATAACCATGAAATTGCTAGACTTGATTGAATTTGTAAAATAGAAACAGCCGCGTTATGTTGTCACTTCATCTGCAACAGTTGGTTTGTGTGCTCCAGTTGATGTATTGTCAGCATATAACCTGCTGTACTCACTCTCTCAATAACCAGTGGTTGGACCAGTGGTCTATGGCACAGTAAATCACTATTCTGCAATGTAATCGTTTAAGACCGGCAAACACTTTTGTTTTTTATTCCACATTATGTTGTTCAAACTGAAGTAGATCAGCTTGCTAGCTCATCTCACTCACGCCTCACTCACTCACAGGGGTAGCCTAGTTGTTACAGCGTTTCCCAGTCGTGCCGAAAACCTGGGTTTGAATCCCCACATTGGTACAATGTGTGGAGACCATTTCTGGTGTCTCCCGCCATGATATTGCTGGAATATTGCTAAAAGCAGTGTAAAACCTCACTCACTCACTCACTCACTCACTCACTCACTCACACTCACTCACTCACTCACTCACTCACTCACTCACTCACTCACTCACTCACTCTCTCTCTCTCTCTCTCTCTCTCTCTCTCTCTCTCTCTCTCTCTCTCTCTCTCTCTCTCTCTCTCTCTCTCTCTCTCTCTCTCTCTCACTCACTCACTCACTCACTCACTCACTCACTCACTAGGGCAGGACATGCACACCTGGTGTCATCACTGATTTTCACTGATTCATTCATATAACTTACCACTATTTTGCCTTTTACAATCAGTGTAATCTGTATTGGCAGATAAGAGGCAGGTTATTCTCGGGCATTGCCCTGTTGTATTTGTTAATTTGGATTTCTATGTGACTAGAAACTGGCGTACAGTCTACCTCTCTCAGCAGCCACATGACTGATTCCACAATGTCAGTCTCTCTGTTGAAGTCGGGCCAACTCTTTGATGGCCCCATTGAATACACCAAGAAATGATATTAAGTGGCATGAATGTGGAGGATTTGTTCAATATTGAGGATTAGACACGGGTGTCGGAGGTGCACGAGATAAATGGGCTGTCCATGAATGTATGACATGTAATTATGAGCAACACAGTGTATACAGACCCATAGAACTCCCTGAGTGTGTTGTGTAGAAATGGGATCAGCGGCATATCATGTCCAATGATGATAGCCAGAGGTGACCTCAACTCTGTGTCTGTATGTTGTTATTTTGTGTGAATATATGAATATATGATTGAACTCGATCCATTAGTCATAAACTGTTTGTCTGCATTCACCATTGTCAAGCTGTTTGTCTTGTTTTCAAGTCAGGGGGCACGGGTGGCCCAGTCGTCTAAGGCGCAGCGATTCGCTGTGCTGGGTTGCGTCCCTTGGGCACGCCAGAAACCTATTGTGGGTTCGAATCCTGGTTCGCCCCGATTATGTTTCTAGGTTTGTCAGCACCATACCTGTGCTCGTGGGTTTCACCGAAGTGGTAAATGTCTGGGACCTGCATCACTTCTGGCTTTCCTCCCACTTTAAGCTGACACGCTGTGATATAACTGGAATACTGTTAAAAGCGGTGTTATGCCCAACTCACTCACTCACTCACTCACTGTTTTCAAGTCTCAAATCAAAGGTATTTTCCTCACTTATATTTTCACATTATATTTCTTTCACACTTGAGCAATTTGCTATTGTACAGTTTCTTTGGGTGCTATTTTTTCTTTTGATTCTATGGCAAAGTCGGTCCCCAGTAACAGATGATTGTTGTGTGACCCCACAAAGTCGGTCCCCAGTAACAGATGCTTGTTGTGTGACCCAAAATAGTTTGTCCCCAGTAACAGATGCTTGTTTAGTGATCCCACAAAGTTGGTCCCCAGTAACAGATGCTTGTTGAGTGATCCCACAAAGTCGGTCCCCAGTAACAGATGCTTGTTGAGTGATCCCACAAAGTTGGTCCCCAGTAACAGATGCTTGTTGAGTGATCCCACAAAGTTGGTCCCCAGTAACAGGTGCTTGTTGAGTGATCCCACAAAGTCGGTCCCCAGTAACAGGTGCTTGTTGAGTGATCCCACAAAGTTGGTCCCCAGTAACAGGTGCTTGTTGAGTGATCCCACAAAGTCGGTCCCCAGTAACAGGTGCTTGTTGAGTGATCCCACAAAGTTGGTCCCCAGTAACAGATGCTTGTTGAGTGATCCCACAAAGTTGGTCCCCAGTAACAGGTGCTTGTTGAGTGATCCCACAAAGTTGGTCCCCAGTAACAGGTGCTTGTTGAGTGATCCCACAAAGTTGGTCCCCAGTAACAGGTGCTTGTTGAGTGATCCCACAAAGTTGGTCCCCAGTAACAGGTGCTTGTTGAGTGATCCCACAAAGTTGGTCCCCAGTAACAGGTGCTTGTTGTGTGATCCCACAAAGTTGGTCCCCAGTAACAGGTGCTTGTTGTGTGATCCCACAAAGTTGGTCCCAGTAACAGGTGCTTGTTGAGTGATCCCATAAAGTTGGTCCCCAGTAACATGTGTAAACCCATGTTGCAGACGTCTGGGACAGCATGTGTTGATTGGGGCATAAACCATGTATCATGGAGCAGATGTCACAGAACGGTATACATCTGTTTTGTGAACGAATACCCAAAATCGCAGAATAACTCATTTAGATGGGGCCATGCACAAAATATACTTGACAACATTTTGTACTTAACAGAATTTAGCAGACGTCAGAGAACAGCTTGTTTTGGGCTGTGGGGCCAGTCTTTTGTTGCCGTGGGACGTGCCCGCTGATTGAAGGACATTAGATAGAAGGTCCTAGTGGAGGATTAACACTGTGACAATGCGGAAGTACAGCCCGCCACAGCCTACAAGGAATGTGTTCACAATGACAAATCTGAAAAACTTCCAATTTGCACTCACTAAGCCTTTTCATTTTTTTATTTCTCCATCAAAGTGGAATTAATTATTTATTTATGAGATGGAGAGTATGTATTTATTTTCTGTCCACATTGTTGGTTTTGTTGGGGATAATGATCCATATTTGATTTATTGATATTGTAAATGTTCGGCAGTGGCCAGAGCCCACGTTTGCTGTACTACACAATTGACCTGTGTACATTGCAATGAATATTTCAGCAGTATCTCTGCAGGAGTGTTTGGTCGTATCATACAGGTCCTTGCTGCATAAATGTCAAAAGTTCACACAGCTGAAAACGCATGTTTGCACCAGTATTTGATAAAGGCATATCGTTCAGGAGAATTTGGTGATAAGGTCAATTTCGTGAGAATGGAATATTTCTCAATTGCAGGTTTTTCATATGATTTTTTAATACATGTGGGAAAACAAATTCACAAACAAATATCATCCAATACTCCCAGCATTAGCTTCACTAGTCTGGCATACAGACCCCAAAACAAAAATCTCCAATATGGCCCATGCAAGTCTATAATATTTGGCAAGTCTAGATTACTGCAGTACTTACTGTCTGAAAATGAAGAAAATATCTGGGCTCCTTTTTATTATATTTTATAACTATAATTTGAGCTGTATTTTTTTCTGTAAAGTATGTTCATTTCACCTGAAACAAGATTAATAAAAAAGTTCACAAAATGTCTCGACAGATGTGTGTGTTGTTTCCTCACCTGATAAAGAACTGGCCATTAATTAAACACATAAATGAGTGGGTGGGTGGGTCACAAGTTTGGGAGGGTCAGGAAAGAAATATCTGGAAAATGTTGATAATATATACTACTGAAAAGAAATTAAGGACCACTCAATTCTTTCACATGATTACATGTATTGTTAATCTGTCTGTCATGAAAGATTAACTATGGTCATATGAAAAAAATCGGGTTTTCTTTAACTTCTTTTGAGTAGTATACTTGTATGAGTGATATTCATGATGGCCTTAACATTTAATGGCATATTGGGGAGGTCCTAAAAAATATGGAAATTGACCATTTTGGAGATGGTCTAAATTCTGCCAACAAGGGGAGCTAATGATTTCTCAAATGACTCCGACAAAAAGTCAGTATTCTAGATCTGGTGAATTCCAAGCAATCTCCATTGATGTACCAGTATTTAAATTTTGAAAAACAATTTGTGCACAAAAATAATGTAATTCAGTTTTGGGTTCATGTCAGAAAATGGTGGATGACTTAAACGTATTAAAACAGCCAGGAAAGGAAATTTGAGGGGGAAAAATTGGTGAAAAAAAATATTAGTCTCTGTGAAAACTGATCTTTGACTGAGTGCTTTGACAGGTCATTGAATGGATTAATTTAGAGCATGTCAGAAAAGTTGCCATGCCAGTGAAGTTTGTTCTTTGATCTTGAACGAATAATATAAAAACAATCATCAGATTCTTATTTAAGCAATTCCCCTAAGGAAGACGAGTCACATGGATTTTGTCAGAGGTATAATTACCTGCGTCATATGATCCCTTCAGACAGGTAAACGCGCTGAAGGCTGATTAAAGCAATCACATCCAGCGAACATAATCTCCATGATGAAGATGAAGACTGATGATGACTGGCCATGTCTCAGTAATACCTGCGTTCTACCTGGGGGTTGTTACAGCTCATCACTGGGGTATTGTCGTGTATATACTTCACTCACAGATTCGACATGGTCTTTCACTCCCAGATCCACCCTGATTATAGTTTCATGTCTGTCAGCGCCAGACAGAAAGTAAATGTCTGCAACTGAAAAACTGTTAAAATCTTTGCAAGTCACTCACTCACTCGTCTTCACTAGGCGAGAACGGGCATCAGCAGTGTCCACGTCCATGATAGTGTTGCTATGGTGCTTAAAGTGGAGTAAAACTCGTGAAGATCCAGGTATAGAATAGGTCTTCAGCAACCATGCTTGCCTATTGGGTGGTCAGGCTCGCTGACTCGGTTGATGCATGTTATATCCCAATTGCGTAAATCAATGATCATGATGTCAATCACTGGATTGTCTGGTCCAGACTCAGTTATTGACAGACTGACGTCATATAGCTGGAATATTGTTGAGTGCGGTGTTAAACAACAAAAAAGCAAGCAAGTAAAGTGGAGTAAAATCCCTCACTCACTCACTCACTTACTCACTCACTCACTCACTCACTCACTCCTATTCATTATGAGAAAATAAACTCAGCAGTGTTACCTGCCATGATGTTGCTGCAGTAATCCTTAAAATGTCATAAAATCATTCACTCACTTACCCTCTTAAGACGTTAAGGATCACCTGGTTCTTTCATATTACTATAGTTGATCTTACACTTTGTAATATTTAAGAATCAGGTGGTAGGCCCTTAACTTCTTTTGAGTAGTATATATATATATAAATATATATAGATTATAGTATTATATTTATAATAGTTTATTATTAGTAATATTTATGCTCAACTATCACATTATTTCTGTCTGTTTTGCTTATTAACCTACTTCCCTAAAATATCTCACTCCTTTTTAAACTCATTTTTTATATTCTATTTTCTTTGAGTGTTATTTTTAGACCTTGTTCAAGGAAAAACATTGGTTAAGTATTGTATGCAACTATTTCTACATGGTATGGAGTATTAATAGAAAATAACATTGACATGCAAATACACTGGGTAGAAACAACATTCTGGTGTATTGTTTCATGTAATTGTTAGCTGGAGCTTTGTTTAAGATCTTCCTATGTTAGTTTTGTTAAATTGGTCTTGAGAAACATTAATTTTTCTGAGCAGTGAATTCTTTTAATTAAATTTACTTTATGGCAGATAGATTAAGACAACCTCCATTGCCCCAGTTTGACGTTTTGTTGTGTCAACTTGCTCTAATCAATGACAAACAGGGAAGAGAGTGGAAACAACCACCAATGTCATCTGTGCAGCTGACGATCAAATTTTCAATATGATATGAGGAGAAATTCCTTTATTGACAAAACAATATTTATTTCCTTGTTCTGTGAATGGCCCAATGCTGTGAGATGCCCCTAGATGCCCCCGTATTGACGGCAGACATCAGATCATGCTGCGTCAAATATTTGCTGGCTTGTTAGGTGTGACAGGCAGACAGGATGGAGGAAGATGTTGGTCCAGAGGCAGATACCTAGGCCGAGCTGGAGCAAATGTTGTACATGCCTAGGGACACATGGTGTGGCTGGAGTAGGTTGGAGCTCCAGGTGTTGAAGCAGATCAGAAATAGTTGTCCTCCAAATAGCACATGTTGTGGTGTCTGTACTGACATAACAACTTCAGGATGAATGAGAGCAGAGGGTGGTACTGAAGTCATGCTTGACTATTCTTTCAGCAGAGAAAAATAGGGAACATATTTCATTTTGAATCAAAGAAAAACATATGTTTCATAAGTAGGAAACACAATTTATTGTTTTGTTTGACAGATGAATGAATAGAGCCTTAAGTTTCATAAGATTTTTATTTTAAAAATGCAGTGTTTGCAATTTTTTACATTTGCATATGTTTTTGTAAAATGTTGGTTTCAAGATTATTTGTTAACATAACCAGCAAGGTTGACATTCCCATCAAATCTGCCTAAGTCTCAGTGAAGACAAATAATCAACTTGGATTGTCCTCATTTATTTAAAGGAAAAGTGTCAAATGCATGGAAAAATGAACGAACTAATAAAACGTGACCAGGCTGCATGCACAGGCTCTAGTTCATGGAGTGTAGGAATGTATCAGTTTGTGGAAGGAAGGAGAGATGGATGAAGTTCTGAATGAGTGAAAGAAAGAATAATGATCATGAGGGTGAGGGGCTGCTTGTGTTGGTAATTGGCTTTATCACTCAAGGACATCGAGGCAATTTATTTCCATCAATATGTAATTAACCAGACAATGGGAAAGAGGTGGAGTTTTCTTGAGTGATTACTGCTAAAGAAACGGCCCCATTAACATGCAGTAGGTTTGTTGTGCTTGACCCTGCCTGGTGCTCATTGGTTCACATTGTCAACTTAACCACACCAATACATAGCTGTACGAAAATAAATTCAAAATGATCAACTAAAGAGCAGATGTAGACAGCCTCATGGGATATGTGGGTCAATATATATATATATATATATTCAAAAATATTCAAATTTTTCTTATGTATAAATATATTTATATAGTATTATATACAGATAAATATAGTTATATATACAAAAATGAGGCAAATGTTCACTTGGTGTACATGTAATATATAATAAAATAATAAAGTCCACTTTAGTCCAACATCTTCTTTATATCAGTTTCAGACATAGTACTTTCACTTTTACTTTTCAAATATTAGTTATATATATATAAAATTACATAGTTATATATATTTATTTTTTTACCCCCTGTATACCTGGATGTCATTTTGCAGTTGGAGGAAACTATATTCTTTTTTTTTATCTGAGTGATTTCATGCAGTAAGATTGATGGTTATTTTAGTGTTGTCATTGTGTGAACAGACAAGGTAATATTTGGCCTAAACGAGCGTGCCCCGTGCCCTCAGTTGTCCAGTGTAGCATATGTGTTGATTAATCAATACCTATTGTGTGTCATCTGAATGGGTTGTAGGTGGTTTGTTGAGACGCTATACCTACTGGTCAGTCCCTTGGTCAGTCCCTTGGTCAGTCCCTTGGTCAGGCCAGTGGTCACCTGCCTGCTATCTGGTCCATCATACCTTGCAGGTACGCCCTCCAGCCATTGGTGTATTTGAATAACAAAGGCCAATGGCTTTGTGCCAGTGGTGTCTCCAGTGAGGCAGGCTGTGTGTGACACGCTCCCTGTGACCCGGTTCTGGCTGTGTTCACCAGACCACTCACATCAAGGAAGCCATCTTGTCCCACTCTCTCTATCTCTCACCTGTACCACCACACCTGGACTTACCTTAACGACATCCTACTCACCTGTGGCAGAGGGAGCCTTCGTGTGAGGATATCCCCATATTATCGTGCTTCATGATTGGCTGATTGGACAAACAGTGTAGGAGTGACACGGAGTCGCATTTGTGGAATTCTTCTGGGTACTAGATGTGTGAATCATGTCCTCCTGTCCGTGGAGTGTGGTAGCATGGAGCACAAGGAGAAACAGTATGTCGGGTATTACAGTGCTGAGGAAGACTGGGATGTACACACACTGGAACTAGTCAACTCTCACCTGGAGCAATACCTCAGAATGGTAGGTGTTTCATCTGGGACGCTCCAGCATACTTACATACCGGCCTCACTGGCCTGTAGATCACAGCCTTGTACAGCTTTGACATCTTGTATCTTACTGCTAGTGGATGTTATAGTGGGTAATACTATTTCATACCTGTTTTCAGAGGGTTTTTTGTTGGGTTGTATAAGTATTTGATACAGTGTTGATATTACTGGGACACAGTACCATTTATGACTGTGTTTATATTACCAGGGTATGACAGTATTTGATACAGTGTTGATATATTACCAGGGTATTTAGTACAGTGTTGATATAACCAGGTATGACAGTATTTGGCACAGTGTTGATATTACCAGGGTATAACTGTATTTGATACAGTGTTGATATTACCAGGGTATGACTGTATTTGATACAGTGTTGATATTACCAGTGTATAACTGTATTTGATACAGTGTTGATATTACCAGGGTATAACTGTATTTGACACAGTGTTGATATTACCAGGGTATGACTGTATTTGATACAGTGTTGATATTACCAGTGTATAACTGTATTTGATACAGTGTTGATATTACCAGGGTATAACTGTATTTGATACAGTGTTGATATTACCAGGGTATAACTGTATTTGGCACAGTGTTGATATAACCAGGGTATAACTGTATTTGATACAGTGTTGATATTACCAGGGTATAACTGTATTTGACACAGTGTTGATATTACCAGGGTATGACTGTATTTGATACAGTGTTGATATTACCAGGGTATAACAGTATTTGATACAGTGTTGATATAACCAGGGTATAACTGTATTTGATACAGTGTTGATATTACCAGGGTATAACTGTATTTGGCACAGTGTTGATATTACCAGGGTATAACAGTATTTGATACAGTGTTGATATTACCAGGGTATGACAGTATTTGATACAGTGTTGATATTACCAGGGTATGACAATATTTGACACAGTGTTGATATTACCAGGGTATAACTGTATTTGATACAGTGTTGATATTACCAGGGTATAACTGTATTTGATACAGTGTTGATATTACCAGGGTATAACTGTATTTGACACAGTGTTGATATTACCAGGGTATAACTGTATTTGATACAGTGTTGATATTACCAGGGTATAACTGTATTTGATACAGTGTTGATATTACCAGGTATGACAGTATTTGATACAGTGTTGATATAACCAGGGTATGACAGTATTTGATACAGTGTTGATATTACCAGGGTATAACTGTATTTGATACAGTGTTGATATTACCAGGGTATAACTGTATTTGATACAGTGTTGATATTACCAGGGTATAACTGTATTTGATACAGTGTTGATATTACCAGGGTATAACAGTATTTGATACAGTGTTGATATTACCAGGGTATGACAGTATTTGATACAGTGTTGATATTACCAGGGTATGACAATATTTGACACAGTGTTGATATTACCAGGGTATAACTGTATTTGATACAGTGTTGATATTACCAGGGTATAACAGTATTTGACACAGTGTTGATATTACCAGGGTATAACTGTGTTTGATACAGTGTTGATATTACCAGTGTATAACTGTATTTGATACAGTGTTGATATTACCAGGGTATAACTGTATTTGATACAGTGTTGATATTACCAGGGTATGACTGTATTTGGCACAGTGTTGATATAACCAGGGTATAACTGTATTTGATACAGTGTTGATATTACCAGGGTATAACTGTATTCGGCACAGTGTTGATATTACCAGGGTATGACAGTATTTGATACAGTGTTGATATTACCAGGGTATAACTGTATTTGATACAGTGTTGATATTACCAGGGTATAACTGTATTTGATACAGTGTTGATATAACCAGGGTATGACAGTATTTGATACAGTGTTGATATTACCAGGGTATAACTGTATTTGATACAGTGTTGATATTACCAGGTATGACAGTATTTGATACAGTGTTGATATAACCAGGGTATAACTGTATTTGGCACAGTGTTGATATTACCAGGGTATAACAGTATTTGATACAGTGTTGATATTACCAGGGTATAACAGTATTTGATACAGTGTTGATATAACCAGGGTATAACTGTATTTGGCACAGTGTTGATATTACCAGGGTATAACAGTATTTGATACAGTGTTGATATTACCAGGTATGACAGTATTTGATACAGTGTTGATATTACCAGGGTATAACTGTATTTGGCACAGTGTTGATATTACCAGGGTATAACTGTATTTGATACAGTGTTGATATTACCAGGGTATGACAGTATTTGATACAGTGTTGATATTACCAGGGTATGACAGTATTTGGCACAGTGTTGATATTACCAGGGTATGACAGTATTTGATAGTGTTGATATAACCAGGGTATGACAATATTTGACACAGTGTTGATATTACCAGGTATGACAGTATTTGGTAGAGTATGAATATAAACATGATACATGTATTTTTCGCAGTGACAGTGTTACAAAGGTATGAATGATCAGTTTCAACCTGTGTTATACCCAAATATATCTTCAGTGTAGGTTTTACTTGTGTAATATAATCATGATAAGGCAAACAAATCATCTATCAGAGAAGCTAGTCCAGAGCTTTAGGTCAAGTGCCTAGTTTCAGTGTCAGCTAATACGACTTTGATCAGCTTACCACTACAGCTGGCTGCTGATTATTATTGCATTATGTTCACTGTTTATTCTTACATTCTATGCTTTACGACTCCCCATTGATTACATATTAATCATTTCCTACAAAGCCATCAAAGGCAGTGTTGACTAGCTAATGATGGAATTCATCAAGTATGGAGACTACCATTACAGTTCATATAGTTTCTCTGTGTTGTAGATTGATAGGCAATCATGTAGAAACTGAAAACACAGTTGAACAGTGTCACACCTGTTGCAGGTTTCTTAACCCCACTGATACCTGTAATTATCTCACGTTGTGTAAGAGATCAAACTAGTAGAGAAACAAACACACTTTTTTATATTTATTCATCTCATTTATTTATTTCAAACTGCATATTTGTCAACTGTGAAGATTTGGGGTAGAATAGGTCTTCAGTAACCCATGCTTGCCGTAAAAGGCGACTCTGCTTGTCGTAACCGGCATCGGGTGACTAATGGTTGATGCATTGGGTAACTAATGGGATCGGGTGGTCAGGCTTACTGACTTGGTTGATACATGTCATCGATGCTCGGGATGTCAATCACTGGTTTTACAGACTGCCGTCATATAGCTGGAATAAACCTTCTCACTGGGGCTCCTTTGCAATATAAAGTAGTCGCTTGTTTTTATCAACATTATTTTTTAAAGACTAAGCGTTAGTCTAACTCTGTCGTGTTTGTGGTCGGAACTGGTGAAATAGAATCTTGCAATTATATGCTTACATGTCCTGAATCCCCATTCAGTCTGACTTTAAATATGTGGTTAACATTATCATGATATCTCCTACTAAGTCCTTACGGGGGCACGGGTGGCCCAGTCGTCTAAGGCGCTGTGATTCGCTGTGCAGAGTAGCGTCCTTTGGGAACACCAGAAACCTATGGTTGTGGGTTTGAATCCCGGTTCACCCCGATTATGTTTCTAGGTTTGTCAGCACCATACCCATGCTTGTGGGTTTCACCAAAGTGGTAAACGTCTGAGACCTGCATCACTTCAGGTTTTCCACCCACATTACCCTGACACGCCGCTATATAACTGGAATACTGTTAAAAGCGGCTTTAAACCCAACTCACTCACTAACTCCTTACAGTATTTGGTGTGTGTCTGATTTTTCATTTGATGCAGTCAGTATTGGCGATATCTCATGATATAAGTTTGTTGACATTGCACTGATGTTAGCTTTTCATCGGTCATGAATATCCACAGTCACCTCATTTAGTGTAGGAACATGTGATATTCTTCCTATCTGACGATAATACAGACATTCGTTGTGGTCGTGTCATAGGTTGTCATTAAATTATCAATACAAGGAGGAAGTCAAATTATTTGAATTATTAATTTTCCATTGTGCAGAATTATCCCTACCTGAGAGGACAGCTTGACATAACACCTGTAATTAGCACAGGTGTTTTCCACAGGTAAAACCCTACCTATACAACAATACTGTTGGAATACTGTTGGAGGCAGATGCTCATTAACTCAATCTGACACTACAGCAGATGCTGATAAGATTGAACTTGATCTTTGAAAAAAGACATTATCATCAAAATGTTACAGCGCAGTTTTGCTTGACGACATAAAGATCTAAACCGAAACGTTGCTATTACAGTATCTTAAAGAAGTTGTCCATGAATTGTGGCTAATGTTAATATTGCTGGTAAAAATAGTTTTAAGAAAACAAATTAAGTCTAGACTTCCCTGATTAGTGATGCAGGATGTGTGACATTCGATCACGAAATAGAAGATTTGTCAGGGTAACTTCAAGTGATGCCAGGCAGATAATACAGTCACTAACTCGGCCACATTTGTTCATCAGCATGTATCTACGGTAACAGAGCACCGCATTGTGTCCGATATCAACACCAAGAGCAAACTGTTCCTTAAACTGATACAGTTGGACAAACTGTCAATTTATTTCCAAAATAACATGTTCACTTCTCGAGAGCCTGACATATATCTTCAGTTATCAAGTAAAATTAATTAATGGAATATCATTTTAGGTAATGGATAATGTTAGTCTCTGTTTTGTGGTTATTAGTGATGAAGTACTCTGTGTAGCATAGCTTCAGTGACAAGGGTCTGTGGTGGTTACTTGTGTATGTAGGAATGTATGTGACACCACTGTAGATTGATATGTGATGAGTCAGAGAAAATAACAGTGCAGGCTGCCAGGGTGGTGGTTACAGTGGCTATGACATCTGAACACAGTGACAGGTGTACGTCGGCAGGTGCCCTGTGTGTATGTCAGCAGGTGCCCTGTGTGTATGTCAGCAGGTGTCATGTGTGTATGTCAGCAGGTGCCCTGTGTGTATGTCAGCAAGTGCCCTGTGTGTATGTCAGCAGGTGCCCTATGTGTATGTCAGCAGGTGCCCTGTGTGTATGTCAGCAGGTGCCCTGTGTGTATGTCAGCAGGTGTCATGTGTGTATGTCAGCAAGTGCCCTGTGTGTATGTCAGCAAGTGCCCTGTGTGTATGTCAGCAGGTGCCCTGTGTGTATGTCAGCAGGTGCCCTGTGTGTATGTCAGCAGGTGCCCTGTGTGTATGTCAGCAGGTGCCCTGTGTGTATGTCAGCAAGTGCCCTGTGTGTATGTCAGCAAGTGCCCTGTGTGTATGTCAGCAGGTGCCCTGTGTGTATGTCAGCAGGTGTCATGTGTGTATGTCAGCAGGTGCCCTGTGTGTATGTCAACAGATGCCCTGTGTGTCTGTCTGGTGCCCTGTTTGTCAGTCTGGTGCCCCATTTGTATGTCAAGTGCCCCGTGTGTATGTCAGGTGCCCCGTGTGTATGTCAGTGCCCCGTTTGTCTGTCTGGTGCCCCATTTGTATGTCAGGTGCCCCGTGTGTATGTCAAGTGCCCCGTGTGTATGTCAGGTGCCCCGTGTGTATGTCAAGTGCCCCATGTGTATGTCAAGTGCCCCGTGTGTATGTCAGGTGCCCCGTGTGTATGTCAGGTGCCCCGTGTGTATGTCAGGTGCCCCTTGTGTATGTCAAGTGCCCCATGTGTATGTCAAGTGCTCCGTGTGTATGTCAGGTGCCCCGTGTGTATGTCAGGTGCCCCGTGTGTATGTCAGGTGCCCCGTGTGTATGTCAAGTGCCCCGTGTGTATGTCAGGTGCCCCGTGTGGCTGTCAACAGGTTCCTGCTGTATGTCATATATACAAGCACATATGACATGGGGGACATGTAGATGAATATTGCATCCATCAAATGTGGAATAACATTCTTCCATTACATAAATTGCTGAAATTGATTCTCTGGTTTGAAGGGGCTTGGTTGGGGATGTAGGTAGTGTTAGCCTGAAGTTGGTCCAGGTTTGATCCCCAATGTGGGTGCATGTATCTGGAAAGCTGTTGTAGTTGTGTAGGATTCTGTTCATTGATTTAGTAATAAGGTTTTATGGGTACTGTGTGGTCAAGTGACAATAGGTCATGACTAATCTCCTGCACCCACTGGTTGTGAAATAACTTCCTTTGTTGTGACAGAACCACATAATCAATACTTGATATGATCTGCGACAAGGCTAGTCATGAAGTCAGGTGATAGCTACAAGGTGTCAACAGTTATCCTTCTTCCCCGTAACTACTTCCTAATCATTTAATTTCATTTAGTTTCAGATTCAGAGTTTAATAGATATATCACACTGTCAGGGGTAAGAAAATATATCAGACAGTCAGGATCTATATAATATTTCCCACAGTCCACATGTATAGGATATATCGCTATCATCTCGTATCACACAGTCAGGATGTACAAGATATATCACAGTCAGCATGTATAGGATATATCGCTATCATCTCGTATCACACAGTCAGGATGTACTAGATATATATCACAGTCAGCCTGTATAGGATATATGACCATCATCTTGTATCACACAGTCAGGATATACAACATATATCACAGTCAGCATGTATAGGATATATTGCTATCATCACACAGTCAGCTTTAGCCTTGCTCCAAGTCTATACAAAATGATAAGTCCATACGTATATAGTAATTCTATCCTTCTAAGATGCAAGTCTTGATAAGCAAACACCACTCTTTTATAAGCACAACTTGTTCTTATTTTTTATATAATCTACAAATTATTGAAACTAATAATTATTGCCTTAGAGACTTATGCAAGTCTAAGTCAGCATGTGTAAGATATTTAACTCAGATAAACACTCCCTCTCTCACTATAATCACCAAGTGTTCCAATACTTTTTAATAGGGATAAACTTTACAAAGGATAAGTAAATGTGTCTGATATTTGAACAACGGAGGGAGATAAGTGACATGCATGGACATTCCTCTACAGAGCAAACACACACGGCCTGTATAAGACTGCAGGGCTTCTGCCTGTGTTGCAGGGCTGGTAGTGAGAGATGCTACAACCTCCAGGGTAATTAGTCCGCAGGCGTTACACAATGTGCATGTGTTTCAAAGGTTACCTACATTAGGTGACGTGACATTGAAACTTTTGCCACGATTTACCTAATGGGCTTTTCATGTTTGATTATATGGTCTCTATTCATTTTCCTTGTACGACTTTCAGTTGATGACATATTACATGCCTATTCCTGATGTTGATTTATTTGGTTGTAGTAATGGGTCAGTAATTAGCTCACGTCTACATTATAAAGCTTGGGTAGCAGTCTCCACAATAGTACATATTTGTATTTATTTGATTACTTGTCAAGGTTGGATTGAGCGAGTATGGTTTTATGCCATTTTTAGCAATATTCCAGCAATATCACAGCTAGGAAAACAAAAAATGGTCTTCATGCGTTGTACCTATGTGGGAAATCAAACCCTGGTCTTCAGTGTGATGAGCAAACGCTGTCACCACTAGTGTACCCTTCCACAAGGTTGCTTTATGTAGTGTTGTGTTTTCCCTTTGTGGAGGTATTCTGTGTAGTACAGACATGTTTTGTTGGGTTTGTTGTTGTTTTTTTGGTGTTTTTTTATAGTTTTTTTGGGAGGGGGGCCATTAGTGAGGTTACTAACTGCATCAGGCTATTGTGAATCTAAATGTCATAACTGTAATTTTCTTTTTAAAATAAAGTGTTCAAATTTGGACGGTTGGTGGTTTGAAGTCGCAGATATATCTGCAACCTCGCGTACAAAGAGACTTGTGGTTTTATAGTTACGCCATAATCAGATTCAATGACAAGTCCCTGATGCTGGAAACAGGATAACCCGGTCTCCGCCACACAAAAGGTGTTCGTTTTGTCTGAATTCAAACGTGTTATGGAGCACTCGGTTGCCTCAACATGACTGAGTGAGTCTTTCTTATCTCGGTGCAGGACAACGCCAGCCCATTGACACAGAAATGCTCCCCAGGAATTCCATCCCTGACCTGCCTCTACTGAATCAGATCCTGAAGGAGTTTCTATGCAAGGCCCTTCTTGCTCCCTCAGAACAACACGTCACGAAGGTGGTTTCTGTTAAACCCCTTGGTGGCTTAAAATCAAATCGCTGTGAAAAGGAGTGTTTGAGAACATGAGAATATGTGATGGTGAAGGGGATTACATATACGGATACCCTTGCTGTCATCTGTCATCTGTTACACCCAAGTCTGTCATCCGTTACACTCAATTCTGTCATCCGTTACAACAGGTTACAAAATATGGAGGACAATATCAGCAGGGTTTTGTTCATTGAGTATCAGTTTACTAAGGGAATAGATTTGTTTGAAACATAATGCTGTAAAAATGCGACTAAAGAGATTGAGGACTTTTACAAAGGTCCTTGGTCAGAATTTCTGCAAACAATGAACTGAAGATAGAAAAAATATTCAGAACCTTCCGAAACAATCTGCCGCATATTAAAGCAGTCTTTGCTTGAGTACATGACAGTTGTTGACATCGCGCAGCGCTGATAAGGTGTGTGTTTGTTTGTTTATAAGTTACATTGATAAGCACTTCCATACTACATAAACTGTCTATTGCCAACACATGTGAAGAGAAGCCATCAACATTGCTCCTTTTGTCGGTTTGCTGTTTGAACCACTTTGTGTCACTTTGTGCCACTGCTGTCTGTAGTGTGTGTCCTGAACTCAAGGTTATCACCCTGTCAGGACACACACTGGTGTGTATATGAACATTGCATGTTCTGTTGTATAACTGATCAGAATGTACCAGTAATATATTCTTAATGTCACCACAGCCTTTGAACGAACACTGTTCACTGGCAACAATCACATTGTATCAGATAAGTAGATGTCTGAAGAGACTGTCTTGTTGGATGTTCCTGTTAACAAAACCGGTCATGTGCACCCGTCAACTTTTGTTGTCTGTGTACAATTGATTCTTTGAAGTTCTATAATGGTTGCCCTAACTCACCGCTAATGAGGACTGCACTTTATCTGTTTGTGTTGAGGAAAACCTCCATGAACTAGTTTTAATCCAGAACTAGTCAAAGAAGCTTGTATTGGCTGTGTAGTGTTGCATCCCTATTTAGCATGCCAGAATCCAAAGATCATGAGTTTAAATCCATAATTCATCCTGTGTTTCTTGGATTGTCAGCATCATACTCTGAGTTTACGCCAAAGTTCATCAAGTTTGAAGCACCTAAGACCTGCATTACTTTGGCTTTCCTCACAAATTAAAATGATATGCCATCAGATAGCTGAATTACCTCTCAAAGTGGCTTGAACCCAACTCAGTCATGGTACAGACCAAGTGTGTATTAAGTAACATATGACATCCCAATCAGTCTTTATTTGAATTATGTTTTAAATTATAGCAATTAGATGAAAAGGTTATTGAATAAAAGCAATTTGTGCTTGTTTCTTGTGGTGCTTTATCCAAGAATATATAGACAATCAGAATTAAAATCAGAATATCAAAGGAGCAGCTGTAGGAGTAATGAGTGGTTTTAGGCCGCTTTTAGCAATATTCCAGCCACATCCAGAAACAGGCTTTACACATGTTACCCATTAAGGAAATCAAACCAGGGCCTTCGGCATGATGAGCAAACACTTTAACCACAAGGCTACCCCACCATTCCATAGATATAATGAAGCTAGCAGTGTTCCTGCCGGGGGGAGGTGTCCTCAGTGCTGCATCTGGGTACCTGTGTTGAGGTATTGACTTCACATACCGCCAAACTAGTGAAGCGAGTCTGTTAGAAATAGAAGTGTACCGACTTAGCCCATGATCTTTAGCCTTGAGAGTTGTCACATTGCCTGTACACCACTGTTGTGGACTGTGAAGGATCTTCGGAGTGAGACACTCCTGAATGACCTGCTGTGGACTTGCACAAGTCTCTAAGGCAATAATTATTAGTTTCAATCATAAGTTCTAGATTATGTAAATAATGAGAACAATTTGCCCCTATAAGAGACTGGAGTGTGTACTGTCAACATATCTAGACTTGCCTATTAGGAGGATAGAATTACTACACATCCATGGCCATTTCTTTCAGTACAGCTTTGGAGCAAGGCTAGGCCTGCTACCACTGCTGTGACCTGCTATAGATAGACAGAACTTGGTCTCGGAACATGCCATGAGGCACAACATGATTGCTAGGTTTTCACAAACTGAAGCAGAAACAGACCTGATTATGAGTTCAGTAATAACCCTTTATGTTGTTTGAAAAGTTTTACTACATTATTTCTCCCTTCACCTTGGGTATTTGGCTAGATATTTGATATTTGTGTAAAACAGGTTTATATCCAGGTATGGTTATTATATGACTTTGAAAGGACACGAAATCTTACAATATATATTCTGCATAAAAGAACACATGGACCTATAAAACCATGTATGTATATGAACTATAATGATAATCACTACAGGACCAACATATATTGGTCCAATGTTTCTAACTTTGTTGCTTGGTTCCTTGATATGATATTGCTGGAAACATTGCTAAAAGCAGCATTGAAACCTCACTCACTCACTCACTCACTCACTCACTCACTCACTCACTCACTCAGGTGGGGTAGCCTAGTGGTAAAGCACTCGCTTGTCACGCCGAAGACTTGGGTTCGATTCCCCACTTGGGTACAATGTGTGAAGCCCATCTCAGGTGTCCCCTGTCGTGATATTGCTGGAATATTGCTAAAAGCAGCATAACGACTCACTCACTCACTGACTCACGGACATCACCAGATGTAACCAGCATCGTCTGTCTTGGCTGTCATCTGCATCATGACATTTGGATTGTTCTCGATTATGAGCTGTTGAAGAATCATTTTCCCACGGTTCTGTCCAAGATCAATCATTGTGCATAAGTGGTGGCGCCAACAGAGCATGGCGGTGCACTACTAGTGCCTGTTTACCATGTTTACTGGTATACATTTAAACACACAATCAATACCCGTCCCTCTGTACCATCTCACTCAAGCATGGTAGATCAACCAGCATCCAAAACACAGGAAACAGTCTCCTGTTGCCATGGATGTGGAGGAGGCTACAATTAAAATTGATTGTGACTCATTAATTAGACTTAACGATGTAGACGTAGCATGGATGTGCTTCAATTCTGTGATGAATAAATTATGTCTCCAAACACTTCTTCAGTTTCATGGCTCTTAACCCGCCTCATTGTATCATCTTTTGTTTTCGGTGTCTGCATCAAAAATGGATGCCAGTAACTTTTTATAGGTCTCGGCAAGATGCCAATTTGGATGCACTCATTCTTATAACATTACAGACTCGGGATGATTATCAATTCAGTGTTGATGGCAATAGATCACAGAGAGCAATGACCTACTTATCGCTGCGACAAGTTAGGTCAGATTTTTAAAAAGATTCTAACCCCATGACTTCATTGTGTGCATATTTAGAAAATTATCATTCTTCATGAATTCTTTTCCATTTGGCTACGTTTTGATATGAATGAGGAAGGTGAAGCGTGATGGCTTATTGTCAGGGAGAACCTAACTTAGAGTTTGAAAAGGACCTGGATAAGTCGTGCTACTGACGCAATGTCAGTGTTTAGGGCAAATAATAATAGGGAATAGTCAGGGATGTAGGTAAGACTAGTGGTTGAAGCATTGGCTCGTCACATCACAAAGGTTCCATTCAACACCATCTGTGGAACCCATGTTTGGTGCTCTGGATGTGACATTGCAGAAATATGGCTGAAAGTGACATGAAATCTTATTATCAGAATCTTAAACTCCTTAAACTCACTGTAAACTTACTATAAACTTAAAACAATGTGCCTGCATGGTTCTGGCTTAAAAGTCAACATTCTATTCCAATTTGCTGTGTATGTGGTGTATATATGCTTATAACTAACTACGGTTATAACAAACTAAAATTAGTGGCCTCTTTTGGTTCGTTATAACCATAGTTTACTGTATTAGCAATGTTCCCTAAGGCTTTTGACTTACTGATGCTTCACTATTAAGTAAAGTTAAGGATCATAAATAATTCAGTTTAATCGTTTATTCTGTTATGAGATCTTGTATTATAATTGTTTGTACTTGCTGTCTCTTATACCTGTACATAGTTTTACATGGTATGATCTTAATCATGCAAAAAAAATATGCCAGAACACAAACATATCCTGAATTCCTCTGAATGACAGATTGGCAGTGTGTTATCAGTGCTCTTGAGATGGGCTAGATAGATTGACAGTGTTGTTATCGATGCTCTCGAGATGGGAATGTGTGGCAGGGCGTGAAGGGTATGACCTAACATTCTCCTGTCACCCTTAGGCCGGGATTAGCTGTGTGGCTGGAGAGAATTTATTATGCAACTATTAGGGACTTTCCTTAACCTTACACCATTAAACCTGTGTTTAATTACTGATAGGAAGGCCTGAATGTAGAGAAGATCACCTTTCAATGATCAACCATTTAGAAGTCATCAAGGTATGAACACCTCACACAGGTGATTGTCTGGATCCTGTTACATGCTGGGGAGGAGTGGGCTAGGTAGGTTGTAAAGCTTTGTTTGCTTTAAAAGGTGTAAAAATAAAATAAAATAAAAAAGATGTGAGCGTGGATTAACATGGGGTAATGTTCTGTGAACTGAGTGTGGTAGATTCAACAGGTTGGTTATGAAGTGTAGGACAAGCCCTGATTTCACAAAGTGATCGTTGTGCTATGATGAGCGTAACTCCCTAATGTTAACACAGACTTGCGACAGTTGTAGCGCTACGATCACTTAGTGAAAGCCCAGAGCCTCGTTCCACGAAGCGATCTTAGCGCTAGGCGATAACATAGACTTACAATGATCGTAGCTAAGATGGCTTTTTGAAGCCAAGGAGGATAACACCTAGGGCCAGGTACCTAGAAACAAGAACAGTTTCAGTTGAGGCCTTAGACTTTTTCTGTCAGGCAAGATTTGGTTTAAGGCATTCATGAAGGACACATGTAAAGTTAGTTGTTGCTTTTGATGTTCGCTCCTGGGTATGTGATTGGAATGGTGACAGAAGTATGAGCTGAGAAGCTGAACATGTTTATGAATAAGATGATACAACGGATGGATCCTACTCATTAAGTCAAACATGTTTGAGCTGGTAGTGGATACACATCTTTCACCTGACAGCCTGTTGATACTTTATGTCCAGCATTTCTTCATCATTATTAACTTCAGGAAACGAGTTAGCGTTAGGTTTGAAGAATGAATTTTATGATCAATGTTTTATTCTTTTCAATTCCCCTAAAAAAATAGACACAAAGTATTAAAAAACCATCCTATGAATGATAAGGACTGACACCAAGACATTAATAGCTTGGCGTCTGCAGAGAGCAACTCAGGCTGGGACATAAGTCTTGTGAGAATAGCCTGCACAGACGCCTCCCTCAGGTTGACTTGGCAATAAATGGCTCATTAATGTATGACGGCACGTCACATATGACTGATCAGTGCCCTGGTCCCTCGCGTCCCCCTGGTGGCAGACCGGATCATTACACCGACGACGACTACGATGTATGTTGTTCCAGAGTAGGAATCACAGCGTGTTGATTACTGTAGGAGAAGGAGATATCAATAAATCCATATCTCTATCTTTGTTGGCGGAGTCAAATTAATCACACTTGATATACCATTAATTCAACAGTCACCACATTTCATTAATTTTCTGTGGATTTATGCAGGATAGGATATTGTTACAATATAGTAAATGTTATCACATTTGTATCATAAATTTGTCATTTCACACCAGCTTCACTAATGCACTAACATGTTGGCGTGACTAATAGTGGTGTGTATATGGTAAATGTGAAATGAGGTCTATCGTAATGCATTGCCGTCCATCAACATTGACTGCTCGTGATACACGGACTGGCCTGTGCTTGAAGACATCATTATATTATAGTCTTTACATTTTATCCTACTGAATTTTTATAAAGATATTCCAATAATTCACTGAAACCTCAAATTTTGAGTTAGTAATATCAACTGTTGAACCATGTAATTTGTTTTCAAACATTCTCTTGTTAACATGTTGTAATTCTGAAATTAATTACAATGACTTTACAAATTAGTTGTCAAGATGAGACAAAGTAAAATAGCTTAATTATTTATTCGAACTTTGATATTTCAATAAAGCACACCTTTTTGTTGTGTTTTCAATACAAATTTGGTGAAGATTCCGGGTTAGAATAGGTCTTCAGCAACCCATGCTTGCGTAAAAGGCGACTATGTATGTCGTAAAAGGTGACTTACGGGATTAGGTTGTCAGGCTTGCTGACTTGGTTGATACATGTCATCGATCCCAATTGCGCGGATCAATGCTCATGATGTCAGTCACTGGATTGTCTTATCCAGACTCGATTATTTATAGACCGCCGTCATATAGCTGGAATATTGCTGAGTGGGGCGTTAAACAACAAATTATTTTTATTTTTCATACTTTTGATCATTGACTTCATGAAAAACATTAAAAATTGCACATGCATGAATTTAAATTAATGTCTATAATAAACCAACCTGGTAAAATAACCATTTTAATATATACACAGCCAAAAGAACCTCGAACCATACAAACATATAGAGAAGTATGTACATTAAGAAGAGATGTTTCCAATGTGTAACACTTAATGACAAAATTCACAATCAGTCCAGTGTTATCACAGAGTGTCTATATTCTTATCACAATATGTTGCACGTGACCACTGTCAAATGTTGAGAAGTAGGGCTGGGACAAGTCCAAATTTACTACCCGGGTACCCGACCCCCTATTACCCAACCCTACCCGGGTACCTGACCCCCTATTACCCGACCCTACCCAGGTACCCGACCCCCTATTACCCAACCCTACCCGGGTACCTGACCCCCTATTACCCGACCCTACCCGGGTACCCGCAGTAGGTCTCAAGTTGGGTACAAAATGTCCGATTGGGAATAGTTTGACTATAGCCCTGGCAAAATGTATTTAGATACACATATAAAACAATCTGGTCACGCATACCCTGAAGTTGACTGAAGTTTTATCTTTATTCAAACCTATAAAGATCAGAAGTAATGGGTTCACAGTCCGAAAGAAATGCAAACATTAGTGACTTGTAGTGTAACCATAGAGTTCTGGAAAATGCTTGTAGTTAAACAATATATCATGTGACAAACCACGGGTCCGGGGAGAGCTGTTGGTACCCTGGTCTTTCTCTGTACCCACCCGACCCGAGTACCCGAGTTACCCATCCCATCCCGTTTGCGTAGTATATATATCTTCTGGTAGGTGTGGAGACGAGGATAAAAGTGTGACGCCAAGGACGCTATTCCCAAGAATGGTAATTGAGAAGGTGGTTATTAGGAGATGTGTGCTAATTATATGGATTACCTTACCTCAAAACAGTACTGTGTACAAAACAAGCCCTAAATCCCCCTGCCCCTCCCCCTGCCCCTCCCCTTCTCACCATCACTAGCTTAGCTGATCCCTGTACTGTTAAGATTGGCACTGGGAACTACATATACAAACATACTACTGGCCATACCCTTGCTTCAACAAAAGGTGTTGACCATTTACAACCACTCCGGATATTGTCCTGCCTGGACCTGGGAATGCTGATCACACATTATAGATAGAAGATATTTCAGGGCCTCTACTCTGGTGTATAGGGTACAAACACAGGGTGTGTGTCATATAGGGATATGTATGGCGAGGTATTCAGCTCCACCACAATACCCATGTTGCCGATGTGCGGTATGGAGCCATTATATACAAATACTTTCAGGGTGGATGAGTCACACTTAGCCTTGTACCACAATTTACATTCAATACACAGGTTCTCACTCACAGTATGACATATGTCCTTCACATTGATGGTTTAAGTTTGTGGTTAAAAAAAGGTTATTATTTTGTATGTTGAATTTTTTCAAATATTTTCCTCTTCGAAAAGAATTTTTTGTCAGTGCTTTTTATTTCACTGATTACTATCTATCTAAGCCATCAGGAAATTAGTATTTTATCTATGCATTCCATTAACACTGACTGCAGTGTGTTTCCGGAGTTGATGGAAGCTCCACGTCAGCAAGTTTCTATATGCGTGTTGATCTAGTTGTTGTCACTTTCCACACGGAAGTTGGCATGCGTAATTGTACAAAAAGTTAACCATGTTAAAAGTTGACTTCACTTCCGTTCATCTATTTTGATGAAACACGACATACAGCTATGACTTTTGTTTTTGTTATTGATCTGTAATCTACAGACGAAAACAAGGGAGAAACTTTTAAATATATATTACGGACTGACTAACTTTTAACTTTTAACTTTTTATAGGTTTTTGTGAACTAATTTACAACACTTACCACAAGTTTGTATAAAATGAAGCTTGTTTATGTAAATATTAATTCAGGGGTAAGTTGACCTTCCAGAGGACATAACTTTTTCCATCCCGACTCAAGTAGACAGCTGCCATTTTGAAACACAATGAAGCATTGTCTTATGTAGCACAGAGTTGAAATCAATAGGCGTTATGTCAGTGCTGAGACTCCACAATAGATAAACCACTATCTACATGGCCACAGTGTTGTACAATCAATACACCTCATTTGGTATCATCCATTAGCAGAGACAATCTGTCTCATTAGCTGGTAGAAGCTGATGCACCTTGTGGCCAGGGCGAGGAGAGGACGTTGATGGCTTTGTGAATATGTACCGGTATATACGTGTACCTGCTGACTTCAGCTGGTACTAGACATTGACAATGCAGGGTTTAGAGAATATATTAATGACACTCAAGGACAAATGTATGGTACTTTCATCAACTCAGTGGTAATCTTGGTTATAATTTCTTTTCAATATTGTCAAATATTTTCTTTTTGTTATTTTCAAATATTGTCATTAATCTGAATTCTGCCATGAATTTGGAAATTACTCGATTCTCATGGGTCAATCGGAGGCTGTCAAATCACAATAAAGCCCCTCTGATTGAAACAGCCAATTTGATGGCGTCATCTTCGCGGAAGCTAATATTCATAGAATAGTACTTTTTTTCAGTCATTGTTGGCTGCGCTCTGTTCCAAATTCAATTTAGCGCGGTTAAATATTCATGTGACCTAGCTCTACATTGAAAACATGGTATGTATATCTCCTTAGTGAACATCAACTCATATGAAACAGAAATAACAAAATGTCTTAAAATAAATAACACATCTGTTGTTGTTTTAGTTAGAAGTGTAATGATAATGTATTACAGAAGTACATTTTAATGATAGAAAATGAAGCAAAAATAAAAAGACTGAAGTAATAGAAAATAACTTTGGGAGTCTGGGAAAATTAATAAAGACATTCATTGTATAAGTGTCATTTGGAGCAACTACACAGTCAGTTCAACCATCACGTGACATCTGGGTCATGTTCCTGGGTGGTCTACAGGTGAGATTTGCCAAGGAAACAACATTGATCAAAAACAAGCAGACGTCATCTTGACAGGATGTCCAGTGTATATACGTCTGCTCTGTGTGTGTAGTTCTAAGGGGTCAGGGCGGCCAGTCAACAAGAAGCTGATTCACACTTGTGTTGCTGGTGTTGTCCTGTGGTCAGTCGGAGGTGATGGATCCTTCATTCCACAAATACTTTAAGGCCATGAGATTATTTGGGTGAGAAGGATGGAGGGATTGAATTGGAGGTCAGAGCAGCTATAAATAGCAGCTTCACTGTTGGTGGTCAACAATACTCACTCACTCGAAGCTTCTCAGTTACGCGGCTACTATTACGGGTTCTCCAGGTATCTGGGCTACTATCAGTGGGTCTCCAGGTATATTGGGGCTACTAGTCAGGTTTACAAAATATTGGGTTACAATTACTGGTTCTCCAGGTATCGGGGCCATTATTACTGGTTCTGCAGGATGCCAGTGTACAAGAACACAAGACAGTAGGGTGCTGACAGGTTGTCTAACAATTGAGGAATCTCGCCATGACCGTTACCAATAATTAATGTTAAAGCAGAAATTGCTTTTCTTTTGTCATTCATTCCAAATTTTCAGTTTCTTAAATTATTTTACCAATATTGAAGATAAACACCATTCTAATTTGATTTTGATCTGTAGTTATTACAACTGATAGTAATAATTTACTCACATGTACTCTCAGACACGATTATCTTCCCGGATGCAGATTACTCAATATCCAGCTCTCTGTCGGTCAGTTTCACATTTGATATTGTGTGCAGAGATACATTATTATATGTGAGAAGCTGTACAAGGGGAGGGCGGTGGGATAGCCAAGTGGTGAAAGTGTTTGCTCGTCATGCCAATTCCCCACATGGGTACAATGTGTGAAGCCCATGTCTGGTGTACACCGCCGTGATATTGCTGGTATAGAGCTAAAACAGCGGAAAAACCCAACTCGCTCACTCAGTATATGGGGACAAACTGACAGACTGGTGACTTATGGGATATTGCAGTTTTATCAAAGTACAGCATTATGAAAGTTATTAATGGAGATCAGTTTGTTATGACGTTACTTTATTAGAATGAACATGTTATTTTCATGCTGTCAGTATTGATTCAGAGTTTGTGAATCCATGACATACGAAGCATTGTGTTTCTGTGAAGTGTATTCCGTCTGACATCTGAAGATAATGCTGACTGGCAGTTCCTCCATGGGCCCTGACCACTACATGCCGCCATGACTTGTGATGTCAGCTCGGCTTCTCCTCAGAGATCTCGGAGGATCCGTAATCCATGTTGGCAGTGACTGCAGAGAGATGTGTTTTAGGAATTACAGAGTAAACAACATGGCTGCCTATGTTTGCCGCTGGTCTATAAATGTTTGGGAAAGGCTTTGCAACCATGGAGACTCTAGCACATTTTAAGGAGGCTCAATTTTTGGTGTTCTATTAAAATTACCAGACATACAGGCCGGGGATGTAGAACTCGATCTGCTTCAGGTAAAGCAAATTTGTTGTCCTCCAGTCTCCATGGTGGACTGAGTGTGTCACGTAGGCGAGAGTAGTGTTTACAAGGTGTGTATGTGGGCAGGGCATGTGCAGGGGGAACATGCGAAGGTGTGTGTCCTCTGTGATGTTGTGATTTAAGTTAGCGGTCAAACCAGGAATGTTGTGTTATTGGTTGATAAAAAGGTCAGGTGACTGTCGTATTGTGGGTAAACTACGATGTCCATGGTTACGTTTAACACTGACCACATCCTCCTCCTGTCTGTATAGGCAGTGGGGTAGCCTAGTGGTTAAAGTGTTCACTCATCACACCAAAGACCCAGGTTCGATTTCCTACATGGTACAATGTGTGAAGCCCATTTCTGGTGTCCCTCGCCATGATATTGCTGTATATTGCTAAAAGTGGCGTAAAACCATCCCACTAACTCACTCCTCCTCTGGTGAAAGCATTGTGATTCTCTATGTACATACCTGTTACATACAGAGTTGTAACAGTTTTTTGAGTTGGTACACAAATGGAGCATTTATCTGACTGTCAGTTTTCAAAACAATTTTCAAAACAAAAGTTCACAATACACCATTCTCTCCTAACAGCCTATTTCTAAGTCTTATTGACCTTGAATGTCATCTTGAGATTTTGGGACCCTAGGTAATAAGTGTGGACTTATTTGGGGATTGGCTGGTCAAAATGGACGCTAAGTAACAATAGAACTGGAAGGCCTGGCTCTGTCAAATGGTGACTGTCTATCATTGCAATATTGTTGACTATTATTGTTGATGTAAGGCTCCAGTCACTGTACAGCTGCAAATTAAAAGTGACATGTTAAACAACCTAAACATCGTGACTAGATCTGCTTTGAAGATTTGTGTTTTCTACAAACATCTCCCACTGGGCAGTGATGGAGGTCAGTGGGTACTCACCTGCGCGCCATACTTAACCTGTGTTCGGTTCCAGCTGGGCACAACATGTGAAGTGTCTAAAATTGTTCTCGGCTGGAGGTGTACAACATGTGAGTTCAGGACTCCCTCCGTGGTCTAATAGATAGTGTGTCAGCCCGGAGTGCAGAAGGTCGGTGGTTCGATCCCAGGCCACGTCATTCCAAAAGATGTTACTTGTTGTTACCCAGTCTTGCGCTTGGCATTAAGGGTCATGTTAAACTGCGGCCTGGTTTTTTTTTTTATGTGTTTTTTTATTAACACAGCACTTATCCCGCTATATGATGGTGGTCTGGACCAGACAATCCAGTGATTGATGTCATGAGCATCAATCTACGGAATTGGGATGGATGACATGCATTAACCAAGTCAGCAAGCCTGACCACCCAATCCCATTAGTCGCCTCTTGCGGCCTGATGTCTCGGCATTAGTCCCACTACTACAAGCAGCCACATACTTACATAACACACATGTGCATACACACTTCATCTATATCACCTCCCTGACAGTTTCTATAACGGTGTTGTTTGTGTTGCAGCTGCCAGGTGGGATGGACCTGACGCTGACAGAGCTGCAGGAGATGGCGTCACGGCAGCAGCAGCAGATCGAGAGTCAGCAGCAGGTCCTGGTGGCCAAGGAGCAGCGACTCAAGTACCTCAAACAGCAGGAGCAGCGACACTCACACCTCAGCGCGGAACAGGATCGTCTCCGCCGGCTGCGGGAGAAGGTGGAGACGCAGGAGCTGAAGCTGAAGAAGTTGCGGGCGTTGCGAGGACAGGTGGAACAGCACAAGGCCTCAAATGGAAACCTCAGTGAGTATATCATGGTGTTCGTTGACTGGCCAGTGTAACGTATAATACTCCAAAACGATAAGGACCAACGTCATTACTGATTAACTAGTAGAGAGAATTGGGTAGATCTTAACTTCTTTTGAGTAGTACATGTGATTTGGTATGGTGCAGGACAATTCCGTTTTCACTTTTACTTTGTGCAACCATTAATTTGTCCTACATATGCAATGATGTGCTTGTTTCTGATGCTCTCTGCCCTGTTCCAGATTCGGAGCTGGATTCCGTGAAAGCTCTGTTCAATGAGAAGGAGAAGGAGCTGACAATGGCTGTTGCCAAGGTGGAGCAGTTGACCCGACAACTGGAGGACATACGCACTGGGAAGATCAATGGAATTAATGGGGACACTCAAACAGCTGCAGTGCTGGAACTGGAGAAACTTCGCAAAGAGCTTCTGGTAGGTGTATTTTGATGAATAGAAAATGAAAAAATTCTTTTGTTTAAAAACCTTGAAAATTACTTTCAAAAAGACAAGTTACAATAATGGTCAAGGGTATTCCTTAGAAACTGTTGAGTAATACATAGATGACTTTTCGATTATCCCCATCACTGTTGACAAGGTTTTACTGCTTATATTACATTCGAGGGATTAAGATCCATAGATGCGGTGGGGTACCCTAGTGGTTAAAGCGTTCGCCCGTCACACCAAAGACCCAGGTTCGATTCTCCACATGGGATAATGTGTGAAGCCCATTTCTGGTGTCCCCCGGCCGTGATATTGCTAACAGCGGAGTAAAACCATACTCACAGATGAGGTAACAATCCTATCTTGTTTATTTACAGCAACGGAACAAAGTGAATGAGCACCAGAACAACCGTCTGTCTGCCCAGCGGGAGATGCTGCAGCACAAGAAGGATGAGATGAAGCAGATGGACTTCCGCATCCAGGAGCTGCAGCAACGCATCAAGAAGAAGCGGTCTCAGCAGCAGACGGACAACAAGAATATGGTGAACAAGAACAGACCCGGCACCAACATCGCCGCCGTGGAACCCTACATCCAAGTCGCTCCCAAAGACAAGGAGGACATGTACCAGAAAGCTGGATTTGAGAAGAAGGATCCAAAGTACATGACGCCTACCAACACCAAATACCCACATGTTGAGAATAAGAATATGGAGGACTTTCCCATGAAGCCAACCAATCAGGGTAAAGAACTGAACAACAACGGTAGGGAGAATTCTCAAAGTAGGGAGAATTCAGTGGCCAAATCTGCAAACAATCAAAATGTGAGTGACAGTAAGTCTGGGAACCAGAATGTGCCTGCCTCAACTTCCAATCAGTCTGCTCCACAAGCTGGTCCTGGGAGAATCAGTGTTGCAAATATTGCAGCCAAGTTCTCTGCCCGGCCGTACAGTTCGACGTTCAGCACGTCTGTGTTACCTGGGAGGGTGACTGCTGCCCCGATCCAGCAACAACCAGTTATAAGTATTACAGAGGAGGAACGACAGGCAGGCAGTGGGCAGAGTTCACCAGCATCAAGTGACAGCTCTCAGAACTCGCCCAGCACAAACAAGCCAAAAGTGCTGGCCAGGATTCCCCAATCACAAACAAACACCACCTACCCAGGGAGAGTCCCTTCACAATCTCCACAGAATGATGCCAAGACTGTTCCTCAGCAGCAGCAGCCTGGTCAACCTCCTCCAGTGTCGTCCCGAACTGCTCCTCATCCGGCGGTGAGAGGTGCCGTGACAGACAGATCTTCCCCCAGTCAGTCTCCACAACAGAACTCCACCAGGAATGGGTCCGACAACTCTCTTGATGTTACAGATTCTGGCAAAACACCGTTCGACTCTCCCATCCCGGATAAACCTCAGCCTCAAGCGACTTCAACCCCAGTGACAAACACTCCCGCGACTCAGCCTACTGTAAGCACCAGCCAGGCAGGAGCGGCCAAACCCACGTACAGATACGCGACCAAGAATGCCATCATGAACACATACATGGGCAGACTGGGGTCGTCTGCTATGCAGAAGTATCAGCAGAATCTGGATGCTCTGTACAAGAATGCAGACGGTAAAAGTAACCAAGATAAACCTGATGATACTTTACCATCTGGGGGGAATCCCGGCCTGGAACAACGAACAGCATTTAATCAACCATCTTCTGGAGACTCCAACAATGGAGCAAAAACTCATACTCATTTCGGACTTGTGGGCTTGCCACAGTATCAGAGCATAGCCTCAGATAAGGGTAGTTATAGGCTGAACACCCCTAAACACATACGACGGAAGCAGTCGGACAGTGAGAACGAAGACCTTAGTAAATTACTGCACGGAGGGTATGATCGACAAGGGGCAAATCAGAAGATTAACAGTGGTGTTAACAGTGGTAATCATCAATCAAGTGCCTTGGACGCTGTTAAACAGTTGGACAGTAATAGTGCTACTTCTAACTCTAAGGGAGGTAACTCTCCTCCACTTTCGGACTCTTCTCGTCCTCCTCAGCCGCCAAGTGATGGTGTTGTGAGGAGGAAGAAGACAAATTTGAAGAAGGATAAATCTCGGAAATCTGGGAACCGTGTGAGTTTCGACCCCCTGGCACTTCTCTTGGATGCATCGTTAGAGGGAGAAATCGAACTGGTCAGGAGGACTGCACGAGAGGTAATACAAACTTAACAAGAAAATACACTACCACAACTGATTTGTGCTTGTTGCAAAAGTAAATAGTGTTAATCTTCGTAGGTCAAGAAGCACTTTTATCATTAATTGGTTGTTTGAAAGAACGAGCTCAGAAAATATTAGATATAGCAACTGTTCTTCAAATATATATCACGCACAAAAATGTAAGGTGCATGAAAATTTATTCTTATATTTCATGCATTGTTTGTGTTGCCAGGTAACCGATGTGAGTGCTCCCAATGATGAAGGGATCACTGCTCTTCACAACGCCATCTGCGCAGGACATTATGAGATCGTTGTTTTCCTCGTAGAGTTTGGATGTGATGTCAACTCACCAGATAGTGACGGATGGTAGGTCGCGTTGTTTCAGAACAATCTCACATGGTTCTCAAGTATTGCAGGATACTAGAATTAGTTCTGATAATGAGATGTCTTGAGACTCTGTTAGTAAAAGTATTATGTAATAATACACGGCATCACCATAGTACAGATTTCAGATGATACATTTCACATCTGAAGCTTCAGTTATCAGCTCCATGTATATTCGATTCATGCTGTGATATAATTTCTTACAAGTGACTTGAAACTAACCTCACTATGACTCACTCATTATCTTTAATTCAAAAGAATATAAGTGTAAAGGTTTAATTTAAAATAAAATACTTAAGGCTTAAAAAAAATAAAAGAAGTGGTTCTCAGGCAGACTTTTGAAAATATTGTGCAGGCAGGTGGGCAGTGCATATTTTTTTATTGCTTGTTGAAACTAAGTCATAACCAAATAAACAGTTGTGTACCATCAACCTGGGAAAGGGCCTCCCTACATAAACAAGCATACTCCTATTGCCGCCATGACTAAAACACGAGATGCGCAGTAAAGCAGTGCACATGTAAAGTGAGGTTACTGTGTGCTATAGTGGATTGCATAGTATTTAAGTACTATTTTTAGGATTTTTTTTTTTTTTTGAATGGAGATAAAAACGTGCGGCAGACTTTATGATGATGTGGGCAGTGCCTGAGAACAAAGACTATTATTTTTTTAGCCTAAAAAGAAAAGTCTGCACTGTTTTTACTATGCATGGAGTGAAAAAAGTAAACTAACTGAAGGATAAGCCATGACCTGACATCCCCTCCACTGATTTGCAGGACACCTCTACACTGCGCAGCTTCCTGCAATAACCTCCCAATGGTCAAGTTCCTCGTCGAACACGGAGCATGTATATTTGCCACGACGATCAGCGACCATGAGACGGCTGCCGAGAAGTGTGAAGAAGACGAGGATGGCTATGATGGTTGCTCAGATTACCTCTACAGTGAGTTTGTCTCCCAATATGTTACTCCCTCTGAGTCCAGGGCTGCCACACTTGAAACGGAGGATGACTTAGTGAAGAGTAATGTCCAGTGTCGTTATTAAAAATATTACCCTACAGGGTTCTAATCCTGTAGGATTGCAGGGCAGAATGGGTCCTTAGCACCTCATGCTGTTGTAAGAGGCCATAACAATAGGGATGATAGGTCCAAATGACTGCCTAGACCCAAAACCAAGATTTGACCTGGGTAGCTGGGTGTACCCAAATGGTTAGAACCAGGGCCCAATTGCACAAAGCGATCTTAGCCCAAAGATGATCATAACTCCCATACGATAATCTTAGTGCTAAGATTGCTTTGTGCAAGTGGGCCCAGGTCTTATCTTTGTATAACATTAACCAGGGATGTCACATTGATCTACTCTAAACTCAACAATGTTTTGAAATAGTCAGCTTTGATATGTCCATATATCCAGGTTCATGTTCAAGTTTCAGCAACAGATGATCCAAGTACTGATGTTATTCTTGATATTCTTGTTATTAAAATGTATTAAAATGTATAAACAACAAATTGTAGTCTCATTATGCTTCAAAAGTTTCAAATCGCCTTTTTTTTATTTCCCAGGCATCCAAGAGAAGCTAGGCATCATGAACAATGGGGAAGTGTATTCTGTTTTCGATTACGACTCGTCCAACTCGGACGAGCTAAGCTTTAAGATTGGTGACAAGATCACCATCCTGCGGAAGGGCGATGAGCGTGAGAAGGAATGGTGGTGGGCTCGTCGAAATGACAAGGAGGGATACGTCCCAAGAAACCTACTTGGGGTGAGTAACCAGCAGGCTCTGAACCAAAATTTCATAAGCAAATGCTGTCCAAAGTTATTACCATCGCTTTTGCCTGGAGACACAGTGTTCTGTTATGGTCATGATAATATATTTCACTGTAAACCCTAAACTCTCAGTCCTTAAACCTTCTGGCATTTGGAAGCTGTGCTGACATATACTTTTGTGTGGAAACAGAGTATTTTAACGAGATCATGTGAACCAATCAGATCTCAATATTCTGACATAGTGGTATGATAAAACATAATTTCTTGTTATTGTCATATTGTTCACTTAATTTTTCTGTGCCGAATTTGTAAACCCTTGTACTTCTCTTTTCAGATGTATGCTCGGGTGATGCCACCAAAATGAATTAGGGTAGTGCAAGCAATAGAAGATGTGCGGGTGTTGCCGAGTTGACCATGTTGCAGCATTCCATGTGTGTGGTAGTCTAGACAGGCTACAGTTTGTGCAATAAAGGACCCTGACAAGATTATTTTGATATATATTTAAGAGTAGAGCCTAGCTTGCACCAGCTAGTCTGACTGAGAGTGCTAGAACTATCCTTTGTATGTGTGAAGCTGTGAAAAAGGAATGGACTTGTTCAGTATGCAACATGGATGAAGCCTCAGGGAGCGGCCATTTTGGACAAGGGTTCATGGGAAGTGATAGATGCACAAAGTTCCCAGACATTTTAAGTGGTGATGATATTTTGTAGAATATAATGGATCACCAGAACAGATTATTTGATCAATATACAGATTAAACACACTGTTGTACATCAAACGAGAAGCTTGAATATGGTTTGAATATACATAAACTTCGACCATATCATGTTCATTCTTGTCACATCCAATGTATTGGATTACTTAAATGATATTATAAAGAATGTGTGTTTTGTCATGTGATGTACTATGTATCACAATTTTGTACAGAAATTCTAACACATAAATCTGTCTATGCAATTCGCCTTGGATATTACCGTCCAAACATCCTGTAAATGGCAAATACTATGAAATATGAAAGCAATCAAATTGTACAGAATTATTTAAAAAGAGATTCTATCCAATGAAATGATTCAGTCTGATTAAAATGCACTTAAATCAACTATTTCCTGTGTGTGTGTCATCATTTCATATGTGCTTCTTTGGCATATGAAAAATATATGGTAATTTATTATATTCGAACAGTCTGTCACGTCCTCATGCTTATTCACGGATGAAGGCTGTGTTTAGGACCTCAAATATTTTTCAAAGCTGCGTGAAAACACAACTCATTTCATTACATACTCTTTCTGACAGGAACTCATTTGGAATGTATCACTCTATTCAAACTGAATTCCTCTCTTACGATTCCAGTGATCTGCAAAGGCACTTTTCCCCTATATGGTGGGCCCCCAGGATACAGTGTTGACAAACCAAGAATTATAACCATGATCATCAGCTTCTAACACAACTGAGGGCCAACTTTGCTCCTCCTAAAGAAGTGACAAAGTGTATAATTTAAAAGAAACATGCATTCAAGCTTTTTCAGTACTGATGCAAAAAACACTCATTACAATGATGGACCCTGCTGCAGATATGCATGCAGTTTGAGAAAAACAGTACTTGCCACAGACTTTTCAAACAGTCCATTATAACAAGGGGGTCTGGCGACTCAAGATAAATAGTGCCATGGAAATAATAAACTGCAAGTACCCACAGCATGTTGATAATTAAACAAAGGAAATAAAACTATTTGTTACAAAGTACTTAAGGAGACTCAAAGTCCCATGGTGCACCAAAACCTTTTGCATATGGTTGGTTTGTTGTTTAACACCACACTAAGCAATATTCCAGCTACAGTGTGTGATGGCAGTCCGTAAATAATCAAGTCTGGACCAGACAATCCTGTGATTAATATCATGAGCATCTAAACATGCAATTGGGATCAACCAAGTCAGTGAGCCTGATCACCCGATCTCGTTAGTCGCCTCTTAAGGCAAGCACGGGTTGCTGAAGACCTATTTTACCCCGGATCTTTTTGCATATGGACTGGGAGGACAGGTCATTACGTCCTTGGCAATTCCAAACATGATTGTGAGATCAAGTGGAGGTCAATTTCAGCCAAAACAAATATGGCTTTATAAACTTATTCATACCTATACTGAGTAGACAAGAATCTAATGACTTTCCAGCTTAATTTCGAACACCAAGTGTTGAATTTATGCACACTACACAATTGAAGTTAATAGATCAGTACCATTGTCTATGTAAGAAAACAAGAACTATGTTCATAATGGACACGTTTATAACAAACTGGCGGATATAAGCAACTGTTTTTGTCCTGGCCATTTGCTGTGTATATGCTTATAACGAACTAAAATTAGTGGTCGCCTTAAGTTCGTTAAAAACTGAATTGTTTCAGCAGAGTCCTTTAGTCATTCAAAAAGAATTCTCACTGTCCATCTGGGGCGGTTGGGGAAGCCCAGTGTTTAAAGCGTTCGCCAATCCCAAGACCCGGGTCGATTCCCCACATGGGTGCATTGTCTGAAGCCAATTTCTGGTGTCCCCTGCCATGATTTTGCTGGAATATTGCTAAAAGCGGCGTAAAACCATACACACTCACTCACTGTCCATCCTGTAATGTTGTCCAGTAATAACAGAACCCAAAATTAGGAGTTTCTATAATGACATTTTCTTTATTTACAATGAAAGCATACATGAAACATCTGACAAGGGTTGAACATCATGATGATGTTACACTGGCTTATAGTCCAGTTTGGACTCAAGTTTTTTGTTGTCTGACACCTTTCTGGCAGCTTTCATGAAGTCCTCCTCGATCACATAGTCACGCTCGGCACGAATTGCAAACATACCTGCACACAGATACCAGAGAATAAATATATGGACATATTTATTGCATGTTAGACAATTGTCGAGATAACCAATTCAACTACAAAAACAATTTTCCTTAATAGTTATGAAAAGCCAGTAAATGAGGCATGAAAAATAGTAATCTTGTAATAAATAGACACATGGCTAAATGTGGTTTTCTTTCAAGAAAAAGACCTGACACAAACGATATTTTGTATCATTCTGATTGATCAAAGGCAGAACAATATGCTTATCCATACAAAACTATCTAATTTTCTTGCTCAAAACCCTTAAATCAACATGAAGACCTTTCAATTAACTTCTCAAAAGAGCCATCTGACCACCCTCTACCAACATGAAATAAGGCCTAAGGGAGACAACTTAGTACGTACCTGCTTCAGTACAGACATTCCTCAGATCAGCGCCATTGAAATCTTCTGAAAGTTTGACAATGGCTTCCCAATCTATTTCTCCATGTTTGGCAATCGGAGATGCATGGATCTTCAGAATCTCAAGTCGAGCTTGTTCGTTAGGTAAAGGAATTTCTGAAATAAGAATATGGAGGCAACATTACATACAGAACATCCTATATTCCAGGGTTTGTTGTTTCAATCACTTACTTTGGATCAGTCCAAACAAGCCTTCAACACAGTTTACTGCACTGAACAATACCAGAACAGATTGTTGTTTTCTTTTAAATATTAAGGTTTCAGGAAAACACAAGAGTGTTAATCATTGAGTGGCATATCTCACCCTATTTTGTTTATCACTTTTTGGTGTATCCTTAATTATGATTTCTTTTTTCAAAAAGCCTTCTATCATATTAGGCAGTACTAATCATGCTCATTTGCTTGATAAGTCCAGTGTTTAAAAGGAAGCTTTAATTTCAAAATGACTGTACCGATTTTCCTGTCGAGTCGGCCAGGCCTGAGAAGAGCTGGGTCAAGGGTGTCTGGTCTGTTGGTGGCCATGATGATCTTCACCTGCCCCAGGGCATCAAACCCATCCATCTGGTTCAGCAACTGTTTAACAAGGTCACATGGTAGCTATGAGTTACACTAACAAAATATCAAAACATTTCAGTGTAACCAAAAGCTAACCATAATCATTCATGTATGACCTGTTAACACTTTTCATGATGCCGCCCAAAACATATATTTTTTACTATAGTTCAAAAATGGATCATAATCTTGACCACTCTAATTCTTCATCCCATACAATCTAGATCTTGTGAAAGAGATTGTCTTGTCATGATTTACTTTTCTGCTAATGATGTGCCCTCAGCTCTCATAATCAGTTTCAATGGCCAACAGCAAGGTGTGGAGGGGTATACACAAGAAGGGAGTGAGAGATGGAGAGATAGCAGAATGACAGGACAGTGGGGGAAAGACAGACAAAAGGATGGATATATAGTAGGAGGAAGAATATAGACGAGAGAAAGACAACAGACCCCTTGCTGTCCCTGCCTCAACTTGTCAGTTCACATCATTGGGCGACTCCCCCATCCCACTGCCATCACTATTACACCCAGTAGTCGAGCACAAAAGTTACCTCCATAAGAGTCCTCTGAATCTCTCTGTCTGCTGATGTACCTTCTGAAAATCTTCTTCCACCTAAATAGGAAATTGAGAGTGAGTGAAAAAAGATAGCAACAGGGTTCACTCTAGGAATTCTCTGACATGGGCCCTTTGTGTGAAAATTTCAAATATTCCAGAGGTACACCCACACTTGCCCATGTTAAATTGCCCCATTGTATTGAATAATGTGGGCCTTTTTTTAAATTCAAGGGCTAAAAGCACAAGGCCCCACCCTAGAATTATCCCTGTAGCTGTCATAGTTTCTCATCTGTTAGATAAGTATATTGGACGGCTTCCTGAATCAAGAGCTTTTCAAGGTTTTGTTTTACTACAGAAACAAAAGAATCCCAAGCTGTGATTGTTTACATGCTTGAACTAAATGACATGACTGGCATGTAGGCTGCAGGAAATTAGCATTTCATAGGCTAGCTTCACACCAACCATCAAGTAAAGACAGCTAAATTAAAGTTTGGACCAGGAAAATAGTTGAAAGTTTGGACAACAATCCATACATTGAGGATACAGGGACATACAATGAGCCAGGGGACAAGTTGGTGTTCCTAGAACTCCCCAACAGCCACCACTGTGCATGAACATGAAAGTCTTACCAATGGCATCAATTTCATCCATGAAGATGATACATGGTTCATGATCCCTGGCATAAGCAAACATTTCTCGGATGAGCCTGGCACTCTCTCCAATGTATTTGTCCACAATAGCACTAGACACCACCTTAAAAACAACAAAACATATTAGATGTGTCATCTAGATTCAAGTTCAAAGGAAGAAGTTGCCATTGCGAACAAAAATAGTCAGGGATTTACCTTGGTTTTAAATTTTGCAGGTCAAGGCGAACCAAAGCCTTTATTTGTAGGGGTCCCAGGTTTGAAAATAGGGGGTCCAAGAGAAATGGCAAAAGTTGAATACAGAATTCTACCACAAGTGAAATGAATCAACACATTCTAGCGCTCACACATCATGAAGCAACTGTGAATGGTATGTTTTAAATGATCACATATGAATACACTCTGTATTTCTTGAGGGTGTCTGTTTACAAATTTTATGCAAATATGATGCATGATTTTGCATCAAGTACATCCAGAATACACAAACATGAGTGAGTATTGTTTTACACAGCTTTCAGCAAAATCAAGGCAATGTCATGGTACTGGTAAGGGACACCAGAAATCGGCTTAACACATGGTCTTTACATGTGTGATGAGCGAATGCTTTAACCACTAGGTGAAGAGAGACAAGTTCCTATCTATTTTCCATGTGGTTACCTTGAGGAAGTTACAGTCCAGCTGACTAGCTACAGCTCGGGCCAAGAGTGTTTTCCCTGTTCCCGGGGGCCCATACAACAGACAGCCTTTGGGTGGGGTGATACCCACTCTCATAAACAACTCCGGGTTCAGGAGAGGCAACTCAATCACCTGAAATAAGGAACATGTTCACAGTGGCAAGGAAAAATCATTTCTTTGTGTTTACAACAAAGTAATTACATTCAGGCCAGAAATGTGATGAAGTCACTTATTAACATGAGGCAGCACCAAACTGAAAATTATTTTTCATTTCTGACAAATGATGGTAATACTAAGTATATATGAGTAGATCATTTACATATATTATTACATAAATGTGCTAAAAGGATCACACCACCAACTCCTATTAAGCTGATTAAATAGGCCATGTCTATTTGATCGAATCTGCAATACATCAAACACTGACCTCCCTAAGCTCTCTGATCTGTTCTCCTAGACCTCCAATCTCATTGTATCCCACGGCACCAGGATCTTCAACTGACATGTTATACACCATGGGGTCCACCTCACGTGGCAAATACCTGGAACAATGTGTTACTATGGTTTCAAAAAAGTGGTCTGAATGATTTAGGAAGAGCAACTCTTTGAGTACCTTGATGAAACAACATCTAACATGTCCATAACTGATGTGTTTCAATTTTCTTATTCAAAAGAAAATTCTTGTTTACCATCTTTAATGCAATTTTAAGGCGCCCTCAGCTCTCATAATCAGTTTCAATGGCCAACAGCAAGGTGTGGAGGGGTATACACAAGAAGGGAGTGAGAGATGGAGAGATAGCAGATGACAGGACAGCGGGGAATAGACAGACAAAAGGAAGGAAACCAGAAGAAATAAGAAGACAGACAAGACAAAGATAAAAGACACCTTGCTGTCCCTGCCTCAACTTGTCAGTTCACATCATTGGGCAAAAGTGTAGACACACTATAATCTAAGCTGTCCAGGAAGAACAAGACTAGCTAAAGTAATGACATCATGATTGGGCCATTTTACAATGTGCAGGTTCTTGATGAAAATTATTTGAAATCTAAGTCTTTGATATTTAGAATAAGGAATAAGACAAGGACCTGGTCTTCATCCCTCATTTTAACACTGACTCAACATTATCAGTAGTATTATTATCACATCTGCATGGAGTGAGTGACAAAACTACTATCATAAGTGTTAAAAGCTAAGTATGTTCACCTCATTATAGTGAGGGTGGTCATGTCTAGAGCCACCCTTGTCCCAGGTTTCAGCTTTGCTTTATCCAACTGTCTTCTGCATCCTACCACGTATCTAGGTCCATTTGTTGCTTTTACAATAACTTAAAAAAGAAAAAGGTTCACATTATCTTGATATCTCCAACTATAAATCTTCCTCTGGGTTAGTGCAGAAAGTGAGTGGATGTGTGTGTGAAGGAGTGTCTATGTCAATGTACAATCATAACAAATCTTAGTCCATAATATCCATACCTAAAGTATGAGCCCTACTAATAGCATTAACATGGATAAAAATAGCTTCTAGAACTCATTTAATAACCTTGCCTGTGTTTCCTAAAGTTGTCTATCTTTTCTTACATGTACCAGGCACTACCCTGGGTGCCAGGTATTATCTGTAACAGGGACGCTGATGTCAATTACAAAATAATATTTGTGATTCTATTCGTTCAAACAGCACTAGATATTTTGTAAGATGCCTGTACACCGAAAGTTAATGTGAATGAACAAATTTATACTCACTGTCGTATGCACAAAGTTATACTCATTGTTGCATGAACAAATTTATACTCATTGTCGTAACTAGATTTCAAAAGTACCCAGCTGACAGTATGTACATGATGTAAGAGTAACTTACATTTTTCTTCAGTCAGTTGTTTCAAAACTTCTCCAACAATCTGCAAAACACATAATTAATGTATAAAACAAGCCAGAATTTAAAAAATACTAAGTGATGAAGATTAACAAGTTTGAGCATAATTATCTTTAACCATTTTCTTTCTCCATTACAACATTTATAATAAAACACAGTAACCAAGGTAACAAGTTCTAAATATCATAATGACCCCGTATATGACATTATTTACAAGGTGTTTATTTCATCATAAATGTTAGCTTTTATATCCATGAACAATCCAAGGCAATCTACTCACCTGTCCTACACTTTGTAGAGCTTTTAAGTCATTTTCAGATTTCTCATACTGCTTGGTGAGTTCTTTTAAGTTTTCCCGCACTGGAACCAAATAATTTACTCATAATACACATTACACAAAACATGATTTGTATAACTAAAGAGCTGTGTGTGATCACATACTCTTTACTATGGCATTAACTGGTACAGTTAGCACAGTCAGTTGACAGAAAAGTCGTGTGGCAGTATGTAAACATGTCACTTCCTACTAGGGCTGTTATGATTCACTCGCATATTCGGTGAATCGAACAGTATACATTCATGAATTGAATTCGTTATTCGTGGCCACAAGAATCGAATATTTATGAATATTCAAGCATGTGCACTTACATACCCCGTACCTAAAAATATCCATAAGAACATGTTATATGCCTAGATTTCTTCAAAGATAACACTCTTAAAATAATTAATTAAACAGTATTGTAGTCACTGGTCATTATCACATTTGAGCAGACACTAGTACCTGGATAAGTCCAGTATATAAATGTACAATGTCAAATAATTTATGTTGTTAATGTTTCACTGAATATAACAAATAATACATTCACCATGTTCACTGCTGACTTTTTATTGTATCCGTGGATTAATACCCGTACTCATTACCCTATTTTCGTGATACAAATCGTATTGGCCTCATAGTGTATTTGTTGCAGCCCTACTTCCTACCCATGACATTTGCTTAACCACCTCGTGGATAAGACAATGCACTACTGTCTTCAAATCTGCTCTAAAACCTGATTTTCAAATCTCAGAGAGTAAGATAACAGCAGCACTATCAATGTGGACCACCCTCACTACCCTACAAGGGAAGGAATCACAAACATGCATGTGCAAGCTAAATTATGCACAAAAGACAGTAATTTCACTTGAACATGCATGCTTGTAACTCCTTCCCTTGGAGGTGGATTTGTTGATACCTACACTGATACTTTAATATGATTCCTAAATCTGGTTTGAATACAAATTTAAAAAGAATTATGCATTGTCTATCGGATGGTTTTTAGATGATTATTTTTATGATTAAAAATGTGAAGGATGAGTGTTATGGAATCCCACAAGAATGTCTTCTGTATGAAATCGAAATGATATGTTTACACTTAGCAACAGACATTAGCAGCTTATTAGCATGCTTGTATCACATGTATAGGAACGGTAGGAATGGAACTGTTGATAGGAGATTAGCCTAACAATGTACCAGGCATGAATATGGTAAAAATAGCCTAGCTCAAAGCAAACCAATCAACAAACTCATTATTGAGGTTGAGCATGGCATTACCATGATAGGATTATTACTTTTAATAACCAAATATCCACCATTTATTTCTATTGTAAAAAGTAGCTCCACAGTTCTTTATAGGAACTGCTGAAAAGCCTACATTCTAATAAAAACTATTTGTAATTATACAGTCGAACACTTCTTACTTGTAAGCCATCCATGGCTGTCAGTAGCACGAAAATAGGTGACACTGAATGTCTTCAACTGGTTTACACAATTTTTTTACCACAATTATAAGTGAAGGATACATTTTCAAATGATACTGTTGCCTTTATATAATCATGGTGAATGCTTTCCCATAAAATTGTCTCAATCTATAACAACGCCAGAAGTGACGGCATAATGTGTGCTGACCAAATGTGATTCAGCAAGTTTGAACAAAATGGCCGTTCAGCTTCTCATCACTGTTATTGTTAACCAGATACATATTTATTGAAAAAGAATGTTAAACCTTATACCCATAGGCAGAATACTTACTTTCTTTTAACCTTGCTTCTAATTCTTTGTGCTCTAGCAGCTTCTTACGATAGTCTGCTAGAGCCTTTTCGCGAACGCTATCCACCACCGGCGTCGTCATTTTGTTTCGTCTTGTCGCACTCTACTTCCGTTTTAATGCACATGCGCCAAATATGTCTTGTGGACCCGGAAGTGAGACCAAGGTGCAAACTGTAATTCAAGAGCCTTGTCATTCAAAATTAAAGAAAAGACATTTTAAAAACATTTCTTAGCTATTGTTTGATCAACAGCACCCTCAGCTCTCATAATCAGTTTCAGTGGCAAGGTATACGCAAAATGAGTGAGAGATGGGGGTGGGCCGGAGGGAGGGTTCAGCGTCAGAACGGACAGTGGAGGGGGGTAGCGGCGAGAACGGAGTGTAAGGGGGGCAGACAAGCAAAAGGGTGGAAAGAAAAAGGAAGGGATAGGCGAGAGAAAGACAAAAACACCTTGCTGTCCCTGCCTCAACTTGGCATTTCACACCATCGGGCAAAATAATGGACGCGCTTGATCATTCATCCAGTGCATCCATGAAGTGTTGGAACAAGACACAAACATAAAAAAAGTATCATAATTAGGTCCTTGTTTTGAAGATCCGTGAATACTTGGTATTTACAAATTGAACCATGGATCCAAGTAAATGATAGAGTAATGTAAACAAAACTGTGGTGCAAGCGGAATTCGAAACATAATTTGGAAGAAAGTGTGTGGAATTAAAATATATCAATTTATACCCACATTAAGAATAATAGTGAATCAGATAATGATTGGGAGATGTGTGTTTTATTCAGTTTGTTATGTTGAACGCACATGAGTGTGAAGTAATTTGATAGCTTTAATGGTAAACAGAAATTACAAATCTCGATCAGGGCGTTTGCTCATAACAGGCCTATCAACATAATTATTAACAAGTATTACGTAGGCTTTTGAAAATCATGTATGAAATGGGCTTACATCAATTGTACTCTTGCCGTAAATGGACAAGGAAGGAGCAAAATGGTCGTGCTGAAGGCCAGGGGAGTGAGTTCCACTGTATTCTGTCAGCCAACATGGACATTTTACTTCTCAGCACCGTTATCCAGACAATGTTGTTTCTTAGTTTATTTGCTTGGTTTATATGAATTATATATCCTTATTATTAAATAAGTAAAAACGCTGAAATGGTTAGTTAAAGGTTTGTAACTATTTCAATAATTAGACAGGGGCAATATTCATAATGTTCAATGGAATAAGATAGTGCTATAGTCAAGCTTACGTTTTTTGTATTATTACCGACCCATGTCATCGTACTTGCACTTATACTGATAGATTTCTACAGAAAGACACGGGTCGACAGGGCGTGACATGAGATCCTTTCTGTATTAGTATAAGAGAGAATTAAGGTTGTAATATATGTCTGCTTTTTCTTATTTGATTTTCAATGTGTGAAGCCCATTCTTTGAATCTTCGCAATGACCTTACCGGAATATTGCTATAAGCGGCGTAATACCCTACTCTCTCACTCACTCACTCCGATTGATGGTTCAACCAATAACGAATGTAAAAACACGTGCGTTGTGTCAGCACCTGGGGGTAGAGGTTTTGGTGCCCCGAAGCACCTTGTCTAACCCTAGCTTGGCTGAGGGGCACATTTTCCCGTCAGTGGGACCGCCTCCGAAGTCCATAGAATAGACCATGCCCGGAAAAGGGGAATGTCGCGCCATACCAAAAGACGTTAAAAGATGGTCTTTGTTTTTTACCCTGCCTGGCGCTCGGCATTACGGCCTTAAAACAAAGGCTAGTCGGCTCGGGGTCAGTATACTGTGTCTGATGAGGGTATCCGTGTTAAACTGCGGCATAGTGTCTCACTGGGCTAACACTATGAAACCGACATTTGTCGAGACTAGATCAAACAACCACACACACACTCCCTATATAAGTACAATAATTTGGAAAGTGACGTTAACCACATTTCACCTGAACTCACCTCTCGTCTCTTGACCATGGCTTATGTATAACCAGTCACATGATATGGAATAGCATCTTGTAAATACCGACAACAAGGTGATTCTGGATATGCTGAACAAAGAAAGGAGGGGAATTTATGGATGTCAACTTCTTTATTATGAGGAATACGTTTCGGAATATATGCTTACTCCTTCATCAAGTGAATGGTCTTACTCCTTCATTATTCACCTGATGGAGTAAGTATATATTCCGAAACGTTGTGATCCTCACAATAAAGAAGTTGACATCCATAAATTCTCATCCTTAAGTGTATCACTTATAAATGCCTTCCAAGACCTGAACAAAGAAAGTTGGGATCATGAATAATTTTGGGGATATATTTATGAAATTGTGTGCGGGCTCGATCTTCACTACAACCTACGGGATTCATATGTAATGGAAGTCAAATAAATCTCTTTGACTTGTGTATCTGTACACGGTATGACATTTAATAACTAAACCGTGTTCCTGTCAGTCACTTTACAATAAACTTTACAGATATGCTGCACGTTTCTGCAAACATGAACTGACAGTTTGAAATGAACATTATGAAACTTACCTCTTATATAAAACTCGATTTGTGGAAATATCTTTGACAGACATCCCTGCTCGCCGCGATGGGTCAAGAATAGTGTTGAAACCAGGCACAGTATACATTGTCAGAAGACCTACCAATATATCACTGAATTAGCAATCTTTACAACGACCTTTTATTGTCAAATTGATTCAATATTTTCATCACGTGACCAGTGTCTCGACGCATGCCCCCGGGTACTGCCGAGCCAATTTTTGACATCGGCATTGTTTCATCAGGAGCGCATATATAAACAGAAAGTGACTTATTGTCTCTAAGACGATGACACCTGTCAATGACCAATGATGCGCGTTTGATTTATGACGTGTTTTTGAAGATGTTTGAAACGAGATATATCTCATTACTCACGTGAGAATGGTGCTTTACGCATCACAAGTTTTACTAAAATAATTCGAACAAGATTTATTCTTTTACTCCCGTATGTTCAAATACCAAGCACAACGTCCATTACATCAAAGGGAAGCACTGATGCTGGATCAATTTTAAGTCATGGTTTGAACTGACAAAGGCAAACTCCAGCATTCCTGTGTGAACATTAAACCTAAGCACTCCACTGCATGTACATGCATTCTTGTAGGGGCCAAATACATTATCTACAGTACAAGGTTCTCTACAGACTTTCAGTTAACACCCTTGCCAACATACTTAGTATGACTGGACTATTGTGTGTGTTATACAAATTGTGAAGCATAGGATGTGTATTGCAATGAAACCCTACTTAAATGTGAAGGAACTATCATTCATGTATTTGAATGGGGCTATATTGGTATGGATTTGGCTTGAAGCACATCCCTGTCATTTTTTTCAGCAAACTGATGGGTGAAAATAAGAAAGAAATGGGTGTGTGGTAGTGAGGTCTGAAGGCATGCAACAATGGAATAATGTTGTCTGAGTTCCAAATCAAGAGTCATAAACAACCATGCATTTTCAAAGTCTTTCAGTATACAAAAGAAACTGTACCTTGTGGAGTACTTTCTAGACTTAAACTAAGCTGTCATTCCATGCAACATTTTGTTTTCGCCACAGTAATTTGTAGCTGTACAAAAAATATTAATTCTCATAACCATGTGAAACAAAGAAAGAAAAATGAGTTATGAAAATACATATTGTAAGACAGCTACAGATTCCTGTGAACTGCAATGTAAGATAACCTGTCAACATGTTATTATTGGGGGATTGGAGGCAGACCAAACTGGTGTGTGCCTGACAGAGACAAAAACAAACAACGTAGATCATGATGAATGTTTATGACATAGATGTTACATTAGTGTAGGCATGTACAACGGGTGCAGATACAGATACATTGTATATATACATGATATACAGGCTGTGAGACAGGAGCTCGGGGACATGGGCAAAGGGAAACAACTCTTTGACGTAGAATTCAGGAGGGAAGTAGGAAGCTATAACAACTGAATATTTGATAACTCTTATTATCTTACTGATATGAAAGAGTTATATAAGCAAAGGTGTTATTATGTATATATGTACAGAACAAAATAAATATCCTTCTTTTTATACACTAAAGTGCATCCGAGACACGACGTATGGACAAGAAATTGACTGTACATAGTGCATAAAAATTGCATAAAACCTTAAGTATTGAAATATACACCATATCCTAAATATCTAGTGAACAGTAAAACATGAGATGGGAAACCATGGGGTGAGCATAAAAATAGGATGTGACGGGAAACTATTAAAAGTAAACATTTCATGAACATATGCTTACAGTATGCCTACAGTATGCTAACAGTATGGCTGCCAGGTTACACAGCAACAAGGTGTTAACCTCAGTCAGCAGTATTTCTGCTACACGGCAGCCTGCAGATTTTAGTAAGATGTACGATGTGCTGGGTGAAGTGGAACTATTCTGCTCTAGGATCCTTATATGGACATAACAAGGGAAATGCTGCTTACTTGAAAGCTATTAACATGAAATATAACTAGCAGTAATAAATGAAATGAATTTGATACACTATTTTCAGCCTCAAGAACAAATATGATTACTTAAATGCTATAACATTTGTCGTCAGTCTATATGGTGATGAAATGAATATTAAAAAACCCAGGACAATATGTATTTAGGTCATAATTTCTTCACCAATGAGTGATGAAAACAAATGTGCATCTCCACATACCATGATGAAATGATGATAATACACTTATATATTTTAATGCTGACATATTTGGCAAGAAATATATGTGAATGGTCAACTCTCTATCATGTTTGGACAATGATAACATTGTGTCGACACTGGGCACAGTAGCAGCATAGAGTCTGCTCTAGTTCCAGGCCGTTCACCTCAACCTTGGCGTAATAGTGCTGGAGTCATCCTGTTTTCTGTTACATCACCGGGAAAGGGTTACTGCTGTAGGAGGGACTAGCCGGGATGGGTGCACCAAATGATGGCCTGAGATTATTCAATGGTTTAATAGGAATGAACAGAATCAGGTCTGGAATGAAGGGAAAGTTCCTGTTCCTGTCAGCGTCCGGGGACCTTGTACGTAATAGGAATATAACAGATGATCTGTTACTTGTGATAACAGCGGCATATGCAGTCTTTGTTATCTGTTATTGCAGTAATGTCTGCACCTTGCAGCTGTGTTTTCTGTTATTGTGACAACTACTGCACTTTGCAGTCTTTTTTGGGTTCCCCATCTCCACCCTGCTGTTCACTATGTTGCTCATGTTGTTTCTGCTGCCGCGTACGCCGCAGGTGCTTCAGCTCTGGACTTTTGTTGAGGCTGAGGGTGCTGACTCGTTTAGGTGGCTCTTGGAGAGCAGATGGAGGCTTCTTCTGAGGGCTGTTTGTGATCGAGCCAAGGGGCTTGACTGCTATTGGTGCCTGGAAGAATGTCACAAGAATGATTGGGCATGTCAATATTAAGTAATCAGTTGTGAACATTTGAGATTATCAAGAAAGCGCTTGTATCAAGCTATGTCTGAGAGGCCAGTGATATCCATAATGGTTTCCTTCGGAATATGTGCCATTGTGTAGCTTCAACAATGTCAATAAACTGTTTCCATTTAGTTTCTTTCAAAGCTGATGTTATCATTTAGTTTACAACTAGTAATCATAAATTACGCCTACCAGAGACTTCTATATTTGAAGGAACAAGTAGACGTGAAATATGTACAAGGCTAACAAAACGGACATTATGTGCAAAGTGTGGACAAGTGACGCCCGAAAATATTCTACCTTGATTTCAATCTTGCTCTGTCTCCTTGTCATCATGGTACGAGGGAGACCAGAAGTTGTAGATGATGACGAGGCCGGAGGTTCAGATGTAGGTTCTGTTGTTGGTGCTGATGGACCTGATCGGGGCAGCTGACTTCTTGGCCGAATTCGAGAAGATAGTAAGCTCCTTTTAGCTGCTGTTTTAACGTCTCCACTGTCAGCAGTTTTAGGTGTTACATCTGAAAAACAAGTTGTAGTTGAATAAAATTGAAGAAAGATGTATTTCATAAAGTCTTGTCTCTCCCACATGACAGTACTGCGCCAGGGGTCCTTCCACAAAGAGTGAGTGAGTGAGTTTGATGTTATGCCGCTTTTCGCAATATTCCAGCAATATCACGGCGGGGGACACCAGAAATGGGCTTCACACATTGTACCCATGTCGGGAATATGGGTCTTCGGCGTGACGAGCGAACGCTTTAACCACTGGGCTACCTGACCGCCCTATGTTCCACAAAGAGATAGTGGCGCTGAGGTGATCTTAACTCCCATACTTTAACATAGACTTACGACTATTGTAGCGCTAGGATCGCTTTGTGACACGGGCCTTTGACAACCAAACAAAAACATATCTGACATGTGTAAACCTCACATACACAACTATGACCAATTATTCAAATTATTCACTTTGGCATAAGTAGCTGTTGCACATAGAACATAATACATTATCAGATATGTTCAAGTTTAAGCTATAGGTTCCTTATATTGAGGAGTGACCAAGCCAGAACTGTTTTTATCATTTGTTAGTTTCCAGAAATAACATGCTTAATGATATGTTTAATTTTGTCTGGCAAGTGAGAATCAGTCCTGTCCTGTCTTGTTTTAAAAGCCTATTGTTACGAGGGCTGGGACGATACACCTACTGCGCAACCTGATACGTATCACATTACCTTGTTCACAATCGGATAAGTATCACGATGCTTGTAAGTGCTCTTATCTGTGGTTTGTAAGCCATCTTTGTAATAGACAGGATAGTCAAATACCTGGCACACTGACGATTTACAGCTGGCAGTGTCAAATATTTACTTAGTGTTTGGTGTAACAGCCACTAAAGTCAACATTTAAGGTATGAATCGATATTTTGTACTTAGTGTGAGACTGTGATCGATACTTGTATCAGTAAGTAAAATATCGCGACCCATTGATGCATCGTTGTTTTGTCAAACCACTAAATGTTACCTGGTGCATCATGCTTGTCTTGACTTGGTTCTTCCTTACGTCTTTTCGGTGCAATTACATCTTCGCTTTGATCACTCTTCCGCTTAGGCAGTGAAGTCCTCTTGACCGTCAGCTGGCTGCTTGTGTCTTTAGACTCAGGAGTCTTTAGTTTTGAAGCACATCTGTCAGATGGTGCTGGGTCTGTACACAGTTTGTTCGGGGTTACCTCCCTTGAGGCACATTTTCTCACCACACTTGGTGCTGGCATTTTCTGCAACCTTGACCTCTTTTCTAACTTGATGGATGGATTAGTCTCTGTTGGTGTACATTTTCTTGTTTTACACGGAACCTCGGATGTCTCTGTTTGCGACACATCTTTAGAATTAGGAGTCACCTCTCTCGAAGCACATTTTCTGGTTATACTTGGGGCCTTTATTGTCCTGAGTCGTGTTTTTCTCTCATTCTCTGTAGAATTAAGACCAATGTTTCGAGTGTTATTATGTTTTTGGTCTGGTGTGGTCATATCTGCATTTGCTGCAGGAACCGTTGCCTCACTAGGCACGGTTTCAGTTGACTTCTGCACACTGTCGGCCATCTTGCTCCGGTCTTCCACCGCCACCTTCTTGATGCTCATGGTCTTGCTCTTCATTGCAATTGCTGAAGAGGAGAGAGATTGCATGAAATCCCATTTCTCTGTCATTTGACAACAAACCAGGTACTCACTCACCAGGCACACTCAGCAACATCACATCTACATCTTGACCCATCATGCTCCTGTCACCAATGCACATGTATTCACACCTAGCAGCCATGGTGACCAGCAAATCCCCATCAGTAAGACAACTGAGGGCCAATCCCATGATGGGCTACAGACACAAACTCAAGGACCCCAACACCCTCCTTATCTTCTTACATCGTTTTAACATCTGCAAACATATCAGTCTGTGACCTCAGCCCCTAGATGGAAGCCCAATTCTAGTATAAATCTGTTCGGTCCAGAAGACCAGCTCATAATAGTGCATATAACAAAAACATTTCAAAATGTTGCTTGAGTTTGGGCTAGTTGACTCAACAGGTTTTACTCATGATGAGTAAATATATATTTAATAATAACACACAAATAAGTTGAAACAAGTTGTACAAAACATAGGTCCCAGAGTGAGGTACACATACTATATAAGGATAGCCCTCCCTGTGATAGATATCTCCCTGTGATAACATACCCATGGATGAGATGAGATCCTTCTGTCTGGCACAGTCAGCCTTCAGCTTGTTGTTCTCGGTCACAAGAGCAAACTGCTTCCGACACGACTCCTTTTCATTCTGTATGTGTCCTTCCAGCTGACTTGACAGCTCATCCACCTTCTCCTGCAGCGTCTGCCAACACAAAACCAGACCTGACTGAGCCTCATGGTCACAGGAAGTGAAGAAGCATATGATAAAAACACGACAAAACATTGAAAACAATGTGAACCTAGTCACCTTATATCTATTGCTGTTGTTTCAAGACTGTCACATTCCCAACCCACGATTATCAAAATGGTTGAACAAACTGCTTCGACAATGTGCCCCATCGTCATACATAAATGTATGGTGTGGCTTAGTGTCACCTTTAACAGTATTTCCGTGTCACTATGTTAGCGTTATGTTGGAGCTCACCCCAGAGTAATGCAGGTCACAGATATTTTTACTTCTGTGAAACCCACATGCATTGTGCTGACAGACCAAGGATAATAAATCAGGTGAATTTTGGGTCCAAATACATGACAAGCAGATCCTATCATGGCTAAGGGACAAAACTCTGCATAGCAAATTTCTGAACCTTAGACAACAGGGTCACCTGTACCCAGTGAAAGAACAGTAGATGCCATGGTGAAGAAGCAGAGTAAACTCTTGAACCCGTCTGTTCTTGAGAGAATGTACACAGGAAGACATACTAATTGCTACTATTCCATTGAAATGCTGAAATTATGGAGTATTTGGATGTGAGGTATTGTAGGCCTTGTGCCAGTTCCTAAGCCTCAGCGGCTGCCATCCACAAATGTTTCAAGTCTTAAGCCTGCTTAATTGCATATGCTTTTTACCTGTGAGCCAGCATCTTCTGTCTGAGCTTTCACCTTCTTCAGCTGATCAGTGAGGCGTTTAACCTTCATCTTTTCTGCCGACAACTGAGATTGTAGATTAGAACACTGGCTTTCCCACTTCTGCAACATCTGAAAAGTAACATGGTTAAAATTTTGATAAGTGAGTGAGCATTTTCCAGCATAGTTAGACATATTCCAGCTACTTGCCAGCCAGTGTGTAGTGTGACCATGCCTTGAACAGGCTAGTTAGAGACTGAAAGTGTCACCAGAATCCATACTGTCAAGGGATAATGACACACTATCACCATCTACCATTCCATAATTTGCACCCAGTGTTGATTATAGTTGCCTGTTGTGACAAACATGGTACCTAATTCTGTTCTTGAATCCCCACATGGGAGTATTTGGTTGTAAACAAAATCGATATAACATATGGTTAGCTTTATGACACATGTTAAAAAAATTGTGCACTTCCTAGAAATGATTATGACAAAGAGACATATTTTATCATTCTTTCAAACACCATTTCAAGAGATAAACTGACCAATGATAAAAGTGCATGTGAATTCCTTAATGTTTGTTTGTTGTTTAACTCGGCACTCAGCAATATTCCAACTATATGAAACTATATGACAGCAGTCTGTAAATAATAAAGTCTGAACCAGACAATCCAGTGATTGACATCATGACCATCCACCTACGCAATTGGAATACAGTGACATGCAACCAAGTTAACGAGCCTGTCCATAGTCGCCTTTTACGGCAAGCATGGGTTGCTGAAGCCCTATTCTACCCCGGATCTTCACAGGCCGGCAAGCATGGGTTGCTGAAGCCCTATTCTACCCCGGATCTTCACAGGCCGGCAAGCATGGGTTGCTGAAGCCCTATTCTACCCCGGATCTTCACATGTTGCCCTGGCACATCAGGCACACCACCCACCTCTGTGTTGCTGGAAGGTCCTCCACCAGAGTTCAGCTGATCCCGAGCCTTCACGAGCTCCCTGTCTTTGTCCTCAAGAGATTTCCTCACACTCTCAAGCTCCTCTTCCCTCTCCTGCAGCGACGTCCGGAGTCCATCCAAATCTGTCTGTGTTTCCCCCAGGGTTGACCTGACCCCCCTCAGCAGCTCCTCCCTCTCCCCCAGGGCAGCCCTCACTCGCTCCAGCTCCCCCTCCAAACTGGTCACCTTGCTCTCATGCTGAAACACATGGCAGCCCGGTTATCAGCACATCAGGTTCAACAAAGTATTACATGTTAATTCAGAATTGACTTCAATAAGTTTTGCATTTATGAAGTTATAAATGTAACACCGGTGTGCACACTTTGCATATTTCAGATACACATATCAACACAGCATCGACACCATTTATTTTGACACTTTTACCTCAATAAATGCAAAAAACATTGAAGTGTAAACTGTTTTTGGCAAAATATATTGATGTCAATTCTTTTAAATAATACATCAACATATGACTGCTTACATAATCATTCACACACACAATAGAATGAAGACACCAATACAAGACCAGCAACAGCGTTCAGTACAATGGTGCAACACAAGTCCCGCCCATTCTATTATTGGCCAATCAAGAAACAGTAGTCTGTTAGTGTGCATGGACTAATGTTTTTTTTTGGTTTCCTGAAATATATTGTTAAAAAAAGTTGCTTGGTTAGGCAATCAAATACCACGGAATCATTTGTAATGTTTTACCACTTTGATCAATGATGCCGACCAACTATTAGGGATTTGAACCCCAATCAGCAGATCCAAGCATTGTCAATCATGCACTTTTTACATGAAAGCAAATACAGTACTCATTGTCTCCAGCAATCCCCACCCAATAATCCCAGCTACTATTTATGTACCTGCTCCACATGGTTTGCGATCTTTCCCTCCCACGTGACCTCGGCGTCTGCAAGTCTCTGTTCTGCTTGCTTCTCAGCCTCCAGATGTTTGGACATCAAACTTTCCAGATCACTCTCCTTCTGACTCACTTTCTTCTCTGCAGCCGCCACCTCAGCCTTCAGACTCTCCAACTCCACCTGATCAAGGCCATGATGAGGTTAGTCAGTATGATGGTATGAAGGGCACATGTACAACTGTAGGGTCAATTAACTACCATACATCATAAGCCTTGTGAAAACCCAGCCACTGTTTCAAGATACATGTGTTAATACTAATGTAGTAAAATGTTTTGTGATATAATGCAAAGATTTCTGCCATATTCATTAGCTGAGAAGCGGTCACATGCCATTTGACAGAATATCATACTGACTCCAAGTGAGGTCACATACTTTACAGTATTGACATGAGTTAGTCAAAATACAATGTGAATTATTCCCCAAACCTTAGCCAATTAGATATCTCCGTCTGTTGGAACCTCCTGACGTTATTGTAGCTAACATAGTTTGACAAGTTGAATCTGCCTTTTCACTTCATCTCAGGTTATTTCATCTCAGGTCAATATTGCTCTTTTCGGGTGTTGACCTCATATAAAGTCTATACTTGAATATTATTATTCCAAACAAAAGAATTTACATACAATAAAAAGTGTCAGTAAGTCTGATTTATTGTGTTTTTTTACCTTAGAAATGATCTGAGTAAACTTACTGGCTAACTGAGTTCTTGTCTAGAATACTACAGTCAATGAATGGGCATTACCAAATGGGACTTGGATGGGTTAGTCCCTGGAAGGTCGACATTATGGAAAGAACTCCTAGCTAGGAATTGCTATGTGGATTATTGCAAACAAATCTGGCTTTCTCTAAAGCTGGCTACACATGCATGCCATAGTTATATCTTTGACACATTAGTTTCAGTAGTGTAAAACTCCATCCACTGTCATGGCCATTACAGTGGACACGGCAACAGGAACAAACACATATACATATAACTATATATTGGATCATGCCAAGCAAGAGTCGTTACCTTATACTTGTCAGCCATGTGTGCTGCATCCCCCAGCTTCTGGAGGACATTCTGCAGCTCCTTCTCCGACTTCTCCAGCCTGTCCTTCAGCTCAGCCTGCTCCTTCTCCTGCATCTCCACACTGGATTCTGCCCGCTTCTGGAGAGCATCGCGCTCCGACGTTATTCCTGCAAGTTCCATCTCCATGGCCGACACACTGTCCTCTGCTTCCTCCTTCTTCTTCTCGCTGTTGAGAAGAGACTGGTTCACTTTCTGGAGGTCACACTCAAGCCTCTTTACCTTCTCTGATTCTTGTTTCAGCTCAAGTTCGAGTGCACCTTTCTCATTAGACAGTTGTCCAGTTCTTTCTTCTATTGCAAGGAACTGACTCAGCAGATCTTCATTTTCTTTGCTGAGAGCACTGTACTTCTTCTCCACCTGAGATTTAACTGTTTGTATTTCGTCAACGTTTTGTTTTAAAGACGAAATTTCCTCAGCCACTGACTGACACTTCAATTTTTCTGTTTCAAGATCTTTTTCAAGTGACAAGACTTTAGTCTTAAGATTTCTATTATCATCTCTTAATCCATTCTCACTATCACAAATCTTCTTATACCTTTCCTGGTTCTCCATTATTTCAGCATTCAGTGATTCCACACACACATTCAATCTCTCATTGTCAGTCCGGAATTTTTGCAAATCAGTTTCAGTTTTCTCATCCACAGCATCTCTCGTACTTTCCAATTTCTCCAGTTCCTTTTTCATCTCACCAAGTTTCCAAACTAGTTCATCACATTCTTTCTTCAAACTTTCACTTTCTGTCTTGAAGTTAGCCTTCTCCATTTCCAGAGAGGAGACCTCCATCTCCATGGACTCCATGGCATCTTTGAACATGTCAATGTCAGCCTCTGCACTACTTTTCTCCTTCAGCACAGTGTCCAGCTGCACCTTCAGCTCAGACTTGTCCTGAGAGAGCGTCTTGGCGTGATCCTCCAGCTCCTCCACCTTGGCGTGCGCCACCTGGAGCAGCTTCTCCGTCTCCTGAAGCTTCTCGCTGGTCTTGCTGCTGTCCTTTTCATTCTTCTTCATGAAGTCCTGCAGCTTCAGGCATCCCTCTCTCAGTGCCGCCATTTCCATCTCTGCACTGTTCACCTGATCCTTCATCTGACAGTTAGCAGACATGAATGATTCATTGTCCGCCTCAAACTTAGACTTTTCTTCCAACAGATCTTTGACCTTCTCCTCTAGCTCTTTCTTTTCCTTCTCTATTAATTCTTTATCTTTTTCAAGTCTTGATATATCCCCCTTGAAAGTGTCTTCCTGCATTTGGTGCTCTGCTTCACTGAGTGACTGCGAATCCAAGGCACCCTGTAGTTCCTCAATCGTCTCTTTAGCTGTTTCTAGGAAAGTGAGTTGTATGTCAAGCTTCTTATCCAGTTCTTCTTTCTCACTGGTGAGAGTTTTCAGAGACTCTTGAAGTTCCATCCTCTCAACACTCACGATATCAAATTCTTCTATCCTTTTTGTCAGTTCACTATTTATGGAGCTGGACTTTGTCTCTAACATCTGTAGTTCATTCTCAAGTGACTTCACTTTGTTACACATGTGATCTCTTTCATCAATGATGGCATCAAGATCTGCCATCTTAGCGTCAACTTCTGCTCTTAGTTGACAATTTTGTGTTTCTGAAGCTTTCAACTTCTCATCCAACACAGAGGTACATTTACAAGCATTTTCTAATTCTGTTTCCTTCTGCAATAACTCCTCATTGAGTTTCTTCATAGATTCACACATCTTTTCAATTTCTTCAGAACGATTTTCCTTTTCCTCATGGCTACTGCTCTTGATGTCTGCAAGTTGTTTCTCAAGTTCTTCAACTTGCTCCATCAAAGTTCTAGTGGATGCCTCAAGGTCTGTTTTCTGTTTTCTCAAAAGATCCATTTCTTCTTTGCAACTGGCAGCCTCCTCACTCAACTTGTCAACAGATTCTGTCTTCTGCTCACTGACTTGCTGGAGATGAAGCTTCAGGTCCTCAGTCTCCTGATTGGATGCCTCAAGTCTGGCTTCTAAATCAGCCTTCTCAGCTTTCAGTTTGACCACACTATCCTGCATACTACTCCGGTCTTGGGTGAGCTGGTCCACCTGCTCCTGTATGGTGTCGGAGAAGGTTTGTGTGCTCTGCAGTGCCGACTGCGTTCCCTGCATCTCTTCCTCCATGCGAGTCTGACTGCTTTCCATCTCTCTAATGGTGGACTCTAGTCTCTGCACCTGATCCTGGAGGGAAGCCTTCTCCTCCTGAAGAGTTGTCACCTGTTCCTCAAAGGACTGTTTGTTGTTTTCTGCGATCAACAGTTCTTCTTGAGTACTCAAAACCTCTTTCTCTTTCATTTCAAGGGAGGCCCCTTTGTGTTTCAATTCTGTCTTTAGAGCTTCAATGTCAGCCCTTGCATTACAGATGTCTTCAGAGAGTGTATTGATCTGGGAGGTCTTATCTTCTAGGATATCTTTCATCATTGTCGATGAATCATTTGATTCACTTGCAAATTCTTCTATTCTCATTTCTAGTTGAGTAACTTTCTTCTCAAGGTCAGATTTTTCAAGTTCTTTTAATCGTACATTTTCTTTCTCCTGCTGAATCCCAGACTTCAGCTCCTCCGATGACAGTTCCATGTCAGCAATGGTCTTGTTCAAACTATCAATGTCAGTCCTAAGTCTGTCAACAGTAGCATTGCTTTCTTCAACTTTCTTGCTCACATTCTTCAAATCTGCAGTCATTGCCTTAATCTGTTCCTCTTTTTCCAGTGCACAGGATTCAGATGTTGAGCACTTATCTTCAAGTACAATCTTCTCCTGCTCTAGACTTTCAACAGAAGATTTTAAATGTTCAAGTTCAGTAGTCAGTGACTTCATCACAACTGAAGCTTCTTCTTCCTTCGACTTGTTGTGTTTGGCAAGTTCGTTTGATGTATCAGCTGCAGCTGCTAGTTGCGAGTTCTCTGCTGAGACGGCCCTGACCTGTTCTTCTAGATCGGAGACCTTGTTTTCCAACATCTCCTTCTCTGCATTATGGGACTGTATCCGAGTCTGTAGGTCAACTGCCTGCTGTTTCTGCTCCTCCAGTTTGTCAGCCAAGGATGCCTTTTCTGTGTTGAACTCTTGAATAGCATCTTTGTACTCAGCTTGCACCTCTTCAAGATGTTTCTCTGTACTCTCAACTTGAATTTTCAGGTGATCCCTTTCAGACGTGAGTGTTTTCATCTCACTGGACCGTTCAGTCAAATCAGAGTTTTTCCCCTCTAGTTTAGCACTTGCTTCTTCATAGGTCCTCTCCAGTGTTTCAAGGTCACCTTGAGCACCTGCTAACTTCTTTTCAAGTAGAGCGCTTGACGTTAATGAGTCTTTCAGTTCAGCATTTAATTTTGAGTTTTGTTCTGTCAATGATTCTGTTTCGGCTTCAAGACTTTCAACCTTTGAAGTTAACACCAACACTTCTTCTTTAACAACATCCATTTCATCTCCTAGTTGCTGGAGTTTGGACACCTTGGTCAACAACTCACCCTCCTTCTCTTTGTCAGCAGAAGTGAAAGCTTCAATCTTCATTTCAGCATGTTTCAGATCTTGTTGCAATTGATCACACTCAGAAGTAATGTCAGCAAGTTTAGACTCGAGCATCTGCTTCTCACTTAGGAAGTCTGTCTCGGTATTGTTCATCAGCAAGTTTGTGTTATCCACTTCTGTCTGCAGCTTCGTCAAGCTGTGATCCTTCTGCTCCAGCTGCTGCTGCAGCTGCTCCAGGTCCTCAGACAGTTTCTCCTTCTCTTGCTCAAGGCCTTCCTTGACTGCCTGCAGAGAGTCCAAGGACTGCTGCACTTCAGCAATGTTCGAGGCACCTTTAACAGAGGCATTGTTGTGGGCATCTTGCAGATTCTGATATTGCTTCCTGAGAGATTCAAGCTCAGTTTCAAGATCAGACTGCTTTTGAGCTGATACTTCAAGTTCCAACTGAACCTCTTCCCTTTTGGATTCCAAATCATTCTTCAGTATTTTGATTTCTTCTTCCTTTTGCAGTTCAGTGTTCCTTGTTCTGTTCTTTTCAGTTTCCAGTTTTGCTTTCATTTCTTTTAACTCAGTTTCCTTTTGATTAAGCTGGTCATAACTATCTCTCTCCAGCTGCAACCTGCTGCCCTCACTGTCACTCAGTTTGTTTTCAAGTGAAGACAGGGTTTGTTCCATTTCTTGCATTTTGGCCGAATTTCTTTCAGTGTCTGTTTCATATTTTGTCATGTAATAACCCTGGAGATCTGCTTCCTGAAGAACTTTCTGCTCAAGTTCTGACAGTTTTCCATCTTTAGTGGATATATCAGCCAGAAGTTCATCTATTCTTGTTTTTTGTGCTTTCAGAGCTTGCTGCATCTTTTCCTGCTCCTTGCCCTTGTTGGCCATGTTAGAGTCATGCTCTTTCTCCAGCTCTTGCCTCTGAATCTGCTCTTGCTCAAGGGCAGCCTGAGCAGTGTTAATTTCTGCTCTCAGCTCAACCTCTTTCAGTTCTGCTTCTTTAAGACGACACTCCAGCTGGCTCTTCTCCGTGTCAAGTCTCTGGTATTTAGCCTTGTGATTGTCTTCTGCAGTGTCTGCTGCTTCGTCTAGACACTCCTTTGCTGATTTCAATGCTTTAATTTCATGATTTGCATCCTTCAAAGTATCTTTGAGTGTAGAAAGTTTCTCTTCAAGTTTTTGAATGGCAGATGCTTTCTCATGCAGGTCATCATCGAATGACCTTCTACTTTGAGCCATTTCTTCTTCCAAGGACTTAATCTCAGTCTTCAAATCTTCCTCACTCTTTTCTTTGCCATCAAGCACAGCTCTCATATTACAGATCTCACTCAGCTTATCATCGATGCTCCTTTCTAAGGCTGTAATATTGGCTGCTTGTGATGACCTGTCACTCTCCAGATCAGTGACCTTCTGGAGAAGGGTGTTTCTTTCCTCCGATGTTCTCTCTAATGACATTCCTGAATCAGACATCTGCTTCTTCAACTCAGACAATGTGAGATCAGTGTCTGATAACCTTTTCAATGTTTCACTGTGTTCAATTGTTATATTCTCAAGTTGCAATTCCTTCTCTGAAATCTGTTCCTCTTTAGCACTGAGGTCATTTTCCAGTTTTTCCATTTTGTTGATGATGTCTTTTTGTTCTGCCAAGAGTTGAGCCTTCTGTTCCTCGATGGCAGCCACCTTACCATGCAGTTCTTCTTTGACATTTCCAGCTTTTTGGGCACATTCTTCCACACTGGCAGCAAGCTGTATAACTTCCGACTGTCTTTCTTCCAGATCTCCAGCCATCTTGTCTCTCTGTGCCTGGAGCTGTTTGTTACTTGTACTCAGTGTATCATGCTCTTTCTTCAGTACATCTAATGTCTCCTGCAGGTTATTGACTTTCACAGTGAGGTCCTCAATACAGGCATCTTTGTCTTCAAGATCCATCTGAAGCATTTCCATGTTTGATTTGAGAGTGTTCGACTCCTGATCTAACCTGCTACCTTCTTCCTCTTTGGCCTTGGCATAGTGTGCAAGTTTACTTTCTAGTGATGTAACCGAATCTTTCATTGTCTGCATTGATTTGTCCTTCTCGTCCATGTCAGTCTGTGCCTTGTCAAGGCACTGTTGAAGTCGGTCACATTCCTTAGAGACTTTCTCTAATTCTTTGTTTTTCTGTTGCAAACCATCTTTCGTCTTCTGCAAAACATCTTGGAGCTCACTGTGATGACCTTGCAATGTGCTCAGTTCCTCCTGTGTACCATCAAGCACTTCTTCCTGAGAATCCCACTTGCCTTTTAGAGTTTGGAGTTCCTGCCCAAGTTCAGCAGATTGTTGTTCCTTCTCGGACACAAGCACCTTCAGCTTTTCTTCCAGCGACGTCAGGGAATCCTTCTGTTTGACGACCAGCTGTTCCTTCTCCTGAAGCTCTTTTCTTGTCACGTCATCAGTCTCAGACATTCTGGCACATTTCACTTCCAGATCACGGACAGTCTCTTCCTTTACATCCATCTGACTCTTCATTACAGCTAGTTTGCCTTCCATGTCACTTATGCAGTTGTTCAATTTCTCAATTTCCTTTTGATTATCAATGTTCTTACTTGTTTCCTCATCCAAGCATTTCTTCAGACAATCACATTCGTTTGACAGTTCAGAGAAATTTTGACTCTCTTCTTCCATCCTGGACTTCCTCTCTAGAGAAATGGATGTCTGCTGTTCAACTTCAAGTTTCATCTCAGTAACGGTGTTGGTCATGGCAGAAAGCTCATACTTGGATTTTTCCAGTTCTTCCGATAATGCCATTATTTCCTTCTGCTTTTCGGCAAGTTGAGACATCTTTTCTTCTACAGTCTTTTTGAGAGCCTCCACTCCCTGCTGAGCCTGTTGTAGTTTTTCCGTGAGATCCCCTACATCATCACCCTGGTCTTCAAAGTCCATCTGCATCATGTCCAGCTTTGCCTGCATCTGTTCATTCTGCTGTTTCATTTCAGACATCTCTTTCACCAAGTTTTCCTTATCACAATCCTTCTGCTTCAACAGAGTGTCACATTTCTCCTTCTCATCTTCCATCTGCCTCAGTTTCTCCTTCAGACTAAGCTCCTCCTCAGACATCGTATCAAGGTTCTTTTCAGATTCTGAACGGAGCTCAGCATGTTGGGACTGAAGTTCCTCCATGTCAGCTGTTCTCTGGGACAAAGCAGATTGCGCCTGTTGTAATTTCCTGTTCAAATCTTCACATTCAGATTTGAAAGTTGCGACTTCTTCCGACAGGCGGGAGTTAGATCCACTGAGCTCCTTTTTACTCTTCTCCCATTCATCACCCTTGGATGTCATGATCTCAGTCAGATTCTGCAGCTGTTGACACTGGGCTTCATACTGTTCTTTCTGGTGATCATGTTGTGATTTCAGTGTCTCAAAGTTGGTCTCACTTTGAGACAGCTTCTCTCCCAGCCCAGCCATCTCGGCCTCTTGAGTTGTCATCTTGGATTGTAGCGAGTCTATTTCTCCTCCCTTCCTGGTCTGGAGATCCTGGCTCTGCTGTGTCTGATCCAGGAGCCGGGTGTGCTCTTCCTTCAGCTCACCCAGTTCCTTCTCCACCTGACTGAGATGCTGACCCATGGCCGCCATCTCCTCACTCTTCTCCTGCAAGCTGGCCCTCAGTCTTCTCTCCTGCTCCTCCCAGTGGCTTTGTGAATCTGAAACGTGAGTTCCTTGCAATACAATATATGCCACTTTCCTGAAGCTGTAGCTACACCACTGCATGAACTAACGGCATGTCATCTAGGGACGTCACGGTTGCTGCTCTCACTGAAACCATTCCATATCTGATTTCAGGGCTATCAAAATATACTCCTCAAAAGAAGTTCAGGATCACTCGATTCTTTCATAATGGTAAAGTTAATCTGTCATGACATGAGAGATTAACTATAGTAATATGAAAGAATCAGGTGATCCCTAACTTCTTTTGAGTAGTATATTATTAACATCTACAGTGCAAGGGACAACTGTCCACAAAAAACAATTTGCTCCACAATAATTCCTGACTGACTTCAATCCAGCCAACAAACCCACACAACTTATTGTTTAATAAACTGGTCATGTGTACACGCATAGGGACTTGTAAAGTATGCAGTTGGTTATAACTTCCATATGTTGTTCAGGCATGTTAGCATTTTATTTTTTTATGACCAAGACAGTGAATGAAATAGATTTCATGTTAAATTTCACTGTTTTATATTCAATACAGGGTATTGTTCCACTGTGTTTGACAGCGGTGAGTTTGTCGGTAGCAACAGATTACGTCATTGATAGACTGTCTGAGTGTGTGGATCATGTGTCTTGTTGTTATTTTTCTAGTGTGGATACATCTGATTGTGACAATAATTATATCAATAGTTTCATAAATGTAACTGACAATGATTATTATTAACATCAAACTAAGATAATGAAAACAAGTCTGCCGATTTTTTTTACCCGGTTTGGAATTCTAATCAAAGCGCAACTTTGTCATGGAAGGAAACAATGAATGATAATTACTGCAATAGTTATGGTCTAGACAATACAAGTGTACACGACAATGTACAACGTGTCCACCATACCTCTGAGCTGGTTGTCCTGGTGCTGGAGAGTGCCAGTTTTGGCCTCAAACTCCCGGGTGAGAAGATCAAGAGCCTCTTCCTTCTCAGCCAAAGTTGCCTTTAACTTCTCTATAGTCACGTCCTGAGAGCTGCAGAAATGAATTTACATTAAAAGTTGCTTGATCTAACCAAAGTCAGACAATTTATTATCAGGTTTAACCATGGACATACATTGTAAACGTCACAACAAAGAAACATTCAGCCAGCATTTCCTGAAGTATCTTCAAAATACACCGTGATACAAGGGGATCAACAGTGCTGGATGTCCCCATAGTTTAGATACATAGATATTTTCATTACCTACACCAGACTTTTACTGTATTAGATTTCATCATGCATAGCTAAGGCTAAAGAATATAATAGTCTTGGTTCTCAGGTACTGCCCACATCATCATAAAGTTCATTGCACGTTTTGTTTTTGTTTCCATTTTCATTTTTTTTTGGTGCATTGTGTTTAAGTATTAGGATTTTTATATTTTTTTTAAACTGGAAATAAAAAGAAAACATACAATGAATTTTATGATGATGTGGGCAGTGCCTGAGAACAAAGACTATTATTTATTTTAATCTAATATTTTAATTTTTATGTTTCACATAGCATTTCTCTTGGTTTCCTTCACATGGAATAAAAAATCCATTTTACTCTTTTACTGCAACAGAACAAATGTTATGATAACCTATTCATCGCACAGGCAGGAGTTATGGGTCAATGAGAGCAAGGTGTGTGTTACAAGGTGACTGACTGTACCTGTGTGTCTCCTGCAACTGCTTGATGGAGTTCTCGGAGTGATCCAGCCTCTTCCCCAGGACTTCCCTCTCCTGTTCAAGCACCTGCATCTTCTCCTGTAGGTCCGTCATACGGTTGTCTCCCGACAACAGCTTGTCACAGGCACTTTTGTGCTCTGCCTCTAGTTCTGAAACATCCAACTCCATGCTGAAAAATATTCTTCAAAAAGGAAAAAGGTCACTTAAAAAAGTGATTGTATATAAACTAACATACCACAGTTCATGTCTTAATGATATAAATACCCTCATAGGGTCCCAGGCTAGAATAGGTGAGTGAGTGAGTGACGTTTTACGCCGCTTTTGGCAATATTCGAGCAATATCACGGTGGGAGACGCCACAAATGGGCTTCACACATTGTACCCATGTCAGGAATCGAACCCGGGTCTTCAGCGTGGCGAGCGAACGCTTTTACCACTAGTCTATCCGAACACCCCCGCTAGAATAGGTCACAGCACTTGATTGCTTGTCGTAAGGTCACTGTATTGGAACAGGTGGTCACCTGGATTTCTTAGTTTATTGAGTGTCACCATACCCACACTACCTGAAACATTGCTCACAATATCAACAACTGGATTACCTGGCCCAGACTGAGGCTGATGTGGTATATATTTGGAATAACACTAACGGTGGTGTAAAACAACAAACATACAAACAAGGCAAATAGTGAGCAGGGGTCACTAATAACCGCGACTTAGACTGCAACATACTTCTGACTTCAAAACGAAAAAGGCAATATTTTCTAAGAAAGTCCACTTCCCAAATTCAAACTTAACACTGCATCTCTCCAATTGGTATAGAAACTCTGCCCATAATTGGAAAAGAATCCATAAAGCAGTTTTCAAGTTACAGGTCACACAAATGTGAAAGTAAAAAAAACATTCTAATTTCAAAACATGAAAAAAATCATATTTCTTTCAGAAAATCCACATATCAAAATCAAACTTTGCACTGCAACTCTTCTATTCGTATGAAAGCTATTCGTTAAATTTGAAAAGAATCCAAGCAGTAATTTTCAAGATTTAGATCACACAAATGCTTAAGTAAAAAAATTCTAAGTAAACAAATGAAAAACAGCTGTATTTTTTCTGAAAATCCAAATATTGAAATCAAACTTTGCATCTCTCCTATTGATATAGCAAGTGTTCACCATGTTTGCAAAGAATCAATGCAGTAGTTTTTCGAGGTATAGGTGGCACACACAAAATGTCCTCAGAAGGACAGGCGAACGGACGGAATTTCTTCGTATGACTATTTACCCCAGACCTTTTAGGTCGTGGGTATAATAATAATCTTATTGAGACTTTGAACCAGAAAAATAGTGTAAAAAGATTTTGATTAACAAGATGAGTAGAAGTGATCATTTGCCTCTGCTGTCACTTACTGTCAAAGCTGTCCTGCATGGTTTGAGACTGGGTCTTGACATTCTGCATCTGTGTGTGATGTTCAGTCTGGATGTCAGAAATCTGGGTCTTCAGGTCCTCGATCTGCTCACCCAGGCCGGAACATGTCTTCTCTACATTGTCCTTCTCTTCATTCAGTTCCCTGTGCTTGAACTTCAACTTGTCATGTTCCCTCTGCTGTTCCGAGAAACAGTGTCTCACCTTATCCAGTTCTTGCATCAGTTTATTCATTTCAGACACCGTAGACTCCATTTCTTCCCCCTTTTCACACAACACAGCTTCATAGTGCTTCTCAAGCTTGCTCTTTTCCTCCTGAAGGGACTTGGCTCTTACTTCTGTAGAATGACAGGTTTCTTTAATCTCTTGGTTCAACTTCTCAATTTCTTTCTTTTGTGACCCATTCTCCTCGTCCCGTTCAGCAAGGCACTGTTGTTGGTGGTCCAACTGAGATTTCAGTTCCTCCACCTGTGTCCTCAGTGTTGACCACTCATGCTTGGTAGAGGTCAGCTCCTTCTGCAACTGACCAATGTCCTGCTGGGCTTGGTTCACGGAATCCTTTGCATTCTTGATCTCCATATCAAAGTCCTTCTTCCTTTCTGACATTTGCTCATCCATTTCCTTGAGTGAGTCCTTAAGTCTGTGAATTTCTTGTTCCCTGGATTCCACCATGGAGGCCTTGTTCTGAAGAGCCAAATCCTTCTCATCGTTCAGGTTCTTCATCTTGTGCAGCTCTGCATCACGCTGACAGAGACTGTTCGTTAGGTCCTTAAGTTCATTTTCTTTCTCAGTCAGATCACGGGCAAGCTTGTCAAACCGGTCAGCCTGATGGTCGAGCTGTCCCTTCATGCCATCATGAAGTCTCTCCATCTCACATTTCTGGGCCGTCATTTTAGCCAGTTCCTTCTCCTTCTCCTCCAGTGCCTGCTCCACGCCCTGCTTCTCCGACTTGAGGTCCACAAACTGCTTGTTAAGTTTCAGAACATCCAGCTTGGACATGGAGAGGCCGGCCTCTGCTTCGTCCTTTCCTGCCTCCAACTCCTTGATCTTCTTCTGCATCTGTCCAGTCTCGGCCTCAAGCCTGGCAGCCAGACGTTCACACTCAGCAGTAGCACTCTCAAGCTCAAGATCCTTGTCCATCATCTTGGCCCGCAGATCATTGTTAGCCTGGTCTACTCGGTCCGTGGTCTCCTTCATCTTGTTTGTCTGCTCCTGAGTGGCTTCCATCTTTCTCTGCGTCTCCTCCATCTCACGGAGGACCTTGTTCTACAACAAAACACATTTGGCCTTATTAAAACTATAAACATCAAAACACATTGGGCCTTATTAAAACTATAAACATCAAAAAACAATGGGCCTTATTAAAACTATAAACATCAAAACACATTGGACCTTATTAAAACTATAAACATCAAAACACATTGGGCCTTATTAAAACTATAAACATCAAAACACATTGGGCCTTATTAAAACTATAAACATCAAAACACATTGGACCTTATTAAAACTATAAACATCAAAACACATTGGGCCTTATTAAAACTATAAACATCAAAACACGTTGGCCTTATTAAAACTATAAACATCAAAACACGTTGGGCCTTATTAAAACTATAAACATCAAAACACATTGGGCCTTATCTAACTATAAGTGAACCATACATGGCCCAGTTAGCTCTAAAGTGGTCTTTTCTAAGAAAATAAACCAAACACAAAAGTTGATTCTTAACTGAAGATGTGGTGACATTATATAATTTGGCTGACTGTGTCACCATCCCCCAGCCACATTGATCAATGTTTATGCTGCCAGCTGTCAATTCCTGGTCTGTCTGGAAAAGACTTGATTATTTACAGACCTCTGTAACAAAGTTCTGATACTGAAAATAAAGACTGACCTTTTCAGCGATTGCTTCATCAACAGTTTTCTGCATGGCTGCTATGGAGGCATCGTGTGTCTTGAGGGCGTGGTCAATGGCCGCCAGCTTGTCTGTCAGGTCCTTCTTCTCCTTCTGCAGCTGCTGTTTCTCCTGCTCCAGCTTCTCACACTGAGACTTCAGGCGGTTCTGCTCCGTCTCTCCCTGGCACAGACAACACACTCCATATTGTGACAGACATTACACACCTCCATAATGGGAACTGTCACCAATGACATGTCAGCGTATCATATTCAGCAATCTACCCCATCTAATGGCAGCGGTGGGGGTGGCATGGGGTGGGAGAGAGACATGGGCGAGTGAGGGAAGAATGTGGACCCATGATTGGAATTCAACCCAGGCCTTCGCCATCAAGAACATACACTTTAACGACAAAGCTACCCCACCACCTCAGCACAACAAGGGCTCTACAATTATTCAGTAATGGGAACTTGCTGGGCGAGATTCACTTCACACTATGTCAAACAGATAAGTTTAGTCACATTGATCACAGCAGTATTCAGTATGCCATGCTCGAGAAGACCTTCACCTGTTTGATCTCCTGCTGCATTTTATTCTTCGTCTCGGCCAGCAGTCTCTCCCCAGCCCGAGCAGCGTCCATGTGTTGAGCTATATCCTTGTTCAACTCCTTCTCTCGCTCCTTCAGTTTCTGTTCCTGTGATATCCGAGCAGCATCAGCGTTATGGCGCGTCGTTTCCACCTCCAGCTGCAGCTTCTTGCTCTTTGTTTCTAGGTCCAGGATCTTTGCAAAACAGAGAAACAAGTTCATTATTACATATATGATCCATATATTAATTTACTAAAGTAAGATCTAAATAGAGTCTAACGTGTGCAAGAGTCATCAGAAGATGACATATCTCCGTAGCCCTCACAAATTTGAAAGTATTAACCATCTGACTGTTATTTTACAATAAGTCCAACAAGATGAAAGAATTTCTATCTATGTCTGTCCGTATAAAGAGTAGTCATTGCACTATCAAAACAATACCCTGGTATTGGGATTCAGAACTTTGTATTTCTATGTCGGGTACACATCAAAATCAAACTGGTTGCCATGGAAAATGAAAAAATATAAATTCTAAACATCCCTAAATAGCAAAAGCCACCAGTTGACAACCTGGTCTTTGTGCGTGCACAGTTTCAAAAAAGAATACCAATTAGTTTTAGATATGGTCAAGACAAAGGCACCACTATGAACAGTCAAAGTCAAACATGTTGCCATGGAAACAGGAATTTTTTTTATAAAACATATTAAATTCCTAAAGAGCAAAATACCACTTCAGCCCTTGATTAAAACATGTACCAAGTTTGGATGAAAAGGCTGAATAGTTTTATAGTTCTGTTCCGTAAACGACACATACTTCCATTTCAGCTAAGTCTAACTTGTTTCCATGGAATCAGGGAAAAATATCATTTTGAAAAATTTCTAAATAGCAAAAGGCACAACTTCAGCCCTTGGTTAATACATGTACCATGTTTGGATGAAAAATCTTTCACAGATGTCAAGTTATGCTCCGGAAAAGACACCTACCCCCACTTTTGAGACTAAGTCAAATTGTTTCCATGGAAATCAAGAAAATAAAAATGCCAAAAATCCACAAACAGCAAAAGGCACCACTTCAGGATATGTTTGATATATCTGCCATGTTTTGTTGAAAAATATTGAACTGATTTTGAGTTGTGCTCCAGAGCAGTCACTGCAGACATAGACTAACATAAAGTCCCTAAACTTATGCTTAAGGTTTAGAAAATAATATTAGAAACCTTGGAATCTATTAATTTCCTGAAAGGGGATGAGATTGGTATGCTACAACTACAACAAGGGAGGTTACAAAAGAACATCAATCGAAATGTTTCAAGGCATAACAGAAAAAATAACTTAGATAGGCAACAGCTAGCCTCACATCATTCACTCGACCAGATGTTTCAACTACCTTGTTGTTTGTCTGCTCAATCTGAACTTTCAGTTTTCCAATTTCGTCGCGGTGCTGGTTGACCTGCTTCTCCTTGTCCCCAACCATGGCCTCGGCTTTGTTCAATTCCACTTGCATCTTCTGCAGGCGGCCATTGTTGTCATGCAGCTCCTTCGTCTTTGCCTGGATCTGTAGTTCCAGGTTAGCACTGCCATTCTTGATTGCTGGTCGGGGGACAAAAACAACACATCAGAGGTATACACAAACTGACTGTTTACAACAACCTCTTATCAGCCGAATCACATGGAACATGAAGCTTTTATGCAAAAATGCTGGTAATAAATGCAATACCGTATTCGACGTAATAAGCGCCCAGGGCGCTCTCAAAATTAGAAATAGGGGTCTTTTGATAGAATATTATTTTGGTGAAAAAAAAAACTGAGTTGAAAGATAAATATCGTTATTTATGCTGAAATATTTATGTACGACAGATATATTTTTCCATAATTCAATTACCCATAATTAAGGGTGCATATAACACATGACTGCTTATTATACGCAAATAAATGTCTTGTGTACATTGATCAATCGGAAGGGGTGCTAATTGGGATTGTTCACTAGCCAATATCTTAGCAAATGTCACCTCGGGCGCTTATTACGTCGAATAAGGTATATATGTCATTGCAACTGTAATATCACAAAATGTATATGACGATTTTGGAGCACTTCCAGAGGGCCAGATTTTGCATACGATATGTAACATTATGTCAAGTAAGTAAATCGTCACACCCCTTTTAATAAGAATGATAACAATTATATTAAATGCGTCCATTACATAGTGCCGACTCCATGCCAGAGGTGTCCACCATGATGCTCACCTTCGTTCTCTTTCTTAAGTTTGCCCATGACCTGGTCCATCTTGTCGAGCTGCATGCCGGTCATGCCCTGGTTGTCCTGAAGACTCTGTCCCATCTGCTGCACGCGGTTGTTGGCAGCGGCACTCTGGTTCTCCAGCTTCAGAGTCAGGCTCTGATTCTCTCGGCGCAGGTGCTCTAGCTCAGAGATAGTCTTGCTCATATCAGTACCAGCCTGGACACAGACAGATCAAGATAATCAATGACAGGTTCCTTTCCTCCACGCAAGCGACATAAGCGTGAAAACAGGTCTCCAAAATCCAAAAGGTTTGCCAACTCGTGTTTTCGCAAGACAAATATGAGTTGTTGTTACTTTGTTCCTATTCACTTGTCACAAATGTCAACGCCATTTTGTAGTCGACAAAGTAAATCTCATGTGATATTTTGGCAGTATCTGATTGCTTGTGGGCAACCAACATGTTTGACAACCATTTACAAGTCAAAATCAAGTTAGTGAAAACACTCAAATGTTCACCAAAATATTGGTGACAATAGAGACTGATTCTCAAACTCTGATTCTTTTATTTTGCAAATGTTCACACACACAAACTATGTTTAAAACAATCAGTAAGGTTATGATTGTCATGTAAAGCAACCTTTAGTACAATTTGGTCCTCTGTAACCTATGCTTTTTGTGAGAGTCTATTAGGTGATCAATGTTTCAGTCATTAAACATGGTCAGTGCCCCAGTGGTGTGAGTTGGTGCTCAAACTTCAGTTACTGGTCTGCATGGTTTAGTGAGTGAGTGAGATGGGTTTAACGTCACTTTTAACAGTATTCCAGTTATATCACGGCGTGTCAGCATAATGTGGGAGAATAGCCCCAAGTGATGCAGGCCTCAGATGTTTACCACTTCGGTTAAACCCACGAGCACAGATATGATGCTGGCAAACCTAGAAACATAATGGGGGCGAATCCAGGATTTGAACCCACAATCATGGGTTTCTGGCGTGCCCAAGGGATGCAGCTCTGCACAACGAATCGCAGCGCCTCAGATGACTGGGTCATCCATGACCCACCCCCCCACACATGGTTTAAACTCTATAATGTACAGGCTGCTGTGACAGAGCTAGAATATTGCTCACTAAGGTGTAAAAAACATTCACTCACCCTGAGCTCTGTATACATGTGAAATTAATAAAGATTTTAGCAGGGCTAATTAGGGACAAGATATTTATTCTATCCCTCGTAAGACAGAACCATAATCTCATTCACAAACAGTAGGTAAAGTTGTACCTGAGACTGTAAAGTCTTGAGTTCATCCTGCAGCTTCTTCTGATCATCTAGATCCTTTTGTCGGAGTGACGTCAGCTCTGCTAGTTGATTCTTCAATGTACTTATTTCAGCTGTAAGCACAGATTGGATGACCATTAAACCATAACAAGAACTTCACACACAATAATAGTAGTAGTTATAATGATAATCTAGTAGCATTTAAAAAAAGATGTGCAAAATCGGTGATTTACCAGAATGTAAACTCACCGTTTGACACATTTGGTGATATGGCAGTAGGCGAGGGCACCTGTTTCCCCCCTCCTCCATTTCCACCTCTTCTCTGCCCATCCTGGCGCAGGTCAGCCTCCAGTGAACGGATGCGGTCCTCCAGTTGTTTCTTCTGATGGTTGCTGAACTCCTGCAGGCGACTGTGGTCGGACGTCAGTTTCTCAAACTTCTTGACAGCTTCAAGGTGCTCGTGTTGTGCATGGTCTAGCTCTGTCTTCAGTTGGGACACCTGACAGAAACAGCAGGCAGTGAGGACCCGTACAAAACTAAGACTACAGGCCTAACACAAGACCTATCTACCACAGGACTACAGGCCCAACACAAGACCTATTTACCACAGGACTACAGGCCTAACACAAGACCTATCTACCACAGGACTACAGGCCTAACACAAGACCTATCTACCACAGGACTACAGGCCTAACACAAGACCTATCTACCACAGGACTACAGGCCTAACACAAGACCTATCTACCACAGGACTACAGGCCTAACACAAAACCTATCTACCACAGGACTACAGGCCTAACACAAGACCTATCTACCACAGGACTACAGGACTACAGGCCTAACACAAGACCTATTTACCACAGGACTACAGGCCTAACACAAGACCTATCTACCACAGGACTACAGGCCTAACACAAGACCTATCTACCACAGGACTACAGGCCTAACACAAGACCTATCTACCACAGGACTACAGGCCTAACACAAGACCTATCTACCACAGGACTACAGGCCTAACACAAGACCTATCTACCACAGGACTACAGGCCTAACACAAGACCTATCTACCACAGGACTACAGGACTACAGGCCTAACACAAGACCTATCTACCACAGGACTACAGGACTACAGGCCTAACACAAGACCTATCTACCACAGGACTACAGGACTACAGGCCTAACACAAGACCTATTTACCACAGGACTACAGGCCTAACACAAGACCTATCAACCACAGGACTACAGGCCTAACACAAGACCTATCTACCACAGGACTACAGGCCTAACACAAGACCTATCTACCACAGGACTACAGGCCTAACACAAGACCTATCTACCACAGGACTACAGGCCTAACACAAGACCTATCTACCACAGGACTACAGGCCTAACACAAGACCTATCTACCACAGGACTACAGGCCTAACACAAGACCTATCTACCACAGGACTACAGGCCTAACACAAGACCTATCTACCACAGGACTACAGGCCTAACACAAGACCTATCTACCACAGGACTACAGGACTACAGGCCTAACACAAGACCTATCTACCACAGGACTACAGGCCTAACACAAGACCTATCTTCCACAGGACTACAGGCCTAACGCAAGACCTATCTACCACAGGACTACAGGACTACAGGCCTAACACAAGACCTATCTACCACAGGACTACAGGCCTAACACAAGACCTATCTTCCACAGGACTACAGGCCTAACGCAAGACCTATCTACCACAGGACTACAGGACTACAGGCCTAACACAAGACCTATCTACCACAGGACTACAGGACTACAGGCCTAACACAAGACCTATCTACCACAGGACTAGGGTCAGGTGCTTATTTCTCAACACTGGTCATCAGGCTTTTACCACCTTGGTGAAATCCACAATCATGGTGATGACAGACTGGTTCATAGTCATGGCTTATCAGAGAATCAAACTCCTTACCAGCTTAATTCTGCACATCATGTTGCAGCCAATTAGACAACTGATCTACCGATGCCCCATACACTAAATAAAGATGAAGAGTGGATAGTATTTTAATTTAAGTAAAACTTAGGGAACTTCTTCAAAGGCTAAAAAGATTTTAAAAATAAACTGTAAAAGAGCATCAGTGCTGAGTACTGTTGGCTGCTAACTGTATTAACACTCAGTTACTCATATGATTTGTACCTTGTTAGTCTCTGCATCCAGTGACTGCTTAGCATGTGAAAGTTGGCCTTCGAGACATGACACATGGTTTGTCTTTGTCTGAATATCCTGGGCAAGCTTCTGCCGCTTCTTCTCTAGGTCCTCACATGTCTCAGACAAAGACTGCGCTTCACGTTTAAGCACCCCTTGTTGGTTCTTTTCTTCCTCAGTTTTCCGCTTCTGAGCTTGTAATGCCTATTCATTATAAATCCTCACATAAAGCTTTTCCTTAAGCATGTTAAGTGATAATGAAATGTGACAGTTGCTGATCTTCAAAATATATTTGAAAATGCTGCAAGTCCCTCACATAAAACAGTGCTAAAAAATCTCTAGCTTCAAATAGAATAAAGTAAAATGCATTGAAGATGCCCTATACTAACACTATTAACTTATGAGATTGAAGGAAATGTTTCACTGTTATGATCATGAATATTGTGAAACAAACTAACCAATATAACCAAGAAACACACTAAAATTACAAACATTACTCGTTTATCGCATACATGTCCATTATGTTTATCATGGAAGATGAGATATAAAACAAACCTGTTCCAAGCTCTCCAACTGAAATTGCTTCTGTTCTCTCTCTTTTTTAATGCGTTCAAACTGTTTTTCTAGCTGTTCGATCTTCTGTAGAGCCCGTGGGGGTAGCCCATCCTTCCATTCATCTGCTACCCAACTCATCCTGGCCTACCTGCACAAAGGAAAAAATAGTCCATTTTAAAAACTCTACATTATAATTATGTCTTTCACTTCGTGTATCAAGAAATTAACTTACATAAAAATAGCTGAATGTTGTTTCCAGAAATGTATACATTCTTATTTTTCCTGTCTCAACCAGCTTTAGCATCTTTATCTTCACCATGCTCATGATATTGTGACCTTTGATATGTTTTACTTTCTGGTTTTGACTGATTTCAGTGATTTGGTTTATAATAAACTCGATGGTCCACCTGTGTTTACAATTGACATGTCTTATTTATCCATTTCAAACTTCATTCAATAAACAAAAGATGGTAAAGAGTCATATATATTTTAATATTTGTGATCCAAAAGTTGAAAATTAGTTTTTATTTATATATGGGAGGTATCCTTTATGCAGACTCATGTATCATCCCGCCTGTAGGCCTATCAAAGCAAATTATTCAAATTACGAAAGAGAAAAAAAGACTGAGGCTTAGCTTTAACGATATTGGCTTTTAATAGTCCGAAGTGAAAATCAAATGATGCAAAATCAAATACGTTTCGCCCTTACTTCATGAGAATATTTACAGCGTATCGATCCATTCGTGATTTGTGTCAAAAAGGAAAACCAGCTGAAACCATATCTGGTTCCATTTTCGCAAATGAAAACAAACATTAAACATAGGCAAAACTGTCCAATCTCTCAATACTGAAATAATCATTTCATTTAGTATTTTAAAATCATATAATATTATCAGTTATATTATTGCCATATAAAAGATGTAGATGATTACTAAAAACTTACGCCGGATTAACCCTTATTTTCTTGAATACACTGGGCTTTCGAATTTCGCACCCTAAACCGCCATCTCCATTGCGCATGCGCTTGAAGCTAATTTACGACTTCGATTCTACGTAGATTAGTGTTATACTTGATCTCTAAGATCTAAGTACCATAATGAGGCTAGTCACCTCATTGGGGCTTGTCAAAACATTTCGTTTTGACTTTTATCAACTTTATTTGATGCGACACTGGTCAAATATCTGAAATACCTAACCCATTTACGTCACTGTCAAATACGAACTCTATATACCTTACAACTTATTGTATATTTGTGTTCACATTTAGTTGTCTGTCGAAAGTGTACGTTGTCATGTAGGCGAGGCGGTGGTATACAACGGGGAAGTGTGTGTGTTGCATTTGCATCAATGCATCGCCAATTCTTTTTTGTTTAGTATGATAATTTCTTTCTTATTACGATGTTTCAATATCGCTAGATACGAATTCTTAGAGTACTGCATTTTCTCGTGGTAACCGAAGCAATAATACACAAATTAAACCAGAGACCATATATTTGTATATTGTCTCATTAAATATGGCTATTGGAATCAGTATTTTAAAATTAAAGGAAAAAACAATTAAAAACAACAACAAAACAATGATTTCAAAAATGAATATAGAACAGTTGTTCTGTATGTTAAATATTTTTTAGGACATGAGACGCCAAGTACAAAATAGGGAGAGAGTTATGATTGTTGGTAAAACATATGAAAGTGTTTTTCATAACAAATATTTTTTATTGGTTACAATGATATTCGTTAACATTCTCAAAGTTGAAATTCTGAAGGAAACTGTAGGAAGAAAATCGCACGTATGTAGACCCACGTGTCATTATAGAATATATCATCTTCCCGAGGCAAGGGAGTTTACTGACTATGAAAGTCAAGTTTTGCCTCGGGAAGATTAGAATATATCTTTTGGCCAAATATAACATCAATCAAATATTCATAAAAATATTTCAGAATATTTATCTGTGTTTATTAGAAACATTATTGTGACCAAAAACATTTAACTGGAACGTAGCAGGAGCAATATTTATAGAATCAGTTGTTTCTTGGTGCAATTATGAAAATACGATGTCTTTATTTTGTGTTACAAATCGTCATAGTCAGAAGAATAAACGTAAAGCAACCGATTTTCCGTACGACCTTGTTCTAGGCATAGTCTGTGAAGTCCATTTCGGATGTTGCTATAAGCGACTGAAAACCATAATCACTCACTACTAGAATGGAAAAAATACCTTTAGTTTTCTAAACATCTAACGAGAGTTTGATACAATAATAAAAATCCCAAACCAAAATCTGGTAAGAATTAGTTCAGAAATGAAATAATTAAGAACAGAATATATAGTTATGTATATTGTATTATGCTCATCATTTAGTTACAAACACAATTTAAAAGTTTTGAATTCCAAATGACATACACATTTGAAAGTTCTCTTCCTGGTTGGTCAGATTAAATGGTTATAATATTTCCCCTGCTACGAATCGGGAGCGGGACTATAGGGCGTTGTCTAACTGTCCGTCCTTCTGTTCTTTCGCCCACCCTTCTTCCAGTCAAACACCGATATCAGAATAACAGAAAAACTACTATAGAGATAGTTAATATTCTGAAAAGCGGAGTGTGTCATTCGGTCTCTGGTTGTAGAAATACGGGACATAACTAAGAGAGAAAATATGTAACAAGACACTGTTTCATGTATTTAGCAGAATAAAGGAAAATAATAGCAGATATATTTTTCAAATGTATGACCATTTTGTATGACCACAATTTTACCATGACCCTCAAATTATATCAAGAACCATGATTAGAACTGAAACAGAAACATGACGGCCTCTCAACCAAAATGTGTGTTTCGATTTTATCCCACTTCCTGACTTCATTAATTCTCTGTGAAAAATGTTTGTAACCTGATTACTGCTAGGCCCATCCCCTATTGGGAAATAAAAATGACTAGTCTCCAAGAAGAGGATTGTGATTTATAAAACAATACAACAACATAAGGTATTTTAAAAACAAACAAAAAATGGAATTTTGATTGCCATCGTTGATCAATCACTATGTCTAAATCACATTCGTGTATTATACGCAATCTTGCGGAGTCATTGTTCGTCACATGAGAGGTACAGCTGGAGCGCGCACCTGTTCCTTAGATAGAAATAGTTGTGCGGGAAATGTGATGTCAAACCACTTTTCTGACTTGGGTTGACAACAAAACATGGACCTTCAATCCTCGTTATGAGACATCACGGTTTGTGATGACACATGCAGTCACAACCGTGCGGGCGGTCTTTCCCACGTATTTAGATCATCGTGGGAAGATAGAAAAGCCGCTTGCTCCTCTGTTTGGAAATACACAATTGTAAAAGTATCATCACCGAAGTCATTTGTCAGCAAAGGTATCATCTGAAGTGAAGAACACCACTGACAGTGTTGTAAAGGATTAGCGGTGCCCACTTGCTTCCGGAACACCGCGTTATGTTTTATCATAAAGTTAGTACCCATCTCATTGCACTGGATGTCTTGTGACACCATCACGTTTCTTATGTTCACATCACATTGCTATGTCATTTCAATAACAGTAGGGTCTACCTATTTATTAGTAAGCTTAATCAATAATTAATGTTTGTTATATGGGCTTATAGTCTGTATGGGTGTGTTCCTTGAAAAATAATGAGTTGTTTAACTTATCTGGAAATTTTTAATACATGATAGCGTTACTTTAGGAGGGTTAAATGTCACCATATAGATCTATATGTTGTCAATTTATGATTGATCTGCCAGAACTTTATATTCCTGTAGGAGTTCTTTCAGTCATAGCTAGAACTGATTACCTTCTGACTCAACCCTACACACCCATTTAATATACTTTACAAAATACTCAAGGATATGTCCATTTATTTCAGAACCGTTTTTAAGAAGAACAGTGACATTTTGGATATTTAAAATGCCATTCAAGTGGAGACCGAAAAGGACTCGTCGTTATGACATATCATCGAAGAATTCATTCATAGTTGGTGTGTACCTGTTGGATAGTTCGTTCTTGGAATGTACGTTGTCATCTGATAGCACAGGCCAGGAATGCCTGGACAGCATTGCACAGAGGATTGACCTTGTGGATGTGAGTTAATGATTTGCTGCCATTACTAGTATGAACTACCTTTTAAGGTATCATTTGGTAGTTTCTTTCATTTAAGTTTGCAAAAGTTTCCTTTAACAAATCCTCTGTTTTTTTGTATTTAAATCAGTTGGCAATGACAGAATAATTATTCCAACTTATCCAATAACTTTAATAATTATTATGCATTAAGTTATAATAACTTGTGTATATCTCAATTATGTTACTTTGGAAAAATAAGATTGTGATATGAATGTCATTCATACTTGACTGGGGCCCCTGTGTGAAGATTCAGGTTACAATTTGTCTTTTCCAACCCAAGCTTGTTGTATGCCAATTGTGTAGATCAGTGCTGAAGATGTCAATATGTCAATCACTGGATTGTCTGGTCTAGACTTATTTACAAACTGTTTCATACCTGGAATATTACTGAGTGAGGCATTAAACAACAAACAAACATACTGGATTGGGGAAGGTGCTTACAAATTCTAATATGTAGTTACCAAATTTTAGTAAAGAAATACGAGGTGAAGCCTTTTGATGAGAAGAACAATTCAATGTTACGATGTAGCAGAATAAGTGTTCTGCTATGAACCTGAATAATGTGCCCCATGTGGGTGGAAGAGTCATAGTGACCTTTGTGGTCAGAGAAGAAAGGCCTTGCCTGAGGCCTATAATGACAGGTACTATGGCACTTAAGCCTTTGTTTCCAGGTTGAGATGTATGTACATGTGTATGACAATGTGATGGTGTGCGTGTTATGTCAGACTTGGGCTAGATGCATGTCTCACTGTAACATCTGTAGGACGTTCAAATGGGAAATCAGAGCAACATAACAGTAATGCTTTACTCAGCGGTAGAAACTAACATTTTTAGCCCACTAGTCCTTATAATGATAACATATAATTGAGACCGGTCGATATATTAAGGAAATTAGAGAATAGAGACTGTGTTTGATTTGTAACCAGAATTTTATTGAGGACAAATATCATTTTGTGCTTATATGCAATGCTTATAGTGATTTAAGAGCTGAATATATTCCTCCTAAATATTTTACAACCCCTTCTAAAAATAAATTTAATGCTCTTATGTCATCCACTAACTTTAAAATCATACAAAATCTAGCAGTCTACGTTTACAAAGCTTTTCGACTTCGTTCATTGCATACGGTCTAAATATTTATTTGTATATAATATGCATGTGTATGTATATGAATGTGTATGGATATGGATATATATGTAAAATAGTGGTAATTCTTTTTTCTCCCTCTCTCTCCTACGGCCTAACACTTTTTGTGAATAAAGAATATATATAAACCGACATATAGCAAGACTTAAAAATGGCAAATTTCTACTAGTTCTTATGATACCTTAACTATTGGGCACTTTGGCAAGGACTACAGGACTAGTGCCAATTTCTAATGCTGCCTTACTCAACTTCATTATTGAGGGGTCTTCCTAGAAAAAGGAAAGAGATAAAAGTATTATAAAAACATTGCATTTTTAACTTTCAAGAGTGCAGTTCAGTTGCATCTGGATTGAACCAATTTATACCCACATTGACTGTTACCATGGTTACTTGTCATGCACTGGTTGCGTTCAGGTGTGTGTTTTGTGCTGCTTTTCATCGTCTATTTTACCAGTTTCATAAAGGCATCCTATCAGTGTGACAAAGCCATAAACAACACGTTCTTCAACTGTTGATCATGTTAATCACATTGTCAACATATCCAGACCTATTGAGGCTTATTGCATATATTCATGTTTGACACCCTACAAACCTAGGTGACCGTTAATAATCAGCTGTAGAAACTCTACATTTATAGTCCACTAGTCCTTATAATGATAACATTTAAGAAAATCCTTAAAAATGGCAAATTTTCACTTGTCCTTATGATACCTTAACTATTGGGCAGTTTGGCAAGGACTACAGGACTAGTGCCAATTTCTCATGCTGATAATGATGATGAGTATATGTTAACTCTGTTACAGTCCAATTCTCTTACAACATGAAAGCACAATGACAGTGTATACAGTATTGCAGTGTAATAGTCTCCTTCCTATCTGTGTGTAGCGGTTACGTCATGTGGAGCTGGGCCTGGTCCGGAGACAGGAGCCACTGTTATCAACATGACCATTGTTGCTTGTTAGTATTTATCTCTGTAGGAAGCTTCATTGACTCTATCACTGTGCGGCATCATTGTAGATGCACGATGATAAACAGATTTACTGTAAGGTCATATTGATTAGCTTGTAATGAGAGGAAGTGATCACTTCGAAATCTTTCTCTCTCCCTTAGGATAGTGTTAAAATTAGATTAAATGTGTAGTTAGCATGGTTAGTGCTTATTTCTACCACTGTTTGTAATTATTTCTGTGATTTTTTTATTTCAACATTTATACGACCTATATCTTAAAAATACTTCATGGATTCTTTTCCAAATGGGGGTACAGTTTCTGTACCAATAGCAGAGGTGCAGTGCTTATTTCTAGCACAATTTGTCGTTATTTCTGTTATAGTGTAACAAAATATATGTCCCTGTATAAATTGTTCAAAGCAAAGTTACTCATGCAGGGATGTATCTAGACTGCTCCGAGGCCCATATTTGTCCTTAAGTCTGCAGCAAATGTCAGTAAGCATTCTCAAATTGATGTTAAAATATTTCTCAACTCATCATGTTCAACTAATGTTAAGTCTTTGTAGAGGTGACTTTCTTCCACTTATAACAAGACCAGTGACGGTATATGGTGTTTTACTTAGTTTTACATCATTGCATTGAATGTCACTGGCTGATCCAGACGCGGGGGTGCGCACCCCCCTTCTTTCATCAACTTGCATGTCATCTGCACCCTCATTCAAGTCACTTTGTAACGTGGGTATTATGTGCACCTCCTTTTTCAGTTTTGGATCCGCCTCTGAATTCAGTGTTAAAAGGCTCTGATTTCAGAAAATAAGAATTAAAAAAGAAATCCCAATTTTGAACAAAACAATACATTTTTCCTCAGTTTACTTGCCAAGGGCACTTACTTTGAAATCCTAGGTAAATCCCTGTCTTGTCACGTTATGTATACACTTGAGCTGGCTAAAAAGATTGATAATCAGAATTGAAAGAATGGAAAGAAATATTAATAATTATTGATATGATACTGTTGTCATCGATGATAACTAACATAAACTATTGGACCCGTGAAGATCTGGGGTAGAATAGATCTTCAGCAACCCATGCTTGCTGTGAAAGGCGACTATGCTTGTCATAAAAGGCAACTAACGGCATCGATCCCAATGGCGTGGATCGATGTTCATGATGTTAATCACTGGATTGTCTGGTCCAGACTCCATTATTTACAGACGGCCGTCATATAGCTGGAATATTGCTGAGTGCGGCGTAAAACAACAAACCAAAAAACATAAACTATTGTGGTAAACAAAGATTAGATTTAACGAAAAAGACTTATCATTGTCAATAATGTCAGTTGTCAAAGATGGAAAGCAACTGTTTCTGTTATCTCAAATGTCCACAAAGTAATTCATGCATAAATGTGTCACTGCTCACCAGTGGTGTGAAATATGTTGATTTCTTTCGGGACTTTCTTGCATTTTGGGTTAAAGTTCTTTCTCCGATATTTTTCAATAATTGATAGATATTTAGTTAGCGATCTCTGTGATCTAAATTAATGCAATGATAGCCATCCTTAGTATACACTATAGAGTAGACGCTACTGAACCCGCTGTAGGAGGTGTCATTTCGAGTACAGTAAAACAGATTAACGAATTATGTGCACAGTGGGTAGTTAGTAATATACTTTTTATCATTTTTTTTATATTTTATTCCTGAACGTGGGTTTACCAGACTATTGGGATTCTTTTGTATTGGATGAATCTGACTTTAAAGTTCAGGATATAAATGGACTGATTGCAAGAGACGTCATTCCCAGTTGTAATCGTAAGCTGAGTTTAGGATATGATGAAACAGATAACCTTTGTGTGATTAACTGTAAAGATATTTTTGTTATGTTGATGCGTGCACTGCTTCAGGCAGGTTTGTGCTCATCTGTCAGTTGAACTGCTCTCGGATCTGGAAATTATGTTGTTGTGAACTTAAATAATTCAAGATTGTGATTGGTTTGAAAATGCAGTTGTCATACTTGATAATCAATTAATATTTGATAACAATGAGTGAAGAACAATCATGAATTTAGTGTGTTTACAGTTAAGATCACTCATCCTCTTGTATATTTCATATAAATAACAAATAATGTCATAGCAAACTTAGACTAGACTAGATGGTATTGGAAAATAATTAATCTCAGATAATCTGATTGTATGATTGATTCCTTGGTTGGAAATTGAAGCCAATCATAGATTGAAGAAATTGATTAACTGAAACAAGACTTATTATCATCATGAGAGGAATCACGGTATGCATGTGACTTGTTTACAAGTTCCTGGGATTATTCTTTCTGTACTTATTAGCTGGTCACCCGACTAGAGTCTTTGCGAATGATGATTTTGTACGATGGGACTTGTGGTTACTGTAATTGAATGGGAAATACATACACTGTCAATTTGTTCAAGGTGTGTTTTTATCTTTCAGTTTAACGTGAAATATATAGTATACATACAGAATCCATTTATGACAAACATCAAGTATATTTTTAAGACACCCTGATTTCCAGCATTTATATGAGACATTCCGACACAATAATGTGAGGGAGACATTTTTCCAAACAGACAAATTTTGCAAACTTCTACACGTATGCTTCAGTGACCACTGAAGAAGTAATCATGATAATGATGCGTTGCATTCTTGTAATGTTGTACAGCTGTATATTTTGTATTTCAAATGTCTCGACCCGTCTCATCGTTGTGTCAGTTGAACCGGCGTCAATTCAAATATTTCTGGTACCATAGATTACAATGAGCCAGGGTTGAAAGTGCCTTTTGCTCTACAGAATTGTGTTAAGATTTTATTTTGTTTTGTTTCCATGGTTGGACTCATTCAATAAGCTGTTCACTAATAATTACAAAACTTTGTACATACATCACACGCCAAACTAATTCCTTCTGCAAATACTTTACAGGTAACAAACCAGACTTTTAGTGTCATCTTTCATCATCTGAACTGAAGCTGAAGTTTGTCATCCATCCATGACGCAAACCTTTTACATTAGGACATCTCTGAAACCATGAGGCTGAAGAATTTAAATGTCTGAATGGGTCTCATGTGCTGCTTAGATAGTTCTGATCCTATTTTAGACATGGCTGCATTGTCAGCCTTATTGAAAATGTCATTATTGACCTTAACTGACTGTTACATTATGAAATTACGTGTCACTTTTTGTTTGTTGTTTAACGCTGCACTCAGCAATATTCCAGCTATAATGGTTGTCTGTAAATAATCGGGTCTGGACCAGAGAGTTCAATTATTGACATCATGAGCATCAATCCACGCAATTAGGATACAATGACATGAATCAACCAAGACAGCGAGCCTGACCACCCGATCCCATTAGTTGCCTCTTACGGCAAGCATGGGTTGCTGAAGACCTATGCTGCCCCGGATCATCACGGGTGACATGTCACGTATTCGTCTATATTTGGAAAGTTGTAATAATTCCTTCTAGCTGCCATCCAAGTTGATTCCTGCTATGGCATGATACAGGCAGTTTTTGGTCCATCGTTATTTTATGCGTTATAATAAAAGGTTAATATAATTATGGAAAACGAAATGTCAATAAACTGCTCTGAGATCAACAAGTTCATAATGATAGGCTTCTTTATATGGTGTTTACTCCAAAACAACACAAGGCATTCCTCAGAGAGTGAGTCATGCATTGTTGCTAGTAATACCCCTATTTCAATATACACCAAATTTTACAGCATTTGAGCTATCTTATTAGGTGTGTGGAAGGAGTGTAACATGATCCCTGCCTGAGAGGACTGTGGGACCGTGAGGTGACGTTGGGACATGTGGAGTCTTGCCTGTAGTTGGAGGTTCATTATGTGTTTGTCCTTTGAGGGAGGACTACAGCTTGATGTGACGCTGGAATATTAATAGGCCTGGTCTTGGCAAAGTGGTTTACCGGGACCTGTTTTAGGGTCAGGACAGGTTATTTAGTCTTTTCATATCATGTAATTCTACCCTCTCTTCCTCTCAATGATGACCTGTGAAGTAATTTGCAGAAAGTGGAAATGCGAAAAACTGTCGGAAGCTGTTAACATTGCCAACAATGGTAAAGAGGAAATTGCTGCCTTTTGTCCAGTGTTTGGTGTGGAACACAGTGGTGTCATTTAGGAAGGCTTTAGAAATGAAGAGATTATTTACCTGGAAATAGTCTGTATGGGAGAAAATCTGCTATGTACCAGAAGGAATGAGATTTTTTTATCAGGATAATGTGATTTCTACAAATATTTACATGATTATAATAAGATTTTATTTTTTTCTGCAACTTTGTGACAAAAACATGATAAAAATCTTAAAGACAACAAATTGAGTGGATTCTTTCCCTTTCACTGCTGCCAGTATATATACCAGCAAGGTAATCACCATCACGTATACCTTTTCACAATGTCCGAGTCCATATAAAAAAATTGTTTTATTGTCTCTGCAATTCGCAAATAAATTTTATCAGGATCACAGCCTTTAAAAAAAATCTTGTTATATTTTGTCTTGTTGATGTATGAAAGATTGACAATTCTTCCTGAATCTGAAACTATACATGCACTAGACCGTAGACACCACACTGTGACAGTACCGAGGTCTAGGGAAAACCAAACCAGACTAAATTAGAGTATGAGATAAAATCTTTTTGAAAATATCTCTGAATGTATAGTTGTTATATAGTATCACACACTTCCAAATATGCGAGCTCTGCACAATCCAGGGGAATGTAGGAATTGTTTATAATACTTATCTATGCTACTCAAAATAAGTTAAAAAACACCCACAATTGGAAGGCCGTGCTGCTGTACCCACCAGCCATGGCAGACTGACTTTTGTCATATGAAAAACCGTTCGAATCCTGGTTTGTTCCGATTATGTTTCTAGGTTTGTCAGCACCATACCTGTGCTCGTGGGTTTCACCGAAGTGGTAAACGTCTAAGACCTGCATCACTTAGAGCTTTTTGCCCATATCAAGCTGACGCACCATGATATGACAGGAATACTTTTAAGGGGCAGCATTGCACCCAACTCACTCACTCACTCTTCTTTTGAGTCATATATCATTATCAGTCTGCTTATAGGTAGTGCTGTTAGTTTTGTTAACTGTTGTAAGTTATGGTTTAGTATGCACCTACTGGGGTGATCAGTAGTCTACAACAACTAAATTTAGATGAGATTTTTATCAATGTGAGATCGTTATTCTATTGCGATAATATTGTGGTATCTCATCCCAAAGTGATCCCTGCTAGCTGTTTTTTTATATTTGAATGGATTTTTATTAACACAAACATGTTTAACTTTTTTGGTTATAAATAGAGTTTATGATATACTGTAATACATGAGTGTAGATGCAGTACTGAGTTTACAAAACAAGTGTCCGCATATCCAAGCAAGTCAAGAAAGAATAGCTTACAAAACTTGTGACACTTGTCTGGTAAAATCAGTATTCATAGATGTGATTATCTTATCATCCACAATTAACAATTGTTGCTGAAGATGAAGTAATGTCTTCTATTTCGAAAACTGTGTCCATGAGGTAACCATGGTAACAGGGTCAATGTGATGTCAAGAATGATGCACTGTGATGTCATTACTATTGTGACATCATTAACAGTAAGTCAACAATAATACTTGTATTACCTCAACAATGATACATGCATTATATCAACAATGCCTTGAAGCTCTTGAACATGTTGAAATCATTTTTGCACATGCTTCATGTAGATTTTCATGTTAAACTACAATGTATATCGGATAATAAAGCTTGTTATTTCATCAACTATAGTGAACCATTTTGTGAGGCTTGGCTAGTCACTGTGTGCTGAAGGCATCCCAGCTTGCCTTTAATTGCTCTTGTTTCCCGTATAGTTTGGCTCTTCCTTTGTATTGCCATGACATTGTGCTTTACATCGTTAAACCCACTACTTCACTACCTTTCTGTCCCCTCTTAAACACTGCAGAAGGTTAGTCATTCTGAGAGCAGCGTTAAGAGGAAACCTGATAATAATATCCTTCCCTCCTTCCGTGTGAACAGACATTGAGTATACTGTATGCATATATAGGATATATCTGCCTCATCATGCAGTTCATCTGGTGTATGTTAAGCGGAATACTTACTTTTAGTTTTATTGTTAAAATAGTGCAAAATTACTAAACCATCATTGTATACTGTCTATGGCTGGGATTTTGTATGGAAACTCCATATTGTTTCAGCTGCAGCTGCAAGACCAGATATTCTTTTAATTAAAACTATAGACTTAAAAGTTCATTATTTTGTTTTGAAATCGTCTTGCAATAATTTAATGTTTTGGCAGACATATATTCCTTTTCAAATATCTTAAGCAAATGATTTTTTCAAGCATTTTCTGGGACATTCCTACGATTAGGAAATTTCCCTGACTTTATCCTCATTTAAGAAGACATTATTCATTGTTATCAAATTTGAAAAAGATCTTTAGGCCTGTTTATGATGACAATGAGTCAGTGTCCTGGAAATTGAAGCCATCTGAAATTTTGTCCCTTTTGAAATATATAATATTATATGTGTGATCTGATGTAGTGTGTGTGGGCTGCCTGTCCAGGTGAAGGCACATGACCGACCTACTTCAACAGGCTGGGCAGGGTTGGGTTGAAGTGGCCAGGCCTAATTGTTATGCTATCACGGTTATGTCAGACAGGCCCTCCTCGTCCATGTGTCACAGTCCGCCTGGGTGAGTACCTGTCAACTCGGACAGAACATGATAGAGGATAATGGTGGCTGGTACATGAACAATGGGGGAGACAGCCATGAGAGTGTGGAGTGGAAAATATACCTAAAACCTAATATTTTTGCTTTTGAAATTGTTATGAACTGCATAACAACAGGATTAGATGCAAATCAAGCCTGTAACCTAACCTGATACACTTACTAGTAGGAATAGGGATGACATCTGAGGACACCCCCTAAAGTGCCTGAAATTCTACTAGCCCTTAGGATACCTGTAACATTTGACAAACTGGGACCAGTGAAAGACGCAACAACTGGCCTGTAAGTCCAAGACTAGTGAAAATCTAGAGGGACTAGTTGTCTTCTTTGAAAAAAATAGATATCTTACTGTGTTTGACCAATAGTGTCCAGTACCGCGGGCTAGTGGATTTGACCAATAGTGTCTAGTACTGTTGGCTAGAGGATTTGACCAATGGGGACTAGTACTGTGGGCTAGTCGATTTGACCTATTGTGTCTAGTATTGAGGGCGAATGGATTTGACTAATGGTGTCTAGTAGTGCAGACTAGTGGATTTGACCAGTGGTGTCTAGTACTGCAGGCTATTGGATTTGACCAATGGTATCTAGTATTGAGGGCTAGTGGATTTGACCAATGGTATCTAGTATTGAGGGCTAGTGGATTTGACAAGTGGTGTCTAGTAGTGCGGGCTAGTGAATTTGACCAGTGGTATCTAATACTGTGGGCTAGTGGATTTGACCAGTGGTGTCTAGTACTGTGGGCTAGTGGATTTGACCTGTGGTGTCTAGTATTGAGGGCTAGTCGTATATTGAATCTTGATTGACCGCCATTTTGCTTTCTGTGACGTTCGATATCAATTTTTTTATGGTCAATAATTAAGTACAGATGAAAAAAGTATTCAAATAACTATTGCTATCAACGATATTTTAGTATTTGTGATTAAATTATCTGTCTTGTTTAAAAAAACACTTTTTCCCATGAGGTCACGTGATATCGAAATATGGAATAATAGTCTTGATCCAAATGTTACAACGCGTACACTTGAGCAGATATAACTTATGAATATTAATTAGACCGTTCACTACGTTAACAGATCGTTATTATAACAGAAACAAACGTATGTTTTCCATGTATATCTAAAATGATATTATCATGATTATTTGTTATTAATTGTCCGGTGAATTAAACAATTTAGATTGAAATAATTCATCATATTATGAATACGTAACAACTTGTAATATGTTTGAAAAGTCGTACGAAAATAAGCTATTTGAAGGGGGCTAGGCCTAAATGCAAATGTCTGATTGGGATTTTAAATTTTCCGGACCCCTGATTGAGGGCTAGTGGATTTGACTAGTGGTATCTAGTAGTGCAGGCTAGTGGATTTGACCAATGGGGTCTAGTAACACTCAGTGCATCTTCCCAAGGCAAGAGAGTCAAGGTGACACTTTTTTTTATTTCTTGGTTTACGGATGCGCTGCTTTTCAAGTCCAAATGTTACAAAAAATGAAAATTACCCTTTTTTTATTACAGTCGATCTTTTCGTCAAAAAGTTCAAACCAAAAAGATTTCATTTCCTCGTCGAGCGTGAAGCAAAGGGAAGTCACTCTGATATTTCTTGCTGGGATCCTTCTCTAATACCATCAAAGCTTGTCAACGCAAAGCGCAGTGGTGACCAGTTTAGCTGTTCCTCAGGGTAGACCGACCAAGTCACGTCAAAATAGTTTAAAATTTTATTCATCTGCTTGTCATATCATTCATTTATTAAATCTATCACATTTCACAATGTCTGAAATAGGTATTCCATTTGATTTTATCATTTTTTATCTGTAGATTAAAAATTTATTCACCAGACACTATTTCCCTCAATGTTATTGAAAATAAAATTCTCGGACACACTTCAACAACTGGTCCTCATCGAACATGTCAAACAGCAAAATGAAGATGTTTCAAGCAAATCTTTGAATATATTATACAAAGTTATAAAATCAACGAAAATATATGTAAAAGTTGACAAACTGACATCTAAGTTATTATCTAAGTTATATTATTTCTTGGCTCGGACACGATGTCTTTAAAGCCAAAATATATGAATAAGAAATCTTTGTCATAGCTCATAACCTAGCACTATGCATCCATAAAGTACCATATTTTTAATATAGATCGCGATTTCATGCTTAAAATGTTCAGAATAACATGATTTAACCCAATCCTTTCGCCAAAGTCTGAAAATCACTGTTGCTGTAATTTTATTGGCTGCCTTAAGTCATGTGCTTAAATTTGACCAATCATGAACCTTGTAGCAGATTATGTTGGTGAAACAATATAAGTTTTTTTAATGTATACTGACATGGCAGCCTTCGACGTTTGTGTTATTCATACAAAGCTTTGAAAACGGAGGTATTTCCTCATGTTAGGGTGATCGGCAAATGGATGATGACAGATATTACTTGTAATTCTTTTTAAAATAATTTTTCGACTATGTAAACAAATGAAAATAAAAATGAAATAGGTAAGTGCATTTTAAGAAATCTTATATTTGCCGAAAATCATTACATTTTCGATTCATTGCTCCTTAATCTGGACGTTATGAATGTTTTAACTTACATTATTTCTATTTAAAACCAACTTTATTAAGTTATTTAATGAATAATTTAAATAATGTATAACACATAACTTTCATATTTATAAACAATAGGATTAATTAGACCTTTCAAATAGTGTATGGCCAAACATGTAGTAGCAAAGATGTTTTACAAGCAGATAATTTCCTTGATAAATGTTGGTTTCATCTATCACAGAAGAGTGTCTGGGAACTTGGTGTCACAGCAGTAATCTTCTGGTTGGCTGGTGTTGAAAGAGTTAAACGTTGCCCATGCTGCCAATATAGCAGCGTCTTTCATGCACTTCCACACATGACATGAATATTGTTATATTGCCATTGGTGCACAAGCTGAGTGCCAGGGATATAATAAAATGTTCTTGAAAAATTGAGTTATTTTACTTTTGTCACCCAAGGATATTTTTTTTCCGGTTCGTAAACTGTTATGCAAATTTCGGTCAATTGCAGGATTTGCAAAGCATGTGCACCGTTAACTTGTTGTCAACAGGTATTTTCTAAATTTTTTCATGTTTTAATCAAGGTGCTCACGTGATTTGATGCACTTTGCGATGTAAGACTTGTTTTATCACAAAATAGATCTTGATTATTGATCAAATCGTTCTTGACTGGGCGTTGCCATTTTGTTTGAAGATAATGCATGTGATACGAGAGATGAAATCTGATTGGTCCATAGGAGAGGCATAGAAGGGACATTAATCATAATAGGGGGCGGTGGGGTAGCCTAGTGGTTAAAGCGTTCGCTAGTCACGCCGAAGACCCGGGTTCGATTCCCGACATGGGTACAATGTGTGAAGCCCATTTCTGGTGTCCCCCGCCATGATATTGCTGGAATATTGCTAAAAGCGGCGTAAAACCATACTCACTCACTCACTAATCCTACTAGCCACCGGTGGCGCAACGACCGAGCCCAGGAATTTCAGCCTAGATCAGCAAGTGTGGAAACTGGACTTTTAAAGTCAGTTAACTCTCTTGCCTCGAGAAGATGCACTCAGTGATGGAGAGCTTTCCACTGATGCACAGTCACGGCAGAACCATCAGGTCTGTACACAGGGCCTACCAGCTTGTGTGCTTAAACTGACCATTAGTGTCACAATGATTGCATGCCATAGGATATTGCTGCAGATTTATACTGTGTTTACGGGGGTTTACGTTTAGTTATCCTTAATGACCAGTCAGAATATCGAGCCAATTGGTACTGAGCACATTTTAACAAGTCTAGAATAAAACTGCCATGACCGTCACACACATGCACCCAAGATATTAGATAAAAAGCATTTTTTTAAACACTTATAAGTAGATAAGCAGCTTCGGTGAAACCCCTGGAAAAAACAAGCTCTTAGTGGCTGATATCAACAAGTTGAAGGCATATTTCATCTGACTAGGCCATTGTAGGCAGATGTGTTAAAAAATGTTCATAGTTAAAGAGATTAAGCTTTGAATTAAGGCTCACAAGGTTCACTCGTATGAGCCATGTTTACTATAATGCTGCAAATTTCAGTGCCAAATCGCAACCTGTGTAGGCTGTATGCCAGTGTTACCATGGTTACTAAGCCCTTACCTAAATGACCCGTGAAGATCTGGGTAGAATAGGTCTTCAGCAACCCATGCTTGCCGTAAAAGGCGACTATGCTTGTTGTAGGAGGTGACTAACGGGATCGGGTGGTCAGACTGGCTGACTTGTTTGAAGCATGTTATCGATCCCAATTGTGTGGGTCGATGCTCATGATATCAATCACTGGATTGTCTGGTCCAGATTCAATTATTTACAGACCGCCGTCATACAGCTGTAATATTGCTGAGTGTGGCGTAAAACAACAAACCAACCAACCTTACCTATCATGCCTATATGCAAACAAATACAGCAGCCGAAATATTCCAATATTGGGATTCCTGGGTTACGTAGCTGGCTTTTGAAACTGCCAGTCCTTGTGGCCTGCAACTCTAAAAATTACCAGTCCCCACCATTTTGTGTCAGTCCCAACTTTCAACAAATAGAAAAACATATAAAAACTATTTGGTTTTAATTTGTTCAACATCCTGTTCAGTGCAAAGATGACATCTCTGATGTAACTTAGTTAGATCTAAACGTCATTCACTCAAGCTTTAGTCACAATTTTCTCTTCTTTTTTTTAAATATTTCGAGACGAACTCGCTACACATGAATATTTAACCTAGAAATAGACAAACAGAAACCCTGATGGTAACAGACAAGCTGCTTATATAACTCTCACCGATGTTTTGTTCAACAACAAGGATTTATTAGGTACTTTATTTGCCGGTCCACAGGGACTCGCAGTCTCATGAATTACCGGTCCAAGCCTAATTTTACCGGTAAAAAACTGGTTATTACCGGTAAACGGGAACACTTCGTAGGGGTAGGTCACCAGTCCCCCTTGCTTGTTGCTGGCTTTTACCTGGACTTTCAAAAGTGGGGGTAATTTTAAAGGTCCTTGAGGTCAAAAAGAAATTTGAATATTATGCGCAGAAAAAATTTACACCGTACCCTTTCAGCGAAGTCCGGCAAACGAACGGGTGCTGAGAAACTTCGTCAGTACAAATTCGAAATTTGAGATAAAAAATCACCAGACATGTTTATTTACCGTTTAAATAGTATTTATTGTTCTGCTAGGCATTGTTTTATATCTAGGGATTAAGATTACCTTGTGTATTCACTTACTGTGTTATTAAACGCTCTAATAAGCACTTGCAAACCAACTTCTTGACCAATCTGTAAATTATCTTTATAAGGTCCCCCCTATGAACGTACTTTTACTTAAAATATGCAATGACAGTCCATATTTTCTTGTGTATGTCATTGTATATTAGAAATGATTGTTTACAGAAAATAGCAGCAGGGGTATATTATTTTATATATAGGGGTATATTATCTTTCGACATTAGGGCTATTCCAAAGACCCCTTGAATTCCATGCTTAATTTTGAACACTGCAAAAAATACCAAACTTTGATACTATCTCACATCATGTATTTCTCCTTTTTTCTTTGATCCTATGTGGAAATGTGCTTGAACCCTGTTTCCAGCTTCTAAACAAAAACATTTACGCGAACACACCCGAGCATCTCTATGGTTACGACCAACAACTGGGTCAATTACATGCACAGTAACATTCCGAGCTTTCACCATGTGCGTCTCTCTACCAACTCATTCTCTTTCTAATTGCCATCTTATACTAAAGTTTCCAAAACTTAAGTCTTGTGGATTTCTTTTCAAGTCATATAAACCTGTATGTTTCTGTCACGTCTGACATGTTCCCTCCCACAGACGCACTACTTCGGGCTGCGGTTCATCACCAAGAAGCTCCAGTTCCAATGGGTGGACCTCAGCAAGCCCCTGAAGAAACAGCTGGACAAGATGGCCGAGGCTTCCCATCAGCCTCCTTGCCTCTACTTCGGGGTCATGTTCTACGTGGCCGGTGCACACAAGATCCCCGACGACACAGCCAGGTTCCACTACTACCTGCAGCTCAAGAACGATGTCATAGATGGCCGTGTGCCGACCAGCTACGAACAAGCTCTGCGTCTGGCTACCTTCAGTCTACAAGGTATGTACGCAGACTATTCCACATGCTTGTGGTGTTGTAGAGGGTCTTGTAGAAGAGGGAATGCCAGAGGCAGAATTTTGGAAAAGGCGGTGAGGGTTGCACCTTATGCCCAAGCCACAAAGTGAACAAAACATAGGGTCGAGCATCAATATAGGTTATAGAGATCGATAATCATTAACTAAATTATGGTCAATTTTCAATAAGTATTTGAGAAATAACTTTATGCAAATATGCAAAAAGTCCTGAATGAAATCAACATATTTCATGCCACTGGTGAGCAGTGACACATTTGTGCATAGATTACTTTGTGGACATTTGAGATATAACAAAAACAGTTGCTTTCTATCTTCGATAATTCAAATTTTTGGTTAATCTAAACTTTATTTCATCAATATAGTTAATGTAAGTTATTATGATGACAACAATTTCATATCAATAATCATATTTCTTCCCATCGATGATAATTCCGATTATCGACCCGCCCTAGCAGAAGCACATGCTAAGTTAACATAGTGCATGTTTGCCATACTCAGTTGACATTGAAATGCTGGCAAGTAATCCCTCAATGGCAGGTCAGTGTGCTTGTATGAACGTGGGTGTCTTTGATAATTGGTATTCATAGAACAGATGAAAGAAGCAGTAGATTGATCTCTGCCAACAAATTGGATTTAGTGCAGTTGCACTTTAAGCCCTTATAACACAATCGTAATAAATTTTATTCTGCATGAATACTTCAGGTATATTTGAAGTTTGTTTGATCCCAACTTAAGAGTTCTGGTGATAGGCGAGATTAGATCAATGTGAATCATATACATGTATTACACATGTTACAAGTGGCAGTATTTATCCGCAGCTTTCAGTACAGACTTGTGTCACGTATGTTGCTGATATTTATCACCGGTATTTCATCAAGGTTTGATGTTAACTGTATAATTATATTAAGTTACCACTGTTATACCGAGGCTGTTGTCTCCCACAACTGCTCTTATAGCGAAATATACCACAGAGATTCAATTACCTCATGCAGCATGTGCGTATTTATTACTGTTGATATTTATTACTGTTTATTAAAAGCATATAAACCGTATCTATTGAGGGCGTTTGCTTTAACTACGCTCGGAAATATTTTTCCTGCCAAAAGGAAACTTTTTTCCTTCTCTTTATACTTACGGGGGTGTTTCGTCTGCACGTTGCGTCTTACGTTCCCCTGTTATAATATGTTTGGTCTTTTTTACATCACCTGTTTCTCTAACGTTAAAATATGTGTATGTTCCATATTCACATTACTCGTTTATTTTCTTGTGAAAATGTTCGTTGTGAATATTTGTGGCGCTTGTGTTGTAACCATGTTTTGTTCTATGTTTATAGCTTAAACAATGTCTGACATTAGTAGGTTAGTGTTTATGCAAAGGGTTTGTCCTGAGATGGGATGAGAATGATGTGAAGGTAAACATACCAATTTTTAAGACATTTGCTGTCAGCAATGTTTAATTTTAGGTTTTGCATGAGTTCTATTGTATTTTCAGCTGAATATGGAGACTATGATTATGAACGTCATACTGTGGATTTCTTCAAAGACAACAAGATTCAGCTGTTTCCGAAGGTGGGTTTCTGTACCCCTATTAGATAGGTGTGGAATGAGTGCTTGCATTGTGGTTGTGACACTCGTTATTTGTGTTCACTGACTCACCAATAACTGGAATAAGCAGTGTTAGAAATTGGCACTAGTCCTATAGTCCTTGCCAAACTGCCCAATAGTTAAGGAATCATAAGGACTGGTAGAAATTTGTCCTTTTTAAGGGTTTTGCTATATGTTATCATAATAAGGACTAGTGGTCTAAAACTGTTAGTTTCTAACACTGAATAAGTGAAGAAAATCATTACACAAACATGTCAAGCAGGTGTCATTCAGATGGTAACATAGGGGTTCATGTAAGATTGAGCTAGCCAACATGTTTAGTGTCTGAAGAGATGGTTGGGTAGCCAAGTGGTAAAGTAGTTTGCTTGTCAGGTTGAATGCCTGAGTTTGATTCCTCACAAGGTGTCTACTGTGTCAAACCTATTCTTGGTGCTTCAACCTTGACATGTCTTGGTGATATTGCTTATTGTGACATAAAATCTCTCTCTCTCTCTCTCTCTCTCTCTCTCTCTCTCTCTCTCTCTCTCTCTCTCTCTCTCTCTCTCTCTCTCTCCTGGTAAAATATGTCTCGTGTATAATATGAGCAGACATCAAACTAGTAATGGTCGTAAAAGATGAAAGCCTTTATGGTATAAGCTAAGTATCTCCAAAACAAGTTTTTTTCTCTGCCACAGACGATGACAAAGAACGAACAGACCCTCCTGGAGCTGCTGATGGAGGCCCTGAACATGCATTCTAGTCTCCAGGGTTACCACCCGCTGAAGGCCGAGATACAGTACGTAAAGGAGGTGCAGCTCATGGACGGATACGGCATGGAATACTACACTGCTAAAGTAAGTCAGGGTCATACAAGTCTCGTACCCTCTTACCACAAACGACTGCCTCCATGGTCTAGTGGTAGAGCATACGCTTGGCAGGGGCTAAAGGGGTTAAAGCAAGGATTTGTCGGCTCGGAGTCAGTGTGCTCTGTCTGAGTAGGGTATTCATGTTAAAACTGTGGCATGGTATCTCAGTGTGCTAGCACTATAAAATTGGCATTAGTCTGGACTAGTACAAGCAGATGCGCTCTCGCACACGCACACATGCACATTGCTATATAAGTACAACAATCTTACCTAATAACAAAAAATATTGTTTTCTTAATGACTGTTCTGTTAAGAACAGTTCCCCCCTAGCTGAGAGAGCTTTGGTTGAGGTGCGTGTGTAGGGTATTTGATATGATGTCTGTCTCAGTATATCTCAACCTACCTTGTCACATACTCTTGAGTAGCCTAGTAGTAAAAGCGTTCACTCATCATACCACAGGCCTTGGTTTGATTCCACATATTTGTGCAATGTGCAATGATGGCCATTTCCACTGGAATATTGCTTAAACCCTACCCTACTCACCCATGTACAAAGATCTGGATGGCCAGTCATCATCTTGTCAAACAACCCTCTACAAATCACCGGATTGTCATGTCACTATTAACCATGCTCTCATTTTGAGTTACCTTATTGAGTGCTCTGTCCATAACAAGATAGATAATCAATATTTCACTCAAATTAAGACTTTGTTACTTGTAAACGTGAAATGATAAATGTGCTACATGATTGTATCAACAAGGTCAGTAGTCGGATGTACAGGTGTAGAGGTGTTGCCTTCAACTCACTGGTAACATCTTGTGTGGTTATTGCAGGATGACCGGGGGAAGGAGTTGTACCTGGGCTCGTCTGTGACAGGCATCTTTGCCCGCTACCTTGATGGACAGGCTCCTATCTTCTTCAGGTGAGGTCCTACGTGTCCTGTACTCTCCTGTCTACAATTGTGTTTTGCCCAATGGGGATTCCAGGTTAGAATTGATCCCGAGCAACCCATGCTGGTCGTAAGAGGCCACCAAATGGATCCGGTTGGTCGGCTTGGTGCGCGTTGTGCACAATATGAATCCCTGGTTCAATCGGTTCAAGGCTGTTGGGATTCTAGGTCAGAATAGCTTTCTTGAATACCATGCTTGCCGTAAGACTTTCAGGTGATGGTGTGCCCCAGTTGCTGATAGGTTCAATATAAGACTTGGTTTAATTCCTAATGAGGGTCAAAATTGTGAAGTCCATTGTTAGTGTCATCAACCCTGATGTAGCTGCATTGCTGTTAATACCAATGTGAACCAGTTAATACCAATGTGAACAAGTTAATATCAATGTGAACTGGTTAATACCAATGTGAACCAGTTAATACCAATGTGAACCAGTCAATATCAATGTGAACCAGTTAATATCAATGTGAATCAGTTAATACCGATATGAACCAACCAATGTGAACCAGTTAATACCAATGTGAACCAACAAATGTGAACCAGTTTATACCTTTGTGAACCAGTCAATACCAATGTGATTCAGTTAATACCAGTGTGAACCAACCAATGTGAACCAGTTTATACCAATGTGAACCAGTTTATACCAATTTGAACCAGTCAGTATCAATGTGAACTAGTTAATACCAATGTGAACCAGTTAATACCCATGTGAACCAGTTATTTGTTAACGACAACAAACCAGACATACTGCATTTCTCGGAATGGGATAAGCATCAGTGTCCAGGGGAGACAACTCTCCAGGAGTGTTGGTATCCGTGAAGGTAATCGCTGTCTTATTTACAGGTGGGGAGAAATAGCCAAGTTGTCACAGAACAAGAAGATGATAGGAATTGACACCTCCAAGAGTTCAGGCCAATACCAGATGGTGAGTTGTGCAAAGCTTTAGTAATCGGTAGGGGTGATAGGACATTTTGTTTTTCGTACAGGAAGGTGTAGGTAAGATAATGTAATACAACAATGTACTTATATTCTCGTTGTCTTTAAGGATTATGTAAATATTTGAAGGTATTTAGGGGTAGTGGGATAGCCTAGTGGTTAAAGCGTTCGCTCATCACACCGAAGACGTTGGTTTGAATGTCCACATGGGTACATTGTGTGAAGCCCATTTCTGGTGTTCCCCCGCTGTGATATTGCTGGGAGATTTCTGCATGCAGCGTAAATCCTCACTCACTCAGTTGAAAGTATTTAATAGTTAATTTCACTCTGTTCTGTCATGTGTCGCCGTATCTGAGTTTGACTATTACACTTCCTTAAATCAAACAATGCATGTTCGAGCACCACTGACGACACACTTCCTGACAAAATTTGTAATTGTTCACTTGAGTGTTTAAATAATTCAGTGCTCTGTTAATTCAATGAATTGATTATGTAGGTATAAACAATTGACAATCAAATTTCCATTTGTGAAAGATGATGGACCGTTAAACAAAAGAGTCACAGATGTGTTTTAAGTGTGATTAGTGGAGGAACATTTAAAACATTTAAAAAAAGTAATCATACTGGTCATTGATTATGACCCCTCCCCATAACATTGATTTTATGACTTACAAGCAGAAGGAAACTGTACAGGTTTCATTTGTTTCAGTAAAAAATGTAAATGTTTTGATTTTTTCTAAGTGTGGATGTCTGAAATATTGGATTCAGGTCAATTGAATGTGAATATTTAAAACAAATATGTCAGTGTAATGATGGACTGTATATGCTTTTAATATTTGGTTATGTCATATCTTACTCTGTAAACCTTATTCAGCACTGACTGAAAGCCCCTCTAGGTATATAATCAGAGCTCCAGATAAGCTTTTGGTGTTGTGGGTATTTTACCCATGCATTTTAAAATCATTGGGTATCAGTAATTCTATCTGGGTATTCAAATTTCTGTTACCCACTAGTTTTTACACATGTGGGTATTTAAGTTAAATATTTAAAAACACTATTCATCTAGTCCCTGCAAACTGGTGTCGTGTGGGTTTGAGAGTTTCATAGGACTCAAAAATACTATGATACTTCCACAAGAAAGTGTGATGGCAAATGATCATGATGTAACTGTCATCGTGGAGTTTGGCAAGGTTGACGGAATGCCTGTTTATAATTTCAAAATAATTTGCTGATTTGCTAATCAAATACGCAGGGTTACTTCACAATATTTTGATGATACACACAAGTTTTATTTTTGTAGCATATCTGTAATGATTGTTGCGTATTTGATACGCTTGGATTTATTTTACTGCATATTTCTGCATTTCTGATGCGTATTTTACGCAGATACGCAGCTTATCTGGAGCTCTGATAATGTTCCAGGTATATGTAGTATGAATTGTGTGTATTCTTGTGGCTTTCTTAACAGTGTTTACTGTTCAGGTTTCCGTGAATCACCACAGTCTAATGAATGTTGTTTTTGCAGGAGGACTCGGACAATGCCAAGTATTTCTCGCGTATGGCACAGCTGCAGCTCAAGTTCTACAAGTCAAGCAAGAGCAACCTCAAGTAAGGGGGAAAGGAGATAATCAATAACCTAACAAAGTAACATTCATCTTCATGATTAAAAACTGCATTGTTACCATGGCAACTAATTTTGTGAATGTGTCGCATGCTGACTTTGAGTATGTTTGACTATTAACAGCAAATTACCGATAACAAGTCTTGTGTTTTCCTTCAGTACTGTAATAGGCATGTGTGACAGTGGTAGATGAAGCATGGTGAAAATGGTTCTCATATTGATTGTAAAGTCCTCTTATAGAACAGGGGCCAATAAGCATGGAGAAGTATTGTCTGTCTTTATTTGTACAGTCGTCTTGTAGAACAAGGGTAGGAATTAGCAGCACAGCAAAGATGTATGATATATTCAACATGAACAGATAGTGAAACTTTTATGAAGTCGTTGCTTTGTTTTTTGTACAAAATGTTTCTATGGTTACCTAGGAACCTAGAAACAGTTAAGACATCCCTGAAATATCATTGTCTGTACAAGTGACTTAGAGAAGTCTTTTCCAAATTATTTGATCAGATGTGTTACAAATACCTCCAGTTGAGGAGATACAGAGCTTGATTGTGTTTTATGTATGCATATTGTATTGGTGCAAGTCTTGTGCATGTAGATAGCTCCAGATGCACTCTCTCTGTTGGGAACGTGATGCGATTCACAATTGGTTAAAAACAATATTTTTAGTTCCCAGGTCAAACCAGTAACTCATCCTTACATAAAACTGAAGTAATAAAGTCACATCCCTTGGGTTGCACAAGTCTATTTCTTTCAGATAGCGCAATCTAAGGGTCATAACTTTATTCTAATTTCATGATAAAATATCAAATTTTACTTATGTGGGAGCTTGAATGATAGGGAAGGCCTGGGCACATAGAAGGGTAATTTACAGTATTCACCGTAATAAATTCTCTTGGCAGTGGAAGGCGCTTATTAAAACCGTTCTGAAACATTATACATTATTACATACTGTTTCTGGTGTTCACTTTCATAAAAAAATGTGAACATTCAATATGGTGAATACGGTAAGAGAATGAGAAAACAATCAGGATGTCAGACTTGTCGTGCTGTCATAGGATTCATTGAGGGGTGTCTAATTCAAAGATCACCACAGAATATTTGATAATCAGCAAGGAACTAGACACACTACTGACAGTACTCACAGCAAGGAGTGTGCATCTTCCATTCATCTGAGCATCTTGTCCTGCATGTTGTATTTGTTTCAGTGGCAGCCTGACTGATCTTCATCTCGCTAGTAACGAACATGAAGCAGCGATTCAACCGTAAGCTATAGTTGGATGTTGTAGATGTGGTCAACATGCTACATACTAACTCAGTATTCTGTGTACATTCTCATCACCTTAATGGCAGTGCATGATAAGGAGATCTATTAAAGCTCATTAAATGTAGTGTGATGATGTGAACAATTATGTCCTAGTGTATAACATGTGTATACCATGTTTGAATGTTACAGTATTTCCTCTTATGTATGTACATCTGATAATCTGTCACCTCATATTCAAAATGAAAAAATAATGTTCATGAATGTGCCTAGGTACTGCTTTAGCAAGGCACATTAGCAAGAAGAGGTTGTTGTGGAATCATCTTGACTTTGCTTGAGCATGCCCTTTTAGTTTCTGTACTGGAGACTTACCTTTTGATTATGAGTGATTTTCATGTCTCTACTCAGTACTCAGTGATGCATCTTCTCGAGCAAGGGAGTTTACTGACTATAAAAGTCCAGTTTCCACCCTTGCCGAACTAGGCTGGAAATCTGTTATTTTTTGGCTGGACTAATGAGTCTATGCATAGTCCAATCAAAATCGCATAACAAACTAGACATCCGGTTTGTAAACAACATGGATTTCAACTGCAGGATTTGCAAAGCATGTCGACCACCAGCGGGGCGTCAACAGATACTTTTCAAATCTTTTCATGCTTTTGATTAAGGTGCTCAAGTGATTTGATGCACTTCGCTTGGTAAGACCCATTTTATTACTAAATTAAAGATCTTGATCATTGATCAGATCGTCTTGATCGGGCGCCGCCATTTTGCAAATGCAAGTGATGTGAGAGATGTAATCTGATTGGTTGGGGGTCATAGAAGGGAATATAATTCGTAATAGCCACTGGTGGCATTACGATCAAGCCCAGAAACTCCAGCCTAGTTCGGCAAGGGTGGAAACTTGACTTTTATAGTCAGTAAACTCCCTTGCCTCAGGAAGATGTTAGTGATGATGAGATGGCATAAGTTGGTGCTTTCTACATTCATAGCCTTCATTGCATTACATTGTCAAGATGCTGTGAAGAACACTTCATTCATGCACTCAGTGATACTACTAGCTGATAATCATGTATGTTATCATCTTCCCGAGGCTTTGGCTTCAAACAAAATGATCAATAATTAAGATCTATATTGTAACAAAACGTGTCTTACCCGGCAAAGTGCATCAAATCACTTGAGCTCCTTGATTAAAAACATGAAAAGATTTACAAAATATCTGTCAATGCCCTGTTGGCTGTACACATGCTTTGCAAATCCTGCAGTTGACCGAAATCTGCACGTTGAAATCCACGTTGTTTATGAACAGGATGTCTAGTTCATTACACAAATTTCATTGGACTATGTCTAGTCCAGTCAAAATGTAACTCCATAGTTCCAGCCTGGTTCGACAAGGGTGGAATTGGACTCGGGAATATGGTATGTTATTCATGATAACAAAGTTGAACAGCTGTATTACTTTGCCTTCAGGTGGTCAACTGGCATCCGAATTGTAACTATGCATGCAGCAATATACTCATACCACTATTCATGACACAGTGATGACTGGACTTACCTTTCTACTTCCTAGTAAACCATGGAGACACCAGGGTAGCCTAGAGATTGAAGTGTTTGCTAGTCACGCCTACGACCTGAGTTCCCTTCCCACATTAGTGTCATTTGTATGTTATTATTGGGTACCATTCTGTGAAGTTGCTGCATATCTGAGGCCTGCATCACTTCGGGCTGTCCTCCAACAGTAAGCTGACACAGCGTAATATGACTGGAATACTGTTAAAAGTGGCGTTAAACCCATCTCACTCATTAAACGTGACTAACGTGTTCTCCTGTGTTCCAGGGATGTCCAGCAGGTCATGCTGCCTCAGTCCGACTCCCAGGAACTGGTAGGTTGCACCCGACAAGGGTTGTGCCATGTGTCATATGGTGTGTGTATCACTACTGTTTACAGTGCCTGGTGGGTTAAAGTGTTTACTTGTCATGTCGTACGTGAAGATTCAGGTTAGAATAGGTCTTCAGCAACTAGTGCTTGCCATAAGAAGGTGACTATGCTTGTCATTAGAATCAGTGGTCAGGCTCGCGGACTTGGTTGATGCATGTCATCATATCCCAGTTGCGTAGATGGATGCTCATGATGTCAATCACTGGATTGTCTGGTCCAGACTTGATTTTTTACAGCCTGCCTTCATATAGCCTGATTATTGCTGAGTGCGGTGTTAAACAACAACAAACAAACCAACAAACACCAGTCACATTGATCATGTGATGGCTCAGGGATCAGAGCACAAAGCAAGCTTAGCGTTATGAGACATCATGACTTCCATATTTTTTACATAGGCTTACATTAGTCGGAGTTCTATGATTGCTTTGTGGAACGGGTTTAATTTACCACATGGGTTCAGTCTGTGAAGTCCATTTCTGTTGGCCACTACTGTGATATTGCTGGAAATATTGCTAAGACTGGTGTAAAACTATCCTCATGCTGGATGTTAATGTAATGCATTCTATTTTCAAAGTTATTTCAAGACTTGTAGGACTGGTTTCTGTGAACAAACTTACTTCTTACACTTCCTCTCTCACACCAAAAGTTAAAAAATGTTGATGTTATAATTTCTATCATGTGAGGTTACACAATATACAGCTTTTCCATTGGATGAAACATCGGTCACATGACTGAAGTTCATTGTATATTTGTATATGAACGACACATTTTGACTGTACTCGTGAAATGATGTAAACACTGGTGGACTACTTTCACTACATTCACCCCGGGAATTCCCAAGCATGAATTCCCTAGCACCATGCTCACTCACTACAGCAATCTATGAATTTACCTTAGTTTCTATTTGACACATTTTTCAATGATAGGCCAATTGAGAAATGATAACGAGCCTAACACTTGTAATCTATAAAGGTTCAGTAACAACTTTGGAATTCTCTCCTTCATGTTTAGCGTGTCAGCCATTTTGATGTTTTGCACTTGATGTAAATGTATTACGACACGACTTGCTGGGGTAGTTCTTAACAGACCTTTCTCATCTAATAATGATAATATTCGAATACATTTGTTGTAATGAAACTACAAAAGATGTCACTGTGAGCATACATCTCCTCATGTCACCTCTCCTGGGGAACTATTTCATTCTATGATACAGTTGGTCGTTGTATGGCTGTCAATGTAAATAAGAAGTCACACATACTTAATATAATTGTGTATAGAGCAAGGTCTACGTCCTTCGAGGTGAAAAATACTGATTTAAAAATTATAAGAATTGACTTTCACTTTGTGTGAGTTCATTGGTGTCTAAACCTTCATAGAGAGAGCCAAACATTGTATGAATGTCATCACAAGCTCCGACTTCATACAGTTTGTCCCTCAATCTATGAAGGTTCATATTCCAATGAACTAAACAGTAAGTGAAAATAAATTATAATTGATCTTTAAACCAATTTCAACATTTTGATGAGACTGTAAAGTTATGTAACACTGCATTATGAATTAGTGTATTTTCACTTTGTTTCTGTTCTGTTTCTCAGACAAACTCACAGACATCCCTGGTTTACCTACAAGAACAAAGGTACTCCCAAGGTAAGATGGTATTTCTGTGTCGACCAGCCATAAAATGATGGTGTAGGTGACAACCATGTATTGGTGCTGGGGCGGTCGGGTACCCTAGTGGTTAAAGCGTTCGCTCGTCACGCCGAAGACCCGGGTTCGATTCCCGACATGGGTACAATGTGTGAAGCCCATTTCTGGTGTCCCCCACTGCGATATTGCTGGAATATTGCTAAAATCGGCGTAAAACCATACTCACTCACTCACTGTATTGGTGCTGGTGTAGAAATAGGTCACTATCTCCCATCCAGCTTGTCCTGAGGAACTTGGTTCAGAAGTCTACTGAGGTGACACTACTAACAGGGATCCTTAAGATTGAGTAGGCGTTGAATTAACTGTGTCTTTTCTGTCCTGTATCGTGGTCAACAGTAATTGGTAATCCTAACCACACAAGTCTTGCTTGCAAATATAATGTTATGTGATCTATCAAGTAGTTACGTAGTCACTTGGTATGCTAATATGTTGTTGACAGTGACTCTGTTACTCAGCTGTAATCAGCTGTATTGACTATGGGGTTGGTTATGTTAGCCTCAACAATAGCGACTATCCAGACTATCTCAAAGATCTTATATCCCTGTACTCTCCAGAGCGTCCTCTCCGATCCTCTGGTGGAACTCTACTGTATCAGCCTCTGTCTACTTCTGCTATGTCTGACCGTGCCTTCTCCTTTTGCAGTCCACAGTTATGGAACTCTTTGCCTTTGAATCTGAGAAACTCTTCTTCTAAGGAGACGTTTAAGTCTCTCCTCAAAACCCACTTCTTCACTTCAGCTTTTCAATAGATCTCCTGATTGTTGGCATATGTACATAGACATTACATTTTAACTTTGTCACAGCGCCAGTGAGCAACTGTCGATGGATATCAGGCGCTTTACAAATCAATTATTATTATTATTATTATCTTAACAAAGCATCGGTTAAGATTACCAGTACAGGACCACGTTCCACAAAGCGATCTTATTGCTACAATTGTTGTAAATGTGTTTTTTGTATGGGAGTTATGATCATATTACCTCTAATATCGCTTTTTGCAACGGGGCGCAGTTTCTTTAACCATTATCATCCCACTCTTTTATGCGGTATAGATATACAAATGTACAAAATATTTAGATTTGACATATATTTGATTGTTTTTGAAGCTGTTGACAGATTCACTGACTCAATATCATCTTTTTGACAGAGTTTCAGCAACAACAGCAGCATCAACAACAGCAGCAACATCAGCATCAATCCCAGCAGCAGCTGACATCAGCAGCAATGATGACTGAAGATTACTACAACAACTCTCAGCAGAGTCTTGACAAATCCGTGCCCGACGTCCAGCAGACGCCAAGAGCTGAGAGTGACCCTGGCATCCATGGTGGCATGTATGGTGGTCAGCAGACGCCAATGCAACCAGCAGTGCAGACACCGGTGCCCCAAAATAATCCGAGATCGGCCATGTTGCCAGCTTACAGACCTGCTCCTACATACGAGGCTGTCATGAGACATCGTGTTACTCATCAACAGCAGCAACAGCAACAACAGCAACATCAGCAGCAACAGCCTGATGTGAGTGGTCAGACTCTGGGGAACTCTCAAATCTACACCCATCCCGAGGGTGTGGCTTACAGTCAGCCAGAGATCAGACAGCATGTGTCATCCTACCCCAGTGAGACGCAGTATGTTAATGCTGCAGCAATCAGAAACTACAGCCATTCAATCTATGCAAACGTTTTCCATGACGGCCACAATTATTACGCTTACAGATCGGCAGAGAGAGGTAACAACCTTGCTGTCCACCCAACTTACAGTTCCCCAGAACTAAACACACAAGGACTGCCTGAACAGTATGCAGACAACCTGATGAGTGAATCTCTCGCCTACCAATACCGTCCTCCTCCTCCCTACCCACGAGCCAGCAGTAGCACTCCTGACCTGGCTGTGCAGACAGGCATCACTTCAGCCAATCAGGCTCCGGATCTCCTACCCCAGCAGAACTCTGGGAAAAGTACTCTCGCTACTCAGTCACGATTAGATAAAAGTGTTGACAACCTGTCTGAAGTTGTTCCTGTGGCCAAGGATGTTGGAAGAGTGATTCAGATTGAGCATGACAAAGAGGACACTTCGAGTGAAAATTCTTATGCTACGTTTCATGCCAAAGAGAGCGACAGCTCAGACAATGAGAGTATTAAGCGGGAGAGGGCAGGGTCAGAGAAGTCGAAGATTCAGGTCTGTTTAGTGGCACCAAAGGAAGCCCCTCCGCCTTCCAAATCCAAGGAGGTAGCAACTCTGAGAGAAAGTTTCCGACGGATGATGATTGCGAGATCGGGATCAATGAACAGTGGTAAGCAGAAGCCAGTGATCCATGTCACATCTAATGGCGGGAAGGACACTGAGGTGAAATCCACAAACATAGAAAGTAGTCTTCCACGAGTAGAGGAGCAGACGGATAAAAGTGTTCAGCAGACGTCACCTGTTGAACAGCAGACATCACCTGACTCCCAGCTTGGCCTGAGGCCTCCCCCTCCTTATATAGCTCCCAGAGAGACTGGTAAAGGGCAGTTGGACAATGTTTCCAAGAAGAGTGACAGTGATGCTGAAAGTATCCAGTGTCTGGACATGACCAAGGTCAGTGAGGAGGCTGGCCATAAGGTCACCGAGTCCTTGGACTCCACCAACTCCCAGCAGGACAACGATGACGGGTCGGACAGCGATATCGGCTCTGTTGATGTAAGACTTGCCCTTAGTTTCTTGGGGTCATGTTTGATATTATCTTGACAGGAAATATTTTGCATACATGGTTGTAGATATTAAACATTTTAAAGTAGTTATTTTACTTTTGGCCAGGTCACACCCAAAGAAACGTTCCTTGGTGAATGATCATACTCATCATGATCATTAAATAAAAATTATATTAATGGTTTAAAGATCTGAATATTGAAAAACTTTATCAAAAACATGCCTTGTTATAGATCACTTTGACCGTCTCCGTGGTCTAGTGGTAGAACCTCCACCCGGAGATAGGAGAGGAAGGTCCGGGGTTTGATATTTAGCCAAATCATGCCGAAAGACGTAAAAATATGGTACTTGTTGTTACCCTGCCTGGCACTCTGCATTAAGGAGCTGAAACAAGGACTGGTCGGCTCGGAGTCCGTAAACTGTGTCTGAGAGGGGTATTTATGTTCAACTGCGTCATGGTATCTCAGTGGGCTGGCACTATAAAATCAGCATTTGTCCAAACTAGTACAAGCAGCCACACACACACATGCATGCACGTCACTATATAAGTGCAATAATCTGGACGTGATGTTAAACCTCATTTCACCTCACCTATAGATCACTTCACCATATAAAGGCTTTTGTTTATGACCAGATGTATCAGTCGTGGTATTTGTTGACTTTTACCCAGGATGCTACAGTGAAGAGGGTTAACATGGGGCCTCTCAAGGTTGCAGCAATGAATGGCTTAAGTCTGTCAAGACCAATGGTGCTGGCTCTCATGAACGATGAAAGTAGAGCTCCTAAAGACGAGAGGGTATGTACAAGAGACAATCCCAAACCTTTCTATAGGACAAGCATACAATCTCTTAGAAGCATATGAAAGTAGTTCATTGCAGACTGACCTTTTGAATGATACGATACATTATATGTTGGTGATGTATACCATTGGCCTGTGAATATACTTGTATTCTCTTTAGGTATCTCTGAGGCAAATAATTAACTACAATTAGTACAAGACTCTTTATTGGTAGGTATTAGTTGTCATATGTTTTGTCATATGTTCAACCTGGATTCTATAATGTAATAAGCAGTGCATTAAGTTGTTATTGGTTCCCCATCCTCCCCAGTGATATATCCTTATATCCCCCCAGCAATATATCCTTATATCCCCCCAGTAATATATCCTTATGTCCCCCCAGCAATATATCCTTATATAGCCTCCCAGTAATATATCCTTTTATCTTCCTAGCAATATGTCTTTATATCCTACCAGCAATATATTCTTTTATCCTCCCAGCAATATATCTTTGTATCCTTCCAGCAATATATCTTTATATCCAACCAGCAATATATTCTTTTATCCTTCCAGCAATATGTCTTTTTATCCTACCAGCAATATATCCTTATATCCTCCCCAGTAATATATTGCTAAAACACAATTGTAGAATGCATTCTATATATATATATTGCTCCTTTTTTTGTCACCTTATCAAAATAGTGTACATAATAGTGCCTGTGATGAGATATTGTCAGTATTGCAAAAACTGTACAGAGGTTTTAGAATCTATATAGAATGTGTATGTGTGTTGTTGTGTTGTGTTCAGCGCAAGATTCTAGAGAGTAAGATCTCTGAGGGACAAGTGTTTGTGGAGTTTGAGGAGGTCCCCAAGAAAGCCCCAAGTCAGGAGTTTGCCATTGCCAAACTTGCCACCAACGAATCAAGGAACAGATTCAAAGATGTGCTCCCCTATGATGCCACAAGGGTGAAGTTGTCTCCAAGGAAGGACAACCAATCAGGATATGTCAATGCATCTCACGTAAAGGTACATTGTGTGATGAGTTGTTGATACAGAATTAGAAAATAGAACACACATTAATTATTGGCACTGTCTTGGACACATCGGTATTCTGACTGCAGTTCAAGTAACATTTTATCACGGTGATCAGTTTGGGTCAAAAATTATTTTAAGATTGGTTATTAGTATGGGAAGATAATTTTGACATTCCAGTCACCGTTTGTGGTGGTACGTGATACATGAATGATATTGTGAAGGAACAGTTTGCAACATGATAACCGCTAAGAATATTAATTGAGATGATGCTGTTCTGTAATGATAAATCCGATGATGTTTTTGTCCAGCTCGAAGCAGAAAACAATGACTGGTGGTTCATCGCAACACAGGCCCCACTGGAGAACACAGTCGCCGACTTCTGGCAAATGGTGTGGGAGCAGGATGTGAACGTCATCGCCATGTTGACTGCACTGACGGTGAGTCAAGCGCATTCACAGTCAAGACATTAGGGTAGCCTTGTGATTAGAGCATTCGTTGTCGTGAAGTGTTTTTCACCCCATCACATAACATGTAGTGTGGTATTATGTTATGACTATACTGGGGTGTTCAGTAAGTATACCTGACTTGACCGACCAGTGAAATGAAGTGCCAGACAAGTTGGAAAATATGATTAAACTGCCCCCTAGGCAAATATGAAAATCGGCGGTATTAACTTTGAAACTTAGGAGATGCATCATGTGTTTGTCAGCTGCAGATGAAGAACCTGACTAGTCATTTTTCTATTCTGTCTATTTCTATCTCCTCTTAGCTGTTGCTTCAGTTTATAATGAACTTTTGTTGTTAAAATTAAAATTGTCTTAATTTCTCTGATTTAGCAGGCAATTTGAAAATCAGACTTGGCAAGTAGAACCTTGTAGTGTTCCTGCCCTTGGGGAGTAGGAAATTTTAGTAAATGAACACTACACCCCTTGGTTATACAATGAGATGTATTTTATTAGCTCTGTTACCATGGTTACAGGAACTTGGGAAGAACAAGTGTTATCCTTACTGGCCTCAAGAAGCAGGAACAGATACCAAGCAGGTGTTTGGTGATGTAAGTATTGTGGGTTTTAAACACAGAACCTGTTGTGTTGCTGGACTATTTAGTCTTCACGCATCTTCCCAAGGCAAGGGAGATAACTGACTGTAAAAGTCCAGTTTCCTCCCTTGCCGAACTAGGCCAGAATATCTGGATTCAATCGCAGCGCCATCAGTCGCCATTACAAGTTTTGTCCCTTCCATGTCCCTCCTATTGAGCAATCAGATTCCATCTCTCATATCAATTACATTTGCTTCAAACAAGATCGCCCAGTACGATCTGATCTGATCGATAATCAAGATCTATATTGTAATAAAATGGGTGCTACCTTGTGAAGTGCATCAAATCATTTGAGCACCTTGATTAAAAATATGAAAAGATTTTGAAAATATCTGTCGACGGCCAGTTGACGGTACACATGCTTTACAAATGCAGTCAATCAAGAATCTGCACATTGAATTTCATGTTGTTTACAAACCGGATGTCTAGTTTGTTGATCGATTTTGTTTGGACTATGCATAGACTCATGTAACTCCAGAATTCCAGCCTAGTTCAGCAAGGGTGTAAACTGGACTTTTACAGTCAGTTAACTCCCTTGCTCGAGAAGATGGTCTTCATTTCTATCACTAAGTATCAGTATTAAGTATTACATATTGCTTCTAGTAAATATGTTTGTTTGTTTCTTGTATGACGTCTCATTAAGCAGTTATCAAGCTATATGATGGCATCTCTAAATAATCAAATCTGGACCAGTCAATCCAGTGATTGGGATGTTTCTGTGCAGATACTAAAGTACTCATGGAAATGAAAAAAACCTGTTTTGCTGGATTTAATAATCGACACAAAGCATTACGTAGATGTAAATACGAAATAACAAAACAACTGGAAAAGTCCTAGTCTGGATTTGCTAGTTTTATCTCAGTGCTCAATACAAAATGTTCTTGACAGGAGGTAATTTGTAGGCACTTTCAACATTCAAAAATAAAACTAAGTCCAAATTGACATGGCAGAAACAGGCTATAGGCATTATGCAAATTAGCCTGGAAAAAAGTTATCAAAACAACAATAAAAATAACAGCTATGTTTATGTACATAATAATAATGACATGTAAGCTGTTGTTTGAGAAGGGAATATGTTTTACGTTCTGATATTTTGACGATGATTCACTGTCCCACAATGCCACTCACAAATCACTAACCACTGACAAATCACATGCACGTGGGTTTCAAGCACCTGTTTTCACCCGTCTTCAAGGTGTCATAGGTCATGGACATTCACCTTGATCTACTAACACCTGGTTATGCTCAGTTTCACAATAGTCTGTTTTGTTCATATTTTTACACACTTTTAAGTGTAAAAAGACATAAAAACCTTTGATACGCTGTATTTGAGCCAAGGCCCAATTAGTACTAATTGAGTTGTTTGAATATTTTTATATTTTGTATATTAACTGCATTTATTTAAAATCTGAGATCGAAAAAACAGGTGGGTTTTTTTTCCGTGAGTACTTTAACACTGTTATCTTGTGAAACGTTGCATTTATTGTAAGAAAGAAGTTGTATGTATATCCATAGAACTCTCTCCCTTGTTCATCATATCAACTTCTAAATGCCACCTAAAGAAGTTGCTTAAATGTTGTAAATGTATTTCTCATCCGTCCAGTTCGAGGTGACTCTGGAGTTCACGGACAACTCCTTGTGCTATGTGACAAGCCGCATCGTGGTGCGGCATCTGCCCAGCTCCAAGGAGCGGATGATATGGCACCTGCAGTACACGGACTGGCCGGACCACGGTTGCCCAGAAGATGTCTATGGGTTTCTAGGTAAGTAAGTGAGTGAGTGAATATGGTTTTAAGCTGCTACTCCAGCAATATCACTTTGGGGGAAATGGGCTTCACACATTGTATCCTTGTTGGGAATTGAACCCGGCCCTTTGGCGTGACAAGCGATCACTTTAACCACTAGGCTACCCAACCACCCTGTTTCTAGGTAAGAGCTCGTGTGTTGACTGGTATTGTATAAAGAGTCAATCTAGGGAGCATCGTGTTATACCTACAGGGAGCATCGTGTTATACCTACAGGGAGCATCGTGTTATACCTACAGGGAGCATCATGTTATACCTACAGGGAGCATCGTGTTATACCTACATGGAGCATCGTGTTATACCTACAGTCCATACAGAAGAGATAGAAATGTTATTGTTTTTTAAGTGTAGGACGGGTGAGAATGTTCAGGTGTGCCATTTGGAGGTTAAGTGTTCCAACCAAAAGAATCGTTTTCAGTTGAAAAAGGTTGTAGGCTATTTTTAATTTGTTATACCTTTTACCTTGTCAGCATTATCTAACCCCTGTCATGCTGTCATTTAGTGGTAATGTCATTCAGGATTAAATATTGAAATATTTGCTTCACTAGGACATGAATTCCATTTGTTTATTTTGTAAATAGTACCCATTATGTCTTGAGCTGTCTGTATATTACTGTAGGTGAAGTAATTAAAAGGTGCGACTCGGATAAATATTAATGATAGTATGTGTCTTTGGTTTATTTGTAATTTCAACAAACCAATAATTAATAGCTGTTTTGAAATCTTTGTAATATTTATGATGTTCCACAGAGTGGCGTTTAGAAGCTGATAAAGGCAGCTATAGCTGTACACAATCTTTTGCAACACTACAAAGAAGACAAATTGTTTAATGATTTCATTATCCTGTATTTTGCTTCAGGATTTCTTGATGAGATTGAATCTGTGAGACGCTTGGCCGAGAGTGAGGAGGGGAGTGGGAAGAAGGCCCCCGTGATCGTCCACTGCAGCGCTGGCGTCGGCAGGACCGGCGTTGTCATCCTCACCATGGTGATGAAGTGGTGCCTGGAACACAATCACGTAAGTGGAGCAAAACATGCGTCTCGGGGCAGGGTGGCACAGTAGTCTGAGGTGCTGTAATTCACTGTGAAGAGTTGCGCCCCTTGGGCATGCCAGGAACCTGTGATTGTGGGTTTGTACCCTGGTTCACCCTGATTATGTTTTTAGCATACCCATGCTCGTGGGTTTCACGAAAAAGTGGTATGAACGTCAGAAACCTGCATCACTTCGGGCATTTCTCACACATTAAACTGACATGCTGTGATATAACTGGAATACTGTTCTAGCGGCGTTAAACTGCACAGTCACTCACTCACTCACTCACTCACTCACTCACTCATCCCACTCCACTCCACTCCACTCCACTCCACTCCACTCCACTCCACTCCACTCACTCACTCACTCACTCACTTGATGCATCTTGTTCATGATTGTTACTTTGATTGAATTTAGTATGCAGAGACCAATTTGTAGTATCAATTAACGAATTACAGGTTGTGGTTGTCTTGTCCACGAAGACTTGTAGTTTCTTAGTGGCCTCCTGTTGCATGGAGATGCCAGCTATGTTCATGATGCTATTACAATAAGTGTATACGTGTTCAGTAGTCTTATGTTTGTTAATCCTTGTATGGAATGTTCATTAATTAGACAAGAAACACCTTTATATGCCAGGTCCTTGATCATCATCTGTAGATAAGTGTGACAGTCTGTTCCGAAAATTTATTAGCTGATCTTACTAGACCAAACATAATTTTGCTTGACACAGGTTTCGGACTAGTGGCTAAAGTCTCAGTCTGGTCTAATATGTATGCACAGGATTTACATAAGAATTACCCATAAGGCCTAGGGAAGGTAGTGACATATTCTGTACTTACAAATCTGTATGTTTTCTGTTAGTTTGAGATTTGTTGCCTTCCATCAATGTTCCCCAATCTCATTAAAATCAGACCTCAGTTCTCGCTACCGCTAAACAAAGATCTGAGGACATCCCATTAGGGGTCACGTCAGAACGACCTTTCATCCGACCAATCAGAGCATCGCTTACCAGATTATGAAAGTGACAGTCGGAATGAGATTTCTCATCATGTAACCTCGAAAACTTTAACTCCGAACGATAATTACGGGTTTAACGACTGAATCCTTACAATCTAGACCATCTATTAGACATTCCAGAATGTCCTTTTGTTGAGGTATCAAGTTTGTAATCGGGAATTTGTCAAAATATGTTTCGAAGCGTAGTCGCCAATTTGAAATTGGTGCCGTAAAGCACGTGATCGCCTTCTGATTGGTCATTCCATTGGTCAGTCAAAGTTCGCGCAAGGTCGGTTTGACGTGACCCGTAATGGGATGTCCTCAAATCTTTGTTCAGCGGTAGCGAGAGCTAAGTTCTGATTTTAATGAGATTGCAATGTTCCCATGCTGGCATGTACTTTGTGTGGTTTCAGAGCGTTGACCTGCCGAAGGCCCTGGAGGGGATCCGCAAGCAGCGAATGTACATGGTGCAGACACTGGGACAGTACCAGTTCATCCACAAAACACTCATCCAGTACCTCAAGAACACAAGGCTCATCTAGGGCTCCCCACACATATTGCTTTCCCAAAACCCGCTTTCAAAATACTGCACACAATTTTACCATTGACTGTGCAGAATAATGACAGTTTGAGATTTTACCATTGTTGTGATCTTTCTTGTAGGTCTTCAAATTGAAGCTTTAAATATTTCATTGATGATGCATTGTCATCACTTGCAAGGACCAGCATGGAGAAAATTCTCATTCACATTTCCAGTACCGTATTCGACGTAATAAGTGTCCAGGGCGTTCTTAAAATTAGAAATAGGGGGCTCTTATTAGAATATTATTTTGGTGAAAAAAATAGAGTTGAAAGATAAATTTGTATGAAATGTTTGTGTACGACAGATATATTTTTCCAGAATTTAATTGCCCATAATTAAGGGTGCATATAACACACGAGTGCGTATTATACGTGAATAAATAAGTCTTGTGTGCATAAACAATCAGAAGGGGTGCTAATTGGGATTGTTCACTAGCCAATACCTTAGCAAATGTCGCCATGGGTGCTTATTAGAGCGGGGCGCTTATTAGTCGAATATGGTAATCCCTCCCGTCAACAGGTGCCCTTGTTAATCTTGAATATATTTTTGTCAGCAAAGCATTTTGATCAAACTGTGCCTTTATTCAAAGGTAAGAGATATATCTGTACAAAAAAATCAGTATCTACTTCAATACTGATTTAGAATTCCATTTTCTAGTAAAAAGTCTTAAGTAGTTAGGGGTTGATGATAAGGTTGCGTGAATGTGAATTTGGATTGGTTGCTAGTACGGAGTATGGAGATTAATTGCAGACATGCATGGCCTTCCTGCTACTAGTATGTTTAAGAAGCATTCCGAACATATATTGCTTGAGGTGCAGTGAATGGAGAGCGTGTCTACAGGATTCAGTTGTCAGTTGTCTCCCTTTGACATGTTTTAGAGGTTGACATGGAGGCCCTATATATAAGCTTTATAGCTGCCATGTTTTAAGGCAATAAACATCTTTTAGTGCATGGTTGTCATATTATCATGGAGCAAATTTTAACATTGTTATATTTTGTTGCAGAGCTGTGGTAACTATCTCTTATCACACTTGTTGTCATCATAACAAATATTGCCATGGATATTTTGTCCAAATATATAGCAATATGTCGACAGGAACATTGTGGCCTTCTAGAACAAATGTTGGTCAAATACTGATTCCCTGTGATGAGAAAATATGAGATGCCAATGTTAGATGACAGTCCTAGAATTTGATAAGAATCACATCAATATTTTTGATATTACATGTTGATGTTGGTGTAATCTGTATGAATTTATGTCAAGAATTTTTGTTTCACCAGAATATAAATTGTAAATAGAATGTGAACTGTATTTTAAGTAGTTAACACCTTGCACGCATACTTAGGTAGTATTTGTGAATGCTCTTCAGTGTTTGAAATCTGACAAAGAGCAGTGCATAGACCTTTAACATGCTGAGTCTCTCTGGCCATTAACACAAAGCACTGGCACAAGTTAATGCAGCCACAGCTAATAAGCATTATTATGAAGCTATCTATGAGAGCATGTTGCTAATTACATGGAATACAGTATTTGTATGTTGAAATTGTGATATATTGGTAGTGATATAGGATGATATCTCTCATTGGGATTCCTTCAGTCCGATGCAATACAGAGCAAAGATCAAACACGTTCCATCCAATAGAAACTGTTTGTAGTAAAGTGGTTGGGGGTCTTACTGGTTGTAGTCCACAGAACAAATACAAGTAGATTTTTTTTTATATGTGTAAGTTGTTTTACAACAGAATCTCAACCAGTCCCTCATAATATGGGAAATTGTGCTTTCTTGAATTAAATTTGAATTTGATAATTGTATATTTGCTTTCATGTCTATTTATTCCTTTCATTGTACCGTGTGTGTATGTGCTTTGCATTTAGTTTTCCCTACCCAAGTCTGTGCTGGGGGTAGGGTGTGTTCATTGTCAGAAACAGTGCTTCAAGTCCACGGCTTAAGTCTTGCCTTGACTGTGGGCAACGCTTGGTAATGTTGGATTGACCTCGTGTGTTGCACAGGTTCTGGCAAATTTGGATGTAAATATTCAGTTTCGGCAAAAACCTTGTACAAAACGTGTCATGTATCTATGAAATACAACTTGTGTGAACAAATATTGTGTGTTATTTCTGTAATAACAGACTCTCCGTGATAAGCTGTAAGACTGCTACTGCGTGGTTAAACATTAATCCCTCACTCACTGTAATTACACAAACCATCATCTACATATGTAAAGGCATTATTTTGTTTCGTGTCCAGAAGGTACCACTCAGTATATTAATGTTTTGCTTAATGGACTGAAGGTCCGCTTAATGTCATGACGTCTGGTGTGGTGTTTGCGTGTACATTTTGGAATTCTACTTTGAAACCACGGAAATGCTGAAATTGCATGGCTCAGCATATGTTTACAGTGTCGTTTAAAGTTGACCACCGAATTCTGATGTCTGTATTTGTTGTTTCAACTTTTATCAGTTTTTAAGGGAAATCAAAACCACTTTTATGCAACGTGTATTTTCAAACAACGAGCAACATATTCATTAATATTATCTATTCTGTGATGTAAATGGTTTATCTGATAGTATATATCTTTTGACGATGGGGTTACTCACAGGAAATAGTCACCCCCAAACTTATGGACCTATACCTGATACTATGGTACTACACCCAACCAAATCAATACCAAAGTCACTCAAATCCTGCTACATGGCATGTAAACTGCAGGGTGCTTATGAGGTTGAGAGCGTAACTATTTAGGACACTAATGTTATACAAAAGTTGACACTGCCATATTTGTTTTCAATTTGCGTGTTTCCATGTAACGGGATAGGCCTAGTCAGTGCTTCAGCAATGTTTGTGGAGTTTTGCAGATTGTAGATACACTTCATGGCAAATGTAAAGCTGAAACATCATTTGCATTTTTTCATTACTCGTTCAGTGACATGATGGTATTGTATTTGTCATACTCTTAGACTGAACAACACTTTACAAAATATTCACATAGGGTAATATAATCCTTTCAATGTCCATGCATTCCTGTGGATCTGGTCATTCGTTACAGGGGAGATATTTGGGTTTGAGATCAGCATTTATAAAAAACATAAACAGGCAGGGTACTTCCTAAAAAAAATGTATAATAAATTAATATAACAAACTGTAATCTTTAGACACTTGTCTGCAAGAAAAGTGCACAATATTTGTTTTCCTAATATGTGAGGCATATGTATTTTTTTAAGATAAACCAGGGCTTGATTATTTTTAGCATTATATTTAGAAACACACCCACCCCATTTCTGAAAATCAAATGGTTACTCCCTAATGTGAAACATTGTGACATGGAGGGGCTTTCACTACAACTGGCTATTACAATGGCTTTTGTTAACTCATGGAGGAAAAATCACTAAGCTCACTGTAATAAATGATCCGCCCCTTAAGTGAGGAGGGTGTATATCAGTAAGTATGTAATGTTTAAGCGTTGTGATTTGTGAAGTTATATTTTGTTACATGTCGAAAACAGGGTACAAGTTCCCTCCTGGTTGATGTCAGATGTATGAAAGATTCCTTCCTCTATTAGTAGCTGCACTATTCCTAACCATATACCTACTTTCACTAATGCCTTGTGTTATCATTGTGATAAATGAAGACTGTTGTATAGTTGGTTATTTGTAAATATTGAACTGATTTCTACTCCAAAGCATTTCTACTTCAACTTCTTGACTGTGTTTTTCACATATATTTGATGTCTGTGAAAACAAGTGTAATGCCATGTGATAATTTGGTGAGGTTGCGAGTGGAGGTGGCTCTCCCTGAAAAGTTGTCTCCCTTTCGCTAGCTGCCGTTTATAATTTCAGCTATCCATCCATCATTTATCTCTACACTGAAACAGATCTTGAAGCAAGTGATGGCGTTTCTTATAAATCAAATAATTGTTCATCTTTTCATTTTGATAAAGGGCAAGATGAAAACTGAAATTTCATGACAAATCACAGAAACGGCATCAGAGTCTGTAATAAAACATATACACTCAAAAGAAGTTATAGAACACCCAATTCTTTCATTTTACTATAGTTCATCATGCCATGACAGATAAACTATAGTAATATAAAAGAATCGGATGTTCTTTAACTTCTTTTTAGTTGTATACATGTTTTTATAACCTATGTAGGCATTGTTTTGAAAATGGTATCATTGCAATGTCCTGTGCTGTCATGTAAAAAAAAGAAAAACACCTGAAAAGTTTAATTGTTTCAAGTTTTTGAGGAAAACAGTATTTTGGAACATTTGGAGTATGTTATTCTGTGAACTTGCTCCGAGTTTGGAGATTCAGTATGGTAATGCTGGGATGAATAAAGCACATTTGAAGACTAGTTATGACCATGGAGTATAGTTCAGAACCATTGGAGCAGTTCGCATAGTGTCCTTACGCTTCTGTGGTTTGCATAACCCTGACTGTCTCATATTTTCATCTTCAGTTGGAATTGCCTATTCTGAAGCGTGACACTGGTAGGGCACATATAGAGTGGCATTACAATACATAGCCAATAGTGCAACAATATTTGTTATTCATTGGAAATCCCCGACATTTTTGTAAATAATACAAATCAGGCATGTTCTTGTATTATTTTCATGCTAGATTTTGCCAGCTTGAACAGTATTCTTTAAGGAAGCATGTTACAACACTGAAGAAAGAAAGAAATTCTATTGTTACTTGTGTGATTTGTTACTCACATGTGGCCTGACAAGTGCCTTTTATAACAAAAATGAAATAAAATCTTCAAGAAAATAGTTGCCTTTTCTTTGAAAATATCTTTGTTGTTTGATGCCGCACTCAGCAATGGTCAAGCTCCAGGAAGGCAGGCTGTACAGCCTTTTATGTTTTTAGTTTACAAGACTGATTGACAAAAATCCCTGAAATTGATAAAAAGATTTCTTTTAACCAAGAAATTGGGTCCACCCAGAGTTAAGATGAGGTGAAATCAAAGACGTATGATAAAAACATAAGATTTTATCTCATCTATTCATAAGAAATGATGATTAATATGTATAAAAATCCATTGTTTTTCATTCATTAGCAGTACTAATCTGGAAGTTGAAAATTATTTTATTTTTTCGACCACATTGCATTTTAGGGAATTATTTTTGTAAACCAACTAATAAAAAACAAAAGGCCAAAGTAATTGAGTCTGGTCTAGAAAAACCAGTGTTTAATATCATGAGCAATGTCCCAAACCTGGGTGCAATGACACAGAACGGGTCAAAGAACCTGACCGCCATTTCGATGGAGTTGCATCGTATGGTTATCTACAACCTGGAATACCCATGGGGAGAAAATAACTAACACGATGACTGATTATCTACCTGGGTAAATTTTGCTGTAATGACATCACTTGTGCTTTCTTTCTTTCATTCACTTACATGGGACAGGAGTTCCCCTTTTCAGATGTCTTTTACCCCCCTTTTCAGATGTCTCTTTACCCTTGGTCATGTCAAGACAGAAAGGAAATGCTTTGTTATATAGCCCTGCCGGAAACTGTTGTGTTCAAACCCAGTTAAGATCTGGAGTCTGTCCGTTTCATTTTAGTGCTTGTGGGGTTTCACCCAAGTGATACATTTTTAAGACCTGTTCCCTCATGAAATTGATATTATGTGTTAGTATTAGAATATAGTTTTAAAACTTCACTGTAATCAGCCAATGAACAATAGGTAACAGTGGGAATTGTGTGACAAGGTAATATTTCAAAAGTAACGGAGTAGAGATTATACAGACTTTGGTAAATTAAGGAGAAACTGGATTGGGGAGCCACAAGGCTTCAACAAGCATGACCCATGATGTTACCCAACAGCCATGTTCGAGTGAGTGAGTGAGTGAGTGAGGTTTTATGCCGCTTTTAGCAATAATTGTCGGGAATCGAACCCGAGTGAATGCTTTAACAACTAGGCTACCCGACCGCCCCTGTTCCAGTAGGACATTTTGTGGAGGTGGTACCAGTTGCTTTTTGACAAGGTGTACCAATGTTTTTAAAATTTGATATTTGAGATTTAAGTTTAAATATCCCGAAGTCTTAAAGAAAGAAAAACGAATAAATATTCTCTTTATGGCCATTTATTACAATTAATACACTGAATTCAATAAATAAACATGCATCACAATATAGAAATACTGTCCTTCGTACGTCTTTTTCACAACTCATCACCTTTGTCATGAGTGACGATACCCAGACATCCTGATTTTATTTTATGAACCTGTATCTTCCTGGTGAAATGAGAGAATAATCCAAATACAATGAATACTTTCATTCTCACACCCATGATGGTTCTTGCAGAGTCATTCCTCATTTAATCCAACATAAATGGCTAAATTTATGACATGATACTGAAATGTACCACGATACTTTGTGATGTGGTTGCACACCTTGATGCAGAGTATTACTCCAGCAAGTACAGATGTTCAGACACTTAAGATGGCGTTGCTGTTTATACCTGGGTCCTGTTCCACAAAGCAATCTTAGGTAGTAAGAACTCCCATACTTTAACCTAGCCATACGGCAGTTGTAGCACTAAGATCACTTGTAGAACAGGGCACTCGACAGTAGGTTTGTTTGTTGCTCAACTCCGCACTCTGCAATTTTCCAGCTGTATGAAGGGGGTCTGTAAATAATCAAGTTTGGACCAGACAATCCAGTGATTGACATCATGAGCACCGATCTACACAATTTCCTCTTACACAAATACCATACTACAAGAATGGTTTGGTGAGTAGGTCCCATAGATCTATTGGTAATTCCCTCATACAGCAGAAAATGCATCCAAATCAGATGACATCAACTTGGTCATCTTGTTTTTTTCTTCATTTTCCTCTGAATGTCAAACCCTGTAAACTGATACTTCTCAACAGTTTTTTTATCTGAAAATTCACATTTCTCAATTTTTGACTTGGGACTTCCTGTATGCTGAAGCCATTTCATCCTGAAAAACAAATTAGACAATACACAGTTAATCAACAATAACTTGTCATATGAATTATTTAAAGTATGAACAAAATTATTTCCGAAATGATATTCCATTATGTCAATACTAAGGATTTTTACAGGCTTATTTTGCAGCCAAATAGACTAAAATGATTGACAAAAAGAATTATTGGGATATTTCTTTAAATGTATTTTATTGAGATAAACAACAGTGTTATCAACCTTATTCAATCTGATCACGAATTATAGATTGATGAAACTGATTAATCTGATCACCCACAGGATTGTGAAGTGACTTTAATATCAAAATGAATTTTAGTATTATCATTTCTCTACAGATTCCTGTTAATCTCTCATAAATACATCCTCCTAATGTTCTGTTAACTCACATCACCATGACATCATCTTCAGGGCCCTGCACCTGCCCCGTCACTGTCCCCCGGTCTGTGTTCTTCACCCAACCTCTCAGGCGGTACCTGTCTGCGGTCTCCTTGGTGTTCTGGTGGTCACAACAATGTGAACATCATACATTCATTAGCTAGAACCTACATTCTAGAGATCACATGGAAACACACCTCCTTTTCACCATGCTCGACCTTAGTACAGATTAACTTTGAAAATAATATTCATAATTCCTTAGTAATTACTGACTTTTTAACCACTCCTAGGAAGTTTCATTTTCAAGATGAAAGAAAAATTCAGTTTTATGACATCCGATCCCTCCGGGCTACGACGACATAATCACAGATCCTGGCCACGACAAACATAGGTTACTGGGAATTCAACCTTGGATTCTTTGACAGACAGACAGACAGACAGACAGATGGACATTATTCCTCTAAGTTCTAGTCGCCAAAAGAAAGCTCGCAATCAATTTCCATTTGACAGTCCTCAGAATTAGTTCACGATCAGATAAACCTTGTCACTCTAGTCTTCACGCTCACCTTGCGAAAAAATACACCTGGAATGCAAAAGAAATTTATGAGAAACATTATCATCCTGAAAATTAAATACACGTTTGCCTTTTTCTTATCTAATCTAGACACTGATATATATTACAAAAACAAAGCGCGAGAAGATTTTAAAAAGATTCAATGTTATCATTGGATACGCAATCCAGAAAAGTTATCTCCCTTACACATTCGTTTGCAGTACATTTGCATGTTTACTCTATTGCGAACTGTCTTATCGTCCAAATACGTTTTCTGTAAACAATGAAAATTGTTCATAATGCTTTTCCAACATACAATTACCTTGAACTTTCCCAAAGACCTCAAAGCTCACCGAGAGCAGCTTTCGGCCCCCTTCTGCCATGGTAACATTCGACTGGGCTCCTGTCTACCTAAACGCTTGAGAATCATTCATAAGCTGGTTCCCGGCTCCCTATGCACGTCGTCAACTTGCGCCAAGCTTAAATTGCGATATTATCCCAGCTAACATTCATTCATGTCTGCAAACTTGACTCTTTCAGTTGTTAGTATGCGCAGTTAGCTATGCGCTATATACGAGCTGAGGAAAGAGCACCACCTAAAGGTGATGAGTTTTAGTAAAAACTAAACTACCCTTTCGAGCGTAGACTAACTCTTATAGTATCTGAAAATATATACCTTTGATGGCAACAAACAACGTCTTTAAAAGAAGCCCCAGTGAGATGGGAAATTCAGCCGGAACGAGGAAAATTTAGACTTGCTTCATTAAGGGCTGGTCGGAAAGGAAAAGAAGATGGTTCAGGGACTATGAGAGCCTATTTCGATCGCTAATGACGGTGATAGGCGCTGGAATGTAATGGGGGGGAAAAACAGTATCGAAGGCGCATTCGAATATTTGGTGCGCTTCTGGTTAGGAAGACTTTCAGGGCTTGAACTGTTCGGTGAAATAAAAAGATCTTATATTACGAGTTGGGACAGAATAGAATACCGGGAACCCTTGCTTGTCGTAAGTGCCCACTTAAAAGAGTGAGTGAGTTCTGATAATCCTGCTTTGAACAGTACTTTATCAATGTCGTTGCTTGATGCAGGAACACACAAATCGTGGACCTTCTCCACCTATAAATGACAACCATCTGATCACGGCAAGACTCGGGGAAGCAATTTAATTGTGGCTACGGTGATTGCAATGTGCAATCTCATCAGACACAGATCTTACCGGTCGCGAGCTACTGCTTGTACTAACTAGTCATGATTAGCCCGCTGAGATTCCATGCATTCGTGCGTGCTAGTCCGGACTTATGCTGATTTTCAGTGCCAGCCTACTGAGACACCATAACGCAGTTGAACATGAATACCCCACTCAGACACTCAGAGCGCCAGGCAGGGTAACAACAAGTGCCATCTTTTAATGTCATTTGGTATTACGCAGCGGGGGTTCGAACCCCCAACCTTCCGCTCTCCGGGTGGCTCGCTGACTTGGTTGATGCATGTCATCGTATCCCAGCTGCGTAGATCAATGCTCATATCAATCACACGATTGTCTGATCAGACTCGATTATTCACAGACCGCCGTCATATATTTGGAATATTGCCGAGTGCGGCGTTAAACAACAACAACATCAACAACATCGTGCCAAGTGGAGGTAGTAAAGACATATCGGACCTGATAGGATGTATATGTTCAGAGTGTTTATAATAATACTCAACCTACACCAAAGTTTGTTATGCAGTGGAAGACGGCGACGTGTCCGACTCCTAACTCTACGGGGTCACGGGTGTCCCAGTCGTCTTAGGCTCCGCGATTCGCTGTACAGAGTTGCGTCCCTTGGGCACGCCAGAAACCTATGATTGTGGGTTCGAATCCCGGTTCGCCGCGATTATGTTTCTAGGTTTGTCAGCATACACCGAAGTAGTAAACGTGAGACCTACATCACTTCGGGCTTTCCTCCAACATTAAGCTGACACGCCGTGATATAACTGGAATAATGTTAAAAGCGGCGTTAATCCGAACTCACTCACGCTAACTCTACAATTATACAATCAATGGTGAGCTGAACGTGATTACTCCTATTATGGCATGTGGGGAACTAAACGTGATTCTCTTTTGGATTAAATAAAAATAAAGAAACTTTGGTAGGTACATGACCACGAATATAGGAATGAACCACAAACTATAGGAGAAAGTACACATTTTAAATTTATAAGGACCGCGATTATTGGTCCGTTATTTCTACAAAGACCACGAATATTGGTCCACGACCACGAAAAGCAGAGCGTGTCTTGCTCCATCGAACGTAAACCCAACACTGACGATTGCAATTCATCACGTGTCAGAATCCATTTTCTGCACGTGCAGCGAATGCCACGATCTGTTTTCCGCGACGCATGTGGCATTTTTATGAACTGTTCATGTTACATGAACCGAAACAATGTTTTGTTTTTATTACCTCTCCTCAACACCTGGCCTACGGACGAGGTTCTATTTATATTTATTGGGATGGAGGTGAGTTAACATTGAGTTTAATAAATTGTATGTTAACAGCACATTCTGCGGCGTTAAACAACAACCAACAACATCAACCTACACTTTAGGTGAAGGTTGACTATGCTCCACACCACGGGGTCATTTCCAGTCTAGGTCTAAATAAAGTAACTGAGTGGTTTGTGTCAAACGGAGACAATTTGGTTATCATTAACGGATGACATCAGAAATCTAGAGTATTGCTTAAACTTGATAAAGGACTCCATTCATGGCAGGAGTACTGCTGTGCGAGTCAGGAAACAAATGGATACTTTTTTATGCAAACTGTTTGAGTGGCGGATGTTACTGGTAAAGCAGGAACACCCGGGGCCCACTTGTACAAAGCGATCTTAGCGCTAAGACTATTGTTAGCCTATGTAAAGTATGGGAGTTACGATCATCTTAGCGCTAAGATCGCTTTGTGCAAGTGGGCCCGGATGTCATCACTGATTTTCACTTATCAATTCATATACTGTTCACCGGTATTTAGTCTTTTAGCCCAGTGGGCAGATGCTTTAGACTGTTTGTTCTCTGGCATTGACGTTTCATTTATCTATTTTTAATGACTTGGTGGGACTCCCACTCTTGATTCTTGTATTCTCCTATCAAAGACTAAGATAATGTAAGGTTGTTATCACCGCAGATGCAATCATAGCTGGAGCGCCCTTTGGAGTGTTGACATGAAAGGTTAGTCCTCAGTACTGACATAATCATGGTGACCATCAGAGCCTATTTATATTACAATGATGCATGTAGGTCTTTGTTGATCACTTTGTTGAAACGCACACGAGCAAGTTAATATCAGACCATAGATAGACCCAACTTGAAGCACACATTGAATGCGAACTCACCAGCAATGTATCCTAGTTTTCAAATTGTATGTCCGCCCACAATATAACACCCTGATATAACTGAAATATTGTTCAAATCGACAAAAACTCACTCTCTCATTTTTATGTTTTTCAAATATTATTTTTATCATTGTAGCCGATACTGTTTGAATTTAACTGTAAAAATACATATTCCGAACAATACTTTCCATATTCAGTCAAAGATACAATAATTTCATTTGGTTTCAAACTAGGCCCGTTTCTGGACACGTTAGTCCTCCAATCACAGTTAACCGAACAGTAATGGCGACCGCCATGGGACAGTTTGTGCTTATTTATGAATTGACTGATCAAATAACCACTGCCACAACTTGTCAGATATGTATGTCAATGTGCAGTATGTCCATTGTACAGCCAAGTACAAGAAGTTTTTATGGCAGTGGCTGTGATGAAAATACCTTACAACTTAAAACCAAGGCCATTTTGATAAGGTAACTGTCACACAAAAATGTTCCATTGCAAGTAATTCTTTGTTGCTTGTCAGCAATGATGCCCCCAGGAGATGGTGTGTGAACAATTCACGGACACATCTGGACCTTGATCTTGGTGTTCCAGATTATTCATGTCCCAGAATTTCTGATGACACACTTAACTTTGGAAACCATTCTTCAAAAATGTTTTTACTTCACTGTAAATGCTGGTTGGTTGGTTATATGACGGCGGTCCGTAAATAATCGAGTCTATACCAGACAATCCAGTGATTGATATCAAGTGCATGGATCCACGCAATTTGGATCGATGACATGCTTCAACCAAGTCAGCGAGCCTGACCACCTGATCCTGTTAGTCGCCTCTTACGACAAGCATGGGTTGCTGAAGACCTATTCTACCCCGGATATTTATTGGTCTGGCTGTAAATGAACACATGAGACACACAGGTGGTGCTGGAGATGTTTAATACTGTATATACATGATCAGTTTTCTTACAGGGGAATGAATAAAGCACACCGATGTATGACATGCCTCTTTCTTTATTAGAAAGTGTCTAAACTGAAATATGAATGGACAGCATGTTGGACGAGAAAAAGGATGGATCATTAAATAAAAATATGATGGAAATAAAATCACCAGCCATACATCATTTTAGCAAACCAACAAAAATACCATTCATTCATTCATCTGACAAGATGACAGACAACTGTTCCACAGTAGACAGTGAAGTGTGTGTGTGTAGCAGACACTGGACACTGAACTGCGTCTGTTGAGAACCTCAGTGTATGTGAGACACATGATTCTCCTCCCTATCTCATGTCTCTTCCACGGCCATCTCAGACACGAAGTCGCGGTAGAGGATGATGCCTTTGTCAGGGTCGACTGCTGCAGACATCATCTCCTCCAGCTCCTCCTGAGTGAAGGGTTCACCTGCACACAGAACATGAGTGAGTGGGTTAGGTTTATTTTAGGCATGTTATCTAAATGTGTGAGGAAAGCCTAAAGTGATTGAGGTCTCAAACGTTTATACCACTTTTGTGAAATCCATGAGCATGGGTATACTGACAAACCCACATTCACAGGTTCCTTGTGTGCCCAAGGGACACAACTCTTCACAGAGAATCTTAGGTGCTGCAGATTGGTTACTGACAACCAACAAACAAGGAATGTAGTTTCAGCAAAGGGAGACGAATCTGCCAAGCTTATTATAGAGCAAGATTTCTTGGTCACCCATTCTCAATATGAGTTGGTCCATCTGAATTAATAAATTAATATCCCCCCCTTCCCCTCCACCCCCCACCTCGCACCTGCATCACATCACAAGTTCGAATGATTAATGGTCATTAGCTTACATCACATTAAAAAATATTAAAAAATTCAAATTTGATTGAAAACCAGAAATATTTATTTCAGAGTATGAATGTCTTTGATTTTAGAAGTGGTATGTCGTTTACTAAAACAGTGAAAATATTCAGTGAATTTATTTCTGGCCCATGTTTGAACTATGGTTGACGAGCACCTACCCTCCTCAGTCATGTATTTGCGGAGTTCATCCTGGGTGAGGTGACCTTTCATTTCAGCATCCATGACTTGAAATGCTTTTAGTAACACATCCTCAGGATTTGGCTTGTACCTGTTCAAACATAATGTGCATAAAACTCACATTCAAGGTAAATTGGATTTTTTATAAAATATATTGTTGCCCATTGAAATTATACAATAATCTTGTTAATATCTTATACTAACTTGAAACATTACATTATATCTATAGATTATCATATTAGAAAGTTAATATATTGAAAGTAGTGCTGAGGTAATCACCTTCTTTCCATCATCACTTTTGTCATCATTGGGAGGAATTTTTCAAATCTGATGTATCCAGTTGGCTCCTCCTCTTCAATCTTAAACACAATCCATAAAACATAAATAAATCAGTCATTAGATAAGGAAACGCATTATTTCAAGAAGAGGGTCCCAATGAGAGATGTGAGGGGCAAGAGGAGGGTCCTGATGAGATGTGAGGGTCAAGAGGGGGATCCTGATGAAAGATGTAAGTCAAGAGGAGGGTCCTGATCAGACATGTGAGGGTCAAGAGGAGGGTGAGAGTCAAGAGGAGGGTCCTGATGAGATGTGAGGGTCAAAAGGAGGGTCCTGATGAGATGTGAGCACCAAGAGGAGGATCCTGATGAGATGTGAGGCTCAAGAGGAGGGTCCTGATAAGATGTGAGCACCAAGAGGAGGATCCTGATGAGATGTGAGGCTCAACAGGAGGATCCTGATGAGATGTGAGGGTTATGAGGATCCTGATGACATGTGAGCACCAAGAGGAGGGTCCTGATGAGATGTGAGGGTCCTGAGGAGGGTCCTGATGAGATGTGAGGGTCATGTGGAGGATCCTGATGAGATGTGAGGCTCAAGAGGAGGGTCCTGGTGAGAGATGTGAGGGTCAAAAGGAGGGTCCTGATGAGATGTGAGGGTCAAAAGGAGGGTCCCGATGAGATGTGAGGGTCATGAGGAGGGTCCTGATGAGATGTGAGGGTCCTGAGGAGGATCCTGATGAGATGTGAGGGTCAAAAGGAGGGTCCTGATGAGATGTGAGCACCAAGAGGAGGGTCCTGATGAGATGTGAGGGTCATGTGGAGGGTCCTGATGAGATGTGAGGGTCATGAGGAGGGTCCTGATGAGATGTGAGGGTCAAAAGGAGGGTCCTGATGAGATGTGAGGGTCATGTGGAGGGTCCTGATGAGATGTGAGGGTCATGAGGAGGGTCCTGATAAGATGTGAGGGTCATGTGGAGGGTCCTGATGAGATGTGAGGCTCAAGAGGAGGATCCTGATGAGATGTGCGCACCAAGAGGAGGGTCCTGATGAGATGTGAGGGTCATGTGGAGGGTCCTGATGAGATGTGAGGGTCATGAGGAGGATCCTGATGAGATGTGAAGATCAAGAGGAGGGTCCTGATGAGAAGTGAGGGTCATGAGGAGGGTCCTGGTGAGATGTGAGGCTCAAGAGGAGGATCCTGATGAGATGTGAGTACCAAGAGGAGGGTCCTGATGAGATGTGAGGGTCATGTGGAGGGTCCTGATGAGATGTGAGGGTCATGAGGAGGATCCTGATGAGATGTGAGGCTCAAGAGGAGGATCCTGATGAGATGTGAGTACCAAGAGGAGGGTCCTGATGAGATGTGAGGGTCAAAAGGAGGGTCCTGATGAGATGTGAGGGTCATGTGGAGGGTCCTGATGAGATGTGAGGGTCATGAGGAGGGTCCTGATGAGATGTGAGGGTCAAAAGGAAGGTCCTGATGAGATGTGAGGGTCAAAAGGAAGGTCCTGATGAGATGTGAGCACCAAGAGGAGGATCCTGATGAGATGTGAGGCTCAAGAGGAGGGTCCTGATGAGATGTGAGGGTCATGTGGAGGGTCCTGATGAGATGTGAGGGTCAAAAGGAGGATCCTGATGAGATGTGAGGCTCAAGAGGAGGATCCTGATGAGATGAGGGTCATGAGGATCCTGATGACATGTGAGCACCAAGAGGAGGGTCCTGATGAGATGTGAGGGTCATGTGGAGGGTCCTGATGACATGTGAGGGTGAAAAGGAGGGTCCTGATGAGAGATGTGAGGGTCAAAAGGAGGGTCCTGATGAGGGAGTTTGGGTCAAGAGGTGGGTCCTGATGAGACATGTGAGCATAGTAGAATATGATGTTGTACTTTAAAGTGTTTGAAGAGTCATGGCATAGCTTATACTGTAATAAGAAACTGGTCAGTACTGTTTTATTGTAACAGGATATAAGACTACTGATAAGAATACCTAGTATATTCATGTAGATTGTTTAAGCCACTGACATATTATCAGATTAATACATGCATACTGTACAGTAGAAGCATTTCAACTTAATTGCATGCATACCACATGCATACCACGTTTCATCATAGCAACATACCTCAGCAAGCATATCATGAAGTTCAGCTTCACTCGGGCAGCAGTTGAGGGAGCGAACAATAGTTCCTACTTCTCTGGAAAATGGTCAATACACAATGTGAAAATATGAAAGAGATGTACTTATATACTGACTTAACTACTAGACCTATAGCATGTAGACAAATGCATACTGACCTCACATCACATTTTTTATAAAAGATGAGAACAAAACGTGGATACAAGTTGATGAAAAGATAACATTTGTTTTCAGTGATGAAGGAAACAATAGTTAAATTATTATAGATGTTACTGTTTCATCCTGCAAACTAATTTTTTTTTTTCTGAAACATTGTTTCTTCAATGAATATTTACTTGATATTTTATCCAAACCATTAGTCTCCTATTCTATAAAGATGGTGTTTTCACTATTGATAGTCCACATGACATAGATATAAATTGAATCCATACATACCTCACATCTACAGTCTTATTGGACTCATGGTCAAATATATCAAATGCTTCTGTTATTTTCTTTTGGATGTCTTGTAGGAGTGAATCTGAAATATGAGAAATTTGTATTGACATTTTTCTTAGGTTCCATCTATTAAAATGGACAAGGTACTAGGGCTAGGATGGGTACTGGGGTCGGCTGGATCCTGAGTAGGACCAATGCTTTAACCACTAGGCTACCCAACCATGCCTTACTATGCATGAGTTCCTTCTGACTTTTATATGTTGAGTAAAGATAAAGCTTGAGTCAACTTCAATGTATGCCTGGCATGTTATATGTGTATCTAAATAATTTTTGCCAGGGCTCCGGTAAAACAATTCCCAATCAGACATTTTGTACCCAATTCTTGAGACCTACAGTGAGTACCCAGGTAGGGTTGGGAAACAGGGGGGTGGGTGCCCAGGTAGTAAATTTGGACTTGTTTCGACCCTAGTTCATCTTTTCAAGGACAGCAGAATACAGTATGCCAATGAAGATTTTCTGATGGTTCATACAAACTACTGTGTTGTTTAGATTAATTTCAGATTAAGACTGACATACAAGGAGTGGTCGGCTTGGAGTAGGTATACTGAGAAGGATTTGGGAATTCATGTTAAACTGCGGCATGGTATCTCAGTGGGCTAGAACTATAATTCGCCATCAGCCCCCCCCCCCCCCCCCCCCCCCTCCCTAACACACACCTCGCTAGAGTAACAGGGGGTAATCCTTGTGAAATGTGGCCCTTTTGGATGTTGGTGATGAGGTTGTTGCACACCATTTTTTACCTATTTTTGAGTACTTTTTCGATGTTGATGTCCAATATTGATTCACCACAGAACTCATTATTGGTCAGAAAATAAAAATATATACCCCCTATATGTAAGTAGAGAACTTACATATAGGGGGTATATATTTTTATTTTCTGACCAATAACGAGTTCCTGTGTGGTACACATGTTTTATTCCAGACACCTATCTGCCATGTTGGTTTACGAAGCCACAAGCGACAGCATCACTATTTGAAAAATAGGGCAATAAAGCTCAAAATATGCAGGGGCAAGCCCCCAAGCCCCCTGTTATTTTAGCGAGACCACAAAAGCTGGCGTCTGAGAAGCAGTTTCTAAGGAAGAGCTTGTGTACATCCCTTACCAAAATGGCAGAAGGTGTCGGGTATACAGCATTCTTGCCCAATATTTGATGTTTGTGGATGGCTTTGATATTCGTGTTGAGGTTGAATGTTATTTAACTATACAAATGAAGCGAAATCATTTTTCTGTTTATGTTGAGGTTTATCGTCCTATATTTCAAATAGTGATGCTGATGCGTCAAAAAACCCTGACCGTCCGCTCTCTAGGCAGACAATCTACCATGCAAGAGACCACAGAGGCGGTTGAATGAAACTGAACATATTGTAGGTAGACTGCAATATTTGTGTCATTTTGGGTGTCCTTTTAGCTCACAAATGCCTCCTGATGGATTTGGGCATGCTAGCCTGTGCGCTTATATATATATGCAGAGCTGCCTTCCGAAGGGAAACCCTAGAAATGGGGACCCAAATACTGCATTTGACCCCATTGTGTTCCTATGAAATAAGGTTAAACAGTTACTGATAGATTATTTTTGTTGTAGTTTATTTTCAGTCCATCATTAAGCCAAAGACCATGTCAGAGGAGAGAAGCTAGTTGCATTCAATGACGAGAACCTTGTCTGCTGCGTTAATCATGGACCCAGTATGATACATGATTTAGGTTTCAGGTGTGTTCTGTTACTCATTCTCTGGTCAATGCCATGTTAATTGTCATAATTATAACACGTAATTATTATTAGTTTCAGTAAGTAAACAAAGTACAGAAAACTGAATCAAATAAAGTTCCAAAACAAGTAAGGTCTATAGATCTACTTTTATTAGGTTTCCTCATGTTCAGCACAGTCTAATTATTGCATTCTCCGTTTTTTCCCTTTTCATTAATCACATTCTGTTAGCGCCACTTACGTCGTGTAAAGAGTATATCATATTTTAGAAGAATCCAATATTGTTACCTGCATTTTCCTTTGCTTCGTCAGTGGCCGCCATGTTGTTTACAATCGTTGCTACACAGTAAGACTGGGTTCAGTCTATATGGCGGTAGGCGTAGCGTCTCCAAAGAGATTAATCAGTTAAGCCTTATACATTCTTGTAACATTTCGTTAAGATTTTATGTTTGTAACCTAATTTAGTTCTGATTTTTTAAATACATTTTAAAAGCAGTGCCATACATATAAAAATAAATCTTTGTTGTAAAATAAGTACAAAATGTTTCTGCCGAGTGGTCTAAAATATAAACTGCCGTGCGAAAGCGGAATAACGTTAAATCCAAATTTTATATCCCAAATTTATTTTCACTTGACGCCACATGAAGCTAAACGATTACAGTTCATGTGATGAACATGATGATACAAAACGCGTAAACCTCTAACACACAATAACTAGGTTACAGCTATTACAATAAAAAATAAAATATTTTAAAGTATTCCGAGTAACACAGACAGACAGGTTTATTCAGTATTATGGCCTAAAGTACAATTGATACTAACTCATATGATGTCACGTGCATATACAGATATTACATCTTCTTGAATCTGATAGTAAAAATATGCTTTATATAAATAGCCACCGAAAACATGACATGTTTATTGTGAGTTGATAATATTTATCATTTACATTTCAGATTTATAGTCATTATTCAAGGAGGGGAGATACGTAGATCTTAACTTGGAATACATGTTACACTTATAATATAAGATATAGAATTCATCTTCAATTTCACCTGTCAGAATTGGTGCAAACACTGTTAACAGCATGAATATCTTTCGATTTACGACACATATTCACATTAAATTATGTAATGAGATTCTAAATTTACAAAACTATCTTATTAATGACTTGTCTAGTAAGGAAGATAAATACATTTCCTGTTAAAGATGTGTCTTTAGTTTACTTTAATTGCTAAGATAATGCGAAGATGAAACAGTTTCGTACCAGTTGTGTGCCAAAATGTATCGACACTATAAGGGGGGCGGGCACAGTTTTCAAATAACAATGTAAAAAACACATGCATGCGCTCGCAACTTGGTGACGTCAAATATTGGACGTCGTTATTTTTGAGAGACATGTCTAGTGTTCGTGTGTTTGTTGTTTACCGCCGCAATATTCCAGCTATATGACAGCGGCCTTTAGATAATCGAGTCTGGACCAGAATATCCAGTGATTGAAACCATGAGCATCGATCAACTCAACTGGGATACGATGGCATATATCAACCAAGTCATCGGGGCCTGACCACCTGATCCCGTTAGTCGCCTCTTACGACAAGCATAGACGCCTCTTACGGCAAGCATGCGTGTTGCTGAAGACCTCTTCTGCCCCGGATCTTCACGGGTCACGTGTCTAGTGATTAGTTCGTAGATGGGTTACGTTGACGAACGATTGCGTCCAAAAGCGGGAGAGGTTATGACAATCGGTATTGGGAGAACAAGTACAGACAGTCGACGCGGGGATTGGGAGAATATGCGGGAAATACCAAACTTAACCCACCTGTTATTTAAATGGACTTGTCCGACATTGTCGAGCTCGGATTCTATTCAGGGAGTCAACGTTATTTAAAAAAAGGTAAATATTTATATTATAAGTTGTAGCAGGATCACGACGGGTACATGGGGCTTTAAGCGTCCCGTGGGGAGGAACGCAAAAGGCCCAATGTACCCCTCGTGATCCTGCTACAACGAATTTATCTTACCAACATGTTTTAATGACATAATTGTTAAAGAATTCAAAGAAATTCAAAATTGACACAAAAAAGTTGTTCGACTGAACTGAGGTAAGCTTGCTCTATGCCACGTGACTTCCATTGACTCGGGAAAAGCGTGCGGCTTTTTGCTTTTAAGCGAGGTACAAGGGATTTATTCTGTCTCTCAGAAATCCCCGTGCAGCCTGACTTGCTCGTGGCGGAGTATAAGAGATTCCCTTCCAAGGCAGGATACACAGTATTCTAGCAAGATCACGTGGACCAATCAGGTCTCATCATGGATAACACGGAGGTATGATAATGGAGCTTGTACATTTTTTCAACATCCTTAAGAGGTTGTACATAATATTGATATTCTCATATCAGAAATAAACGATATATATATTCTATAACTAGAATAATAAACCATGAGGGGCGCAGAAGCAAATGGTTTATTCTCCCTGCAGTGTTTTATTGTACGATAAACAAGAACCACGAGTCGCGTATTTCTTAAATAATGAACATTAAGTAAAAAATAATGGGTTATGTTATCACGGACATTAATCAGACGAACAAAAGAACCTTCCCTTATAAAAATTGTTCAGTAGTGTTTTAACTTTGAGGGAGGTTGTACGATAGTGGAAGCTGGAACTCAGTTATTATTGCACTATTGCATGGCGAGGTGAGAATGTCCCACGTGCAGAGAATTCACATAGCCAATCAGGCTCAATCAGGTTAGGTCAACAGTGCACCACCCAACATCTGACAAACACATTCACGTGAATCACGATTGTACGCAAGCATTTGCTTGATCATCCTTTTTCAGGAATAGAGTACGTTGACGGTGGAGATAGTCGATTTCACCTTTCATTGGGATATCGTGCTTTTCTGTATTGGGGATGGATCGTTATATCGCTTTATAAACCCTATTCTTGTTGTTTGGAAAGGGAAATTTAATGACAGGAGACTACCGCGGATTTCAGTATAATTGTGATTTGTGTAAAACATTTTAGTTCTCATCTTCAAAAAACAGAACATTCAATTTTATGCAAATCAGACACAAATACCGGATGCAAAATCAAAGAAATGGGTCATCCCCTATGATGAGGTGCCTGTGATCCTGATTCGTTTCAGGAAGACAGTTGAAGACGAGTTTTGTGTCATCTTGCGCATGTGCGTCCTCTGACCCGCCATATTGAACTAGAAGGGTTTATGTTGTATTTGTGTGCAGGACGTTCGTACTGCATTTGTTGACTGTGTTGGATTTTGTTGATTGTTTAACTTATTGCATTCAAAATGAGTGACATCGACCCAAATAAGTTGAAGGTTGCTGAGCTTCGGGAAGAACTGAAGACGCGAGGATTGGAAACAAAAGGCACGAAGCCAGTGCTTGTGAAGAGACTAAAACAGGCCCTCAACAAAGAGAGTGGATCAGGTAATTTGTCAATTCATTGTTGATTTTGTGACGATTTTGTTGCATTTTTATCAATTGATCGCATATACACAAGTAAGGTTTGTAATTTTGATCACGATGCAATTTGCAATGGTCTCGAACGTAAATATTGCGATGTTGATCTGTGGAAGCCATGTTCTCCCGGAAGCAAGATGTTTATGTAGGTCAAACTGTTGCAAGAGGTTAATCCATTTAATTCAGTTTGAAAAGCTAAGCGTTCATTCTTTTTATGAATAGTGTACTTTGTGTCACTTTGTTTTCTAATTTCGGGTGTCGGGGATGGCCATGGAATCAAAAGTGTATTTTGTACCCTATGGGGTTTAGAGCCTGTAGCTAATATGGAACATGTCATCAAAGAAAACGGCACCAATACTCATACTAGCGAAAGCGGTACTCCTCAAAACAGCTACTTCTTTACAGTGAAAACTGCATTGTATTATTTTATACTTTGGTATTAGGAACAAGCTATAAAATAAAATAACTTTAAGGTTCACATGCAAACACAAATTGGTCATGTAATTGTGAAGTGATCATTGTCAATGTTTAGGTCCCCTACATAAGAGGAAAATGCATTTTTCAATTTGATTAACTGCAAGTCAGTGTCAAACTGAAACTATTTTGTGACCTGTTCAAAAGTTTGTCTCTTAAAAGAAAAAGTTTTGAGACGAACCTACCACCCCAAACTTCTGAAAATGCTCCAAGTTTTGTGGCCTCTTTTGTCACGCATACTCATGTTTTGCCCAGTTGTTTCACGGGTCAGACATACTTATTGAACATGAATGAAACATTGAGACTCGAAACATAAGGAATTGTGATTTTTATCCAACATCAAGCTTTTGAACTGGTCCCTTTATATGCATGACTTGCTGGTGCCAGATCATTCTTCACAATGTTGTATGGATGTGTTATATGCAATAAAACTGAAGAAAACTCAACATGTCATATTATTTGAATACGACCAGTAGCCAGTGTTTGTGGTACTGGACTTTGTGTCTAGGTACAATGACGTTAAAATGAAGATGGCTTCCAATTTCACTGTACAAGATGTATTGATTCTGCGTTTGACAACTTAGATATTATAAATATATGGTGCCGATTTCACCTTTCATGTGACCTATTGTTGCATTGGACAACAGTGCAGTTTACCGAATGCATCTTATATCGTTTGTTGGCTCAGGCTGTTGATTGTCACTGTTTAACTGATCTCGCTTCCTCTTTGTTGTTTGGATGTTAGGGTTGGATTAACTGATGGTGGAAGAAGACACAAATGCATTGTCACACACTAGGAACAAAATATCAGTTTTTTTTATTTACATTAAACGATTGCTTTAATATCTGCTAATACCAAAAAGGCCCTAATTAGTTGTGAACATGTAAATATATTCATCCATCAGTGATTTTGACACAAAAAACTGTATAGAGGTCAATGACTTGGACCTAAGAAATGTAATAAGTCGATGACAAAAGTCAAATAAAGATGGTGTATGATGTTAGAAAACCTGTAATCCGACGATAATAGTATTGTCATGAATAATGATAAAGGCATATATGATGCTGAAAGCTCTTATCGAAAATAGGACAATATGTGTACTGTACATTCTCCTGATTGACACGAAACTTTTATAGCATTTCATTGGTCATTAAAATCGATACTTAATCGGTTTACTTAATAAATGTGAAATTATGACATGTGTGACCCTTGCTTAGCATTTCTATTGGTGAAAAGTTTGACAACAAACTATCGGTCAAATTGGAATTTTATTGGTCTATGGCCAGACGTCGATGGCCATCTGAAACCCTGTCTATTGTCCCATGATTGACACTGCCATCTGTTAATTGTCAGTGAGCCAGGTATTTGGCCATCCCGTCTATTAAAAGGATGGCATCCGCACAACAAATGATAACATATGCAAGTATTGCGATACAAATCAGGTTGTGCGAAAGTTATAGTGATACATATCAGATGGCAGTTAGTCAGGGTTAGAAATTGTCACTAGCCCTGAAGTCCTTGCCAAACTGCCCTATGGTAAAGGTATCATAAGGACTAGTAGAAAATTGCCATTTTTAAGGGTTTTGCTATATGTTATCATTATAAGGACTAGTGGACGAAAACTGTTAGTTTCTAATGCTGGTTAGTGTGCTTCCCCAGTCCTGATTAATACATTGGATTGGAAAGGGGATCCAAGGGTGAAGGATAGTTAGGGGCAGTCTACCCTAGACAACTGGCCCTAGAGATTAAAGTGGCAAGTGAGAGCTTCAGTCTGAGCCAATTGGAGCTAACTGACATTTCTCTTGTCATAAGAAGTACAATCAAAGTTCAGACTATGCGTGTCGTAAAAGGCAACTAACGGGATCGGGTGGTCAGACTCGCTGACTTGGTTGATGCATGTCATCGATCCCAATAGTGCGGATCGATGCTCATTATATTAATCACTGGATTGTCTGGTCCATACTCGATTATTTATAAACAGCCGTCATATAGCTGGAATAGTGCTGAGTGCAGCGTTAAACAACAAACCAACCAACCAACCACTGTTCAGACCTTCCATTTCTGAGTTTTGTTTTGTTACAAAAAAGGTGATTATTATTTACCGCATGTCTTCATAGATATTGAAGTAGGTTTGTCATTGTCAGATAGGTAATGGTTCCAAATAATTTTTAGCATAAGTATGCTTGTCTGAGACAAGTAAAATTCAGGAAGGACTAGTGACATTTCCTTGTGGACTGCCACTTTACCATTACGTTAATGCGAACTCTGTAGGAGATCATTTTTGCAGAGAAGTGATTGAAATTTCTAATCCTGAACAATGCCAATACATGTAGCCATAGTAGCTATTCCGTAGACTAACATGTGCTTCCAGAAATAGTCATGTATATGTCTATGGTTAAATGAAAATAATTATATGAAGGAAATCTTAAATACAGTGGTCCCTTGTTATTGCGCTCTTCAATATAGCGCTAACTCGGTTATAGCGTGCAGTAAAGCATGGCTCCCAAAATTTACGAACATTTTTAATAAACTCAAATTTTCCAATGACACAATGTTATTCCCCATTCCCCCCCAACATTATCAGCTGATCAACGCCATCACATAACACAGGAAATACCAGTCAATAAATCCGAATTGAAGTATGCAATTTAATCCTATTATTATAATATCTGGTAATAAAAAAAATGTTTGCAATATATTTAATTAATCATATTCAAAATTTCATTCAGTAATTATAATAATGTTTACAATAATACAGCATGATAGTGATCGGTAGATCTTACAACCCATCATTATTCACAGCAACCACAGTCAGATTACCGCTATTTACGCCTTGGAACGAACTTCTATAACGCTCATCAATTATTTGGACCCCGAAGGTAGCATTGTAGCGAGGGATCACGGTATCAAGGCAACCCCCAAGTCTTGTATAAAAGGAGCTGTGCAGGAGATGAGTATTGTCTTGCAAGAGCTGTGCACGGGTGAAAGTTTTATATAATAAAAATTGCTCTGTGGTCTTTTAACTGAAGAGAGACTAATGATTCTCATAGCAGATGGAATTGTATCAGTTATCCTTGCTGTTGATTGCAACTGTTGATCATCTAAGCTTGATTCCATACATAGTATTGCATGTTGTTTGAAAATTGGATCGAGGTTTTTTATTGATTGGAAGGGGACACGGGTGGCCCAGTCGTCTAAGGCGCCGCGATTCGCTGTGCAGAGTTGCGTCCCTTGGGCACGCCAGAAACCTATGATTGTGGGTTCGAATCCTGGTTCGCCCCGATTATGTTTCTAGGTTTGTCAGCACTATACCCGTGCTCGTGGGTTTCACCGAAGTGGTAAACGTCTTAGACCTGCATCACTTCGGGCTTTCCTCCAACATTAAGCTGACATGCCGTGATATAACTGGAATACTGTTAAAAGCAGCGTTAAACCCAACTCACTCACTATTGATTGGAAGGGATCTTACTCATTGAAAGAAGTCATGATCATCACTTGTTGGTCGTGTATAGATTTCTGGTTGCTAGGTTTCTCTCTAGTTATTCAGGGAACAGCCATGTGGATTTTCACAAATGGGGCCCCACCCAATGACTCATTGTGTAACATTGTGTAAATATTGAGCCAGAGGCGGAAGAGTAGCCTTTGTTTGTTGAGAAGTAGTTGAAATTGGATATCATTGACATTATTGATTCATCCCTTCTAGATGATGGGAGAACTCCTTGTCAAGTATTTATTTTGATAGTTTGAGTATTCTTTGAGCATTTGAATGTTGATGTTCCACAATATGTGCAAGTTGTACAATTTCAGTTTGAGGTTTCATTGTCATGATTGGTGTTTTCTTGTCTGAATTGTTTTGTGTCATTCAGACTCTTCACTCTTAGTAATCCAGGGCAGATGGTGTATGTTTTGTTCCTCGTTAAAAGTATTAATAGCATTAAGTAATGTTAGAGAAGTTTGTACACGTTTACATTTGAACACTGTATGTTATATAGCCTGCCACCTTATGTTTATACAACTGACAACAAATAACTAAATATCAAATAGCAAGGTATCGTGTATACTAAGTACTCACACTTTTATCATTATGTTGTCTGATAATACTTCCACATGTTTAATAAGGGAAGGTATTGATAATTGAAGTAGAAAGTATCTACTAATCCAGGGATTTATCCAGGATTTTAGACTAAGTGCCCTTATGAGGTAATTTGGGAATAAAATAGAAAATACAAGTCACAACACCCTACATTAGTTATTACCATCTAAAATGTTTTTGGGAAATTTGTGGCTCCAGAGTGGGAATTTTTACTGACATTTGGTGCACACTTGGGACCCAATATCGGCCTCTGAGCAGGTCTAGATACATCCCTGTAATCATCTGCCTGACAACTTCTTGACATGTTTGAAGATTGATGTCAGTTTGTAACATTCAATTAAAATATATTACTGTTTTTACAGAAGATGCTAATGAATCTCTGGACACATCCCAAGACGCCGGTGATGAATCATCACAGGAAGGTAGTCAGATACAGGAAGATCTGACAGCTGCAGAAACTGCTCCAGCAGCTGAGGTGTGTGGAGAAATTGTACTGTGATGATATATCTTGGTGTATAACTAGAAGCTTTTAGCACCCAATGAAGATCCAGGTTAGAATTGGTCATGTTTGTCATAAGAGGACTAACATGGTAGCGTGGTCAGACTTGCTGTATTTGTTAATGCAAGTCCTCATATCCCAATTGATGGTCATGACGCCAATCGCTGGATTGTCTGGTTAAGATTAAATTAATCTTCCTTCATACAGGTGGACGTCACACCAAAGACCCGGGTTCGATTCCCGACATGGGTACAATGTGTGAAGCCCATTTCTAGTGTCCCCCGCCGTGATATTGCTGGAATATTGCTAAAAAGTGGCGTAAAACCATACTCACTCACTCATTCATACAGGTGGAATATTCCTGTGGAGGCATTAAACAAACAATGCATTTAGACTCTGCCAAGTTAAATATTGGCTTAATATTAACCTAGTGTATAAGTTCAGTCCTGTAGGCAACTAGGTTTATTGGTTGTTCACATCATTTTATCAAGTTTGTGTATCTTACCACAATACAAGCAATGAGTGATCAGAAAACTCATTTTACCAAATTCCATTGAGCAGCAAAATGCTCTTGATATCATATGGCGAGGAAATAAAGAATGATAGATCTTCATGATATGTTGATAAATCAGTTTCACAATCTCTTGCTCATTGTGAATTTGCCAAACATCTAAGTATATTTGATTATTCACCAGTTTTTCACTTTATGTTTTAAGGCTGAACCTGAAGCTGAAGCTGAACCTATGCAGGAAGAAGCTCCGACAGAAGCAGCAGCTGAAGCAGCAGTTGAGCCTGAGGTCGAGGTGAAGGCTGCAGAGGGGACAGATGCTCAGAACGGGGATGAGGAGGCTGCTCCAGTAGACGATATGGCTGAGGAGTATCAGACTATAGATGAAACTTCACAAGATGATGGAGAGGAGGGCAAAGGTAGGGTGTCTCAAAACATTTTGCTTATTTTTTTAAGAAAAGATATGTGATTTTTGCCTTGACAAACTAGGAAATGAAATTTAAATAAATGGTTACTTCCTGTTCAAAGGTTACTTGTCCCAGACCAATTGTAGGACTTTGTCCCCCCACCACCCTCAACACTGGTAGCATAACCAATAAACCTCTTTAAAATGTTATGGAATTGTTTTGAATGTATTATGTCTGCTCCTACTTCAGATGATGAACGTGGAGCAAAAAGGAAGAGGTCTAGATCCAGATCTAGGGAAAGGAAGAGGTCTCGTTCCCACGACAGATCTCGTCGGTCTCGATCACGATCACGAGACAGGCAGTGAGTCTACTTGCTTTTTCCTTTAGAGGCAGTAATGTGAGTTAATGCATGTGGTAGTGGAGTTACTGAAATTTTCTGCACAACTCTTCTGGTTGATCTATGAAGTTTTTTTTGAAACTTATTTGTTTATTTTCTGTACAGTAGACGCCCACCACCCGAGATGGATGATGATGGCTGGGAAACTGGTACAGATTTCAAGTTGGACAGATGTAAGTAGTTTTTAGTGTCTTATCATCAGTTATTATGGTCAGACAGAATCTTTAGTTGAATGTTTAATGTAATAGACCATTTGAATTTAATAGGAATGATAAAGTTGAAAATGCTTAAGATGACCAGGGTGCCATTGTGCAAAACAACCTCAGCCCTCGACTGTCGCAAGTCTATGTAAAGGTATGGGAGTTACGATCACCTTAACGCTAAGATCAATTTGTACAACAGCACCCAGGAAATAGATATTTCCCATTCACAACTTGATTGTCCTCTCTCTTTTTTTCCCCCAGTTAACTGTGACTTGAATATGCGCATTGATGAGAATGGTGTGAAGGCTCACCCTCTGACCGTGGAAGGGTTTGGCTTCATGTGGGCTGGGGTGAGAACAATGTTTGCAGTGAACAAGGGCAAGGTTGCATTTGAGGTCAAGGTAGGTGTTCATATTTGTGCATGTGGATCTTACATGTTTCCTATAATTTTTTATTGTACTTTATTTTACTTTTCTTTTAATTTATAGCTATGAACAGTGTTCACAAATGCTTGATTGAGTATAGTAAGATAAGTTGTAATCACATCTTATGATTGATGATCAGAGTGATAAGATATACATTGTTTAATTTATTGTATAAGAATATGCAATTTGCAAAACCCAAATGTTGTGTAGTTATAACTAGTTGTATTTTTATCTTGTAACTATGTAAATGCCTTTATTACATAACTATTAAAATTTGGATCCAAGTTGGTTTAAGACTTTTCACTGCGTTAGTGTTTGGAGGACTAGTTGGTACATATTGTCACTTCTTGCACTGACAGATATTGGAGAACTTGAATGTTGAACATCTCCCATCAGAAGAGTCCAACCCCCATGTTGTGCGTGTCGGCTACTCAGTGGATGGAGCTTCACTACAACTTGGTATGGTCATGTCTGATGTATTTGAAGTAGCTTGACCAATTTGTGCGATAGATCTTTTCCCAAATGTTTCTTATAGCATGTATATAGGTTAGGGTCCAATGGTCTAAGGTGCTGCAATTCACTTTGTGGATTTGTCCTTTGAATCCTCGATACACCCTCATTATATTTCTAGGTTTGTCAATATCATACCTGTGCTAGTGTGTTTCTGAACTTTTGTAATTGTCCCAAGACTTGCATCACTTTAAAGTTTTCTTTACACATACTGCTGACCTCGATGACATAACAGACAGTGTTCAAAGTAGTGTATGTACTGTGATCTATCCGACTTGCAACCTTTCATAGCTGTACATGAGTATAGTGAGTTCAATGTTTGTATTCCAGGTGAAGAGGCTTTGTCATATGGTTATGGTGGTACAGGCAAGGCATCAACAGAGTGTAAATTCAATGACTATGGAGAGAAATTCTCAGAGGGGGATGTCATCACAGCTTATCTAGTAAGTGGATGTAATAACAGCTTTCATCCTGCATGTTACAACTGTGTTCGGATTGGTAAACCAAGTTGAAAAAAATCTGGCCTTATTGCTTGCTTTGTGACTTAAGATCACTTAAGAATATGGAGATCACTCAAGAATATATAGAATAAACACTGTAAATTCATTCCATACGGCACTTCTAGTTGGTACAGAATGTTTCTTAGAGTTGAGATTAAGTGTACCAGGACCCAAATGTGATTTTTCAAGAAGTTATGTTCTCGTGACCTGTATTGAAGTGTTTGTCAATGTTTATTTAGGATCTCGATAGTGAGGAACCCACTATTTCCTATGCAAAGAATGGTACAGATCTTGGCAAGTGTTTTGATATTGACAAGAGTCAGCTGGGAGAACAGGCTCTGTTCCCCCACATCCTCACCAAGAACACCGAGTTTGAATGCAACTTTGGACAAAGGGTAAGGAATGTTATATGGATTTTTAAATTAATTAAATGCCTTGAAGTTAGCAACATTATCATAACGTTTTCAAACACCAGCCCACATGTGCATAAGATATTAAAGCCACTTTCTCAGAAGTAGTGCTTCATGTAATGGGCATCAATTTCATAAACACAATACCATTTCAGTTTTCAGATTTATACATTCTTGAAGTCATTGCAGTGTTAGATACTTCTGTAGTAATGAGGATATTTACAATGAGGCCATGTTGTGTTGTAGGAGGAGCCCTATTTCCCTCTTGCTGAAGGCTATGTGTTCTTTGAGACAGTGGCACAAGAAGATCGTATCAGGGGTGCCCTGCCACCAGCACAGAAGGGAGATTGTGAGGTAAGCTCTGTTGCATATACTTGTTAGCTAGTTAAAGGCCTGGCTTTGTTTAACCTTCTGGACATTCTCACTTTGCATTTCTGAAACCTTTGGACCTAAGAAAGTGACACTTATCAAACTAATGGTCTGTCTAGTTTGCCGTAGCTCTCCTGATCCTAATATCAATATAGCCACCATGGCAGTCATGTTGAAAACCTACTGCTGCTGGTGGATATTTGCTGAATGTTGTATATATTTGCTGAATATTGTATATATTTGCAGAATGTTGTATATATTTGCAGATCCTTATGATGGTTGGTCTGCCAGGCGCTGGCAAAACCTACTGGGCAGAAAAACAGGCAAAGGGAAATCTGGAGAAGAGGTACAATGTGCTGGGTACCAACAACATCATCGACAAGATGAAGGTATGCTCATATCGTTATTGAATGATAAACTCTGTCAGTAATGGAAAATTGTTTTTTCCTGATAAAGCTTGAAAGTTTGGTTGACTATTGATTACTGACCTATTCATAGAAGTCATGTTTCTATTTGAGGTAAATGTTTTTTTCGAGTTTGTCATGATGATTTCATATCTAATTTGGAATATACTTCCTGTTTTTAGGTCATGGGTCTGCCTCGTAAGAAGAACTATGCTGGTCGATGGGACGTCCTTATTGACAAAGCAACAAAGTGCCTCAACAGGATGATTGAAATTGCTGCTCGCAAAAAGCGAAATTATATCTTGGACCAGGTAGGTGTATTTTATTTTGGTTTCTATAGTGTAGTACAGAAAGGACGACGAGACACAGGAGGACCTTATGGAATCGTTAATCCTTGATGGATTTGTCAGAAATAAATGCTTTGCACTCAGGACGATACATACAGGTAGGTATGTCTCAATTTTGATTTTTTTACAGACAGATTTCAGCAAAAAGGTGTTTGAAGAGGTAAGTGAAACCTTTTTTCCTTTCTTGAAAGGACATGGATGTTTCCTCTCAAGATTTACAAGGTGAGTCTGTTTGCTTGCATTTGAAGTGGACAATCGTGGGCTATTGGAAGCCATGGAAGAAGAGGATGTTAACTTGCATTATTATACAGATGCTCTTCCGCACATATGTAATGGATTTTGACGCGACTTGAATGCTTAAACCCTGTAATTGATGCCTTTGCCAGTATTTTGATGTAAAGTGGTAGTTTGAGCCAAGTTGTAAACCCACCCATGAGAATAACTGATGGTTAAAATTTGATGCAGTGTATATTTTGTCCTTGTTGTTTGAGTCTTTGGGAGAACAGCATCCTGGAATATATGCTATCAGATTGTTTTTCATATATTAACAAGTGGAATTTGGTCTTTGGTTTATTTTGTGTATGTGATCAACATTTGAGAGGACAGATGTGGCATCTTCAAGTACATAGTGATCTGATTGTGTTTTATATATTGATCTTGTATGTTGGTAAAAAGTGGAATTTGGTCTTATCCAGTTTATTTTATGTGTGTAAACTGTTGTGGTTTGTTACTCATTATTCTGAGAAAACAATTATAGGAAATTGTGATTGCACAAAGGATGAGTGATGCTAGAAATCCTGAAGCCTTGTTTGTGCAGTGGCAGAAAGATGAAGTGAAGGGAGTTGTCCCACTACCCATTAAATAATTGTAAAATACCATATGTGCTAATCAGTAGTGCTTTCCTTCTTGTAATGAAGTAATTGACTGCTGAATATATGCAGATGTTCTGTAAGTTACTTGCTATGTTATGACTGAGTGAGCTTTTATGTTCAATGAACCATTTGCTACTATTCTGTAGTTCCATGCTGGATATTGAAGTTATAGATAGAACATTTGTAATCGTCTCATTAATAAGGCCATCTATATACTTAAAGCGTTACAGGATGTTCACCACAACTTTAAGTTTGAAATTCCACATGTACCGTATATCGCCGTCCATAGCGGGACCCCCGCCTACAAAGTGCCCCTTGTAGAAACCATCAAAATCGATGCTAATTTATGTACCTAGCCTATATTGCAATCTGGACTGAAGCACATCACCAGAGCATAAACATTCCCTACATATGCCATAAAAACATGTTTCTCGTCCATTGTTTGATATGATGCTTTGACACATGAATAACAGCATATGGCACCATTTTGTGTTGACACGTTTGACGCCAGATTGAAATAACGATTGTTTTTAAAGTAAAGAAATAAGATAAATTATTTCTTGCAATTAAATCACCAATTAACTTTGTTTAGATTGATTAGACTTCGTTTTGTTTAACCTTGAGCATGTTTATTCACCAGTCGCAGATACATGCCTTTTCCAGTACTCGCTGAAAGATAGAAATACAAAGGGGGGAATTAATTTCTGCCTCACAGGTTAAATATCACACGTTAGAGGACATGTACAACAGGTCGGTGGCATCTAATGTAATGAAAATCTTATTTTGTAATTGGTTACATTTTTGTCTACTTTGCAGTTAATTTCAATACAACCATATTATTAGATAGTTATTTAAGGAAGCCATGGAAATGCAGTGATTTAAATGAAATAAATATGTAAAAAGGCTAAAGATGTATCAGATGATTTGAGAGGATCCTGTTTATGCTTAATTTGTTGCTTTCTACTGGCTATTGATGTTTTTAAGTGTAAGCTGTCTTGGCAATCTTGATTGAGGAGAGGCTCATTTAAATTTATTTGCAGAAAATATATGGTATGAATAAGGAAATATGATAAAATTGGTGTTTATTGGTTCTAGGAATATCGATAGTTATTTCGGATAAAATGCTAAGTTTTACTGTGAAACGACGTCAGTTGTGGACTGGCTTTCAATTGCGGGTTGACATTGCCAGTGGATCTCCTACCTTGTGCATAGGACGACCACCCTCATTCTAACTTAGACGGCGGTTTGTGGTTATTACGTTAGTTCTCATGTAGATTAGATATAGAACAATTTTGAGAAATATTATTGCTGGCTGGCTCTTTGTACACATGTGAATCGTGCTTATGAGTACTTAAAGTTTGTCCCAGAAAACATCTTACATTTCAGTGTGAATGTTCAGTTACGTTTGTTTGGGGAGCATATGAACTTTACGTCCAGAATATTTTAAGTAGAAGTTGGTGTCACTTGCAGGGTAGACACAGATCAGGGAAAATTACCCGTTGTCAGGAAAAACTGCATTTTGTAGATTGGCTGTGTTTTTATAACGTTTTGTATGTACATGATTTAACATTTACCAGAATGACAGAACTATTGTCCGTGCTTTGACATGTTCCATTTTTTAGTCCTATCAATCTTTGAAGTTTATTGGATTTAATTACTCAGTCTAGTAATCTTGCCATTTCTCATTGACAGTCGGTCATTTTGATGTTAGTGTGTATGGTGTTACTGGTGTATGTTGAGTAAAACGGGTGATTGGAGGCCATTAATCACTTAATGTAATGTGTTTTTGTATTAATGTTGATCAGGGAAAATGGAAATCTGTCGGGAAATTTTAAACTCGTGTCACTGTGGCTACCCTGACTTGTCTCTAGCTGCTTTTATTGGAACCTACTTGATTGGTGGTTTACATGTCAGGACTTACTTTGAAAGAATAATTGCTGCTTTCACATTTGATGTAATGGATTTACAAGATTTAGAATTTGAGTGTTGAGTTGTAATATTATCCTTGTTGACATGGTGAACATACAGTTGCATTGCAAGATATTAGCTGATTAACTTGCTCCATTTGAGAACAGCAAATCAACTTTAGTTCACAGTAATGTGTGTCTATTTCTAGAAACTATTCAAACCAAAAGAATATGTGCTTGCCTTAGCACTTGGATGTTAAGGCATGTTAAGGATGTCAGCTGGTTTGTTCCTGTGATCTGAAGAAATTTGAGGCACGGATATGTTGTCTTGGAGCGACAGTTATACTTGAAAGGAAGTCCATGCAAGTCACAAGACACTTACAGATATTCTAAGAATGATGGTCATATATTTTTAGATCATGTTTTTGCAAATGTTGTGGATTAAGTTGTGGTATATAATGTAATGATGCACTTCACAGATTTATGAAAGCATTGGTGAATGCCAGCTCAATCTTATTTTTCTAGGAGTGTATCAAAGCTTTGTATCCCGAGTGGGGAAACGTGACAGTATCAGTGGAACTTAGCTGAGTGTTGAATGAGTGTATCTGCAACATGTACAAGTACGGTTATCACACTTATTACTGCAAATGAGTATTTTATTCATGTGTGTACACCAAGGGTTTATTCAGTAGGCTTTTTCCCTCTATAGATTTGTAGGTTTCAATTAGTTCATGAAACTCACCAGGCATATACATCACTGTATGGATGTGTTAACTTCTTCTGTAGAGGTAGTGGATGGCAGAAAGCTTATTCTCTGTTCAGCTAACTTCCTGTGTGCTTTATTAATCATTTTGGCTTTTGATGGTCACTCATTGGTGTTCTGGTTGAACAAAATGTAATATTCAACTTGTGATGTACTAGTTTTTACCAAGTTATTGGCTCTGATGGATTGTCAGTCATTATTACTCTATCCACATAATTCTAATTATTAGGTTCTTGAATTATTTTCATGGCAATCAGTCAAGAAAATTGACTTGTTTCTTGATTTCAAACATGTGGAAAATAAGTTTGAAATTGAAGTTGTACAAGACTGAGGCTGTTTTTAGAGTTTCGACAGTATTTTGTTATCAGCATTGAGATGTTGGTTGGCCACATCAGCTGATTGATATGATTATCTACGGCAAGGCATAGGTGGTGATCGGGATGAGGTTGCTCTTGGCTCATCTATTCACTAATTCCTATTATGATGAGCACTATGATTGCTATTCCTATGACCAGCATGACTGCTTTGGGAGTGACCTTATATACATACATGTACTCAAGCTGAGATTCCAAAGCTGCGTATGAAATATTCTACATTAAGTACATCTACTCAATGGTTATCTGTGCAGGTGAGTTTTATTTTTCAGCTTTGAAGGTAAGTCCCATGGAGACTTAGCTTTCCATGGAGGGGGGAAAACGGATAGGGATGTTAGGGCTAGGCGCGGAATAGAGCGGGACAAACGGCAGGCAAATAGGCAGTTAGCGACTGTATGAACCATGTAACATGTGTTTCTTGAAGTGTCTTGCAGATACCATCGGATGCTGGACATGATGTAATAATGTTTTTACAACGTAATGACAATGTATGCCACTGATAACATCCGGTTGGCAAAGGAACGAGATGGAGACGAGACTCATGATCTATTATGTTCTTATTTGCCGATTAGACAAATGTGTATGCATCAGCCCGGAGACGTAAAATGCAGCCTTTTGAAGGTTTCCAACGCAAGGCGATTGTGGTAGTACCTACTGATGAGGATTTCAAAACCCGCATTGCCCAAAGGGAGAAGGAAGAGGGAAAAGAGGTGCCAGAAAAAGCTGTTCTTGAAATGAAAGGTAGGGATCGCCGCCGGATAAGGGGGCGGGCACCTGCTGCCGATTGTTATTCTCCTGTCAGCCTTCTTGAAGCTTATTTTAGACCCTAACTATGTAGCTCACCCATAAGCATGTTAATCTTGCTCAGGTTAAGATAGTCTTAGATGTTGGGTTCTCCACTTATGAATTTCGTCAGGGTAGATGCTGAGGAAATTCATGTGGACATTTTGTATCCATACTGATCTTGTTTCGTTTTTTCTTCGCACAGCCAATTTCACATTGCCAGAGACAGGGTCTCTGTTTGACGGTGTAGAGTTCACTGAGCAGGACAAGGAAGAGATCGATAAGCTGGTAGAGAAGTACCGCAAAGAAGGCCAGGCAGCTCTCCCTCCTCCGGACAAGAGATTCAGAGGAGATAGGTTCTCTGGTAGGTGTGCTTGATACATCATTGCTATTCAGTAATGAAAACATAGTATTTCAGACAGGAAGCCAATTCTCGCTGTATCCCACTGAGTAATTGTGGAATTCACATTTATACTACATATTAATAAGTAATCGTTCCCATCGATACATCATTGCCATTCAGTAATGAAAACATAGTATTTCAGACAGGAAGCCAATTCTCGCTGTATCCCACTGAGTAATTGTGGAATTCATATTTATACTACATATTAATAAGTAATCGTTCCCATGGAAACAATATATTTAACAGCTCAAAACTACTATAATTTCTATGGAAACAAGAAAACGCCCTCACACCTAATTTATGTCCGCTGTTGTAAACTGTCTCGCACATCTCGTAAGGTTGCTCTAATTTATATATTGCTCTGTATTTATTTACAATATTTGTGCCCTATACTTACTGAACTAAAGTTATTGAACCACAGTAACTTGTGAGTATAAAATGTGAAGGCCTAGTTATTAGTTGAAGTTAACCTGATGGTGTAAGAAATGTTGGTTGTGCACAATAATTTTGTCACACTCATGAGCTGTGACCGTTAAAATACCCACACTTGAGCTTAATTTATATCAAATGACATAATGAATTGCATTTTGTTGCAGTCTAGTCTTCAGTATTCAAGATAAGAAACATTCTCTGAATAGATTTGATTGACTTGTAACCTTGAAACATTATTTTTCCTAAAACACTTATTTAAAAATGACTACTGTTATGTATGGCACATGAACTAGTTAGAATAGTTACCTGCCCTTACACTGGCACTATCAAGTGAGCCATAAGATCTGGTCATAGTGATAGATGTGGTGCACGAAATCTGTGCCATTGTTCCTCTTACTGTCATGATGATGGGTGTACAAGTGTCCCATGATGTCAGCAAATGGAGATGATGAACATTATGTCCCTATCATCTGATTCAAAGAAAATCTCTACTTTTGTGAAGTAAAATTATCAAATGAAAGATGGCAAATGTTCGATAGCAATATTTATTACAAGCAAATCGTAATCACTTGCCATTTCCTGAAGATGTAGCTGATTGCTTTAGCCTTGGGCATACTTGCAGCTGACTTCAGGGATGTTATTTCAACAGTAATCTGGGATTTTGAATAGGCTGTTCTTTAAGGGCCGACCATAGGTGTTGTTGACAACAGCTTAGGTTGCTCTCCTATACTGACTGTTATCAGTATTATTACTTCAGCTCCTCTTTACTGTCTCTGGGAATGTTGGACCTGTCAAGCACAGCACTGGGTTTTGGTTGGGGAGTTGGATGGGGGTTGGATGGAAATTAAAATAATCAACTAAAGACAAATTGTATCTTGTTTGTTCCTAAATAGTCATGATAGCACACAATAGCCTTTATAGATACATGTATAATCATTATACATGCACATTGACTTCATGAGTGTAAATTATTGGTTTTATAAGTAACAATGTAATATGTATTTCATATCGGGTATTAAATATGCCCTTAAGAATTTAGATTTTTGTTTTTTAAGTTGTAATTCATTTACATAGTGATTGAACTTGCTTCTTGATGGTAGCAATAACCCAGAACAGGACTGTCAGTTGACTCCTATTAAGGACCGATGTTCCTTTGGTTGACGGGGCTAATTGATACATATGAACAAGGGGCCTCCTGCCTCTTGATAAAACACCAACTAGCTTCAGATAGTTAGACCGTGGTCGGCCTCTGAGGAAGAAGTGAAAGTAAGACTGGCACTTACGTTTAGTTTCTGTCAACTCACTACACAAGATCAATATATATGGGTCAATATCACATAGTCATGACCAATGCCAGTGTCATTCCAAATTCTATTCTACAGTGAATTTATGTACTTCATAACAACTGAACATGACAGGTAATTGCATGTCAACAAACCATATATTCTTTAAGATTTAAGGCAACAAAAGAGAAACATTGACAGATTTATCTGGACCTGCTCAGAAGCTGACCTTCAGCATCAAGTCTGCAGCAAATTTCATAAAACATTTCCCAAATCATGTAAACATATAATATAACTCATTACTTATTGTATGGCTTTGTGTTGATAACCTTTATTACCTTGATAACAGGGCCAATAAATGGGAAGAGGTTTTAATCATTAACTTTATATTATTTGCATTGCATACAATCTCTTTGCCATGTGGCACAACACCCATTGTCAGGAAGTAACAAGTATGCCTTGTGGCACAACACCCATTGTCGGGAAGTAACAAGTATGCCATGTGGCACAACACCCATTGTCAGGAAGTAACAAGTATGCCATGTGGCACACCAATTGTCAGGAAGTAACAAGTAATGCCATGTGGCACAACACCCATTGTCAGGAAGTAACAAGTATGCCATGTGGCACACCCATTGTCAGGAAGTAACAAGTATGCCTTGTGGCACAACACCCATTGTCGGGAAGTAACAAGTATGCCATGTGGCACAACACCCATTGTCGGGAAGTAACAAGTATGCCATGTGGCACAACACCCATTGTCAGGAAGTAACAAGTATGCCATGTGGCACACCCATTGTCAGGAAGTAACAAGTATATCCATATGGCACACCACCCATTGTCAGGAATTAACAAGTAATGCCATTGGGCACAACATCCATTGTCGGGAAGTAACAAGTAATGACATATGGCACAAATTTCCCCTGAATTTAGGAAAGTAAGAACTTCTAATAATATATTTTCCCAATTTGTCTACCAAAAGAAATTTGTTTAGAACCCTGGATAATTCCCTAATTGATTTAGTGGCCTCAATGTCTTTCGCCATTACATTATTTTACAATGAATCCAATCAATTGCTAAGTGAGCGGGAGTTGGTCCAATATGAATTGTATATTTGCCCTGGGATGAGCGTTTCATAACCAAAGTTGCCAAAGAGTGAGATGCATTTGCCAAAGACACAGAATATATTCATGTGGGTCACGCACACAGTGTTCTCACACTTAAGCATAAGAGTTTTAGAATGTCTTTTCATGTATAGTCATCAAACCAATGTTTAAGGTGCTAAGGTTACAGGACTCGGACCCTGGTGACTAATCGTAACCATTGTTGAATCAACACCTAAGCACCAGGTCCACATGTTCTAACCTATACATTGTATACAGGACTTTCATTCATTACATTTAATGAAAAGATGTTATTCATTAATAGATCATGCCTGTAGTTTATTATTTCGATGCATTATCAATAAGAATTTGTATGGAGAACGCATTAAGATAAAAATTAATTTCCAGCATGACAAGTGTTGAGTTGAAGATTGCATACTCAGCATCTCAGTAAACAAGCACTACAGTTTATGATTACATGATTCTTGACCACTATGAATTTCAGGTCGAGGTCGTTATGACAACCGCGATCGTCGTGGTGGCTATGACCAACGTGATCGTGGTAGAGGAGGCTACCGTGGGGGATATGACCGTAGAGGAGGTGGTTATGGAGGTGGGTGTTGCTGAAAAATGTCTCCAAGATATGTACCAGAAATATATTTGATATGTTGATTTTTACAATATTTCTAGTGGACTATTTGGAGATTTTAGAGACAAGCAATAAATGATTCCATGGAGAGTGACAAAGAAGTATAACCTGTTGTTTTTTTTGCAGGCTACAAATCAGGTGGGGGACGTTATGATGACCAGGATAGATCTGGAGGTCGACAGGCACAGGTAATTTGTTTTTTAATTGCCTAATACAAATACTCAGCCCTTCACTTGAAGTTGATGCAGAACTCCTATCTGAGCCATTTAGAACCAACACCAGATATTGACCAAGAAACATCCACAGGTTTTATTCCACTCACATCCCACTTGCTGAGTACAGTTTGGTTGGGGTCATCTGCAAGTTTAGGGAAGAAAACTAGAGATTATCCCTTAGACGAGTAGACACTGATAACCAGTTTTGTATCGGTTAAGGATCTCCATAAAGAATCTATATAAGTTAAATGTAACCTGTAAGAGGGGACATAAATGCAAAATGTGTGTGTGTGCCAGTCCTGTGGAACTCTCTTCCCCTTGACATTTATGAGCTAGCAGCTTTTAATATTTTGTATCGAAACTGAATACACATCTTTTCACTTCGTATGATGCCTAAGTTGCAGTGTCTGTTTTCATAATGTTTTATCTTTTGCACTTTGAACATGTACCAGTGCATGGTATGGTATTAGTGCATTAGACATGCTTATATTATGATAATATCCTGTGGACATGGAATCCATATAATTAATATTTTGATGAACATTGTCATTTTTCAGTCCTATGACCGCAGCTACAACCATAATCGCAGTTACAACCAGGGCTCCTACAACAAGCAAGGCTCCTGGGGCAGTCAGGGGTCGTGGGGGAACCAGGGTTCATGGGGCAACCAGGGATCTTGGGGCTCAAACAACCCTAACTATAATGTAAGTACATTGAGTTATAATAGCAGTAGCCCAATAGATTCTTGTGATAATAGTTTCTAGTTCACTAGTCCTAATAATAACATAAAACATGGCAAGTTTCTACTATTCCTTATGATACCTTAACTATTGGACAGTTTGGCAAGGACTTCAGGACTACAGGTTTTGGTAAGAACGTTTGCTTGTTGTCTTGTTTTTTTTTATCTCTGGAACATTTTTAACATTTTTGTTTCAGTGGAGTGGTTATGGCCAGGGTTCATCAAACCAGGGATACGGTCAGTGGGGAGGTCAAGGCAGCTGGGGACAGAACTACTGGGGTCAGGGCGGCAACTACAACAACCAGAATCAACAGTACGGCAGCTGGGGCTATGGCAACTACAGCAACAAATAGTGGCTTCAACATCACACCTATAGTCAGTTTCCTTAAGTCACCAGTGCCCTGGTGTCAAGCAAGGGAGGAGTAGGGGAGAAGCATGGATCGGTTGATGGGTATACTTCAGCGACAGATGTCAGGAGACCTGTGTTCAAGCCTGTTGTATGAGGTACACCTCGACATGATTTCTACCTCTCAGCCGTACTCCGGAACCCACAAGACAGGGATCATGTCCTTGATCATTCAACCTGAACATATTTCTTTGAATTTCTCAGTGTCTTCATGTTACTGTTTTGGTGCAGTGTTGTGCTTGTGTATCAACTGTATATAAAATCCTGTCTGTTCCGTGAAGTTACACAATGTTTTTGTAAAAGGAAAAGAATACAGGAATGAAACAGTTTTGCATCAGCTGTAGAATGCATTTATCAAGTCTTCATGAAGAAGATGGACATTAGTCATGTTGCTATTTCTTACACTTAATCTTGTACTTTAGGTCATTTGTCATCTTTGTAGATGTTCATTAATGTGAATCATGAAAAACAATTGATTATGTGCATAATTAGAGATACTTTCCATGAATCAGACCATCACAGCAAGTTCATTGTCTTCTCCCATATGACAGGAGCATGGTAAAGCATATTAATTGTTGCCTGTCATTGTACAAAACATGTCATATCTTTTGTTTTAAACCATCATCCGAGCCGAACTGTGTGCATCTTCTGATTTCATTCAGGAACATTCATAGATTTTATAAAAATATTTTATTGTAATTTTATTTTAATGTTTCTTGTTAAATTGGCCTTGTTGTTAGTGTCCAACTATAACAATAGTCAGTGAGAATAGAGCCCTGTAATTAATAGTAGGTGGATATTTGGTATTGTGTATCATGTACATTGACAACTGTTGTATCTAGCTGTTTCTGAGACTGACATCTAGGAGCCAGCGTGACATTGATCAGGAAAACTGGGGATGCGGTTCCAGAAACTGCTGAGCAAATCGGTTGTTGAAGAGATTTTAGTGGATATTTTATGTTCAAAATGCGTTACTTATGAAACATGTCTTCATTGTTAAATACATCTTTCTTGGCAATATTGTCTCCTGTTATTTCTTAATGAAAGTGGTGGGGGCACGGGTGGCCCAGTCGTCTAAGGCGCCGCGATTCGCTGTGCAGAGTTGCGTCCTTTGGATTTGCATGCCAGAAACCTATGATTGTGAGTTTGAATCCCGGTTTGCCCCGATTATGTTTCTAGGTTTGTCAGCACCCTACCCGTGCCCGTGGGTTTCACTGAAGTGGTAAACGTCTGAGACCTGCATCACTATGGGCTTTCCTCCCATATTAAGCTGACACGCCGCGATATAACTGGCGTTAAACCAAACTCACTCACTCACTCACTAATGAAAGTGGTGTCCTGTGTCCTATCCCTGTAGGGATATTGTGTTGGGGCCATTGAACATATACATCCTTTGCAGCTGCCTGCTGGCTTTACTGAATGAAGATGACATGCCGGAATATGATTGCAATGATATTCAAGATGGCAATAGTTCCCTGCCCATGATGGGGTAATGGAAACTTAAGTGCATTGACTTCTTTGCTGTTAGCTTCGGACGTGTGAAAGTGTTGACTACAACCGAGTAGAGTTGTTCCCCCTTGACTACATAACTGGTTTTTCAAACGAAATATGACTGCCAATAACCCCTCTTTCCATGTCATCAGTTTTTTAGTGACTATGATTCAGGAACATTCTTAATTTGAGAAAGTATCTCTGGCCAGGGCTGTCCACACCAACCAATTCGTTGCAAGAACCTGAATAGGGTTGTCCACTGACTGAATCAGTCTAATTTCCCAAAGAACGCTCTATGGTTGACAACAGGAATACAAACTCTTATCAGAGGGAATTATTGTTTCAAGCCTGTGGTCAAGCCTTCATACCTTTCACGAGGTAATGGTGATATACTTTTTACTGGGGCGAAAATGGCCTGGACGCTTCTTTGATAGGCATTTAGAAGTTGGAGTACTAAGTAACTATAGGATTTATGGATGAACAACTTCTTTATAATATTAAGAGCGACGTTTTGGTGTTGGTTCTAACACCGTTGTCAAGCAAGTGATCCATAAATCTCATCCTCACTTGATCTATTGGAAACCATCTACTTGCCAACGTTACACTGAAGACCATCCTCAGGGAGAGACGATTACGCACTGTATGAGTAATAACATTAACGCTACTGGTGTTCCACACGTCATTTCTGAATGTGTTGACAGTCACGATGACCCATGCTTGCCGTAATAGCCTACTATGCTTGTAGTAAGAGGCGACTAACTGGATCGGGTGGTCAGGCTCGATGACTTGGTTGAAGCATGTAATCGATCCCAATTGCTTGGATCGATGCTCATGACATCAATCACTGGATTGTCTAGACTCGATTATTTTTACACATCGCTGTCATATAGCTGGAATATTGATGAGTGCGGCGTTAAACAACAAACCAACCAACAACAGTCACGAAGTGATGACGTCTTGCTGCAAGGGGAAACCTGTCTTCCCGCAGTATAGAGGAAGGCTGTCGACTGCCTGCGTGTCGCTGGGTCGCTGATCCAAAGGTCTGGTATCGATTCCATGTCCTCCTGATCACACTTTGACTGACACCGAAGACGTTAGCAACGTGACATTGTGTTGACCATGTTTCAAGCATGGCCGTGCATCTGCCTAATTCTTCGGTTGTCAAACGACATCTTTGACACCGAGGCGGCATAACTGCATTCAGTAATACACAGTAGCAAATGTTGTGCTCTCGGGTAGTAATGTACAACGATTGTCACGATACACCCAAACACAGGTTTTCCGTCCGTTCATCATGAAATTGGTTAATCCATATATAGGACCTCAATCATTGTGTACCGGGATATTTTAATCTTTATTTGTCGGGTGTGTTTTCTTTTAACTATTATCCTCAGCAAACTTTGAGTAGTATATGTATGCTTGCAGGCGTAGGATACCACACTATGATGTCCGCTGACATGTTTTAAGGAACAAAAAGATATATCTTACGTTTACTCTTTCATTAAACGGATTTTGTTTCGCTAGCCAGAAACCAATGGTCTTTGCTTTTACTCACAAATTCACAAATTCTCTTGTTGATTTTTCAGCACATGTTGCTTGCCGTAAAAGGCGACTAACGGGATCGAGTGGTCAGGCTTGCTGGCTTGGTTGACTTGTCCCTTTCGCGTCTTCCAATGCTCAGACTTGTATCATTTATTTATAAGATATTGCAGACAGTAGCAATATGCAACATTAACTCATTCCGTAAATAGACTTCCACTCTAGATTCATTGTCCAGCGCCCTTCCTTCTGTAATCTGTAGGCTATGGTGGCCCAGTCGCCGCCTTTAGCTGTGCGAGTTGGGTCCCTTGGACACGCCAGAAAGCTTTGATTGTGGGTTCGAATCCCGGTTCGCCCCGTTTCTAGATTTGTCAGCACCATATCCGTGCTCTTGGGTTTCACTGACTTGGTAAACGTCTGAGACCTGCATCACTTACCTCACCGATTAGGCTGACACTCTGTGATATAACTGGAATAATGTCAAAAGCGGCGTTAAATCTTGACCTTACTCACTCTACAGTAATCAGTATACTGTCCCGTACAGGCCATCCGGACTGGTACAAGCAGCCACACACACGTGCATGCACGTCGCTATCATAGTACAATAATCTTCACCTCACAACGTTTGGGACGCTGCAAAAATATCTGTGAAAAGGGCTCTCTCGTAATCTCAACACCAAGCCAGGAGCGTATGCAGCTTTCAAAGCGGATCGCGAATGAAATATGTGGTCACCTCCGGAGGGTTTATTTAAAAATCATTATTGCTTCTCATCACTTATGACCGCCCCCGTGGTCCAGTGGTAGAGCGTCATACCAAAATACGTTAAAAGATGGTACTTGTTGTTACCCTGTCTGGCGCTCGGCACTAAGGGACTAAAACACGGACTGGTTGGCTCAGAGGCAGTATACCGTGTCTGAGTCGGGTATTCATGTTAAACTGCGGCATGGTATCTCAGTGGGCTAGCACTATAAATCGGCATCAGTCCGGACTAGTACAAGCAGCCACACACACACACACGTGTATGCACGTCGCTATATAAGTGCAATAATCTTGGACGCGACGTTAAACCCAATTTCACATCACCTCTCATCACTTACGAAAATTAATTTTTCATTTAATGTATGCGGTTAATGTATTTCTGCATCATCATGATTGGCATTGAGATGTTGACATCCAGATTTCTTAAAAATGCAAATTCGTAATGGAACACAATTCTATACAATCAGTATTGGAAACGAAATAGTAATTAAAAAAAGTTAATCCAGGTTCGATATATAAAGTCGAACGAGATGGGAACAAGCCCCTTTCTATATGACCTTTCAAATTGAAGATGCATTTTAAATGTTGTATTGCAGCAACTGCCTGTCTTTGCAGTTAACAAATGGAACGACATGGTGATCGCCTAAGTGCAGAGTTGCGTCTCTTACCGGTGCCAGGATCCGGTTTTCGTTCATTTGAATCCCAGATTCGCCCTTGCAATGATCCTTGGTTTGTCAGAACCATACTCGTGCTCAGCTGGTATACGTCTACCACCCCCTGGGTGTCCTGACAGTCAATTGACTTATCGTGGTTTATCGAATCACGCCAAAGCGGCGCAACACTCACTCACTCACAAGTAGGTCAGACTTGGTCACCACTCTATCTGCTGGACGGGCCGACCAGGCATACAGGGGTCCTTTTGTTCAAACAATATGTCGCCCTTCTGCCTCGCTGTACTCTATGACCAGATGGGGTTTTTTCGGTTCACGTTTGTTTACAAGTTCAGTGCCGTTTATCTCCCATTATCTAACAAGACCACACATTATTGAGGTTGTTACAATGTATTTCGGCACACGAGGGTCACTTAAGTACCTTTGACCTCACGTGAACTAACAGTTGGCGCGTTGTCTGTCTGTTGTAAACTATGAAGGCCTATGAAGCTAAACTTTGCATTGATGTTCCGAACATGTACCTTTTTTGTTTAATTATTGAACCATTTGCATATATAATTATCAAATTTGGTATGCAGAAGGTATTTTATATTGTTTTTGACACAACTTCAACCCCTGACCTTCTTGTACCGCTGCGCTTCCATGGCAGTTCTGATGAAGTACTTTTTGACCTCAACGCACATGACGCAGCCAAATGCGGGTTGTATTGAGGTATGACTGTGTAATTTAATACTCATGCAGTGGGGATACATGTCGTGTAGAAATGTATGCTGTTTTCAATCAAGTGTAATACTCCACAACTGTTCAGTTGAGCTTTGAAGTCACGTGTTTCCTTTTTTAACAAACCACATGAGGGAATTATGTGTCAAGTCTCGTTTAGAGGGCAAACGTACCAGTCTCTGCCCGGAAGTGGTGAAGAAACACCATGTGATTCAAACAATTACAGCTCATGTGTCACACACTTTAAGATCATGCGCCTCTAAGATGGCAGACAGGGTAATCGAATGTGGCATAACAGAAAAGAAAATTATCTTTACACGTGCGCACGCACACGCGCGCGCACACACACACACACATTCGTACACACGTACGTAGACATACGCTTTCTCACTCTCATATGCACGCGAGCACACATTATACAGGCACGCACACACATGCACACTCTCACTCTCTCATACACACGCACGCACGCAAGCGCACACACACACACAAACATACACTCATACATACCCACGCACGCACACACACGCACGCGCACGCACGCACGCACGCACGCACGCACGCACACACACACACACACACACAGTCTTGCAATCTCATACACACACACGTACACATTTCATGTCCCATCGTAATTATTTAGCTGTAAAGTATTCACGTTTAGCCAGCCTGTTCCCAGCGGCATTTAACACACCTCACTCACCTGACTCACAGTCACCTGGGGGCGGTCGGGTAGCCTAGTGGTTAAAGCGTTCGGTCGTCACGCCGAAGACCCGGCATCGATTCCCGACATGGGTACAATGTGTGAAGCCCATTTCTGGTGCCCCCCGCCGTGATGTTGCTGGAATATTGCTAAAAGCGGCGTAAAACCATACTCACTCACTCACAGTCACGTGGTCGTCTCGCCTGTAAACATCAAAGTTGAAACCTGGCATAAGTGTTCACACCAATGATGACACCTAGATTTGCGAAGAGGCTAAAAACGATCTCCAATATGGGAACAAACATGGTTTTTTTCCGTTAGAAGTGATACCATCTGACCAGAAGTGCATTTAACTTTCATATTATGTAAGCTAGTGAGGCATGGTATACTCTCGTGTTGCATGGCTTATATTGCACTGGCCACGTATCGTTTAAAAAACAAGAAGTGACGTCACCAGACTGTGTTAATAATTTTCTCAGTACGCAAAGTGGATTCGTGTTGACAGGATATGTTTTATTGGCCTGCAGTGAGGCTGATTATTGCTACAAATAATGTCGACCTCGTTATAAAAAAGGTTGCAATATATATCTGTGAAATATGACCGAATAATCATTATTTACTACGAGTACTGATAATAACATAAAAGGTCGTCGATATAAAGTTTCGATAAGCTGGATGACCTTCCGAAGCGAAAATGTCCTGTCTGATTTCCACAACCTCCTTTCCTGAATCCCGAATACCATCTAACTCCGAGTCTCACTTGCTCACCCCTGAACCCCGAATACAACTTAACACAACAACTTTACATAGGCAGAATGTCAGTCGCAGGTCATAAAAGGGTGGGATTTGAAGTAAAATTAGTTTAAAAATATATAAATATATATATATATATTTGGGGGTCTGTTTAGAGGGTATAAAAAGGATTTTTAAAATTGTTTGAATCTGCCAACCAAATACGATTATATTTATAGTCCCGAATACCCTCTAAATAGACCCCCGAATACCGCGTACCACACTGATTCCCGAATACCCTCTAAATAGACCCCCGAATACCGCGTACTGCACTGAATTCCGAATACCCTCTAAATAGACCCCCGAATACCGCGTGCTACACTGCTGGATCCCGAATACCCCCTACTCAGACCCCCAAATACCGCGTACAGCACTGATGGAATCCCGGATACCCTCTAAATAGACCCCCGAACACCGCGTAATACACTGATGAATCCCGAATACCCTCTAAACAGACCCCAAAATAACGCGTACTGCACTGATGAATCCCGGACACCCTCTAGACCCCCGAATACCGCGTACCACATTGAATCCCGAATACCCTCCAAATAGACCCTCGAATACCACGTAGTGCACTGATGAATCCCGGATACCCTCTAGACCCCCGAATACCACGTACTGCACTGATGAATCCCGGATACCCTCTAAACAGACCCCCGAATACCACGTACTGCACTGATGAATCCCGGTTACCCTCTAAATAGACCCCCGAATACCGCCTAAGGTTATAAGGTTATAAGGTTATTTTCCGATTCACCAATCACTGAACTGAGTTGCATGAATCAACATTTAGCATCACATGGGTAACATTGCAGCCATCTAGCGGTTACAGGTTGTGTCTACGCCAGGTAGAGTACTTGGCCAGTGTCAACTGTATTACAAACCTAATGGTGGTGTTAATTTCTAACATTGTTACTGAGTTGATCACCCATCTGTGATGATTCTTATGTTAACGGCTAACGAACTAGGTGCGAGGCTGCTCAGTCATCATGCATGCTCCCAGTATGATGAGGCTGCAAACAACTGGTTAGTATCAAGAGTGATACCGCTTTGAACAGTATTCCAGTTATATGACGGCGTGTCTGCTTGATATAGGAGGAAACCCCGAAGTAATGCATGGTTAATATCAAGAGAAGCGAGAGAAAACCCGGTTCCTAACACGTGAAATTCGGATTTGACCAAAAAATTACAAACATTATCAAGACGAAAAACGGCTGAAAACTGTTTTTGAAACACTGCAAACATTGAAGACCCAACACAACTTTGCAACCATCGTATAACCTTTCTTTCTTTGTTTCATTTTTTAAGTTTAAATTCTTTTTCCCGGTATTTTCACGACAGGACATCATTGTTAGTGTAAAGCAAACACCAATGGCGACGCAACACAGACAGCAGTGTACAATGTCTTACCATAACAAATACACACGATAGGTAAATATGTAGGGATGGGAGGGTTTGCACTTCCTTGTTTTGATGTAATTGTATTTGTCTGGCGCTAAATGCATGTTTTGGTTCTGCGCGTGTGAAAATATCAAGTTTGTTTTGCTTGAATAACATAGATGTATTTGTCAGTTGACTCAGATAATACGCAGTGATGTGAAAAGTAACCTTAAAAGTACGGCCTTGTAAGCTGTATGCCATTTGGTGGCTTGGAACTATCTGATTGTAACAGTATTGTCTCTTGAATGACGCAGTGGGTTCATATTTTTATATGCCAGAGTTCTGAGCAATGTTTATTTATTCTAATTCACAAATGAGTAGACATGCCTGCTGTAATACTCCCATGAATGTAAATGACGAGCCTGGTCTATATTTTAGCAGGGGTATGATACAACAGGCGTATGTATTTGGATTCCTAGCAACGCTTGATTCATGTATACACAAACAACGAACGATACTGGTAAAAGCATTGTACATGTATTCACTGAAAGTCCCCAAAACGTCACAAAAAGAACTGAACATAACTACGAAACAACACTCAATCATGATGTTTGAGCAACTCACGGGGTAAAATTGATGATGCCACCCCTCCACCCCTGAATCCCAAATATCATCATATTTTACAATCTTAGTCTAATTTGCTTTCACCCCTGAATCCTACGAAAGCCTAAACGTGCCACTTTGGTAGCATATATATTTATATTTAAATCATTTCGATTATATTTTCGTAATTTCAATTATTTTCTCGTTGCTTCGAGTTTTTTCTCTCTTTACTTCGATTATTTTCTCGTAATTTCTATTATTTTCTTGTTATTTCAAGTTTATTACAAAAACTCGAAATTTCGATTTTTTCTCGTTACTACGACTATTTTCTCGTTATTTCAAGTTTATGTACAAAAACTCAAAATTTTGATTTTTTCTCGTAATTTCGTGTTTTTTTCCGTTATTGAACTATATATAGGAAACTTTTTCGTACACAAATATTTTTTTAAAAACGTTGTATCTGCGTACCAAGTACAAATATATATGAGTCCCGCGCACCACACTGCTGAGTCCCGAATACCCGATTATCCCGAACATATACAATGAACGTGCAGACCATCATGGCACAAGCTGTTGGTTAGGGACAGTTTACAGTGAGGAGTGTGGCGTTGCCATGATGATAAATATATGTGGAACAATAATATGTAGCAAAATACCATCCTGAATGGTTGACCTGTAATATTGATTTCAATTGTGACGTTTCTGTGCACTAATACCCGCCCAATTAATATATGTACCTGCAAATGTTACAAACATGCTGAAAACACACAAAAAACTCCCCGTACCACACCCAACCTCGCCCTGCCCCATGAAAAAAGAAAAAAGTACTCTTTGATACAGTAACCATTAGTCCTGGGCCCACTTGTACAAAGCAATCTTAGCGCTAAGATGATCGCAACTGCCATATTTTAACATAGTCTTACGATAGTCGTGGTGCTAAGACCAAATGCGTATGAAGCTGATGACGTCACATTTAGTAAGCCATTCTGGAGATCTAGCGAAGATATGCTGTCCTTCGGCCTGGTAACCCATGGTCGCTTGGTCAGGTTTGTCTCTTGCTTGGGAACATTCAAAACGGGAACGAGCTCAATAAATATGACACAGTACTCAGAACAGTGTGTGTTGTTTGCGCCATCTGGATCCTACAGTAAACTACGTTTATGACGAACACGCTTATACCGAACTGACGGATATTACGAAATGTTTTGGGGTCCCGCCCATTTGCTGTATATGTGCCTGTAACGAACCACGATTATAACGAACTAAAATTAGTGGTCCCTTTTAGTTCGTTATAACCGTAGTTTACTGTAACGAACCACGATTATATCTTTGTCCTGGTAAAATGTTAGTAGAGATTCAGGAAGTAGCCAACTGCGCTCTCACGGAGGCAAACGGACTCCAAGAGGCACAGACCTCTCTGGTTAGCGCCAAGAAAAGGTATTTGATAGTTAATGTTTCTAAAACCGAGGATAGATAATTGAAATGGAACATTTTATAGACATCAAATGCAATTTGTCTTAAAACGAAATATGCTATCTGAAACCTTGAAGCCACATGACAATGGGAGACATGGGACGACATGGCGTGGCTGGCTGACAATATCAGTGAGTGTATATATTGCTCGGTCCGTCTAAAATTTGAGAAAGAATAAATTCCTTTAAAGTTCTAACACCGTTAGCAATATTTCATGACGACAGTCTGGGCCAGGCAGTCCTGTGGTTGATGGTATGGTACAATGAACTACAAGTCACCGAATCTTGGCCAGACAGTCCTGTGGTTGATAGTATGGAACGATGAACTACAAGTCAACGAGTCTTGGCCAGACAGTCCTGTGGTTGATAGTATGGTACGATGACCTACAGGTCACCGAGTTTTGGCGAGACAGTCCTGTGGTTGATAGTATGGTACGATGACCTACAAATCACCGTGTCTTGGCCAGACAGTCCTATGGTTGATATTATGATACGATGAACTACAAGTCAACGAGTCTTGGCCAGACAGTCCTGTGGTTGATAGTATGGAACGATGACCTACAAGTAAACGAGTCTTGGCCAGACAGTCCTGTAGTTAATAGTATGGTACGATGACCTACAGGTCACCGTGTCTTGGCCAGACAGTTCTGTGGTTGATAGTGTGATATATTTTATTTAATACACCATGTAATTATTATATGAAACAGAGGCGTGCAGTGTTCCAGGCATTGGTAATTAATAATCAATAGGAGGCAATTTTCTTCACCATGCATTATTCTTAACTCTGAACCTAACCCAACCTCACATCCCAACCCCCATCCTCCCCAACTCACCCTCACATCCAAATGCTCCCACCCCTAAATGTGTGTCTAGGTTTCTCGTCCATGCAGGAAAAAGGATATTTCAAACTATGAAAATGATGAAGGTTTGTTTACTAGTGTAACTTAACTGTGTCCTTCATGAGATTTTTTCACGAAATACCTGTTTACGGAAATGTACTTAGTCTCAGCGTGTACACTCGTGGGCGATATACCGGAAAAGTGAGTTTAAAATCTGTTATATCACAACGTGCCAGCTTAAAGTGGGTTGAAATAGAAAGTAACGACAGTCGTAGATATTTCCCCGGTTGACAAAGATAGGACTATCAGACATAAACTTCTTTCCATAAACCGGACTCATCCCTTTGTTTAAATGCATTCAGTAATAACCATCCTTTATTCGCGTCATACGGCCCAGCCCACTAAAGACTCCGACCAGGAAATAACGTTATTCTATGTACAGATCTGGCCTTCTTGACTCTCACAAACAAGGAAGAAACTGTTTATTTACAGGTCCAAAAGTAATAATATTTCAGGCCAAAGTCAAGTAAGTGACTTTAGTTGATAATAATAGATAACATCAACTGTCGCTATATGTCTTATGGAAGAAGTGACGAGAGAGCAATACGTCAATGGGAACAACTGTAATTCTGCTTAGTCAGCATTATGGTATTGCAATGTTGTATAACATTCTGTCATCACAGGCTGGAATAACATTCTCATGTAGACACAAACACGCTGATAAACTATGCCGCTATAACATGGTACATGCCAGGAACACGATCTTTCCTATATAGCAGAATCAGAACATACATACTAGTTGTCACGATGACATTTGAAGATTGCACCTGAATTAAAGCGACAAAACCATAAGAAATACCATAAAGTAAGATTTTTTTTACTAAAAGCAGAGTCCATTGAACGATTTCGACTGATCATGAACATGTGTTTATGAATCACTATCAAATAGTGATGACACCAGGTGTTCGCGAAAAGGTGAAATCATGTAAGAAGAGCATGCTATATTAAAGGCGCAATGGAAACATTGGTAGGTTTGCCAACGCCTTATTAACACCTGCGATTAAACGTGTAGTTCCAGACAGACATATGTCACCAAAACCTAACAATGATATCCCATATCGTGTGTATCAGTACCGCGATTCACCGATAAGAAGATGAAGTTCTAATGCAGCTTTTACTTGATATTCTATCATTACAGAACAATTCAGTGACGTTTCTCTGTGGGATTGACATGCTTGTAATCTGTTAGCGGATGATGTTAAGTATATAGCAGGCACAGCAGGTTTTAAAATGGAATTGGATACTTCTGAAACTTGTATATACTTAGACGGTACTCGATAATGTCAAATTGTCCATGCTCGTCTATACAGTTGAAGACCCGGGTAGAATACTTCAGCAACCAAAGCTTGCCGTAAAAGGCGAATATGCTTGTCGTAAGAGGCGACTAACGGGGTCGGGTGGTCAGGCTCGCCGACTTGGTTGATGCATGTCATCGATCTGAATTGCGTAGATCGATGCTCATAATGTCAATGACTGGATTGTCTGGTCCAGACTTGATTATTTACAGACCGCCGTCATATAGCTGGAATATTGCTGAGTGCGGCGTTAAACAACAAACAAACAAACAAACTATAAAGTTGAAACACATTTAAAATATTTCAGCAAGACAGACTGTCAGTGCGATTTATATTTGGAGTCGCCACTGCACTTCTTTACTTGTCATGGGGCGGTCGGGTGGCCCAGTGGTGAAAGTGTTCGCTCACTCACTCTTTACTTGTCCTACGTATCGTAAGAGTAGAAGCACTATGCATGGGCGGATACAGCTTTTTTTTAAAAGGGGGGGGGGGGGGGGGGGTGCTCAATTTTGGTCTATTTATTGTCTTTGGTGGTAATTTATACAGAAATAAAGATTTTTTTCCAAAAAAAAAAAAGGGTGGGGGGTATTGTAGAGTAACAGGAATTTAACAAGAGATGTCAACCACAACGTGCTTATGTCTGTCCATGATTTCATAGAAAATAGTGGTAGACCTATGACTATATATTAAGGTTATATCTAATGACTGTAGTCTTGGTAACATGAATGGTCTTTTTACTCTGTATTGTTTCTTGACCTTAAAGTTTTGATGTCTAGCAAAATGTAATCATGTAACAGGGAGCAGTATAGCCAGTAAGCCAGTCGGACCTGTTTACCTATCCCTTTCAAGTAGAGTTGAATAAAATATGGTTAAACCAAATATGCATGTTTTTTTAACATCATTTTTGTATTTTAAAGTTCGTGTCAAAAGCTTTTAAGAGGGAGCTAACCTCTATTCAACACTGCACCATTGTTTATAGTCTGCCATACAGACCCTGAAACACATACAGTAAACTACGGTTTTAACGAACTCAAAGGGATTAGTAATTTAAGTTCGTTATAACCGTAATTCGTTATGGGCATATATACAGCATAACTACAGCATATAGTCTGGACTAAAAAGTTATTTCGTTATATCCGTTAGTTCGTTATAAGCGTGTTCGTTATAACCGTAGTTTACTGTATATCCTATACAGCCCATGCAGAATCTGAAAATGAAGAGAGTCTCTGGGCTCCTTGTTATTGTATTTCATTAAGATAATTTAGCAACTGTTTATTTCTGTAAAATATTTTCATTTCAGATTCTAGATGTTAGTCTTCATTGCGTATGGATAATAATAATCCACAGAACAAGTGGCAATGATCCGTCCTCCGAGTTAAGTTCCCCAATTATCAGCTCTAAGTGACCTATATATTTAAAACAAGATTTGGAGTATGTTTTATCTATGTACTGTGAAATGACGACCATGTTTTCTTCGTCACAAGCCCATACAACAACACGGTTAGATCTACGTCAGTGATAAGACTAGCACCGACAACAAACTTCTCCCCTAGAAACATATCTACAGATAACAAGTGTCACCACTGAGCCAGTTTCCTCCTGTTATAGGGGCGGTCGGGTAGCCTAGTGGTTAAAGCTTTCGCTCGTCACGCCGAAGACCCGGGTTCGATTCCCGACATGGGTACAATGTGTGAAGCCCATTTCTGGTGTCCCCCGCCGTGATATTGCTGGAATATTGCTAAAAGCGGCGTCAAACCAAACCCACTCACTCCTCCTGTTATAGGCCGCCTCCGTGATCCAGTGGTAGAGCGTCCGCCCGGAGAGCGGAAGATCCGGGGTTCGATCCCCGGCCGCGTCATTCCAAAATACGTTAAAAGATATTATAGCTAAAATGGATAGAATTATCATTAAACCGCCCGCACGTTATCAGAAATGAGCGGACCACTGTAACTTGATAATACCCTCATATTGCTTGACGACGGGCCATTATCAAGCCCGTTGTTAGGTGACGTCATAGGGTAGAGAAAATGACGTCACGTATTATAGTGACGTCATCAAGGTGGTAGTCCAGCATTTGTTTTATGACGTTTCCATATTTGTAAAATGTGGTCAGTGACATTCGTGTTGATTGCAGTAAGTGTTTCAAAACCGAGGTTGTTGTTTCTTTTTATTTGATAAAATTCCATCCATTTTAGCTATAATAACGGTAACACTATTTTTCAGGGCATTATCATTTGAAGAAGCTCGAGGTCTTCCATTAACTGCCCGACGAAGGAGGTAGTACTTGTTGTTACCCTGTCTGGCGCTCGGCATAAGGGGCTAAAACAAGGACTGGTCGGCTCGGAGTCAGTTTACTGTGTCTGAGTGGGGTATTCATGTTAAACTGCAGCTTGGTATCTCAGTGAACTAGCACTGTAAATCGGCATCAGTCCGGACTAGTACAAGCAGCCACACACACAGATACACGTGCATGCACGTCGCTTTATAAGTGCAATAATTTTGGACGCGACGTTAAACCCCATTTCACCTCACCTTTATCCTGATTTAATTCAAAGGCATTTGAAAAGAAGACTTGATTATAATAAGATAAAAAAGACATTTAAATGAACAATGAAGCTATCAAATGTTTTACTGTTTTTTGTCACCATATATAAACGTTTAATGGTGTTATGAAATTCTCGCAATGATCAATTATACGTGGTGTTATTAAGATATGTGCTGTGTTGACATTTCATCTGCCATGTAGAAAGTATTATATACATATTAAGCAACAGGAAACGTAGTCGCTGACCTCGGTGGCCGTGAGTCACCTGACACAGTAGACGACAATCACCACGCACACACACACAACCAACCTTGGGACGCAATAGCTGAACGTGGGACGGTTTTTACATATATATAGGAGTCAATATCCGTAGGGCTTATAGTTCCACTTTACTTACACAAAGAATGAACATGCTAGCTCTGGTCCTTGTGGTGTTACCACTAGCCACGTCTCAACTCATGGGGGGACCCATGGCTGTCGACGTGAACAGGGACGACATTCAGCAGATGGCAAGCTTCGCCCTAACCCAGCTGAACACGCTCCTCGGGTCACAGAATACTCTGGTGTCTGTCGTGGATGCTAAAACTCAAGTAGGTGTCAAAATGCCTTTTTTTTACCTCTGCATTAAATAGGGACGGCGGGGTAGCCTAGTGGATAAAGTGAAGGCTCGGGTTCGAGTCCTGAAATGGCTCATTTCTAGTGTCCTCCGCCGTGATATTGTTAGAATATTGCTAAGAGCGGTGTAGATATAAGCGACAATCTATTTTCCATATTTATAAGACATGCCTGCCAAAAAGCAGAGTTGATTGTATGATTCCGAGTGTATCATAAGTATCTGTTTATGAATCACTATCAAATAGTGATGATACCAGGTGTTCGCGAAAAGGGGAGCGTGACATGCCCCACCGGTGGCAACCGTCACAAACACATGCAAAGGCAAGTAAATTGTTCACCTTAAAAAACCAAAACACGGGACAAGTCAAAATAGGGAATTGCATCAGACATCATTCTTGTCACTGATGCGTCAAATTTGGAAATGTACTTCATGTGTGTCTACCATAAAATATTTTGAAAGCTTAACTGAGAAACTGAATGTTGCAACCTGAATCAAACAGCTTCTATAGTATGGTACGATGTCCTACAAGTCACCGAGTCTAGGCCAGACAGTCCTGTGGTTGATAGTATGATACGATGAACTACAAGTCAACGAGTCTTGGCCAGACAGTCCTGTGGTTGATAGTATGGTACGATGACCTACTATTCACCGAGTCTAGGCCAGACAGTCCTGTGGTTGATAGCATGGTACGATGACCTACTAGTCACCGAGTCTTGGCCAGACAGTCCTGTGGGTGATAGTATGGTGCGATGACCTACTAGTCACCGAGTCTTGGTCAGACAGTCCTGTGGTTGATAGTATGATACGATGACCTACAAGTCACCGAGTCTGCTATTTGATTGTTATCGAACAACATCAGATCATCGATATACCTGAAGCTAAAGTTAAACCTCTTTTGTAAATTTCCTTTTTTTTAACTTTACCAATCCGACGAGAAACTCTGATTTATATGCATACAGAACCAGATCAGCAAGTAGGGGAGCAGAAATGGTGTTCAAATGTTTTACCTCCAAAGCGTACATTGATGTTATCAAAGGATTTGTTTTTGGGGAAAAAATAGATTTTATGCTTATAAAAAAGTGGACAATAAACTATTTGGGGATTGAATTTAGGCACCGTGAATAAAAAAAAGATATATTAGGGTGTCATCATATAAAAATAAATTAAATTGTATATTTGACTCAACTAAACATAATCTATTCTGAGAACTAACGCATTTCATGTAAATCCAGGGGTTGGTCTTTTTATTATTGTCATACTTATTACAGCCTTATTTTTATTTGTTGGGAGCCTGGTGAGGACGCTGGGGGAGATTAGGTCTCCTGCATCCCAAGCTTGGTTTAAGAGCCAACAGGAGGGTTTGGTCAAGCTCTGACCGCGTGCCATCAGGCCCCGATAGCGGATCGTTGCTCATGCTATCGCTTACTGGTTTGCCTGGTTCAAACACGATTAATTACAATCGTCATAACATTGCTGGGAAACTGCTAATTGCGACGTTAAACAACATTCACTGTTTATCAACGACACCGGGGGGAATTGCACCGCTTCCTATAATGCGTGTGATTCTGTACTATGTTTTCCAATGTTGATAATTTGAAGTAATATTATAATTGGCCTTTACTTCGCCATATCCGAGTTCGGAACACGAGAGTTGTGTTTCAGCTGCTGAGGTTTTTTTTCTTCTTCTTCTTCACAGGTAGTCTCTGGCGTCAACTACTTACTGACCCTCGAGATACAGAACGGACAGCAGGTGAGTTCTCTTCAGATTTTTACACATTGATATGCCTGCACTCACTAAGCTTACATGTCCTCATTATTGGGTGACTCAGCTCTTAAGATTTCATCGCTCACGGACTATCCGTTGTATTCCGGTATGTAAAGACCCGTGACCCCCCCCCCCCCCCCCCCACACACACACACACACACACTCACACACACACACTTCTCTGTGTGGACATCCCACTGGTAAAAAACAAGCATTCGTCGATGTACATGAATAGTTGATAGTTATTATTGCTCTCTCATTCACTACGTCTGCTGCCCATCAACATCTGGAGACACCATCCCAACTGTTGTTGCTTCTGTCCTTGTTGGTCCAGACGATTCCATGGGACGCAGATAGGGGTGTTTTAGGGTCCCGCGAAGTGTTGCAGACGAGTAGGGTCAAAGCCGATTACGCCGCTTTGAACAATATCCCATCCATATGGCGATTGTGTTTGATTTAATTTTCTTTTTTTAAATCCTTATGACACAATTGCGGTCATGTGTTCTAGACCCAGATCTGCACTGTCACCATCTGGTCACGTGCATGGCTGAACGACAAGCGCGTTACCCATCATGCATGTACTACACGCAGCAAGCGGGCCGTGCTTGTTGGTGCTCCAACCCCCGTCGATGTCAACCGTGCAGATATCCAGAGGATGGCGACCTTTGCTGTGACTACACTGAACGGCCTACAGGGGGCCCAAAACAGTCTGGACCAAGTCATCTCTGCCAAGACCCAGGTGTGTTAGAAGGCCGATATAATTTGTCATTTGTTTATATTTCATTATTAAGAGAGTTTACTCTGGCGTCAAAACAACAATCTTATCATATTTCAGGTGGTTGCTGGCACCAACTACATTCTGAAGATCCGCCTGATCGATGGAACCCAGGTATGTCTCATATGGAATAATGTGGATTAGCAGGGATTTCTTATGTCTAATAGTCTTATGAGTATTTGTTAGACAAAGAAGAGGGTTTCACAAACCTAATATATTTGGAGTTTTCTCGGCAATGTGCCATGAATGGCGAAAACTGAAGCTGAGCTAATTCCAACCAATACATCTAACCACTCGTCCTGGTCGTGTAATGGATCACTGTGTCCAGTCAATACATCTAACCACTCGTCCTGGTCGTGTAATGGATCACCGTGTCCAGTCAATACATCTAACTACTCGTCCTGGTCGTGTAATGGATCACCGTGTCCAGTCAATACATCTTACTACTCGTCCTGGTCGTGTAATGGATCACTGTGTCCAGTCAATACATCTAACTACTCGTCCTGGTCGTGTAATGGATCACCGTGTCCAGTCAATACATCTAACTACTCGTCCTGGTCGTGTAATGGATGACTGTGTCCAGTCAATACATCTAACTACTCGTCCTGGTCGTGTAATGGATCACTGTGTCCAGTCAATACATCTTACTACTCGTCCTGGTCGTGTAATGGATCACCGTGTCCAGTCAATACATCTAACTACTCGTCCTGGTCGTGTAATGGATCACTGTGTCCAGTCAATACATCTTACTACTCGTCCTGGTCGTGTAATGGATCACCGTGTCCAGTCAATACATCTAACTACTCGTCCTGGTCGTGTAATGGATCACTGTGTCCAGTCAATACATCTTACTACTCGTCCTGGTCGTGTAATGGATCACCGTGTCCAGTCAATACATCTTACTACTCGTCCTGGTCGTGTAATGGATCACCGTGTCCAGTCAATACATCTAACCACTCGTCCTGGTCGTGTAATGGATGACTGTGTCCAGTCAATACATCTAACCACTCGTCCTGGTCGTGTAATGGATCACCGTGCCCAGTCAATACATCTAACCACTCGTCCTGGTCGTGTAATGGATCACTGTGTCCAGTCACTACATCTAACCACTCGTCCTGGTCGTGTAATGGATGACTGTGTTTCAGACCCAGATCTGTGACGTGACCATCTGGGACCAGCCTTGGACCCAAATGACCGAGTTGACCCGCAATAGCTGCACCAGCGCCACCAAGTGGAACGGGAGTGAGTGAATGAATATTGCTTAACGCCGCATCAGCAATTTTGCAGGTATTCGCGGCGAGAAATGTCTTTTGTTGTAATCATATATCAACCAATTCAATAAAAGTGATGTTGAAAATCACTAAAATCTCAGTCATGTATCACATTCAGAGGTAAAAGATTGACTGTTCAGGTAAAAATCCGTATTTTATCATAGAGAATTTGATTTCCTTTAAATACGCTAAAATCAAGTGATTAGAAACTGTGGTAAAAAGTTCAGATAAGGTATGAACATTATCATAAAAACGTTGTCTGACAAGTGCAAAATCAACACATTCCATCAGAATGTGCTTCATAGTAAGAGGGCTATGGCAAGATATACAAAAAGGTGGATCTTCTATGGAAGCGTAGTACGGCCACGGTGAATTGTTTTGTCTTTGTATCTCCTACGTAGGACTTAGTATGGCCAAGAATCACTTATCTACTACGTACGACTTAGTATCTCCTACGTTCGACTTAATATCTTATACGTAGGGCTTAGTATCTCCTTCGTAGGACTTCCTATCTCCTTTGTAGGAGATAGTAATTCTAGTCCATACTAAGTCCTACGTAGGAGATACTAAGTCCTACGTAGGAGATACTAAGTCCTACGTAGGAGATACTGAGACAAAAAATATTTTCACCATGGCCCTACTTCGCTTCCGTAATCTTCACCCTTCAATAAAAATGAATGTGTATAATAACTGTGGCCAATGGCGGCACCGCTGTAAAACAACTTCACCATGACGATATAATCTGCTTTACAGTTGCCACTGATGCCAACATGACTGGCCAGCCAACAAAAAATTATATCTTTTCCAGCCACGGATAAATTGAGATGACACCTTAAAATTTCAACTAAAAATGGTTGATCCACTTTTCGATTTTTGATTGCCTGGGACAAACTATCAGATAATATGAGAAAACTGCTTTTAGAAGACTGTTCAGTATATTGCAAAGCTAATAATATAGCCTGAGCTTCTGCCGTAAATATCGAGCTTTCGTCAGTTATACGTATAGACACTGTATACTTGTTAGCAACAGCTGCAGCAGACACCTTTTCACCATCTTTTGAACCATCAGTGTAAATACTGGTATAAGAGGAATATCGGTTCTTCATAATTGATTAGTGTCAGACTTCTTCTTCAGGTTCGGTAATTCTAAATTAACATCAGGTTGAATCGATTGCCAATGAGGCATTTCTGACATTTTGTATTCGACAATGGCAGCGAGATATATATGGGCATCCTTGATATGGGATTGCATGCGAATGTCCAAGTGGTGGGATTGTGTTTGGATTTCTGATATATAAATACTGATATGGAGCATGGAAGATATTGTTAAATGCTGGATTAGAAGGATTGGAGCGGAGGTTATATATATAATATATAGTAATGCCAGTTCCTCTTAGGCTAAGACTGGGTTCATTGGCTTCCACATATAGACTGTCAATTGGCGATGTCCTAAATGCTCCAAGACACAACCGAAGTCCCTGATGGTGAATAGTGTCAAGTACTCGAATGTATGATTTACGAGCTGAACCATAAATGAAGCAGCCGTAATCAAGTTTAGACCTTATCAAAGTTCTATAGAGATGTAATAGTGTTTCTTTATCACAACCCTATCTAGTATTTGACACTACCTTTAAAATGTCAAGCGCTTTCAAACATCTAGCTTTAAGATTTTTAATGTGAGGTATATATGATAACTTTTGATCAAAGGTAATGCCACAAAACTTGGTTTCTTTGACCACTTTTATTGGAATATTATTTAAAGTTAATTCTGGATCTTTATGCAGTTTCCGTTTGTTGCAAAAAAGAACACAGCAGGTTTTAGTTTTGGAAAATTTAAAACCATTTTCTAAGGCACATTATTGTATTTTCTTGAGACAAAGTTTTAAATGTCTCTCAATGGTTTTCATATTTGCACCACGGCATGAAACATTAAAGTCGTCAATAAACAACGAACCACTAATATTTTCATTTAAAACTTTAGCAAGATTGTTGATTTTTTTGCTAAAAAGTGTCACTGATAAAATACTGCCCTGAGGGACCCCCATTTCCTGATCATATATCTCAGACAATGGGGAGCATACTCTAACTTTAAATTTTCTACCTTCTAAAAAGCGAATGATGAAGTCAGGCATACGACGACGTATACCCATGTCGAGGAGATCTTTTAATATACCATACTTCCATGTGGTATCGTAAGCCTTCTCAAGATAAAAAAGGATCGACGCATGCTGCTTGTTTACAAAGGCATTCCTTACAAATGATTCCAATCGGACAAGATGATCGATGGTGCGCCACTGGTGTCTAAAACCACACTGAATGTCAGAGTAATCAGATTATTTGATTCAAGAAACTAAACGTAACGCCGGTTGATCATCCGTTCCATGGTTTTACAGAGACAACTAGTCAGAGCTATAGGTCTGTAATTAGAAGAATCTGTGTGATCCTTACCTGGTTTAGGCACAGATATTATAGTAGCCTCATGCCAGGAAGGTGAGAAGTTACCATTTTCCCATACACTTTTAAATATGGATAAAAGGGTTAAAAGAGAAGGCTCACTAAGATGTTTCAAAAATTGATAATGTACGTCATCTGGACCGGAAGCTGTATCATGAGGCTTGTTCAAAGCCTCTTGTAACTCAGTCAAGGAAAAGGATTCGTTGTAATCCTCTGAACTATCAGACCGAAAATTCAGATTTTGGAAATTGTGGGTCATAGTTGGCAGATAAGGAATTTTGGCTGAACGTTTCTGCCAACTTATTAGCAATATCCTGTTTTGATGTCAATACATCATGATTAGATTGTATATGCTGAATATTTTTCTGAGACATTTCCTTTGGTCTTTCTTATCATATTCCATACTTTAATAAGAGGGGTACGAGAATTTATTTTCGAAACAAACATTTTCCAGCTTGTACGTTTATTTTGTTTAATTGTTCTACGAGCCTTTGCTCTTGACATTCGTAAGCAGTTTAAATTATTGGCCGTGGGGTGTTTATTAAACACTCTTTCAGGCTTTTTCCTATTTTTCCTAGCTTTTCTACAATCATCATTATACCATGGTGTTTTTACATTTGGATTTGTCGAGGTCTTGGGGATGGTTTCTGTGGAAATGTTAATTAATTTATCCGAAACTGACCTGATCTGATCAGAATCATCAATGAAATTTTCAAAGGTCAATTCATCACTGTACATGGTACTAAAGGTTTGCCAATCTCCCCTGTTAAGTTTCCATTTAGTAATGGGTGGGTCCTGACAACGAACGATAGTTTTGAGTATGGTTGGGAAATGATCACTCCCACATAGGTCATCATGTACTGACCATGAGAACTCATCCCAAAGAGACTATTCAGCAAAGGCTAAATCAAGAGCTGAGTAAGTACCAGTCGCTGGATGTAAATACGTGATGCTACCATCATTAAATAGACAGAGATCATGCTTCTGGAGCAACTTTTCAAGTATTTTCCCTTTATGATTTTGATCACCCGAACCCCATAATGGGTTGTGAGCATTACGATCGTCCATAAGCAAAAATGGCTTAGGAAGTTAGGTGATAAGAGTATCTAAATCTTTTATCTGAAGTGCAGTGGATGGGGGTAAATACAGAGAACATAAAGTAATAGTGATATGCAGAGTTAATCGTACTGCAACCGCCTGTAGGTTGGTATTTAGTGGTACAGCACCGTGTAATGTTCCTTGCCGAACGAGTAAACTGGCACCACCCGTTCTTTTACCATTTGTAACCTTCGGATGTGGATGAAACATATGATATTGACGGAAGTCAAGATTATCACATGCTCTTAAATATGTTTCTTGAAGACGGGATTAAATTCTTTAGATAGAAGTTTAACCTCATCAAAATTCGCCCTAAGCCCTCGACAGTTCCATTGTATAATTGTGTTTCTATGCATTAAGGTGCAATGACAGGAGACCGGTCACAGCGTTTTTTCCTAGGGGAATGGCTCGTGTGTTTTGTGGAGAAGACACATCCATGTCCTCGAACACACCAAACCTATTAAACATAGTAACAGGATCTCTATGACCCTTAGGGAGACCGTCTGATTTGCCTTTGTTGTTTGAGTAGTCAACATTTGCATTTGATTTCTTAGCTGGTTTGGGGGTAGGTGTATGAGAACTGGCAGTTTCTAAAACAGTTGCTGAATTAGCAGAAAGTAAAAGTATTTCAGGTGATTCCGTTGTGGTCCATGTGTCTGACATCCGACAGTAGTGTGTGAAACAGGCCAGGGAACAGGCCGTGAATTTGGTCGTTAAACAGCTGCAGAGTAAGAATTTCGAACACACTGTTCTTCATCTAAAACAATCTTCTTAGCATCCTGAAAAGAGATGTTCCGGTCATGTTTGACTTTTACAACCTTTGACTCACGTTTACATATTGGACATTCTTTTGACGAGGAAACATGGTTACCGCCACAATTCACACATGAGGGATCTTTAACACACTCAGAACTGTCTGCACAATTGCCACCACAGCGATGACACGCAGCCTATTTGTCGCATGTACATATCAATCTTGATACTACCATATCCTGCTCGAATTGAAGGTGGAAGAGTCGGAGTACCTAATAGTAAACAGGTACGTATTGGTCTTGGTGACCTCACAACTTGAAGTACTGAACATGGCCAACTTTGCCTTGGGCGAGATCAACGGACTGCAAGGTTCCCAGAACAGCATGGAACAAATAATCTCAGCCAAAACTCAAGTAAGGCCAGCATTGACTTGACATATGTTGATATTACTCATAATTCTACAAGATCGTTTGGCTGTATACATGTCCCATAACCAAAGCTTACTTGTGTCAAGGAAAATGGTAATGTATCAGGCCTATACCAGAAGCAGCATGCAATCATGATATTTCTGCGACAAATATTGTAAGAGGTTGCCTTTTACATAAGTTATTTCTTAAGCAGTACATAATTATAAACTCAGTACACACAGCGAACAAGGGGGAAACTTGTGTGTCTCTCTACACCCTCAAACGTTTCAGGTTGTTGCTGGAGTGAACTACATCCATACGTATTAAGGTGAGTCCTGTTTTATGACATTTTCTGAAAGATATCAGATACATTTTGAGGGTGGTTTGAGGGTGGTTTGAGGGTGATATACTTTATGTTGTTGTTGTTGTTGGGGGGGGGGGGGGGGGGGGGGGGCCACTGCTGTGGACGTCAACTGTACAGAGATTCAGGAAGTGGCCAACTTCGCTGTCTCGGAGATCAACGGACTTCAAGGAGAACAGAGCTCTCTGGTCAAAGTCGTTAACGCCAGAAAACAAGTAAGGACGTTTCTGTTAATGTGTGTCATTATTCAATAATGCATAGGATAGTATTGAAGAACAGTTAATGGAAATACATTTTTCAAATACTATGTTTGGAACGTTTTTCTGCGTGTAGATCTACAATCATCACATTATACCCATTAATGTATGTGTCAAAGAAATGGATTCAAACGCACGACGTCTTTAAGTTTCTAAAAATTCTGTTTTGTTTGATTGTTGTTAAACACCATACTCAGCAATAGTCAAACTATATGACGGCGGTCTCTAAATCATCGAGTCTGGAACAGACAATCCAGTGATTGATAGCACGAGCATCAATTCACGCATTTGGGACATGATGACATGTATCAACCAATTCAACGAAATAACTTGTTCTAAAATTGTGGTGTGATCTCTGATTGGTATGGATGGAACCTGACCATGCGATCCAGTTAGTAGCCTCGTACGACAAGCATGGTCGCCTCTTACGACAAGCATGGGTTGTTGAAGACCTATTCTAACCTGGATCTTCACAGGTCGTCTTCCATTAGGAATATACACTGTTGGTATCCGCACTTCTGGACACGCAGTACAATATAAGAAGTCATATAAAAAATTAACGTATTTATACACTCTCTTTAGTTTTGTTAACATAGACGTCATAGACCGTGAAATGAAATGATCTACCCCTCAGCATGATTATATGAAATATTAGGCAAATATATGGTCCTCTTAAGCCTTAACATCAAATTATCACTCTTTAAGGCCGTTTACATGAAACCGGGCTATTTGTGTGTGTTCATGTTGGAATACAAGGAACGCCTAATGATTGCTCCAAAGATATAACCTTTGGTAGCCCACACTATCGAATCCTCTAGGTGTTGTATTTGATGTAAGGTCATGTTATTCTGTTGTTGAAGATTAATTTGACTGTCTACAGGTTGTGGCTGGCATCAAGTACTCGTTTGACCTTCACCTTGTGACATCCTCTTGCATGAACAACGGCGACAGCACCGGCAAAGGAATCACCGATTGTCCCGCCAGCAACAGCATGCCCCAGGTAAACAGAGATAAGGGCCATGTTCTTCAGAACAAGGTGTCGGGGAAAATAAGATTTCTCGTGATGGTTTGTTTTGTTTTATTAAGTCTTTGTTATTTAGGTTGGTGAGTCTTTGTTTCTTTGCTGCAGCATATGACGTGCACGGTGTCGGTGTGGTACCAGGCATGGAGTGATCCTAAATATCAGCTGGTATCCGACTCATGTGGACAACTGGCCTAGGTTTGCTATATTGTTTTACCCATAGGGACACAGAGATAGAGGATAGTATTTTCAGTTAATCTCACTGAACATTATTTGCTTAATTCTGATTGGTTTGTTTTTCCCAATTGTTCCTTTGTTTTCATTGTTTGTAAAGATGCCGGTGGTTCATGACGTCAAAAACAAACTACATGTAATATTTAGAATAACCTGCTCGCAACTCAAACTTACCAATTCTTCCTCGTAACTCACAGTTATTCTCTAAACGCGTGCCTTGCTCCAGGTCATTAGTGATAACCTTTCCTAGATAAGCACTCCTTCTGTTACACATATATACAAAAAGAAAAATGTTAAGCACTCACATATTTATGAACCATGACAAATGGCAAAAATCTTGGCATGGGATGACTGACCACAGGAGCTGGACGATACCAATGTCATTGTATAGAACAAACATTTGACAACAAATAAAGAAAATATTTGAGAGTTGTGATTGAAATTTACTGACAAAAACATCATGTACTGTTTTTGACCTGAGACAATACCTAAAAAGGTAGGTAGCTGCAGAATTAAGTAAACGAGCTACGTTTGATGTTTCATGTGAAAATGTTCCTTAAAGTCTCTGCTTGACATGCATCTTCCCGAGGCAAGAGAGTTAACTGACTTTAAAAGTCCAGTTTCCACCCTTGCCGAACTAGGCTGGAATTCCTGGGCTCGATCGAGTTATGTCCTTTCTAAGGCTCTCCTATCGACCAATCAGATTCAAACTCTCGTATCACTTGCATTTGTTTCAAAGAAAACGGTGGCGCCCAGTCAAGACTATCTGATCGATAATCAAGATCTATATTGTGATAAAACGAGTCTTACATCGCGAAGCGCATCAAATCACGTGAGCACCTTGATTAAAAACATGAAAAGATTTAGAAAATATCTGTTGACAACAAGTTAGCGGTGCACATGCTTTGTAAATCCTGCAGTCGACCGAAATCTGCATGACACTCTACGAACCGGATTTCGATTTCGGTGCGCGATTTTGTTGGTCTACGCATAGACTCGTTAGTCCAGCCAAAATCTAACTCCAAAATAGCAGCCTAATTCGGCAAGGGTGGAAACTGGACTTTCATAGTCAGTAAACTCTCTTGCCTCGGAAAGATGCTTGACATGACACGTGAAACAGATCAGTAGCGGATATATAACAGCCACGTGCCCGGATGAAGCATTCCACCCTACGTCTCATGTCTCCAGTCAGACGTTGGATCTGTTGATGGGTCAACAACAACCACTCCTGATGCAATGCTGCTTCCAATTGGCGTAAATCTTGTACAAGAGGATCTCGTGCCGGTATGTGCCGCCCCAGAATATCCCAAACATGTTAAGAAAAACATGGTTGTCAAAATGAGGAACGACTTGCCTCAAAACGTCCCGGATGTACTGATCCCCAGTTAAGTTGCCCCTTATAGTGACCAAATCCAACCTGCAATCATGAGAGATATACCCCCAAACCATTACCGAGCCCCCTCCATATGCAACAGTCGGTTTTATGTTCCTGGGGGTGTAGGCCGCGTTCCGGTGCCTCCAAACTCTGGATGTTCCATCTGTGACGTGGAGCAGAAAGCGACTTTCGTCTGACCAATGGATCCGTCTCCAAGCTCTCAGATTCCAGATTTGTCGCGCAATACACCATGCTAAACGAGTAGCTGTGTAGTGATCTCTGAACAAGGGACGCTTTATGACTCGTCTAGTCCTCAGTCCTGCTGCTTTCACTCGGTTCCTGACGTTTCTGGTGCTGAAACGACGATTGGGCAACCACAGCTGTTTCAGACGAGTACTTGTTAAAAAGGGTTCTCGGCGTATGCGACAAAGAAGGAGGTCTGAGCATGTTTCTCGACTGTCTTGTGGCGTTTGATAATCGCCTTCGAGCCATGGTCACACAATGTCATGGAATAACTGTTTAAAACCGAGCTTAAGAAAGCAATTTTAACGTTTAGATATACTGCTTTTAGAGATACTCGAGGGTAGCATGCTGCACTCGGCATACCATGCATGGCACGTGAGCTTTCGTCATGCATGGTGCATCTTCTCCATAATTCATCTTCAACATAATTCTTCCCGTAGTTATATCTATCATGACTGTTACAAATATTGAAACCAAACAATAATGAAATATATCAGGGTGTGCTTTACTTTTTCTTTGTGTATAAATCTTCTGGTCGGACAAAGAACATCTGTCAGATGAAGGTGTTTTGTGTCAGGAATGCATTCCACATTTATAATTATCAGAACGTTTTAAGCAAATTTTAAAAAGAAACACTTGTTTCCTCTTCACTACCGAAAATGATTTGAAGCTGACATTTTATTTATTGTGTGTTTGAATATCTTTTCAGATGGGTTCAAACCTGTCCACGGACTGTGCACTCTACTTCAAATGATTTGCTGTTTTCTTGTCAATATATAGTGTTGTTATTTTTCATAGTTCATGTTTTTGTTAACAAATAAACATTTTGCACTAAATACTATTTGATTGTACCAGCTGTGTTAACTTTAACTAGTATTTCATGTGTTACGAATATGCATTCAGGATATCATTTGCATGAGAAGCAGTGTTAATTAATTTATATATGTTTACAAACGGAGATACGTCAGATAGTACATGTTATGCAGTTATGCATCTGAAAGATCAACACCAAAGGTTTCATAAACGATTCAAATCTCTATTAATCTCAAATGTCACACTTGTATAACAATAAGAAGAAGGTATATAATGTAGATTTATTAAACAAATCTGTATCCATTTTCCTACAATAATAATCTCAACGAATAGAGACTTAGTGTTTATTTATCATGTAAACAAAAACAGAAGCAAATCATTGACAAAATATGACACAAGCTCATATTATGTTTCAATACTGTAATTTATACAATGACAATAACTATACTGTGTGTATTTGGGGCAGTTGACCTTATACTGAATAAAATCTGCCAGTCTGTATTTCTGCATTGTGACCAATAATCTGATTATAAATGTACACCCGATAGGACGAGATGGTAATGTCAATATGCAAACAGGCAGGGTTACATCGTATCCTTTCCAATCGGTTACACCCATCACAAATACATGCAAAGGAAAGTCAAATGTTTACCTGAAATAAACGCAGAAACATGTGGTACAAGTGAATGGCTTTCTGTCAAACTTTTAGTTGTATTTTATTTATGAACTCGAGGAGGCAGTTTGTAAGCACACTGATCCGGTGACCTTTAATATGATGCAATGCGATTTGATTCGATTTGAGTTCCCATGTGGACAAATAATTCTTCAGCAACAGCCACATCCACAATAGGTTTCCCCAACAGCACGCTTATGGCTGATATTAGAGACTTCGTACCCCATATACCCCCTGTACACACATAGGGATTTCTTCTTACATATGTTTGGGTGACATTGAAGGTGAAATAAAGTGTGAAAATTATATGACATTCAGTGACGACAACAGGTTTTCGCAAAAAGGTAAGCAGTGCTCCTTCCATCCAGTTACGCAAAAGTGCATTTTCTGATTTTGTTCCGACCAAATAAAGGCGATACGTTAAGTTTGAATTACGTCTGCTATGTATAAGTGCAGAGATTCTTCTGCTTATAAGTACCCATCACAAACACATGCAAGGCAAGTCAAAGGTTCACCTGAAATAAAACATAGAAACACTTTTGTCATTGATGCGTCAAATTTGGAAATGCTCTCAACATATCTATGATAAAACGTTTTGAAGGCTTTTGTTAGGTCTTGAATGTTGTGACACTGATCAAACAACTTTTGAGGAAGAGCCGTATGGCGCGCTTTGAATATTTTGTAGAAGACCATGCTCAGTTGTTCCTCAAAGGCTGTGAAATGTGACACCAACGGCTGGGGGAAAATTTGGCCATTTGACCATGGACAACGCTATTCCTAATGCTTAAGTTAAACTTCTAGGCCAAATAGCCTTGATTTGATTTCACAAGTCCGAGCTGAAAGTCACTCGGAATAAACAAGGCGTGAAAACGCACATCTTATGTAATGACTGTATCAAATGCCAAGATCAGTCTGAAGGTCATTCACTCATGAAATGACAATGCAATAGATTGCTTTATTGAAGGTCAAGGTAACTCCATGTTCAGTAGATGTCCAAAACCTTTAACTTGAGTATTTTTGATCGAACTTTGACGAGACTTATAAGGTGAAGGTGACTGGATGGCACAGTCTGAAACCTGTAAATATTATGAAAACGCTATGCCACTGGACGGGTGGATTCTGGTTTGAGATTAGCTTTTTTTAATGTTCAGGAGCTCAGTTAAGTTTCCAACGTAAACATTGGCTCAATTAATTTTTTTCAAATTAAGTTATGTGTCGATTCCCAAATTGAAAATAACCCAGAAATCTGGGTTAGAACTTAGTGAGAAACCAACCAACAAACAACAAGTGGTATACAATCATTCAACAATTATGTCACAAAATAAACTAAGTTTACAAATCAATACAAATTACGACACAGAAATTTCAATGACAGAAGTTAAAAGAGTGGTAGTATAATATTCATTGACAGTATGTAATATGATGGCAGTGGTTAGTATCAAATACAAAAATACATTGGTGATAGCAACAGTCAGTGATAATAACATATATTCACCCAGCGGTGACAGTGGTCAGGTTTTCGAGATGGGCTAGACATGGAATCGGGGATGATGAGTGATCCTCACATGAAAGCTGGTTCCGATGTGATGAAATTCGTGAGAGAGACGTAAACACGCTCTTGTCCCCTTATTAACAGCCTCACTAACTACTGGAAATTTGTACACAGTGCCCTCACCTGTCAAGCGGCACTAGAATGGTCCACGGCCTAACGGAAGTTTACACGCCACACTAGCGTCTAAATATAGTACCTTCCTGACCACTGATCACTGTCCAAACACAATGGAATGAGCGTCTCCTGAATCTCAACAATACAATACACTTCCATATTACAATAAATAAAGTGACAAAACCATATCCACTATCTCTGCATTAAGCAGAGTCGATTGTACGATTCCGACTATATCATGTTTAGGAATCACTATCAAATGGTAATCATACCAGGTGTACGCAAAAAGGTGAGCTATCCTGTCCAACTGGTGGCACAAGTCAAAATAGAGAATTGCATCAGACATCATTTTTGTCACTGATGCGTCAAATTTGGAAATGTCCTCCACATGTCTACCATCAAACTTTCTGAAAGTTTTTTTGAGGCCGTGAATGTTGTAACCTTGATCAAACAATTTCTCAGCAAGAGTCGTATGACGCTCTTTGAGATCTTGTTAGAAAGAGCATGCTCGATTGTACTTTAAATGCAGACATCAAAGGCTGGAGCTGCTGTAACACTGCTCGACATGAATGGAAAGATCACTATTGGAAGGTTGAAGTCATCCCTCTTGCCATACAGTTTCACAGTCTCACTGGTCTCCTTTATTTATAGTTCAGGTGGGTAAATCAGTGGACGGTTATTGACTATTTGATTGTTATAGAATGATATGACATCATCGTTATACCTGCAGCTTAAGTAATATGGCGGCGGTCTGTAAATAATCGAGTCTGGATCAGGCAGTCCAGTGATTGATATCATGAGCATCGATCCACGTAATTGGAATACGATGACATGCGTCATCCAAGTCTCCGAGCCTGAACCACCTGATCCCATTAGTCGCCTATTATGACAAGCATGGGTTGCTGAAGAACAACTCTAACCTGGATCTCCACGGGTCAGCTGAAAAATGGACTTGCCTTTGCATGTGTTTGTGATGGTGCATAGGGTGGAGTAGGATAAACTCACCTTTTTGCAAACACGTGGTATCGTAACTATTTGATACACACATAGAGATTTCTTCTGACGAAGGTCAAATGAGAGTCAAATAAAAGTGACAAAACCCTTTCATGATCATAATATATATAGACTTTCAATGCAAGAGAATAACCTTTGGGAGACAGTTTTGAAGTAACATTTTTTATGTCAGTGACCCAGTTCCATCACATGCTACAGATCATGTGATGAAACTCGGGGACTTCAGTCCACCAGCAGAAACATCGTCCCAGTTCAAGTGCATATAAAACGTCAATACGAAAGAATAACCAGTCTTGAAACAGATTCTATTCGGCGTAATAAACCACTGAAAATCAGTGATGACACCAGGTGGTCGCAAAAATAGAAAGCATGTCCTGCCCTACCGGTAGCAGCCGCCATCCACACAATTTGCAGAAAACTATATGTATTTATTGCCTGACGCCGCACTGCAGTACCCCTACACATAAGCTTATGGCAAAGTCGGAATCGTACCATAATTTATGTTTTCAAGCATTTACTAAGGCAAAATCGATAATAATCCCAGGCCTGAAGCACATGAATATACATGGAATGGCGCCATAGACATACGCCGACGCTGCCTACAGCTCTCCACTGATTCTCGAATCACTTGTCTCTTCAAACAAGGACAACCATCTAAATAACGTGTTTCATGTGGAAGATCAGGGGGCCAGCAAAATGACTCCTCTCAATTAGGAACTTTACCTAAAATCTTCCCAAACCCCCAATAACAAAACAATCAACACTGAAATTACATACTCCAACATATTTTTGTTTTGAACATGTTTTTATTTGTAGTGTGTGAATTCTTAGAATATATTATCTTCAAGTTAACCAGGACAGTTTTGATGTTATGCCTCCTGCATCTCATCATGCAAATACACAGAACAAGAGGAAAAGGTCCGAACTCAGAGTACAGTTTCCGCGCTATCAGCACTAAATGACCGATACACTTAAAACTGTAATCAGAATATGTTTTATTTATGTATTGGAGTTGCGAAATAACGACCACATCACAAGTCCATACAAAAACACGGTTAATCTACGTCAGAGATAAGACCAGTACCGGCAGGTAACTGATCCCCAGGAAACATATCTACAGATACTAAGACTTTCACGATTGTCCTACCATATGCCCTTAAAACTAAAAACGAAACCTTCAATTGATTACATGAATATCTACCTTTACTTACCTATCATTCAAATATCAACGTAAAATGATTCAATGAAATTCATGTAAGTGATTCGTGTTGTTTTAAGATTTAGGCTCAGTTGGCATTTCATCAGGCATGTAGAAAGTAATACTACATATTAAGCAACAGAAAAAGTTATCGCTGACCTCGGATGCCGTGAGTCACCTGACACAGTAGACGACAATCACCACGCACACACAACCAGCCTTGGGACACAACAGCTGAACGTGGGACGGTTTTCACATATATATAGGAGTCAATATCCGTAGGGTACATAGTTCCACTTTACTTACACAAAGAATGAACATACTAGCACTGGTCCTTGTGGTGTTACCACTAGCCACGTCTCAACTCATAGGCGGCCCCGTGGCTGTCGACGTGAACAGGGACGACATTCAGCAGATGGCAAGCTTCGCCCTAACCCAGCTGAACACGCTCCTCGGGTCACAGAACACTCTGGTGTCTGTCGTGGATGCTAAAACTCAAGTAGGTGTCTATATGTCTGTTTTTACCTCTGCATTAAATAGGGACGGCGGGGTAGCCTAGTGGTTAAGGCGAAGGTTCGGGTTCGAGTCCTGAAATGAGTACAATGTCGGAAGCTCATTTCTAGTGTCCTCCGCCGTGATATTGTTAGAATATTGCTAAGAGTGGTGTAGATATAAGCGACAATCTATTTTCCATATTAATAAGACATGCCTGCCAAAAAGCAGAGATGATTGTGTGATTCCGACTGTATCATAAGTATCCGTTAATGAATCACTATCAAATAGTGATGATACCAGGTGTTCGCGAAAAGGGGAGCGTGACATGCCCCACCCGTGGCAACCGTCACAAACACATGCAAAGGCAAGTAAATTGTTAACCTTTAAAAACACGGGAACATACGGTACAAGTCAAAATAGGGAATTGTATCAAACATCATTCTTGTCACTGATGCGTCAAATTTGGAAATGTCCTCCACATGTCTACCATAAAATATTTTGAAAGCTTAACTGAGACCCTGAATGTTGCAAACTTCATCAAACAGCTTCTAAGCAAGAGTTGCATGGCGCTCTTTGTAATTTTGAGAGCATTCTCGATTGAACCTCAAAACATGTGATTGTAGACACCACGGGCTTGAGCTGCAGGAATATTGCTCGATATGAAGGGAAAGTCATACAGTCTTTCGGAAAATGTTTTGTCACTCTGAATCTTTATGCATAGATCGAAATATGAAACAGACGAGGCGGTCTCACTGGTCTCCTTTATTTGTAGCTCAGGTGGGTAAAACAGTGGGAGGTAATTGGCTAAATGATTGTTATTGAACAACATCAGATCATCGATATACCTGAAGCTAAAGTTAAACCTCTTTGATAAATTACCTTTTTTTTACTTTACCAATCCGACGAGAAACTCCGATTCATATGCATACAGAACCAGATCATCTAGTAGGGGAGCAGAAATGGTGCTCAAATGTTCTACCTCCAAAGTGTACATTGATGTTATCAAGGTGGTAGTCCAGCATTTGTTTTTGCGAAAAAATAGATTTTATGCTTATAAAAAATGGACAATAACTATTTTTGGATTGAATTTAGGTAACGTGAATAAAAAAGATATATAAGGATGTCATCATATATAAATAAATTAAATTGTATATTTGACTCAACTAAACGTAATCTTATTCTGAGAACTAACGCATTTCATGTAAATCCAGGGGTTGGTCTTTTTATTATTGTCATACTTATTACAGCCTTATTTTTATTAGTTGGGAACCTGGTGAGGACTCTGGGGGAGATTAGGTTTCCTGCATCCCAAGCTTGGTTTGAGAGCCAACAGGAGGGGTTGGTCAAGCTCTGACCGCGTGCCATCAGGCCCCGATAGCGGATCTTTGCTCATGCTATCGCTTACTGGTTTGCCTCGTTCAAACACAGCTTACTATAATGCGTGTGATTTATAGTTCTGTACTATGTTTTCCAATGTTGATAATTTGAACTCAATATTATGATTGGCCTATACTTCGCCATATCCGTGTTTGGAACACGAGAGTTGTGTTTCAGCTGCTGAGGTTTTTCTTCTCCTTCACAGGTTGTCTCTGGCGTCAACTACTTACTGACCCTCGAGATACAGAACGGACAGCAGGTGAGTTCTCTTCAGATTTTAACTCACTGATATGCCAGCACTCACTAAGCTTACATGTCCTCATTATTAGATGAATCAGCTCTTAAGATTTCAACGCTCAGGAGCTATCCGTTATATACCCGTATGTTAAGACCCGTGAATTGTGGACATCCCGCTCATGAATAGTTGATAGTTATCATTGGTCTCTCATTCTCATTCACTGCGTCTGCTGCCCATCAACATCTGGAGACATCATCCCAACTGTTGTTGCTTCTGTCCTTGTTGGTCCAGACGATTCCATGGGACGCAGATGGGTGTTTTAGGGTCCCGCGAAGTGTTGCAGACGAGTAGGATCAAACGCTGATGACGCCGCTTTTAACAATATCCCATCCATATGGAGGGGCACCCAGAATGCACTTAACACAATGTTACCATGTGTGGATTCGAACCAGGGACTCCATTTCAGATGGTGTTGCCATGATTAAAGCGGCTCACTTGTAATGGGGACCGATTCTGTACTTGAATCACCACGATTGTGTTTGATTTAATTTTCTTTTTTTCAAATCCTTATGGCATAATTGCGGTGATGTGTTCTAGACCCAGATCTGCACTGTCACCATCTGGTCACGTGCATGGCTGAACGACAAGCGTGTTACCCATCATGCATGTACTACACGCAGCAAGCGGGCCGTGCTTGTTGGTGCTCCAACCTCCGTCGATGTCAACCGTGTAGATATCCAGAGGATCGCGACCTTTGCTGTGACTACACTGAACGGCCTACAGGGGGCCCAAAACAGTCTGGGACAAGTCATCTCTGCCAAGACCCAGGTATGTAAGAAGGCGGATATAATTTTTCATTTGACAAATTCTTCTTCCATAACTCAACTAATATTGGTGTCTCCTGGTATAGGTCTAGGGCTAAGGTCGCCGTATAATTTGTCATGCGACAAATTCTTCTTCGATAACTCACCTAATATTGGTGTCTAATATTGGTGTCTCATGTTATAGGTCGCCGTTTACAAAGTAGATAGTATGGTATAACATAATTTATAAATATGTGTTTTCCAACTGCAGTATCGATTATAACATCTTTTCAAATTTTAATGTTTGTTTTCGTTTATTGATTTCACTGTTTCAGATATTGTTTACATTTCATTATTAAGAGAAGATCTGAGTTTTCTCTGGCGTCAACACAACAATCTTATCTTATTTCAGGTGGTTGCTGGCACCAACTACATTCTGAAGATCCGCCTGATTGATGGAACCCAGGTATGTCTCATATGGAATAATGTGTTTTTAGCACAGATTTCTTATGACGAATAGTATCTATTAGACAATGGAGAGGGTTTCACAAACCCGTCAAGCTACTCTAGCTCAACCGTGTTTGCCGAGGACTTATATATTTGGAGTTTACTCGGCAATGTGATATGAATAGCGAGAACTGAAGCTGAGCTAATTCCACCCAATACATTTAACTACTCGCCCTAGTCGTGTAATGGATCACTGTGTCCAGTCAATACATCTGACCATTCGTCACGGTCATGTAATCGATGACTTTGTTACAGACCCAGATCTGTGACTTGACCATCTGGGACCAGCCCTGGACCCACATGACCAAGCTGACCCACCATAGCTGCACTACTGCCATCAAACGGGACGGGATGCCCGGGGGTCTGACCAACGTGGACGTCAACAGCCTTGAAGTACTGAACATAGCCAACTTTGCTCTCGGCAAGATCAACGGACTGCAGGGTGCCCAGAACAGCATGGAACAAATTATCTCAGCCAAAACTCAAGTAAGGCCAGCATTGACTTGACACATGTACATATTATTCATAATTCTACAAGATCGTATGGCTGTATACATGTCCCATAACCAAAGCTTATTTGTATCAAGGAAAATGGTATTGTGTCAGGCCTATACAAGAAGCAGCATGCAATCATGATATTTCTGTGACAAATATTGTGAGAGGTTGCCTGAGCTTTACATAAGCTATTTCTGAAGCAGTACATAATTATACAGGTAGTACACACAGTGAACAATGCATGTCCTTTATAATTCTTCAAACGTTTCTTCAAACGTCTCAGGTTGTTGCTGGAGTGAGCTACGTCCTGGCCATACGTATTAAGGAAGGGGACAAGGTGAGTTCTGTTATGTTATTTGTTTTGATAGATGTCAGATACATTTTAAATCTAAATGTTACCTGACTAATATGCCCCCTTCTAGATCTAGATCTAGATCTGTAGCGTGAAGATCTGGACAGTAGTAAGAAACATTCTCAGCGGTACACCTGTAACGCTACACCTGTACAACTATGCCTCTATTCTACACCTGTTACCTGATCATTATGTCTCCTGTCTGCCCTCAGACCCAAATCTGTAGCGTGAAGGTCTGGTCTCAGCCCTGGCTCAACAAAGTGGAGATGACACAGCACAGCTGTACCCAGGTGACAAAGCGTGCAGTGGGTCTTCTCGGGGGCGTGACTGCTGTGGACGTCAACAGTGCAGAGATTCAGGAAGTGGCCAACTTCGCTGTCACGGAGATCAACGGACTTCAAGGAGAACAGAACTCTCTAGTCAAAGTTGTTAACGCCAGAAAACAAGTACGGACGTTTCTGTTAATGTGTGTCATTATTCAATAATGCATAGGAAAGTGTTGAAGAACAGATAATGGAAATACATTGTTCAAATACGTTCTTTGGAACGCTTTTTTGCGTGTAGACCTACAATCATCACATTATACCCATTCATGTATGTGTCAAAGAAATGGTTTCAGACGCACGACGTCTAAAAAATGTCTTTCTTTCAGATCGTCTCCGGTATTAACTACATTCTTACCCTGAGTCTTCAGAATGGAGATAAGGTGAGCTAAGATTTGTTTTCAGGAGTTGTAACTAGTTGGGCACTATGAGATTGAGGATGTAAAATGAGTATGCCATTTTTCATAAGAAGAACACCGCTTTATACACGGGTTTTGTTATTGCTCTTAAGTTCTCTCTCAAACTGAAGCTGTGATATTTGTAAACTGACAGTAAAGCACACTCACTCACTCTGTTAATGGTTGTGCTGTATACCCCCAGACCCAGATGTGTGAAGTGAGGGTATGGTACCAATCCTGGACTAACACAAAGAAGGTGACAGAGCACAAATGCTCCGCTGTCAGCAAGAGAGGTCTTTTTCTGGGAGGTGTGGAGCCCGCCAATCTCACGGCTCCAGTGCAACAAGCTGTGTCGTTTGTTGAAGACGCTTTGAACGGAAAGATGAACAACATGTTCCGGATGGTGACTGAGAAAGTGGACCACGTCACACAACAGGTATACCCCACAACACTGAACGAGATCATCGTCAGTCAGTTCTTTCATCAAAAGGAATACGAGGAATCCCTAAGAATTAAACCAATGATGCAACGTTTGAGACCCTATTATTACTACCGAAGCTGTGACTTCCATTATGTTTTGTTTATTTGTTGTTAAACACCATACTCAGCAATAGTCAAACTATATGACGGCGGTCTCTAAATCATCGAGTCTGGAACTGACAATGCAGTGAATGGTATCATGAGCATCAATTCACGCATTTGTGACATGATGACATGCATCAACCAATTCAACGAAATAACTTGTTCTCAAATTGTGGTGTGATCTCTGATTGGTATTGATGGAACCTGACCATGCGATCCAGTTAGTCGCCTCTTGCGACAAGCATGGGTTGTTGAAGACCTATTCTAACCTGGATCTTCACAGGTCGTCTTCCATTAGGAATATACACTGTTGGTATCTGCACATCTGGACACGCAGCATAATATAAGAAGTCATAACAATTAACGTATTTATACACTCTCTTTAGTTTTGTTAACACAGACGTCATTATTGATAATTAAAACATCAGATGGGAGTGGTGGCACAGTGTATTTGTTTGCTGTCTAACGTGGTTGGTGGCTGGTAAAGTTTAAGTGCGACGTGGGTCATACAAATCTATCTTTTCCCAACATTTTTATATCACCAACCGTGAAATGAAATGATCTACCCCTCAGCTTGATTATATGAACTATTAGGCAAATAAATTGTCCCCATAAGCCTTAACATCAAATTATCACTCTTTAAGGCCGTTTACTTGAAACCGGGCTATTCGTGTGTGTTCATGTTGGAATACAAGGAACGCCTAATGATTGCTCCAAAGATATAACCTTTGGTAGCCTACACTATCGAAACCTCTAGGTGTTGTATTTGACGTAAGGTCATGTTATTCTGTTGTTGAAGATCAATTTGACTGTCTACAGGTTGTGGCTGGCATCAAGTACTCGTTTGACCTTCACCTTGTGACATCCTCTTGCATGAACAACGACGACAGCACCGGCAAAGGAATCAGCGACTGTCCCGCCAGCAACAGCATGCCCCAGGTAAACAGAGATAAGGGCCATGTTCTTCAGAAACAAGGTGTCGGGGAAAATAAGATTTCTCATTATGGCTTGTTTTGTTTTACTAAGTCTTTGTTATTTAGGTTGGTGAGTCTTTGTTTCTTTGCTGCAGCGTATGACGTGCACGGTGTCGGTGTGGTACCAGGCATGGAGTGATCCTAAATATCAGCTGGTATCCGACTCATGTGGACAACTGTCCTAGGTATGCTATATTGTTTTACCCATAGGGACACAGAGATAGAGAATATTATTTTCAGTTAATCTCACTGAGCATTATTTACTTAATTCTGATTGGTTTGTTTTCCAATTGTTCCTTTGTTTTCATTGTTTGCAAAGATGCCGGTGGTTCATGACGTCATAAACGACGTCAGGCCAACTGAGCTGATGTCTCCACAGGAAGCCCTCATGCAGCTGCATTTTCTCAGAAACAAAGAAACTACATGTAATATTTAGAATGACCTGCTCGCAACTCAAACTTACCAATAATTCCTCATAACTCTCGGTTATTCTCTAAAAGTGTGCCTTGCTCCAGGTCATTAGTGATAATCTTTCCTAGATAAGCTCTCTTTCTGATACGGATATAGTTCTTCTGACATTATATTTATTGTGTGACTGAATATCTTTTCAGATGGGTTCAAACCTATCCACGGACTGTGCTCTCTTCTTCAAGTGATTTGCTGTTTTCTTGTCAATATATAGTGTTGTTATTTTTTATAGTTCATGTTTTTGTTTACAAATAAACATTTTGCACTAAATACTATTTGATTGTACTAGCTGTGTTAACTTTAAGTGGTATTTCATATGTTAAGAATATGCATCCTGGACATCATTTGCATGAGAAGCAGTGTTAATTAATTTATATATGTTTACAAACGGAAATACGTCAGATAGCACATGTTATACAGTTATGCATCTGAAAGATCATCACCAAAGGTTTCATAAACGATTCAAATCTCCATTAATATGATATCCATGTATTCTTCACATGTCATATTTATAGAAAATTAAGAAGAAGGTATATTATGTACATTGTTAAAACAAATCTGTATTCATTTTCCTACAATAATAATCTCAACGAATAGAGACTTAGTGTTTATTTATCATGTAAACAAAAACAGAAGCAAATCATTGGCAACATATGACACAAGCTCATATTATGTTTCAATACTGTAATTTATACAATGACAATAACTATACTGTGTGTATTTTAGGCAGTTGACCTTATACTGAATAAAATCTGCCAGTCCGTATGTCTGTATTGTGACAAATAATCTGATTATAAATCTACACTCGATAGGACGAGATGGTAATGTCAATATGCAAACAGGCAGGATTACTTCGTATTCTTTCCCACCGGTGACACCCGTCTCAAATACGTGCAAAGGAAAGTCAAATGTTTACCTGAAATAAACACAGAAACATGTGGTACAAGTGAATGGCTTTTTGTCAAACTTTTAGTTGTATTCTATTTATGAACTCGAGGAGGCAGTTTGTAAGCAAGCTGATCCGGTGACCTGTAATATAATGCAATGCGATTTGATTCGATTTGAGTTACCATGTGGACAAATAATTCTTAAGCAAGAGCCACAGCCACAGCCAAAACCACAATAGGTTTTCCCAACAGCACACTTGTGGCTGATGTTAGAGACTTCGTACCCGATATATCTCCTATACACACATAGGGATTTCTTCTGACATATGATCGGGTGACATTGAAGGTGAAATAAAGTGTGAAAATTATATGACAATCAGTGATGACAACAGGTTTCCGCAAAAAGGTAAGCAGTGCTCCTGACATCCAGTTACGCGATAGTGCATTTTCTGATTTTGTTCCAACAAATAAAGGCGACACGTTAAGTTTGAATTACGTCTGCTATGTATAAGTGCAGAGATTCTTCTGCTTATATGTAATGACTATCAAATGCCAAGGTCAGTCTGAAGGTCATTCACTCATGAAATGACAATGCAATAGCTTGCTTTATTGAAGGTCAAGGTACCTGCATGTTGAGTAAATGTCAAAAACCTTTAACTTGAGTGTGTTTTTTTTTATCGAAATTTGATGAGACTTAGTATAAGGTGAAAGTGACTAGATGTCACAGTCTGGAACATGGATTATGAAACATTATGCCACTGGACGGGCGGATTCTGGTTTGAGATCAGCATCTTTTTAAATGTTTAGGAGCTCAATTTTCCAACGTAAACAGGGGCTCAATTATGTTGCTTTCGAAATACGAATCGAATGTCGATTTGATAAATTGAAATTCACCCAGACATCTGTACGTAAAGGAACTTAATGAGAAACCAACAAACAGCCAATATGTGGAATACAATCAACAAAACTATTTCAAAATTAACTAAGTTTACAAATCAATACAAATTACTGCACAACAATTACAATGGCAGTATACAATAGAGTGATGGTACAATATTCAATGGCAATATGTAATATGATGGCAGTGGTAAGTATCAAATACAGAAATACAGTGGTGATAGCAAAGGTCAGTGATAATAAGATATATTCACCCAGTATGACAGTGGTCAGGCTTCCGAGATGGGCAAGGCTCGTGAGTGAGCGAGATGAGTGATCCTCACATGAAAGCTGGTTCCGTGTCATAAAATTCGTGAGAGAGACGTAAACATGCTGTCCCCTTATATACAGTCTCACTAACTACTGAAAATTCTACACAATGCCCTTACCAGTCAAGCGGCACTAGAATATTTGAGAATTTTCTGCATGATTCCACGCCCTACCGGACGTTTACACGCCACACTGGCATCTAAAGATAGTAACTTCCAGACGACTGATCACTGTCCAAACACAATGTCATGAACGTCGACCGAATCTCAACAGAATGTAACACAGTTATAATCATTGTTCAACAATAAAATACAATACCATATTACAATAAAGCCGAGTCGATTGTATGATTCCAACTTTATCATGAGCATGTGTTTATGAATCACACGGGAACATATGGTATAGGTCAAAATAGACAATTGCATCGGACATCAATTTTGTCACTGATGCGTCAAATTTGGAAATGTCATCCACATGTCTACAATAAAACCTTTTGAAAGCTTTACTTTACTGAGGCCTCGAATGTTGTAACCTTGATGCAACAGCTTCAGAGCAAGAGTCGTATGAGGCTCTTCGAAATCTTTGTTGAAAGAGCATGCCCGATTGAATCTTTATGCAAATATCTGAATATGAAACAGATGAGGTGGTTGTCTCTTTTGTTTCTAGTTCAAAGTGAGTAAATTAGTGGAAGGACATTGGCTGTTTGACTATTTATTAAAGGGTATCAGATCATCGATATACCTGAAGCTTAAGTTAAGCTTAAGCTAAATTCTGAGCAGAAATTACGATTCATATGCATAAAGAAAGATATCCACAAGAAGAGGAGCACAACTGGTGATCATGGAGAAGCATATTTCTTGCCTTGATGTCTTATCCCTAAATTCCACATAAATGTTATTTATCAATGAGGAAGTCCAGCATTTCATCTATTGTTTTCTCTGTAAACTTCACGACAACTTGTCCTGAACCTTGTCTCCCAGAGTCCAACTCAAGTCTAGATGATTTAGCAAGTCTAGATTGCCTCAGCTCTAAGGTCTGTACAAATTCCGAGGGCTCACAAATGAGATTCTGGCTTTTTTTTTATCTTGTTCTGTCCACCAGTGTTTACAGCTGATGTGAGTGACCCCCACTAACACCTCTGGAACTCTATCTCCCCTATCTAAACTTAATGAATACAAGCAATACGATGGGTTTAGGCTTTATGAAGAGGAAGCATCCCTTCATTAAACATGAATTGATATATATACTGAACAACAAAAGTTCCTGTGACAATGCAAAGTGCAAAGTTATGTTTTTTACCAAATCTGAAACAATTTCGGTTTGCAACAGATAAAAGACTCCTGTAAGTGTTCAAATGGTTTAATTTGCCATACTGACTTCAGAAAATTTACGAATCAATAGCATGTGTGTCCACATCTGGTTGCGATGCAAGCAATACCTCTTCGTCTCATAGATTGGACCAGGCATCGCACAAAGTTCTGTGGGATATCTGTCCATATCTGCTGGAGCATTTTTGACTTAAGTTCCTGGAGTGTCTGTGGAACACGTGGTTGACGTCGAAGGCGCCGATCCATCTCATCCCACATGTGCTCGATTGGTGAGAGATCAGGGGAGACAGCCGACCAGGGGATGACTTTCGCGTTGTTTTGGTGAAGAGAATCCTGAACAAGTCGAGCAATATGAGGCCGGGCGACGCAAAAACGGTAGAACAACAGGGCCGATGATCTCGTCGCGTCGCGGTAGCGCTGTTAATTGAGATTTCCCTCTACCACCATCAAACGGGTCCTCTGTCTTGCTGTAATCCCACCCCACCCCATACCAATCACGCATTTTCTGAAGTCCGCCCCCGAACCGATCTTCTTTCATGACACAATGATTGACGTAACGTTCACCTCGACGTCGGTACACTCGAATCCGTCCATCGCTGTGGCTGAGGTGAAAACGAGACTCGTCAGTGAATAGAACTTGTCCCCACCTCATGGCCGTCCAGCGTAGACGCTGTCTGCACCACTGTAGACGTGCTTGGCGGTGGTTTCCTGTCAAAATGGGATGTCTGGCGGGTCTTCTGGCGACAATCCCTGCACATCTGAGGCGACGACGTACGGTTTGTGAAGATATTTGTCGAATGCCAGGGATGCTTCTTGCAGTCACTGTTGCTGGCTGGAATCGATTTCGTGGGTGTTTTGTTCTAATCCAGTTGTCGTGTCAATTATTGGTTACGCGTGGCCTGCCACTCCGAGGATGGTCTCTGACTGCATTCGTCTGTTGCCAACGTTGCCATAAACACAAAATGGTGTTTCTGTGGAAGTTAAATTGTCTTGTAACATCACGTTGACTCGATCCTGCTACAAGCATACCAATGGCTCGCAGACGCTCATTTTCGGACAGGCGTGGCATTTCGTAATGTTGAATAATTGCGTAATTTTGTTGTTTTTCTGAGTGGTTGTTGTCAGCACGACGCTAAACAATGCATATGGAATCCCGTTAACGCACATGTATCTATACCCATTCTTGGGTAGTGAAATGCATGGGGCTTGCATAAAAGTCAACTTTTGCATGGAATGCATGCTTTTCTGAAGCAGTTGCGTTTTTTGTGACTTGATTCCATACATGTACTACAATATTGAAAAGTAAACTTTACTTGTTTGAAAAATACACTAAAATATTTGTGTCACGGGAACTTTTGTTGTTGAGTATATGTTGTGTCGCAGCATGCTTCCTATCTGCATATGCTATCGTTTTCTCTGCATATTTCAACTTCTTGGTCATCAAAAGATCAGGCTCAACGAAATGTAGCACAGGCAATTCTTTCTTGAAATACCATGTTGAGAAATATTACAGCTGGAGTCTCACCACTTGCACGATAAGTAGTAGCATGATACATCTGAAGTATTATGGGAAGAAATCTCTTCCAGTGTCTTCCACCACTACCAGATGTACGAAATGATTTCTTCAGAAGTCTATGAAAACGATCAATCTTCTTTTGGGAAAATGAGGTGATGAACGAATATGTATGACCCCAGTCTTTCGGATATACTTTGTAAACTGTTCACTGACAAACTGCCTACCATTGTCAGTTACAATACCATCAGGGAAACAGTGCTCCGACAATAACCTCACCAGTCCTTCTATCACAGTGGAGGTAATGTCTAGGATCAACACCGCACATGGATAAGATGAAACATAGTCCATCGTGAACAAGAAATTTGTTCCTACAGGACCAACCATATCAATGGCAACCTTTGACCACGTTCTTGGTGATGGTTCAGTAGGCAGTAAAGGAACATCCTCTTATAACGGTTGATTCAATATACATGATGTACATATGTTCTACGTCAGCATACATATTAGGTGTCAAGTCACTCACTTGGAACCACAATTCACTCTCTCCTCAGAACCTTTAATTCGAAAGTGGACTGTAAGAGTTAGCGTGCAGTGGTACGGATTTTTTATATTTTTTTTGCAGCCTTACCTTTAAGTATATATAACTGCAATAAGCTTACGTACCTTTATTCAAAATGTGATTCGTGGTGTTTTTTTAGACTTGAGCTCTGATGATATTTAAACAGGCATGTAGAAAGTGTAACTATATATTATGCAACAGGAAACATTATCGCTGACCTCGGACGCCGCGAGTCATGTGACAAAACAGAGATCAACAAGCCCACACAGGCAACCTTGGGACACAACAGCTGAACGTAGGCCGGTTTTCACATATATAAAGAGCAGTCATTTCAGTAGGGATTATAGTTCCACTTTACTTACACAAAGAAATGAACATACTAGCTCTGGTCCTGGTGGTGTTACCACTAGCCACGTCGCAACTCTTAAGCAGCCCCAAGAATGCTGACGTGACCAGAGGCGACATTCAGCAGATGTCAAGCTTCGCCGTTACCCAGCTGAACGCAAGCCTCGTGTCTGTTCTGAATGCTAAAACTCAGGTAGGTGTCTATATGCCTGTCCCTACTTCCGTAGTAAATAGTGAGTGTACCTCACCTGATCCGCCAAAGGCATTGTCCGTCTAAATTTCACACCTTGAACGTGTATATTTGGGTTTGTTTCAAAACAGATCGTAAACAAAGATTCCGGGGACAGGTAAGTCCCCAGTATGTTAAGATTGGCGCAAAGCCAAATTAAGTGGATCAGTTGTCCAGGTTGCCTGGGTTGTTGTCATGGTAACACTGGTTTGCCTGGTCCAAAATCAAGTACTTACAACAACTCGCATATTCCTGGATAAACAGCTGCGTTAAACAACACTTGCAATTTATCATTTGCTATCGATAATGCACGTGATTCATACCATTTATTTCATCATTGGACTCAATTACTGTCCTCCCTCACAGGTTGTCCCTGGCGCCGGTGCCTTCGGCATTGCTGGCTTCAACTACTTCCTGACCCTCAAGGTGCAGAACGGACAGACGGTGAGTTCTCTTCAGAGTTTTACACCTTCACGGAAATATTCAGGCCATATGTCACAGGATATCAGATATACGGTATAGACCTGTGTAACATTGCGTACGAGCCATTCCTTGACATATATATAGCTGCTAACATGCTAATGTGCCTCTGTCACTCTCACTCACTACGTCTGCTGTCGGATGCGCAGGGCACGTTGACCCAGTCCATCAACATCTGGCGACAACATTACTACAGATGTTGCTTCTGTCCTTGTTGGTCTCGACGGGGATGCGGGCGTTTAGGGGCAGCAGTATTTGATGAGTGACTGAGTAGCGTCATACTCGCTTTTAACGGTGTCCTCCCATTAGTTAGACAGCCAGTTGTTAGACACCTCAAAATAACAACTTTTCTGGTTGCGTGCACAACAAAGTGCAATGCTGTTACCTTGATTTATAATGGAATGACCCATAGCTAAACATCAAAATATAACAAAACAAAAAGACGTGTTAAGTCAGATGTACTTATTTTATAAACGTTCATCTCAGATTTGGCTGTTACATCAGATGTATATACACATATATTAAATTGAGTCATGATATGTACACAACGTCATACTCGGTTCATCCTGTTGTCAGACTAAGGTCTTTAGGCAAGTTTCAGGAGGTCGCCCACAGCATCTAAAAACTGAACTGGAGTCTTCTGACCAAGGCATAGAACGATCAAACAATGAACCTTGAGACATTCCTAATTAATCCCTCACTGAGTAGGACTGTACCATTGTTGTGGGTACTGCCCTAATTAATCCCCTACTTCAGTGTCTGACAACTGGCTGTCTAACTAATGGGAGATAACCCTTTTAACACATTGTAACCATGTGTGGGTTCGAGCCAGGGTCTTTAGAGTACCCAACCTCTCCCGTGACATGTTACAGGACTTTGCTCATGGCAGCTCATCAAATCAAGAATGAACATGAAACTGCAGTGCGGTAGTAAGGTGGATATCAAAAGAAGCAGGATAACAAGTGTGCCTGAAATTACACACCATATCCTGAGAACAGCCTTTTGATATTCATATTTCAACGCCTTTATAACATGATTGCAGTGATGTGTTTCAGACTCAGATCTGCGATGTCACCCTTTATTCTGATTCAATTCTACACGGCAAGCGATTAACCACGCAAGGATGTACTACAAGCAGCAAGAGGGCCGGGCTTGTTGGTGCTCCAACCCCCGTCAATGTCACCGATCCAGAAATCCAGAGGCTGGCGATCTATGCTGTGTTTACACTGAACGGCCTACAGGGGACTCACAACAGTCTGGACCAAGTCATCTCTGCCAACACCCAGGTATGTAAGTAGGAGGATAAAAATATCATATCTTGCATATATTATATAATGGGTAGGTTTCTCGGTAGGCTAAAGTCGGATAAAGGGTCATTTTCGGATAAAGATGCAAATGTGAGATGTCAGGTGGGTACTACTTTCAGTGTTTACAAACAAATATGGCATCACCCTTGTCAATCGGCGATCGATTCAGAACTAATGGTCGGGTACCTGGACAAATTACAATAATAATTGTTATCATTACATAAATAATAGTCTGTGACACGGAAAATATCAATACAGTCGAGGTATCTGTTACATTTCTGTACTTGTAGACCTCGAATTAAACACAATTGCATTACGATGAAATATACTGAAGCACAAAAGAAACGTCACCATGGATAGATATATGAGAAACCTTATTTGTCCAAACACTGTAAACATACTTTGAGACATACTAAAAAGATGAAACTTGGCAAAACTGATCATCAAGGTTGATATTAAAGTGTCAAATATTCTTAAAGTGAAACACAACATTAGTCTCTGAGAAAATGGCATCACAAGTCAGTTCTCGTGTGTCCGCCATGTGCATTGATGACGGCCGTTCAACGTCGATACATGGAATGGATGAAGCGGTTAATGAAGGTCATAGGCACATGAGCCCACACTCTGAGGAACGCCTGATGCAGTTCAGCTGCAGTTGTCGGCCTTGGTCGGACGTCATTCAGCCGTCTTTGAATCTCGTCCTACAGGTGCTCAGTGGGATTTAAATCGGGACTGAGGGCAGGTCACTGCATGGTTCTGATGCCGTTCTGCTGGAGGAAGTCTCTTGTTGCTCTCGCAGTTTGGTCACGGGCGTTATCATGCTGAAATTCGTGGTTGGGGCGACGTGCCAAATGAGGTATAGCGTGTGGTCTCAAGACTTGATCAATGTACCGAGCTGCTGTGACACCATTGCCTCTCCCTGGACCGATGTTCTGGAAGACCACAGGGCCGACCCTCTGTGCTAGACCAATTCCACCCCACACCATGATGCTCGGACCACCCCACGAGTCTCTCTCAACAACACAAGCATCTGAATAACGTTCCCCACGGTGTCGACAGACTCTCTCTCTGCCATTGCTGTTGAGACACTGTAACGGCTCTCGTCTGAGAAGAGGACTCTTCTCCACTGCTGGTGGCGCCAATGTTGGTGCTGTGTTGCCCACTGAAGACGGTCCCGGCGATGATGTGGTGTCAGAATGGGTCCTCAGTGTGGCCTGTGACAGTGGAGGTGTCTGCTCGTCAATCGTCGACGCACGGTGTACGCACTAATGTGTCTCTGGTGTATCCCCATGGTCTGTCGAGCAGTTTCCGCAGCAGTAACAAAGCGATCTTGAAGATGCTGTCGCACAATCTGACGATCCTGACGTCGAGTTGTGACCCTTGATCTTCCACTATCTGTAGTGTTGGTGGTCTGGTGCCGTTGCTGGGGCCTGTATATGGTCCTTACGTGGACTTGAAATGCATTGGCTACTTGCCAGGCGGTTTGTCCAGCTTGCAATTGTCCAAGGGCTTGGTGTCGATGATTTCTTGTCAATCTTGGCATGTGGTAGCAATTCAATAACGAATGAATGTTATCCGATCTGGGTGGATTTTTATAGGGCAAGAAATAGGGGAACGCATGTGCATTTCAATTTGCACGGAACTCACGTGCATCGGGTTACCATGGCCATTGCCGTGATGCGTTTGGGCGATCCGTTTTATTGTCATCCGCTTTGTTTTTTTGTCATCAAATTTCATTTTTCCGGACAAGGTAATGTTAAATTTTAGAAAGTTTGACAAAAATTACCCAGATATTTAAAGACAACTTTTCAGCAATGTTACTTGGGGTGACGTTTCTTTTGCAGTTCAGTATATGTCCGAAATATACCTTGTTTCATTTTGCGACTGTGTGGGAAATCTGAAATCTGTAATCCCGTTACGAAACGTAAAAAAACTTGGCGTCTTACAGACTAAAGTAGCTTCCCTTTCGTAATGGGAAACTACTCCAGTGGGCGGACCGATGGATTGCAGCGAAACGCAAATTGAAAATATTTTTTTTTTGCTATGTGGTAGTTACGTCACTGTCGTCAAGATAGTGTTTCAGTTGGAACTGAATTGACAAGTTGTCACTTTCAGACTGACTGACCTTGTTACGTAATGAGATATAGGAATGACATTATTTGATAAAAACGTGATCACGGTTGTGTGTTTTGGGATAGTAAATACCCGAATAAACACTAACCATGAACACTGAAACCTGATAATGTCTATTTCTTTGGAATTGACCAATAGGAGAATTTCTAGAGTTGATTACTGACCTCAGTCACCGTTTATGAATATACAGTTATGACAAAACAGTATTTATAAATGTGCATTTTGTGTGTTATGACTACGTCGTCTATCTTTTTTAAGTTTTGATGTTTGTTGTCGTTTCCTGGTTTCTCTGTGTGGGTGTTCTGTCCGATATTGATCATATGTCATTATCAAGAGAAGATCTGAGTTTTCTCTGGCCTCAATGCAACAATTTGATATCATGTCAGGTGGTTGCTGGCATCAACTACATCCTGAAGATCCGCCTGAGTGATGGAACCCGGGTATGTCTCGTATAAAAACGTGTTTTCAACAGAGATTTTTTGTCATTATGGGAAGGGTTTTGTTGCTTTTTTAAAAGTAAATATATTTCATAAAACCTTCATACTACTCCAGCTGAAGTTTGTTTGCCTAGGATTGAGACATTTGAAGTTTACTCAGCAATGCCATCAGCTTTGTCCAGCCACGTGACCTGGTCGTGTAATGAATCACCGTATCTGGCTAATACCTCTAGGTCGTGTAATGAACCACCGTTTCCAGCTTATACATATGTCGTGTCATGGATCAGAATTTTCAGTAAATACATCTAACCACACGTATATATGCGTCTTGATCGTGTAATTGATTACTGTGTGTGTGTGTGTTTCAGACTCAAATCTGTGATGTGACTATCTGGGACCAGCCTTGGAGCCACATGACCAATATGATCCACCATAGCTGCACCAGCGCCAAAAGGCGTGACATAGGTATACCCGGGGGTCTGTACAACGTGGATGTCAACAGTCTTGAAGTTCTGAACGCGGCCAGCTTTGCCCTGGGAGAGATCAACGGACTGCAGGGTGCCAACAACAGCATGGAGCAAATAATCTCAGCCAAGGCTCAGGTAAGGCCAGCATTTTGTGTGTTAACATCGTAGTAATCAACGTTACCATGTACAGGTGAAACATAATTAACTGTGTGTTTCTAACATAATTCATGCTACAGTCAGATAAACAATATTGGTTGGAGGAACAAACATGCTTTTACTGTGTGAATATTACATAATTCTACAAAATTCGATTGACTGCATACACTATGTGACCCTTAACAAATGCATGCTTGTGTCAGGGAAAATGGTATAGACACATGAAAAGAGGACCCCATGAGATACTTAATCAGGCATCACATTTGGGTATTTAAATCCGACTTGTAATGTTTATTCATTCCCTGTGAACATGGCACAAAGGAGGATATCAGGGATGCAAAGATGAAAAACAGTCGGAATGCCTTCCACGAGTTTGTCCTTCAGAGCTCTCATGAGCTACCATTACACAGTCATCAGGCGACTTGTTCGAAACCATGGTCAAACCGATGCTGTGAAAGACCTCCCATGGTCTGTACGACCTCCCGTGACGTCAAAGCGTGTTGACAGGACACTGATTAAATTAGTACGACGACAGCCATTTGCAACGAGTCCCATCCTGAATGGATAATGGCTATCCAATCGACTTCTGTCCACCAGAACCTTGGGAACCACCTGAGAGCAGCAGGAATGGCGTCCAGGAAATTCATCAAACGCCCCTACTAGCAGAATACTATCAAAGATTCCATTTGACTGAAGCTTTGGAGGCACAGGTATGTGACCCATACACCAAGGAATATCTGCTCATGTGTCCCTTATGGGCGAGGCTCGGCAATGCTTTGGAATGTATCTCACAAGACTGCAAGCTGGACCCGGTCACTTTTCAAGGCAGCCTCAGATGTAATCAGTACATCTGATATGTCCTGGAACCAGTTGCTGTCCGTCATTTCAATAACCAGCCACTCGCCACAAGACCTCCGTTCATGGAAGATTACGTCAGAACTCATCGTTCTCGTGCAGTGAGAGCCACCTCCAGAACAACGATGTGCTGACTCTGCCTTTGCTCGCCAGATCTGAATCCGCTGGGGCACATGTGGGACATCCTTGAACATCCTTGCAGCTGCAGCGCCTGATGAGACACAGTGTTGGGGCCGTCATTTGGACACGTGGATGGTTTACTCGCTATTGAACCTTTGAATTACGGGTTTCATCTAGAAGAACCCAGACATAGGCCCCTGAAATCGCTGTATGAACTCTGAGCTCCATTATTTGGGATGAACACATCACCAGTTTTTGTGCTTCAATATCGTGATAAAAATGTAGCAACAGCTAACAATGGTAGTGCTTTTTGATTGTCAGAGGGTTGTTTGTCTATCTGATCTCATTTGTCAGAAATGTCTTGTCAGTACTTGTTTCATTAGTCACTGAAACTATGAAACACACACGACACGCAGTGAACGTATACATGGTTCGCAATGAGGTTGCGTGTGTGTCTCTCTTCACAGAGTTCTTCAAACATTTCAGGTTGTTTCTGGAATGAACTACATCCTGGCCATACGTATCAAGGAAGGTGACAAGGTGAGTCCTGGTTTATAATTTGTTTTGAAAGATGTCTTCAGGGTGATATAGTTTATATTGTAAGGCAATTCAACAAACATGCCTCTGTAGCACTAACTGTGTACCTCTGTATGTATAATGCTACATGTGTACAGTTACACTTGTGAAGCAACATCTGTACAGTTACACCTGAAGCACATATTTTTTCACCTTGAGCAACATGTGTACAGTACTGCTTCATTCATACCATGATGCCATGTTGCTTTATCATTAAGCCCTGTCTGCCTCCAGATCCTGATCTATAACGTGAAGATCTGGACAGAAGTTAGAAACATTCTCAGAGGTACACCTGTAATGCTGCACCTGTACAACTAAACCTCTATTCTATACCTGTTACCTGATCATTAAACCAACTGTCTGATCTCAGACCCAGATCTGTGACGTAGAGGTCTGGTCTCAGCCCTGGCTCAACAAAGTGGAGATGACACAGCACAGCTGTGCCCAGGTGACAAAGCGTGCAGTGGGTCTTCTCGGGGGCGTGACTGCTGTGGACGTCAACAGTGCAGAGATTCAGGAAGTGGCCAACTTCGCTGTCACGGAGATCAACGGACTTCAAGGAGAACAGAACTCTCTAGTCAAAGTCGTAAATGCCGGAAAACAAGTACGGATGTTTCTGTTAATGTGTTTTATTGTTTATAATGCATAATTGCAGAAGAACAGTTAATGGATATCAAGTGTCCAAATACCTTTATCTAAATGAACATAGCATATTTGTAACGACAGTCCATTTCACCATTGTACCTAATGGCGTTGTCTTCTGCAGTCAATTATTTTCTCAGTGATGGTATGAAATGTTCTATGCCTCTAAAAGTTTAAAGCCTGGCTCTGTAGACCTACAATCATCATATTATACCCTTTTATCCACTGTGGGGAGAAGGGAAAGAGGGGGGGGGGATATTAGACTTCATGTTCTAGACTAACGTTGTCCGTTTTGATTCATATGCAACCCAAGTCTTCGTGTTTTAAAAATGTCTTTTTTTCAGATCGTCGCCGGTATTAACTACATTCTTACCCTGAGTCTTCAGAATGGAGATAAGGTGAGCTAAGATTTGTTTTCAGGGGTTGTAACATGTACACTATGAGATTGAAAATGTGAAAAGAGCATTTCATTTCTCATAATAAGATAACCCATAACGCTTTATAAACGAGTTTTTTTATTGCTCTTAAGTTCTTCCTCAAACTAAACAAAGATACAAAGATATGTTGTCAACAAAGTTTATCTTGAAGGCACAATTCTTCGTTCCTGTGCCATATATCAACTTGCTTTGACCAGTCATATACTTAAACGCCTTTGACGTGAATATTGATTCGCATAGTACAGTTCAAGTACGGTACACGGTCTTTAAGCCGTTGGGGCTGTTGGGACTGTTGTTTCAAGAGTTTACTCCGAATGCTTAAGACTATAGTTCGAATGAGTACCCCCTGTTGTGATATTTTTAAACCCTCATTAAACCATACTCACTTCCTCACTAAGTTAGTGTTTGTGCTGTACACCCTCAGACCCAGCTGTGTGAAGTGAGGGTTTGGTACCAATCCTGGACCAACACGAAGCAGGTTACAGATCACCACTGTTCCGGACAAACCAAACGTCAACTAGGAGCTGCTACTGACGCGGACATCCACGACCGATTCGTTCAGTATTTGGCACATTATGCCGTCGAAACAGCGAACGCGCTTGACTCCACACATAGAACATATGTTGAACTTATTTCTGCTAAAACCCAGGTACGTCTCATTCTGTCGTAGCAAAAAGCACCATGGAATATTAGATATAGCTCTCTATTGCTTAGTTGGTTGGCTGGTTTGTTGGTTGGTTGGCTGGCTGGCTGGTTGGTTTGGTTGGTAGCATCTAATGACAATGACATTTCACATCATGCATAAACAGCACGTCTTGCATGTGCACATTGAAGCCAAAGTGGGAACTCACAATCACAGACAATGAACAGACAAAATGGCGAATTGTGGGTACGATAGAGGAATGACATCAGTATCCCAGTTGCCTCAATGTTTGGCAGATCAAAAAGTGTAATTACTCGCATGTGGGACAAGTATCGTCAAACGACACCTAGACGAGATCATCTCATTACATCAACAGCACTACGCAATAGATAAGAATCTGCTCCTGTTATCAGTACATAATGTCGTACAAAAGAGGAGGGCAAATTTCAACATATATCGTTAAAAACCAGCTATATGCAGTCGGCTGGAAGCAAGGTGTCCTGTGAAGGGTGTTAACCCTACCAGCTTATCATAGGCAGCAAAGATTGCAGTAGACTAGGCAACACCAGGGACGGGCAGTACGCTAATGTGAGCTTACGTCATGTTTACGGATGAATCAAGGTTTTGCTACGATTCAAAGATCAATGTTGTTGATGATGTAGCGGCGAGCAATATGTCAGTGATTCTTGACCACGATTGGCATAGGGGCAGTAGTATCATGGTGTGGGATGGTATCACACATGGCAGGCAAACGGATTCGGTTATTGTGAATGAACGTTTGACTGGCCAAGATGACAATGCCAGACCACATCGTGCCCAGGTCATCACCGATTATCTCTGATGAGAAGGTACATGTATTCGTACATTGGACTGGACCCCGCTAAGTCCTATGACATGTCCCCAATTGAGCATCCGTGGGATGTTCTCGGGTGGAGTGTGTACGCCAGAGACCCAGCTAACGTGGCTCAGCTTCAGTTAGCTTTTCAGGCGGAATGGTGGGCAATACCAAGGGTAATCATATGCAAGTTATTCAACAGTATGCCATCAAGGCATCGTGCTTGTATCGCCCAACACGGTGGACACAACAGATATTGATCTTCACTTCCTAAATATTATTTTACAGACATGTCTCGTCATTACACCTTCAGGATCATTCCCTTACTTTTGGTCGGTAATTTATTTGCTAAAGAATGTGGAATTGTCGTTTTCAACGCTCACACTGAATCTCTGGAATTAAAGGTTGTTGCCGGGACGAACTACTTCTTTAAGATCCGGGTCCGCCAGGGAAGCAGCGTAAGTGTAGTTTCACCTATCAGTTACCCCTACTACCTTAGGCACATCGTAATCAGATTGTTTTGTCAGACAGTGAAGCACATTCTCTACACCTCAGTATCTTGATGAAGCAACGCTTCACAGACATGAAACTGTTATTAATCAATTAGTGAATTAAATCTATTTCATGTAAAATATATAAATTTCTTTCATTTAAATATTGTTGATGTTTACTCTGTATAGACTGCTGCATCTTGTATGTATGTCGTAACAGACCCAGGTGTGTGATATCACTCTTTGGCGGCAAGTATCGATGAATTCTATGGGTCATGTGACACAACACTCATGCAAAGCAGTAAACAAAAGAGGTCTTTTTCTGGGAGGTGTGGAGCGCGCCAATCTTACGGCTCCAGTGCAGCAAGCTGTGTCGTTTGCAGAAGACGCTTTGAATGCAAAGATGAACAACATGTTCCGGATGGTGGCGGAGAAAGTCGACAACATCACACAACAGGTATACCCCATAACATTAAACGTGATCATCCTCAGTCAGTTCTTTCATCAAAAGGAATACAAGGAATCCCTGAAGATTGAACCAATGATGCAACGTTTTATACCCTACGCTTACTACCGAACACTCTAGATGTGAACAATAAAAAGAACTGTAAACGGGCCATTCGTATGTGTTCATGTTGGCATACAAAGAATGCCTTAGGATTGCACTAATGATATAACCCTTTGTAGCCTTTATTTCCCATTTCGGGGCAGACCATTTGATTTCTAGGGGTGGGGGTGACGAGCAAAAGAAACGTTACTAATCAGCATTGTTCCTAAAAACAGAACAGGCAGATACTTGTATGGTCAAAAGACATGAATTAACAACAGCATTCCAAGTTACGGTTGGGCTATGCAAGGATGGGGGCTGTTGTAAGGGCTTGTTTTAGCTTTTCGAATTCCTGTTGGCAATTGTTGGACCATTCAAAAGACACATCTTTTTACAGAAGGTTGTACAGAGGGGCGGCGATGCCAGAAAGGTTTGCTAAAATTGTGATAATACGAGGACAAATCTAAGAAATGACACATAACTGTGTGACTGAATCTAATTTTGAAGGCTTTGAAGGCCATCTTTGCTGAAGATATGCCCAGAGAAGGTACATGTTTTGTCGCAAATTTACATTTGCTTGGTTTAAGAGTGAGTCCTGCTTCATTTATCTTTTGGAACACTGCCTTCAGGTGACTCAAATGTTCCAGAAACGTTTACGAAAGTATTATGTCATCTACATATTGGTATGTAACGCCAATTCATTTCTTTATTGCCTCTGAAATGGTTTGCAGAAATGCCATAGTCGCATTTTGTGGGCCAAAGGGGAGGCAATGTCATTCAAAAATACCATCGGGTGTAATTTAAGCCGACATTCAGTTTGGTAACCTTTCTTTTTTTCTTTAAAGGTTATGCTACTTATTGTCCATCATCCACATCCTTTCAGAAATTGACAAGTACATTCCTCCTCCAGTAGATGAGAGTACAAACATGTCAAATTGTCTGGGTTTTGCTACACGTGGTGTTGTAAATAATGGTCATTTATTTACTATTTTATATAATGCTATTTTCATGGTTCTGTTTCAAATGCACTTACATTTGTATAGTTATCATGGTTTAGTGAACAGTGAGAAAACTTAAACATTCTTTTCATAGGTTGAATTTGAAGTGCACCTTAACAAATCTTAGCTCTCTTTTCAGAACCAAACAAATATCTCAACATTCTGACACTCCCCCCTGAACCCGGCTCCCCCCCCCCAATCCCCACCCCACCCCCCACCCCTCTCCCCCAGCCACCACCCCTTAACGTCCCGCCCCTTACCAGTATCGAATCCTCTAGGGGTGGTATTTGACGTAAGGTCGTGTTATTCTGTTGTTGAGGATCAATTTGACTGTCTACAGGTTGTGGCTGGCATCAAGTACTCGTTTGACCTTCACCTTGTGACATCCATTTGCATGAACAACGGCGACAACACCGGCAAAGGAATCACCGACTGTCCCGCCAGCAACAGCATGCCCCAGGTAAACAGAGATAAGGGCCATGTGCTTCAGAAACAAGGTGTCGGGGAAAATAAGATTTCTCGTGATGGCTTGTTTTGTTTTATTAAGTCTTTGTTATTTAGGTTGGTGAGTCTTTGTTTCTTTGCTGCAGCGTATGACGTGCACGGTGTCGGTGTGGTACCAGGCGTGGAGTGATCCTAAATATCAGCTGGTATCCGACTCGTGTGGTCAGCTGTCCTAGGTATGCTATATTATTTTACCCATAGGGATACGGACATAGGTGTACATAATTTGAGTAATACCCCCTGGGCATCATAATGTGTGCTTCATTCTGATTGGCTTATCTTCATTGGGTTTCACATGAGTCCATCTCAACATGATGTCATATGAATACATATGGTTGAAGATGACATCATCCATGTTTCATTGTCGTTCAGATCAGGAATCCCACATGTTTTTAAATTTTTCTAAGAAAAAGACTACATGTAATATAAAGAATAACCGACTCGTAATTCTGACTTTACCAAGTATTCTTTGTAGCTCGCCGTTGTTCTCTAACAGTGTGCCTTGCTCCAGGTCATTTGATAGCGATACTCTTTCACATACAATCGACACCGCTTTTGGCAGAGATTTACAGTAGACGTAATTCAACATACAACTTAACATACCGTTTCTACAAAATCAGTAATGGTACTCTCGTGTCACTGGATTGTCTAGTTCATCGATCACTTGATTGTCCGGTTTGTTTATAGGCTGACGTCGCATGGCAGGAGTATAGGCAATAGATACTTACTTCCACAGCTATTTGCCCTTTATGCAAATTGTATGAATGGCGGGTAGGGCAGGACATGGTCACCCTTTTGAGCAAACACCGTGTGTCTTCACTGATTGTCAGTGGTCCATTCATACAATTTCAACAGCTATTTGCCCTTTACGCCAAGTGGAATCTGTTTCGGCAGAAAATGTAGGGTGGTTATTCCTTTGCATTGACAATTCATATATATTATGGATATTGAAAGGGTTTTGACACTTTTACTTCATGTTCTGAAACACAAATAGTTCTGCTCGGACTAGCGAAACATATGTCAGGTGAATATATTTGTATCAGAAATGCATTCATAAGGTCCACTTATATAATTATCAGTATACTTTAAAGCCAATTTAAAAAAGACAGCTTGATTTGACGTTGACACGTTATTGATTCTCTGTTTGAATTCCATTTCAGATGGGTTGAAACCTTTCCACAGAGATATAACTATGCTCGCTGTCTCTTCAAACGATCCTGCTGTATTCTTGTCATAATACAATGTTGCTATTTCTATAGTTGTTTCGGATAATATTTGATTGTATTAGCTGTGTTTACCTTTCCTTGAGTATTACATATGCTAAGAATAGACAGTCAGAATGTCATTTGCAACAGAAGCAATGTTCATTGACCGTATTGGTGCAGAATTCGTTGGTACATTGTTCGGTCTCTTACAATTATTGTGACCAATTTGTATAAATGCTAGTCAGAATGATTTATTGCTGATGGGGTTGCATCCTTTGCCAACAGGCACATTGGCTTGCAAAGGAGAATTGACACCTTAGTATGATTTTACATCTTAACTTGTATCAAGGTAAATCTTGATAAAACTAAAATAAGTTTGGACCTTTTGCAGATATGTTGACATTATACTTATTCCTAAGCCCAAGCTGATTTGGATAAAGTCTTGCCTTGTGTCTACAGCCACAAAGGCCTTGTTTTCTATATATTCCTATCAAAAGTGTGTTGGACGTTTTACATGCTAAGCTATTTTTAGAATATTTGCTGCTATGGTAACACCAAGTCTGTTATGCCAGCACACCTTTCGCGAACACCTGGTATCATCACTATTTGATGATGATTCATAAACACATGCTCATGATATAGTCGGTATTGTACAAAGGACTCTGGTGTTAGTTAAAAAAATCTTATCTTTATGAAAATATTTTTGTCGCTTTTATTTACTTGAACCATGTCATTTTGACCCCGAGACATATCACTAACTTAGTAACATTTACTAAAAAAGACAAAAGAGAATCTGTCTCGGCCAAGACAATAAAACTGGCCCACGCGGGACCGCTGTAACATGGTTCATTTTGAGGTCCTTGGGAAGATTTATATACTGACATCAGCAAAAACTGTTTCGTAAAGTTGGAGACATTTTTCTTTTTAACCCATCTCCATGCAATGATTCTTCACATGGTACAATAAATTGTGTCCTACTTTGATCACCTCTGGTAGACACATTGAGGATATTTCTAAATTTGACACATCAGTGACCAAAATAATGCCCAATGCAGTTTCCCATTTTCACTTGTACCATATGTTCCCGTGTTTTTTCAGATGATCAGTTGACTTGCCTTTGCATGTGTTTGTATGGGTGGCATAGTAATATCAAAGCTGGGGACAACGTGAATAAGCGTCTCACATTGTACATTGTTTGGAACTGAACATTTCAAGCACTAGGCTTCCCCATCTTTCCTTAATACACAAGTCATACGATCCCGCCCCGTGTCCCACCAAGAACTATAACATTCTCCATTGTGAACAGATTTGAGCTTCTTGCCTTTCACAAACAATAAAGACACAGGTTATTTGCAGATAATGCAAACATAAACACATTTCATGCTTAAATGAAATAGAGAGTTTAGCTGATAATAATGGATACACAGGTATCCTACACAACTGTTAAGGATCACGCCACCCTCTGTTTTCTTTCCACAAGAAATGAGTCAGTGGAAATGCCTGTACATCCAGATGAGTCAGCCTTCTGGCATAACAACCTTGTGTTGCATTTTGGTTTAACAAAAAGGTATGTCACTTGAAAAACTATAGCTTAAGGAACTGAATTTACCACCACTTGGCAATGACGGAACAACTTGTGTTACTTATCATTTACCGTGATTATATAACAATTTCTAAAAAATATTTTGTCTCCTGTTGGATTCAGACCCACAAACTTAGCATCAAAGGCTAACGAATGTAGTCTTTTCCAAAGGTGATACGGAAGAAATTATGTGGACCTATTTACTAACATCAAGACGCATAGTTTATCGTTTATGAACACTGTCAAGACATGGTATGAATTTGTTCCAAAAGTCAAAACGTCACTTCAGCACATGCTGCATGTTGAACATGTTCTAGATTCGCAACAGTGAACGTTCATGTCAACACATAACGTTTGAAATGAACTGGCTTATCAGGCAATCTCTGGGATTGTGGTGGAACATCTACAGGCACATTAGCGTCTGGAACACTACCCAACTACCCACTGGACTCCCGGTGTAAGCTGCCCCCCACCACCACACACACTGCTGCAATATATACCCATCTGTAATATGCTTTGTGAATAGACCTAACTACTTTTTATTGCATATAAAATCATTTTGAAACCAATTATAAGTATGCACTTGTGTCTGTAAGTACCTTTGGTGTTTGGGGAGGTATGTATCACAGTATCAAGAATAGAGTCTATGGAAAATATCACATCATTAAAATCATCTAATTATTTGTCCATTTACATTCTAATACTTCTAAATATAGTCAGATGGGTGTAATACATTCACAGAATCTACGCCGGGGTCGGGACGGGGGGTATACTTTCATACTTTCAGACTTTACACCGGGTCCAACAATGACACAATCTCAATCAAGTCTCTCATCAATTCTTGATCTACCAGCAACAGAATCAGAAGATCCATTATCTGTCACAAGCATTGTCACATGTGTAGGCGAAGCTCTATTAGGCATGAGTTCTTTTGGAACTAGGTCAGTATCAACTGTATGTAGCAATTTAAGCTATGTAATCTTGGTCTTATACAAAAAGTCACCTTCATCAACAGTAAGTTGTGTCACAGCTTGCTTCTTCTCTGCATATGCTTTCATTTCTCTGCATATTTCAACTTCTTGGCCAACAAAAGATCAGACTCAACGGAATGTAGCACAAGCAATTTGGTCTTGATATCCCTGGAGAAACAATATAGCTGGAGTCTCACCACTTGCACGATAAGTAGTAGCATGATACATCTGAGGTATTATGGGAAGAAATCTCTTCCAGTGTCTACCACCACAAACAGATGTACGAAATGATTTCTTCAGAAGTCTATGAAAACGATCAATCTTTTTTTGGAAAATGGGGTGATGAACGAACATGTATGACATGAGCCATTTGGAGATACTTTGTAAACTGTTCACTGACAAACTGCCTACCATTGTCAGTTACAATACCATCAGGGAACCAGTGCTCCGACAATAACCTCACCAGTCCTTCTATCACAGTGGAGGTAATGTCTAGGATCAACACCGCACATGGATAAGATGAAACATAGTCCATCGTGAACAAGAAATTTGTTCCTACAGGACCAACAATATCAATGGCAACCTTTGACCACGTTCTTCGTGATGGTTCAGTAGGCAGTAAAGGAGTATCCTCTTATAACGGTTGATTCAATATACATGACGTACATATGTTCTACGTTCTATTTGGCTGAAAGAATCTTGCACGAAAACACTGTTTTGTCCGTACAATACGTTGATTGGTTTCATGAGCCATGAGCAATGTTAAGAACTTTAAGTGTCAAGTCACTCACTTGGAACCACAATTCACACTCTCCTCAGAACCTTTAATTACAAAGTAGACAGTTTATCTCTTTAACTGAGATAAGCAGTCAGCAAATCACTCCAGTTTCCTGAATCAACTGACTGTGTAGGCTTCAACAACTCTAAATCATACAACGTAGCAGTTCTCAAATCATCGAGTTGAGGTCAAGTCCAACCCATATGTATCAGCCACATGCTTGGCGTAGTGATCAGCACTATAATCACATTTCTCCACTGAAGGTAATGGATGTCTAGAGAAAAGTCGTTAGCTGGAACATGCATGGCAGTTAAGCCATAACCTTGAGGTTTCCATGCAAATCAATGTGTTTGGCGGTAACTGTATCGCTTTGGTGGAAGGTGTGGAATGCTGGATTTTTTGTATCGAGTCTGGATATTGTTTAAGCTACGGCTAAAAAACATATATTGTTTATTCAAAACTATGAGCCAGATTTTTTTGTAAAGAAAAACACATTGCAACAATGTTAATGTGAAGCAACATGTGTACTGCTTCACCTGCAGCAACATGTGTACCGCTACACCTGCAGCAACATGTGTACTGCTTCACCTGCAGTAACATGTGTACCACTACACCTGCAGTAACATGTGTACTGCTTCACATGCAGCAACATGTGTACCACTACACCTGCAGTAACATGTGTACCACTACACCTGCAGCAACATGTGTCCTGCTTCACCTGCAGCAACATGTGTACCACTACACCTGCAGTAACATGTGTACTGCTTCACCTGCAGCAACATGTGTACCACTACACCTGCAGTAACATGTGTACCACTACACCTGTGAAGCAACATGTGTACCACTACACCTGTGAAGCAACATGTGTACCACTACACCTGCAGCAACAAGTGTACCACTACACCTGCAGCAACATGTGTACCACTACACCTGTGAAGCAACATGTGTACCACTACACCTGCAGTAACATGTGTACCACTACACCTGTGAAGCAACATGTGTACCACTACACCTGCAGCAACATGTGTACCACTACACCTACAGCAACATGTGTACCACTACACCTGCAGTAACATGTGTATTGCTTCACCTGCAGTAACATGTGTACCACTACACCTGCAGCATCATTTGTACCACTACACCTGCACTAACATTTGTACCACTACACCTACAGCAACATGTGTACCACAGCACCTGCAGCAACATGTGTACCACTTCACCTGCAGTAACATGTGTACCACTACACCTACAGCAACATGTGTACCACTACACCTGCAGTAACATGTGTATTGCTTCACCTGCAGCAACATGTGTACCACTACATCTGCAGTAACATGTATACCACTACACCTGCAGTAACATGTGAACCACTTCACCTGCAGTAACATGTGTACCACTACACCTGCAGTAACATGAGTACCGCTACACCTGCAGTAACATGTGTACCACTACACCTGCAGTAACATGTGTATTGCTTCACCTGCAGTAACATGTGAACTACTTCACCTGCAGTAACATGTGTACCAATACACCTGCAGCATCGTTTGTACCACTACACCTGCAGCAACATTTGTACCACTACACCTACAGCAACATGTGTACCACTACACCTGAAGTAACATGTATATTGCTTCACCTGCAGCAACATGTGTACCACTACACCTGCAGTAACATGTGTACCACTACACCTGCAGTAACATGTGTACCACTACACCTGCAGTAACATGTGTATTACTTCACCTGCAGCAACATGTGAACCACTTCACCTGCAGTAACATGTGTACCACTACACCTGCAGTAACATGTGTACCACTACACCTGCAGTAACATGTGTACCACTACACCTACAGCAACATGTGTACCACTACACCTGCAGTAACATGTGTATTGCTTCACTTGCAGCAACATGTGTACCACTACACCTGCAGTAACATGTGTACCACTACACCTGCAGTAACATGTGTACCACTACACCTGCAGTAACATGTGTATTACTTTACCTGCAGCAACATGTGTACCACTACACCTGAAGTAACATGTGTATTGCTTCACCTCCAGCAACATGTGAATCACTTCACCTGTGAAGCAACATGCTTCGGTCATTGTTTCAAAAACATGCAGAATTTATTTCTGTGAAAGGAACAGGAGATCAATTTAAAAAAAAATCACAACACATTTATGTTCATGACATCCAAGATTAAATTTTCTTGGGTAAAACCCGAGGTTTCATTAGTTTATTTATGTTCAAACAAGAATAAATCATTCTTTTAAAATATCCCCACCCCCTGCATATCTTAGCCTCTATGTGTGTAACGACACTATTTATTTAAAGTAACATCCTGGTACTTCATTGTTGAAGATCTACATGTTGTGACTGGTATTAAAATAAGTACACATTTGACCTCCACCTTGTGTCTTCCACTTCCACTTACATACAGGTAAATATGGGCGATGTTCTCGGGGGAAATAATTCAGTATGGTTTGTTCAAAGGGGTTCTGTTATATCACTTCGTGATGTAAGTCTTTGCTGTTTCTTTGCTGCAGCGTATGACGTGCACGGTGTCGGTGTGGTACCAGGCGTCGAGTGATCCTAAATATCAGCTGGACTCCGACTCGTGTGGACCACGTTCCTAGGTAGGTAAGATTGTTTTAAATGTTTTAAAACTGACATAGATAAGCACTCCTAGTCGGAGGCGCGGTGCAGTCGTGAGATGAACATATTTTGTGCCAGAATGCATTCACATGGTCCACTGTTATCATTATCCACCTTTCCAGTAGCAGATTCTAAAGACATTCTGCAATTTTAATCCTTGCATTACCGATAAGGATTTGAGGTTAGATTTTTAAGACATTATTTTCTATGTTGTATTTTAATTTCAGGTGGATTCCAAAGTGTATGTGTGTGAGATGACAGATTCTACCCATCTCCTCATTCCTACAGTGAGTGTTGTGAAACGATCAAGAGGTAACTGCTGACACTCCCGATGTAATGCAGCCTCTAAAGCTGCCACATTCTGTACCGTGGATCCATTGCCTAAGTCGATGTCCAAGAATGTCCCAAACATGTTCCAATGGATCCAAATCTGGACTCATAACAGCCAAAGCAAAGTGTCAATTGCATGTCCTTGCATAAACGCAGTCACAGCACGAGAACGATGGGGTCTAGCGTTGTCGTCCATAAATACTGGTCGAGTGTCAAGTGCATGATTGTTGAAATGTGGCACAACAACAGGATTGGTGATATCCTGGATGTAACGATTGCCGTTGAAATTGCCACGTACTGTTACCATGTTGAGTTACGGTCATGAGACATTGCTCCCCACACAGAGCATCCACCTTACGGGAATGTTGGTACAATGATTCTAGGAGTTTACGCAGTGTCTCTGTGTCATCAAACCCGCATTCGCCGATCTCTGACGTGCAGCAAGAATATGCTTTTATCAGAACACGTCCTCAGATTCCAATGACGGAAAGCCATACACCAGACCAGTCAAAACCTCTGAGAAATGTCTGATGACCCTTCGTGACTTCAACCCAAATGATTTTAGCCATTTTCGGACAGTTCCAGTGGAAAGATGGCTGTGGGAAGCCATTGTTCTCTCAGAGCTTTACTCGTAGCAAAGGGTTGTCGACTCACAAGACGTATTGGAGCCCGGTCTTCCTGTACATTTCTCTTTCGCGATGGCACGGCCCGAGGACGGTCCTTTTCTTCACGTGTCTGTCGGTGTTTTCTTACGAGTCTGCTGATGACAGTAGGGTCATAGCCAAGTTGATCATGCATGCCAATAACTTGCCAACAGCATATCCCTGACCGCCTCCTGCTTGCCATTGTTAGATGTGCTTACTAAACATACGGATAAATGCCACTTTATATATTCTTACTTGCATCAATATCAAATTTCTTTTCCTGAAACTCGATGGTATCATGCTTCACGTTTGTATGTCTTTGTGACCTGGGCAACACAGTTAGATATTGTCATGACTATACTCGAGAATTTTTTATAAACGGGTAGATCACTGTTCTTTATTTTTGTCAGGGGGTGATTGTTATTATTTCTAGGTGCACATATGAACAACCTATTAGAATTGTTATGTTTGATTACTATTGTTTAAAAGGTGGACCAGAATACAAAGCAGGGCATAAGTAAGATGACATTGGGATGTTGTCGATCAGAAGTAAGGTAATCGAGAAGCCATGTTAAGATCCCAATGGATGCTGTCCTCGATCATCAGAAGTAACGTCTTCAGTCTCTACAGAACCATCAATATGACAGGTATATGCTGTCCTCGATCATCAAAAGTAACTTCTCAAGTCTCTACAGAACCATCAAGACGACTACTGTGTGCTTTCCTCGATCATCAGAAGTAGAGTCGACGGATACTTCAGTAGATGTCCACAGACTTCTATCATGTTACATACAGAAACTTCTGAGTAATGGCAAGCCATATTTATAATTGGTTCGGAACTTGAGCTATTATTTTCAATGGGGGAACCCAGTGAGATAGATTCGGAGATGTTTGGGCCCGCGAGACAACCAAAGACAATTAAACAGATCAAAACAAAGATACCATTTCACCCTGAATATCTCACAGATATCATATTTTCATTAGAACTGCCATGGAACATGGACTGAACATACCATTGGTGAGTTGATCATTCATGTACTGTTTCAGATTGATGGTCACGGTTTCAGAACACATATGTTGGTATCATTATTTACCTGAAACTATGAAACTAGGAGAGGAATGCGTGGAAATGTCCTTTAACATTGTAATACATATGGCCACTTTTACAACAGGTTAGACATTTTGTGAAATTATGTTTCAGCCACATAAAGTGAGGTCAGGTGAAAAGGGGTTTTAACATACCGATGAAAAGTATTGCACTTAAACAGTGACGTGCATCCAGACACAACAGTCATGATGACCTGTGTATGTTGTGGTCAGACACAACAAAGCTATCAAGATGACCGGAGTTATTGTCCTTAGACAACAGAGCCAGCATGATGACCTGGGTGTCGTCATCAGTGACAAGAGAGCTTTGAAGATGACCCCAGCTATTGTTCTAAGCCTACGGAGCCATCAATATTACCCGACAGTCGTCCTCACACAATAGACCCATCAGGATTAACTGTGATGTCCTCTGTAGGAAATATTATTCTACTCATTCGATTTGCATATTTTCATTCAAATGCGACAGCATCATGATGTCTTTTTATCAACGGCATGTTTACAACGTGTGGCTGAAAAGAAACATTCTTTTCCAAACTATGTTGAACCGCATTGATGGAGTTGGTTGCTAATTATTCTTCAACATAATTCCATCCGCCGTCCCGTCACTTTTTCGAATGATGATCTTGTTCCAGGATCCGACTGGTGTAGAAGGCTTCTTTTGGTCGTGTAAAAAGTCCTTCAGAGCAGAAATGACGTCATTATCAGTTGCATAATGCTCAACTGTCAATTCTTTATAGAAGTTTTGGAATAAGTAGATATCTGACAGGGAAATATCTGCTGTATGTGGGGGTATAGTCAATAAGTTCAAAGCCACTGTCGGGTAGGTTTTCTTCAGAACGACGTAATTTCACACGAGTGATGATGAATCTGAGCTCTTCTGATCAGGCAGGAGTCACATTTTGTTTTTAAAGGGTAGTGATGTAATATTTCAGAGCTCATATTGTACAAACTACATTTCTGCTCAGAGTCAATAGTGTATTGTCTATGCCCGAGCGGTCCAAATAAATTCTGGTGGTGACTGTCACCCTGGCCCCTAGCCATGGCCATATCTAGTAGTCTTTTTTAAACTAGTTGTAGTGTAGCACATGTTATAGTCTCGTACGGTTCTTCCAGCGAGGCTGGAAGTACACTTGATAAATTCCAGTTTCTTCCAGTGAAACAAAGACTTGTCCACATGTAGGACTAGTAGGTCTGGTACTTAGCTGTTAATACAAGAAGTCGAGATGTGGATTGCCCCACGTCGTGTTGATTCATTTGAATACCTTGGGGTGGAGGGACCATTCCACAAGGACTTGTTTTTCTGGGAGCCATGCAGTTGGCTAAGAAGATTAGTATAATATTGATCATTTATGGCCTGCGGGAGATAATCCAACCGAGGCCATCACCCTTGCCAGCTGATGGAATAGATGTTAGATGTCTCCGCTGCCTCGACTGTTGTTTGGTCTCTGGTTGAAAGTGGTTAACACATGACTCATTCATGGCTCATCTGGGAGAGACAGTCTGCTGGTATGTTTAGTTTGTCCAGTGTGTGACATGCTTCCATTCCGAAGCTAAACGAGTCTTCCAAGGCAAACAAACCTGAAATCTTCCGTCAAGAAATGTTTTGACCTAGTTTCCCCTTGGTGCTTTGGTGAAACAGTAGTTCCCATCCTGTGTATACGTGAAATGTAGACAATGAATTCGCATTTTGTTGTCCAGGTACCACCATTCCCCTTGGACTGTGACAAAGTCCATGTGAGCGCGGCAACCTTTGCCAGGAGCATCTGTGTATAGGTGATGTTCTGGAGTGGGAAGTATGAGAGGGAATCCTGGCATGACATCGTGACGTTGTAGTCACCAATGTAGGTCCAACAACCGAACTGGGGAGGTGGTGGCAGGGTTTCCAATTCGAGATTATGGTTTGAGTTCGTTCAATTTTGTAACAGACTTTACTGTAGCCTCCCTCTGTTAGTTACATCTTTGAGAGATGAAAGTGAGCCCACGCATGACATCCACAAACGGCGTGATCGGTTGGACTGGTACCGTATTTGGTTGAAATGCAGGCTTAAACATGGAAAGTATTGTATTTAATACATGCAAACTTATAAGAGTGTACTTTACATCTTTTGTGGGAATTTGCATCCCCCGCTCATACTATGACAACAGAATTGTAATAGTTACAAACACGATTGCAATGTATGGCAAAACATCGTAAATGCATTATGATCACTTGATAAATTCCTGTACTATCTTACAGCAAAGGTGCCCTTGCATTATCCGATGACAAACCTGCACCAAATTCTACATTCAACATTTGTAGGAAGAAGTAAGATATGGTATGTGTATCCTGTCGAAAGTGCACTCTATCACTCAATGTTAACAGTTGATATTTTGTCTTGTCACAGACTTGTTGACATCGAACCATCAAGCTTTATCAATCATTACAAACCTACCAGCAACAAGTCAGGTCTATAACGGTTTCCCACATCAAGTTTATCTAGAGAGTGTCAAGGGATTGAAGTTACCCTTTCGCGAACACCTCAAGCTATCACTGATTTTCAGTTATCCTTTCATATAGTTTCCACCACTATTTTGATTCAGTAGCAACCAATGTCGTTCTGACAGTTGAGTTTGCATCTTAGTCTAGTTCTCAGGTAGATTTTATCCAGTTTTGTAAAGTAGCCTGCCTCTATAGGTTTGATCCTGGAGGGAAGTGACCGTACCTGGGTATAACATCCACCAACGTCGAGACCTGGTGGTCTTTTGCTGTTGCGTATCTCCTCGTCTGGAGGGCGCTAATTTCTTGACTGACTCAACTCAAATTTGTGAAGCTTTGAAATGGCCAAATTCGTGGCAGCGAGCTTGGTCCTGACAGATGGAAACAGCGTCCTTTTGGGTGGTGTGTGTGTGTGTGTGGCTGCTCGTATTTATTCGGACATATGCCGATTTTATTGCACTAGTCCACAGAGATACCATGCCACAATTTAACATGAATACCCCACTCACACACAGTATACTGATTCCTGACTAGAGCCTTAATGCTGAGCGTCAGGCATGGAACAAGAAGTACCATCTTTTATCGTCTTTTGGTATGACACCGCAGGGAATGGAACCCCCAACCTTCCGCTCTCCGGGCAGACGTTCTACCACTAGACCACAGAGGCACCCATAGGATGAATCACAGGACTTGTTCATAGTAGGAAATGGAGCTTTTCTGCCATCTTCGAATCGGAGGCAAAACCTTGTTTCGTGTGTAAATATGGTGTAACGCCATTGGGTTTAGGGTTACACCCTTAACAGGACCGGTGTTTCCAACTCCATCTCCAACAATACGTTTTCTAAACTACCTACCTACTGAAGCGTCCTTTCTTCTATACCTGCGATCTGCTGTAGACTGCTCTGACGTGACGTGAGTAAATTCTACAATGTGAAACAGCAACCAAACGTGTTCAGATGTGAGCAATAGTTTTGACTTGTTAAGATCTGGACACATGACTGTGATGACGAAAGTTGAAAATTTATAAAATGTCAGTGTGATTATCTGCCTGAACAGGAACTGATGGCTTATGAACTTAACGGATTATGTACTTTCTTATTCTCTCCATGTATTTCTCTTTCAATATTTCATAACCCTTATGACTCTACGTGATCCATGTATGAATATTTGGTGTGGTTTGTGAGATTGTACTGGTGACACATAGATACCAAGTCTATTTCCATGCTCAAGCTTTTCTCTTTTCTTCTTTTGTATTTAATCTGCCCTCACAATGATCTTGGCAATAGGGTGAGGAGAAATGTGCTTTAATGTCATGTTCAAGATTATTGTGATGTGCATGCATGTGTGTGTCTGTGTGTGGCTGCTTGTACTGAGATACTATGCTGCAGTTTAACATGGACACCCCATATACTGACTCCAAACGGACCAGTCCTTGTTTCAACCCTTTAATGCTGAACGCCAGTTAGGGTAAGAACAAGTACCATCTTTTAATGTCTTTGGATGGAACCACTGACCAGTCAGACACTCAGTCCACTAGACCACAGAGGCAGTAAATGATCTTGGGATACATTGCAAGGTAGAGACATGACATGCTACTGTCACATTAAGGACATGAGGGTGCAAAAACAACTGAAAGACACACAAAAAGAAGGAATGCTTTATTTCAATAAAGGACCAATCCTGATTACCTTACTCAGTGGAACAATCTCTTACAATTTACAGCATTACAGATAAATAAATTCTAACCAAATTAATTGAATAAATTTGTCTCAAAAAAGTTTTGTGACTTATTTGGTCCATCCTATCATCAGTTTTCATCATGACAACTAATTCTCTTCGAGACTTCAATACTTCACAGATAGTTTTCATCTTGGAGATCATGACCAAAATAAATCCTTTCCAAAAGTCATCATCTGCATGTTTCAATATTTTAATGTTAAGATAGGAGTCCAACCATTGTAACCTGTGATAAATGAAATTAAGATAACTGAACATGTTTTCAATGGTTAAAATAATACATGAACAACCTCCTACTCGTCCCACCCCTTGTCACAGCAATAATATCAGTGATAAATAGCTAAGCTTCACAACAGTTTCAGTCAATAAGCAAAACTAAAAGTCTGTATCAAAATACCTGTTCTGGATTTAAATAACAAAAATACAATTCAGTGTGGATATTTGGGTCTCCAAGAATTGAAATACATGCAAATGTGGATTTAAACTCTTTTATCTAATATATACCATTATAGATTCTTGATTAAATATGATATTTGTAAAGGACTGAGATTGACAGGAAAAATGTGCAAAGGGAAAAAAGGATGCAGTGCAAATTTCTTTCAGTACCAAAATGTTGCTTCAAACTCTTGTAAAGGTGGGATTAAAATATAAACCAGTGCAAATTTACATAATATTGAAACATGTACATTCTCAATGATTATATGGGCAATATATATTCCTGCATTTCACTGTAAAGATCATATCCATACTCAAATATTACTCAATGATCTCCAAAAATCAAATCAAATACTATCAATCATAAAAAGTTATTTTTGAAACCATAGCTATTGCACATATGTTGCAAGATCAAATTCTAAATAGGGTGAAAGGAGCCTTAATTTGGACAGATTCCATATTTGTTCATTTACCTGTATACGCTTCTGAAGGACCCAAAAAGTATGATTTACCTCCCACCATTACCACATATCACATCCTCTTGCGAGGTTCATGTATACTATAAAAAGTTCAATAGAATATATACAAGTTTCACACCTCAACACACAGAATATGGTTAAATAATTGCTTTCGAAGTTCAGATCTGCTTTTGACATTCAGATCTATATATGTGCCCTTTTTATAAAGTGAGAATCATATTTTCAGAATGACATTATTTCCAACATGTCTTCCTATTCATTCTGTGTGTTGTGGTGCGAATATCGCAGATCTGCAGCTAGCGGTGAGGCATCTTCAGTTGACTACAGCAGATGTGCACATGGTGTTGAGTCCGCACACGCCGCCACCTCGGTACACGCGGTAGTAGCCCTGGAACAAACAAACAGTATCAGTTTGCTGCAATACAATCATAGCAACCTAGAGGCTCTGTAGCTCACCTAAGGTGATGTGAAATGTAACGTAGTGAAATGTATTGCGATATATTGGGAGTCACAGCGATTGACATAGATAGTACATGCAGATCCTATTTTCTACAGACTAAAATGTCCAAGTCAGCATGGTCAGTCGCCGACGTGAGAGAATAACCACTCCCATTTTTTCGCCTTTTTGTCGTAATTTCAAAGGGAAACATCACTTGTGAATGAATATCTGTGAAGATGTTAAGTTATTGAAACTTGTAATAGATTTTCTACCAAATATACCGGAACCCCCCCCAAAAATGAAAAAGCACATTGCAGTATACTGGTAATACCGTGGAGTCCTACTGTTCAGTATGGCCTGCTACTAAACTGTCCACAAGTTTCCTACCTTCTCTCCCACCCTTCAGCAACCCATGCTTGCCATAAGTTAGGGTGGTCAGGCTTGCTGACTTGGGTGATGCATGTCATCTTATCCCAACTGCGTGGATTGATGCTCATGATGTCAATCACTCGATTGTCTGGTCCAGACTCGATCATTTACAGACCGCCGTCATATAGCTGGAATATTGCTGAGTACGGCGTAAAACAACAAACAAACAAACAAATACCTTCTCTCCCCAGTCAGGGCCCCAGCTGTTCTTCACGATCCAGTATGGCTCACTGCCCTCTGGAACACAAACAACACGGTACAATCAGCTCACGTCTCAAAGCCTTCCATACACAGAATTTCACAGATTCTAGTTCATCCAAGAAAACTTATTATACAACAAATAAAGGTCTTTTTGACATTGCTATTAGCAATTAGCATGGTTAGATTCTAACATCTCAAAAGATCACAATCACCAAAACTTAATGTATTGATCATTTTACACCTTGTATTCAGATTCAAGAGGATCTGAAATGATGGAACTGGTACTTTGATTCTTAGATAACGACAAGTTCATAGTCCATATTGACATGACTACTGACCGACGCCATAGCCCACAATAAGGACACCATGGTCAAGGGACTTGGGGTTGCAGAAGATGCTCCAGGGATGAGAGATTCCTCCAAAGTAGAACTGAAACATATGTTAGCGTGCACTACAGGAGTTGTCATTATCACAGAGAGTTGTCGACTCTGTGTGTGTGTGTGTGTGTGTGTGTGTGTGTGTGTGTGTGTGTTTGTTTGTGTGTGCATGTGTTTGTGCATGTGCATGTACATGTGTGTCTGTGTGTGCGGGTGTGCATGTACGTGTGCATGCGTGTACGTGACTGACCGACTAACTGTTTGTGCTCCAAACCGACCATTGTTGTATATCCTTAATGCTGAGCGTCATGTAGGGTAACAACAAATACCATCTTTTAACATCTTTGGTGATGATGATGATGGTGATGATGGTGATGATGATGATGATGATGATGATGTATGAGATTTAACGAACGCTTCCTGTGTTGCAGATTTCGTACATCTTTGGTATGACGCAGCCACTGATCAAACCGACCTTGATCTCTCTGAGCAGATGCTCTATCCACTTGACAACAGAGGTGGTCATGCACAGCAGGCATTGTGTTCTCCATAGTTGTTCAAGTAAACAAACCGCATTCATAGGAAGTGGTTTGTTCCAGAATAACCTCATGCAGTTACTCCTATGTTTGGTTAGCTTCAGACACGCCCGTACATGACGCTGACATTAAAGTGGAAAATATAGTTGTAAAATGAACTAATGCTATCTATATCTAACTTCATTTTTTGTATGAAAATTGGAGACACTCAAATTGCTAATTTCTTCCAGCTAGGTTTCAACATTCTTGTTTTTACCTGCATAGCATTTGCATTGATTCCAATGGAGATGGGTCCATTCTGGGCCAGCCAGGATGCCATGTCTGTAACAAAATAACGTGTGTATGTCCAGGACAAATTCCACAATATATCAACAGGATAATACACAAAACCATATTCCAGATATGCAAGGAATACAACAAGACACACAAGACATGCCAGGAATACAGCAAGACTCACCAGACATGCCAGGAATACAGCAAGACTCACCAGATATGCCAGGAATACAGCAAGACACACAAGACATGCCAGGAATACAGCAAGACTCACCAGATATGCCAGGAATACAGCAAGACTCACCAGACATACCAGGAATACAGCAAGACTCACCAGACATGCCAGGAATACAGCAAGACTTACCAGGAATACAGCAAGACACACCAGACATGCCAGGAATACAGCAAGACTCACCAGACATACCAGGAATACAGCAAGACACACCAGACATGCCAGGAATACAGCAAGACTCACCAGACATACCAGGAATACAGCAAGACACACCAGACATGCCAGGAATACAGCTAGATATTGATATGCAGACTGATGAAAGTAACAGCTGAGGCTCCTGTTTTAACAAATGCCCCTTTCAAAATAAATCTTTAAAAAAATGTGCAAAATGTCAATGCATTACTTTTACTGTCAGTTAATTTCACGATCAATTCCTCATTTGGCCTGCTCTCTTGCCAAGCATGGTATGAGGGGACATTGATATCAGTTGATGATCAAGTGACATGGCCACTGATAAGGAGGTCATTGGGAGGCCAATGAATTTCCAACTAGTGGAAAAGATGATGCAGCGTTAAGCAATATATATTTGCTGAAATAGATTCCCAATACATACAGCAAAATATTCAAAACATCAAAGAGAACATAAATGGAACTGTCTTTGAATCTGCCTATCTATGGTAGTAGCATTGACTTACCATCTTCATTGCTGGAGATGTTGACAGCACCATTGATCTTGACTACAACCTCCGATTTGTTGAAGGCACATTTCTCATCCTCCCCGTCATATTTGTAATCACCTTCCGTCTCCAAGCCACCTAGATATGAATCATACAAAGTGTATTATGCGCATGTGTGTATCAGATTCAAGACAATTTGGTCCTTTCCAATACTGCTCTCACAAGTGACAAGATACTTAAGGACAATAGTTATTTTCGCTTTGCACATTCATGGGAGATAACTGTGTGTGGTGTCAATATAAGGTTACAGTGTGAATAGCACCAGGTTGTAATTTCTTCTGATTGTTTTCCACGCATCAGCTATGACAGTTGGTATCAACTGCATGTTTTTTCCCATGTAGGTGAGATTCCTAGAGATCATATGACCCAAAAACATCAAACACACATACTGAAGATAACATAACATAACATAACATAACATAACATAACATAACATAACATAACATAACATATGAATACACAATGCCATTTAGAAGGTGGTCAAATTTTACAAATATTATATTTGGGATAACACTTTCTTTTGGGGGTTCTGCGTCTTTGTTTGTTGTTTAACGCCACACTCAGCAATATTCCAGCTATATGTCAGCTATATGAGCATTGATCTATGCAATTGGGATACAATGACATGCATCAACCAAGTCAGTGAGCCCGACTACCCGATCTTATGGCAAGCATGGGTTGCTGAAGACCAATTCTGTACCCAAATTTTCATGGATGGGAGAGAAGGTAGGAAACGTGTGGACATAGTCTTGTTTTAGGGAAAGGATGGGTTGCTGAAGACCTATTCTAACCCAGATCTTCACGGGTACAATGCGTCTGTGTCGATGTGCCTACTCTTGTTATTTGACTACAAAGTAACCTGCAGACAGTGCAGCAGGTGGTTAGCAGGATAAAACTAGTGTCTTGTGACTGTGGACATGATGAAGCTGTGTCTCAACATTTGTTAGAAAGACATTTAATAAACCACACACGAAACTCACGACACTCAAGTTACCATGGTTAAACTAATGGTAAACCACCATCTCCTTAGGAAAATATTACTTACAGCTATGCATAGAAAAAACAAAGAATAGCAATGATGCAACTACTTTTAACTTATACAATATTATATTAAGAAATATATAAAATTCTATTTTAATGCTAATGAAAGCATTGAACATATTCCAAATTGTCGTTCTTTTCTCTTCATAGGACATCTGAGTAAGGCTTAAAAAAATAAAAGAATAGGTTCTCAGGTGATGGTTTTTGAAAATATAGTGTGGGCGGGCGGTGTCTTTTTTGTTGTTGTTCAAACTAGTATGTAACCAAATAAACAGTTGTGTAACCAAATAAACAATTTTGTACAATCAACCTGGGAAAGGGCCTCCCATCAAAATGTATTCCTTGATGAGCAAAATACTGGAATATAGTATTTGACTACTATTGGATTTGGAATATTTAAGGATTTTTTTATTTTTTTAAAAAATGAAAATGAAAACAAACGTGCAGCAAACTCTATAATGATGCGGGCGGTGCCTGAGAACTAAAACTATTATTTTTTTAGCCTAACAAAAACAAGAATTTTAACTATAATCACTTCCACAACATGTTTCCTACCCAGTTTCATGATGGACATGTAGGCATTAGAAGGCAGTCCACCATTACATCCCTCGTCCAGCTTGTCACAGTCCACCAGCTCTGTAAACAAAGAGACAATCAGGTTGACAGCAATGGACTACCTCTACCTGACATTAAGAATTAAAGAATCGCCAATGAAGCAGGTTCAGCTAGAACTGTTGTCCTTGTCCGAGATCAAGCACCTCCAACTGCAATCCTATGATATTTTCCAATCTATATACTCACCGCCAAAAGAAAAGTTAATATATGAAGACTTACTCATATTTAAGAGATATTTGATTGGTTCAATGCACAAACAAATATAGTGGGTGTTGTGTGAACCGACGCTCATGCATGCATCACATGTGACGTCATAGATCCATGTCTCAAGATGCATCATTTTTCTCGTGTAGGATTAGCGTGTAAAGTTTGGAAATCATGTGCAGCATATCGTTATAAAAATATAGCAACTATGTTGTAACAGTTGACTGTTTGAGAGTTTTGTCATTAAGTGGTACACATTGGAAACATCTATTCTTAACGTACATACTTCTCTATATGTTTCTATGGTTTGCGTTTCTTTTGGTGGTGGGGCGGTCGGGTAGCCTAGTGGTTGAAGCGTTTGCTTGTCACACCGAAGACCCGGGTTCGAATCCCGACATGGGTACAATGTGTGAAGCCCATTTATGGTGTCCCCCGCCGTGATATTGCTGGAATATTGCTAAAAGCGGCGTAAAACCAAATTCACTCACTCACTCTTTTGGGGGTGTGTACATAACAGTCAAATGAAAGGATACTCCTCAACTTTTGACAGATATTTCATACTGTTACAAACCTTAAACAGCAGCTTCAGGGAATGCTGTATTATTTACTTATTATCTGTAATGATTCTGAACATGAGTCAGTGTCAAGGCAATATTGAATGTTATTTGTATTGCAGGCTCTCCCAGCGATCAGTCACATTCAGTGCCTGCATGGACACTCTGAGTATCCCTATCAAAAGTTGAGTAGCATAGGTTCAGTAATTCTCACTGATGGCAGAGAGTTGTTGTTGACAGCATGAGCAAAACCCACACAATTAGGGTATGATGGTATACAATCTGCCAGGACACCCATTGTTACCACCCAATCCTCAGTGATTGTCCTTTGTGACAAGTAGGGTGTACAGGGAACTATTCTGCCTCGGACTTCCCACAGGGGTACAAATGGTGTGAAGCTCGGCTGTTACCTTGTTCTGAGAGGGAGATGAGACGTTTATTCTTGATCTGCCATTGTCCCTCAATGTTACCAGTGGTGGAGAAAGCCCAGCAGGAACCACACTGTCCCTGAAGACAAGACAAGACAACATGTGAAACATCAAATACAACATGTGAAACATCAAACACAACATGTGAAACATCAAACACAACATGTGAAACATCAAACACAACATGTGAAACATCAAACACAACATGTGAAACATCGCAACTATTTCCAACATGTGAAACATCAAACTATTTTCAACATGTGGTTGGTTGCTTTGTTGTTTAATGCCGCAATCAGCAATATTCCAGCTATATGATGGCAGTCATAAGCATCGATCCACATAATTGGGATTGATGACATGCATCAACCAAGCCTGCGAGCCTGACCACCCGATTCCGTTAGTCGCCTTTTACAACAAGCATAGTCGCCTTTTGCAGCAAGCATGGGTTGCTGAAGACCTATTCTACCCCGGATCTTCCCGATGCTTTTCAACTTGTGAAACAGTGCAACTATTTTCAACATGTGAAACATCAAACTATTTCCAACATGTGAACAGACATATTTCCAACATGTGAAACATTGCAACTTTTTCAAACATGTGGAACATTAATCTATTTCCAACATGTGGCATATCACAACTATTTCCAACAGGTGTAACATTGAAATATTTCATAAATGTGAAACATTAATCTATTTCCATCATGTGAAACATCAAACTATTTCCAACATGTGAAACATCAATCGATTTCCAACATGTGAAACATTGACATATTTCCAACATGTGAAAAATCAATTTATTTCCAACACGTGAAACATCAATCTATTTCCAACATGTGAAACATTGACATATTTCCAACATGTGAAACATCAATCTATTTCCAACATGTGAAACATCAAACTATTCCAACATGTGAAACATCAATCTATTTCCAACATGTGAAACATCAAACTATTCCAACATGAGACACAAGGCTGTCAATAAGAACAAGATTCTGATGAAATAATATCCTTCACTTGTCTGAAAAGTTCCCAATTTAAGAAATCATAATCATTTATTCTCCATCTACCTTCTGTGCCATCATCAATATCATCTTGTTTCAATTGAAAATGGAGTGAGTGAGTGAGTGTTTTGTGCCTAAATTCCAAATTTGATAGTTCAGCAGTGCTGTTAATGTCTTCTCTAGGACATGCTGAGATTTATTACATTTCTGTTACACAGCTAAACCGAAGTATGCCCTACCTGCTGACTGGAAACTCGTCTCCCTGGTGATTTGTTTGATATGAATTGTTCCGTTATTTAATGCCTTCAGCATAGTTCTCTTAGCAAATGACAACAGGAGCATGAAGGGGGTGGGTATTGTCTTATCGGACACACTTCTGATAAACATAGGAGTTTTTCATCCTGAAAGACTTACTGTAGGTATGTCCGATCTGATCTCTCCATTTTACGCCTAACTGATGATACATGTCATCGGTCCCAATTGCGTGGATCGATGCTCCTGATATCAATCACTGGATTGTCTGTTCCAGACTTGATTATTTACAGACCGCCGTAATATAGCTGGAATATTGCTGAGTGCGGCGTTAAACAACAAACCAAACCAAATCCTACCAGAGTTGAGGAATACATTACCTGGTTCTTTACTGGTGTAACCGCACCATGATCTCTCCAGTCAAAGGCTTTTGGGGTAGTTCCATGAGGGATTTTGGCTCTGTACATTGTGGAGGCACCATGGTTGGGTATCTTGTCCCAAGTTGTCTTGCTGAGGTATTTCTGTTTGAATTCCTTCTCTGCAAACATTATACAAATTATGCAAAATACAAAATAAATAATGCAAACTAATACAAATAAATACTATCTTTGAGTGCATATGGTTGGACGCTGTAGTCAGCAATATTCCAGCTACATCAATAAAAATATCAAATCTGGACACAACAAACCAGTACATGAAAGCACGAGCAATGATCCAAAATATTTGGTGAGTGAGTGAGTGAGTATGGTTTTACACTGCTTTTAACAATATTCCAGCAATATGACGGGGGCGGACACCAGAAATGGGCTTCACACATTGTACCCATGTCGGTAATCGAACCCGGGTCTTCGGCGTGACGAGCGAACGCTTCAACCACTAGGCTACCCGACTGCCCCCCAAGCTACCAGACTGCCCCCAAGCTATTTGGACAGAGGGAAACACAATCAGTCAAGTCACCGGTTCTGACACCCAATCTCTCCAGTCAGCTCTTTGGGTACTTTGGACCTTTATTTAGTCCCAACAGGGCACACTATTTTGGACGATGAATTTGGATGGATTTGATTCTCACGTGTTAGATCTGCAAATTTGGTAGCGCCATATACTGCTGTTCCTTGTTCAGTCTTGTTCAGTTGACGAGCAGTTTTCATGTTCTCACAGAAGATGGCAAATCTCTTGGCCTCCTCTGAAATATGAATTAAAAAAATCAAATAAGTTAACTTATAATTGAAGACAAAGGAAATAATAAGGTGCAGAGTGCTACAAATACCCAGAGTTATTTACCATCAGAAGAAGTCATAGTTTGTTAGTTTGTTGTTAAACGCCGCACTCAGCAATATTCCAGCTATATGACGACAGTCTGTAAATAATCAAGTCTGAACCAGACAATCCAGTGACTGATATCATGAGCATCAATCCACACAATTGGGATACGATGACATTCATCAGGCAAGTCAGCAAGTCTGACCATCCGATCTGATTAGTCGCCTCCTACGACAAGCATAGTCATCTTTCAGGGAAGTCATGGTAGAACTGAATGAAAAATAGGAGAGCTCTGCGCAATTGCCAGTTTACTTCTCTGTTATCACCAGGTGCAGCAATATTCCAGCTATATCACTGTAAATAACCAAGTTTTAGCCAGACAAAACAGTGGTTGAGCATGATCCCTGTCCTGAAACTATTTCGTCCTTCTAATGCACTATTCTATAATATTTCACCAAGGAGATTGATCCCTACCTTCATCAGTTTTGTAAAACTTTCCATGTTTGATCATGAAGTCCTTGAAGTGTCCTCCATGACAGAGGTCATGACCATCTCCACCTAGGTTGCCACGTCCATGTTTCTGAAAGTCGTGGTCATCTCCTCCAATCAGAGGCTTTGTCTCCCCATGTTTCTGAAAGTCATGGTCGCCTCCTCCAATCAGAGGCTTTGTCTCCCCATGTTTCTGAAAGTCGTGGTCTCCTCCTCCAATCAGAGGCTTTGTCTCCCCGTGTTTCTGAAAGTCGTGGTCTCCTCCTCCAATCAGAGGCTTTGTCTCCCCATGTTTCTGAAAGTCATGGTCGTCTCCTCCAATCAGAGGCTTTGTCTCCCCATGTTTCTGAAAGTCGTGGTCGTCTCCTCCAATCAGAGGCTTTGTCTTCCCATGTTTCTGAAAGTCGTGGTCTCCTCCTCCAATCAGAGGCTTTGTCTCCCCATGTTTCTGAAAGTCATGGTCGTCTCCTCCAATCAGAGGCTTTGTCTCCCCATGTTTCTGAAAGTCATGGTCGTCTCCTCCAATCAGAGGCTTTGTCTCCCCATGTTTCTGAAAGTCGTGGTCTCCTCCTCCAATCAGAGGCTTTGTCTCCCCGTGTTTCTGAAAGTCGTGGTTGTCTCCTCCAATTACATGTTTAAATGCTCCCAGCAGTCCAGTCCCAATATGTTCCAGTAGAGGGTGAAGGTTATCAGGTATAAAATCCTTCTTCTGACGCTTCAGCAAAGGCTCAATCTTATTGGTCAACAGCTGTGCCTTGTTCTGCTGGTTGGGGAGACCAAACAGTGGGAGTGTCTTGTCAGGTCCAAGAAGTTCCTCTAGCCGTGGCGTCTTGTGCTTACCAAGGAGGTCCTTCAGCTTACTGGCCAGGTCATCCTTGAGTTCTGGTAGAGAGTCGCCCACCTTGACACCGGCCAACATTGGTTTCAGGAGCTCTTCAACCTTTGGAATTTGGTTGGAAACAGGAGGAGCTGGTTGATCATTCTGTTGATAGAAATCTACATTGGGACTGTGGCCAAATGGTTACACTGAACAAGGGACAAGAGGTCTACTTCCCGAGAACAAATAAATGTCAATTAATTACTCAACGATATCAAAATCTCATAAGAAAAGGGCATCAAAACAACATGAAAGAGCCTGAATCAGTCTCCCATTCGACATCTCTGACTGGTCTCCGTAACATTACATAATGACCCAGAGGGCAGGCTGCACCTCGTCAGGATGGTCAGCATCTCATCTACATCCTGCTGAACTACTGACAGGAAAGCAGGATTTGGCGAATTCATGAACTCAACAACTTCTAGGCATTCTGTTCTAAAATTTTGCTTTTTCTATTTTTTGTGGGGGAGAGACTGTTCTAGGTGACAAAAAAACAAGAAGACTTAAAGTAAACTATGAACAACAGCTTGCCACATACTGGTTGTAAACACAGCGACGTTAATACCAGTTGTAAACAGAGCGACGTTAATACTAGTTGTAAACACAGTGACGTTAATACTGGTTGTAAACACAGTGACATTAATACTGGTTGTAAACACAGTGACGTTAATACTAGTTGTAAATACAGTGACATTAATACTGGTTGTAAACACAGTGACGTTAATACTAGTTGTAAACACAGTGACGTTAATACTGGTTGTAAACACAGTGACGTTAATACTGGTTGTAAACATAGCGATGGTAATACTGGTTGTTAACACAGCGACGTTAATACTGGTCGTAAACACAGCGACGTTAATACTGGTTGTAAACACAGCGACGTTAATACTGGTTGTAAACACAGCGACGTTAATACTGGTTGCAAACACAGTGACTCTAATACTGGTTGTAAACACAGCGACTCTAATACTGGTTGTAAACACAGCGACGTTAATACTGGTTGTAAAAACACAGCGCCGTTAATACTGGTTGTAAACACAGTGACGTTAATACTGGTTGTAAACACAGTGATTTTTATACTGGTTGTAAACACAGCGACGTTAATACTGGTTGTAAACACAGTGACGTTAATACTGGTTGTAAACATAGTGAATGGCTCCCACGTGGAGGTCATCTAAACTTCAATGCCACTTCCTTTACTTGCCTGTTGGCCACATTTCTCCGACTCCAAAGTGAAATTGGGTGTCTTCCAGGCTTGGTACAATACCTTGTAGCTGCACACAGTTTTCTGAATGTTAAAAAACATTGTGTGAAACCATACATAATTTGTTAATGTTTTCATTCCTTTTCATGACATAATTTCAAACAGCTGAAAGAAGGGTAACAGGATCACTAATTTTCTAAACTCCTGGTAAAGAAGGACCATTATACAGGCGACTGCTGACTACTATGTTACAAAATAGCAGCAACCAGGCCCTGTGGCAAGCATTGAATACTCATATGCTTTCTTAAGCATTGCAGCACTAGTTTCAAATTAATGACTTCCATTCCAGACTATGCTTTAAAAATCAGTCAATTTTGAATCAGTCATACAGTCCGTAACAGTAGTTTTGTGTTAAACTTTATTGGTTGCATGATTAGAAAACATATTCCGCTGACAAATGTAACACAACATTATTAATATTTCCTTTTCCTTTTTGTTATCTATCGTGTAGTTTCGACCAATTTTCGACCACGAACGTTTATACTACCCAATTTCGTTTATCTGACATACTCGTGTATCCGACATATTCATATGCAACCAACAATGTCGGATTAACGGGACTTGACTGTATACTAAAACACTTTGAAAACACATATGCGATTTATTTGTAAATATTTGGCATAAGACAATCAAACATGATAATGTCGTCATACAGGTTCAAATCTCATTTGATGTGCGTGAAGATGGGCTGGAGCAAAAAAAAACATCTTTTCTGATTTCGAGTTAAAGGTGATTGAGCGTTTTCATTTTGTTTCAGTGTATTACTGTTCTGTTGAGCAATGAGTATATCCTACCACAGGCTTGTCAGCCACAGCACAGTCCTCCAGTCCCTTGCCCTTGTTGGCCGGACTGTTTCCGCACATTGTGTCCACCATACTCACAGAGAAGGTGTACAAGGTTCCGGCAACTACCTGAAAACAAACAGTTTGGGTATACATAACAATGTTCATTGTACTACTGACAACATCCTGGTGAGGACTATATTTGGATCATTAATCCTTTGGTCAACTAAAGAGACAAGAAATTGTCATAATGAACTACATCCGTCTTTGGAAGAAGCAACCTTACAGGTGATGTGATGCCCCATTTTCAGCAATATGACTACATGACCATTTTGAAACCGTCAGGACAAATATACTACCCAAGGAAGTTAAAGAAGATCTGACTTTTCATATGACTAGTTAATCACAATGTGAACAAAATACCATGAACAAGGGAGATGGTTCTATTGATATACAACTTCTTTATTACAATGAATGCAATGTAGATACTAGCACCGCTATCAAGCAAGTGATGTACAGAAATGTGATGTTGGAAGGCTACATACAAGTGAATAATTGATGCTTTCACAAGATTGAATGATGATAGATTGATGTTTACACAACCAACAAGGTTGAGGTATGAAGCCTGATGATGAATACTATGCCACATGTAGTATCAAACTCTGTACTGTGTCAATATTGACAGTAGACCTGGTAGACAAATCACCTGTTTGGCCACTTAAGAAGTAAAAATACCATGCCACATGTAGTATCAAACTGTGTACTGTGTCAATATTGACAGTAGACTTTGTAGACAAATCACCTGTTTGGCCACTTAAGAAGTAAAAATACCATGCCACATGTAGTATCAAACTCTGTACTGTGTCAATATTGACAGTAGACCTGGTAGACAAATCACCTGTTTGGCCACTTAAGAAGTTAAAATACCATGCCACATGTAGTATCAAACTCTGTACTGTGTCAATACTGACAGTAGACTTTGTAGACAAATCACCTGTTTGGCCACTTAAAGGGGAAGTGTACACGCAAAAATCACTTTCTTTCTTTTTCTAAACAAAATGCAATTTTAGAATTAGTTAGTATTTGTGTTTGAAAATATACACTCATTTTTCTTCACAGTGAAAGTAGGAAGCTCACAATAGTGTGAAAGTGATATGCCATTATGAGGCCTTCGTTTTACGAGCGAAATAGGCCTGAGTTATCCCCCTTAGATTATGACGTAATTGGTGCCAATTCAACTGTCTATTCTCAACGCAAAAGATATCAAGGACCAGTTTGCGGTAAAACAACATGGTCTACGACACACTCCGGCGCAGTGGTGTCTCAGCATAACACAATTCTGGCTGGCATCTGAGATGCTAGAATCACAAAACTGTACCTACACCACGTGAAACGGCTCTAACAAAGCATGATGACGTCATAATGTTTATCAATTGGCACCAATGACGTCATATTGCAAGGGGCATAAGCCATGGTGTTTTTGTTATGGAAATAGAACACTTGGTAAATGTGAAAAATATGAATCGTTTTAGTGCAAAAAATATGTTAATTAAATATGATGTTTTTATATTTTTGTCTATGACACTTCTATGTTAACACTTTTAATGTGGAAAAAGTACAAGAAAAAATGGTTCATTTCCGTGTGAACTTGCCCTTTAAGAAGTTAAAATACCATGCCACATGTAGTATCAAACTCTGTACTGTGTCAATATTGACAGCAGACTTTGTAGACAAATCACCTGTTTGGCCACTTAAGAAGTTAAAATACCATGCCACATGTAGTATCAAACTCTGTACTGTGTCAATATTGACAGTAGACCTGGTAGACAAATCACCTGTTTGGCCACTTAAGAAGTTAAAATACCATGCCACATGTAGTATCAAACTCTGTACTGTGTCAATATTGACAGTAGACTTTGTAGACAAATCACCTGTTTGGCCACTTAAGAAGTTAAAATACCATGCCACATGTAGTATCAAACTGTGTACTGTGTCAATATTGACAGTAAACTTTGTAGATAAATCACCTGTTTGGCCACTTAAAGTTAAAATACCATGCCACATGTAGTATCAAACTCTGTACTGTGTCAATATTGACAGTAAACTTTGTAGACAAATCACCTGTTTGGCCACTTAAGAAGTTAAAATACCATGCCACATGTAGTATCAAACTCTGTACTGTGTCAATATTGACAGTAGACTTTGTAGACAAATCACCTGTTTGGCCACTTAAGAAGTTAAAATACCATGCCACATGTAGTATTAAACTGTGTACTATATCAATATTGACAGTAGACCTGGTAGAGAACCCACCTGTTTAGTGACATGCTCCACAGATTGTGCCACTGCTCTGTACATGCTGTTGACCCTGGAGTTGTGGTATTCCACTGCAAACATGACCGCAGTCTGAACATCTTTGTCCAGACTGGCTGGCTTCACACCACCCAGGACGGTCCTAGGCTTGCAGGAGTAGTCAGTGAGAGTCCTGGTGCTGGTCCAGGATTGGTCGTACACGGTCACATGACACAACTCATCCTGTCAGGAGGATAAGAAAAAGAGTGAGTACAGGGCAATCCCTTTCTTAGGCAATGTATTTATAATTCCTTGATTTCTGATTCCGGCAACAATGAAAATGAAAAGTAAATATAAAATTAAATTGCTTATTATCAGCTTTTGGGTATTGCAGGTGACTTATTTTTTCCAGTGTCCATGAGTGTTCCAATATTCTCCCATATAGCCAGTTAGCTATATTGCAGCTACATCAAAGATGGAGGCCAACCACGATGTCAACATGGCCGACTACTTCCAAAGATTGCACCTAAAGAAGCTATCACGAGAACAGGAGTTATGTGTACACAGATGCCAGCATGTGCAATAAAGACTACTCAGATTCGAAAATTAGTTAATGATTATTATGTCAGTTTTCAAGACATTTTTAAACCAAGAATCCCAAGTCATTACACCTTGGGTGCCATGAGTTTTAGGAACAATCCCCTTTTCCATGTATGTTGATGGCCACAAAGTGAGAATGGACAACAACGTATTGTGTCTAAAAAGATAAGAACATGGACAGGAAGCCTCCTACTGCAGAGGTAACTTTTGATGGTTTACATTCCTGAGGAACCACAGCCCTGGTTTAATGTACTTACTGTCCCTCCATTTGTAACACGAAGAACAATCTTATAGTTGATCCCAGACACAACCTGCAACATATACAAATCACTGATGGTAATGATGTACAACAGAAGAACAAATTCAAACAAATGCACGTGTACAATAGACAAATGTATTAGGGCTGGACGGGCAACTCGGGTCGAGTGGGTACTGAGTAGGACCTGGGTAACCACAGTACTAACATGACCTGTGGTTAGTCACGTTATATATTGTTTAATGACAAAAAATATCTGGAACTCCATGGTCACATCACAAGTCACCAACGTTCAATTTCTTTCTGACCATGCGATCCATGAAGATCCGGGGTAGAATAGGTCTTCAGCAACCCATGCTTGTTGAAAAAGGCAACTATGCCTGTCCTAAGAGGCGACTAACGGGATCGGGTGGTCAGGCTCGCTGACTTGGTTGATGCAGACTCGATTATTTACAGACTGTCATCATATAGCTGGAAAATTGCATAGTGCAGCGTTAAACAACAAACAAACAAAATCTGACCATACACCCACTTCTTCGACCTTTATAAGTTTGAATAAAGACAAAGCTTCAGTCATCTTCAGTGTATGCATGACCAGATCACTTTATACGTGTATCTAAATACATTTTGTCAGGGCTACAGTCAAACTATATTCCCAATCGGACATTATGTACCCAACTCTTGAGACCTACAGTGGGTACCCGGGTAGGGTCGGTTAATTAAAGGTCAGAAACCCAGGTAGTAAATTTGAACTCGTCTCAGCCCTAACATGTATCCAAGGTTATATATACAAAGGTAAAAGTAGTCTGTTGTAAAAGTATATGAAAAACCACGCACCAGACATGGTTCAATAAACATGAAAAAGAAAGCTATCTCAGATCATGTAGATCTGAGAATTTATTACTACTATTTTGAAAACCATGAAGTAATACTATTGCTTATCAACAGTGCCTATTGATTATGTAGACACCTGTTAGTGCTTTCCTCAATTTATATTGTATTGATGGTACCCTTCATATATCATTGTATGATCTGAAACTGAATAAAGTGAATGAGTATGGTTTTATGCCACTTTTAGCAATATTTCAGCAATATCACAGTGGGGGGACACCAGAAATAAACTTCACACTTTGTACCCATGTTGGGAATCAAACCCGGGTCTTCAGTGTCACAAGCGAAACTTAAACCACTAGGCTACCCCACCGCCCTGTAAAAAAGTGAATTTAAGTTGAGTACATCATGAAGACTGGCATGAACAAGTGTCTGTCAAGGGTTTCCAATGAGTTACATGTAAGCTAATCAGCTGTTTGGATGAATATTTGATTCAAATCAACCGGGGATGAGTGATTTCAAATTGCTTTATATGGCACCTGAAATGATGCACTTGCAGTCATTTACTGTTAGCAACGCCATGGAATATCCATAAAAGAGGTTAAGTTCTGTGGTATCAGATACATTGATCAGTGATAATGGTGATACAAAAATTTGGTTAAGAATGACTGCACTGAAAGATGAGCAAGGATTTATATCGACCTGCTCAGACGCTGATATTCGTCTCCATGTCTGCAAACAATGCCAGTACAAATTCCCAAATTGGAATTAAAAAATTTTAAATTCATGTTGTAATAATTATAACTAACACCTAATTTTCATTCCTTATATGAGGAAACACACGAGGATATAAACCTGATAAAGTCTTAAAATAATCTATGTACAAGGTGTAAAGCCACTCAATGAAGTAACTTTAGAAACTGTGTGTGAATATAGCGTTTGAGTGAACCACACTCATTTATCATAAAATGCCAAATCATTTGCAGACATGTATGTCTACAGAGCCACCCACATGGGGAAACCCCTGCCAAAACTTACTGGGAACCTTAGTCAATATTTTATTGAACATGCAAACATTGCATCGAGGAATCATGCTGTGTATGCAGCTTAAAATAGTTCCTGTAAGATGGGCTCATTTGCATATTTAAAGGATAGTGATACCTAGCTTATAGGATTGGTTTACAGCATCGATAATACCAGCCACAATATGATAATTATTGTTACTCAATACTGCGTGGTATGCATGGTACGAGAGCACAGGTTTCAAATATGAAATGAGCACATTCAGTGTAAGATAGCATTTGTGAAAAGTTACTTGAGACATATAGTATCAATGTCATGAGTTATCAGGAAATCTTTGCGCATATGGTCCCTCTCTTGATCAGGTCAACACAAGGTCACCGAGCTAGGCAGTGACAGACTGCCTGTCACGTGCCCCAGGGCAACCATAAAATATAGTTTGTTGATGTGTCTTGTACATGTTGTACCAGTGAAAGGGTTATAGAAAATTCGAAATAAAAAGTCCGACGTAATCAAACATGTTAATTTGTCCTGATTGATTTTCAGTGAAGTACTGACTACTATAGTAGCTAAACTATCAGGATTAACCAAGCTAATAGCATTCTACCTATTAAAATTAATGATTAAATGTATCTGACAAAACAAACTTCTAAACTGAATTTACTCTAAGGCTAACTAAAGAGGGCGGTGGGGTAGCCTAGTGGTTAAAGTAGAATTTGCTCGTCACGCCGAAGTCCAGGGTTCGAATCCCCATATGTGAAGCTCATTTATGCTGTCTTTGCTGTGATATTGCTGGAATATTGCTCAAAGCAGCATAAAACCATACTCACTCACTAAACTAAAGATGTTTGGGGTTTTTTTACATGGGATTGGAGGGAATGGTGAAAATAAACATTTGTTAAACATTAAAAAAAATCATTTAACATTAAAGAACATGAATTAAATATTTTTATAACATATTATAGCTAAAACAGTACCTCAGCAAATGTCACTGAGTGAAAACAGCACCTTGTCTAAAGTGCAAATGGCTAACTATTTATTTATTTGTTTTCCCTTGTTACTGAAATAAAGTAAATTTAACTCACATGGTCACTTGCGAACACAAATGTTAATCACATTAAAACAAGTTGACACTAGAAATTGGTCTCTACTTCAATTTACTCACTGACACTGATTGGGAGGCGCAACTAAACTTATTATGAAAACATCAAATGCGTTGAAGTTTTAAGTCGTGTTACTCAAATTAACTGAATGTCATGCTGAAACTATATTGAAGATGAATAACAGGGTGATGTCAGATCACAATTATTCACAATGTCCTTTCAATGTGTTGCATGCGAGAGGAATGTCAGACAAACTCAACATGCTGTATCCTGTGATAACTGTGACTAGTGGACCCATCGTGTTTGTGGTACCGGACTTTCTGTAGCCTGTTATAGAGAAATTGCCTGGACTAGAGAAGACTTCCCTTTCCACTGTTTAAGATGCATAGATCCTGTTATAGAAGAGGTGATTGGTTACATGAACTTTGGTATCAGTTTACAATCAGAAAACTCAGAAGAAAGGAGGGTACCAGACATATCAGACATCAACATTTCGTCACATTGAAGATGACAATGATATTTGTTGAAAGAAACAAGAAAACGATAAAGAGTAACTGTGAGTAAAGCATATATACTACTACATAAATAGTTCATATCATTATTAAAAGTAGGGGTGCCGTTATCCCCCCGACAATCAATTAGTAGCGGTTTTCACCAAAAGGTGTGCTGTTTTCGCCAGAGAAATCAGTGACATCTTGCTGAGGTGCCGTTTTAGCCTGCACCCCCTACCCCCCCCCCCCCCCCCCCCCCCAACACACACACACATATTTTAAACTACCTGACAGGAGTGACAAGTAATTTTTATTCATGTCAAACAGCCATTACAATGTCAAAATAAACAAACATAACCATACGAACAAACAAATGGTTTCATGTTGAGTACTGCAAGGAGCCCCATCACATGCAGTCAGATTTAGTGAGTGAGTTGGGCTACATCAGTTTCGTTTCCCTATGTTGTGACACAACCACACTAATAATTGAAGATCACAGTTTCACGTTCATGAACGATTAACTTCCGTAAGTGACTCGTCTACACTACAGCTGTTCTAAACTAAAAACACAAAAAGGTCGATTACTGACGGTTAGTTTTTTTTTTAATTTGCATGTCACATAAACGATGAAACGAATTTATTTATTGTCTGATTTGTTGAAAACAGCTATTTGCACTAAACGTCAGTTCTTAACTTCCGCCCTAACCAACTGCCTCGATGTTTTTGATATATCATCCTGGAAGTAACATTATAGGCTAGGCTACTATAAATAATATTCTACTTATATTAAAAATCATTTATGTCAGGTTAGGTTAGGGTTAGGCCGCCCTAAGCCACGCAAAATCTGAAGCAGGGGTTACGGGTGGTACTAGTCACATTAAAGTGAAAGGTATACAAATGACACTTACCTGCGTTGTTGCTGACTCAATCGTAACCATTTGTCTCTGAGAGTTTTCCTTTGCATTCACCGTGTCAAGAGCAAATTTGGCCATAGTTTGGACGTCATCCTTACTGATATCCGCATTTTCCCAGCCTCCTACTAGCTTCAGGTTACCATACGATCCATGACCGTATATCAGAGGCAGAAACGACAACAAGATGCAAAGCTTCATCTTGCTACACAACAGCGTAGCTTACTTCGATGACACCGTTTCGTCTCGTTCAACCTACTTTTTTGATCACGAGTTTACCAACAAACACGCACGCCATCTGACGGGTCGAGTTGTAAAGGGACGTAATTCTTCACTTAGCATGCTCCGTGTTGTGGAATCCGTCTTGACTTGAGTTCGAGTCTGATCTTATTCGAACATGCTATATGTTGCATGTCTTATTCTGTTTAAACGAGTCTGTAGAAAACGTTTTGGCAGCTGAGTTAGTGTAAGCCCAAAGGCTATATAAAATCGTCTTACCTGTTCCAAGATATTACTGTTTGAAACCAAACCCAAAGGCTATATAAAATCGTCTTACCTGTTCCAAGATATTACTGTTTGAAACCAAGGCATTTAACTGCATACATACGTGTTTTAAACTGTAAAAATAACATTGTTATGACCAAATACACTGAACGACAAAAGTTCCTGTGACACTGAATAAAATGTAATGCAAAGTTATGTTTTTTACCAAATCTGAAACAATTTCGGTTTGCAACAGATAAAAGACTCCTGTAAGTGTTCAAATGGTTTAATTTGCCATACTGACTTCAGAAAATGCGTGATTTCATAGAAAAACATGAACATGCCAAAATGTCAATTTACAAATTAATAGCGTGTGTATCCACATCTGGTTGCGATGCAAGCAACACATCTTCGTCTCATGGAATGGACCAGGCGTCGCACAAAGTCCTGTGAGATATCTGTCCATATCTGCTGGAGCATGTTTCGAAGTTCCTGGAGTGTCTGTGGAACATGTGGTTGACGTCAAAGGCGCCGATCCATCTCATCCCACATGTGCTCGATTGGTGAGTGATCAGGGTAGAGAGCCGACCAGGGGATGATATTCACGTTGTTTTGGTGAAGAGAATCCTAAACAAGTCGAGCAATATGAGGCCGGGCGTTGTCATGTTGAAAGGTAATGCCTGGGCCATGACGACGCAAAGACGGTAGAACAACAGGGCCGATTATCTCGTCGCGGGAGCGCTGTCCATTGAGATTTCCCTCTACCACTATCAAAAGGGTCCTCTGTCTTGCTGTAATCCCACCCCATACCATAACCCTGCTGCCCCCGAACCGATCTTCTTCCATGACACAATGATTGACGCTACGTTCGCCTCGACGTCGGTACACTCGAATCCGTCCATCGCTGTGGCTGAAGTGAAAACGAGACCCGTCAGTGAATAGAACTTGTGCCCCAGTGAATGGCCGTCCGGCGTAGACGCTGTCCGCACCACTGTAGACGTGCTTGACGGTGGTTTCCTGTCAAAATGGGACGTCTGGCGGGTCTTCTGGCGACAATCCCTGCACATCTGAGGCGACGACGTACGGTTTGTGAAGATATTCGTTGAGCAGTCACTGTTGCTGGCTGGAATCGATTTCGTAGGTGTGTTGTGTCGATTATTCGTTACGCGTGGCCTGCCACTCCATGGATGGTCTCTGACTGGATTCGTCTGTTGCCAACGTTGCCATAAACACCAAATGATGTTTCTGTGGACGTTAAACTGTCTTGTAACATCACGTTGACTCGATCCTGCTTCAAGCTACTATTGATTCGCAGACGCTCATTTTCGGACGGGCGTGGCATTTCATAATGTTGAATAATTGCGTAATTTTGTTGTTTTTCTGAGTGGTTGTTGTCAGCACGACGCTAAACAATGCATATGGAATCCAGTGAACGAACATGTTTTTATACCCATTATTGGGTAGTGAAATGCTACAATATTGAAAACCAAACTTAACTTGCTTGAAAAATACACTAAATATTGGTGTCAGATACTTTTGTTGTTGAGAATATGTTGGGTTTGTTTTTAAGTATTACTTTGTATTCATGAATCACTTGTATATATATCAACTTGTTCTCGTCGCTATACGGCTGAAATAATGCCGATGCGACGTTAAATTTTAACTCACTCACTCCTTTGATATGCCTTCGTATTGGACACGTGTCCTATGTTCTGTTAGCAACTTGTCATCAATAATGGTCCACCAAATGCGTGCTAATGCATGTCTTTGAGGAGTACACATTTAACTGACCAAACAATTTCGCGCAATAGCTTTTTGAGCACCTTGTTTATTACTTTAAAATACTCAAACCATAAACATCTTAGATTTTCCCTCCTAATGCGTACCCAGAGCGTGAAATCAGCGTGGAATTCCTGACTCAATTCCCCCAAACTTATTTGACTACTGTTTTTGCACAAATACAGTGCCTCTGTTTTTGTTAGAATCACGATTACAATCTCAAAAACAGGATAAACGTTTTATGTTTTCTTATTGTCAAGGTGTCTTCTTGCAAACCACATTCATTTTTCCGAGTTTATGTTATAAAAGTTTCAATGCAAACGCGCGTACGACCAGTCATTGTAAAATATACAGTGTATTTACTAAGCAATGCATCAGGAACTGATTGAAGTGTGTACCTCAAGATGTTCTTGTTTTGTTCTTAACTAAATACTAGATTCTTTATCACCCATGTACAACCTGCACCATACCATATATTCATGAAGTTGGGCTTCTCATTGGACACATTGAGAGAGGTTTCATTAACTTATGGTTTATCACATTGAATAATCTCAGTAACAGTCTTAATAAGCCATCCCTTCCCAGCTGTGAAATGAAACGACATAGTTTCACTTCCGAATGAGTGAGTGAGTGAGTTGGGTCAAACGCCGCTTTTAACATTATTCCAGTTATATCACGGCGTGTCAGCTTAATGTGGGAGGAAAGCACGAAGTAATGCAGGTCTCGGACGTTTACCACTTCGGTGAAACTCACGAGAACGGGTATAATGCTCTGGTTTGTTGTGGTTTGTTGTTTAACGCGGCACTCAGCGATATTCCAGCTATATGACGGCGGTCTGTACATAATCGAGTCTGGACCAGACAATCCAGTGATTAAAATCATGAGCATCGATCCACGCAATTGGGATCGATGACATGCATCAGCCAAGTCAGCGAGCCTGACCACCCGATCCCGTTAGTCGCCTTTTACGACAAGCATAGTCGCCTTTTACAGCAAGCATGGGTTGCTGAAGACATATTCTACCCTCGAAACATAATCGGGGCGAAACGGGATTCGAACCCACAATCATAGGTTTCTGGCGTGCCCAAGGCACGCAACTATGCGCTGCGAATCTCTGCGACACTTGTGGCCCCCTTTTCACTTCCGAAATAGAATTAATTTATGATATATGCTACTCAAAGTTTGCTACATCTGCAGCTTGTTTCTATCGTGTTCGATAGGGTTGAGGTCTGGTGAGCGGGCTGGCCACTCCATGCGGACAATTGTCTCCTGCATCAACGACCCTGGCACGATGAGGTCGTGTTTTATCGTCAATGAGGATGAAGTCCGGTCCGATTGCACAAGCATACGGTCTCACGAACACATCTAGAATGCCATCCCTGTAGCGCACACCTGTCATCGTGACCCGCTAAAGGACATTGAGATCGGTTCTTACTGATCCCACCCCAGTCGTGGCAGTCATGTTCGGCTACTTTGGGCCCTGGTCCGACGATCTATGAAGTCTAGACAGTATCTCGATTCATCAGTGACAAGAACTTGAACCCAGAGTTGGTCTGTCCAATTTACATGATCTTCAGCCCGATCCAAATGTGCCTGCCTGTGATGTCGGGTCAGTGGGATACGAACGCATACTCTCTGTGACTGGAGACCAGTCTTATAGAGTAGAAACGTTAATGCCTTTGGCGTTACGCAGGTCATTTCTGAGTGTGGTGGCAGTCACGAAGTCTTGCTGCGATCAGTAGGAACCTGCCTTCCCACTGTGTGGTGGAACGCTGTCGACCACCTGCATGTCGATGATCCAAACGTCTGGTATCGACTCTTTGATCTACTTATCACACTTTTGCTGGCACCAAAGACGTTTGCAATGAGACGTTGTGTTGATCCTGTTTCAAGCATGCCTTTGGATCTGCCTAATTCTGGGGCCTTCAAACAGTGTCTTTGACGATGAGGGGGGATAAGTGCATTCGGTTGTTGCAATCCTCAGTAGCAAATGCCATAGTGCTCTCTGATAATGATGTGCAACGACTCTGTCACGATATATACCCAACAACAAAAGTTCCTGTGACACCCCTTTCCAAACGGTTGTAAACAAGAAAAACCTTTCTGGTGTTCAAATCGGATATGAAAACATGTAGCACAAACGCAAACTCAGCAGAAAATCAGTATCTGATGGCAAAAAGTGTCTTTCATGCAGCATGATAAAATTGAAATGGATAAATGCCATGTTTGAACACTACCCAATGTGGTGTTGATTCCGGGTTCCTAACATATCATAATCAGAGACATAATATTAATATTATCCCCGCACGAGGGCATACTCCAAGCATTATTATTGCCACAGTTATGGATCAGTGTGCACTCTAAGCTCCCTTGGGAGTAGTAGATTAATAGTCCCATTACCTTCTAATCCTACCATATACCCATCCACTGGTGGGTGAACAGAGGCATATTTCAGACAAAGGCACCAATGTGCTCCAGTGCAGGGTAGGGCCAAAGCCCAAGAAACTTTCTGGAGTCAAGCTGCCCAACATGGTTACCCATTTAAATATCATACGCGAACCATGCTGCTCAACTTCACCCGATTTGTGACCTGTGCGCTGTTCACAGTACCAGGTGCCAATACCATATATATTGTTGACATCCATTCAGGAAGCGTTTATGTTGTGGTGTGAAACTTAATGACAGTAACTGATATAAGCAGGTGTCAGTGGTCTGGAGGAATACAGCAATACCATATACAGTCAAACGCTGTTATCTCCAACCTTGCGGGACCAGGGTGTAACTTCGAGATACAAGGCATGAACAAATATAAAGTAAGGTGATCAGGACCGGAAAACAGGTTCAAGATATCTGTACATTCAAGATGAGGTTTGACTGTATCTATACCACCTGACCACCTAGGACCACCTGATTATTAGAGTTAATCTGTCATGGCAAGACAGATTAAAATGAATCGGGTGGTCCTTAACTTCTTTTGAGTAGTATATATTAATCAGTAAGCAGCTCCCAGGCATGATGTAGTGCCCTGTGAACCATGATGCCCACAACTGGTGGATCCAAGGATCAGCAGAGACATGAACATTGCATCCAACATGTGTCCCTTCACAAGAACGAAGCGAAATGTCATATCATATTTCTAGCCATTAAAAAAAACCATACTGACAGACAATTTGGTTTATTTGCTGTTGAATACATGAACTTAAAAACTGTACAACAGTATGAGATATCTTGGTACACAAGCTGTGGAGGCTTGGCGATGCCCATGTTCACCTCAATGAACACACACTGTGCAAAGATGGCATTGGTATGATCCTTCAGTGATAGTCAACAGTTTTCTAAAATTGATAATATTTACCAGCTATCATATTTGAAAAATGCCCCAAGACTTGAGTTGCCTTGTTTAAAGAATCTTCCTATGTCCTGCCGAGATGGGATAGGGCCTCTAATGTTCACATTCTGCTCTTTGTACACGATGTGGTATATAGTCTTATAGCAAGATCAACCTACAACACAAACACCTACCAAGCAAAGTGAAACACATCATTACAAACACATGGTATGATCATCTGACATTCAATGGACACGATTTAACGACCTATGTGAAATAACATGAGGTGCGAGAAGTACAAAATTGAGAACATGACTACCTGTATTTACTTCATGAATTACATACAATTTACTTCAAACTCAACACTGTGTGACCTAAGAACTTTTTCTAACAATCGCATTAAAAATCCACTGAAACTGAGATTCCTTACAACTGTACTAAACACAACTTTAAAAAGAAACGAATGCTCAAATAAATCGTTACATCTACAAATACAACAATACAGATTAGCAATTAAACCGAACAGTCTTTACTAAAGTCTTCGTTTTTTCATAATTGACAAAGTGATTGACCTGGTACAAATCCTGCTATGTTCACTGACAATTGAAAGGTAACCATGGTAACATGATTTAGAATAGCTGCCATGATTGTTGAGGCCAGCAGATATGACATCACCGGACAGTCAGTGTGCGCATGGGTTTAACCCTATCCCCACCATACACACCGGACAGTCAGTGTGCACATGGGTTTAACCCTATCCCCATCATACACACTGGAGAGTCAGTGTGTACATGGGTTTAACCCTATCCCCACCATACACACCGGACAGTCAGTGTGCACATGGGTTTAACCCTATCCCCACCATACACACCGGACAGTCAGTGTGCACATGGGTTTAACCCTATCCCCACCATACACACCGGACAGTCAGTGTGCACATGGGTTTAACCCTATCCCCATCATACACACCGGACAGTCAGTGTGCACATGGGTTTAACCCTATCCCCACCATACACACCGAACAGTCAGTGTGTACATGGGTTTAACCCTATCCCCACCATACACACCGGACAGTCAGTGTGCACATGGGTTTAACCCTATCCCCACCATACACACCGGACAGACAGTGTGCACATGGGTTTAACCCTATCCCCACCATACACACCGGACAGTCAGTGTGCACATGGGTTTAACCCTATCCCCACCATACACACCGGACAGCCAGTGTGCACATGGGTTTAACCCTATCCCCACCATACACACCGGACAGTCAGTGTGCACATGGGTTTAACCCTATCCCCACCATACACACCGGACAGTCAGTGTGCACATGGGTTTAACCCTATCCCCACCATACACACCGGACAGTCAGTGTGCACATGGGTTTAACCCTATCCCCACCATACACACCGGACAGTCAGTGTGCGCATGGGTTAAACCCTATCCCCACCATACACACTGCTATGGTAGACAAAGCGTCAAACATGAAGATGTGAACTGCTTACATTTCTAATCTAATCACAATCGTAATAGAAAAAAAGATTATGTACATTCAACCATAAGCCCTACTTGTCGGTAAAGGCACACATTTTGATAACTAGTTACGAGTATCTGAAGAAAAATGTGGTCAACAAGTGACAAGTTAATGCTTGTGAATGAATTTCATGTCTAACACCCACCACAAAAAAGGAAGCACTATGAACGCTAGTTGATTAAGTACATGTGTTGGGGGATGAATTTGTGTGCTGCATTTGAATACAAAAACAGTGGCAGTTGAACGATGTTCATGGAAATGGTCATGAAAAAATATTCTTGTTTAACATTTACGCACCTGGGAGTACCATTCATCTCTATCACACCATTCAACATGTGGATGCGATGGGTCAGATCAAGTGTAATCAGAGATAAACTGAGTATTCCAATAATGAAGAACGTGCCTAGGTCATGTTAGGATCACTAAATCACCTACAAGATCACCCCTGGGACAAGATGAACACTCAAATGAGGTAATAATTAAATGGCGGATGTTTACAAAGTTTCACATAAGCTAGAACACATTTTCTTTTAACAAGGTAAGATGCTAACAGAACATTTAAGCAAGAGAGACAATATTGTATGGTAGAATGCATATTTCAAACTGATAAGGTATATATATACACAGATGAAAAAGTAACAATTCATAAAGACTTCATGAGGTACCTAACAAACTCAATTCGAGAACACTTGTCAGAGAACATAGACAGGGAAACTACCACGAGCTGAAAACCGAACTTGACATTGCATAACCAATAGTTGGCGGGCCCATTAAAACTCGGATCACCTATACTTGTTCTTAACATTTGTTCATACAATGCCACAAGGATGGCGGCTAAGCAGTGCAACATTCAATCTTACAAAGTTAATCTTGTAAAAACTTTTGTCTGACATGTCATGAAAATAGTGGATGATATGAACAAAACAATGACAATGGGAACATGAAATCTCTCGACACAATGCATCCTCTCAGGTACAATGTATATTACTGATCAGGACAGGTGATACACGAGCTGCATAGTCCAGCCCTCATGGAGGAACTATGCAGCTAGTCCACTTACAAAATACTGAGAAAAAAGTCATTTCGAAGGAACTGAACACCAAATGGGTGAGTGAGGTTTCATGCCGCTTTAAGCAATATTCCAGCAATATCACGGGATGGGCACAAGAAATGGGCTTCACCTAGTGTACCCATTTGGGAATCGACCCGAGCCTTTGGCATGAAGAGTGAATGCTTAACCACTCGGCTACCCAACCGCCCCAGAAAACCCAATGGAGCTGAAGAATATTCTTATCAGTACAACTGATTTACGAGATATTTAATTACAAACACCATGTCATCATGATAATATTTCTAAGACTGGTTTAGAAACCATCACGGACGTCATGGTAATTACGACTGAATGAGGTGGGAGAATGTGTGTGTGTAACCATATCAACAGTCCTGATCATGTGCTACTCAAAAGTTTACTATATCATAACATATCTTAAAAGAATATTGGTCCTGTTTGTAACAGTGACTGGCTATCGTAAGGATTCTTCTGTGCAGAGGTGCTCCCTGCCCCTGACATCCTGGGCTGCTGGTACTGGGGAGCGGAGTGACTGCTCACGACCGGTCTCTCCAGGTCTCGATAGTCAGGTCGCTTGCTGTAATAGTCATAACCATTAGGGTACCCTTGGCCATTTTCCTGAGCTGGGCGTCGTGCAGGAGGGGGATAGTCTGCCAATCTGTAACACATTCCAAATGATCTAACAGTGGAACAGACACTGCCTTGTCTGACTCAATCACTAGCCCTAACGATAATTTATAATATACTACTCAAAAGAAGTTAAAGAACACTAGAGTTAATCTGTTATGGCTGGTGGATATTGCAACAGTCTTCCAATTGTGGGTATTCTTTAACTTGTTTTGAATAGTATATATGGAAACACCATTCTCCTCCTAGTCCTATGGATACCAAACAACCGACAATGTTCATTCTGACTAATTGACTAGTACCTGTGTCTTATGCTGCTATCAGTTCTTGACAAAGAATGTTAAAGCCATGATGTACTCATTACTCTGACATGACACAGTATCAGGTCCATTCACATGTTATGTGAAAAATAAAGTTACTTCAACTTACTGAAATATTTGTGGAAGGGAAACACTTTAATCCCAAACAATGAAACAAGTGCACACATAACTTAGTTGTTTTTCATCATGCTGTGCAAATTAAGAAAAGACTTACTTACGGTCGTTCATAGTATTCTGGGGGTGGTCTCGCCACTGGGCTACGTTCTCTATAATAGGGGTCTGAAGGTACATCCAGAGGCCGAGCTCTCTCATAGGGACTTCGTTCATATGGACTTCTTTCCTCTGGATACCCATATCTATCTCTAGGGGGTGGTAGCATTCGATCCCGAGGATCAGGATATGCTGCTCGTCTGTCTGGTGGAGGTAGTGGCCTTTCCCCTGCAGGCAATCTATCTCTTGGAGGATAACGATCACCTGGGGGTGGGGGTGGGGGCATCCTTGGGGGGTACCTGTCACTGGGAGGAGGGGGTCTGTAGTAAGGATCCCGCTCTGGGTAAGGATATCTGTAATAGGGATCATATCTATCGTACGGATGGGGTGGAGGATACCGGCTTCCGTAAGAATCTCTGATTCCTCCGCCACCTCCTCGGGGAGACCCCCTGCCGGAACCCCTGCCTATACCTCCTCTTCCCCTGCCCCTGCCACCACCTCGAGCTCTGGAGACAAAGAGAAATGCACTGTTACTACTTAGAGGAAACATCGTCATTCTGAAGTCGAGTATCATACAAAGTAATGACAAACATAATTCAAAAGGGTTATTATTTGTTTATTTTTTTGGGTGTTTAATGCCGCATTCAGCAATATTCAAGTATGTAAATAATCGAGCCTGGACCAGACAATCCAGTGATTGACATCATAAGCATTGATCCACACAACTTGGATAAGAGGCGATGCATCAATCAAGTCAGCGAGCATGACCACCCGATCCCGTTAGAGGCCTCTTACAACAAGCATAGTCGATTCTTACAACAAGCATAGTCGCCGGTTATTATTTGCTTAAGCCTGTTTGGCTGCTTTGCATAATTCATATTCAGAATCATACACAAGGGCTTAAACATGTTGAATTGTAAACACAGGACTAGCCTGGACTAGAAATCAAATAATAATGGCATCAGATGAATATTATGAAATTGTTTAAACAACAAATAACACAATGGTTCATTATTCACTTGGAAGACATATTTTCGGGCGATATACATGATATAAACCATGTATTATAACACATTGATAGACCTCACAGATTTGAATCAATATCATGTAAAGCCAATGAAACTGCAGGAAGTCTTTAACTTGAGTCATGACCAATATGTCAACATACCTGTCTTTTCCACCGCCTTCACCTCTCTTCCCTGTGGATCGCTAAAAAGGAGACAAAACAATGAGACCACAATTGATAAGACCACAATGTGTTTTAGACAAGCTCAGGATAATATTCAGTAGACTTTAATACAAAAATTAACCGAGCTAACTACATTCAGAAGACATGTACTAGACATGATCTGAACTTGTCGTTTCAGATGAATGTGATTAATAAAATTACTAAACTTCCATTTCAAGGTCCTATGCTATAAGAGCTAATATACAGCTCTTGATGTGAGTGAGTGAGTGAGTGAGTGAGTGAGTGAGTATGGATCCTTTGCAATACAGGCTTTAGTGTAACACACTTACAGTTTGTCTCCTGACAAGCAGATCAAACATTGTTCCAAACCATCAAAATATCAATTTTATTTCTCCCTGAATACTAACTATTTTCATTGATGAAAATTAAATCAGTGTATGAGTAGAAGAGAAGTAAGCCTTATCTATGTTATCAACCTGAAGTGTACCAGTACTGGCCCAACAGGATGTGGTAGAATTTGGTCAAATATAATACCTCAACTCTCATTCTGTGTCCATGGATGGAATATCCATCAAGTTCTGTTATAGCAACCTGTGCTTCATTGTCGTCACTCATGTGCTGAAAAACATAGCAGATACATCTGGTGTTACAGAGGAAAAGTAGCATGTACATGTATCATTAGGTTAGAAATATACTCTTGGTTCTGAAGCAATCAAACATGAGATTTTTTATCAACAATCCCACAAAACATCTTCAAATGGCCCAGGAAGCATGTCATGCATAAGCATGTGTGTTGTTAATGCCGCACTCTGATCCCGTTATCCGATCTACATAATTTAAGATTTAAATCACATTAAGTAGAAATAAAACAAGTTTGCAAATTTATGCTTTAGTTGAGCCACAAAGTTCATTACAGACATGGAGATAATTACATGCTTAAATTTTGTCCAGGTACTTTTGTACTGATCTTTAGATGTGCAAATGGAGATGTTGCTGATAAGTATGTCAATCCATAAATACAACTCACACTAATCAGAACTTACGGACAACACAAACTGAGATACTGATGAATATCTTGAGTAACCATGGCAATGGGGGTCTAAAATCAGCATATTTTCAAAATTAATTAGGAATCATGTACAGGGATGCCAAACCTTATTGAAGCTTTGGGGTCATCAGTAAGGTAAAAAAGCGTAATTTCATGTGAAAAAGAGTAACGTTAAGAGTACCATGCCATGATGCTGGTTTTCACTTTGACATTTGTATTAGGCCTTTATGTACGTGAAGCAAGGGTACACATGCATTGACGCTAGTAATGAAGTTGCACATTATTTTAAAAACAGGGTGATAAAGCTCAAAATAAGCAGAAAATGACTGCTTGCGCTTGTATGGTTAAATATGACCAAACCTCAAAATTGATTAGCAATCCATAAACATAAAAAAATGGACATCAACATTGAAAAGATCTCTCGAAAACAGAAGTTCCATAACCATGATAACGACATGTGACAACCTCATCAATGACATACATCGGGGGCACATTTCAAATAAACATGTCATATTTTGAATAACTTGGTAATTATAGATGATAAATCACTAACAAAAGCATTTTTTGTTTTGTTTGTTGTTTAACGCTGCACTCAGCAATATTCCAGCTATATGATGGCGGTCTGGACCAGACAATCCAGTGATTAATATCATGAGCATCGATCCACGCAATTGGGATCGATGACATGCATCAACCAAGTCAGCGAGCCTGACCACCTGATCCCGTTAGTCGCCTCTTATGACAAGCATAGTTACCTTTTGCAGCAAGCATGGGTTGCTGAAGACCTATTCTACCCCAGATTTTCAAGGGTCATAAAAGCATTTAATTCAAGCTGTTGTGCAGAATGTTCATGGATGAACTTAATGCTTTCATAAATGTTATTTTCGGACATGTTATTTTTACAAAACAAGACAGGATTTTCTGCAAGGCACAAATGTGAGTCCAGTATGCACACATGTTGAGATTGGACGCAGAAAAACAAATACTGCGTCCCCGGGGATACACAATAATATTCACTGTACCAACAGTGAATCAAGAGCAGTTATGGGTATTTGTCATTTCATCCATTAACCTTGACCACTGTCAACATGACAATTGATTCATTCCAGGCCCTACAGTAATTATGAAAACATACACCTTTTCATTACTTTACAGGACCCTCATATTGCCTGCAAGGACCCTTAAAATTAATTAATTATGTCCATTGCTTATTACCAATCAGTGCTTATTTAACTACTGGCTTACTTTTGTCCATTGCTAATTAACTGTTGGCTTCCCTTGTTAAGTTTCCACTTTTGATATTTTATCACTTTTGTTGTTTTAACATCTACATAGATATGCTCTCTGCATCCTTGCATTCATTTATCTGATGAATGAGTAGGCATAATGGCATATACTCTGAAACGTTGTGTTCCTCATAATAAGAAGTTGACATATACAGAAATGGTGGTCAGGTGCTCTAGTGTTATTTTGGGGACGAACAAAGCAATTTAAGACTTTTGAAATTAGCAAGAGGTCAAATCTAAACTCTTAAGCACCATTGTGCCTAGTAGAGATCCAAAGGGACCAGTAGATTTTGGACCACTAACAAATTTTGGTCAAGGGTCAAGCACTGACTGCACCAGTCACGGCTTCAAGCAAAATGAACTCACTCAAAATGAAAGCACTCACCACAAAGCCATAGTTCCTGAGTACATCACATTCTGAGACATGTCCATACTTTTCGAACAATGGACGCAAATCCTGTGCTTGTGTATCTGGTCCCAAATTTCCAATAAATATTTTTGTTGGCATATTGGCACTACAAGAGAAAAGATGATTGTTAAGAATTGACAAAACCAACATGTCAATGCATGGTATGCTAAGCCAGTATTAAGAGGCTACAAAAATCAAGTTACACAGAAATTAAATATGATGATTTTCGATTAAAATGGATGAAACTAGGGCATATACATGATATAGATCTACTTGAACTAAAATTAGAATTTTGGAATAATTCTATTTTTCACCTGCACATCATAACACCACTAAATGACAATTTTCACACAATATCAAATTACCGTGTTCTGATAAGGCTTCTATGATAATGATAATTAGCATTTGACACAAATGTTATTCCAAACTAGTCACTGATGAAACCCATGCTTCTTATCCCTCATGGTGATATCCTTTTGTTTAAGCAATTTGTGTTATGTTTGGTTAATTGAACTCTTTTCTAACAGCATTGATATTCCTTGATATTCATACGGGCAAGTCATTGGTTCTTTGACATGCACTGAAATAATTACCTATGCATTACGAGTTGAAATGAACAAAGTGAAAATTGGGGGCCGAAAATTGAGTTCATCATTCCGAACTTGACCACACGAAAATAGGGTACTTAATGGTGAATACACAGGACACCGCATCAATGTGGGGAACGCAGTATATATTTATATTTTTTGCGTATTGCAAAACATTCATTCGTGAGTGATAATGTTTCTAAAAATACACAATGTTTTGATTCTTACGATGGAGAGATGAGACCTTAAATTTGACACATTCCACAAAGAAAACCGGCATTTCGCATATCTCATTTTAACAAATAACATACTCGTAGCAGGTTCAATACTACCCGCATAAATCCACTTAAACATATAACAACATATTATTTAACTCATAGTAGACAGCATACTTACATTTGCCTTCAATTACTACTAAAATGCATTAAAACGACTAAAAGCCAACAAGCATGCTCCAGTGTAATGGCGGCAGGTCCAGGAGACTCAAACTCTAAGGTACGCGATCTTTCATTGGCTGTAGACGAACATTCGTCCAATCACTGAAGTTGTTACTTCGGAAACGCTTCAGCGAAAAGCATGGCTCACAAGCGGCATGGCCGAGGAGGCCATCGAAAGAAACGCAACAAATCGGCACCAAGGCTAACCGATGGTCAAAAACACTTTCTAAAAGAAACAGGAGAACTCCATCCTTCAGAGTTAAAGTAAATAGTTAGCTACTTTGTTTTTTTCCGTTAAGATCATATTATTATGTTTGTTGAGGAAAACACTCCTTCATTTTGTGATAGCAAAAGTAATCTCCCTTGAAGTGTTTACAAACACAACAGCATTAATGATATTGTTCAAGCAAGTATGGTGACAATATTATATATATATATGTTATTGATCAATTGGAACTGATTTGGATTTGATTGAAACAAGCTAGTGAGATTTATTTACGTTTCCAGTAAGTAAATTGCATTTTTTGCAACCAAATGTTGTTATTGCCAAAGCCAACATGTTATGACCTACATATAGATCTTCAGAGACCATATACCGGTATATGGTCTCTGATATCTTTAAGAATATATTATTGTTCCCCACTTTCAACCACCCTAGCTGTGAAGTCATGTCCTTTTCGTAAATCTGTTTGCATGTATGTAAATATTGCCAAAATTCTAAGATATGGCAAACATGTTAGATTGATTTAGTCTTATACTTAAATTGAAAATTTCATTTTAATGATGCACATTTGCAAGGTAGAATTTGAGAAGGTGTGTCTCATCCTTTCAATAGAGGTATACACCGGTTATCGGCTATTGTTTACAAGCAACGCTTCAGAACGGTGAATGTCCTGTCCCTTTGAGCTCCTGTAGATTTGATTACTGGTATTTACCTGGAAACTGGACTTGACATTTTCATATTTAGGTTTTGTTATATTCAACCTTTGTCTTTTCTGCTAGAGACAGTGTCAGGCAGTATACCAAAGTCAAAGATGAACCCATTAGTAAAAAGCAGGTGAGTATATGCACATAGTCTATTTATCATGCGGATATAAATTCCCTTCCGATAAACACCAACATAATTAGGGCAATACGCATTATTCTCTTTTATGTAAACCATGTTTCGTGTTTTAGCTCACCTGACAAGAAGCCAAGTGAGCGTATGTCGTCGCCTGCTAGTTTGGGAAATGTTCATTTTTATTGACATTTGCTGCAGATTTGTGGCCGAATATCGGCCTTTAAACAGGTCTATATAAATTCCTGCATGGCACTTTTTTCTAGCCTTTCTCTCTTTTTGAACACACCCTGTACGCTACTCTGCTTATTTTAACATTGTAACTTTAAGTAGAAAAAAATTCTCTTTTGTAGTAATTTTGTTATATTCATGAAACATGAGATATTCATAGAAATATAAAAGCTTTTTCCATAGAAAACTGTGTGAATTTCAAAATCTTTTTAAAACTTTAATACGACAGTAGACACATCAATCTGGTAATTTTCAGGTCTTGTATTATTGAACACTGTGTAACACCATGGTTACATGACGATAAAGAAGTATGTTGTTGTCCTCCAGGTACCAGTTGAGGAATCATCAGAGAGTGAGGAAGAGGAGAATGCATTTCAACAGCTGATGTCATCCATTGGCCAGGGTGCATCTGCTAATGCCTACAAGTGTGAGCATTTTAAGACTAAGTCCATCATGCAAGAAAGTCTTTTCATAGACCCAATGTTTGTTTGTTTATTTAACGCCCAACTCAGCAATATTCCAGCTATCCGGCAGTCTGTAAATAATCAAGTCTGGACCAAACAATCCAGTGATTGACATTATGAGCATCGATCTAGGAAATTGGGATACAATGACATGCATCAACCAAGTCAGCAAACCTGACCACCCGATCCTGTCAGTTGCCTTTTACGACAAGCACCGTCGCCATTTACTGCAAGCATGGGTTGCTGAGGACCTAATCTACCCCAGAACTGTCATGTTCATATTTGGCCTTAGTAGGGGTGCTTATTAAAATTTCAAGAGATTTATCTAGACCTGCTGAGAGGCCAAGAATGGACCATAAGTCTAAAAGGAGGGGCGGTGAAAAATACCCAGGTTCGATTCACCACATGGGTTCAATGTGTGAAGCCCATTTCTGGTGTCCCTCACCGTGATTATTGCTGGAACATTGCTAAATGCGGCCTCAAACCATACTCTCACTCACTCCCTATGTCTATAGCAAATTTCAGTAAAAATTCCCCATGTGAAATTACAAATTTTCCCATTTATGTAATATGGTAGTAACTAATGTCATGGCTTTGTAGAAGTGACCTATATTTCACTGACCAATCTTTCCCAAATTGGCTCCCAAGGGCACTGACCCGTGAAGATTCCGGGTTAGAATAGGTCTTCAGCAATCCATGCTTGTTGTAAGAGGCGACTAACTGGATTGGGTGGTCAGGCTCGCTGACTTAGTTGATGCATGTCATCAACCCCAATTGCGTGGATCGATGCACATGATATCAATCACTGGATTGTCTGGTCCAGACTCGATTATTTACAGCTGGAATATTGCTGAGTGCTGCGTTAAACAACAAACAAACCAACCAACCCAAGGGCAATTAGCTTGGAACTCTGGGTGGAACTCTGGATAAATCTGGAAGTTGGTAATATGTTCTGACATAATAGTGGATGAACGCCGTGATATAACTGGAATACTGTTAAAAGCGGCGTTAAACCCAACTCACTAATAGTGGATGATGATACCCAAGTTGATATCTTTACATCAACTCTGTTGGCTATGGAACACATTTCAGTAAAGAAGATGAAACATCATCGCAACTCCTAATTATGAAGGTGGTCTAGTGGTAGAGCGTCCGCCCGGAGAGCGGAAGATCCAGGGTTTGATCCCTGGCCGCTTCATACCAAAAGACGTTAAAAGATGGTACTTGTTACTCTGCCTGGCTTTAGGGGCTACAAAGACTGGTCGGCTCAGAGACAGTATACTGTGTCTAATACAAGCAGCATACACACACACACACACATGCATGCACATTGCTATATAAGTGCACTAATCTTGGACGCGTCATTTAAACCCTATGTCACCTCACCTAATCTGATTATGAAGTGTGTGTAGTAAAGTGTCGAAACATGCTATATGAGACACCCACCAAACCTTTATGTATAGTCTGCATGAGGAATATGTCCTGCCTAGTAAGATACTAAGGAGAACATGAGTGGGACAGTGGTATAATGTGCTGCAATTAGTTGTGCAGAGCTTGTCATGTCATCATCTGTGTTTGGGTGTACAAGTGCGAATATTAGCCTGATGTGGTTGTTTGTCACCACAAAACCAACGGTTCCGCCTTTCACCGGTGTGGTAAATGTCACTCCTACATGCCAGTGTGACAAATTGGGACTCCACTCAGAACTTCTATGTCATAGTTAGTCAGTACTTCATTTAGTTTTTTTTATTAAACGCTCCACCCCAGCTTAATAATGGTGGAAAAATCTACATAGAAACAACCTTATATGCAATAAACCAGACGTTAACCATAAAGTTGTATGTTTTTCTTACGTCATTTAACATGATTACATGCCATCAATGTCCAACTTGCAGCCTCTGAGGATGAGGATGAGGATGAGGAAGATAGTGATGACGCTGAGGATGATGAGGGAAGCAAAATGAATGACAAAGCTTCCGATGATGATGATGATGATGATGATGATGATGATGAAACTGAAGAGGATGGTAAAGATGAGAACGACAGTGATGACATTGAGGATGATGAGGAGAGCAAGATAGGTGATGACAGTTCTGTTGTTGATGAGGATGATGATGATGATGATGATGATGATATCAATAGCCACTGTGACATAGACATACTCAAAGATGATGCAGCTGGCACTGATGATGATGATGATGATGAGTCTTCTGACTCACAAGATATGGTTCAACAAAAGAATCATAAAAATCTCTGTGCGAAAGATAAAGAGAAGAAAGGTGTTTCTGTAGATAAACAACAGAAAGGAAAGAAACGAAAGCTTGAGACAGCACTTCCTGAAGATGAAGTAGAGCTGATTGAAGATGAAGAAGAAGACGTGAGCAGAGATTCGGGTATGTTTCAATCTGATAATGTTCCTTTCATTATTTCACCTGGTGTTTTATAACATGAACCTACTGGACTTATTAAAGAATGAGCTCATAATGATAAACTGAATGCAATGTTGTACCCCATTTCACCCCACCTCCAATTTTTGATGTAATGCCTCGAATCTGTAACTTTATTTTGCAATTTTAGAATCTGTATTGTGATGGCTACGTTTCATTGTTCTATGGTTTTGTTTCCCATAGATCCATTTGCTATCCATTTTGAGAGAGATCTGAGTGACACGGATGCAGAGACTTTGAGTCCAGACTGTGCCTGGGATAAGCGAGAACTGAAGGTGGGGTATTTCTGAATGTGGCAAAGACCCTGATATTACTAAATGTATATAAATAATAACATAGGCTTTCTACTGTGGCTTGGAGGAGATAAGCCTGACTATGTATACTGCATTCTGGAGGCAGTATAAAGTGGTACTATTTCTACCATTGTTTGGAGACAGTGTGATGGGGTTGGGAAAGTCTAAGAGTCTCAAACATGTACCATACAAAATGTCATTGAATGTTATTTGTTATATGTTTCGTCCATATAACATCAATGGAGATAAGTTTTGTTCTTATGCCACTATAGATGCAGAGATGACATTCTGCATGCATCATTAAGGGGCAAATTGTGGAGGGAGGGGGGCAGATGTTTTGATACTGCTCAGGGATAAATATTCGCAATATAAATAGACTATTGTTATTTCCACTCGGGCATCCTCAAAGCACTAGTATTATCCCAGTCATTCTCAGCTCCCCAGGGAGTATACAACACAGGTTTGAAATCCAGCATGGAGATGTAATATTTAACAGAGTTATGGCCCTTGTTTCTGTTTAAACTCTATATAATTTGATTATAATCATGCCAGGATGGTGTGGATAGGGATCACTGTGTCTTCTTGTTTTAGTTCACATTAATTCATTCACCGAAGTGGTAAATGTGGAAGACCTGCATCACTTCAGGCTTTCCTCCCACATTAATCTGGCATGCCGTGATATAACTGGAATACTGTTAAAAGCGGCATTAGACACAACACACTCACTCACTCAGATTAATTCAAATGTCTTTCTTGTCTCTTGCAGTATTAAAACAAGCAACACTTTTCTGATTCAGGTTGCAAATGTGGGTAAGGCAATCCTTCTCTCAAAGAACTGGAACCTACTTTCAAAGATGGAAACAACAAATCTCAAAGATCTTAGAAAACATAAGGTGAGAGCTTTTGTAAAAATTTGAGATATTACTGAAAAGTCAAGGATAAAGGGTACATGGTATAGATAATGTGATATAACATGGTGTAGATGATATGATATAACCTGGTATAGATAATGTTATATAACCTGGTATAGATGATGTGATATAACCTGGTATAGATGATGTGATATAACCTGGTATAGATGATGTGATATAATATGGCATAGTTAATATGATATAACATGGTATGGATGATGTGATATATAGAGAATACTACACTCATTCTCAATAGATACCATTTTTATGAAACGAGTGGACTTTCTATGGTATCCGACCGAGCGAAAGTTCACGAGTTTGATAAAAATGGTATCTAACGAAAATGTGTGTGGCCTTTTATTTATTACCCATGTTAAATATATATTTAGGTGTAAATACATAACAACAACAAACTGAAACCGGTTGCAAAATCTGGTTGCGCAGATATTGATGTATGCCCAAATATGGGCATTGATGACATTTCTGTGCATACGCATTAACAACATGTTCCTGCTGTTGTGTTTGCAAACATAACAGCACCGACGCTCAAAATACTTTTGGAAGAAAGTCTTCAACCAATGGTAATTCAAGCACCATGTTGTTAGTACGCAGAACACCCATAAGAAAATTTGAAAAGTCACATTTGTGCTGTGCTTTCAATATCGGACCAACAGTCGGTCACTCGCACTGCCATCTCCTGGCTGTGCAATCAAAATGGTTCGGTTTCCTTGATCTATCAGCTGAATTAATATCATGTCCGTACCATTTTGGAAGAGGGATATTAGAGTGTTCGCCAAAGACATCACGTTAACTGTACCACCCTATACTGAAGACGTGAAAATCAACAAACCCAAGTCTACTTGCATGTCAGTGACAGCTTCCAACGAAGGGCAAGGTCACCACCGGAATAAGAAAAGACAACCGTGATCTACTCACAGCGTTTTACGCTAGAGATGGGGAATGTTAATATTCACATTTGGGATATTTGGGGCCACATAATCAGAAGTCAGGCACACTTCTACAGAGTTTTCAAATGATTTGTATCGGAAATGTTCACTTTGAGTGATCTGGTAGTACAGTTGTGGCACAACCGGATAATCCAAAGTAAGTCTAGATATCTGTCCAGATAGTTTAAACTGACTTCATTTCACCACGCTTATTCATTTACTTTAAATCAAATTGAAAGCTGTGAAACTGGTCGGGTGCGTCACGCTCATAGGGACCCTCAAGCTATGGATCGGTAGTCGTACTTTGTAAATGGCAATAGCTCGATTATATAATGTCTGTAGAAGCTCTATGCATAACCTATATAGAGTGCAAACCGAATTTGATGCGTGTGACTTAATTGGTTTAATAAAGTGTTTGTAAATACCTCGCTCTCATGAGATTGCTTCAGTTCTGCCTTGTAGTTGCAAAATGAATGACGTCTCGCGATTTTTCATGAATGAAAAAAGTAGTCCCAGTGTGACAGAGGTCATGGTTATCCAATCAAAACAAATAAAACAAGGTCAACCTTGTACGACACACGTGTGACATATGGATTTTGTATCTTACCACCTGTATCTTCACCACGTGGGTAATAAAACATGGTATAGATGATGTAATATAACATGGTAAAGATGATGTGATATTATGATATGGTATAGATGATGTATTTTAACATGGTATAAATGATAATATAACATAGTATAGATGATGTGATATAACATGGTATAGATGATGTGATATAACATGGTATAGATGATGTGATATCACATGGTATTGATGTGATATAACATGGTATGGATGATGTGATATTACATGGTATAGATGATGTGATATGACATGGTATGAATGATGATATAACCTGGTATAGATGATGTGATATAACATGGTATAGATGATGTGATATAACACGATATAGATGTGATATTACATGGTATTTATGTGATATAACATGGTATAGATGATGTGATATAACATGGTATGGATGATGTGATATAACCTGGTATAGATGATGTGATATAACATGGTATGGATGATGTGACATTACATGGTATAGATAATGTGATATAACATGGTATTGATGATGTGATATAACACGATAGAGATGTGATATTACATGGTATTTATGTGATATAACATGGTATAGATGATGTTATATAACCTGGTATAGATGATGTGATATAACCTGGTATAGATGATGTGATATTACATGGTATGGATGATGTGACATTACATGGTATAGATGATGTGATATAACATGGTGTAGATGATGTGATATAACATGGTATAGATGATGTGATATACTTTCATCAGAACAGTTATGGTTTGGAATATTTGCAGACCCTTGAAGATCCAGGGTAGAATAGGCCTTCAGCAACCAATGCTTGCCGTAAAAGGCGACTATGCTTGTCATAAGAGGCAAAATTATGTGGATTGATGCTCATGATATCAATCATTGGAGTGTCTGGTCCAGTCTCGATTATTTTCAGAACGCCGTCTTATAGCTGAAATATTGCTGAATGCAGCGTTAAACAACAAACAAACAAAATACAAAATGGAACATCTGCATGTAAATCATTAAGGCCACAATGAAATAATTATTAACTTAATTCAATTATAGTCCAAATCTTTCAAAAGCATGAGACGGGAGGGATTTTATGTTTCATATTTCATTTTTGTTTAAATGAAACAAATCAAAGTTTCTGTGTGCAGAACCTGTTGATGGATGTGGTTAGCATGAAGCAGCATGAATATTTGGTAGGACTGTGTATATGGGAACAGATGGGAATACATATAGAGATTGTCTTTGTCTGTAGGTTCTTGGGGACAACACCTTGATGTGTAGCAGAGTTTGTGGCCGTGAGCCGCATCACGATACTTCATAGTTCATACTTTGGATGCATAGATCAGGAATTCCTGTATCATTTTTCACTGGTCAGGTTTACAGTTTCACTGTTTAAATATTAAAATTCTACAAATTTGATGAATGGTAACTTTGACATATTTTACAAAGCAAAAACCTGTTTGCTTATAGGTGAAGCAGACCCTCTGTAACCAGGTAGGGGAGACAAACCGCACCATGGTCCAGCCACCCACCCTCAAGGCTGCAGGTACACATGCTGGAGAACCAACCCTACTGTGGGAAGCAGACATAAAATCACTGTTGATGCTGTCAACACATATGACCTTCCTTTTTCATTATGTTTTAAGAGGCGATTAACAAGATTGGGTGGTCAGACTTTCTGACTTGGTTGATGCATGTCATCGTATCCCAATTGCGTTGATCGATGTTCATGATGTCAATCACTAGACTGTCTGGTCCAGATTCAATTATTTACAGACCGCCGTCATCTGGCTGGAATATTACTGAGTGAGACGTTAAGCAAAAATGCCCCAAACCTTAGGGTCTTTTTCTATTATTTTCCACTACCAGGAAGTAGGACAAGGATGTAGGTTAGGGCTCCAGCCTTCAGTCTGTCCGATTTCAGTTGGAAACTGTTATGGATACATGAATGAAACTTTGCATACTTCACCAAGGGATAATATGTACAGGGGGGCCTTACAGGCAGGGTCATTTTATAGACGGCGATATCCGGTAGATCAAGTTCGTAACCCCGCATCAAGAATTAATATTTTACAGAGTTATAGCTCTTGCCTTATATTTTTGGTTTCTGTTCTCAGAAGATCTGTCACCCCTCCAACAAGGGCTGTTCTCCCTGCTAAATGCTTACCAGGTATGTATCCATTATTGGCGTTCTAAGACCTGCGTCACATTTAGGCTTTCCTCCCACAAGATGACACGCTATGATATTGATATAACTGAAATACTGTTCAAAGTGGCAAACTGACCAACACACTCACTCAATGAGTTATTTCAGTTGACTCAAAGGTTCTGTTTTGCTTTTGCCTGTATTCCTTCCCCTCATGTTTTGAAGGGGCGGTCGGGTAGCCTAGTGGTTAAAGTGTTCGCTCTTCATGCCGGACCCGGGTTCGATTCCCGACATTTCTGGTGTCCCTTGCCATTATATTGCTGGAATATTGCTAAAAGCGGCGTAAAACCATACTCACTCACTCACTCACTCACTCACTCACTCACTCACTCACTCACTCTCACTCACTCACTCACTCACTCACTCACTCACTCACTCACTCACTCACTCACACACACACACACACACACACACACACACACACACACACACACACACACACTCACTCACTCACTCACTCACACGCTCACACTCACACTCACACTCTCACTCACTCACACACTCACTCACTCACTCACTCACTCACTCACTCACTCACTCTCACTCACTCACTCACTCACTCACTCACTCACTCACTCACTTGTCCTCTGAAGCCCTGGTCCACACTAGGTCCTTGGCTGCGTGGAGCAGGTGGTCAGACTTGGTGACTTTGTCAATGCTCAAAGCACTAGCAGTAGTATCCCGGGCTGTGGATCAGTGTGCATTCAGTTTTCATTCTCATCTCCCTGGGGAGTATACAACCCAGGTTGTCTTGAGAGGTGGTAGAAGGTCAACAGTCATTACCATCTCATCCTACTGGGAACCCATTTCTACTGCTGGGTGAACAGGCATATTTCGAGTGAAGTCACTTTGCTCCTGTTTTCAGTCACTGGTTTGTCTGTCCCAGACTTGCTGTATTACAGGCCTCATTGCCATAGCTGGAACATTGGCTACTGCTGCATGAAACAAACATTCACAAACTGATGGGGGCGGTCTGGTAGCCTAGTGGCTAAAGCTTTCCCTCGTCATGCCGAAGACCCCTGTTCGAATCCAAATATGTGAAGCCCATTTCTGGTCTGGTTGTGATCTTGCGGGAATATTGCTAAAAGCGGTGTAAAACCATATTCACTCACTCACTCACTCACTCACTCACTCACTCACTCACTCACTCACTCACTCACTCACTCACTCACTCACTCCCACTCACTCACTCACTCACTCACTGACAGACTGATGGTGTAAAATGCCTCAAGTGATGCATGTCATTGTATCCCAATTGCTAGATAGATGCTCATGATGTCAATCATTGGATTACCTGGTCCAGATTTGATTTGACTGCCGCCATATAGCTGGAATATTGCTGAGTCCAGTGTTAAACAATAAACAAATAATAATATCCAAACTGGCATTAGTTGCTGGAACTAAATCATTTTTTTTTTTAAATCAAAAACTTTTCTTGACTGATTTCCAGACTGCATAATAGACCTGGAAACCCATAGTGTTGACACAATGTAGCACCATGACAGTGGCATGTTAATCAGTGTCGTATGTAAAAAGAATTATACAAGGAAGTTAATTTAGATATGAATATTTATTCTTTAGGATGTCTCCTTCTCTGAGCGGACACACAGTAACGGAGAGGAGGTTCGTCTTGTGTACTGCCTCCATGCCCTCAACCATGCCTTGAAGTGAGTTCCATTCTGCTCATCAGGTCATCTTTGGTTAGTGGCTGTTATTAAGATGCGGTCCTTAATGTGACACTTAATGGCACCACATTGTATACAATGTTGTACTCTTTCATTGCAGACCCATAAAGATCCGGGGTAGAATAGGTCTTTAGCAACCCATGCTTGCCGTAAAAGGCAACTTTGCTTGTTGTAAGAGGCGACTAACGTGATTGGGTGGTCAGGCTTGCTGACTTGGTTGATGCATGTCATCATATCCCAATTGCGTAGATCGATGCTCATGATATCAATCACTGGATTGTCTGGTCCAGACTTGATTATTTACAGACCGCCGTCATATAGCTGGAATATTGCTGAATGCAGCGTTTAACAGCAAACAAAATCTTTCATTTCAAGCCTCAGCGAATCCTGAATACACTGGTTTCAAATTAGGATCTGTTCCAAATATACTCGTTCATCTGTGGTGCTTGTGGGTCATACCAAAGCTGTAAATATCTACGACGTGTCCTCTTGGAGGTCTCTCTAATTAAGCTGACATTCTTTGATATTACAGAAATACTGTTCAGAGTGATGCTGAAGCCAATTTACTCACTCTTATCAAATTGTTTTTGAAAAAACAAAAACAAAGTCGACAGACAGCTTTGTATGTCAGGTCCCTATTCTAAAAGACCGGATGACTAACGGATGTTTCCCCTGATGAAGAGGAGGTAAACTGGTGGTTGTGCTGAGGTTGCTGTTCAGAGAGAGTAGCATTCTTTCGTGTAACCGAAACCCAGAGAGCCATCAATGTAATGAATTTTTGTATTTTTCTTCAGTTTAATCATTTCTGTCATGACTTGTGCTATTAACCTTTAGTGTTCTCCTGAGATCATGTACAAGCAAGCGTTTTCTTTTCCAGGACTCGAACACGAGTGGTCAGTCATAATACCAAGATGAAGTCGAAACAGAAAATTGATACTGAGTAAGTACAATATTGACAGGGTGATAAATGTAAATTAGCAGATAACAAATAATAATATGGAATTCAGGGTATCTTTATATTCGACTGGTATTTTTTGTGTTTGGTTTAAACACTCTTGTGTAAAGCAATTTGAAGAAATAGAATTTTTCTGTATAACATGAACAACAACAATCACTCACACTTCACTCAAGATAGTGAACTAATGAGCCAACAATGTAATTTGAGTAGTGGTAAGATAGCCCAGTGGTTTCAGCGTTAGAAATTAGCACTAGCCCTATAGTCCTTGCCAAACTGCCAAATAGTTAGGGTATCATAAGGACTAGTAGAAATTTGCCATGTTTAAGGGTTTTGATATATGTTTTCATTATAATGACTCATGGACTAATACTGTAAGTTTCTAACGCTGTTGTTTATGCTTTCAATATTACTGTGAAGACACAGGCTCTATTCCCCAAATGGTGCATTATGGAATGTGTGTCCCCTGTTGTGATATAGCAGGAATATTGTAAGAAGATGTCTAAAACCATCCCCTTGAATAAAGAAGTCTGTGATTCATAAGAGGTGTGGTGAAATTTGGTTTAACATGGCGTTCAAGATTATTGCACTTAATAATGGTTCATGGTGTGTATGAGTGGCTGCTTGTCCTAGTCCGGACTAATGCCGGTTTATAGTGCTAGCCCACTGAGATAACATGCCGCTGTTTTAACATGAATACCCCACTCAGGCACAGTATGCTGACCAGTCCTTGTTTTATTCCCTTAATGCCGAACACCAGGCAGGGTAACAATAAGTACTATCATTTATTATCTTTTGGTATGATGTGGCCGGGTATTGAACCACCAACCTTTCAGTCACTGGGCAGCCACTCTGTCCGCTAGACTATGGGGGTGGTTGATTCATAAAAACCCTGACACTAGCATCTAAATATTGTAACTTTCTCAAAACTGCTTACATTAAACAGTACTACATTCCTGACAACTAATCACTGTCCAAATACAATGTCGTGAGCTTCTACCGAATTCAACAGAAACAATGTAATATAGTTACTATCATTGTTTAACAATAAACTACACTGTCATGTAACAATTGCTACTCCTCATTGAAACGTTCACTGCTGCTGCTCCATCTCCAGCGACTACCGCGACCAGGGTCTGACCAGGCCCAAGGTGCTGATGGTGCTCCCGTTCCGCGAGTCGGCCCTCCGAGTGGTCAACATCATGTCCAGCTTGTTGGCTCCCGCAGAACAGGTAATGTGCTGCCCGGTGGACTGGAACCATTTTACCCAGCAAAATGTAGTGTTTCAGATTTTATGGATGTTGATAATTACAGACGATTAAGAGTACTAATGTTATCTTATTGTCTTGTGTAGTAGGACAGTATTATTTTAATGGCACTGTTCCTTTTCATTTTTGAAAAATTATAGGTTGACTTATGGCTGTAATTATTAGATAAGATCTTCACTTTTACAATGAGTATCTGTTGGTGAAAAATGTTCTTCAGTCAGAGATTGGTTACAATTAGTATTCTTATTTCATACAGTTAAACTATGTCTATATCGCACTTGCTTATATCAAACTTACGGATATGACAAACTTATTTTTTTTGGCCCGTCCATTTGTGTATATATGCTGTATATATGCTTATAGCAAATTACGGTTTTAACAAACTAAAATTAGTGGTCCCTTTGAGTCTGTGATAACCATAATTTACTGTATTTCTGTCTCGTTCTTCAAATAATGGGCAGAGTTCATATCCAAAAATAACTCGTACCTTTATATATATCTTACATGACTGAATATCCCTAACAAAAGTTAAGTGGTATATTTATTTCTGCAGTTATTGAGGTGTTCGAGTTTGCGTTAGAGTGTGCATCTTGATGTCCCAGCTGGAAGCATCTCCGATATAACAGTAGTGATTGATAACTGGAATGTCTCAATAGCAGTGGGGTAGCTCAGTGGTGTTGTGTTGTTGTGTTGTGATGTGTGAGGCCAGTGTTAGCTCAGTGGGGTTGTGTTGTGATGTGTGAGGCCAGTGTTAGCTCAGTGGGGTTGTGTTGTGTTGTGTGAGGCCAGTGCTAGCTCAGTGGTGTTGTGTTGTGTTGTTGGAAGCCAGTGTTAGCTCAGTGGTGTTGTGTTGTGTGAGGCCAGTGCTAGCTCAGTGTTGTGTTGTGTTGTTGTGTTGTGTTGTGTTCTGTGAGGCCAGTGCTAGCTCAGTGGGGTTGTGTTGTGTTGTGTGAGGCCAGTGCTAGCTCAGTGGTGTTGTGTTGTGTTGTTGTGTTGTGTGAGGCCAGTGTTAGCTCAGTGGGGTTGTGTTGTGTTGTGTGAGGCCAGTGCTAGCTCAGTGGTGTTGTGTTGTTGTGTTGTGTTGTGTGAGGCCAGTGTTAGCTCAGTGGGGTTGGGTTGTGTTGTGTTAGGCCAGTGCTAGCTCAGTGGTGTTGTGTTGTGTTGTTGTGTTGTGTGAGGCCAGTGTTAGCTCAGTGGGGTTGTGTTGTTGTGTTGTGTTGTGTGAGGCCAGTGTTAGCTCAGTGGTGTTGTGTTGTGTTGTTGGAAGCCAGTGTTAGCTCAGTGGTGTTGTGTTGTGTTGTGTGAGGCCAGTGTTAGCTCAGTGGTGTTGTGTTGTGTTGTTGGAAGCCAGTGTTAGCTCAGTGGTGTTGTGTTGTGTTGTGTTATGTGAGGTCATAGTTAGCCCTGTGGTGTTGTTTTGTGTGGGGTTAATATTGGTCCAGTGGTGTTGTGTTGTGTAGGGTTGATATTGGTCCAGTGGTGTTGTGTTGAGTAGGGTTAATATTGGTCCCGTGGTGTTGTGTTGTGTAGGGTTAATATTGGTCCAGTGGTGTTGTGTTGAGTAGGGTTAATATTGGTCCAGTGGTGTTGTGTTGTGTAGGGTTGATATCAGCCCTGTGGTGTTGTGTTGTGTAGGGTTGATATCAGCCCTGTGGTTTTGTGTTATGTAGGGTTAATATTGGTCCAGTGGTGTTGTGTTGTGTAGGGTTGATATCAGCCCTGTGGTGTTGTGTTGTGTAGGGTTGATATCAGCCCTGTGGTGTTGTGTTTTGTAGGGTTAATATTAGCCCTGTGGCATTGTGTTGAGTAGGGTTAATATTGGTCCAGTGGTGTTGTGTTGTGTAGGGTTGATATCAGCCTTGTGGTGTTGTGTTGTGTAGGGTTGATATCAGCCCTGTGGTGTTGTGTTGTGTAGGGTTAATATTAGCCCTGTGGCGTTGTGTTGAGTAGGGTTAATATTGGTCCAGTGGTGTTGTGTTGTGTATCAGCCCTGTGGTGTTGTGTTGTCAGGTGATGGTGAGCAGCAAGAAGAGGTTCAAGTCTGAGTATGGGGCAGAAGATGAAGACAACTACAGAAAAGGCCTTAAACCAGGTAGGATTCCCTTCACAGGAGATAGAGACAAAGTGGTCATTGGGTCCTGGTCATGCATGAACACTCCTAGAATTACTACTCTATAAAGTGTATTGTGTGCTTTGTGAAGGCAGTAATGTAAGTGTTTTATGTTTGTCAGATAATTATTGACTTTTTCTCTGGAACAAAGTACTGTAGGTTTGTTATATTGTTTGCAGAGGACTTTGAGTCATTGTTCACTGGAAACAATGATGACCATTTTCGCCTGGGAATATCAGTGTCCAAGCGGTCCCTCAAGCTCTACGTGCCATTCTACCAGTCTGACATCATCCTGGCGTCACCCCTTGGTCTTCGGACCATCATCGGAGCAGAGGGGTAGGTATTGGTCTGACTGAAATCATCCTTGCTGCTCTCTCGGGCTACCACCCCTGCCTCAACCCTGTCCTTCCCCTGGGGCTGAGGGTGCCACCACCACTCCACCTCCCCTTGACCCCCACACATCTCATGAGCTACCCTCACCCTGTCCCGCCCCTTGACCCCCACACATCTCATGAGCTACCCTCACCCTGTCCCTCCCCTTGACCCCCACACATCTCATGAGCTACCCTCACCCTGTCCCTCCTCTTGACCCCCACACATCTCATGATCCGCCCTCACCCTGTCCCTCCCCTTGTCCCCCACAATTCTCATGAGCCGCCCTCACCCTGTCCCTCCCCTGGGGCTGAGGGGTGACACCACCATTTCCCCTGCCCTTGGCCACCACACATCTCATGAGCCGCCCTCACCCTTCCTCTCCTCTGGGGCTGAGGGGTGACTTCAACCTTGCCTCTGCATTTTGTCTTGGTGGGGATACGTACTTTACCTCATTGTCTCACCTTACCTCATTGTCTCACCGATGCCTGTTTGCTTGACCTTCGTGAGAACTGAAAGTAAAAGGATGCTCACAGTAGTTGTCAGTGTTACTCTCACTGTTCATGATAATACATGAAGGTTTTCCATCTTTCAGAGAGAAAGACCGTGACTATGACTTCTTGTCCTCCATTGAGCTACTCATCCTGGACCAGGCAGATGTCTTCCTCATGCAGAACTGGGACCATATCTTGGTAGGCTATATACAGGCTATAGAATGTCTTCCTCATGCAGAACTGGGACCATATCTTGGTAGGCTATATACAGGCTATAGAATGTCTTCCTCATGCAGAACTGGGACCATATCTTTTTTTTTATTTTAAACATTTTATTTCACCTTTTCCCCGTTACATGAGGAGGATGGCCATCCAGGGCAATGGTCACCTCACGTTCTAAAAACAATGTATGTATACATTTGGGGAAATTAAATACAAGTGTTGGAAATGGTGCCAAGGTGATTTTTAAGAAATATAACAAAACATACACACAGTCAAGCATTCAAAATATTATTCAAACACTGATCCTGGCAAGAAACAAATGTGAAAAAGAGAAACATATGTTATTGCTGCTCTGCTTCTTCAAACAATATGTGATAAAAGATCCATGATTTATAAAATGTAGCTACATTACCATTTGTAAAGGCTATATTCTTCTCAATTTTGTATCTCAGACTAACATCTTTTTGAAATATTGCGAAGCAAAGATTTGTTTTTTTGAATCTGCAAAAATATATAAAAGATTTAGCTATTAAAATAAGAAGATCAAAAACTTTGTCAGTAACAATTTTTTCTTTAACACCAAATAAAACAAGTTCAGCACTTAATTTCCTATGATGTATATGGCTACATTTATTTATCCAATCTGAGAAGGTTTTCCAAAATACTTGTACAAGTTCACATTCCCAAAAGATGTGTACAATAGTTTCATCATAACATTTGCAAAAAGAACAAAGAGTGGTATCAGAAATATTCATTTTAAACAACAAAGAATTAGTTGCAAGTATTCTATGTATGATTCGATACTGAAACCAACGCAATTTCACCTCTTGCGTTGCTTTAGAAGGCTTAATACAAATAATATTCCAATTCAATTTTCCAAACTGTAACTCCCACTTTTCCTGGCCTCTTGTTTTCATATCAACAAATACAAGAATATTATAAATATATTTAGAACCTGTCCTTTGAGAGAAGATCTTTTTAATAGCACAGCGATGTTCTTCTACAGAGTCAGTAGGGAGTTTAGTCAAATTCAAACTGGTCAAATATCTCTTAATACCACAAACAATACCATAAAAAGCCAAGAAATTTGATTTTATCTTGTACATATCCTTGAATTCTTCAAAAGATATGAATTCATGATTATGATTTACAATGTCTGCTATTTGTGTGATACCTTTATCAACCCAATCTTTCAAGAATATTGGTAATTTATTAACTTTGATGTTGCGATTGAAAAAAAAAGGTTCAGCTAAAAAACTGCTGAAAGTATCTGGTACAATCTTCTTATCAAAATCTATAAAAGCTTCATAACAGTTTTTCCAAAATAAATTATAAAACAAACACAGTTTCTTTTCTATAAAACGAGATCCAAACTCTTCGATTTCATTAACAAAAGGAAATGCAGCCTTGTGGATGTCTTTCCACTTTTTGGTATCTCCACATAATAACCGCCTTATCCAAGTAATCTTAATAGATTTTGTGTACAAAAATATATTAATCATACCTAACCCTCCCTGTTCAACAGGTTGACAGACTTTTAGTCTTTTAACTTTATCAGTCTTTCCGTTCCACAAAAACTTAAAGAGCATGTCATTTAATGTCTTAAGAAATTCTTGGGAGGGATCTGGCAATGATAACAACAAATAGGTAAGCTTCGATACAAGTAGAGATTTTATAACTACAATTCTGCCAATTGGTGTAATAACTCTTTTCATCCATTTCTGAATTATTACTTTCAATTCATACAACTTATCTTTAAAATTTAAGTCTGACATTTTTTTCAAATCAACTGAAAATTTAATACCTAAAATTCTAAATACCTCTGGGTTCCAGCTTATTGGACAATTCTCCATGTACTTATCTTTACAACCTCTTTTGGAACCAAACCAAATTGCCTGAGATTTATCATAATTAATTTTCAGACCAGAAATATTTGCAAAATAATTAAGTGTTTCAATAGTAGCTTCAAAAGAGGACTGACTACCATCTAAAAGTAATTCAGTATCATCAGCATATTGACACATCAAAAATTCTTTGTCTTCAATAAAAATACCTTTGATATTAGCATTAGAGCGAATCAAATTCGACAATATTTCTGCACATAAATTAAATATATAAGGAGACAATGGGTCACCCTGTCTGCAACCTCTCTGAATATCAAACCAAGAGGACATGTTACCATTTATAGACATAGCACTCTTAATATTAACATAAAAAGAAGAAATATATTTTCTTAAATTATCTCCAAAACCCCAAAATTTTAAACATTTGTCAATGAAAGACCAAGCAATAGAATCAAAGGCTTTTTCAAAGTCAATCAAAAGAAGTAAGCCAGGTATTTTTTTCTTTTCAGTATACGATAACATATCATATATCAAACGAATGTTATCCCCAATATAACGGCCAGACATAAAGCCAGTTTGGTCTTCATTAATAATAAATGGAAGTTTTGCTTTAATTCTATTTGCAATACATGATGAGGCTAATTTATAAGAAACATTAAGTAATGAAATACGTCTCCAATTTGTCAAAAAACGTTTTGGCTTGTCACCCTTTGGGATACAAACAACGACCCCCTGTTTTTGAGTAACTGACAATTCTCCTGTCTTTAAGCCATAATTTAGAGATCTCAATAAAAATTGTCCTATATCTTTCCAAAAGAACTTGTAGAATTCTGAAGGAAATCCATCTGAACCTGGGCTTTTTTTATTTGGCATGTTTTTTAATGCTATAGCTAATTCTTCTAAAGTAATCATATTCTCCAGATCTTTATTAGCCGATTTGTCTAAAATTGGTAAAGTATTTTTGTCAAGAATAGAGTCTAGATCAACATCATGTATGCAATCTTCTCTGCTACTATATAAATTTTCATAAAAGTTTGCAGCTTCCGTAATTATTTCAGTACTATCCGTAATAGTAGAGCCATTTTTTAGTTCCAGATTAGTCATTGATTTGCTTACAAAATTCCTTTTTTCCAAATTACAAAAATAACTACTTATTTTTTCACCTTCCATTATCCATTTAGTTCTAGATCTAATCGCTATACCCACCATTTTATGTTTCCTTATATTTTCTAACTCATTTCTTTTTTCCTCTAACAATTCATAGGTAATAGTGGGCGAGTTCTCAATAGATTCAATTTCATCTAATAAATTCTTTTCTTTTTCAATTCTTTCCTTTTTCTTGAAAGTTGAATAGGAAATTGTTTTACCTCTCAATTCCAACTGGGACCATATCTTGGTAGGCTATATACAGGCTATAGAATGTCTTCCTCATGCAGAACTGGGACCATATCTTGGTAGGCTATATACAGGCTATAGAATGTCTTCCTCATGTAGAACTGGGACCATATCTTGGTAGGCTATATACAGGATATAGAATGTCTTCCTCATGCAGAACTGGGACCATATCTTGGTAGGCTATATACAGGATATATAATGTCTTCCTCATGCAGAACTGGGACCATATCTTGGTAGGCTATATACAGGATATAGAATGTCTTCCTCATGCAGAACTGGGACCATATCTTGGTAGGTTATATACAGGATATAGAATGTCTTCCTCATGCAGAACTGGGACCATATCTTGGTAGGCTATATTCAGGATATAGAATGTCTTCCTCATGCAGAACTGGGACCATATCTTGGTAGGCTATATACAGGATATAGAATGTCTTCCTCATTCAGAACTGGGACCATATCTTGGTAGGCATATATAGGTTATACCATGCCATTCTCATTCAGAACTGGAACCCTATCGTGGTAGGTCTATATGTAGGTTATACCATGCCATTCTCATTCAGAACTGGAACCATATCTTGGTAGGCAGATATAGGTTTTACCTTGCCATTCTCATGCTTAGTTATCCTAATGACTGTTGGAAGTTTTTAATCCCAGCAAACAAATATACGATTATTTGTTCATATATTTTGGGGGAGAATTATTCTATGGAATATTATCATGTAATTCATATTGGGTACAATAAAGAATTCTTGTACGAACTAGACAGTTTTCCTGTTCTGGTCCTGATGATGTGTACATTGTTTGGTCACAGCACCTGTTCAAGCACCTGCACCTGCAGCCCAAGGAGAGCCATGACGTGGACTTCTCCCGAGTTCGGATGTGGACTCTCAGTGGATGGTATGTAGCCCATGTATAGAAATGACAATCATCATCCTCGTGTCATAACCCAGTGTTATGGAGTCCAAATCCAGCCCAGGTTCTAAGTGCCTCGGCTTGTCGGAAAACCAGGTGGTCACCTTTTTGATCTAGCTTCTTTTCTGGCAAATTGTTGTGATTACTGCCTATCACTGGTTTACCTGGCCTGAACTATATTCAGCCTACCAAACTTTGCACCAGTCTGCTAACCAAAGACTCCCGCTTTGTGCCGAGGACAAGTGAAAATACAATGATGGTAGTCTTCATTGACTAGTAGCATTTGAGAGCTATAATTCTTAACCAGCTCTCAAGTCTTCAATTTTGCTAATAAATATGAAATTGGAAATGAATAGAACTGACAGAAAATGTAAAGATTGTAAACATTTTTTTCTTGTTCAAGCAGGACTAGCTACAAACTCTGAGGACTAAGGAAATACGGTGTCCACTAGCTCTCTGGACTAGTCTTAAAGATAGAAGGTTTTATAAATATTTCCATGCTGAATAGAGCCATAGAAGTTTACCTTGTCTCATGGCTAATATTGGAATCAGACTGTGGCAATAGCTCTTGGAGCATCTTCCTGAGGCAAGGGTATTAACTGACTACTAAAGTCCAGTTTCCACTTTTGCCGAAACTATGCTGGACTTTCGTGGCTTGATCATAGCGCCACCAGTGGCCATTACGAGTTATGTCCCTTTTATTGACCTATCAGATTCCACCTCTCACATCACATGCATTTGCTTCAAACAAAATACGGCCCCCAGTCAAGACAATCTGATCAATAATCAAGATCAGTATTGTTGGTAACAGGCCTTACCTGGGGAAGTGCATCAAATCATATGAGCACCTTGATTAAAAACATGGAAAGATTTGGAAAATATCTGTTGATGCCCAATTGAGGGTACACATGCTTTGCAAATCCGGCAGTCGATCAAAATCTGTATTTTGAAATCCATGTTGTTTACGAACTGAATGTCTAGTTCCTTGCACGATTTTTATTGGACAATGCATAGACTCGTCAAGCCAAAATGAAACTCCGGAATTCCAGCCTAGTTCGGCAAGGGTGGAAACTGGACTTTTACAGTTAGTTAACTCCCTTGCCTCAGGAAGATGCTGCTGGGAGTGGATAGTGCCAATCATGCCTGCTGCCATGATGAAATCATAGTGACTGATGCTGAAGGGAGCCTTGGTCTCTGCTAGTCTCGGCCATGTCAAAACTGTTTTATTGTATTCCAGGTCTCACCTGTACCGACAGTCTCTCATCTTCAGTGCAGCGCCCACTCCAGAGATCAACGCCGTCTTCAACAAATATTGCCATAGTATCCTTGTTTCAAATGCACACATGATTTGCATGATGGAAGGACCTGGATCTTAAAGTGCCATATCCTTAGAGCCGTAGATAAATATTTTTCAAGGGAATGGCCAGTTTGTATTTAAATTTTTCATTGTTATTGATTTTAAGAACCTGTATCATGTTTATGAGGGCACCCAAACCAGGATTAAGTGGCTCAAATTACCTACCTTTTCATCAGCTTGTATTTTACACTGTCTTCCATGTTTTGTGATGGGGACTATTTTCTAATATTTAATGTTTTTTTAAATATTTTGAATGATCATTTTGATATCATGGGAATCCTTGTTTGGAAAAATATATATGTTCCTAGTACTCACAATGTTGAATATGTGTGACAAAGTGTGTCACTTCTAGAGCAAAACAGGATAAGCATTTTTAAGGCTTTTTCAAGGGCTACAAATCTAATATGTATAATTCGAGTTTGGTCATTGAGAATATAAGTGCTACAGCTGTCATTAATCGGGTAACAAGTAATTGTAGTTATTGGGTAACTGTCATGTCCCCCACTTACGATGAACAATGGTGTTAGTGGTAGTCCTTTTACATGGGTCACCTAAGGTGCAATGGTTGACAGAAGAATCAATGCATTGCCATTGTCCATGGTCTGATTGCCATACATTATCAACAAGTCATTATGTTGATATCGATTATAGATTAGGCTGTCAATTGTGTAAATTGATGTGTGAAATGAATAAGTACACATTGTATTTATTTCTTAGATACTTATTTCACGTTTACTTCATGAGAATGCATTCACAACTTTATCATGAGAACATGCTCACCATTAAGCCCTGGCTATGGGGCTCTTGTCCATGTGGCGTCACTGTTTTCCTTCATGCTGTGTTAGACTACGCAGGGAAGGTACAGCTTCAGCGGGAGCCAGGAGATGGAGTCATCTGCCAGATCATAACTCAGACTCCACAGGTCAGTCCTAGCCTCAGTAGCACAGGACATTGAAAGACAAAGACAGATAGACACCCACACTATATAAACACATAAGCACACTCATGTCATTATATAAGTTACAATCGTGCCTCACCTTGTTTGAGCCTACAGTGTCATGGAGAAGTAGCAAGCTGTGACATCACCAAGTACCGGGAAAGCTTGCACATAATATGTTCCCAAACATTTAATATATTGCTTGAGGGCACATTGCCCCCAGTGAGTGAGTGAGTGAGTGAAAGAGAGAGAGAGAGAGCGAGTGGGTAATACCGGGAATGCTTGCACATAACATGCACCCCATCTTTTTAATATATTACTTCAGGACACATTAGGTGGTCAGGTAGCCTAGTGGTTAAAGCGTTAGCTCGTCACGCCGAAGACCCGGGTTTGATTCCCGACATGGGTACAATGGGTGAAGCCCATTTCTGGTGTCCCCCGCCGTGATATTGCTGGAATATTGCTAAAAGCGGCGTAAAACCATACTCACTCACTCACTCACTCAGGACACATTAAGCCCAGTTTAAGGGTGAGTGAGTAAGTGTTGTTTAATGCTGAGTCCTCAGTGTTACAGCTCTATCACAGCAGTGTGTGAATATTAAGCCTGGGCCACACTACAAGTGTAAGTAATGGTCACAACTGTCATGGCACAGTGACACACCATCAGCCAAAAGCTTACCTCCCAATCTTGTTCAGCTTGGAATACCGGAGACCTATACTTCCCTTGAATACCCACAGGGTCCAATGTTAAGAAATTGGAAAGGAAGATTGTCAGCAGAAAAAAAGATTAATAACTTATTTTCAATTTTTTCTTCAAAATTATGTCAACACAGGAGCTGTACTTTTTGGACTTAGTTTTTTTTTTTATTGATTTGGCAAAGGCCTATTTCAATTGGCAAAGATAGGACATTTTTCATTGTGTAAGTCACCATGGATGTGGAAGTCAGGAACTGTATATGGGCTCCAGCAGTGTGACAATCAGCCAGTGCTTGAACTGTTTCTGTGCATTGTGTTCCCAGACATTCCAGAAGATCAGCTGCACGTCCTTCACCCAGCTGGCTGACTCAAGGTTTGACTTCTTCATAAAGAAGGTGAGTGCTGACACCTGTCATACATGTATTTGGTTGTCATAAGTGGCAAATTCGAAGAAGTCATGTTTGGGCATTTATCGCTGTTTAAAGCCAACTTTGAAAACCAAATCCCCATGAGAATTCTGGGCAGAACTGAACCACTGTTATTCTTGGTAGAACTCAGCCTCTGTTTGGATGCTCTGTTGAACTAAACCCCTGTTATTCTTGGTAGAACTCAGCTTCCGTTTGGATGCTCTGTTGAACTAAACCGCTGTTATTCTTGGTAGAACTCAGCTTCCGTTTGGATGCTCTGTTGAACTAAACCGCTGTTATTCTTGGTAGAACTCAGCCTCTGTTTGGATGCTCTGTTGAACTAAACCCCTGTTATTCTTGGTAGAACTCAGCTTCCGTTTGGATGCTCTGTTGAACTAAACCGCTGTTATTCTTGGTAGAACTCAGCCTCTGTTTGGATGCTCTGTTGAACTAAACCGCTGTTATTCTTGGTAGAACTCAGCCTCTGTTTGGATGCTCTGTTGAACTAAACCCCTGTTATTCTTGGTAGAACTCAGCTTCCGTTTGGATGCTCTGTTGAACTAAACCGCTGTTATTCTTGGTAGAACTCAGCTTCCGTTTGGATTCTCTGTTGAACTAAACCCCTGTTATTCTTGGTAGAACTCAGCTTCCGTTTGGATGCTCTGTTGAACTAAACCCCTGTTATTCTTGGTAGAACTCAGCCTCTGTTTGGATACTCTGTTGAACTAAACCCCTGTTATTCTTGGTAGAACTCAGCTTCCGTTTGGATGCTCTGTTGAACTAAACCCCTGTGGAAATTTCTGTTGGTACTGTGTTGATTCTGGGACAATCTAGTAACGAGCAGCTTCACTTAACTCCACTATCATTAGTCTCTGACCTAGCTTCGTCACAGGGGCGGTGGGAAAGCCTTGTGGTTAAAGCATTTGATTGTCATGCTGAAGATCCGAGTTTGATTCCTTACATGGGTACAATGTGTAAAGCCAATTGATGACTAGGATCGATGCTGAGATTCCTGGTATTTGGTTTGTCTGCACCAAAGCCATTATAGCGTGACTCTCTGGCTGAAGTATTTCGATGTTGTGTTTCAGCTTGTGCCCCACCATCGGGATCCTGTGATGAATCGAACGCTGGTCTACATCCCATCCTACTTTGACTTCGTTCGCATAAGGAACCACTTCAGGAAAGAGGGCATCAACTTCGTGCACATGAGCGAGTAAGATCCCTTCAAGTCATTCCCTCCTGCTTCAGACAATTATGAAGAATTCCCACCTTATGTTTTTATAGATATAAACAAGAATTTAATTTGGAAGTTTTTGATATCCAGAAAGTCTTGACATGCTATGATCTGCATTTTTTAGCCCATTTTTTTGGTAAAAAATACAAATCTGCAGTGTCATATCAGTTGCCTTTCACTTTTTGAATTGTAACGTCATCATAGCGGGATTACTCTAACTATTGTCAGTGTCCTAGTAAGATTAGACCCAGGTGTCAAATTGGTGGGGTTGTGATTCATTTTGTTAATGGCATAGTATTGGGGTTTGACATTTTTCATGCGTACTTGTACACATGTAACTCAAAATTAATTTGATAATGGCGATATATCTTGCATATTTGACACGAGTAGACTGCTTATCTGGAGTTCCGATTGCAATTGATTGTGTAGGCATGTTAATCTCCCCAACCCAGGTATGACCTTACATACATAGTCCAGTACATCTATGATTCCCCCCCCCCAGGTGTGACCTTACATACATAGTCCAGTACATCTATGATTCCCCCCCCCCAGGTGTGACCTTACATACATAGTCCAGTACATCTATGTTTCCCCCCCCCCCCCCCCGGGTGTTACCTTACATACATAGTCCAGTAGATCTATGATCCCCTCGCCTCCCCTCCCCAGGTGAGACTTTACATACATAGTCCAGTACATCTACAACCCCCCTCCTCTCCACAGGTATGCGACAGACAAGGGCATATCGAGAGTGAGGTGTGACTTCTTCCATGGCAAGGCCCAGTTTCTGCTGTACACTGAACGGCTGCATTTCTACAGAAGGCAAGTCCTGCAGCATGACCATTCACATACCCCAAGTACAAACAGATATAGGCTTTGTTTTGGCAGCCCCTGAAACGCTGGCACATGTTTCTGACAGGGTTTATGTTATCATTTTTGTAGCTGTCTAAATACTGATCCTAAATACAATATTTTAATTTTCTGAAACCGAACATTATTATGGACAAGGCTGATCAACCACAGGTTTAGCTGGAACAATTATTTCCAGCTGGCTGTGATATAACTTGATGAAACAGCATTCCTCCCTCTCATTGTGGAGGCATGGGTTTCAATTGCTGTGCAGAATATTGTCCCTTGGGCACTCCAGAAACCTATGTGTTCCTGAGTTCGAATCCCGGTTCACCCCATTGATGCTTCTAGGTCAGACAGCACCAAACCTGTGCTTGTGGGGTTCACCAAAGTTGTAAAAGTCTGGGACCTGCATCACTTCAAGCTCTCCTTCCACATTAAGACTCACTCACTCACTCACTCACTCACTCACTCACTCACCCGTACTAAGGGGATGACCCAATGGTATGTTTGAAGTTAATTGAGCGGAGTTGTGTCCCTTGTCATGTCATCATCTCGCTCATTCTCTCAACCAACCCTTTCATTGTGCTTCACATGACAATTGCTTTATTGAGCCCCATTATGTTTCTTCTTCAGGTTCAGAGTACGAGGGATCAAACACATAATATTTTATGAGCTGCCTACTTACCCCCACTTCTACACGGAAATGTGCAATATGATCAAAGACCCCAAACGGGGGATAGAGAACAAGGCAGCAACGTGTACAACCATCTACTCCAAGTATGACGCTCAGAAGCTGGCAGAGGTCGTGGGTGCAGAGAGAACTGCCATCATGCTCAACTCAGAGAAGTCTGTCCACATGTTTATCACTGGAGAAACTAGCTGATCTTCAGCGATAGTTCTGGAGAAACTTGCTGATCTTCAGTGTACGAACTGTAGTGGTGGGACAATACACCGATGCATAGGTGGATTGTGATATTTTACTTCCCCATGCAAATATCGATCACAGTCGAGTAAAAAAAACTAAAAAATTTCGATTCATACCATAAATGTTTACTTCATGGCTGTTACACTAAACAATAATTAGTAGGGAAAATTAGTAGCGAAAAAGTAAATATTTTCATCAATTGAGCAATACTTGACACTGCCAACTGTAAAACAAATACAAGTATCGTGAAATGTATCGAATCGTTAGCAAGGTATCATGATACGTATCCGATCACACAGTTTCTATGTTGTCCCAGCCCTAGTACGAAGCATAACTCTTGGACAATTGTCAATATGGCTGTGAAAAATGGGGCTCTAGTCAGCGACACTGGAGGAGCTTTGGAAAAAGGTTGATATGAAGGGACATAACTCTAGTAAGACCAAGTGTCAATGACCACAGGAAGGAGGCCTACAAACTTCCCTGCCCAGAGCTACAGAGTAACAAGTCCAGGGCAGGTGAGGTGCTTCTAGTACTGTAACTACAGTATGAATACTACCGAGGTGGTGGCTGTGGGTTCTCTGCTGTCAAGGGGTCGGAGAGTATCCATGAGGTTAAAGCACTGACTCGTCCATCTTCCTGAGGCAAGGGAGATAACTGACTGTAAAAGTCAAGTTTCCACCCTTGCCGAGCTAGGCGCTAATTATGGAGTTTTGGCTGGGCTAATCCCGTTAGTCGCCTCGCCTCTAACCTGGATCTTTACGGGTATTGATGTGGTAAATGTCGGCCATAGGAAATGTCCTTTAATTGAGTTCACCTTGTGTGTGAAGAATGGTATCATATGTATATGTAGAGGACTTTAATGTAAATATGTACATGTATAAAGTTCAACACTTTCTACAGGTGCTTGTGTTGTTTTTCTTGACTGTAGAGTATAAACTTCAGTTTCAAGGCTTGTTTCAGTTTGTCAGAGGGGTCAGATGGTATATATTGTTTATGGATTAAAGTTGAAAGTGAAATGGCGATGAATGGTGGTTTGTCAGTAACAGAAAGAAAGTATGTGCATTAGCACTACAAAGAGTGAGTGAGTGAGTGAGTTGGGTTAAACGCCGCTTTTAACAGTATTCAGTTATATCACGGCCTGTCAGCTTAATGTGGGAGGAAAGCCCGAAGTGATGCAGGTCTCGACGTTTACCACTTCGGTGAAACCCACAAGCACGGATAGGGTGCTGACAAACCTAGAAACGTAATCGGGGCGAACTGGGATTCTAGCAACAATCATATGTTTCTGGCATGCCTAAGGTGTGAACTCTGCTCAGCGAATCGCAGCGCCTTAGACGACTGGGCCACTCGTGCCCCAGCACTACAAAGAAGCGATTGAGTATAGCACTGATGCACTATAGTCTTCCAGCAGTCTTCCAGCAGCATTCATTGAGCTGAATCAGTGTTCCCCAGGGAGGGCCCCATTCCTTGCTGTGACCAGCCCAGGTGTTATCTATGCTTCCAGTCTGAGTGCCCATGACAGGCAAATTGGGAAATCATTGTTATTTTATTCACATTTGGGATATTGCTTCAAAATCTTATTTTCCTTAATTCTGACTTTTCTGAGGTATGTTAACTTTGCATGCAACATTGTAGAACAAGCATTATATCATCTTCCTCTTTATTGGTTCATAATACAAGTCGGGGCGGTCGGGCAGGCTAGTGGTTAAAGCGTTTGTTTGTCACGCCAAAGACTCGGGTTCGATTCCTGACATGGGTACAATGTGTGAAGCCCATTTCTCGTTTCCCCCGCCATGATATTGCTGGAATATTGCTAAAAGCGGCGTAAAATCAAACTCACTCACGCACTCTCTCACTAAATACAAGTCACCTTGACCACAACACATACATTAATTACTAAATAACTTTGATCCAGAGGTTCAACACCTACCTATTGATGCAAGTACCTATAAGTATTATTTATTGTTTATTAACCTGTTTACATGAGAGTAGCAATGCTGTGGTGCATATCAAGAATTAAATGAAAGATGAACCCATTAAAGTCCTAATTCAGTACTCCAAGTGTACTCTTTGGTTTTGCCAGTACTCCTATATTGAAATAATAAGGAGTACATACTTCTAATGCTGAAGATTTATCTGAAGCCCTGCCTTGACTGTCAGAAAGTGCACATATGTAACCCAGAAGATAAAGCAAATTGTAATCTGCATGTGATTCCTTCAGAATCAGGACGAGAACATGGCACATTTTACTTTAAATGAAAGTAGAAAACAAATGTGGCCAAGTCATGTTTTAAGTATTTGTACATATAAGTTAGATATTTTAGATGTTTCATTTTAGCTTTAAACTTTACATACAGTACCCTACAAACAAACCTTTAGAGTTATACAAGCCCTCAATACAATAAGCCTATCCCTGCACCCTGCATTTAACAATAGCCACCTTACTGGGTCAGGCCAGGTTCTGACCTATGCGTATGCACACTGCACAAGTTTCTTTTGTATGTCTGCTTTAGTTTCTCTGGTCAGCTTACTATCTTTTGTGTATGTAGTTTTAAAGGTTTCTGTCCGGCATATCCTGTTGGCAGTTGTACACACTTATTCGAGGATGTCACTTGGAATTATATTTGATCGTTTTCCTTAATATCAGCCCCTTGCTGATTGTGGATGTGGAACATTGTGCATTCATGGAACCCGATATTTGTGTATTGAGGATTGCATTATCCAGGTTAGTTTATGTGTAGTATTTCATATACTGTATATATGGTCTTGTACATATTGTATTTCTTAAGAGGTGTTAGATTAATGCATCAGTGTATAATTAAACTTAGCTGGTAGCTAAAGTAAAGTAGGTATTTCAACTATCATTACAGTTGGTTGTATGTAGAATTTATTTAATTTCAATCTAAAATGTATCATATTGCATCTTTACAGTATGTTATCTTCTTAAATACTGCATTACTAGTATACACTTTACTAAACTAAATTATTATTTAAACATGTTCTTAAACCTATAACTGTCTGAACGTGGTATGAAATAAGAACGTATGTATGGGAGATCGGTTGTTTTTATATGTTATTTTATATGGCCATTATTAGTATTGTCAAGGTTGTATTTCAACTTGTTATAGAATGATGTGACCGTAAACAACCTTGAACGTTGCCGCGAACCACTGAGATAAGCTCATTGCCACACAGTGGTAAGTAGGGAACATAATTATATATATGGTTCAAACTAATAACTAGTATATGGTTATTCTTCTAAATTAATGTTTTTGTGTGAATGTAATGTATTCACAAAGTATTTACAAATGGCAATTTTATATAGTTATTCAGAAATAGTTTACAACCTGCTATTTATATTTAAGGATTTATTCATGCTAGTGCTAATGTGCTAGCTGATAAGATGAAGTCATGTAATTGTGTTTAATCTCCATGAAGGCAATATTATTATGTTCTTCTACAAAAATACTTATGATGTTTGCTTTATATTTTCAGGGTTTACTATGATTATTATCTACTCTCTGAATAAAGATGGTTGTCATGTGAACTGACAAGTAGCGTGGTGTTGTGTGTGCCCCACCAACATCCACCCCATAACCGCTACTACACAAACATATAATGAAAACAAAACTAGTAATACGTTTTCACAACATTGACTTCCTGAAAGTTTGTTATTGTTTTCAAGGAACATGGGGTATTAAGTTGTCACAATCCTGGTGGTATACATGGTACTGTTGACAATGATATATCTACAAGGGTAAAGATATTACTATTTTTTTCCTAGTAATAGATACATTAATGTAATGTTATCTTCTGATGAAGTAGATATTTTGAGAAATGCAGATATTGTTAGAATTGAAACTGACAAGGTTGTGAGAGGGTTTGTTATTATTCACCATAAACCATACTTCTTTATGAGCGTTATCTCCGTAATGGTAATATGTTTATTTCCGTAGCCTAGCACGTCAATTATTCACACTTGTCCACAAGTGCTAATATCTCGCTACACGGAAACTGGGTCAGTGTTTCTCCCATAATGATATGCTATAGGCCTGTCCCAGAGTCTGGACAGACAGATCCGCTTCATGGAAATGGGTCAAAGTGAAATACTGCATGGTGAAATAGGTCGGATGAGCTAGACTGGTACCCTGCCCTAAGCCTCCTAGCGGCTGTAGGCGAGGAGCGCAAGCGCTCTAGGGCAGGTAAACCAGTCTAGGACAGGGCGTGCCTCCCTCATATGATTGTTGCTAAATGACATAAACATGTTTAGTGTTAATATCTACAGTTTGAAATATTTTCTAAAAAATATTTTCATAATTATTTATGTATTTCGTATGTACCCATATCATTATACATATGTGAGACGAAGATAAAGTTTCCTTTAAAAGTTGAGTTATATCTTTCCAACTCTTACTCATCTCCGTATAACTTTCCTAATGTAACTTTCTCAAACCAAAAACAAATAAGGCACACTGCCTAGCGCCCTGCAATAACTTAACAGCAGGAAGTGGGGAATTTGTAATTTTAATTTGTGAATGTTTATCGACATTTTCTACAGACCGGGGGCTGACTTTCGACCTCTGAGCATGTACAGACAATTCTCTGCAGGCTGTTTGTCAGTGCTACCCCAAGCCATGGAACACTTACAGACAGCAGGGACATCGTCTCGCCCCTCATGCTTGCGACACACACACGCAATACATTTCAAGCTATTTCCGTTCAGTTATAGTGCACATGAATGGTATTTAATGATTGTCATTCTCAAATACCTGGTTACCCAACTTAGAAGGTGATTTACACCTCCAGAATGCAGCAAGTGTACAGATTTGTCTTATGGAACAACAGCTGTAAAAAATGCATTTGTTTCAAGGGAGATGTAAAATACTTTAAGGATACCGTATATGCGGTTGCTGAAAACTGAAACTGTTATTCCACCATAGATCAACTGGAATGGATTCTACGTCAATTAACCTCTTGGTATAAGAGGTAGAAGCGTCACGCAGAAACACCGACATTGTACCAAGCCCATTCTTGGCCTTTCTGACGTGATTTGTTCGAGTATTGCTATAAATAGGCGTAAAACCACTTTCCTCCCTCGTGGACACGGGTAGATCATTTGCCAAAGTCGCCGCAATTCGCTGTTTAGAGTTGCGTCCCTTGGGTCCACCAGAAGCCTATGATCGTGGGTTCGAATCCGATTTATCTTTGTTTATTTGTATATTCTTTAACGCCGCACTCTGCAATATTCCAGCTATATGACGGCGGTCTAAATAATCGAGTCTAGACCAGACAATCCAGTGATTGACATCATGAGCATCGATCAACACAATTGGGATATGACATGCATCAACCAAGTCAGCGAGCCTGACCACCCGTTCCCGTTAGTCGCCTCTTACGACAAGCAAAGTCGCCTGGGTTATCTTTTTAGGTATGTCAGCACCATACCCGGGGTCGTGGGTTTCGTGGGACTTTCCACAATAAGCTGACACGCCGTGATATAACGGGAATATTGTTCAAAGCGGCATTAAACACAACTCACTCACTCTTCCCAATAGCATCACACGCACACAACAGTTCTGACAATGAATTTATTGACATGGTATGGTATGTATGACACTATTATGAAAACAAGATAAAAAGTATTGCACATATTCAGAGTATTTCAGCACATATGAAAATATAAAAAAGTATTAAAGACAAAATAAACAGTCTGAAATAAATACGTACAAAATGGACGGAAGGAAAATTTACACCTGCTTTCACCCAGTCTCCCAGACACACACATAATTTACAAATATAATATCTATGATAATTCACATCATAAACAAGGCAGTATGGAATGTATTGACAAGACTGACCAATCACCGATAAGAGCAGCAGCAGCAGCAGCAGCAGCAACAACAGTATATTGATAGAGATTCGTACATTCCGTCAAATGTTCGCAATATCAACAACATTCTTCTAGATGTCATTAAAAAGCATGAACAAAAGTTCTTGTACACGGTAACGGCAGTGCAAAGCAGTTTGAATTAATTTTAGGACGTTTAGGATATTGTTGGATTTTCAGTCGGAAACTAAAGCCAAACAATGCTTCCTGTGCTCTTTGTACACTTGAGGAAAGCCTTCAATGATACAGAATGGTCCAGAACCTTGATTTGAGTATGGTATTACCCAAGGGAACGTTTGAAACTGGGACCTCAATTTGGTGTCATGAACTTTGGTCAAAGGATCAAAGCTCTAACGGCCTTGTGCACAAATCAGTCTGTTTAGTGTTGGCGGAAGTTGGCTGTTCTGCGCACTGTTGTTAGAGAATGCCTAGCAACTGGAAACCTGTCTTGTTCTGTTGTTGGACTTCCGGTCCACGAGCCATACCCTCGAAACGAATGAAAGCAAGACTCATTTTGTTCCTTATCGCGTATCCTAGCAGATTTCCTAATGACATTTTTACGTTATACGAGCTAGCAGACATGTTCAGATATCATTAATAGCACTATTGTGCATTGATTGGTTGTTATGCGCAATGGCGTTTCGAGAATTTGGTCTGTATGGAAAGCACTCATCATAACACCCTGCTTCTCGCCTCTAAAGCCTCCGTCGCCTGAAAACGCATGTGAGGCAACAGTACTTCCTCACGGCTCTGCGACGACACACACGGGGGTTTACTTTTATTAACCCCTCGCAGTATTTTTCGTTTTGGTCGGCAAGGCATTGTCCTGCAAGGAAACGTATATACCATTAAACAGGAGAACATGAATTTCTGCAGCATCCTACTCAGCATCTTACTTAGTCAGCATTCCACATAGTTGATATATTTAACGCAATTAACACGTCATTACTCATGAATAAATATTAAAGGTTCATATCCTTTTTGGTCGTATTTTTATTGTTATCGTATTTTGCTGGAATTGTTATTGTATTTTGGTCCAATTCTTTTTTTTCTTATTTTGGTAGCATTTTTATCTTATTTTGGTCATATTTCTTTTTATCTCAACTCGGCAGTGCTTTATCCTTAAATCATCATTCCAAAAACACATTCTGAAACACAGGAACACGGAAGCAGTATTTCCGCCGGGCACACTCGTGTTTGTTTGAATACAGAATTGATAACAAGTGCCGACAACTATCAGATTCGAGTGTCACAAGGTGTGAACTGGTTAACTGTGTGTCTCCGTACCCCGGGGTAATATCATACTATCGGCTAGTGGTCACCCTGTCCTGTCGTGGTTTTGCGCTCTATAGTTGACTGTGGTGTTGAGCAACTCTGACACTAACAAACATTGAAAGAAGTGGTACATACACCACTGCGGCAATTATTCTGCTCCAGATTATGATGTTTTATTCTGCAAGATTAAATTGATCTTTTGGATATAAATGAATCCTTCACGTACCCGCCTTACCCCTCTGTCTTGACGACCGTCCCTTGTTGCGACTCCTCCTTCCGCCGGAAGTCCTACTGACTTGTCGTCTGCTGCTGTTCTGACGTCTGCGACCCTGACGTCTGCCATTTGGCCTCGTTCTCAATCTTGATGTTCGCCGGCCGGTGCTCTGACGACGGTTCGTCTGTGACGGTGTTCTAGATATCTGCATTCTGCCAGTGGGACGTAGTCCGTACGGATTTGTTTGGCAAACACCTAGATGACATACCTGCAAACAGGCAAGAAACACCGATTACCATCACTGTTGGTTCGCTGTGATCATCGTCGATCTAGGCGCAATTAGGATTGTCTGCTATATATCCTCGTCTACCCTCCCTGGGGACGACCCAGTATAACTGTCCACATTACCCTCCCCATCTTTACATTTGACCCCTCTGGACACTCTTATCTCTACTCCTGACACATACGGTCACTCCGCTAGCTATCCACTACATGTCTACCCATAACCCCTTGTTGCATTCAGATAGCTACCCTGACCTCCCCATTTCCACCTCTGTACCCTGGGGTCACTCTGCTAGCTACCCACCTCATCTCTACCCCTAACCCCTTGTTACACTCGGACAGCTACCCACCCTGACCTCCCTATCTCCACCTCTGAACCCTGGGGTTACTCCGGTAGCTGCCCACCCATCTCTACCCCTATCCCCTTGATACACTCCGATAACTACTCACTTTGCCCTCCCGACACGTGGTCCCGGGCAGCGCCGTTAGGTAGGAGTGTGTGCGGCAGGTGAGTCCATTCTCTGGGTCCTTGCACCACAGTTGACCGCACATGACCATCTTCAAGTTCTTGGTCTGTGGAGGACAAAGGTAATCTATGACCACGTGATTTCATCAAGTGTATGTCAGTACATGTTTCAACACAGGAAGACTTTAACTTAATTATTTCTTCGTAGATTCTGTAGGTGAGATCCAAAGAAGAGAGATGGGGACGATGTTATGACAGCACATTCCTTATGGAGGGTCCGACCGTCAGCTATCCACCGAGTTGATATATTTAATGTAATTAACAAATTATTATTCATGAATAAACATTATTGGTTCAAAGTTTACCTTTCTTCACATTTTTTTTATATTTTTGTCGTATTTTGGTGGAATGTTTATTATATTTTGGTCTAAAAGATTGATCGTATTTTGGTAGAATTTGTATCTTATTTTGGTCATATTTTTATTTTTATGTTATTTTGGTAGTATTTTTATTTTTATCTTTTTTTCAGCAGTGCTTTATACTAAAATCACAATCCCAAAAGTATATTCTGAAACATAGAAACACGGAAGCAGTGATTCCGCCGAACACACTCGTCAATTTGTTGTATACTAAATAGAGATGAACGTTCGGGGCTGCCATGGGTATTGAAGGAAACAACTTATTGACAGGGTCGAGCTATAATATTTCTTGAGTCGGACATAGATCTGTTTTGAACATTTTAAGTCCCCGGACCTATGCCTTGAAACATAATATCGGAGTATACACCCACGTTGAGGCTGAGACCTTTCCTTATTGAACGTACATGCTTGTTGGTATAACAGGCAGGCTACCAACACACGTGCGTAATCTATACAAGATACACGATCTTTGTGGAGGGCGCTGATATACTGAACCAGATAAACGGTGCAATATTTTGACAAGATTTAAAACACCTAGCCAGAGAACCCAAATCTGCAATCATGTAAATTTCAAGTTTTTGCGGAGTTAGCTAACAGCCTTTTCAGGGCTACTAGCATAACATATGTTTTTGTGCCGAGACGAGTTTGGCTCTTGACACAAGTGTTTGCTTGCTTGATACAGATTGAGCAAAGATTTGCACATTTTATCCCGACGCGTGTTCTGTATAAACAAACTGGTTTGTCAAGCTGTACATTGCTGTGCTTGAATAAATAAATCATACCAATTTGCAGCTATAGAGTTTCGATTCATACAGTTATTTCTCCCGCAACCAGTCCAACTAAGACGGTCATCTCGTCCCATGGAAATAGACAGGTTATCGTTATAGAAAGCTATTCCGGTTCGACATCACATCAAACGGCCATGACATTCCACGTGTTCCTTGTGCCAATAATCGAGCAAAATAATTCAGGTTTATCAAGCATAACTTACCCCGCAGAATTCTGATTTCTTGCCAAATATAAGTTTACACTGTTGGTTAGCTGTGTACTTTTGTCCGGGGGGCAGTCGCTGTATGTTGTACTCATAGTAGACGCTGGGGGTGTCCCGCACACAAGACGCCTGGTCGGATCTGCAACAGAGTCATGACGGTCAACTCAGGGAAGACCTCATCATGGAGTATCTACACCAAGCGCGGATTCATCATTTTCAAAAGGGAGGGATCAAAAATATCAAAATCCTCTCTCAGTCAGTTTTACTGTCTACAACATACTACATTGGGTTTTTACAACAACAAAAAAAAGAGGTGGGGGAGAGGAGTCTGTACACCCTGGACCCACCCACCACTGGATCCGCCTCTATGTACACCATGTATAAACATGAGATATATGCATACACAGGCCAGTAGTATATATAATCGTTACGTCATTATGGTACGTTTTCACGCTTGTTTAAAGGTAGACATCGAACGCTTATTCCGAGCACTGCTTTATTAAACGAGGAATAAGTGATAGTACAATTTTACGTTTTTAACAGAGATTTCTTGTGAGAGGGGTTTTGTTTACGTTAAAAAGTATGAGTTAGCAAAAAGTGTGATGAGTGGATGTATACTTTCTTTTGCCCGTTAGTGTACTCAATATTTGCTAGGAATGGCAAGTGGCCCGATGCGTCTTTAACTAGCGGGTGCAAGCTTGTTGGTTTAAGCTTTGGTTCGTCTCGCCAAGATCCAAGTTCGATTCCCTACTTGAGTACAATGAAAAACAGGTTTATAGGAGCCATGGCTGGGGTGTAACTAAAGCGGGGTATTATACTATAAACTGCCACTATTACAACTTTTACCCCTTAGATACCGTTTCACGAAAGTTGGAAATGTTCCACTTCCGGTTTACCTCCCACATCAAGCTGACACTTTGTGGAACTGGAATACTCATCAAAGCAATAAACCTAATTCGCTCAATCTACCGCCATGGACATTCATCAATGAGCACTATTTACCTCAGCAGTTTCTTCATCTGTCGGACGGAACATGGGGAGAAGTAGAATGCATTCTTGAGCTTATCGTGTTCACTGGTAGTCTGGGGCGCCATGATGAAGTTGTCGTCGGGGGGACAGTCCTTGTTCTCCTTGTCGCCGTCGTGGCTCGCTCCCAGACTGGAGGACACAGGAAAGAGTAAGATGAGGACATGTAAACATTCTTCTATGGTGTCTAGGGTTCAATAATTGGATGTTCGAGGTATCATTAGCTTATGTAAATAATAGGAGTAACTACAGTCACGGCATCACGAACGCTTTTCTTGAACATGACTCGGGCAAGTATACACTTGATAATTAGATTTGACCAAAACATTACAGTCGTCGACAAAAATGACCCCCCCCCCCCCCCCATCCCTCCCAAACACAACTATGTTACCCGTATCAAATTCATCACCATCGAATAACAATTTCTTGTTCGTTTTAGCCATCATCAAAATTGGATGTATACTGTCCTTTGCCCGTCAGTGTATATACTGCTGTGTACATGTCCCATAAGGTGTTTTTGCCTGGGACCATTTGAACAAAGCGGACCCAGACTATGCCAAGAAAAGATTCATGAGTGATCCATTATTCCAATGATCATATGCATCTAAAGGCCATACATTAACAGTGTCATGTGACTGACACGACAATGACGTCACTGACCTATGTGCCAGCTCGTGGGCGGCGACCTTGACGACTTGGAAGTCCCCTGGGTCTGCGACCATGGATGCGGAGTTCCCGCCGCGGGTGTTGCAGACTGAGCTGACGTAGGCCATACCTGAAAGAGGGCGGCATCGTCATCAGTACATATATCCCCATCACACACACACACACGTATTCTTGATGGCGACCCACTGTAAGTACTTCTATTGAATTACATGTTTACAGATACACGCTATTGTAGTCTATCCCTCAGTCCCTGAACCACCGCCTCCGTGGTCTAGTGGTGGAGCGTCCGCCCGGAGAGCGGAAGGTCCGGGGTTCGATCCCCGGCCGCGTCATACCAAAAGACGTTAAAAGATGGTACTTGTTGTTATCCTGTCTGGCGCTCGGCATTAAAGGGCTAAAACAAGGACTGGTCGGCTCGGAGTCAGTATACTGTGTCTGAGTGGGGTATTCATGTTAAACTGCGGCATGGTATCTCAGCGTGCTAGCACTATAAATCGGCATCAGTCCGGACTAGTACAAGCAGCCCCACACACGTGCATGCATGTCGCTATATAAGTGCAATAATCTTGGACGCGACGTTAAACCCCATTTCACCTCACCACCTCACAGTCCCTGAACCCAATGGTTTTCTTTTCGCCCAGCCCTTACTGTTATGCTGCGTCTCTAAATGAAGAACGCCTAGACTTGCCACAGAATCTCCCATCTCACTCAATTTAAATGGAGTTGTTTGTTTTTAAAAAAAAATCTATTTTTTTTGCAGAGACTATGCGTAAGTTTAACATTACTGCTGCTGAGGCCATCGTGTTTACCTCCATTAATGACAGTAGTATAATTAATTGCTAATTGATATCTGCTTCAGTGAACGGGCTACATGCTATCAGTCTCACCTCCGAGGTCGATGCTGGCTTTGTTAACCAGGTGATACCTAGAAAGACAACAAAGTCATTGGTAGATGTGCGTAGATGGTGCGTAGAGACACATATAGTACGTATAGATATAGTGCTACACTGCACGTACATTTAAAAAGAAACAGGGCGTCGAGATCGACATAACGCTACAAACTCATAAAGGTAAAATGCTTTCTGTTTGTTTGTTTGTTGTTTAACGCCGCACTCAGCAATATTCCAGCTATATGACGGCAGTCTGTAATCGAGTCTGGACCAGACAATCTAGTGATTGACATCATGAGCTTCGATCTTGGGATACGATGACATGCATCAACCAAGTCAGCGAGCCTGACCACCCGATCCCGTTAGTCGCCTCTTAAGACAAGCATGGGTTGCCTAATATCAATTCTAACCCGGATCTTCACGGTAAAAAATGCTTTCTAAATTTGTAGCCTCAATGGGGTTTGAATTTCATTTTTTTCTTTCATGAAGTGGGTGCGTTCACTTGTCATTATACACCATTATTTCACTAGGGTATTGTCTTGTCGATGGGGTCCTTAATATATATCACCCGGCTCCGCACTGCAGTAAGCGGCAAAGTCTCACCCTGTGAAGGCCATGGCATGGTCATACTTGGGCAGATTCTTCTGGTCCTTCAGCCATTTGATGAAATATTTTAGGCCTTTGTTGGCATCGACTCTTCCCTCATCCCGGCGTCTGGACCACTGGACCAGATACTCAAGCCATGCGGAGTCCTGCCTCGACTGAAACACATCCTCCTAATCATCATCCTCATCAATCATCATCATTATCTTCATCACCAATCATCATCATAATCATCATTGTCAATAATCATGTCGTACTTCTCATTAAAAAAAAATCTATCATTGATAATATGATGAAGACTTCGCTGTGCAAGGGTTTTGCCCCCGTATTTGTAAACTATGTCAGCACTTTCAGAACAGACATTGGCCACCTGCCACGATAATAAATACATGGTCTCTGTAAGAAGATTACTTTTACAACATACGGCACTTTGCTACAATATTCGAATGCCGACTCCAGCCGTCATACTATGTGAAATGAGCGATCGAAAAGGTGAAATTAATATCCATAAATTGTTTTATTATATTTAATCTGGCCGGCGGCGATTTATCGATTATCAATTTGTTAGGTCTTTAAGCGCGGACATTTTTGTCGGGTGGCGTATCGCATGTTGTACAACTCGGAACTACATCAAAGTGAAGGTCATCGTTAACTTGCTGGAGGCGGCTGTAGTCGCCATTGTTGACAGTATTGATGATGTAATTGATGAGTTTGTCATTTATAGTACCGATATTAGCAGTAAAAGCTACACATAATTCGTTATGCGTGTCACTAGCGCACTTAGTGAAATGTCCCTTTTGAACAATCTGGCTTATTATTTCAATTTGGGCAATTCCAAAGTAAGAGATCTAAGATAAGTTTAATGCGCAATCTTAATTTAGCGTTTCTAACGAAGTTCTTCAAGGAACATATTCACGTACATGTGAACCCTTAGTTTGAAGTTTGTTTAACGCCTCGCTCAGCAATATTCCAGCTATACGACGGCGGTCAGTACACAACCAAGTCCGGACAAGACAATCCAGTGATTGGCATCATGAGCACCGATCTACGCAATTGGGATACGATGGCATGAACCAACCAAGTCAGCGAGCCTGACCACTCAATCACGTTAGTCGCCTCTTACACGCACTGGTTGCTGAAGACCAATTCTGACCGGATCTACGTTGGCGACGGAACTACTTAGTCATAAAATAGATATGCTCCTATAATAGATTAACATTTAGTCCAACAAATAAAGTTATCTTATTTATATCAGTGAAAATAAGAAAATAGAATCCATTTGGATCCAAGAACAATACTCAATCTTCTGGATTAGAGATGGATTCGTATTTACTATATTTTCTAGGATCTAGAAGACAAACTTCTATTCCTAAGGCCAGAGACCATAAAATAGATCTATTGTATGGTCTCTGCTATGGCGGAGTCATGAACTTGCAATGAAACCACCTAGATTTGTAATTGTCAGCTGAACTGTACACTCCGAGAAATATCAGTCACCAGGCCAAGGTTAGAAAACTACTATAAATTTACTGCGATGCCACAGTCCAACATTCCGTAGTAGATAGTACGGACGGCAGTAGCCCATTGCATCTTATAACGATGTTCATAATAGAAACTATGTAGCAGCCGTCACAACAAACAGCCGCGTAATGACCTCGTAGAGGTTTGTAGGTCGAGAGATAAGAGAGCGATAGTATAGGATGCCTTGGGTGAGAGGCAGACCATCACAGCAGGTGCGCGCTCCTAGACTTGGGTACATGCTCCTGGCAATGTGCATCCCTCAACCTGCCACACGTGATTGCTCGCAATGGTCATTATCCGACTGGAGGAATGCGCCGAGAAGTGGGTAAATTGAAACCATCTTGCCTTCGATGAAAACTGATGACGAACAAAGAAGATCCACTCGCACTTGAAGATAACCTGACACCCTTCCCCCTTGGGGGTAAGTTAATGACCGGATCTGCCCTCATTGCGGAGCAGCACAAGACAAGCCCGCCATGTTGCTTCCCAAGACGTCATGGCGCGCCATCTAGGGCCGCTCATTGTTTATGGCCGTACAGACGTGGTACCGATTTTTTAGAACTTGGTATACATGTGTTGATGAGTCTTTAATGTCAGAAACCGTTGATAAAATATAATGCATTCATTATTATTATCATAAAGGTGAACAGGTTCGTACAAATGGCAGTGGCACGGGAAGCCCATTCGTATAAGGCGCCGCGATTCGCTGTGTAGAGTTGCGTCCCTTGGGTACGCCAGAAACCAATGATTGTGGGTTCGAATCCCGGTTCGCCCCGATTATGATACTAGGTTTGTCAGCACCATACCCGTGCTCGTGGGTTTCACCGAAGTGCTAAACGTCTGAGACCTGCATAACTTCGGGCTTTCCTCTCAATTTAAGCTGACACGCCGTGATATAACTGGAATATTTTAAAAGCGGCGTTAAACTCAACCCAGAAGACACAGCGCCATCTGTGTCCACCATCATAATCAGGTACCACGAAGACTGTCTTGCGTTTATATAAAGCTATAGACAATGGGTCACACTTTGAGGTCAAAGTCACAGGCGTGTTAAATTTAAAGATATGTAATGTGTTGCGTTGTAAGGACATGTAATGTGTTGCCTTGTTAGGACATGTAATGTGTTGCTTTGTAAAGATATCAAATGTGCTGCGTTGTAAAGATATGTAATGTGTTGCGTTGTAAGGACATGTAATGTGTTGCCTTGTAAGGATATGTAATGTGCTACGTTGTAAGGACATGTAATCTGCTGCGTTGTAAGGACATGTAATCTGCTGCGTTGTAAGGATATGTCATGTGCTACGTTGTAAGGACATGTAATGTGTTGCCTTGTAAGGACATGTAATGTGCTGCGTTGTAAGGACATGTAATCTGATTCGTTGTAAGGACATGTAATCTGCTGCGTTGTAAGGATATGTCATGTCCTACGTTGTAAGGACATGTAATGTGTTGCCTTGTAAGGACATGTAATGTGCTGCGTTGTAAGGACATGTAATCTGCTGCGTTGTAAGGACATGTAATCTGCTGCGTTGTAAGGATATGTCATGTGCTATGTTGTAAGGACATGTAATGTGTTGCCTTGTAAGGACATGTAATGTGCTGCGTTGTAAAGACATGTAATGTGCTGCGTTGTAAAGACATGTAATGTGCTGCGTTGTAAGGACATGTAATCTGCTGCGTTGTAAGGATATGTCATGTGCTACGTTGTATGGACATGTAATGTGTTGCCTTGTAAGGACATGTAATGTGCTGCGTTGTGAGGACATGTAATGTGTTGCCTTGTAAGGACATGTAATGTGTTGCGTTGTAAGGACATGTAATGTGCTACGTTGGAAGGACATGTAATCTGCTGCGTTGTAAAGATATGTCATGTGCTGCGTTGTAAGGACAATAATCTGCTGCGTTGTAAAGACATGTAATGTGCTACGTTGGAATGACATGTAATGTGTTGCGTTGTAAGGTCATTAATGTGCTGCGTTGTAAGGACATGTAATCTGCTGCTTTGTAAGGATATGTAATGTGCTGCGTTGGAAGGACATGTAATCTGCGGCGATGAAAGGACATGTAATGTGCTGCGGTGATAGGGTAGGACATGTATCGAGTCTAGTTAATAGCAGGTAGTAGTCGTTTAGTGTGATTTGTCAAAGCATGTTACTCGATAGTCTTTAGGGGCAAAACAGAACCTGTTATGTCGCTGCATGACGTCAGACAAATTTGGAAGAACAGTGAGTGGTGTGTCCTGATGTGACCTCCTTCCTCCCGCTAAGGTGTAAACATTTGTAGCTAGTTACATCTCATGAGTCAGCTCAGTATATAGTCAGGAGGGTGAACGTCCCGTGACCTATAGCAACCGCCATTAACCATTACGTTGACCATAAACTAAGCCGTCAGGTACGCCGGCCTGTGTTGAATTATGCTCGGATTTATTCTCAACGACTGGAACTCGTACCTACCTCTGACACGAGAATTCCTGAGATCTTGACTGTAATGGACAACTCGGGGTCCCCGATGGTTTTAAATCTTTGATCAACCTGTAAAACAGAGCAAGTGTTAAACAAGATGATACATCACTTTGTTCCTATTTCTCAACTTCAAAACAGGGTGAAATACATTCCTTAGTGATACACTTCAGGGTGGTATAATGTAGTACGTAACGGTACACTACTCTAAAGGTTGGTATAATGTAGTACATAACATTACTATACACTAAAGGGTGTTGTACAATGTAGTACATTACGGTACACTACACTCATGGGTGTGGTATAATGTAGTACATAACATTACACTACACTAAAGGGTGTGGTACAATGTAGTACATTACGGTACACTACACTAATCGGTGTGGTATAATGTAGTACATAACATTACACTACACTAAAGGGTGTGGTACAATGTAGTACATTACGGTACACTACACTCATGGGTGTGGTATAATGTAGTACATAACATTACACTACACTAAAGGGTGTGGTACAATGTAGTACATTACGGTACACTACACTCAGGGATGTGGTATAATGTAGTACATAACGGTACACTACTCTAAAGGGTGGTATAATGTAGTACATAACAGTACACTACACTCATTGGTGTGATATACTGTAGTACGTAACGGTACACTACACTAAAGGTTGGTATAATGAAGTACATAACGGTACACTACACTAAAGGGTGTGGTACAATGTAGTACATAATGGTTCACTGCACTAAAGGGTGTTGTATAATGTTGTACATAACGGTACACTACACTAAAAGGGTTTGGTACAATGTAGTACATAATGGTACACTACACTAATGGGTGTGATATAATGTAGTACATAACGGTACACTACACTAAAGGGTGTGGTACAATGCAGTACATAACGGTACACTACACTTAAGGGTGTGGTACAATGTAGTACATAATGGTTCACTGCACTAAAGGGTCTGGTATAATGTTGTACATAACGGTACACTACACTAAAGGGTGTGGTATAATGTACAAAACGGCACACTAAAGGGTGTGGTATAATGTAGTACATAACGGTACACTACACTAAAGGGTGTGGTATAATGTTGTACATAACGGTAAACTACACTTAAGGGTGGTATAATGTAGTACATAACGGTACACTAAACTAAAGGATGTGGTATAATGTTGTACATAACGGTACACTAAAGGGTGGTATAATGTAGTCCATAACGGCACACTACACTAAAGGGTGTGGTATAATGTTGTACATAACGGTAAACTACACTTGAGGGTGGTATTATGTAGTACATAGCGGTACACGACACTAAGGATGGAATGTACTACATAATGATACACTTCAGGTTGGTGTAATGTAGTATATAATGACACACTACACTAAAGGGTGGTATTATGCAGTACATAACGGTACACTTCAGGGTGGTATAATGTACATAACGGTACACAACAGGGTGACACAATGTACATAACGGTACACTTCAGGGTGGTACTATGATCTGTATGTATATAATCCTATTTCCTCGTTGTTCTGACTCTGTAATCTGTCGGTGCGATACATTTACGCCGGGAGAGGGCGTGGCACAGTTTGTAATCATCAGCCCCTCTATCCAGGGAGGTGGAGGAGAAGGTGATGAGAGATCGGTTCATCAACTGATGAGGTATTTGGCTACCTGGAGTTAGTAAGACCAAGGTTACGTGTCGACTGGCGACGGATGGAATAACCTGATGGACAGTAATTGCCAACAACACAACCAAATGTCAGGAAAAATCGCCCTTACTAAGCCCAGCTGGGGCCGATGATAAACCCCCCTCTATGTTTGATAACTTGTCAGAACCCAGATCTCGCCCTGCAATTCATCAACAACCCGCCTACATCTGCGGAACAGGGGGTAATGAAAAACTGATTTATAACTTTTTTTATTTATAATGTATCAAACACGCACATTTCATATTCAAAACCAGCAGACTGAGAAAGAACAGGTGGTGCTATTAACAAGAAACTTTTTAGAAACATAAATAGTCTGATATAAGGTGATGGCCATTTCACAGAATCAGGATTTGTCATTCATTTTGATTATGTTTGATTTATTTTTCCAAAATAAACGCTGAACTTCTAAAAATGATATGCTATCTTTCATGAGATCAACACTTCCGTGCGGATTTGCCAGTTTTGATTACACATTACATCATTCTTCAAACCCTACGTTCATCTAAACGACTTTCGGGACTTGTCATGGCGTTGAGAATTTATATTCCCGGGGCTTTACACAATGCCTTATATAGCAAAGGGTAGACGTCGATGCTTATAATGGCGATATATTGTCATGTGAAGGAGAATATGGTCGCAGAAAGTTTCGTTGAAAGAAATACATAATATGACTTTACAACTGACTTACTAATGGAAATTTATAATCAGAATAACCAAATGCACATAAAAACTAGCTGAACCCTCCCGAAAGATTTATATTCACAACAGTTCACCAATCAAACAAAACTGTTGCAGTACCACTTATCAAGTAGATGACGCCAGGTTGCCTAGCAATCGTTAGTTCCACATTCTCAAAAAGAAGGAAACGCTTTGACAAAAACATCAACAAAAACGTTTTAGTGAAGGTACCGGAAGCACGATTTAACGGCACACTGTGAAGTCGTCTCACAAAGACTATGAGTAAGTCTTAGGCCAATGTCCTGAAATGATCGTTTCTCTCGGATCTCAACTATACTGAACAAAAAAAGTTAGGGATCATGAACTATTTTCATATGTGAAATATGAAATTGTGTGCTCAGTCTTCTCTGCCAAAAACATTCATGATACTCAACTTTCTTTGTTCAGTATGTGTCTACAATCCCTTCCACTTCGAGACAGCCGTCAACAGTAAAAGGGACGTACTGATCCTGGGTAGAATAGGTCTTCAGCAACCGTAAAAGGCGACTATGCTTGTCGTAAGAGGCGACTAACGGTATCGGATGGTCAGGCTCACTGACTTGGTTCATGCTTGTCAACGTATCCCAATTGCGTGGATCGACGCTCATGATATCAATTACTGGATTGGCTGGTCCAGACCGCCGTCATATAGCTGGAATATTGCTGAGTGCGGCGTTAAACAACAAACAAACAAAACAAACAAACAAACAAGGGACGTACCATGGCGAACACCATCCCATAGTAGCGCCTCAGCATGGCCAGGGCTTCTCGCTGGGTACGGGTCTTCTCCACATAATGCTGATAGATGGCGTTGTCAACCACGACCAACACTTCCACTTTGGCATCCACTTGGTCAGCAACAGAGCGTTTCCCACGACGATGTATCGCCGTCACTGCACAGAATAGAGTACGATACAGTAAACGTGTTCGTAGTGGCATCGGGAAACCCTTCTTGCTACTTGATCATTGAAAATTCTTTCGACAGCTGCACATGTTTAACGACAAAACTTTAAAATACAATAATAATTCTTCATAAACTTGTTTCACTGCACAAACAGCGGGTGAGATTAAGATTAGACGCCATCATTAACTCTTCTTATCAACTGGGAACGGCACTGTACCCTTGTGGAGTGAGTGAGTGAGTGAGTCTAATTTAACGTCGCTTTGAACATTATTTCAGTTATATCACGGTTTCTCAGCTAAATGTACGAGGAAACCCTGAATTGTTGCAGGGGCGAACTGTGATTCGAACCCACAATCACAGGCTCCTGTCATGTCGAGGGCACGCAACTCTTCACAGTGAATTGGGGCGCTTTAACAACAAGACCACCAACGCTCTAACACGTGAGCTGATGGTGCCAAGAACAATTTGATGAATTTGAGTCGCCAGGTCTAAGTGTATGTTTGTTATCCAGAAGTATGACCGAGTATTTTCTGACAGTCTCAGTCCCTAAACCATACTATTTCCCTTCCGTCCTACCCTTACTGTAAAGCTAAAGCCCCAAATGAACAAGTCTAGGCAGGTTCACTTTCCCACCTCACTTTGCCTCCTTTTCAATTTCATATGGAGTTATTTGTTTCTTTCAAATATTATATCCTTTAGAGACTAACGCTGTCACTGAAGCGGGACTTACGTGCAGGGGCAACGTTGGCATCGTCGACGTTGTCGTAACCAGCAAAACTGTCTGAAAACGCCGGTGCATACTCCGGGGGCTGAAAAGGAACGGGCTACTGTAGCACATATTATATGGGTCACGTAGAACACTACTACATCAGTTATAGAAAATAGTCTGGTGGGAAGGAACTTGGAGCGGTTTCAGTTTTAATTAAAATGATGCTTTTTTTAATTATCCTCGACTAAATTGTGTCGAGTCTGCCACCCCTAATATGACTGACCAGACCTTTAGTCTTATGTGTTGTTTTACGCCGCAGTCAACAATATTCAAGTTTTATCAAGACGTCCCGTAAACAATCGTGTCTGGGACAGTCAAACTAGTGACTAATCCTTCTAATTCATATAGTGTTTGTCCATCTGCAGCTGGAGTACAGAGCGATTATTTCAGGAATATTTTGCTGAAATGTCATTGAATATGATAAAAACTCTATAATATAATAATAAACCTCTTATTCTGCTTTCTGGTCTGGTCTACTATTTGTCTGAAGGGGCCAGCTTATAACCCTTTTATTTACTGGTGCATAAATTTGTTTTCATAATACTGTGGACGAAACATTTTGTTAGTTTGTTGTTTAACGCTGCACTCAGCAATATTACAGCTTTATGACGGCGGTCTGTAAATAATCGAGTCTGGACCAGACAATCCAGTGATTGATATCATGAGCATCGATCCACGCAATTGGGATACGATGACATGCATCAACCAAGTCAGCGAGCCTGACCACCCGATCCTCGCCTAGTCGCCTCGTACGACAAGCATAGTCGCCTTTTACGACAGGCATGGATTGCTTAAGACCTACTCTACCCCGGATCTTCACGGGTCGTAGACGAAACGAACTGTAGACGAAAGTGGGCGCCTCCCACTGTCCAACGCGCTCGGGGTACGATGACACGAAAAACAGCCAAGTCACAGACCCTTCCCATCCAATATATTCACTCACTCACTCAATATATTCGCTTTTACAACAAAGAGGGTCCTGGTGGCATATTCTAACCATGGACCCTTAAGGGGTCCGTAGACACAAATAAACGACAAAACAACTGTCCAAACAACCATCACTGCAATCAATATGATAAAACAACCAATATGATAAACAATCAATATCATCAAATCAAGACAATCATCTCGAGACTATTGAAAATATATGTACACTATTTGATTACCATCTCATTTTTCTCTTGTTACTATGACAACAGTGGTTGCAGGTTTCAAACGAGCATTCCAACTTGGTACGTCTTTTCATCACTGCATCAGATGTGCAAGGTGAAACCAGCGTATAAAAACACGTGTGATAAGGGTTTCCGCCCCCGGCGTATAAATCAAATCAATGTTACCTCATCAGAGAGCATGGGACCCCTACTGACACCCCACAGCGAGGCTATATCTTCATCAACCGTATCAAACTCTGTCTGGTCCTGTAGAGCCCATACTCTGTCTCAACGCGTTCGCGTATTAAAGTATTATGCACCATCAAGCTATTCATTCCATTGTAGTAAAAAGTAGATCAAAGGAGAAAAACGAGCAGTTTTTCTGTTCATCATTTTACTATGTATATATCAAACTATATATTTATCACGTCATTAGAAGCCTGCTTTTCATCCATGTATATTGTAATCATTAAAATGGCGGTAGCCTAAACAACGAAAGTTCACTACTCGCTAACCGAGTTCCTTGTCACGTGTGTCTGCATGCCTGTGTGAACCTCAAACGGAAACTGTCGCCGTGTATATTAAACATGCGCAAACATCACATGCCTTTAATGAAAGACAGTCGTTGTTGTGTCTACGTTTCCGCTGCAACTATATCGGACAGACGATACTCTATGACGTCCATCAGACGTTTACGGGAGACGATTTCCTTTTACTTCTGTCTGACGTTTGTAGCAGACGATTTCTTTCTGACTTCTGTTAGACGTTTGTGGCAGACGATACTCACTGACGCCCGTCAGACGTCTACGAGGGACGATTCCCTTTTACTTTTGTCTGACGTTTGTGGCAGACGATACTCTCTGACGTCTGTGAGACTTCCACCCCCGGGGAACTCCCCAACTTCCTCGTAGAACAAAGGGTTATGACGGAAGGTTTGGAATATGTAACATTGACAATGGTTGTTAAGGTTTTCTGGAATGTGTGTGTGTGTGCGCGCGTGCGCGCGTGCGTGCTTTAACACGGAACAGATTGCATGGTGTGTGCAAAAGTTGTTTATACTACGGAAACCACTACATGGTTGCCAAATATCTCGTGACAGACTAGTCTGCAGTAAGACATACAGTTCTAGGTTGTTCAGTCCCGACAATATACAAACCCAAAACATTGAGAGTTCGAAAACCTTTCACACTTAACCAAGCGTCTAATTCTTGGTACTGGAACGAAAGTCATTCTACATTTGTTCAACAATTAATATAATAAGCAACCGACAATAAAACACACACTTCTTGCCAAAAACGTTAATTCCCTTCCTAAAGGCGACAAATCTTTGTTTATTCGTAGACTGCATGAGATATTTTCGTTCATGGACATCAACTTCAATTTTCCACAAGTGGTCGTTATTGGCTTCAACTGTTGACCAAGTAGTCTTTAAGTGAGGATGATATCGAAATGGAACTATATAACAGTCTAGCTACTCCAACTCCGCAGGCCTCAACATCCACATCAAGCCGACGGTACAACAACTTCCTTAGAGTCAAATGCAGACGTTCTCCAGCCGGCTTGAACAAAGTGGCCTCGGCAGCTTCAGAAAGCGAGACTCCAACAAATTATTTAAACTGATTGCCCTGTTAATGTATAGGAGATGTACAAGGTAATCACCTCCAGAAAGTATAATTGTTCAGCGCCATCTGATGCCACTTGACCTCGCGAGTTGCGCACGCCTCTACATCACCTCGCGCGTGCCTCATAGGCGCTCGCTAATTGTTCGGCTGTCGACGCCATAGAAGCTTCTCCAGAAGGGAGGTTACATCTACTTTGGTGGCCATTTTCAGAGTGACGTCATAATTCGAAACATTCCTTGCTGGGTCTGACTCAGCATGTTCAATCTGCACGATCATTTTCGAGTCTGCGCATGTTTCCATTGAGCCTGATGGACGGTCGTCTGCTTCCGGTACGTTGTTAAACGGGAATTACCATGACCTAGCGTGACTAAACTGACCTTTCCGCGTCACGTATATTGTATTATAAAGCTGATTTGGGCCGGATGTCTGGTCAGAGTGTGAGCATACGTTCAACGTGGTTCTCAAATGAAAACACACTTATTGATACACCCAGCCCTATAACCCACTTTTGTGAAGCATTTCACTCACCGGTTACAGCTGGCGTATTTACAGACATTCATGTTGATAGTCACGTGACCGGAAGTTATACACTTACAATGACGACATGTTATGGAACATTTTGACTAGTTACCGATGGTTCCGACACAACTCCGCGCACACTACACAATGAACATGATTCGATCTACTCTATGGTATTTGAATTGCTTCCAATAAGTAATAAAGCATGATTTGGAGAACGGCGCCATGTTTGTTTGGTGTTTAACGCCGCACTCAGCAATATTCCAGCTATATGACAGCGGTCGGTAAATAATCTAATCTAGACCATACAATCCAGTGATATACATCATGCGCATCGATCTGCGTAATTGGGATACGATGACATGCATCAACCAAGTCAGCGAGTCTGACAACCCGATCCCGTTAGTCGCCTCTTACGGGCGCCATGTAATCGGACAACCTCATAATCCGTGTTCCCTCAACTAAACCAGGTGTGGTCATTAGCGTGTGTGTCTGTTGACACGTAGTGTCTCCCACCATTACGTCAGGTCATATCCAGTTCAGTAAGACTAGTCATGGTATGCTAAAACTGTCCAGATAAGGGATATTTTATCAAATACGATTAGAGTTTTATCAAACCACGTCTACCTATTTCTTTGAAGATGCCAGAACTGCTTCCTGACAATATTCAATGACGAAGGAAGCAGGCTTTTGTACATTCAATATCACAGGCCAAGAACGGAATGCTGGATCACAAACGTGGTGGCACTGCTCTATATCACGCCTCCTTCTCGAGATGAGGTGCGAGATCTCGTGTGGCACGTGATTCAAGCTCACTATGACGTAACAGGAACCTTTGAGATGCTATGTCACCGAACACTTATATCAAGATAGTTGTGACTGCTATCACTCCCTCGCTGAGGTGAACAGGATGGGAAGGTTGGATGTGGGATTGGCACACGCACTTCCTAGTAGAACTAAAAACTCACCGGACAGAACGTGTTTGTTATCCTTGATTTTTAGCGTAACACTTTACAAAAAACGTGAAGCGTGTTGTAAAGTACGATTGACATTTCGAAAGGTCGATTTGGTGCACATAAAGTCAGTAAAAAGTGTTTAACGTCATTGTTATGTCAAAATATTTATCATTTGCACACTCGGAACCAGAGTAAGTAAGTTAAACACCGCTTTGAACACTATTTGAGTTATGTTACATCATGTTTAGGTCCAGTAATGTGTTAGGAATCCTGGCATGCAAAGGGCGGGTAGGATACAATAACGCACGCAGAGCACATCTAAATTTGGTTTTCCAATGTGGCTGTCCACAGACTGCCATTTGGATCGTGTGGTCATGTTATCGTGAGTATGTGTGCCACCAATTTAACCTCATCCAATATCTGCCACAGTTATCGTGAGTGTGTGTGCCACCAATCTAACCTCATCCAATATCTGCCACAGTTATCGTGAGTGTGTGTGCCACCAATCTAACGTCATCTAATATCTGCTACAGTTGTCGTCAGTGTTTGTGCCACCAATCTAACCTCATCCAATATCTGCTACAGTTATCGTGAGTATGTGTGCCACCAATTTAACCTCATCCAATATCTGCCACAGTTGTCGTGAGTGTTTGTGCCACCAATTTAACCTCATCCAATATCTGCCACAAGAGCCTCATTCTCCCCTCATTACTGGTACATTTGTATCGCCAACCTATTGAAGTCAATAACACCTTGTTTAACTAACGAAACTCATGGTCGTCTGCTGCGAGTAACCCAACCATTATTGCCTGTGATATTTATTGGGTGTGAGATTGTTGACGTTATCGTTGGGATTGCGCCTCGCGATGAGGCTCATGTATGTGTGCTTTGCCGGCCATATAGCAAAGGGTAGTGTGATTTCGCCTCTTGTGCCACGTATAACCATTGGTTTGCTGTTAACATCTGGTGTCTGAGAAGTTGGTGAGGCTCGGTGCAGCCGATACGGCATCGGGACGGGTCACTGTGATCTATCTTACTGCCAGCTCTCGTACTGGCGGCCCACTTGAGCGTCGCGTCGCGGCGATAACTGGAGGAACGTTGCTGAGGGCAAGGGAATAACGCGATGCATCAAAGTCTTCTTTGTGGACTTGAACAAGCAACAGGACATAAAACACGCATTCTCTCTGTGCAGAACTTGTGATAATGGTTAACAGATAGGCTGAGTAGGGGGTGCAAATACATGTCTGTGAATGGGGTATCAAAAAGGTGTGTGTCTATGTCTGTCTGTTGTGGGGTTAGTGGGGTGTTGGTGGGGGCTGGAGGGGTATCAGTCTCGGTCATGATCGCGCTCAGAGACCCCTCCCTTATTTAACACATTCCGAACCCCTACATCCGACAAATGAAACTATAGTATAGTTTTCTTACCGTTATCATCACGTCGCCGTCTTCATAGATGTCGAACTCTTCTTTGTCGTTGTCGTCATAGTAATCGTCATCACTGACATCGTCCTCAGGTTCAAAGGGTCGGATCTGTTGGCGATGTCTGCTTGCTGATAGATCAGCTTTACTCATGTCAATCAGTGTGTCAAACAGTTCCGAATCGGGGAAGTCTTCATATTCCAGCAAATCATCCTCATTTGGATCTGAAAATATTGATTTTATAAAAGTCAAGTATATATTAGATGAAGTTAAACTATTTATTCAAATTCCACAGTAAAAACGCATTACTGGACGGAGGTATGCCCCTTTATTCCATATAATGATGCATTGTGTAAGAAACCCATAAACTGACGCCTTCAAACCAAGATACCCTGTTAATCACTGTATATCAAATATTAAGCCGTCAACGTGGGAATGTCCACAGAAGCCCCCGACGAACGCTTCATCAGAATTGAACAATACAGTCTAGCGACTGCCTCAGCCAAGTGTATCTACCCCACATATAATCACATTACCTCCACTCCACAGGGAGGATGAAACGTGCAAGTAATAGACACCATCAGTATTTGTATGCATTATTTAACCCCCTGTACCATCGTTGGTGGTTTATGGAGAATACAGATTTATCTGTAATAGCAGTTTTAATGTCCATCATGTCTATATTTCATCTTTTAAGCCTTGTCTCATCCTTTTTATCATTATATCGTCACCCGTCTCCCTGTTAGTATGATGCTAATGAGCCGTACCCCCGGGGTCAGTGCGCCCTCATTCAATTGCGGGCGTCTTTAAATGTGTCTGCATTCACACTTTTTTTTCTGGTGAATAGATACATTTACAGTTTATCAAAACGTTTGAATAGAACGTTGCTGAATCAGCCTTCTATACACCACACAGCCAGACAGTGTGGTGAAGTACTTGATGATCCCACGTCCCCTTTAGACTGAGTCCTCGTCCCCCCGATAGTATAGATCTCGATACACTACCTTGATCCCGCATTCAAAACACATAGGAAATGTACGATATGCATTGCAAATACATTACAGGGATATGGAACACATAAAACAACGTCCTTTTATAAATATCCACAGTTTTTAGTTTTTCAAATTAAATAAAAATGTACGATGTAAAATCTTACCTGGTTTAAGCAGAATAAGTCCAGTCACACACTGGGATATCATTATAGACACAATAATCAGAGCTGGAGTGGATCCCATTGTGGTCAGCAATGTCCGAGCGCAGACAGAACGTGCCTTGAGCGTGTATATGGTCAAGAAAAGCGGGATTCGAGGCAGAGATATAGCTGGGTTCTCTATACTGTCTGTGACAAACTACTGAGGCTAGGGGGAAGCCCTCATATTTATACTGGTTTAATTGGCAGTTTGATACGTTTCGCTTGATAACGAAAATTCGATAAGTAATCGATTATGTGGGATACACTACTTGTTGACACGCTAGGACTGGTATTGGTTGCACGAGGACACGCCCCCATTGCGGAAAACTCGTCGCGGGGGGCCGGGCTTCATGACGTCACGAACTTTGGGGGCGCAGCCTGTTTACAACTCCACTAGCGGGCTCAGTCTATAAACCTTGATAGAAACAAAAGTGATGTTCCACTTCTTCAGAAAGTGACCTAGTTTCTTTGATCTGCTATAAGAGCTCATCTTGCTGCTAAATGAACTTCCTCATTAATAGCCGCGCCGGCGTGTCCGTTGCTCTCTGCTAAGGCGAGGTGGTTGGTTGTGAGTTATACGCTGCCCCTCCTCCCCCCCCCCCCCCCTCTCAATCCTATAGCTTTTCGTTGTACTCCAGCAAGCACTCGAGGCTGAGCGGTGCGCGACTGGGGGTTGTGTCAGTGCGTCTAGGGTCTACCGGGGCTGAGAGGGAGTTAGACGTTTACGTCTTTCGCCGGTAGGTTTATTATTACACCTCCATGATCTCACAGTAAAAATATAGCTGGAATGGCTGTCGTTGTTGGCGAGATAATGGTACTTGTTTGACCGCTTGCATCTTCCCAAAGTTGTACCCAACCCATATCCAAAGGTGAACGCGATGATCATATCGATAAAGACACAGATTTAGACACCATTCAGCACCAATGGTGATCTGCCACCGGTTTGATAACCTTTGCATACCTTACAGTTAGTGGGGACAGGTGGATATATACGCTAAGGTGCACCGAACTAATGTGTCTTGGTACGCCGACAGAGGGCTCACCTGCCGAATCTGCGTGGTGCTTGTCACCGAGACAATGAGATGCACCCATTAACATCTCAATCAAGTACATCATTAACCTCAAAGAATCACAGCTGTCTTCTAATTCAAGGAATCTCATATATATACAGCTAGGTACAAAGACTCACCAACTCAATTACACCCGATCCATCTGTGCCCAACTACCGTATATAGTCTGTGCATAGTGTACCTTGGTACCGTAAATGGTCTGTAATAGCTGTACCCAACTACCGTATAAGGTCTGTATTGATTGACAACCCCAGCCACCTGTAGTCAGGTAGATGTCATATATTCGAGTAACTGGACAGAACAGAATGACACCTGTAGTCAGGTAGATGTCATATATTCGAGTAACTGGACAGAACAGAATGACACCTGTAGCCAGGTAGATGTCATACGCTGTAGTACCTTGACAGAACAGAATGACACCTGTAGCCAGGTGGATGTCATACGCTGTAGTACCTTGACAGAACAGAATGACACCTGTAGCCATGTAGATGTCATACGCTGTAGTACCTTGACAGAACAGAATGACACCTGTAGCCAGGTAGATGTCATACGCTGTAATACCTTGACAGAACAGAATGACACCTGTAGCCAGGTGGATGTCATACGCTGTAATACCTTGACAGAACAGAATGACATCTGTAGCCATGTAGATGTCATACGCTGTAGTACCTTGACAGAACAGAATGACACCTGTAGCCAGGTGGATGTCATACGCTGTAGTACCTTGACAGAACAGAATGACACCTGTAGCCAGGTGGATGTCATACGCTGTAGTACCTTGCCAGAACAGAATGACACCTGTAGCGAGGTGGATGTCATACGTTTTAGTACCTTGCCAGAACAGAATGACACCTGTAGCGAGGTGGATGTCATCATTGTAGTACCTTGACAGAACAGAATGACACCTGTAGCCAGGTAGATGACAGAACAGGCACACACGTAGCCAGGCAGATACCGTTTTTCACTTATGTGACACGATTCCTACCTAAGTTTAAGACAGTACACATTGTGATTACAACGACTTGGAAAAATTAAATGTGAAAATATTATGACATGATGGTTCTGACAACCGTATCGACATGTTTATGTATAATGGCTATCGGCCGCACATCCGGTGGCTGGGTATAGGGAGATTCTTGTTGCTGTGGGTATCACAGCGTCAGGCAGAACACAGGAAAGGGAAATTGTAACTGTAGTCATTCGAGCAATCACCCAGAGATCTACCGTAGTAGCATTTCCTCCACCTACCCACATCGCAGCCTCTTCCTGCCACATCCCAGAACAATCCTAAACAACCCGTCGTTCCACAACCCACACCCTACATCCTCAACCACACAGCTTGTAGACTCCACGGCCTACATTACAGACACCATGTCACCTCCACACCCAATGCAAAACACCCACCCTAAACACCCTGTCACCTCCAATACATGACACCCACCCTAACCACCCTGTCACCTCCACACCCAATACAAAACACCCACCCTAAACACCCTGTCACTTCCAATACAAGACACCCACCCTAACCACCCTGTCACCTCCACACCCAATACAAAACACCCACCCTAAACACCCTGTCACTTCCAATACAAGACACCCACCCTAACCACCCTGTCATCTCCAATACAAAACACTAACTCTAAACACCCTGTCACCTCCAATACAAGACACCCACCCTAACCACCCTGTCATCTCCAATACAAAACACTAACTCTAAACACCCTGTCACTTCTAATACAAGACACCCACCCTAACCACCCTGTCACCTCCACACCCAATACAAAACACCCACCCTAACCACCCTGTCACCTCCAATACAAGAAACCCACCCTAAACACCCTGTCACCTCCATACACAATACAAGACACCCACCCTCAACACCCTGTCACCTCCACACTCAATACAAGACACCCACCCCAAAAACCCTGTCACCCCTACACCCAATACAAAACACCCACCCTAAACACCCTGTCACCCCTACACCCAATACAAGACACCCACCCTAAACACCCTGTCACCTCCACACTCAATACAAGACACCCACCCCAAACACCCTGTCACCCCTACATCCAATATAAGACACCCACCCTAAACACCCTGTCACCTCCACACTCAATACAAGACACCCACCCTGAACACCCTGTCACCCCTACACCCAATACAAGACACCCACCTTAATCACCCTGTCACCTCAATACCCAATACAAGACACCCACCCTAAACACTCTGTCACCTCAATACCCAATACAAGACACCCACCCTAAACACCCTGTCACCTCCACAGCCAATACAAGACACCCACCCTAAACACCCTGTCACCTTCACACTCAATACAAGTGACCCACCCTAAACACCCTGTCACCTCAATACCCAATACAAGACACCCACCCTAAACACCCTGTCACCCCTACACCCAATACAAAACACCCACCCTAATCACCCTGTCACCTCAATACCCAATACAAGACGCCCACCCTAAACACCCTGTCACCTCCACACTCAATACAAGACACCCACCCCAAAAACCCTGTCACCCCTACACCCAATACAAGACACCCACCCTAAACACCCTGTCACCTCCACACTCAATACAAGACACCCACCCTAAACACCCTGTCACCCCTACACCCAATACAAAACACCCACCTTAATCACCCTGTCACCTCAATACCCAATACAAGACACCCACCCTAAACACCCTGTCACATCCACACCCAATACAAGACACCCACCCTAAACACCCTGTCACCTTCACACTCAATACAAGTGACCCACCCTAAACACCCTGTCACCTCAATACCCAATACAAGACACCCACCCTAAACACCCTGTCACCTCCACACTCAATACAAGACACCCACCCTAAACACCCTGTCACCTCCATACCCAATACAAGACGCCCACCCTAAACACCCTGTCACCTCCACACCCAATACAAAACACCCACCCTAAACACCCTGTCAGCACCACACCCAATACAAAACACCCACCCTAAACAACCTGTCACCTCAATACCCAATACAAGACACCCACCCTAAACACAATGTCACCTCAATACCCAATACAAGACGCCTACCCTAAACACCCTGTCACCTCCATACCCAATACAAAACACCCACCCTAAACACCCTGTCAGCACCACAACCAATACAAAACACCCACCCTAAACAACCTGTCACCTCAATACCCAATACAAGACACCCACCCTAAACACAATGTCACCTCAATACCCAATACAAGACGCCTACCCTAAACACCCTGTCACCTCCATACCCAATACAAAACACCCACCCTAAACACCCTGTCAGCACCACACCCAATAAAAGACACCCAGCCTAAACACCCTGTCCCGTTGACATACAATACAGGACACCCACCCTAAGCACCCTGTCACCTCCACATCCAATACAAAACACCCACCCTTACCATCCTGTCACCTGTACGCCCAATTCAAGACACACACATTAAACACCCTGTCACCTCCACACCCAATACAAGACACCCACCCTAAACATCCTGTCACATCCACACCTTATACAAGATACACCCCGTAAACATCCTGTCACCTCCACACCCAATTCAAGACACACACCCTGAACATCCCTTCACCTCCCCTCACCTCCACACACGCACGCACGCACGCACGCACACACACACTAACACACACACACTCTCGCTCTCTCTCGCACTCTCTCTCTCTCTCTCTCTCACACACACAAACACACACACACTCTCGCTCTCTCTCACACACACACTCTTTCTCTCTCTCTCTCTCTCTCTCTCACACACACACACACACACACACACAAGAGGACGCACACATGCTCCTCCAGTTGATTTAATTCAATTTACCCTCTGTCATGATCAGCAGGTCGCTCCTTTGTAATACACAACATGACAATGAGTAATTCGTATAACTCCAAACATTTAATTGGAATAATGTTCTCACTATGATGGCTTTAAGTTGTATGTAAGTGTGAGGTAAACACTTATGTATGAAAAGATGAAACGTATCCTTCTGTTTCCGGAAAAGGACAAGTGGAAGGAAATCCTTCACGATGTGATACGCGTTCCATGGTGACTGTGCAACCACAAAACTCAGCAGAATGCGTCTCAGTGTAATGTTAGTGGCTCCACCTCCAGAGATTTGCGTCGTGGTTATATCATATACGTGATGCTTTTGTGTAACACGCCAGTGGGACTTTAAGAAACTAAGGCTTAAACTAAAAATATGCCTCGGAAATGGATGTAGGTGCAGGTCTGGGCTATTTCCTCCAGCGAGAACCTGCTACCTGATGGTCTGAACTGTTAACGAGTGAGTTAATATTTTTACACCATAGGTACAGCTAGCTATAATACAAGGCGGATACCACTACATCTCACACTGTACAACGATAAACACAAGTGTATCACACATTGAACAAGAATGGTGCAAATATATCACACATTGAACAAAAATGTTACAGCTGCATCACACAGCGTGCAACAATGTTACAACTATATCTCACAGAGGACAACAATGCTACAACTACATCACACAGCGGACAACGATGTTACAACAATATTACACAGCGGGCAACAATGTTACAGCTGTATCAGACAGCGGACAACAATGTTACAACTATGTCACACAGAGGACAACAATGTTACAACTACATCACACAGAGGACAACAATGTTACAACTACAGTAAACTACGGTTATAACAAACACGCTTATATCGAACTGACGGATATAACGAACTTACTTTTTTGGTCCGGACTATTTGCTTTTGTTATACTGTATATATGCTTATAACGAACTACGGTTATACCGAACTAAAATTAGTAGTCCCTTTGAGTTTGTTATAACTGTACTTTACTGTATATCACACAGAGGACAACAATGTTACAACTATATCACACAGTGGACAACGATGTTACAAGTATATCACACAGCGGGCAACAATGTTACAACTTTATGACACATCAGGCAACAATGTAACAGCTGTATCAGACAGCGGGCAACAATGTTACAACTATATCACACAGCGGACAACAATGATACAGCTATATCACACAGCCGACAATAATGTTTCAACTACATCACACAGAGGACAACAATGTTACAACGATATCACACAGCGGGCAACAATGTTACAACTATATCACACAGCGGACAACAAAGTTACAACTATATCACACAGAGGACAACAATGTTACAACTACATCACACAGAGGACAACAATGTTACAACTATATCACACAGCGGACAACAATGTTACAACTATATCACACAGCGGGCAACAATATTACAGCTGTATCAGACACCGGACAACAATGTTACAACTACATCACACAGTGGACCAGAATGTTACAACAATATCACACAGTGGACAACAATGTTACAACTATATCACACAGCGGGCAACAATGTTACAACTATATCACACAGCGAACAACAAAGTTACAACTATATCACACAGAGGACAACCATGTTACAACTACATCACACAGAGGACAACAATGTTACAACTATATCACACAGAGGACAACAATGCTACAACTATATCACACAGTGGACAACAATGTTACAACTATATCACACAGAGGACAACAATGTTACAACTATATCACACAGTGGACAACAATGTTACAACTTTATCACACCGTGGACAACGATGTTACAACTATATCAAACAGCGGGCAACAATGTTACAACTATATGACACAGCAGGCAACAATGTAACAGCTGTATCAGAAAGCGGACAACAATGTTACAACTACATCACACAGCGGACAACAATGTTACAACTATATCACACAGAGGACAACAATGTTACAACTATATCACACAGAGGACAACAATGTTACAACTACATCACACAGAGGACAACAATGTTACAACTATATCACACAGAGGACAACAATGCTACAACTACATCACACAGAGGACAACAATGTTACAACTATATCACACAGCGGGCAACAATATTACAGCTGTATCAGACACCGGACAACAATGTTACAACTATATCACACAGAGGACAACAATGTAACAATTATATCACACAGTGGACAACGATGTTACAAATATATCACACAGAGGAAACAATGTTACAACTATATCACACAGCAGGCAACAATGGTACAGCTGTATCAGACAGCGGGCAACAATGTTACAACTACATCACACAGTGGACCAGAATGTTACAACAATATCACACAGTGGACAACAATGTTACAGCTACATCACACAGAGGAAAACAATGTTACAACTATATCACACAGTGGACAACGATGTTACAACTATATCACACAGAGGACAACAATTTTACAGCTACATCACACAGAGGAAAACAATGTTACAACTATATCACACAGTGGACAACGATGTTACAACTATATCACACAGTGGACCAGAATGTTACAACAATATCACACAGTGGACAACAATGTTACAACTACATCACACAGCGGACAACGATGTTACAACTATATCACACAGTGGACCAGAATGTTACAACAATATTACACAGTGGACAACAATGTTACAGCTATATCACACAGTGGACAACAATGTTACAGCTACATCAGACAGCGGGCAACAATGTAACAGCTGTATCAGACAGCGGGCAACGATGTTACAACTATATCACACAGTGGACCAGAATGTTACAACAATATCACACAGAGGACAACAATGTTACAACTATATCACACAGCGGACAAGAATGTTACAACTATATCACACAGCGGGCAACAATATTACAGCTGTATCAGACACCGGACAACAAAGTTACAACTATATCACACAGAGGACAACAATGTAACAATTATATCACACAGTGGACAACGATGTTAGAAATATATCACACAGAGGAAACAATGTTACAACTATATCACACAGCAGGCAACAATGGTACAGCTGTATCAGACAGCGGGCAACAATGTTACAACTACATCACACAGTGGACCAGAATGTTACAACAATATCACACAGTGGACAACAATGTTACAACTATATCACACAGTGAACAACGATGTTACAACTATATCACGCAGTGGACCAGAATGTTACAACAATATCACACAGTGGACAACAATGTTACAGCTACATCACACAGTGGACAACAATGTTACAGCTACATCACACAGAGGACAACAATGTTACAACTATATCACACAGAGGACAACAATGTTACAACTATATCACACAGTGGACAACAATGTAACAGCTGTATCAGACAGCGGGCAACGATGTTACAACTATATCACACAGTGGACCAGAATGTTACAACAATATCACACAGAGGACAACAATGTTACAACTATATCACACAGCGGACAACAATGTTACAACTATATCACACAGCGGGCAACAATATTACAGCTGTATCAGACACCGGACAACAAAGTTACAACTATATCACACAGAGGACAACAATGTAACAATTATATCACACAGTGGACAACGATGTTACAAATATATCACGCAGAGGAAAACAATGTTACAACTATATCACACAGTGGACAACGATGTTACAACTATATCACACAGAGGACAACAATTTTACAGCAACATCACACAGAGGAAAACAATGTTACAACTATATCACACAGTGGACAACGATGTTACAACTATATCACACAGTGAACAACGATGTTACAACTATATCACGCAGTGGACCAGAATGTTTCAGCTACATCACACAGAGGACAACAATGTTACAACTATATCACACAGAGGACAACAATGTTACAACTATATCACACAGTGGACAACAATGTAACAGCTGTATCAGACAGCGGGCAACTATGTTACAACTATATCACACAGTGGACCAGAATGTTACAACAATATCACACAGTGGACAACAATGTAACAGCTGTATCACACAGCGGACAACGATGTTACAACAATATTACACAGTGGACAACAATGTTACAACTACATCACACAGTGGACAACAATGTTACAGCTACATCACACAGAGGACAACAATGTTACAACTATATCACACAGTGAACAACGATGTTACAACTATATCACACAGTGGACAATGATGTTACAACTATATCAAAACTGACAACAATGTTACAACTATATCACAGAGTGGACAACAATGTTACAACTATATCACACATTGAACAAAAATGTCTATATGGGGACTCGAACCATGGCCTTCGGTGTCACGAGCAAACGCTTTAACCACAAGGCTATCCAACTGCCCTGAATTTCTTTTAAATTTCAGCATGAATTCGGGACTAACAAATACCCAGGCTATACAGCTTCCCACTTCAGACAAAGGTAATTTTCTCGAGGTACAGGGGTAAACTGACTATAAAAGTCCATAAAACTGGATCTTTACAGTCAGTTAACTCCCTTGCCACGGGAAGATGGACAAGAGTCTATTAATATGTTATTCATGGTCAAATATTTCAATTTTCCGATCACATATTCAAATCAAGAATCGCTGGATAGGAACTTGCTGTAATAGAGTTCAGCTCTAAGATTCCAGCACATTCCAGCAGTGTTCACTTGCTGGAAGAAACTACCACCAACTAATATAAACAAGTAAACATGTTGCGATGTTCATGTAATCATATACAGACAGGGGTAGTTTTGCCTGCGTGCGCGATAATGAGTAATGACCTTGGAGGTAATGACATTAGCCGTATTATGTAGGTCACAATGATGTACTCGGGGGTGTACTCGGTGCTGAAAACTGCACATCACTGTTAGCACCGGTAGTATCCAGTCCGACTGCGCTCATTGGTCAACATGCCGTCAACGTCATATCCGGGATCAGAAACACCATGCCAAGAAATGTTTTCTTATTTCAAGGACGTGGTGGGGTTATTGCAGTTTCACAGCATTTCACAGACACTAACAACCAAGTTATACATCACGTTAATTTGTATAAAGAATATTCATTTTATTTAGCGTGTGTTTGTGTCGGAAAATATTTATCAGGACCCGCCACTAATTCATTGCACTGAAGCCTCTCATTGCCTCAACTAAGCGGTATAATGTTGTCAGATTATGCATTTGTAAAAAATAACACGTATTTCAGATAACTATGGCTATCTTACAAGAATTCGGAACGGTATCGACTCGTTCTGAATCTTCAGATACTCTACTGGGCGGTGGGTAGCCCAGTGGTTAAGGCAATCGCTCGCCACGCCAAGATCCGGGTTCGATTCCCGTACAACGTGTGAAGCCGATTTCTAGTGTTCCCCGCCGTGATATTGCTGGAATATTGCAAAAAACATACTCACCCACTCGGATACAGTCAATGACAGTCTGACACGACAAGTATGACTTAATATATATTCTTCTGACCAACATGCCTAAGAATACGTACCTTAACAATCTCATTAGAACTATAGCTGGACTATATAAACATATTGACAATTGTATGTAGATGCACAGACACTGACCAAGTGAAACTATAATACAGGGTAAATCACGTTATTGGTAAATATGAATACGAACTACAGTAATCTGAAATTCAACTGATCTCAATTACAGTAAACTACGGTTATAACGAACTCAAAGGGACCACTTATATTAGTTCGTTATAACCGTAGTTCGTTATAAGCATATATACAGCATATTAACAACAAATGTCCGGGACTAAAAAAATAAGTTCGTTATATCGGACAGTTCGTTATAAGCGTGTTCGTTATAACCGTAGTTTACTGTATGTGAATACACAATGCCCAATGTTATATTTGGGATAATATTTTCCTAGTAAAGTACAAATTCTAGTAGTCCCATCCGGGATTCGAACCCACACTATCACAGTGAGGCACCTAATCGCCAGCACACAAAGTCAGCAATATCAAGTATGTTGTATTTCGGATGAAAAAGCAACTAAACAGGCAGTGTCTAAAGCAATAACAAATTGTTCTGAAATCGCATTGGTTGTGTAAGCACGAACTCCATTTGGTCAGAAACAGACACCAGCATCAGTATCAGCTCAGTCCACCCCGTTGCTCCGAAGAAGACGTCTAAAAGGTACAAAGTTTTCCAGACGTCGACGCCAGTCACTGGTAATCAGCAAAAAATATAACAAAAACAAAACAGCAGCGCTGCAAGTCCTCATGATTCTGCACGGTGCGTTGGTACATAGAATTGAAAACACGTTCTTTCTATTGATCTAAAATCGGATGATGCAAGTTGGAATACAAGAACCGAGAGCGTCAAGCATGTTGTTATTGTACAACTGCGGACCCCAGCAAAGGCTGTAAACGCCATAGCAGCGGCATGAACAACACGTTTCCACGAATCTCTTAAAACGAAGGAGGTGTGTTGTTGATAGAGCACTTGAGTGATCTGAGCACATGTCGGTTGTAGACATTATCAGCTGACATTTACTGTGGGACATTGTGGTGTTTACAGGATTCGACCGACCTGCCGGCTGGGGGTGTCTGTCTGTCCGTCTGTCTGTCTGTCTGACTGCATGGATGGCTGGGCCAGCTCCACACCTGGTTCGTGTCTATAATTCTGACAGTATATTCAGTAGTAATTCCTGACCTTGACTACAAGGATGAGAGGGAGGTGTCGAAGCAGAAATCCGTCGGTGTCTGTTTCCGTACACACCACAGACTCCTTCGACATCGATGCCGTGGTTACATCATCGGCAATGTTATGTCTAACCATGCCCTGAAAAGGCAAATTAATCTGTAGTTGTCAATGCTGGCATCAGGTAACAGTAGGGTAAAGCAGCGCGGCCAGGTGATGTATAAGCCCCAGGTAAGAATTTAACACTGGCAAAGACAGTTGAGACTTTGACTCTGAATGATAACTCATTCGCCAGGCGGGTGAGATATGGACTCTGAATGATAACGTATTGGCCGGGCGAAATAAGACATTGACTGAATTGACTCACTCACTCACTAATATAGACACTGACCGGGACAGAGGATACATTGTCTGAGACCGACAGTTGGTTTGTTATACGGGAACGCTGGACATTTATCTTTGGGGCTGTGTTTTCATCTTTAGTGAATATTAGCCTCGGGACACACCTCTTTGCACAACGTAAATTAGTCAGTTTAGGAAGTGACATCCACCGTAATATTCACTTAAAGCGTGGTATGGGAGGACGATCTTGATACCGTTACCGACATGATGCAAGGTGTCAGATGAAGTTGGTGTGACTGTATTAAAGTGGGGCCCGGCACGCGTGGTGTGGCATAACGTAGTGATAATGCACCAGTCTTGACATCATTAGCGACATGTAGGAAACTGGAATATAGTAAACTACGTTTATAACGAACATGCTTATAACGAACTGACGGATATGACGAACTTATTTTTTTGTCCCGGCCACTGATGTTTATATGCTATACATATGCTTATAACGAACTACGGTTATAACGAACTAAAATTAGTTGCCCCTTTGAGTTCGTTATAACCGTAGTTTACTGTATTGTCTTTCAGTAATTAGGAAATCACTGCCAGATGAATAGACATTGCAACGTAGGCCGAGCAGATTAAGGAAGTGGATGGTGAATGATAGGAAACAAACTTACAAAGACTGCTAATTCGCAGCTAATTCCTTTCAGAAAAAAACATGTTTCTATTGCTTAATTTGAATTTGTTTCAATTTATACATTATTGATTCTATTTTGTCATTTGATAGATTAAAACTACTGTCATCTCCCCCAACTCCGCACCCATCCCCCACAAAGAGACACACAGACAAAAACACCCACAGAGACACAATATGTATTCCCCAAGGATTACCTTAAACTTTTCCAATCTGATAACAAATGCTTTCAAGTGTTCATATCAAGTCAGACCTTGTGGTTTTCCGCTCTTCTCCTCGTTTTGAATATTCGCATGCCTTTTTTGATAATTTGACTGTCTCAGTCAGTCGCCACGTAACTCGTTCACGTCTACACGTTTGATAGCACATTGTTCAGCTCTGTTATTAATCGGAAACATTAAGCTCACTTCACACAGCAAGTCTTTGTTTCGTTTGAAACTATATAGATATGTGATCGTGTCCGCGATGACAAAGAGAACTCTGAAAACTGCACATCACTGCCCTCAACGTCATATCCGGGATCAGAAACACCATGCCAAGACATGTTTTTTTATTTCAAGGACGTGGTGGGGTTATTTGTAGTTTCACAGCATTTCACAGACACTAACAACCAAGTTATACGTCACGTTAATTTGTATATAGAATATTCATTTTATTTAACGTGTGTTTGTGTCGGAGAATATTAATCAGAACCCGCCACTTATTCATTGCACTGAAGCCTCTCATTGCTGCAACTAAGCGGTATAATGTTGTCAGATTATGCATTTGTAAAATAACACTTTTCAGATAACCATTGCTATCTTACAAGTATTCAGGAACGGTATCGACTCGTTCTGAATCTTCGGATACTCTAGTGGGCGGCGGGGTAGCCAAGTGGTTAAAGCGTTCGCTCGTCACGCCAAGATCCGGGTTCGATTCCCCAAATGGGTACAACGTGTGAAGCCGATTTCTAGTGTCCCCTTCCTTAATATTGCTTAAATATTGGTAAAGGTCGGTTAAAAACCATACTCACTCACTCGGATGTTCAACAGTCACTGACAGTCTGACAAGACATCCATGATCTTTATAAATACTGGTCAACATGCTCAGAATACATACATTAACAATCTCACCAGAACTATAACTGGGCTCTATAAACGTATTGAAAATTGTATGCAATCGAAGCCCGCCACTGGTAATGAGCCCAAAAAAAACACAACAACACGTTTTTTCTATTAATCTGGAATCGGATGATGCCAGTTGGAATACAAAACCGTCTGCTAGAACCGAGAGCGTCAAGCATGTTGTTATTGTACAACTGCGGACCCCAGCAAAGGCTGTAAACGCCATAGCAGCGGCATGAACAACACGTTTCCACGAATCTCTTAAAACGAAGGAGATGTGTTGTTGATAGAGCACTTGAGTGATCTGAGCACATGTCGGTTGTAGACATTATCAGCTGACATTTACTGTGGGACATGGTGGTGTTTACAGGACTCGACCCACCTGCCGGCTGGGGGTGTCTGTCTGTCTGTCTGCATGGATGGCTGGGCCAGCTCCACACCTGGTTCGTGTCTATAATTCTGACAGTATATTCAGTAGTAATTCCTGACCTTGACTACAAGGATGAGAGGGAGGTGTCGAAGCAGAAATCCGTCGGTGTCTGTTTCCGTACACACAGAGACTCTGTCGACATCGATGCTGTGGTTTGGTCAAGGTTACAACATTCAAGGCTTCGGTAAAAGCTTTCTAAAGGTTTTCTGGTAGATATGTGGCGGACATTTCCAAATTTGACGCATCAATGACATAACATGGTGTCCGAGAGGGGACCTCGCTTTAACAGTTCTCGCCTTTCGATTACTGTCGCGAGAAAGGGATAGCACGAGACGAGAAAGCGATAGCACGAGACGAGACAGCGATGTCTCCTCTCGGCCACCATACAAAAATGATATCCGATGCAATTCCCTTTTTGACTTGTACCATATATTCCCGTGTTTTTTTCAAGGGGCGGTCGGGTAACCTAGTGGTTAAAGCCGTGATATTGCTGGAATATTGCTTAATGCGACGTTAACCATACTCACTCACGTGTTTTTATCAGGTGAACACTTGACTTGCCTTTTCAGGTGTTCTCTTTTTTACTGGTGCCACCGGTGGGGCAGGATACGCTCACCTTTTTCGGGAACACCTCGTACAATCGACTGATTAATATGGTTTTGTGTTATTTACATAATCGGCAATGAATGTCTAACCAGGCCCTGGAAAGGCGAATTAATCTGTAGTTGCCAGTGTTAGTATCGGGCAGTTGAGCCATTGACTCTGAATGCTAACGTATTAGCCGGGCGGGTGATACATTGACTCTGAATGATAAAGTATTGGAAGGGCGGGTGAGACATTGACTCTGAATGATAACGTATTGGCCGGGCGGGTGATACATTGACTCTGAATGATACCTCATTGGCTGGGCGGGTGAGACATTGACTCTGGATGATAGCTCATTGGCTGGGCGGGTGAGACATTGACTCTGGATGATAATTTATTGGCCAGGCGGTGAGACATTGACGCTAACATGTGGGATTTTAACATAGACCGGCCCTACATGAATTAAGGAAGGTGATGAGACGTTGTCTCGAACAGATGTTACATTGGTTGTGGCAGGTGAGACATTAGTTGTGGCAGGTGAGACATTGGCTCTGGTAGGTGAGACATTGGTTGTGGCAGGTGAGACATTGGTTGTGGCAGGTGAGACATTGGCTCTGATAGGTGAGACATTGGCTCTGGTAGGTGAGACATTGTCTGAGTCAGGTGAGACATTAATAAGGGCAGGTGATACATCGACTCATTCAGGTTAGGTATCGACTCATATTGGTGAATCAGTAACACCAACAGGTCAGGTGGCACCTTATAACAGGCAGGGTACATGTTAACCCAGTCATCACACCTAAGAGCTTGGTATTTGATTAGACAAAATTGTATTCTCCTCTCGCCGCAGTAAGACGGATATTGAACTGGCTGGTTATACGACTTGGATCACGTTAACGTACCAATAGATATGATATGAAAGAAAACAATGGAGTTAGACCGATTATGTCCTGAATATCCGTGTGTGTGTGTGTGTGTGTGTGTGTGTGTGTGTGTGTGTGTGTGTGTGTGTGTGTGTGTGTGTGTGTGTGTGTGTGTGTGTGTTGGGGGTATGTTAGTACAACAAAAACGCAGGACGAATTAATTCAGCCCAAAGTTTCATCTTTATTGAATATTAACCTCGGGACACACTTTCCACAACGTAAAGTATTCAGTTTAGGAAGTAACATCCACCGGGCGGGCAGATTAAGAAAGTGGTTTCTGAATGACTTTAAACAAACTTACAAAGGCTGCCACTTCGTCAAAAGTCCCTTTCCGAACGAATCGCCGTGTTTATACTGCTATATTAGCTTTCTAGTTATGCACAATTGTACCTATTATATCATTTGTTAGATCATAACTATTGGCATCTGATGCATCTGGACTGTACGTGATAATGTTTGGGGAGCATTTTATCCAATCTAAAACTATGTCTCCTTTTTGTATACAGATTATATCAAGAGTCAAACGTCGTTGAGTGAAACCCTGTACGCTGGTTAGTGCTCGATCGGTGAGACAGTTGTACCACTCCCGTGGCGTACCCCCTCTCCAACACATCCCATTATTTATTCCCCAAGGATTACAATACCTCAAACTTTTCCTATCGGATGACAAATGTTTTCAAGTGTTCATATCAAGTCAGACTTTGTGGTTTTCCGCTCTTCTCCTCGTTTGGAATATTCACATGCGTGTTTGGATAATTTGACTGTCTCTGTCAGTCGCAAAGTAACTCAAACACGTCTACTGTTGTGATAGCACATTGTTCACGCTGGTATTGAGCGGAAACATTAACCGCACTTCACAGCAAGTCTTTATTTCGCTTTACACTAGATTTGTGATGATGTCCGCAATGACCTACAGAATGCTGAGCCTTAAAACACCGCTGTCAAACCGCTCAAGGGAAATATTTTATAGATCTAGTTGATGATCAACAGAGAAGACTCACTGAATATAAACTTTTGAATTTTTCTAAATTGCGTATTTTTCCCGTAATCTTGTGAACGATGAATATAGGATGTGAAACGTTTATTGTCAGTTATGTCCCTCTGAATGACAGTACATCCTATCAAATGTACAATGTCAGGGTCTCGCACCACAAGGGTCGGCTCTATGACTGTCTGTCGCACACCTATCAATACTTAAACATACAAGTACAATAGCACGTGCGATTATAGGTATCTACTTTGGAATGAGGTCAAAGAATTCCCATTTGGCATAGCAAAGTTAACGCAAGTCCAAGCTACGGAATACTGGGTTAGTCACAAAAGCTTGATTGCTAATATCGTTTTATGAAATGTCTCAGTTTTTACGCCGTTTTAAGTAATATTCCTGCCATTTAACCGCGGGGGACACCAGAAACGGGCTTCACACATTGTACCCATGTGGGAAATCGAACCCGGGCCTCGGCGTGACTTGGCTACAAACCTCAACTCGTTGTGTGGAAGGGTTCCATTTGTTTGTTTGTTTGTTTGTTGTTTAACGCCGCACTCAGCAATATACCAGCTATATGATAGCGGTCTGTAAATAATCGAGTCTAGACCAGACAATCCAGTGATTGACATCATAAGCATCGATCCACGCAACTGAGATACGATGCTGTGCATCAACCAAGTCAGCAAGTCTGACCAACCGATCCTTTTAGTCGCCTCTTACAACATAGTCGCCTTTTACGGCAAGAGTTCTAACAGAGGTTTGTCATATACCTTACAGGGCGTGTGTGGATCTCTATCGTGGAGTGTCGACTTAGTCCCTAGCAGGAATAGCCGTCTCCGTGGTCTTGTGGTAGAGCGTCCGCCCGGAGAGCGGAGGGTCCGGGGTTCGATCCCCGGCCGCGTCATACCAAAAGACGTTAAAAGATGGTACTTGTTGTTACCCTGTCTGGCGCTCGACATTAAGGGGCTAAACCAAGGACTGGTCGGCTCGGAGTCAGTATACTGTGTCTGAGTGGGGTATTCATGTTAAACTGCGGCATGCTATCTCAGTGAGCTAACACTATAACTCGGCATCAGTCCGCATTAGTACAAGCAGCCACACACACACACGTGCATGCACGTCGCTATATAAGTGCAATAATCTTGGACGCGACGTTAAACCCAATTTCACCTCACCTCACCTAGCAGGAATACATGATGATTGCAATATCCTAATAGCGAGTGGAAAAATGAAACAAAATACATTAAATCTTCAAAGATCCGTCGCGGGTCAACGGCCACGTCGTGGACGTTCAAATACATGCTTCTGTAAACAAGATAGTGAGTGAGTATGGTTTTACGCCGCAATATTCAATATTCCAGCAATATCACGGCGGGGGACACCGGAAATGGGCTTCACACATTGTACCCATGTCGGGATTCGAACCCGGGTCTTCGGCGTGACGAGCGAACGCTTTACCACTAGGCTACCCGACCGCCCCGTAAACAAGATATCCACGCATACCAAAGGACTGGATGGATACTAAAACATTACATCAGTCATGTTATACTTTAAACAAATATACATTAAATCTTTGAAAGATAAATGCGATTAAAGAGAAAAAAACACCATACGTTTTATGTTAGTGATTAGAAAAGGGTATTTTTTTACTTCCGGTCCTACAAACCGGAAGCAGTATGTACTATATGAGTGTAAATAATGCCGCCTTAATCGAATGATGAGCAATTCCAGAAACTTTAAGTTTTTTATTGTTGTTGTTGTCTTTGTTTTTAATAACATAGGTATTCACATGATACGCAACCACTATATACATAACCATACATGTCCACGTGGTCAGAGACTTCTGGTCTTCCAAATTAAACATTAAACAATGTTTTAAATGTGCAAATCAGTTAATAACCTGTCAAGGTAGGGTTATTGTTTCTTTGCATGTTTATATGTAATCAGTGACTGTTTCAAATCAGTAATATGATTACGATCATAAGCTTAATATTTGCATAATGAGACTTATATATAAAATATCTTACATGAAGGTTCAGAAATTCAAATACAAGATTAGTATTATCTCATGAACTATACAATAATGGATTGACTGAAAGAGGTAGTTTTGTATAGTTATTAAGGAATGTAGTTTTAATAATTTTCCATCATTTCAGCAATTTTACTCAGCCCAAAAACGTAATGATTCATATCATGTTCTGTTTCATAAACATCACAATCATGTGTTTTACTTATATTGAGTTTAAAAAGCCACTTTTTACATGCAACAATGTTATGTATAATCATAAACTGCAATTCCTTCAGCTTAAAAAAACGTAAGTTGATACCAATGGCCGTCCCACCTGTTAGGTGTTCTATACAGGCGCCTAATACAGGTTTTTATTTCATCTTCACTCCAGCATGTCATGAGTATATCTTGGCTGTCATCACATCACTTCTGCCTCCATAGGCAGTGCCGTACAGCGAGAGTGCCGCTACCAAGTTGCTAAGATTCATTATGGCTAGCGAAAACTCAACGCACTTCCTGGATCTAGTGAGACGCGCGCGAGGCTCGGGGGAGGGGGTGGGGTTTAGGGTAGGAAGGATGAAGCTACTGCTGTCTGGCTAATACGAAATATTTGTTTTGGCACGGGTTTCATCGTGTTGTTTTGAAAACATTTAAGTCAATCGTCCGATTAAATAGCAGATGCGGGATAGGCCTGTCATTTGTGACGTATATGTGTTGACGTCATCAAATTATGTGTACTCCTGTCAACAAATAGCTGTTTTTTCTACCATACTCGCGACATGAGTAAACTCATTAGCCGCGCACCAACTGACCAGCACTAAGAAACGTCTTCGACGCTTCTTCAAAGCTAGACAAAGCTAGCCAAATAATTCGGTTGTTGTGTGACCAGTATTGCATTGATACCTACGTAATGTAAGATGTGTTTGTATATTACCCACAATACCATAGTGATTCACTCATAGACTAGCATACCCAAACGTGTTTATGTAACGTAGAGAAAACAAATAAAAAAAGGGATTGGAGCGAGTGATTTAATTGTATGTCAGGAATGGTGTTACTCTAATCGCGTAAACAAGGCTATATCAACCAGCTCATCCACATAAACACCACGATGGTTTTCATTTTGTTGGCAAATTTCAAAATGTCAAAGTAAGAAACAGTAGCAAGGATTATTACTAACAGGTGTCGAGGCTGAACACTACACGCGTGTTTTCAATGCTTGTCTCATCCAAAGTGCCTACTCCCGACTATATCACTGTGTTGAAACAAGACCAGAAGTTTTGAATCTTAAACCCATTAAATAAAGTGAAGTTGTTGCATATCAATTAGCATTTACTAATAAACTGGGGTTATTGGAACGTTGGGTTGTTTGCCACTTTGGAATTTTTAAAGTAAACACGTTTAGGGGAGTTAATGAATGTTGAAAGTGTAACTTTGAAGTATCTGAAGAATGCCGAAGAACATTATCAACATATTGCAAGTATGCTGAAGACTGGGCGGGTCTCGATTCTCTGCGAGAGGTTAACTAGTGGCGGAGTACGGCGCAGGTTCGACGTAAGTTCGACGTAAGTACGACGCAAGTGCAACGTAGGTACGAAACGAGTACAAGCTGCGCTGCTCCAATTCCCTGCTAGGGGGAATGAGTGAAGTTAAACCAAGTGTTTCGGCGTTTCACTGTAATAGATTGATCCTTCACTGCGCCAAGGCATCTTGATGCACTAAGAGACGTAGTTCCAATGTAGGGTCTTATGTGCTTCAATGATTAATGAATTGCCCCGAAAACAACATCCCCCACTTTGAAGTATAATTACGTGTATTAGTCATACTTCTACATGTATTTGGTAATAACGCACGTGTTTGTACAGCACGTGCATGTGTGATGATAAAATCGTTCAAAAAACTGTTTAGTCAAGCTTGGTCGATAAATCACATGTGTGTCAAGTGAAAATTTGATTGTGATGCTTCCACATGCAGGTAACACCTGAAAACATAATTTAGCGGTTATATACACGAACACACGTTGGTATTTGGGTCAGTGGCGCTTCGTTATGCCGATGAGCATTTGATGAATACCACACCATGTGACCCGGTTAGTGAGACCCACATTCAGTTCTAGCCGTACTGTTTCAACCGTCCACCTGTTGGTACCGCTGCCTGTACAGAAACGACATTTCAGACTAGATACCGGTAACTGGGAAGGTTTTTAGCAGCATGGAGGGTTGATGTGCGATCTTTAAACGTCCCAGTAAGTAAGTGCAGAAGCTACCTCAATATTCACCACTCCCAATCGTAACTCCACTCTATGAGGATATGTGAGCCTGGGCAATGACACGAGGACAATGCTTGGCCGCCATGCCACTTGTGACGTCATTGTGGCAGACATTTTGACATTTTTGTTTATCTTCAAGATAACAACTAAAGGTCTTCTTTGAATATGTTACAATGTGTTAAACAGTATCTATATCACTATGTTTTACCACTATGTGGCCTTTGAATCAACTTCTGTAACCCGGATTCTTCCTTAGGTATTTGGTCATTGGTCTCTCAGCATTTTCCCTTGATCATGGGTTGGTTTCGTTATGACGTAAAAGTCTTAGCTAGACTTGAGCCAATATTAATTTTCCTCCAACCGCCCTGATATAACTGAAAATCGGTTCAGGGTCATGTCAAACAGAACTCATTCATTTACTTTGCCAGTGATTGGTCTGGTTGGTTGGTTTGTTGTATAACGCTGCACTCAGCAATATTCCAGCTATATGACGGCGGTCTGTAAATAATCGAGTCTGGACCAGACAATCAAGCGATTAATATCATGAGCATCGATCCACGCAATTGGGATCGATGACATGCATCACCCAAGTCAGCGAGCCTGACCACCCGATCCCGTTAGTCGCCTTTTACGACAAGTATAGTCACCTTTTACCACAAGCATAGTCACCTTTTACGGCAAGGATGGGTTGCTGAAGACCTTTTCTACCCCGGTATCTTCACGAGTCACTTTGCCAGTGAAATCTGCTAGTACCAGTTATTTAATCACGTACAGTTGGGTATTAACACAAGTAGTTTTCTGATTAGATGCAGATCGGGAGGTCACGTGTATGGTGACATCATCTCAGATCTTCTGCGCCAACACATTCATAACGTTTGTTTGTTTGTCTGCTGTTTAACGCCGCACTCAGCAATATTACAGCTATATGACGGCGGTCTGTAAGTAATCGAGTCTGGACCAGACAATCCAGTGATCGATATCAAGAACATCGATCAGCGCAATTGGGATCGATGACATGCATCAACCAAGTCAGCGAGCCTGACCACCCGATCCCGTTAGTCGCCTCATACGACAAGCATTCATAGAAGTCATGCAAGGTAGCGGAGGCAGTTTAAGTGCCGTTAAATGTTGGTGACGATGCAAGTGGTAATCCAGACAGACGGACATACAGGCAGACAGACAGAGTGTTTATTTAAGTCTCATCCAAATAACAATAAACAAAATGGGACCCAAAATATGTAAAACAGAGGGTCCACTCCATACCGAAATATAGTCAACTGAGATAAAAAAAAAGAAAGAAGCTTACATGCTTCTATACTATATACACACTGTTTAATTATTCATTTTAAATAATATCCAGTAAATATGATATTTTAAGTCTATTATTTTAAAAACGATTACATAGGACTGACTTCCTCTGTTTTATAACAGCACAGCAGTGTTGGCCTTACTCGAAACATATCCTTGAGGTTGTCATTTAGCCATTGTGTCCCCTCAATACCCAGTTAGGTAACCTGGTAAAGGACCGAATGTTTACCCATGTCCAGAATGCCAAAGGACATTTGAACCATTGGCAAAAGACTACTCATCATGAATGCATGGATTCATATTTCAATAACGATATCATCGATAAAAGTAACACTGGATGATATAAAAAAAAGAACTGGGTGTCTCCTCTGACGTCAGTGTTGAAGTATCGAGATGGGGGCCTTAGTACGTATTATTTGTCTAGAATAAGATTGTCAGGAAAAAAGCCAACAACTGGTCGTTAATATTCAGCGACAGCACCCCACCTCTCCGTAAACTCCCGGATGTAGACCTACGGAAAGGGTGGACACGTTTGAAGAGTCTTGAAAGGAAAAATATGCGGACATTTAAATTTGTAAGAATGAAGTATTCACGTTCTATTACAGATATCATCTGTGAATAATTTGGAGAGTCCATGAATCGACGTTTGAAAAATGGATAGATGAAAAACAGATTTCCAGCTACTGGGTGGTTAGGTGGCCACCCGCAAGACGAGCCAGGAAGATACTGTTACGGGTAGATTCCGCCAGCCTCACTATCCATTCTGTGATGAATCACCACAGTGACTGTAATTACATTGTGTGTTATAGAGGACGCGCTTAATGTTGTACAATCCTAGCCGTCATTGTTACCAATAAGCTCTTGTGTTCGAGATCTAATAGGTAATGTTTAAAGAGTTACAAGAACCATTTTCCTCCATATGGGTGGTCTAAATGTGTACACTCAATGAGGGATAATCGTCAATGTGTGCACACGTCCTCTTCAACGAAGAAACGCCATATTGTGTCGTCTGCAGAGGCTGATGAGTCACGTGACAGAGCAGACGACACCTGTAAAGCAGTGATAGCAATCTGTAATTCATAATGGGTAATAAGGTGCGACCTGTTGACCCGTGAGCCTGTTTATATACCACCGTACACGTCCATTTATCAATGCCTCTCCCTGCGATGACTCGATTATGTTTTCATGTACGCCATATAGCATTTATGAAAGAGTCTACATTATGACATAAACTCTCTACATACGTATGCAATTATATGTGGTTTAATATGTGATAAAAATATAAGTGTATATGGTGTCACAAGGCGCGCGAATAATGGCCTCCCCCCATCATTCACACCCAACTCCCCCACTCCATATTGCCCATCTCCGTACGATATTCCAGATTGTATTCTCGTATAAATTCAAACACAAATTGCCTTAGGTCTAAATGCTTCAGATTGTTAAAAATATTTTGTTTAGCGTTGCTTTTTGTACCAGCAGGTTTCATTGTACTGCTGAGGCCGCCTGGGGAGGAATGGCAGGTATGTAATCACTTGCGAGTGCACCAGAAAGGTCTCTGTGACGTGTCCTTGTTACAGGCAATCTGTAACCAAGTTACACAGAGCGACAATTCAGGAATATAGAAAAACATGATATATAGCAAAATGTCGGGAATAACGACAATCCTATTGTTTAGTGTCATAGGGACTGATTCGGGACAACCTTTGTCTGAAGGAACGTTAAACTACAAACGCCGTTTGCCATGTCATAACCTAATTATCATTACTTATGCCTTGGCATGTGTTTGTGACGGGTGTTTGCCACCGGTGGGGCAGGATACGCTGACCTTTTCGCGAATACCTGGTATCATCACTATTTGATAGTGATTCATAAACACATGCTCAAGTACATGCATGTATGGTACAATCGACTCTGCTTTTGGCAGAGATGTCTTATAAAAATGGAAATGGTTTTGTCGCTTTTAATTATAACATGCCAGTCTACATTGTTATTCCTCATCACCATTCTCCTTGGTCTAGTGGATGGAGCGTTTGTCCTGAGAGCGGAAGACCGGCGGTGTCATCCTCGGTCGCGTAACACCAAAAGACATCAGAGATGATTTTTGAATCTACAGGAAAACATTTCCTCAATCATGTGCTAGAAGGGTTCACATGAGCAAATGGTGGGGACCCCGGCCCTAGTGCCCCGGTCGTGGTATTGTAGGTGTGTATTGCTAAAGTGGCGTGAACCAATATTCACTCATTCGCTGGGGCAACTGTGTGAACTCATGCGCTGCGCGAATCGTTTCCCTCTCAAATGAACTGAAAGTTTGCCGACATTCGCAGCCAGTGGACGGAAGATAATGTCCCACTGAACTGTCGCACGCGGCCATTAACGAGGTCCAGTAGCAATGGTGAGGTGAGGTGAGGTGAGGTGAGGTGAGGTGAGGTGAGGTGAAATTGGGTTTAACGTCGCGTCTACAATTATTGCACTTATATAGCAACTTGCATGTACGTGTGTTTGTTTGTGTGGCTGCTTGTACTAGTGCGGACTGATGCCGATTTATATTGCTAGCTCACTGAGATACCATGCCGCAGTTTAACATGAATACCCCACTCAGACATAGTATACTGACTGCGAGCCGACCAGTCCTTGTTTTAGCCCCTTAATGCCGAGCGCTAGACAGGGTAACAACAAGTACCATCTTTTAACGTTTTTGGGTATGACGTGGCCGGGGATCGAATCCCGGACCCTCTGCTCTCCGGGCAGACGCTCTTCCACTAGACCACGGAGGCGGTCCCAGCAGCATTGGCTGCAGTGTATGGCTTGTATGTATATTGACTGCTTGACATCAGGATCCACGATTCTGTGTTGGATCCATGTCGGTTATCGCCAAGTAGCTGTCTTAAGACGGTTGTCCACAGTGTAGCACTATAATTCACTCACTCGTCAATACATTATCTACAATAAACGACGCTTATAACGAACACGCTGATAGCGAACAGACGGATATAACGAACTTACTTTTTTGTTCCCGACTATTTGCTGTAGTTATGCTGTATATACGCTTATAACGAACTACGGTTATAACGAACTAAAATTAGTAGTCCACTTGAGTTCGTTATAACACTAGATTACTGTATTTCTGTTTACGCTTGTTTAGTTTGAAAAAAACACCAAATAATGCACCTAGATTTTAAAATGCTCATCTTATCACACAGTCACACACGCACGCACGCAAGCACGCACGCAAGCACACGCATGTACACACACCTTGAAAATCAAATGGTCGCCACCCCCCTATGCGAATTGAATTCCGCCATTCTGTCCAATTAATATCTGAAACTTATCCGAAACCACCGGAGTTGTGAAATATGCCAGACGTACTGGGACCCCCTCCACCTAATCCCCCCCTCCCCCATCCAGCATCCCTAACACCATCCTCCAACTCCAAATCTAATTGTCTCGTCTTCTCGCCAGAACTGGCAAATTGTTCACCCAATTTCATACAGAGCACTTGTAACACCCCAGACTAAACACGATTCCCAACACATGAAAGAGAATTCATTTCAGGTAACGAAAATATTTAGTTTTTTCTCCAATTGCCTGTAGAGCGGCGCTGATCTGATACCAGACAGAACGCAACTCCATCGCTGTTGCAACAAGGGATGACCTTGATCTGTGACCTTGAAGATATGTAGGCTGGCGCGACATTCCTCCGTGTATGTCAGTAGGTCACAACTGTCCGTCTGCTTCGTCTCACTCGCACTGCACGCGCTCTGTGACGTCATCCGCAGAGCCCAGCTCATGCATCATGTCTGCGAGAAGGGCAGACGAGGGTGTCTTCTGCTAATAAGCAAGACTAACTGATACATTATGTCCAGGCATTTTAATCACAGAGCTGTTTACATGGTGATTATTATTTACGCTTAAAGAATGTTAAATAGTTAAACGATAAGGTTTTCATATTCGATGAGAAGAAACATTTCAGAAGATATCTGCGGGTGACCATAGTTGGTATATAGTTCTATTCTACTGTAGCATAGATAGTCAGACATTTTTATTTTATTTTTAATATTGTTCATTTGTGCGTGCGTGCGTGCGTGCGTGTATGCGCGCGCGTTTCCATTTGTGTGTGTGTCTGTGTGTGTGAATGTTGTGTAACGCCCAGGTCAACACTATTCAACCTTCACAATGACAGTGTATTTGGTAAAGACACGTCCTTTTAGTGCGACAAAGCTGGAAACATGGCATCGTCAGCAAACTACCTGTTAAATCGCCGTCTCATATGAGCTGAGTTTGAACAACTATCATATATACGCATCCTGCTTCTAACGTTCGTATCTGACGTTATCAGTGTGTACTGGATACTTCTCCCACTGTATACAGAGCAGGTTGCCTATTCCAACATCTCATATCATCTGCTATTAAGCCATGAACATATTCAGTGACCAGTTCATACATTCATAAGGGGCGCTGGGGTAACCTAGTGGTTCAGGCGTTAGCTCGTCACGCGGAAGACTCGGGTTCGATTCCCCAAATGGGTACAATGTGTGAAGCCCATTTCTGGTGTACCCGTCGTGATATTACTATAATATTGCTAAAAGAGGGGTAAAACCATAGTCACTCACTCATATATTCATCAAGGATCTTACTAAGTATCTTACTACTTCACTTCACTACTACTTCAAAGATTTACTTTGCAATGAAGTCCGGCCTTCAGCCACTGGTCGTTCACCTCTCTGATAATAGTTGACATTAGTGTTTACTCGTTATATTTACTATATTACCGCAGCACCATTTTCCATATTTGTGATGCTAGCTACTCACTGACTGCATGCATTTTAAAAATTATTTTTTTTGTTGGTCGTTCGAACCCCCTGTGAGGTAAGCACATTAAGATCGACATTTTGGGAACTGCCAGTGAATCGGACTTTTGCTTAACTTGGCCTGTTGTCTGTTTTGTAAATGTCTATCCCGGAGAAGGCATTGTTAGATGCTGTCTGTTGTGTACATGTCTGTCCAGGAGAAGGCATTGTTAGCTGTTGTGTGTTGTGTACATGTCTATCCAGGAGAAGGCATTGTTAGCTGTTGTGTGTTGTGTACATGTCTATCCAGGAGAAGGCATTGTTAGCTTTTGTCTGTTGTGTACATGCCTGTCCAGGAGAAGGCATTGTTAGATGCTGTCTGTTGTGTACATGTCTATCCAGGAGAAGGCATTGTTAGATGCTGTCTGTTGTGTACATGTCTATCCAGGAGAAGGCATTGTTAGCTTTTGTCTGTTGTGTACATGCCTGTCCAGGAGAAGGCATTGTTAGATGCTTTCTGTTGTGTACATGTCTATCCTGGAGAAGGCATTGTTAGATGCTGTCTGTTGTGTACATGTCTATCCAGGAGAAGGCATTGTTAGCTGTTGTCTGTTGTGTACATGTCTGTCCTGGAGAAGGCATTGTTAGATGCTGTCTGTTGTGTACATGTCTATCCAGGAGAAGGCATTGTTAGCTGTTGTCTGTTGTGTACATGTCTGTCCAGGAGAAGGCATTGTTAGATGCTGTCTGTTGTGTACATGTCTATCCAGGAGAAGGCATTGTTAGATGTTGTCTGTTGTGTACATGTCTATCCAGGAGAAGGCATTGTTAGATGCTGTCTTTTGTGTACATGTCTATCCAGGAGAAGGCATTGTTAGATGCTGTCTTTTGTGTACATGTCTATCCTGGAGAAGGCATTGTTAGCTGTTGTCTGTTGTGTACATGTCTATCCTGGAGAAGGCATGGTTAGATGCTGTCTGTTGTGTACATGTCTGTCCAGGAGAAGGCATTGTTAGCTGTTGTGTGTTGTGTACATGTCTATCCAGGAGAAGGCATTGTTAGATGCTGTCTGTTGTGTACATGTCTATCCAGGAGAAGGCAATGTTAGCTGTTGTCTTTTGTGTACATGTCTATCCAGGAGAAGCCATGTTAGATGTTGTCTGTTGTGTTCATGTCTGTGCAGGAGAAGGCATTGTTAGATGCTGTCTGTTGTGTTCATGTCTGTCCTGGAGAAGGCATTGTTAGATGCTGTCTGTTGTGTACATGTCTGTCCAGGCGACAAATTGGTCTTCAGCAACCCATGCTTGTCGAAGTGAGTGACTATGGTTTTTCACCGCTTTTAGCAATATTCCAGCAATATCACGCGGGGGACACCAGAAATGGGCTTTACCCAGTGTACCCATGTCGGGAATCGAACCCGGGTCTTCGGCGTGACGCTTTAACCACTAGGCTACCCGACTGCCCCCATGCTTATCACAAGAGGTGACTAGCGGGATCAGTTGATGAGGCTCGCTGACTTGGATGATGCATGTCATCGTATCCCAATTGAGAAGATCGATGCTCATGATGTCAATCATTGGATTGTCTGGTCCAGACTTTATTTTATCAGATCGCCGTCATACAGCTGGAATATTGATGAGTGCGGCGTTACACAAAAAAACCGGCAGGTAAACATTGTTAGCTATCGTATGTTTTTTTTTGTGTGTGTTCATGTCTAACCTGGAGAAAACATTGTTGGCCGTTGCCTCTAGTGTTCGTATTGATCAGTCGCTATATGGCTGAAAAAATCCGATGCGGCGTTACATTTTAACTCATTCACTCATGGTGACCTGGAGTAGCCATTGACAGCTGTTGCCTGTTCTGTTCATGTCAATCCAGGAACAGGTATGGGTCTCCGACTCCAGCGAGCAGGGCTTGTATACGTGAAGTACTGAAACCCACGGTGTGGTGATGTAACACCCGGTCTGCCTGTCTGGTCTGCATCAACACAACTTCCCCCGAGTACAAACAAGATCTCCTTGGTGGTCCAACACACCATTGTAATTTCTCACTTCATCATGCCTGCCGTTGTTTATCGCCGGTGGTCCAGTGCTCGTGCATCACGTGCAGTACAGGTAGAATGCACGTGGCCCAATTATACACATGGGTTGTGTCAGATTTGGTAAAAGTTCTCTCGATTAGATTCTTTGCAATTTTGATTGCATTTGATAAAGCCTTTGGTATTATCTACTGTAAATATTTCATTGAAAATTATATTACAATCTTGGCATAATTTACTGTTAATATTCCGCCGTGTAGAAATATACAGTAAGTGAGGACGGCAACTGTTAGCGCATGCGTGCTGTGGGCTTCCGGTTGGAGAGACGTGTTGCTGCAACTTTTGTCGTCAAGGGCAACAGAATAGGCCGGAAGTTGGGTCGCTACAATAGCTACTCAGCAGAGGATATTTGTTGATCAGTCTTTGTTTGTAACCTGTCTGATACAACAAGTGACCCGTGAAGGTCGTGTTACAAATGTACTTCAGCAACCATGCTTGTTGAAGAGGCGACTGTTTGCTTGTTGTGTAAGAGGTTGGTTGGTTGTTTTTTTGTTTAATGCCGCACTCAGCAATATTCCAGCTATATGACGGCGGTCTGAAAATAATCGAGTCTGGACCAGACAATCCAGTGATCGATATCAAGAGCATCGATGCACGCAATTGGGATCGATGGTATGCATCAACCAAGTCAGCGAGCCTGACCAACCGATCCTTTAGTTGCCTCTTACGACAGTCATAGTCGCCTTTTACGACAATCATGAGTTGCTGAAGAGCTATTCTACCCCGGCTCTTCAGCGGTTTCTTGCGAGTGGCGACTAACGAGATCGGGCGGTCAGGCTCGCTGATTTGGTAGATGCATGTCGGCGTATCCCACTTGCGTAGATCGATGCTCATGATGTCATTCACTGGATTGTCCAGACTCGATGATTATTTACAAACCGCAGTCATATAGCTGGAATGTTGGAGTGCGGCGTTAAACAACAAACAAACAAAATATCTTCCCCGGCAGTTACAATGCGTGTTCTTTTGTCCATCTGGGAACTAAAGAAATGTTTACACCCCAGTTGGGGTTGTTGATGAAAATATCTCGTAAGAAAACATTTAATCGTTCTAGTGGTCAAGCTCATTGTCTTGGTCGACAGCGTGTCATTGTACTCGGACGAGGTTGGTCGTTGTCCATAATATCAATCGCTGGATTGCCTTAGGCATTCTTGATTAATTTTCTCCGCCTTCATAAAACCTAACTGTATGCGGCGTTAAATAACAAACAAACATCATCTCGTTGGGGTGGAGCCGACTATCCTGTGGATATGGTGTCCCGTTGTTCATGTGTCTCTGACCCAAGGGGCAGTGGGGCAGTGGGGTAGCCAAGTGGTTCCATTCCCACATGAGTACATTTTGAAAAGGGGCGGTAGGGTAGCCTGGCGGTTAAAGCGTTCGCTCGTCACACCGAAGACCCGGGTTCGATTCCTCACATGGGTACAATGTATGAAGCCCTTTTCTGGCGTCCCCCACCGTGATATTGCTGGAATACTGCTAAAACGGCGTAAAACAACACTCACTCACGCACGTACATTGACTCACAAAATAACATCACTCTTTGACTTGCGCAGTAATCAATAGAATATTTGACACATATTTATGAGCCTTAAGCAAAAGTATGTAGTGAGAATGTTTTGCCATAGAACATGTTTACAATTTGATATTTCATCCGTTTCTTTCAAGGTAAACCATCCCATTTTGTAACAGTCGTTTGCGTAACCGAACTGAAAACATAGTGCATATAGTTCCAAGAAACCACAAACACTCATCAGATGACGCGCCGCCTTCAGAAAATAGAATCGTTCAACTCTGTTTTTTCGGATCCTGTTGTGATGATGCCAAATTTGCAAAATGTGCAACTGATTGGCGTTAAAGCCCACGGGCACTGAGACATGTTTTGTAAATGCTTTTTAAATAAAACAAATGTTATTGTGGCGGGTGACATGGATGGTAAGACTTCGTGTAAGGAATCTATCTGAGAACAATTTGTAACGTATTTCAACGTTTAAATATAGGATTATATGCAATATTACAATAGGGATGACATGTACGGTGTCTCTGCCAATGAAATACACCTCAAGCCACGCTGTAAACACGCTTTCAGAATTATCAGCTAATTTACCGCAACGTTGATTGTTCCTGTTATCGACTTTGGGTGAAAACCCTAGAGATGCCCTTTCAGAAACCTCGCCACATAGTGCCATAGTGCCACATTGCAACAGTACCACATTACATCAGTACCACAGTGCCCCAGTACCACATTACATCAGTTTAACAGTGCCCCAGTACCACATTACAACTGTACCACAGTGCCCCAGTACCACATTACAACAGTACCACAGTGCCCCAGTACCACATTACAACTGTACCACAGTGCCCCAGTACTACATTACAACAGCACCACAGACCCCCAGTACCACATTACAACAGTACCACAGTGCCCCAGTACCACATTACAACAATACCACAGAGCCCCAGTACCACATTACAACAGTACCACAGTGCCCCAGTACCACATTACAACAGTACCACAGTGCCCCAGTACCACATTACAACAGTACCACAGTGCCCCAGTACCACATTACAACAGTACCACAGAGCCCCAGTACCACATTACAACAGTACCACAGAGCCCCAGTACCACATTACAACAGTACCACAGAGCCCCAGTACCACATTACAACTGTACCACAGTGCCCCAGTACCACATTGCATCAGTACCAGAGTGCCCCAGTACCACATTACATCAGTACCAGAGTGCCCAAGTACCACATTACAACAGTACCACAGTGCCCAAGTACCACAATGCCCCAGTACCACATTACAACAATACCACAGAGCCCCAGTACAACATTACAACAGTACAACAGAGCCCCAGTACCACATTGCATCAGTACCACAGTGCCCCAGTACCACCTTACAACAGTACCACAGTGCCCCAGTACCACATTACAACAGTACCACAGTGCCCCAGTACCACATTACAACAGTACCACAGTGCCCCAGTACCACATTGCATCAGTACCACAGTGCCCCAGTACCACATTACAACAATACCACAGTGCCCCAGTACCACATTACAACAGTACCACAGTGCCCCAGTACCACATTACAACAGCACCACAGTGCCCCAGTACCACATTACAACTGTACCACAGTGCCCCAGTACCACATTACAACTGTACCACAGTGCCCCAGTACCACATTACAACAGTACCACAGTGCCCCAGTACCACATTACAACTGTACCACAGTGCCCCAGTACCACATTACAACAGTACCACAGTGCCCCAGTACCACATTACAACTGTACCACAGTGCCCCAGTACCACATTACAACAGCACCACAGACCCCCAGTACCACATTACAACAGTACCACAGTGCCCCAGTACCACATTACAACAGTACCACAGTGCCCCAGTACCACATTACAACAGTACCACAGAGCCCCAGTACCACATTACATCAGTACCACAGTGCCCCAGTACCACATTACAACTGTACCACAGTGCCCCAGTACCACATTACATCAGTACCACAGTGCCCCAGTACCACATTGCATCAGTACCACAGTGCCCCAGTACCACATTACAACAGTACAACAGAGCCCCAGTACCACATTACAACAGTACCACAGAGCCCCAGTACCACAGTGCCCCAGTACCACATTACAACAGTACCACATTGCAACAGTACCACAGTGCCCCAGTACCACATTACAACAGTACCACATTACAACAGTACCACAGAGCCCCAGTACCACATTACAACAGTACCACAGAGCCCCAGTACCACATTACAACAGTACCACAGAGCCCCAGTACCACATTACAACAGTACCACATTACAACAGTACCACAGTGCCCCAGTACCACATTACAACAGTACCACAGAGCCCCAGTACCACATTACAACTGTACCACAGTGCCCCAGTACCACATTGCAATAGTACAACAGTTCCCCAGTACCACACTACATCAGCACCACAGTGCCCCAGTACCACATTACAACAGTACCATAGTGCCCCAGTACCACATTACAACTGTACCACAGTGCCCCAGTACCACATTACAACAGTACCACAGAGCCCCAGTACAACATTACAACAGTACCATAGTGCCCCAGTACCACATTACAACAGTACCACAGTGCCCCAGTACCACATTAAAACTGTACCACAGTGCCCCAGTACCACATTACAACAGTCAACTCTCCTGTTTACCTTTCACAGCCAACTCTCCTGTTTACCTTTCACAGCCAACCCTCTTGTTTACCTTTCACAGCCAACCTTCCTGTTTACCTTTCACAGCCAACTCTCCTGTTTACCTTTCACAGCCAACTCTCCTGTTTACCTTTCACAGCCAACTCTCCTGTTTACCTTTCACAGCCAACTCTCCTGTTTACCTTTCATAGACAACTCTCCTATTTACCTTTCACAGCCAACTCTCCTGTTTACCTTTCACAGCCACCACTCCTGTTTACCTTTCACAACCAACCCTCCTGTTTACCTGTCACAGCCAACCCTCCTATTTACCTTTCACAGCCAACTCTCCTGTTTACCTTTCACAGCCAACCCTCCTGTTTACCTTTCACAGCCAACTCTCCTGTTTACCTTTCATAGACAACTCTCCTATTTACCTTTCACAGCCAACTCTCCTGTTTACCTTTCACAGCCACCACTCCTGTTTACCTTTCATAGACAACTCTCCTATTTACCTTTCACAGCCAACTCTCCTATTTACCTTTCACAGCCAACTCTCCTGTTTACCTTTCACAGCCAACCCTCCTGTTTACCTTTCACAGCCAACTCTCCTGTTTACCTTTCATAGACAACTCTCCTATTTACCTTTCACAGCCAACTCTCCTGTTTACCTTTCACAGCCACCACTCCTGTTTACCTTTCATAGACAACTCTCCTATTTACCTTTCACAGCCACCACTCCTGTTTACCTTTCATAGACAACTCTCCTATTTACCTTTCACAGCCAACTCTCCTATTTACCTTTCACGGCCAATGGTACTTCATGGTGAGTGAGTGAGTGAGCGAGGTTTTACGCCGCTTTTAGCAATAGTCCAGCAATATCACGGCGGGGGACACCAGAAATGGGCTTCACACATCGTACACATCAGGAATCGAACCCGGGTCTTCGGCGTGACGAGCTAACGCTTTAACCACTAAGCTACCCGACCGCCCCCGGGGGCTGATGGAATACATCAATCCTGTCAATACTCAATGGTATCTATTGCATCAATTGGTGTCTCCCGCCGTTATATTGCTGGAATATTGCTAAAAGTTATAATATCAATATTTTTCATTGCGCATCTTGGACAGCGGGTTACCCTGGTTCTTGTGCTTGTTAGACATGCCAAAATCCTGGTTCGATTCCCGCCTCGCTGGGGAAACCCATTCTCCGTGACTCGGTTGAAATAATTTTAAAAGCGGCGTTACCCCTATCTCACATATTCCCTTTGTGCGCATATATCCTACAGTTGAAATGCAGAAATCACTGTATTATAGCCACGTATATCAAATGTTTTGCATTTGCTACAGACCCGTGAAGATCCTGGTTACAATAGGTCTACAGATATCCATGCTTGTCGTGGTCAGACTGACTTTGTTGATGCATGTCATCATATCCCAATTGCGTGGATCGATGTTCATGAATTCAATCGGGGCGGTCGGGTAGCCTGGTGGTTAAAGCGTTCGCTCGCCACGCCGAAGACCCGGGTTCGATTCCCGACATGGGTACAATGTGTGAAGCCCATTTCTGGTTTCCCCCGCCGTTATGTTGCTGGAATATTGCTAAAAGCGGCGTAAACCCATACTCACTCACGCACTCATGAATTCAATCACTGGATTGTCTGGTCCAGACTCGATTATTTACAGATCGCTGTCATATAGGTGGAATATTGCTGAATGCGGCGTTAAACAAAAAACAAACAAACAAACAAACAGGGCATTAGCTACGGCACATCGTACCCGCTACCCTCCCGTGACTCATACTGCAGCTTACCTGTGTAACACGCCCTGGATCTACCTGCAATCATTGCATTCCAGGTAGAAATGCTTCACGCTCACTAATTCCGACTTATTTTCTTGTCTGTGGCATTTCCTCTTTGTGTCAAAGGTCAGATCGAGGCTGATACAAGGCTGATACAAGGCGGTACTTTGATTTCATGCTGTTTATGACAATGCACGGAAGTGAGACGATGTCGCTATTGATGTGTATATTTAACGACACAGATAGTACTGCAGTCACACGTTTTGAATAGTTTACAGGTATCTTTCAGATATAATTGTCAGATTACATTTTCACTCATTTACGGTTAACGTTTCTACTGAAGAAACACATTTTAATACTTTGTCAGCCGACACGCTGCGAAATGACTGTTGTTTAACGCCGCACTTCTTCAATGGTCGTGATATGACTGAAAACTGTGCCAAGCGGCGTTAAATCCACCTCACTCACTCACTATTACCTGAACTGCTTCTTCGATTATGCGTTACCAGTTGTTTTTTCCGTGAATATTCCTGAACCTTTCCATGATTTTTCACCAATAAGCTTCAACGAATCTCAATTAGCTTCACTGTGATATGACGTCAACAAGATGACACTTGAGTCCATGTCTAGTCGGTACGTGGAGGGGGCACGGGTGGCCCAGTCGTCTAAGGCGCCGCAATTCGCTGTGCAGAGTTGCGTCCCTTGGGTACGCCAGAAACCTATGATTGTGGGTTCGAATCCCAGTTCGCCCCGATTATGTTTCTAGGTTTGTCAGCGTCTGGTTGTGATGCAAGCAACACATCTTCGTCTCCTGGAAAGGACCAGACGTCGCAGAAAGTCCTGTGAGATATCTGTCAATATCTGCTGGAGCATGTTTCGAAGGTCCTGGAGTGTCTGTGGAACACATGGTTGACGTCGAAGGCGCCGATCCATCTCATCCCACATGTGCTCGATTGGTGAGAGATCAGGGGAGCGAACCGGTCAGGGGATGACTTTCACGTTGTTTTGTTGAAGAGAATCCTGAACAAGTCGAGCAATTTGAGGCCGGCGTTGTTATGTTGAAAGGGCCATGACGACGCAAAAACGGTAGAACAACAGGGCCGATGATCTTATCGCGGTAGCGCTGTCCATTGAGATCTCACATATAGTATACCCGACATGAGTCCCCAGCCGTGATATTGCTGGAATATTGTTAAAAGCGGCGTAAAACCATACTCACTCACTCATATATAGTATACCAGGAAAACCGTTCAAAGCGGCGTTTAACCCAACTCACACACTATAATCTAATCTGTTTATTCAGTACATGAGTGGGCCAGCGGCCCATAGTACAATTCGGTTCACCAGACATGTATAAAAATACAACTGTGTACACCTAAATACACAACAGCAAGGCATTCATAGATAAAGAATATTACTTCTGCAAAAATGAATTCCTTAACTTAAAAGCGTGGTAAATATAACAAGCCAGACTTCTAATTGTTGACTGATGCAGAGACGACATAAGTATGTAAAATTGTTCTATTGATGGATTTACATAATATTTTTGAGGAATATATGTCACTCGGAGAGCATAATATTTTTCACAAACCAATACAAAATGGTATTCAGACTCAACATAGCCTGTTTTACAAACCATACATAATCTTCGCTGTCTTGGGATACCAAAATATCTCCCGGTTTCTATGTGGAGCGAGTGGGAGCTAGCTCTAAAACGTGCCAGTGCAACGCGAAACTTATTGATTGTAATAGCCGATAAATAAAATTCCCTGCTAAACCTAAATTTATAACAAAGATATGATGAATACTTGGGGCTATTGGTCAAAGCAAAATGCCAATCTTGTTCATAAGAGCATTTTAATCTTTGTATGAACTCATCAATAAATGAAATAGAAATAACAAGATGCTGATTTTCCCATACGTAGCCAAAGCCATAGGCGTACAAAAGTAATTTAACTCTAGAGGCCCAATTAGTCTTACCTGCTATGGCCTGCTGCACAAGCATATTGTAACTTTTTCGTGGATAACGCGAATCGGGCATCTTTAAAATCTTACACCAATAATTCAAGCATCTTTTGAAAGCATAGATATACAAAGGGTATCTCCCACACTCTCCACGCACAACATGATTGGAAGTTGCTGACTTAACTCCTAAAATACGTTTACAAGCAAGTGTATGAACAACTTCAATCTCCTCGCAAAACGATAAAGATAAACCCCAAACTTCTGCACCGTAAAGAAGTACTGGCACAACTTTAGCATCAAAAATTTTAAAGAAAATATTCATAGGAGTAGGTTTAATTAGCTGTAGGGACTTCAAAAGCTTAAACAAAACCTTTTTAGCTTGATTAACAACATTAGATATATGTGCACTCCAAGATAGATTTCGAAAAAATAATACACCAAGGTATTTATATGTAGTTACACATTCCAACAATTTTCCATCGTAAACCCATTTTTCATATTTTGAAAGAACACTCCCATTTTTAAAAACTACTACTTTAGTTTTATCAATATTGACTGTTAATGAATAATCTTTACAATAACATTCTAACACATTGATTCTTTTCTGGAGACCATAAACAGTATCTGCTATGAGAATGACATCATCTGCGAAAAGTAATAAAAACAATTGAACTACATCTGGATGAAATTGGATACCATGTGCGCAACTGGATTCAATATCTATGGCAAGATCATTTATGAACAAGGCAAACAAAATGGGACTAAGGACACATCCTTGACGAACTCCCTTACTGCAGCTAAACATATCAGAAAATAAGTTATTGTATTTGACCAATGCCAAAACTTGTTTATAAACTTGGACGTGGACGTGGAGCTATCAGTGATGTCAGTTGATATAAGCCATGCGTAGATTTGTGAATAGCGTGATAAACATGCTTTCAGAGATATCTATCCTGTTTCTTAAAAAAAACAATTATGCCTGTATATAAGTACATTAATTTTCAAACTTCAAACGTTAAACTACTTTTCTGATATTATAACTTTGTAAGATCAGAAACACAATACTTTTTTATTTCTACCTTAATAGAACATAACAATGACAAACACCCATTGAATGTTCAGGTAACGCCCGTAGTTGTGTGAAGATATAGCGGACATGGAAGTTTGAATGGGGAAAGGTAGAGGGTTTATATTAGATGAATCGGACATGGAAGTTTGAAGTAGAGTAGGTAGATGGTTTATATGAGATGTAGCGGACATGGTAGTTTGAAGTAGGGAAAGGTAGAGGGTTTATATGAGATGTAGCGGACATGGAAGTTTGAGTAGGGAAAGGTAGAGGGTTTATATGAGATGTAGCGGACATGGTAGTTTAAAGTTGGTGAGGTAGAGGGTTTATATGAGATGTAGCGGACATGGAAGTTTGAGTAGGGAAAGGTAGAGGGTTTATATGAGATGTAGCGGACATGGAAGTTTGAGTAGGGAAAGGTAGAGGGTTTATATGAAATGTAGCGGACATGGAAGTTTGAATGGGGAAAGGTAGAGGGTTTATATGAGATGCAGCGGACATGGAAGTTTGAGTAGGGAAAGGTAGAGGGTTTATATGAGATGAATCGGACATGGAAGTTTGAGTAGGGAAAGGTAGAGGGTTTATATGAGATGTAGCGGACATGGTAGTTTGAAGTAGGTGAGGTAGAGGGTTTATATGAGATGAATCGAACATGGAAGTTTGAGTAGGGAAAGGTAGAGGGTTTATATGAGATGTAGCGGACGTGGAAGTTTGAAGTAGAGTAGGTAGAGGGTTCATATGAGATGTAGCGGACATGGTAGTTTGAAGTAGAGTAGGTAGAGGGTTTATATGAGATGTAGCGGACATGGTAGTTTGAAGTAGAGTAGGTAGATGGTTTATATGAGATGTAGCGGACATGGCAGTTTGAAGTAGGTGAGGTAGAGGGTTTATATGAGATGTAGCGGACATGGTAGTTTGAAGTAGAGTAGGTAGAGGGTTTATATGAGATGTAGCGGACATGGTAGTTTGAAGTTGGTGAGGTAGAGGGTTTATATGAGATGCAGCGGACATGGAAGTTTGAGTAGGGAAAGGTAGAGGGTTTATATGAGATGTAGCGGACATGGAAGTTTGAAGTTGGTGAGGTAGAGGGTTTATATGAGATGTAGCGGACATGGAAGTTTGAGTAGGGAAAGGTAGAGGGTTTATATGAGATGTAACGGACATGGTAGTTTGAAGTTGGTGAGGTAGAGGGTTTATATGAGATGTAGCGGACATGGAAGTTTGAGTAGGGAAAGGTAGAGGGTTTATATGAGATGTGACGGACATGGAAGTTTGAATGGGGAAAGGTAGAGGGTTTATATGAGATGCAGCGGACATGGAAGTTTGAGTAGGGAAAGGTAGAGGGTTTATATGAGATGAATCGGACATGGAAGTTTGAGTAGGGAGAGGTAGAGGGTTTATATGAGATGTAGCGGACATGGTAGTTTGAAGTAGGTGAGGTAGAGGGTTTATATGAGATGAATCGAACATGGAAGTTTGAGTAGGGAAAGGTAGAGGGTTTATATGAGATGGAGCGGACGTGGAAGTTTGAAGTAGAGTAGGTAGAGGGTTTATATGAGATGTAGCGGACATGGTAGTTTGAAGTAGAGTAGGTAGAGGGTTTATATGAGATGTAGCGGACATGGTAGTTGGAAGTAGAGTAGGTAGATGGTTTATATGAGATGTAGCGGACATGGTAGTTTGAAGTAGGTGAGGTAGAGGGTTTATATGAGATGTAGCGGACATGGTAGTTTGAAGTAGGTGAGGTAGAGGGTTTATATGAGATGTAGCGGACATGGTAGTTTGAAGTTGGTGAGGTAGAGGGTTTACATGAGTTGTAGCGGACATGGTAGTTTGAAGTAGGTGAGGTAGAGGGTTTACATGAGATGTAACGGACATGGTAGTTTGAAGTAGAGTAGGTAGAGGGTTTATATGAAATGTAGCGGACATGGAAGTTTGAATGGGGAAAGGTAGAGGGTTCATATTAGATGTAGGGGACATTCGAGTTTGAATAAGGTAAGATATATGAAATGTAGCGGACATGGTATTTTTAGTGGGGAAAGGTAGAGTGTTTATATGAGATGCAGCGGACATGGAAGTTTGAGTGGGGTGAGGTGGAGTGTTTATATGAAATGTTCCAGACAGGGTAGGTTGAGTGGGGTGAGGTGGAGTGTTTATATGAGATGTTCCAGACAGGGTAGGTTGAGTGGGGTGACATAGAGGGTTTATATGAGATGTTCCAGACAGGGTAGGTTGAGTGGGGTGACATAGAGGGTTTATATGAGATGTTCCAGACAGGGTAGGTTGAGTGGGGTGAGGTGGAGTGTTTATATGAGATGTTCCAGACAGGGTAGGTTGAGTGGGGTGAGGTGGAGTGTTTATATGAGATGTTCCAGACAGGGTAGGTTGAGTGGGGTGACATAGAGGGTTTATATGAGATGTTCCAGACAGGGTAGGTTGAGTGGGGTGACATAGAGGGTTTATATGAGATGTTCCAGACAGGGTAGGTTGAGTGGGGTGAGGTGGAGTGTTTATATGAGATGTTCCAGACAGGGTAGGTTGAGTGGGGTGACATAGAGGGTTTATATGAGATGTTCCAGACAGGGTAGGTTGAGTGGGGTGACATAGAGGGTTTATATGAGATGTTCCAGACAGGGTAGGTTGAGTGGGGTGAGGTGGAGTGTTGATATGAGATGTTCCAGACAGGGTAGGTTGAGTGGGGTGACATAGAGTGTTTATATGAGATGTTCCAGACAGGGTAGGTTGAGTGGGGTGACATAGAGGGTTTATATGAGATGTTCCAGACAGGGTAGGTTGAGTGGGGTGACATAGAGGGTTTATATGAGATGTTCCAGACAGGGTAGGTTGAGTGGGGTGAGGTGGAGTGTTTATATGAGATGTTCCAGACAGGGTAGGTTGAGTGGGGTGACATAGAGGGTTTATATGAGATGTTCCAGACAGGGTAGGTTGAGTGGGGTGACATAGAGGGTTTATATGAGATGTTCCAGACAGGGTAGGTTGAGTGGGGTGAGGTGGAGTGTTGATATGAGATGTCTAGACAGGGTAGGTTGAGTGGGGTGACATAGAGGGTTTATATGAGATGATCCAGACAGGGTGGGTTGAAGGGCGGTACTGTATGTTAGACGTAGCGGACATGGATTTCGTTAATACCTAGCTACGAGTACCTCATACAAGAACGTACTTGAACAAGCACCAGTGAACAATGTGATTCCCTAAAAACCAAAAGATGTACCTAGTTCATCAACATATTTCGAATGAAAATGATTTTGCAAGGGGCTAACTTACAATAAGATGCGAAAGAGGTTTATTATAAACTAAGACAGACAGCAAACTACGGTTATAACGAACTAAGAGGTATCACTAATTTTAGTTTGTTATAACCGTAGTGCGTTATAGGCACATATACAGCCCATATACAGCAAATGGGCGGGACCCCAAAACAGTTCGTAAAATCCGTCAGTTCGGTATAAGCGTGTTCGTTATAAACGTAGTTTAATGCATCAGGTCGTAAAAGCGGGTCAGTAAATACATAAGGGTGTGGTGTTCATTACATTAACTTATGTTTATAGCGTGTAAATCTTGAACGCCGTCACCAAGCTTTTAGCGACATAACGGAATATTTACAGGACGCTTCTATCACTTTAGTCGTTTGTAAACGAAAGGATCATTCATTTTAACATGTTATGGGAAGGTTTCTCGACATGATAAAGCCAACAGAGTTAAACAATATCATAATGAATAATAAATGGATATTTGTAATGCGCATTAATCCATTCGTTGACGCATGCTCAAAGTGCTAGCACCAATATTATTACAATGGAACGGATTTCCTTTCTCAGCCCCCAAGGGAACAAAGAACCCACGCCTTCCTGTGAGATGTTAGAAGAGCCATACAACATCTCACCCTACCGGGTACCCTTTCACTGCTGGGTAAACACAGGCATATTTCGAATATTGCGGTATGTGCTACATGTGTGACCGGCACCCTAGAAACTCTCGGTGCTGTAGGTAGCCTAGCGGTTTAAGCGTTCGCTCGTCACACCGAAGATCCGGGTTCGATCCCCCAAATGGATACAATGTCTGAAGCCCATTTCTGGTTTCACCCGCCAGCATATTGCTTGAATAATGCTATAAGCGACGTTAAACCTTACACACTCACTCACTCACTCAGTAGAAAGTCTCCGGAGTCAAGCTGCGGAAAACGATCACCTATCCAAGGGCCGTAGTTGCTTAACTTCGCCTGATTTGTGACATGCGCGCTGTGCACAGGAGCACGTGCCACCACCCCGTTATCCGTGGGTGTCATCACATATGCAAATAACGGAGCTCAGTGTGGGACCAGTTTCCACGGTTACAATCACACATGACATCACCATTGATGCGGTTACCCCTAATCTCACACACGAAATTTAATGATTCAATAACTACACGTTTTATGTGAGATACAAACAATAATACGTTTTTCTGAATTCACAAAAAAAACATTTCTATTTGACCTACAAGGTGTATTGACTACTACTGATGTTTTGGGAAACTGCGGGAGCTTTAGATTAAATGATGGCGTCGCCACTTCAGCTGTGTCACGTGATGTCTACAAAGCCCAACACCCTTTTACTCTCTAAAGAGTTCAACCTATATTCATAAACTTACTAACATACTTCAGTATACAAAAAAACCTTAAATTAGAGTCAATCGCATTCGGTTACAAATCAAATTCCATCAAATCTCATTCATTGCAGGGGGCACGGGTGGCCCAGTCGTCTAAGTCGCCGCGATTCGCTGAGCAGAGTTGCGTCAGAAACCTATGATTGTTGGTTCGAATCCCGGTTTGCCCCGATTATGTTTCTAGGTTTGTCAGCACCATACCCATGCTCGTGGGTTTCACCAAAGTGGTAAACGTCTGAGACCTGCATCACTTCGGGCTTTCCTCCCACATTAAGCTGACAAGCCGCGATATAACTGGAATCTTGTTAAAATCGGCGTTAAACCAAACTCACTCACTCACTCATTACAGACTTCCAAAATGCAACAAAGTACCCTATTTACAAGCTGACTTCAGTAATCATAATTAACTCGTCTTTGTAAGTATAATCAAATTACCTACCCATCGCAGAAGCTTTGTAAACGGACGCCTTGTGCTCCTGGTTTAGGCCTTTAAAGCAGTTAGAAAGAAAACACTCGTTTTACCTCATAGGATATAAGGAAGTGAAGTTTTAAAAAATCATATCGCTAGTTATGGTTCATATTTTGTGAGATTTACCTGATTTCATCCAATGTACATCGTAATAACATTATATCTCGTTGATATATATTACGTCAGTTTCCACATTTTGCATAGTTATTGTATAACTGTTACAATCTAAATGATATTTCATAGGGCAACCCAAACTCAAATGGTGTCAATGAATGTATTGATGAAGTTGCAAATTATTATATTTCATTCACGCTTGTGTCACCAATTATTTTTGTTGTTAATATGTTTTGTTTCTTGTTTAACGCCGCAACATTCCATCCATATGACAGCGGCCGTAAATCATCGAGTCTAGACCAGACAATCCAGTGATCCATGTCGTCAGGGTACCATGACACGCAGCAACCAAACCCATTCTAATCTGGAATCTCCATTTGGATGCTTTTAATGGTCAGTCAGTGAGTTGGTTTTAAAGCCGCTCTGAACAGTATTCCAGTTATATCACGGTGTGTCAGCTTAATGTGGGAGGAACGTCCGAAGTGATGTATATCTCAGACTTTTACCATTTTAGTGGAACCAACAAGCACGGGTATGTACCTAGAATCATAATCGTGGCGAACCGGGATTCGAACCCACGATCATAGGTTTCTGGCGTGGCCAAGGGACGCAACTCTGCACAACGAATTGCGGCTCATTAGATTTGCTTGTTTGTTGTTTAACACCTCACTCAGCAACATTCCAGCTATATGACGTCGGTCTGTAAATAATCGAGTCTGGACTAGACAATCCAGTGACTGGGACTAGACAATCCAGTGACTGACGTGATGAGAATCGATCCATGCAGTTGGGATACGACAACATGCATCAATCAAGTCAGCGAGCCTGCCCACTCGATCCCATTAGTCGCCTTTTACGGCAAGCATGGGTAACTGAAGACCTATTTTCTACCCGGATCTTCAAGGGTCGCGGTGCCACCCGTGCACACATTTCTAAGGATAATGTTCACTGCATGAATCAATTTTTTTATCAGCTGTACTGTTGAAAAGAAAAGTATCAAGTAAGCTCCCCTGGTCACAGTCATAAACAAAACACATTTTCATCAACCATTTTCTCATATTTAATTACACATTTAGATCAAGATGTTGACATTTTTGGTGTTTTTATGGATACCATCATGGGTCAGAAGCAGTAAGGTCCCACTTGAGATCCACTTCATGGACCATCTGACTCTAGCAGAGAGCGGAAGATCGGTGGTTCGATGCCCTGGCAGCGTCATACCAAAAGAGGTTACCCTCTCTGGCGCTTTTGTTTAAGGAATATAACAAGAACTTCTCGTCTCGGAGTATCCATGTTAAATTGCGGCATAGTAACTCAGTAGCCCTAAACCGGCGTTAATCTGGACAAGTACAATCACCCCACACACTCCATGCTGCATGCACGGCGCTATACAAGTGCAATAATCATAAGGGCGAGGTTAAACACAATTTCACCTCACTAACACCATTTCATTGCCACGGACCATCTCGTGAGAATAGGGTTGAACCCGTCTTCTATTCGGCTTGCTTCTCACAAAAATATCCCCGGAGCGCCACAGTAGAGTTATTCGGGCAGTTCCGACAAGCCATATGCCGCCCGGACCAGTACTGTTCTTTTGGACAACAGGTGCTTGGCAATCGATTCCGCCCCTGATACCGGAACTGATCCTGAAACTGCTGATCACTCCTTGACGGTATGTACGCACAGGTTCGCACAGCCACCTTGACTGGTACTGGCGTTGTTGGGTTCGGGACAGGGAGATCCTCATACCCGTTTACACGTATTTTGAAACGGGAGAAAATAGATGGGTGCAGGACCCTATCTCCTCCATCCACAAAACAGGAGTATTCTGTTTTGGGGCATACATCAGGGATCTTGTTGGTGTGGCAGGTTGTGTAGGGATTGTCGTAGCCCCGGTGCTGTCGGCAGTTCACTCCATGCCCGACCTTGTACTCAAACACCATGGGTCGCGATGGGTTGATGGTATACCTCGTGCCCCCCGGGACCAGTTCATTCTCACCATCGACCTCAACATGGACCCGGATGTCCCGACGGTAGCGGACCTCAGATGGCAAGTATACTTCGAAACCAGAAACATATATCACGGCTGTCAGATCAGCTTTGGTAATCCACCCAGCTTTATACAACCACCTGCTGTTAGGAATTTTGAAGCTAATCTCTTGGCCTGAATACAGTTTGGAAATACTCATGAATGCAGTGTCTCCGCGCCTTGTTTTCCTTCCGGAAACGGTCTGGAACTCGAGGCCTCTTGAAGAGCAAGGTGATTCTTTGTATGCCAACAGAGTTGAAATGTCCGTTCCCGCATCATTACACACATGGGGCCTAACACCCCCTGCCTTGTACTGCAGCTCGTCACAATACATCCTTATGACTTGAAGGACCATGATTCTGTAGCACACGTACGACATCCCCGACACCTGGCGGAGACTCTCCAAAACATCTTCATCTTGCCCATTACTTCCCGCTATTGCGTCGTAATCAGCCACTATGCCATCAGCAGCCTTCATGGCCACTTGAGACTGGACGTTTTGAGCTAACACTTCAACCAGCTCATACTGTTTGTCATAGATAGATTCAAGCGTAGATACTAACTTTTCAATTTTCACTGCGGTTTTCCGGCATAGGCCACTTGAACCTGTGATCTTACATGCCTCTTCAAGAACCTTCTTAAAGTAAACAGCCATTTCAGTAATATCTGGTTTAGTAACTGCAGGTACGTAATCATTATACTTTTTCAAAAATCTGTCCTTAGCAGCCTCGAAGTCGTCCGGCTTTTTGTCTTGAGTTATTGATTCCATTATAGTTTTCATATCGCCAATAAATTCTTTATTTTTCGCAAACCCATTTCTGACGTGATTGATGTGCCCCCTAAGGGCATGTATGGCGATAACTAGCCTTGTAGCTGATCCTAGCGTTGCTAAGGCGTTCGCCAACTCAGCCGTCGCATCCATGACATCAGACACAGACGAACCGGTCGCTGCCTTCAAGGGATTGCAACTTTCAACCATAACTTTGGCGAAACTAATAGTTTTCTTAGTCACTGCTAAGGCAGCATATGTCATCATGAAACCAATTACTTTCGAAATGTCTGAGTCTATATCAGGTGCTAGAGTTCTTGCTGATTGTGTCAGGTTATTTAACTGATGGAAAACTATCAAATCGGCCTTAGCTTTTGCAGCACTAAAACTGTGAATCTTTTTGAAGTATGTTTTTAGCTCATAAAATCGCTGGTTGATGACCTTGCTGAATTCATTCTTTAAGTCGTCTGCAACTGCCACCAAGTTATACTCCTGGTCGCCTAGGAACTGAAGAACCCTCTCCATCTGTTTCTGTCTGAGGAACTCTCGAAGGTCAAGGTCGGTGTTCAACAAACGCACTTTGACGCCTTTACCTGTCGCCGGTTGGCGAGACTTGATGTAGACTCTGGTTTGGGCAACTACTCTCCAGAACAAGCACATCTTCCCACTGTTACATATCTTGTCTGTGTTGAAGTATGGAAACATCGACATCAGAATCTCCAACTTCTCGTCTGCGCCATCATCAATGTACATTGCCACTGCTCTGATGATCTGTGTGATGACTGCTTGTTGATCTGTTGTGTTGTGAGGTTGTATGGCATTGACTCGACCATGGTATTTCCACTTGAAAAGGATTGAACTAAATGTCAGAGCATTGAAATAATGATTAACGTCTTCATCATCCCACCTCCCTATCTTTTCTTGATGTGCAATAAACCTTTTTGCACGTTCTATTAATTGTAAAACGTCTCTCAATAGACAGTCGGGCCCCTCATGATCCGGGCTACATACTTTATTAGCCTCTGACTTCAGAACATCAAACGTCAGACTTCCTGAGAAAATCTGCCCAAGTATGCGTTGATATTTGTTTTTATCATGTAGTCTCTGAACATTTGGAAAATCGTCGTAGAGGTTGTTGATAAAGTTGGTGTCGTCACAGAACCGATGAATCTCAGGATGTAGCGTCATAAGACGACGGTACGTGTACTGGATCAAGTTGTCGACGTCGTCATCGTCACCTCTACGAGAGTTGGTCACCGGAAGTGTCTTTATGTCTTCCTTCAGTTTCTCAAATAGCGCCAAGCGCCGCAAGTAGACACACACCCCGTGGTTAGAGTTATCTGCGTTCTGGCACTTTTTCTTTGCGAACTCGATGGACTTATATATGGGAATGTACCCTCGTGATTGTAACTGTTCGAAAACAAGTTGGAAGTTCTTCTCTGCTGATTTGAGAAAGGTTGATGCCCTCGATGACGTGATGTTCCGGCACAGCAGGGTGTAGAAACCAACCTCTGAAACGCAAATGAGGGTTAGCTGGTTGTTTTTTTGTTTAACGCCACGCTCAGCAATATCCGTGCTATATGACGGCGGTCTGTAAATAATCGAGCCTGGACCAGACAATCCAGTGATTGGCATAATGAGCATCGATCTACGCAGTTGGGACACGATTACATGTATCAACCATGTCAGCGAGCCTGACCACCCGATCCCGTTAGTCGCCTCTAACGACAAACATGTCTCTCCACGTCCGACAAGCAGGGTTGCTGAAGACCTATTCTAACCCGGATCTTCACGGGTCCCATCCAAGACAACAGTCGTGGCCATGACCACCTGTATACCCTACCTTCACAGACAGGCGCCGGCTTGTCGTATCTGCCATCCCTCAAACACGTGAAGGAGTTGTCCGCTAGCACCTCGTAGCCGGAGTCGCACACCACGCTGCACTTCTCCCCGTACCGCGCTCCCTGGTTGCACGTGGTCCGGCCGTGCAGGATGTCACCAATACTCAGGCACTGCGCACCTGGCCAAATAGAGGTGATATTTTAAAGGGAGTATGTTCCACGCTCTGGTGATATGTCCGACATAGGTATAGACGTTGTGATTAGTGTGGGGAATGTATTCGTCCATATAATTTCTATACAGATTTGGTAATTTACAAACTACTATGTTGATCCTTGACAGGGACAAACAAGGGTGCACAGGGACACACACAGAAGGATGCACAGAAACACACACAAGGGTACACTGGAACACACATAAGGATGCACTGGAACACACACAAGGATGCACAGAAACCCACACAAGGGTACACAGGGACACACACACACACAAGGATGCACAGAAACACACATGGGTACACAGGGACACACACACAAGGATGCACAGAAACACACAAGGGTACATAGGGACACACACACACAAGGATGCACAGAAACACACACAAGGGTACAGAGGGACACACTCACACAAGGATGAACAGAAACACACACAAGGGTACACAGGGACACACACACAAGGATGAACAGAAACACACACAAGGGTACACAGGGACACACACACAAGGATGCACAGAAACACACACAAGGGAACACAGGGACACACACAAGGATGCACTGCGCACCTGGCCAAATAGAGGTGACATTTTAAAGGGAGTATGTTCCACGCTCTGGTGATATGTCTGACACAGGTATAGACGTTGTGATTAGTGTGGGGAATGTATTCGTCCATATAATTTCTATGCAGTTTTGGTTATTTAAAAACTGATAGGTTGATGCACACCGTAAACCATAAAATGAACTGAGTTAAAACGACTCAAATTGAATCAAACTTGTACGTGGGTGCAGAAGGACATACATAAGGATGCACAGGGAGACACAGGGGTGCACGGGGACACACACAGGGATACAAAGCGACACACAAGGGTGCACACAAGGGTGCACAGGGAGACACAAGGGTGCACAGGGAGACACAAGGATGCACAGGGAGACACAAGGGTGCACAGGGAGACACAAGGGTGCACAGGGAGACACAAGGGTGGACAGGGAGACCCAAGGATGCACAGGGAGACACACAAGGATGCACAGGAGAGACACAGAGATGCACAGGGAGACACAAGGATGCACAAGAGAGACACAGAGATGCACAGGGAGACACAGAGATGCACAGGGAGACACAGATATGCACAGGAATACACAAGGGTGCACAGGGAGACACAAGAATGCACAGGTACTCACACAGGGAAGCACAGGAAGACACGAGGATGCACAGGGAGAGACACAGAGATGCACAGGGAGACACAAGGGTGCAGAGGGAGACACAAGGATACACAGGGAGACACAGGGGTTCATGGGGACACACACATGGATACAAAGGGACACACAAGGGTGGACAGGGACATACCCAGGGATGCACAGGAAGACACAGAGATGCACAGGGAGACACGGGGATGCACAGGGAGACACAGAGATGCACAGGGAGACACAAGGGTGCACAGGGACACGCACAGGGATGCACAGGGAGACACAAGGATGCACAGAGAGACACAAGGGTGCACAGAGAGACACAAGGGTGCACAGGGAGACACAAGGGTGCACAGGGAGACACAAGTGTGCATAGGGAGACACAAGGGTGCACAGGGAGACACAAGGGTGAACAGGGAGACACAAGGGTGCACAGGGACACGTACACGGATGCACAGAGAGACACAAGGGTGCACAGGGAGACACAAGGGTGAACAGGGAGACACAAGGGTGCACAGGGAGACAAGGGTTGCACAGGTACACACACAGGGATGCACAGGGAGACACAAGGATTCACAGAGAGACACAAGGGTGCACAGGGACACGCACAGGGATGCACAGGGAGACACAAGGATGCACAGGGACACACAGAAGGGACAGATGGGGCCTGTGCGGTACACCTTACCTTCCACTGTGATGGTGAATGTACAGTGGTCACTCCTGTCCTCCTTGTCGGTCGCAGTGTACTTGACGATGTGGGTACCTACAGTCAGCATGGAACCTGGGCTCGGCGAGAACTTGCTCAACTTTGGACTGAAACGTTCGTGATGTTTGTCAAAAGTGAGCACCTTGATTAAAACCATGAAAAGATTTGGAAAATAATTCTCGACGCCCAGTTGACGGTACACGCGTTCTGCAAATCCTGCAATCGATCGATTGCACCGCAGTCGCTATTTTGTTCATCAACCCGATGGCGATTTCGTCACGCGATTTTGATAGGACTATGCACAGGCTCGATAGTCCAGCCAAAATGTAACTCCATAATTACAGCCCAGTTCGGCAAGGGTGGAAACTGGACTTAAATAGGTAGTTAACTCCCTAACCTCGGGAAGATGCGCCTACTGCAGAGTTGCGTCCCTTAGTCATTCATTTTATTTGACTTTAAACCAATTTGGTGTTTACATGAGGATATTTACATGACTTTCCCCTGTTCGGGGTCGCTGGCGGTCGGTACTTCCCATGTGACAGCGGCTGACCTTTGACCCGGCTTCACCAACGTAGTAAACGACAGCGGGCAGTCGATGGATGGAGGGAGGTTCCCGACTGCAACAGACGCAGAGCAATAACTAGCACATGTGTAGTAGGCTCAAATCAAGCCCTTAATAAATCAGTCTGGGTGAAGGATCATGGACGACTCCGAGGTTATGGTCGAGGAAGTAAGACCGAGGCAAGAGGGTATCGGCAATGTAAGATCCAGGAGCTCAGTGGGAAAATAGTGGGTTACAAAACTTTACACGATATGTGAGGTTGCAGGTTCGATTCCCGACATCCAAAATAAAAAGGTTTCATCTCTTGTCTTCGATTTTAGAACAGTGGACGTTTGAAACTCTTAGTCCAAATTTCATCTGCTACTCAAATCATCAGGTCTTACTTGGAAAAAGTAAAACATCATACCAGGTCTTACTAGTAAAGAGTAAAACATCATACCAGGTCTTACTAGTAAATGTAAAACATCATACCAGGTCTTACAAGTAACAAGTAAAACCTGAAACCAGGCCTTACTAGTAAGAAGTAAAACCTGATACCAGGTCTTTCTAAGAAAAAGTAAAACCTCATACCAGGTCTTACTAAGAAAAAGTAAAACCTCATACCAGGTCTTACTTAGAAAAAGCAAAACCTCCTAAGAGATTATACCGAGATAGAAAAATACCTGCAGTACAACAGGCAACAGTGGTAGTAGGTTTATAAAGTGGTTACAGCCAAGGCTCAGATCACTAAAATCAGTCCCCTACATTTGCGCAGTATTTTACTTCTCCTGTTCGGTCTTGGCAGACGGTTCCGAAGCTACGTCTTACCTGTAAAAGTAGTAGGTGATTACTGACATGCATTATTATTTGTAGGTTTGCAGATTTCGAATTAACATGTGCCGTCAGTCGTTCGTTACAATTCTCAAAGGATGTATAATTTTAACGTAAAAAGGGTCAGATATCTTAAAGCAGATGCGATTATAATTGAACATCGTATGCTCTTTACATAACATATATGCATGTGTAAAACTGATCCACTTCTGCTAGTCTACCCATCACCTGGTACCTGTGTAAAACTGATCCACTTCTGCTAGTCTACCCATCACCTGGTACCTGTGTCAAACTGACCCACTTCTGCTAGTCTACCCATCACCTGGTACCTGTGTCAAACTGACCCACTTCTGCTTGTCTACCCATCACCTGGTACCTGTGTAAAACTGACCCACTTCTGCTAGTCTACCCATCACCTGGTACCTGTGTAAAGCTGACCCACTTCTGCTAGTCTACCCATCACCTGGTACCTGTGTAAAACTGATCCACTTCTGCTAGTCTACCCATCACCTGGTACCTGTGTAAAACTGATCCACTTCTGCTAGTCTACCCATCACCTGGTACCTGTGTAAAACTGACCCACTTCTGCTAGTCTACCCATCACCTGGTACCTGTGTAAAACTGACCCATTTCTGCTAGTCTACCCATCACCTGGTACCTGTGTAAAACTGACCCACTTCTGCTAGTCTACCCATCACCTGGTACCTGTGTAAAACTGACTCACTTCTGCTAGTCTACCCATCACCTGGTACCTGTGTAAAACTGACTCACTTCTGCTAGTCTACCCATCACCTGGTACCTGTGTCACACTGACCCACTTCTGCTTGTCTAACCATCACCTGGTACCTGTGTAAAACTGACTCACTTCTGCTAGTCTACCCATCACCTGGTACCTGTGTAAAACTGACCCACTTCTGCTAGTCTACCCATCACCTGGTACCTGTGTAAAACTGACTCACTTCTGCTAGTCTACCCATCACCTGGTACCTGTGTAAAACTGACTCACTTCTGATAGTCTACCCATCACCTGGTACCTGTGTAAAACTGACCCACTTCTGCTAGTCTACCCATCACCTGGTACCTGTGTAAAACTGACCCACTTCTGCTAGTCTACCCATCACCTGGTACCTGTGTAAAACTGACCACTTCTGCTAGTCTACCCATCACCTGGTACCTGTGTAAAACTGACCCACTTCTGCTAGTCTACCCATCACCTGGTACCTGTGTAAAACTGACCACTTCTGCTAGTCTACCCATCACCTGGTACCTGTGTAAAACTGACCTACTCCTGCTAGTCTACCCATCACCTGGTACCTGTGTAAAACTGACTCACTTCTGCTAGTCTACCCATCACCTGGTACCTGTGTAAAACTGACCCACTTCTGCTAGTCTACCCATCACCTGGTACCTGTGTAAAACTGACCCACTTCTGCTAGTCTACCCATCACCTGGTACCTGTGTCACACTGACCCACTTCTGCTAGTCTACCCATCACCTGGCACCTGTGTCAAACTGACCTACTCCTGCTAGTCTACCCATCACCTGGTACCTGTGTAAAACTGACCTACTCCTGCTAGTCTACCCATCACCTGGTACCTGTGTAAAACTGACCTACTCCTGCTAGTCTACCCATCACCTGGTACCTGTGTCACACTGACCCACTTCTGCTAGTCTACCCATCACCTGGTACCTGTGTCACACTGACCCACTTCTGCTAGTCTACCCATCACCTGGTACCTGTGTCACACTGACCCACTTCTGCTAGTCTACCCATCACCTGGTACCTGTGTCACACTGACCTACTTCTGCTAGTCTACCCATCACCTGGTATCTGTGTCACACTGACCCACTTCTGCTAGTCTACCCATCACCTGGTACCTGTGTCACACTGACCCACTTCTGCTAGTCTACCCATCACCTGGTACCTGTGTCACACTGACCCACTTCTGCTAGTCTACCCATCACCTCGGACCGTCTGTTGTTCCGATCTTCTGCTGACTCCCGTTTTACCTGCGCGTGTGTAAAAAATATGTATTGCAGTCACCTAAAGAAGATTTTATACACTCTTCAAAAATGTTATTGTACCTAACAAAGCCGATGTATTTAATTTAATATCATAGATACAAATATGAAATTTTGGACCTTGATAGTCACGTGTTGTCGTTGTACAACGGCACTGAAAACAGTTCATTGTCGTGTCACATAAGGCCACAAGGTTGCGCTGAACTCAGTATCTCGTGTGACCGCTCCGAGCAGTAATCACCTGCTTCTCCTCGGCACTGACTGGATAAGTGTACGAATTTTATCCTGCGGAATTCTACGCCATTCTGCTTGTAACGCGTTCGGCAGGTGTGGGAGTGTCTGTGGCGTGTTCTGACGTTGATGTGCACGACGGTCGAGTTCATCCCAGAGGTGTTCGATTGGGATGAGATCTGGAGATCTCCATCGGCCAGGGCAAGTGACACGAGCTTTGTGCGTGGAGCGTTGTCCTGTTGAAACATCTCCCTCTGGCGGTCAATGATTGGAAGAAGGTGAGGTTGAAGAATTTGATTCATGTAGAAATTTGCTGTCAAATTTCCCTGAACCACAACCAAGTCAGATCTCGTGGTGTAGGATATGGCCCCCCACACCATGACATGACACTACCGCCACGGAATATGTCGAATTCACGTCCACAATGTGGAGCAAAACGCTCATTTCGACGACGATAAAAACGTTGTCTTCCATCTCGCCGTTGAAGAAGAAATCGTGATTCATCGCTAAACCACACTCGTCTCCAGTTTCTCAAATTTTCAAGGCTGTAAGGTATGGCACCAACGCAAGCGTCGCTGTCGATGGATCTGTTGAAAAACAGTGACGACAACTGGTCTTCCTGATCGGATTCCAGCCTCGAGAAGATGGTTCCTGACAGTCTGGTCCGATGTCCTTCTCAAACAATGGAGCTGTGGCATTGTGATGATGTAGGTGGGTGGAACAGTCGAATGTGTCGCTCCTGTGCAGGGGTGGGAACTCTTGGTCGGCCTGTTCTCGGAGGGTCTGCAGTGGAAGTGTACTGTGTGTATCGGCCCCAAAGGCGGCAAGTGGTGTTGTGGTGGACGTTGAAGTGGCATGCAACAGAAAACTGCGATTCCCTCTTTGGATACGTCCTGTGGCGATGTTCCGATCGGTAGCGCTGTGTCTCGGCATTTTCGAATTTGAAAAATGTTGACAATTGAAGGACAAATTATTGGCTTATGCGTGCCTTTTTATAGCCACTAGCACGAATTACGAATGCCATAACTTGCACGTGCTATTGCTTTACTGTTTTCCTCCATGACATTGTTGAACAAGTGTGAATAAACAGATTTTGGCAGATATTGTTAGACATGTATTATTCATTCCAGCTATTTATTGTTAACGGCAGGGTATATGGAGACGCAGAAGGGGACTATACATATTGTGGTCACCTGGGCTGTTGTGTGAATGATTACTTTATCTGTTCTCCGGATTTTGTTCAATACATTGACATGTTCAACATTGGGTCGTATAGAGTCCGATCATTTACCATTAGAATTAACATGTCAATTCCCAAACATGAAAAACCAAAATGATAAGCCAATATCTGGTTGCTTTAAAGAAAGGATGGTTTGGAATGAATCTCTTTGTGAAACGTTTTTGAACAGCCTGCAGGAAAGGACGGTGTCTTGTAATCAACTACTTTTGTGTATACTGGATTTTAACATAGATTGGGGCTATAGATGATTTCGTCCATGTTATCTTAGATTCTGCAGATTGTATGAGGAAAAGAACTAGAATTTTGCACTATCAACATACCAATGCACCATTAAGTGACGAATGTAAGATTGGTAGACGGGATGCTCGAAAAGCATTGAGAACATTTAGACGTTGATGTACTGACTCTAATAGAAACATCTACTGCAAAAAGAGAACTATAAATCCTGCTGCAGTAAAAGTACATCTGACTTGTGTAAATGTAGGCTAAAGAAATTGAGTGATACTATCCATTCTCCCTCTAAGTTTTGGAAATAGGTACGTTCATTTAAAAAGCAGACAAATAGAAAAGTTAATATCTCAAAGGCTGAGTGGCTTATAAATTTTATGAAAGTTTTTTTTTCAAATGACACTGTTTTCAACACTGACAGTGATGTGTTTGACAATATTATTGATATTTCCTCTTCATGTTATATTGATGTTGATGAACTTTTTCGAGAATCACCCATATCACAGGATGAAATTCTGGACGTTATAGTACATCTAAACCATATTGTGGTTGAAATGATAACATGTTCCAAATTTGAGATGATGCCTATTCTTCAAATATGTCTCAAAAAGATGTTTGACAGTGGTATATTTCCCAGAAGCTGGTCTTGTTCGGTAATTATTCCAATACACAAGAAAGGAGAGTTTAACAACTCAGACAATTATAGGGGAATATCCTTAATGAGTATTCTTGGAAATATTTTACATCTGTACTTAATTCCATGATTACGAATTAAGCTAACATGCGTGATAAATTCCCGAAACTCAAGCTGGTTTTAGAAAAAAAGTACTCAACGTCAGATCATATATTCACATTATATGCAATAATCCAAAAATGGCTATCACGTCGTAAACACAAAGTGTATGTAGCCTTTGTCGATTAAAAAAAAAGCTTTTGAATCCGTTAAACGTTAGAAACTATGGAACTGTTTAAGAACTACTGGTCTTCAGGGGAAAATGTACTCTATATTTAAAGCTGTGTATTCAAATATCAAATTATGTGTACGATGTAGGGTGACGATGTAACCGATTTCTTTGACTGTCCTGTAGGCTTATGACAAGGATGTATCTTGAGCCCGATATTGTTCTCATTTTTTATTAGTGAATTATATCATGAAATTATGGCTGAGCGTAAACATGGTATTCAAATGTTCCCAAATGTAAAAGAAATTTTGATGCTTCTTTTTGCCGATGATGTCATTTTAGTATCAGATTCTGTTGTTGGACTACAAAAACAACTTAACATTTTACACCAAAGAGTGGAAACTATCAGTTAACTATGATAAAACAAATATTGTCATTTTCAGAATAGGGGGTCAGGTGTCACTGAATGAAAGATGGTTTTTCGATGGTATATGTGTTTATGTTCTGAGCCATCATACATATCTTTGTGTAATGTTTACCCATACAGTGAACTTCAAGAAAAGTGTCTCGTAGTTAACATCACGTGCAAAGGGGGTCTGAATCAATGTAATGTCTGTTTCGCAGAAAGTAGGAGCTTTTACACCGAATATATTTTTTTAATTATTTGATGCCCAAATCCAACAAATCCTGTTATATGGATCAGAAGTATGGGGATTTCAGCGATACGATTGTCTCGAAAAGCTACATCTTTTAGCCTGTAAAAAGATCTTATCTGTTGGTTCATCAACACTCAATTGTATGGTCTATGGCGAGTGTGGCAGATACCCGTTATACATCAACTCCCAAATTAGATGCTTGAAATACTGGTTTAATATTCTTGGAATGCATGAACGCCGAATCCCCAAATTGCTGATACTATGCTTGTACATTTAGACTACATGGGCAAAGTAATATGAGCATCACATATTATAAACCTTTTGTTTTCTCATGGCTACGGCTTTGTATGGTTAAACCAAACAGTGGGTGATGTAAAATTCTTTCTGAAACAATTTCGTGAACAATCTATAAATATGTTTTATCAGGAATGGAATTCTACACTAACATTTCAAGGTATGACTTATAGAACCTTTAAGAGTCTTATTCAACCAGAAAAATACTTATCTAAATTAACATCAAGAACCCTTCGACCCTCATTTATTCAATTTAGGCTCGGATTGCTAGATGTCATGATAAATGAAGGAAGAAAAATGTCCACTGAAATGTCGAAGAGGCTAAGCCCATTATGTCATTCAGCTACAGAAAATGAAATTCATTTTACTTTTGTATGTCCGTATTAATGTGATCTAAGAAGAAAGTTTATACCAGAACGCTATCTGTCAAATTATCCTGTACCTGCTGGTGCTCTCATATTAAAACTGGCTAAATATGTTAAAAATGCCTCAGAAACAAATTGTTAAACATGAGTATATTTCCAAATATGTAAAACTACATATTTGTAACTCTTTTGTTTATGGTCCGGACGCCTTACATGCAATGAATATCTTAGACTTTGACTTTGACATTGCAATCGACAATGACTGCGTTTTGACGCACAGTTTGTCGAATATCAGGCCACCAACATTTTCCAATAACATATATCCAATTTTTATGCCGGAGTTTTTGTGTAGTCAGGTTCAATGAACTACATACTGCCTGTGCGTTTTTTTATGAGTGTATTGCATATTGTTTTAAAAGAAAAAAAATAAAATTGAATGGAAGACTTCTTTTTTTTGTCGAATGCCAAACATCGAATCATTTAAAAGCATGTTTTGATCCAAATCATAATAAAGAAATCAAACTTTGAAGGAACATGCCCCCGAATTCCCTCAACATATTCACCAAACATTCGACAAACAGTCATTTGTTACATTTAACCACTTTCTAAATGGCATTGTGTTTTCATAGCTAAATGTTGAAACGAAGTTCGTTATCCACCATCGGCAAAACCATTTCCATTAAAGCGCTCGGTTACACATCAAAATAAGAGGTATCTGGGACTTCATCAAATTTCAAAACAGAGTAGGTGTATCGATCGCCTAATTCACTCCCTGAATTACACCTTGATAAAAGAATAGCTCACCTGACACGTGGAGGAGACAGGCCAGGACTGCAGCCAGCAGAACATCCATGATGGCATCTGCAAACCCAGGTCAGTCCGAGGCTATATACATACGTGTATCCAGGATCTGTCACTAGTGTAGGGAACTTGACACTACGTGTATCTGTGGCCAGCGATAACAGACCTACAAAACGTAAACACCAATTATGACGTTGACGTAAGCATGTGTTTACTATTACATCAACATAGACTGTCGTGCGCTTATGACCGATTCCAAGAACTTTCTTTATCTCAAGGTTGCCAGAATAATGGCCCTGGTCTCCGGCCCTGTGTGTATGTTTGGGGATGAGGGGTGGGGTAGGGGTGGGGGTGGGGTGCGATATGGAGAGAGACTATATGCAATAAAGGCTGAACTGGTTGCCTGTGATAGATTGATAACAGGTAGCCTGTGAAAGATGCTGCACTGCTTATTTCCCGTTATTTGCTTGAGTGATTGTCTGTGATATATGCTGTACCAACTGCCTCTACTATATGCTGTACTGTTGTCTGTTATATATGTTGATCTGATTGGAATATATCGTGAACTGATTGTGACATTGGACGATCTGTTTGGACGTGTTAGAGGACTCCACTTCATTTCATTTCCTTGGGAAACAGGATGTCGCTGTACGGAGCTTGGCTAAGTTTTCCTAGCAATTCATTTGGGATGAATCCAATTTCATTCAAATCAGATGTTACTGCTTGCTGCCGTTATACAAAGGTCTGAGGACACACCATTACAGGTGACGTCAGAACGACCTTTCGCGAACTTTGATCGACCAATGAAATGACTAACAAGAAGTCGCCATTAGCCAATCAGAAAGCAACTATCTCGAGGGTTTACGGCACTGGTTCTAGACCAGACTAGCTTTGAAAAACACTTTCCTAGTTTTCGATTCAAAATTTGAAAACTGAAAAAAAAATTTCTGGGATGTCTAACAGTTGGCCAAAGGTGTATGACAGTGCTTCCCAGGGTCTGTGGAAAGTCTAATCCCTTTCAAATGTTTATTTCATTGAAGCGAGAGATAGATAATAATTTTGACGTAATTAGTCGAACACGCCGTAACTGTCGTTCGGAATACGGAATACGGAATAAGGAATAACCTCTTCCAGGTTACATGATACATTCCGACCGACTCTTTTCAGATCTGGTAAGCGGCGCTCTGATTGATTGAATGACAGGCCGTTCTGGCGTGACCCGTAATGGGATGTCCTCAATCTTTGTGTAGATGTAGCGAGAACTGAGATTAAATTTTAATGAGATTGGGGTGAAAACTAATGGTACATTGGTGGTGTGACAGTACTGTTATAGTGCAAACCATTTCAATACGCTTCTTTAAAGCTTCATTTTTCTAAAATACCTAATTGTTTCGATATGTTTCCAAGCGTACCGAAATTATCTTCTCCTTTTTTAAAATTATACAGCAAACATTCGTCGTATCCCCTCTAATCATAAGCTGCCTCAGGGCAGGCCCCTTAGTCTCTGGCCTCTATCTATAAATGTCACCTTTCACATCGCCTGGTCTATGGTATGTACAGGTCTGAGGGTCACTGACCTTGCCCCACGTTATGTAATACCTCTAGCTGCAAAATTTGACTGACATGGACAATTAGGGAGACGGACCCAGATCATCGACCAAAAAGCGGACAGATTGTATGTCTGGTCGTGGCATGGTCAAAGGCCGCCGCCTCACTAACGACTACGTCAACGATGAACAATCGCCGTCCGACTTTATGCCTGATGTGTCAACCCCACCAACTGCAAACAAATATGTTGATGATATATGTGATGATATGCTTGTTGCAGTGGCTTTGGATAGTCACATTTGCATCACATATGATAAAATAACAGATGTCGAAGTAAGTGCTCAAATTACAACATTTATCAATAAAGAGCTTGATGCAGAAGGCAGTAAGAATGATGTTTCTCTACCATATATAAGCTAAGTTAAAACTCTGAAAAAAATACACTGTAAAACACAAATGTTACTGACACAGAAGATGTGTGTAATAACGCCGAGTCTGTCCCAAATAACCACACACATCCTGGGGCAAATATCTCAAGTCAAACAACTGTAAACACTAATGTTACTGACACAGAAGATGTGTGTAATAACGCCGAGTCTGTCCCAAATAACCACAAACATCCTGGGGCAAATATCTCAAGTCAAACAACTGTAAACACTAATATTACTGACACAGAAGATGTGTGTAATAACGACGAGTCTGTCCCAAATAACCACAAACATCCTGGGGCAAATATCTCAAGTCAAACAACTGTAAACACTAATATTACTGACACAGAAGATGTGTGTAATAACGCTGAGTCTGTCCCAAATAACCACACACATCCTGGGGCAAATATCTCAAGTCAAACAACTGTAAACACTAATGTTACTGACACAGACGATGTGTGTAATAACGCCGAGTCTGTCCCAAATAACCACAAACATCCTGGGGCAAATATCTCAAGTCAAACAACTGTAAACACTAATGTTACTGACACAGAAGATGTGTGTAATAACGCCGAGTCTGTCCCAAATAACCACACACATCCTGGGGCAAATATCTCAAGTCAAACAACTGTAAACACTAATTTTACTGACACAGACGATGTGTGTAATAACGCCGAGTCTGTCCCAAATAACCACACACATCCTGGGGCAAATATCTCAAGTCAAACAACTGTAAACACTAATGTTACTGACACAGAAGATGTGTGTAATAACGCCGAGTCTGTCCCAAATAACCACACACATCCTGGGGCAAATATCTCAAGTCAAACAACTGTAAACACTAATTTTACTGACACAGACGATGTGTGTAATAACGCCGAGTCTGTCCCAAATAACCACAAACATCCTGGGGCAAATATCTCAAGTCAAACAACTGTAAACACTAATGTTACTGACACAGAAGATGTGTGTAATAACGCCGAGTCTGTCCCAAATAACCACACACATCCTGGGGCAAATATCTCAAGTCAAACAACTGTAAACACTAATTTTACTGACACAGACGATGTGTGTAATAACGCCGAGTCTGTCCCAAATAACCACAAACATCCTGGGGCAAATATCTCAAGTCAAACAACTGTAAACACTAATGTTACTGACACAGAAGATGTGTGTAATAACGCCGAGTCTGTCCCAAATAACCACAAACATCCTGGGGCAAATATCTCAAGTCAAACAACTGTAAACACTAATGTTACTGACACAGACGATGTGTGTAATAACGACGAGTCTGTCCCAAATAACCAAGTCAAACAACTGTAAACACAAATGTTGTCAACCAGGTACTTGATAACTTGAACTTGTCAAATGTACTGCTTATTTGTGCTCCCACTGCATGTAATCTTGACAACTGTTCTGGTGTAGATGTAGTTGTGAATTCAAATGATAACACAAATCATGCTCACAATGTATCTGATATTCTGAATACCACAGATTACACTTTGTCTCCAAATAATCATAAGAAAGATTGATGTAAATGTACTAAGCAAGGCAAATGAAAACACAGAGGATGTTCACAATGTTTATGATACACTGGACTCTGTGAATAATTTGAATAACTATGTTTCCTCAAATAAGGAAACCAATTTTACTGATGTAAATATGTTCACTCAAACAAACATACACAAAGACAGATGCACCCAATAACATTGATGTCACAGATGTCCTTAAATATCATACCTGTACCACAGTTGTTTTTAACAGAGTTAATGTAGAAAGTATTTCATGTAAACCAATGGCAAAAATATTTAATTTGTTCCTAATAATGTAAATGATGTAAGTCATGGATCAGAGTTTACTAATAATCGTGATAGTGACGTCAATGATGTTGCAAATAATGTTGTTGTTGATGATGATGATGATGATGAGGAGGAGGAGGAGGAGGATAATGATGACGATTAAGATATTTTGAAAGGCCAAGTAAATATCTCAATTAAATGTAAACAAATATGATGACAATATATTTGATGACATGCTTGTTGCAGTGGCTTTGGATATTTGACGGTCGCCTTTTACGGCAAGCATGGGTTAACAAGACCTATTCTTCACAGGTCGTGATATGATTGAAAACTGTTAAAGCGGCGTTAAATGCACCTCACTCACTCGCTATTAGCTGAACTGCTTCTTCGATTATGCGTTACCAGTTGTTTTTTCCATAAATTTTCCTGAGATTTTCGATGATTTTTCACCAATATGCTTCAATGAAACTCAATGAGCTTCACTGTTATATGACGTCAACAAGATGGCACCTGAATCCATGTCTAGTCGGTACTTGGAGGGGGCACGGCAGGCCCAGGCGTCTAAGGCGCCGCAATTCGCTGTGCAGAGTTGCGTCCCTTGGGTATGATGAGTGTGGAAAGGTAGAGGTTTTATATGAGATATGGGGGACATGGTAGTTTGAAGTGGAGTAGGTAGAAGTTTTATATGAGATGTAGCGGACATGGTAGTTTGAAGTAGAGTAGGTAGAAGTTTTATATGAGATGTAGCGGACATGGTGGTTTGAAGTAGGTGAGGTAGAAGTTTTATATGAGATATGGGGGACATGGTAGTTTGAAGTAGAGTAGGTAGAAGTTTTATATGAGATGTAGCGGACATGGTAGTTTGAAGTAGGTGAGGTAGAGGTTTTATATGAGATATGGGGGACATGGTAGTTTAAAGTAGGTGAGGTAGAGGTTTTATATGAGATATGGGGGACATGGTAGTTTGAAGTAGGTGAGGTAGAGGTTTTATATGAGATGTAGCGGACATGGTAGTTTGAAGTAGAGTAGGTAGAAGTTTTATATGAGATATGGGGGACATGGTAGTTTGAAGTAGAGTAGGTAGAAGTTTTATATGAGATGTAGCGGACATGGTAGTTTGAAGTAGAGTAGGTAGAAGTTTTATATGAGATATGGGGACATGGTAGTTTAAAGTAGAGTAGGTAGATGTTTTATATGAGATGTAGCGGACATGGTAGTTTGAAGTAGAGTAGGTAGAAGTTTTATATGAGATGTAGCGGACATGGTAGTTTGAAGTAGGTGAGGTAGAAGTTTTATATGAGATGTAGCGGACATGGTAGTTTGAAGTAGGTGAGGTAGAAGTTTTATATGAGATGTAGCGGACATGGTAGTTTAAAGTGGAGTAGGTAGAAGTTTTATATGAGATATGGGGGACATGGTAGTTTAAAGTGGAGTAGGTAGAAGTTTTATATGAGATATTGGGGACATGGTAGTTTAAAGTGGAGTAGGTAGAAGTTTTATATGAGATATGGGGGACATGGTAGTTTAAAGTGGAGTAGGTAGAAGTTTTATATGAGATATGGGGGACATGGTAGTTTAAAGTGGAGTAGGTAGAAGTTTTATATGAGATATGGGGGACATGGTAGTTTAAAGTGGAGTAGGTAGAAGTTTTATATGAGATATGGGGGACATGGTAGTTTGAAGTAGAGTAGGTAGAAGTTTTATATGAGATATGGGGGACATGGTAGTTTAAAGTGATGTAGGTAGAAGTTTTATATGAGATATGGGGGACATGGTAGTTTAAAGTGGAGTAGGTAGAAGTTTTATATGAGATATGGGGGACATGGTAGTTTGAAGTAGAGTAGGTAGAAGTTTTATATGAGATATGGGGGACATGGTAGTTTAAAGTGGAGTAGGTAGAAGTTTTATATGAGATATGGGGGACATGGTAGTTTGAAGTAGAGTAGGTAGAAGTTTTATGAGATATGGGGGACATGGTAGTTTAAAGTGGAGTAGGTAGAAGTTTTATATGAGATATGGGGGACATGGTAGTTTGAAGTAGAGTAGGTAGAGGTTTTATATGAGATATGGGGGACATGGTAGTTTGAAGTAGAGTAGGTAGAGGGTTTGTATGAGATATGGGGGACATGGTAGTTTAAAGTGGAGTAGGTAGAAGTTTTATATGAGATATGGGGGACATGGTAGTTTGAAGTAGAGTAGGTAGAGGTTTTATATGAGATATGGGGGACATGGTAGTTTGAAGTAGAGTAGGTAGAGGGTTTGTATGAGATATGGGGGGCATGGTAGTTTAAAGTGGATTAGGTAGAAGTTTTATATGAGATATGGGGGACATGGTAGTTTAAAGTGGAGTAGGTAGAAGTTTTATATGAGATATGGGGGACATGGTAGTTTGAAGTAGAGTAGGTAGAGGGTTTGTATGAGATATGGGGGACATGGTAGTTTGAAGTAGAGTAGGTAGAGGGTTTGTATGAGATATGGGGGACATGGTAGTTTAAAGTGGAGTAGGTAGAAGTTTTATATGAGATATGGGGGACATGGTAGTTTGAAGTAGAGTAGGTAGAGGTTTTATATGAGATATGGGGGACATGGTAGTTTGAAGTAGAGTAGGTAGAAGTTTTATATGAGATGTAGCGGACATGGTAGTTTAAAGTAGAGTAGGTAGAAGTTTTATATGAGATGTAGCGGACATGGTAGTTTGAAGTAGAGTAGGTAGAAGTTTTATATGAGATGTAGCGGACATGGTAGTTTGAAGTAGAGTAGGTAGAGGGTTTATATGAGATGTAGCGGACATGGTAGTTTGAAGTAGAGTAGGTAGAGGTTTTATATGAGATATGGGGGACATGGTAGTTTGAAGTGGAGTAGGTAGAAGTTTTATATGAGATGTAGCGGACATGGTAGTTTGAAGTAGAGTAGGTAGAAGTTTTATATGAGATGTAGCGGACATGGTAGTTTAAAGTAGAGAAGGTAGAAGTTTTATATGAGATGTAGCGGACATGGTAGTTTGAAGTAGAGTAGGTAGAAGTTTTATATGAGATGTAGCGGACATGGTAGTTTGAAGTAGGTGAGGTAGAAGTTTTATATGAGATGTAGCGGACATGGTGGTTTGAAGTAGAGTAGGTAGAGGGTTTATATGAGATGTAGCGGACATGGTAGTTTGAAGTAGAGTAGGTAGAGGGTTTATATGAGATGTAACGAACATGGAAATTTGAAGTAGGTAAGGTAGATTGATTATATGAGATATATCGGACATGGTAGTTTGAAGCAGGTGAGGCGTATAGGGAGGTGAGGTAGATGGTTTATATGAGATGTAGCGGACATGGTAGTTTCAAGGAAGTAAGATATGGGGTTTATATGAGATTAGTGGACATGGTAGTTTGAAGTTGGGAAGGTAGAGGGTTTACATGTGATGTAGCGGACATTGGAGTTTGAAGAAGGTAAGATCGGGTTTTTTATAAGATGTAGCGGGCATGGTAGTTTGAAGTAGGCCAGGGAAAGGGTTTATATGAGATGTAGCGGACATGGTAGTTTGAAGTAGGTAAGGGAGAGGATTTACATGAGATGTAGTGAAGAATGGAGTTTGAAGTAGATAAGGTAGAGGATTGATATGAGATGTAGCGAAGATTGGACTTTGAAGTAGGTAAGGAAGAGCAGCAGTTATTGAAGTATGTAACGTAGAGGATTAATAAGAGATGTACGAAGATTGGAGTTTGAAGTAGGTAGGGTAGAGGGTTTATATGAGATGTAGCGGACATGGTACTTTGAAGAAAGTGAGGTAGAGGGTTTATATGAGAGGGGGCATGTTTGTTTGAAGTAAAGAAGGTGGAGCCTCTCTCTATATGAGAATTAGTGGACATTCGAATTTGAAGTAGGTAAAGTAGAGGGTTTATATGAGATGTAGCGGACATGGTAGTTTGAAATAGATAAAGTAGAGGGTTCATGTGAGATGCAGCGGGCCTTGTAGTTTGAAGTAGGTAAGGAAAGGGGTTTATATGAGATGTAGCGAAGATTGGAGTTTGAAGTAGGTAAGGTAAGGGTTTTATATGAAATGAAGCGGACATGGTAGTTTGAAACAGGTGAGGAAAGGGGTTAATATGAGATGTTGCGGACATGGTAGTTTGAAATAGATAACGTAGAGGGTTTATGTGAGATGTAGCGGTCCTTGTAGTTTGAAGTAGGTAAGGAAAGGGGTTTATATGAGATGTAGCGAAGATTGGAGTTTGAAGAAGGTAAGGTAAGGGTTTTATATGAGATGTAGCGGACATGGTAAATTGAAGTATGTAAGGTAAGGGGTTTATATGAGATGTAGCGGACAGGGTAGTTTGGAGCAAGTGAGGTAGAGGGTTTGAAGTAGGTAAGGTAAGGTGTGTATATGAGATGTAGCGTACATGGTAGTTTGGAGCAAGTGAGGTAGAGGGTTAATATGAGATGTTGCGGACATGGTAGTTTGAAATAGATAACGTAGAGGGTTTATGTGAGATGTAGCGGTCCTTGTAGTTTGAAGTAGGTAAGGAAAGGGGTTTATATGAGATGTAGCGAAGATTGGAGTTTGAAGTAGGTAAGGTAAGGGTTTTATATGAGATGTAGCGGACATGGTAAATTGAAGTATGTAAGGTAAGGGGTTTATATGAGATGTAGCGGACAGGGTAGTTTAAAGTAGGTAAGGTAAGGTGTGTATATGAGGTGAAGCGAAGATTGGAGTTTGAAGTAGGTAAGGTAAGGGTTGTATATGAAATGTAGCGGACATGGTAGTTTGAAGCAGGTGAGGTAGAGGGTTCATATGAGATGTAGCGTACATGGTAGTTTGGAGCAAGTGAGGTAGAGGGTTTGAAGTAGGTAAGGTAAGGTGTGTATATGAGGTGTAGCGGACATGGTAGTTTGAAGTATGTAAGGTAAGGGGTTTATATGAGATGTAGCGGACAGGGTAGTTTGGAGCAAGTGAGGTAGAGGGTTTGAAGTAGGTAAGGTAAGGTGTGTATATGAGATGTAGCGTACATGGTCGTTTGGAGCAAGTGAGGTAGAGGGTTTGAAGTAGGTAAGGTAAGGTGTGTATATGAGGTGTAGCGGACATGGTAGTTTGGAGCAAGTGAGGTAGAGGGTTTGAAGTAGGTAAGGTAAGGTGTGTATATGAGGTGTAGCGGACATGGTAGTTTCAAGGAGGTACATCTCATAAAACCCTGTACTTTACCTTCTTCAAACTACCATGTTCGCTACATCTCACGTCAACCCCCTATCTTACCTACTTCAAACTTCAATGTCCGCTACATCATGTGAACCGCATCAAGGGTGATGTCATGTGTGATTGTAACCGTTGAAAGTGGCCCGAAACTGAACTGAGTGAGTGAGTCAGTGAGTCAGTGAGTGAGTAAGTATAGTTTAACGCCGCTTTTAGCAATATTCCTGCAATCTCACGGCGGGAACACCAGAAATGGGCTTCACACATTGTACCCATGTCGGGTATCGAACCAGGGTTTTGGGCGTGACGAACGAACGCTTTAACCACTAGGCTACCCGACCGTCCCTGGTCTTAAAGCCGCTCTGAGCAGTATTCCAGTTTTATCACGGCGTGTCAGCTTACTGTGGGAGGAAAGACCGAAGTGATGCAGGTCTCAGACGCTTACCACTTTGGTGAAACCCACGAGTACGGGTGTGGTGCTGACAAATCTTGATTCAAACCGGGTCAAACCGGGATTCGAACCAACGATCATAGGTTTCTGGTGTGGCCAAGGGATGCAACTGGGCACAGCGAATTGCGGCACATTAAATTTGTTTGGACAATCCAGTGACTGGGACTAGACAATCCAGTGACTGACATCATCTGAATCGATCCATGCAATTGGGATACGATGACATGCATTATTCAAGTCAGCGAGTCTTTTACTGCGAGCATGGGTTACTGAAGACCTATTTTCTACCCGGATCTTCAAGGGTCGCGGTGCCACCCGTGCACACATTTCTAAGGATAATGTTCACTGCATGAATCAATGTGTTGATCAGCTGTACTGTTGAAAAGGAAAGTATCAAGTAAGCTCCCCTGGTCACAGTCATAAACAAAACACATTTTCATCAACTATTTTCTCATATTTTATTACACATTTAGATCAAGATGTTGACATTTTCGGTGTTTTGATGGATACCATCATGGGTCAGAAGCAGTAAGGTCCCACTTGAGATCCACTTCATGGACCATCTGACTCTAGCAGATAGGGCGTCTGCCAGAGAGCGGAAGATCGGTGGTTCGATGCCCCGACAGCGTCATACCAAAAGACGTTACCCTGTCTGGCGCTTTTGTTTAGGGGATATAACTAGAACTTTTCGGCTCGGAGTATAATATGTGTGAGTGGGGCATCCATGTTAAATTGCGGCATAGTAACTCAGTAGCCCCAACCCAGCGTTAATCCGGACAAGTACAATCACACCACACACTCCCAGATGCATGCACGTCTCGACACAAGTGCAACAATCATTTCACCTCACTAACACATTAACCATTTCATTGCCACGGGCCGTCTCGTGAGAATAGGGTTGAACCCGTCTTCTATTCGGCTTGCTTCTCACAATAATATCCCCGGAGCGCCACGGTTGAGTTATTCGGGCAGTTCCGACAAGCCATATGCCGCCCGGACCAGTACTGTTCTTTTGGACAACAGGTGCTTGGCAATCGATTCCGCCCATGATACCGGAACTGATCCTGAAACTGCTGATCCCTCCTTGACGGTATGTACGCACAGGTTCGCACAGCCACCTTGACTGGTACTGGCGTTGTTGGTTTCGGGACAGGGAGATCCTCATACCCGTTTACACGTATTTTGAAACGGGAGAAAATAGATGGGTGCAGGACCCTATCTCCTCCATCCACAAAACAGGAGTATTCTGTTTTGGGGCATACATCAGGGATCTTGTTGGTGTGGCAGGTTGTGTAGGGATTGTCGTAGCTCCGGTGCTGTCGGCAGTTCACTCCATGCCCGACCTTGTACTCGAACACCATGGGTCGTGATGGGTTGATGGTATACCTTGTGCCCCCCGGGACCAGTTCATTCTCACCATCGACCTCAACATGGACCCGGATGTCCCGACGGTAGCGGACCTCAGATGGCAAGTATACTTCGAAACCAGAAACATAGATCACGGCTGTCAGATCAGCTTTGGTAATCCACCCAGCTTTATACAACCACCTGCTGTTAGGAATTCTGAAGCTAATCTCTTGGCCTGAATATAATTTGGAAATACTCATGAATGCAGTGTCTCCGCGCCTTGTTTTCCTTCCGGAAACGGTCTGGAACTCGAGGCCTCTTGAAGAGCAAGGTGGTTCTTTGTATGCCAACAGAGTTGAAATGTCCGTTCCCGCATCTTTACATACATGGGGCCTAACACCCCCTGCCTTGTACTGCAGCTCGTCACAATACATCCTTATGACTTGAAGGACCATGATTCTGTAGCACACGTACGACATCCCCGACACCTGGCGGAGACTCTCCAAAACATCTTCATCTTGCCCATTACTTCCCGCTATTGCATCGTAATCAGCCACTATGCCATCAGCAGCCTTCATGGCTACTTGAGACTGGACGTTTTGAGCTAACACTTCAACCAGCTCATACTGTTTGTCATAGATAGATTCAAGCGTAGATACTAACTTTTCAATTTTCACTGCGGTTGTCCAGCATAGGCCACTTGAACCTATGAATCCTTTGGGTACTGCAGCCAGAGAGGTAGAGGAACCCTCGATGATCTTACATGCTTCTTCAAGAACCTTCTTAAAGTAAACAGCCATTTCTGTAACATCTGGTTTAGTAACTGCAGGTACGTAATCATTATACTTTTTCAAAAACCTGTCCTTAGCAGCCTCGAAGTCGTCCGGCTTTTTGTCTAGAGTTATTGATTCCATTATAGTTTTCATATCGCCAATAAATTCTTTATTTTTCGCAAACCCATTTCTGACGCGATTGATGTGCCCCCTAAGGGCATGTATGGCGATAACTAGCCTTGTAGCTGATCCTAGCGTTGCTACGGCATTCGCCAACTCAGCCGTCGCATCCATGACATCAGACACAGAAGAATCGGTCGCTGCCTTCAAGGGATTGCAACTTTCAGCCATAACTACGGCGAAATTAATAGTTTTCTCAGTCACTTCTAAGGCAGCAGATGTCATCATGAAACCAATTACTATCGAAATGTCTGAGTCTATATCAGGTGCTAGAGTTCTTGCTGATTGTGTCAGGTTATTTAACTGATGGAAAACTATCAAATCGGCCTTAGCTTTTGCGGCACTAAAACTGTGAATCTTTTTGAAGTATGTTTTTAGCTCATAAAATCGCTGGTTGATGACCTTGCTGAATTCATTCTTTAAGTCGTCTGCAACTGCCACCAGATTATACTCCTGGTCGCCTAGGAACTGAAGAACCCTCTCCATCTGTTTCTGTCTGAGGAACTCTCGAAGGTCAAGGTCGGTGTTCAACAAACGCACTTTGACGCCTTTACATGTCGCTGGTTGGCGAGACTTGATGTAGACTCTGGTTTGGTCAACTACTCTCCAGAACAAGCACATCTTCCCACTGTTACATATCTTGTCTGTGTTGAAGTATGGAAACATCGACATCAGAATCTCCAACTTCTCGTCTGCGCCATCATCAATGTACATTGCCACTGCTCTGATGATCTGTGTGATGACTGCTTGTTGATCTGTTGTGTTGTGAGGTTGTATGGCATTGACTCGACCATGGTATTTCCACTTGAGAAGGATTGAACTAAATGTCAGAGCATTGAAATAATGATTAACGTCTTCATTATCCCATCTCCCTATCTTTTCTTGATGTGCAATAAACCCCTTTGCACGTTCTATTAATTGTAAAACGTCTCTCAATAGACAGTCGGGCCCCTCGTGATCCGGGCTACATGATTTATTAGCCTCTGACTTCAGAACATCAAACGTCAGATTTCCTGAGAAAATCTGCCCAAGTATGCGTTGATATTTGTTTTTATCATGTATTCTCTGAACATTTGGAAGATAGTCATAGAGGCCGTTGATAAAGTTGGTGTCGTCACAGAACCGATGAATCTCAGGATGTAGCGTCATAAGACGACGGTACGTGTACTGGATCAAGTTGTCGACGCCGTCATCGTCACCTCTACGAGAGTTGGTCACCGGAAGTGTCTTTATGTCTTCCTTCAGTTTCTCAAATAGCGCCAAGCGCCGCAAGTAGACACACACCCCGTGGTTAGAGTTGTCTGCGTTCTGGCACATTTTCTTTGCGAACTCCATGGACTTATATATGGGAATGTACCCTCGTGATTGTAACTGTTCGAAAACAAGTTGGAAGTTCTTCTCTGCTGATTTGAGAAAGGTTGATGCCCTCGATGACGTGATGTTCCGGCACAGCAGGGTGTAGAAACCAACCTCTGAAACGCAAATGAGGGTTAGCTGGTTATTTTGTTTGTATGTTTGTTTGTTGTTTAACGCTACGCTCAGCAATATTTCAGCTATTTAACAGCGGTCTGTAAATAATCGCGCATTGACCATACAATCCAGAGATTGGCATTATGAGCATCGATCTACTCATTTGGGATGCGATGACATGCATCAACCAAGTCAGCGAGCTTGACCACCCGATCCCGTTAGTCGCCTCTTACGACAAACATGGGTTGCTGAAGACCTATTCAAAGTCAAAGTCAAAATTAGTTTATTTTTGTGTAGGCCTTTGGCCCATATAAAACAAATGCAGTGCCAATAATACAATGTGAAGCACATTGCATAGATTTTACGACTTCATGTCTTTGTTTATACGCATAATATACATAATATTGCGGTTTTTTTAATAATTCCTCCTGAGTTGTACACAATATGTTTTTGAATTTATGCATAGTTGGAAACTTCCAATACAATTCTGGCAAATAGACTTTACCCAGCTAAGTATAATGTTTACAGATCAATACGAAATGATATTCATCTTCAACAGACATATTGCTAAACAGGACACATACGTAAACGTGATTCAATAGATTGCCATCTACCCTCGTTCTCTCGCAAAGGTAAAACGTTACATCTTAATTTAATAAAAACACTGCGTACATGTATGCCATTGTAAATGCTCAAATATCTTTCAGGTTCAAACAATGTTTCATATTCTTTAAACATCATATATGGGGTCCTACTGTTGAGTGTTGACATCCAGTTTTGACGAAATTCATCTACAAGACACGTTTTAAGCACCACGATGAAAGCTACATTGTCCCCAACAGACTGGTTTAATACAAATCCCAAACCAGACGAAAATAAAATTCTAACCCGGATCTTCACGGGTCCCATCCAAGAATGACAGTCATGACCATGACCACCTGTATACCCTACCTTCGCAGACAGGCGCCGGCTTGTCGTATCTGCCATCCCTCAAACACGTGAAGGAGTTGTCCGCTAGCACCTCGTAGCCGGAGTCGCACACCACGCTGCACTTCTCCCCGTACCGCGCTCCCTGGTTGCACGTGGTCCGGCCGTGCCGGATGTCACCAATACTCAGGCACTGCGCACCTGGCCAAATAGAGGTGATATTTTAAAGGGAGTATGTTCCACGCTCTGGTGATATGTCCGACATAGGTATAGACGCTTTGATTAGTGTGGGGAATGTATTCATCCATATAATTTCTATACAGATTTGGTAATTTACAAACTACTATGTTGATCCTTGACAGGGACAAACAAGGGTGCACAGGGACACACACAGAAGGATGCACAGAAACACACACAAGGGTACACTGGAACACACAGGGATGCACTGGAACACACACAAGGATGCACAGAAACCCACACAAGGGTACACAGGGACACACACACACAAGGATGTACAGAAACACACATGGGTACACAGGGACACACACACAAGGATGCACAGAAACACACAAGGGTACACAGGGACACACACACACACACACACACACACACACACAAGGATGCACAGAAACACACACAAGGGTACACAGGGACACACACACAAGGATGAACAGAAACACACACAAGGGTACACAGGGACACACACTCAAGGATGAACAGAAACACATACAAGGGTCCATAGGGACACACACACAAGGATGAACAGAAAAACACACAAGGGTACACAGGGACACACACACAAGGATGCACAGAAACACACAAGGGTACACAGGGACACACACACACAAGGATGCACAGAAACACACAAGGGTACACAGGGACACACACTCAAGGATGAACAGAAACACATACAAGGGTCCATAGGGACACACACACAAGGATGAACAGAAACACACACAAGGGTACATAGGGACACACACACAAGGATGAACAGAAACACACACAAGGGTACACAGGGACACACACACAAGGATGAACAGAAACACACACAAGGGTACATAGGGACACACACACAAGGATGAACAGAAACACACACAAGGGTACACAGGGACACACACACAAGGATGCACAGAAACCCACACAAGGGTACACAGGGACACACACACACAAGGATGTACAGAAACACACATGGGTACACAGGGACACACACACAAGGATGCACAGAAACACACAAGGGTACACAGGGACACACACACACACACACACACACACAAGGATGCACAGAAACACACACAAGGGTACACAGGGACACACACACAAGGATGAACAGAAACACACACAAGGGTACACAGGGACACACACTCAAGGATGAACAGAAACACATACAAGGGTCCATAGGGACACACACACAAGGATGAACAGAAACACACACAAGGGTACACAGGGACACACACACAAGGATGCACAGAAACACACAAGGGTACACAGGGACACACACACAAGGATGCACAGAAACACACAAGGGTACACAGGGACACACACTCAAGGATGAACAGAAACACATACAAGGGTCCATAGGGACACACACACAAGGATGAACAGAAACACACACAAGGGTACATAGGGACACACACACAAGGATGAACAGAAACACACACAAGGGTACACAGGGACACACACACAAGGATGAACAGAAACACACACAAGGGTACATAGGGACACACACACAAGGATGAACAGAAACACATACAAGGGTCCATAGGGACACACACACAAGGATGCACAGAAACACACACAAGGATGCACAGAAACACACACAAGGGTACACAGGGACACACACACAAGGATGAACAGAAACACATACAAGGGTCCATAGGGACACACACACAAGGATGCACAGAAACACACACAAGGATGCACAGAAACACACACAAGGGTACACAGGGACACACACACACAAGGATGCACAGAAACACACACACAAGGATGCACAGGGACACACACAAGGATGCACAGAAACACACACAAGGGTACACAGGGACACACACACACAAGGATGCACAGAAACACACACAAGGATTCCCACGAATACACACAAGGGTACACAGGGACACACAAGGATGCATAGAAACACACACAAGGATTCCCACGAATACATACAAGGGTACATAGGGACACACACACAAGGATGCACAGAAACACACACGAGGATGCACAGAAACACACACAAGGGTACACAGGGACACACACACACACAAGGATGTACAGAAACACACACAAGGATGCACAGGGACACACACACAAGGATGCACAGAAACATACACAAGGATGCACAGAAACACACACAAGGGTACACAGGGACACACACACAAGGATGCACAGAAACAGAAACAAGGGTACACAGGGACACACACTCAAGGATGCACAGAAACACACACAAGGGTACACAGGGACACACACAAAAGGATGCACAGAAACACGCACATGGGAACACAGGGACACACACAAGGATGCCCACGAATACACACAAGGGTACACAAGGACACACACACACAAGGATGCACAGAAACACACACACAAGGATGCACAGAAACACACACAAGTATTCCCACGAATACACACACGGGTACACAGAAACACAAACTGAGGGTACACAGGGATACACGCAAGGATGCACAGGGACACACAAAAAGGTGCACAGGGATACACACACAATAATGCACAGGGACACTAAAGGGTGGACACACACAAGGATGCACAGAAACAGACACAAGGATGCACAGGGAGACACAAGGGTGGACACACACACAAGGATGCACAGAAACACAAACAAGAGTACACAGGGACACACATGGATGCACAGAAACACACACAAGGGTACACAGGGATACACACAAGGATGCACAGGGACACACAAAAAGGTGCACAGGGATACACACACAATAATGCACTAAAGGGACACTAAAGGGTGGACACACACAAGGATGCACAGAAACAGACACAAGGATGCACAGGGAGACACAAGGGTGGACACACACACAAGGATGCACAGGGAGACACACAAAGAAGCACTCGAATAAACAAAGGTTTACAGGAATACACGAAGGGGTACACAGGAACACACACAAGGATGCACAGGGACACACAAGGGCGGACAGGTAGACACGAAGATGGACAAGGAGACACAAGGGTGGACAAGAACACACAAGGATGCACAAGGACATGGAGACACATAGGGATGCACAGGGAGACACACAAGGGACAGATGGGGCCTGTGCGGTACACCTTACCTTCCACTGTGATGGTGAATGTACAGTGGTCACTCCTGCCCTCCTTGTCGGTCGCAGTGTACTTGACGATGTGGGTACCTACAGTCAGCATGGAACCTGGGCTCGGCGAGAACTTGGTCAACTTCGGACTGAAACGTTCGTGATGTTTGTCAAAAGTGAGCACCTTGATTAAAACCATGAAAAGATTTGGAAAATACCTGTCGACGCCCAGTTGACGGTACACATGTTCTGCAAATCCTGCAATCGATCGATTGCACCGCAGTCGCCATTTTGTTTATCAACCGTATGGCGATTTTGTTACGAGATTTTGATAGACTCATTAGTCCAGCCAAAATGTAACTCTAATACCAGCCTAGTTCGGCAAGGTTGGATACTGGATTTTATAGTAGGCCTGGGACGAGTCCAAATTTACTACCCAGGTACCCACCACCTTATTACCCTACCCTACCCGGGTACCCGCTGTAGATATTTAGAGATAGGTACAAATTGTCCGATTTCGAAAAGTTTGATCGTAGCCCTGGCAAAATAATACACGTGTAAAATGATCCGGTCATGCATACACTGAAGTTTACTGCATGAAGTTACATCTTTATTCAAACATATACAAGTCAGAAGGAATGGATGCGTTTTCAGAAAGAAATGGGAACATTAGTGACTTATAGTGTAACCATAGAGTTCAGATATTTTTTGTCATTAAACAATATATCACGCGACAAACAACGGGTATGGGTAGTCCCGTGGGTACCCGGGTCCTACTCAGGATCCACCCGACCCAAGTACCCGAGGTACCCGTCACATCCCTATTTAATAGTCAGTTAACTCCCTCACCTCGGGAAGATGCACATACTGCAGAGTTGCGTCCCTTAGTCATTCATTTTATTTGACTTTAATCCAATTTGGTGTTTACATGAGGATATTTACATGACTTTCCCCTGTTCGGGGTCGCTGGCGGTCGGTACTTCCCAGGTGACAGCGGCTGACCTTTGACCCGGCTTCACCAACGTAGTAAGCGACTGCGGGCAGTCGATGGATGGAGGGAGGTTCCCCACTGCAACAGACGCAGAGCGATAACTAGCACATGTGTAGTAGGCTCAAATCAAGCCCTTAATAAATCAGTCTGGGTGAAGGATCAAGGACGACTCCGAGGTTATGGTCAAGGAAGTAAGACCGAGGCAAGAGGGTATCGGCAATGTCTTCGATTTTGGAACAGTGGACGCTTGAAACACTAAGTTCCATCTGCTACTGAACTCATCAGGAAAAAGTAAAACTTTATACCCAGTCTTACTAGCAAGAAGTAAAACATCATACCAGGTATTACTAGCAAGAAGTAAAACCCCATTCCAGGTCTTAATAGCAAGAAGTAAAACCTCATACCAGGTCTTACCAGTAAAAGGTAAAACCTGATACCAGGTCTTACTAGCAAGAAGTAAAACCTGATACCAGGTCTTACTAGTAAAAGGTAAAACCTGATACCAGGTCTTACTAGCAAGAAGTAAAACCTGATACCAGGTCTTACCAGTAAAAAATAAAACCTGATACCAGGTCTTACCAGTAAAAAGTAAAACCTCCTTCCAGGTCTTACTAGTAAAAGGTAAAACCTGATACCAGGTCTTACTAGTAACAAGTAAAACCTTATACCAGGTCTTTCCAGTAAAAAGTAAAACCTCCTTCCAGGTTTTACCTGTAAAAAGTCAAACCTGATACCAGGTCTTACTAGTAAAAAGTAAAACCTCCCAAGAGATTATACCGTGATAAAAAAATACCTACTCTACATGTTTGCAGTGTTTAACTTCTGTTATTTATTGGCATACAGTTCTAGAGCTTTCAGGTGTTCATATGACCTACGTCCTAGCTGTACAGGTAATAGGTGATTACCGACATACATCATTATTTTGTAGACGGTTTGCAGATTTCGAATTAACATGTGCAGTCCGTCACTCTCACAATTCTCAAAGGATGTATAATTTTAACGTAAAAAGGGTCAGATCTCTGAAAGCAGATGTCACTATAATTGAACATTGTATGCTCTTGACATAACATATGTGCATGTGTAAAACTGACCTACTTCTGCTAGTCTACCCATCACCTTGTACCTGTGTAAAACTGACCCACTTCTGCTAGTCTACCCATCACCTGGTACCTGTGTAAAACTGACCTACTTCTGCTAGTCTACCCATCACCTGGTACCTGTGTAAAACTGATCCACTTCTGCTAGTCTACCCATCACCTGGTACCTGTGTCACACTGACCTACTCCTGCTAGTCTACCCATCACCTGGTACCTGTGTAAAACTGACCCACTCCTGCTAGTCTACCCATCACCTGGTACCTGTGTAAAACTGACCCACTTCTGCTAGTCTACCCATCACCTGGTACCTGTGTAAAACTGACCCACTTCTGCTAGTCTACCCATCACCTGGTACCTGTGTAAAACTGACCTACTCCTGCTAGTCTACCCATCACCTGGTACCTGTGTAAAACTGACCCACTTCTGCTTGTCTAACCATCACCTGGTACCTGTGTAAAACTGACCCACTTCTGCTAGTCTACCCACCACCTGGTACCTGTGTAAAACTGACCCACTTCTGCTTGTCTAACCATCACCTGGTACCTGTGTAAAACTGACCCACTTCTGCTAGTCTACCCATCACCTGGTACCTGTGTAAAACTTACCCACTTCTGCTAGTCTACCCATCACCTGGTACCTGTGTAAAACTGACCCACTTCTGCTAGTCTACCCATCACCTGGTACCTGTGTAAAACTGACCCACTTCTGCTAGTCTACCCATCACCTGGTACCTGTGTAAAACTGACCCACTTCTGCTAGTCTACCCATCACCTGGTACCTGTGTCAAACTGACCCACTTCTGCTAGTCTACCCATCACCTGGTATCTGTGTAAAACTGACCCACTTCTGCTAGTCTACCCATCACCTGGTATCTGTGTAAAACTGACCCACTTCTGCTAGTCTAACCATCACCTGGTACCTGTGTAAAACTGACCCACTTCTGCTAGTCTACCCATCACCTGGTACCTGTGTAAAACTGACTCACTTCTGCTAGTCTACCCATCACCTGGTACCTGTGTAAAACTAACCACTTCTGCTAGTCTACCCATCACCTGGTACCTGTGTAAAACTGACCCACTTCTGCTAGTCTACCCATCACCTGGTACCTGTGTAAAACTGACCTACTTCTGCTAGTCTACCCATCACCTGGTACCTGTGTAAAACTGACCCACTTCTGCTAGTCTACCCATCACCTGGTACCTGTGTAAAACTGACCTACTTCTGCTAGTCTAACCATCACCTGGTACCTGTGTAAAACTGACCCACTTCTGCTAGTCTACCCATCACCTGGTACCTGTGTAAAACTGACCCACTTCTGCTAGTCTACCCATCACCTGGTACCTGTGTCACACTGACCCACTTCTGCTAGTCTACCCATCACCTGGTACCTGTGTAAAACTGACCCACTTCTGCTAGTCTAACCATCACCTGGTACCTGTGTAAAACTGACCCACTTCTGCTAGTCTACCCATCACCTGGTACCTGTGTAAAACTGACCCACTTCTGCTAGTCTACCCATCACCTGGTACCTGTGTAAAACTGACCCACTTCTGCTAGTCTACCCATCACCTGGTACCTGTGTCACACTGACCCACTTCTGCTAGTCTACCCATCACCTGGTACCTGTGTCACACTGACCCACTTCTGCTAGTCTACCCATCACCTGGTACCTGTGTCACACTGACCCACTTCTGCTAGTCTACCCATCACCTGGTACCTGTGTCACACTGACCCACTTCTGCTAGTCTACCCATCACCTGGTACCTGTGTCACACTGACCTACTCCTGCTAGTCTACCCATCACCTGGTACCTGTGTCACACTGACCCACTTCTGCTAGTCTACCCATCACCTGGTACCTGTGTCACACTGACCCACTTCTGCTAGTCTACCCATCACCTGGTACCTGTGTCACACTGACCCACTTCTGCTAGTCTACCCATCACCTGGTACCTGTGTAAAACTGACCCACTTCTGCTAGTCTACCCATCACCTGGTACCTGTGTCAAACTGACCTACTCCTGCTAGTCTACCCATCACCTGGTACCTGTGTCACACTGACCTACTCCTGCTAGTCTACCCATCACCTGGTACCTGTGTCACACTGACCCACTTCTGCTAGTCTACCCATCACCTGGTACCTGTGTCACACTGACCCACTTCTGCTAGTCTACCCATCACCTGGTACCTGTGTCACACTGACCCACTTCTGCTAGTCTACCCATCACCTGGTACCTGTGTAAAACTGACCCACTTCTGCTAGTCTACCCATCACCTGGTACCTGTGTCACACTGACCTACTCCTGCTAGTCTACCCATCACCTGGTACCTGTGTCACACTGACCCACTTCTGCTAGTCTACCAATCACCTGGTACCTGTGTCACACTGACCCACTTCTGCTAGTCTACCCATCACCTGGTACCTGTGTCACACTGACCCACTTCTGCTAGTCTACCCATCACCTGGTACCTGTGTCACACTGACCCACTTCTGCTAGTCTACCCATCACCTGGTACCTGTGTAAAACTGACCTACTTCTGCTAGTCTACCCATCACCTGGTACCTGTGTCACACTGACCCACTTCTGCTAGTCTACCCATCACCTGGTACCTGTGTCACACTGACCTACTTCTGCTAGTCTACCCATCACCTGGTACCTGTGTAGAACTGACTCACTTCTGCTAGTCTACCCATCACCTGGTACCTGTGTAAAACTGACCTACTTCTGCTAGTCTACCCATCACCTGGTACCTGTGTCACACTGACCTACTTCTGCTAGTCTACCCACCACCTGGTACCTGTGTCACACTGACCCACTTCTGCTAGTCTACCCATCACCTGGTACCTGTGTCACACTGACCTACTTCTGCTAGTCTACCCATCACCTGGTACCTGTGTCACACTGACCTACTTCTGCTAGTCTACCCATCACCTGGTACCTGTGTCACACTGACCCACTTCTGCTAGTCTACCCATCACCTGGTACCTGTGTCACACTGACCCACTTCTGCTAGTCTACCCATCACCTGGTACCTGTGTAAAACTGACCTACTTCTGCTAGTCTACCCATCACCTGGTACCTGTGTAACACAGACCCACTTCTGCTAGTCTACCCATCACCTGGTACCTGTGTCACACTGACCCACTTCTGCTAGTCTACCCATCACCTGGTACCTGTGTCACACTGACCCACTTCTGCTAGTCTACCCATCACCTGGTACCTGTGTCACACTGACCCACTTCTGCTAGTCTACCCATCACCTGGTACCTGTGTCACACTGACCCACTTCTGCTAGTCTACCCATCACCTGGTACCTGTGTCACACTGACCTACTTCTGCTAGTCTACCCATCACCTGGTACCTGTGTCACACTGACCCACTTCTGCTAGTCTACCCATCACCTGGTACCTGTGTCACACTGACCCACTTCTGCTAGTCTACCCATCACCTGGTACCTGTGTCACACTGACCCACTTCTGCTAGTCTACCCATCACCTGGTACCTGTGTCACACTGACCCACTTCTGCTAGTCTACCCATCACCTGGTACCTGTGTAAAACTGACCCACTTCTGCTAGTCTACCCATCACCTGGTACCTGTGTCACACTGACCTACTCCTGCTAGTCTACCCATCACCTGGTACCTGTGTCACACTGACCCACTTCTGCTAGTCTACCCATCACCTGGTACCTGTGTCACACTGACCCACTTCTGCTAGTCTACCCATCACCTGGTACCTGTGTCACACTGACCCACTTCTGCTAGTCTACCCATCACCTGGTACCTGTGTCACACTGACCCACTCCTGCTAGTCTACCCATCACCTGGTACCTGTGTAAAACTGACCTACTTCTGCTAGTCTACCCATCACCTGGTACCTGTGTCACACTGACCCACTTCTGCTAGTCTACCCATCACCTGGTACCTGTGTCACACTGACCTACTTCTGCTAGTCTACCCATCACCTGGTACCTGTGTAGAACTGACTCACTTCTGCTAGTCTACCCATCACCTGGTACCTGTGTAAAACTGACCTACTTCTGCTAGTCTACCCATCACCTGGTACCTGTGTCACACTGACCTACTTCTGCTAGTCTACCCATCACCTGGTACCTGTGTCACACTGACCCACTTCTGCTAGTCTACCCATCACCTGGTACCTGTGTCACACTGACCTACTTCTGCTAGTCTACCCATCACCTGGTACCTGTGTCACACTGACCTACTTCTGCTAGTCTACCCATCACCTGGTACCTGTGTCACACTGACCCACTTCTGCTAGTCTACCCATCACCTGGTACCTGTGTCACACTGACCCACTTCTGCTAGTCTACCCATCACCTGGTACCTGTGTCACACTGACCCACTTCTGCTAGTCTACCCATCACCTGGTACCTGTGTCACACTGACCCACTTCTGCTAGTCTACCCATCACCTGGTACCTGTGTCACACTGACCTACTTCTGCTAGTCTACCCATCACCTGGTACCTGTGTCACACTGACCCACTCCTGCTAGTCTACCCATCACCTGGTACCTGTGTAAAACTGACCTACTTCTGCTAGTCTACCCATCACCTGGTACCTGTGTCACACTGACCCACTTCTGCTAGTCTACCCATCACCTGGTACCTGTGTCACACTGACCCACTTCTGCTAGTCTACCCATCACCTGGTACCTGTGTCACACTGACCCACTTCTGCTAGTCTACCCATCACCTGGTACCTGTGTCACACTGACCCACTTCTGCTAGTCTACCCATCACCTGGTACCTGTGTCACACTGACCCACTTCTGCTAGTCTACCCATCACCTGGTACCTGTGTCACACTGACCCACTTCTGCTAGTCTACCCATCACCTCGGACCGTCTGTTGTTCCGATCTTCTGCTGACTCCCGTTTTACCTGCGCGTGTGTAAAAAATATGTATTGCAGTCACCTAAACAAGATCTTATATTGCATATTGTTTTTAAAAAAATACCCATCACCTGGTACCTATAGAAAAATAGAATGGAAGACTTTTTGTTCATCGTAAGCCAAACGTCGAATCATTTAAAAACATGTTTTAGTCCAAATTATAATTAAGAAGTCTTGTCCGTGAGGAGATGCTGACAACATAATTACTGATAAACAAATCGCCTATTGTACAATGTCAGTGTGATGGCCACTCAGTGTTCAAGCGTTGAATGAAGAAAACATTCCCTCGAATCCCCTCAACACATTCATCAAACATTAGACAAACAGTCATTTGTTACATTTAACCACTTTCTAAATGGTATTGTGTGTTCATAACTAAATGTTGAAACGAAGTTCGTTATCCAGCATCGCGTTCGGTTACCCATCAAAATAAGATGTATCTAGCCTGAATGGGACTACATCATATTTCAAAACAGACTAGGTGTATCGATCGCCTAATTCACATCCTGAATTACAACCTTGATTAAAGAATAGCTCACCTGACACTCCCTGAATTACACCTTGATTAAAGAATAGCTCACCTGACACGTGGAGGAGACAGGCCAGGACTGCAGCCAGCAGAACATCCATGATGGCATCTGCAAACCCAGGTCAGTCCGAGGCTATATACATACGTGTATCGTAGTCTATCACTGGATTAAGGAACTTGACAATACGTGTTTCTGTGGCCAGTGATAACAGACCTACAATACGGAAACACCAATTATGACGTTGACGTAAGCGTGTGTTTACTAACACCTCAACAGCAATATTGTTGACATAGACTATCGTAAGCTGACAAGCGATTCTAAGAAATCCTTTATCTCAATTAAAGTTGCCGGAACAATGGCCCTGGTCTCCCGCCCTGTGTGTTTTTGTATGTGTGTGTTGATAGGGGGGGGGGGGGGGGGAAGGATGGGTGTGAGTTTGTGTTGATGGGGTGGGGGGGGGGGGGGATTGGGTGTGTGTGCGCGCGATATGGAGAGAGACTATATGCAATATATGCTGGACTGGCTGCCTTTGGTAAATGGATAACAGATTGCCTGTGAAATATGCTGGACTGTTTGTAACTGATGTGTACATGTAGATCTGATTGTGAGATATCGTGAACTCATAGGGACATATGTCTGGACGTGTTGGAGGACTCTGCTTCATTCCCTTTCATTGGGAAACAGGATGTCGCTGTACGGAGCTTGGCTAAGAACCAGGTCGTCTGTAATCGGTATCCTACGCCAGTTTTCCCAGTAATTCCTTTGCGATGAAACCAATTGCAGAACGACCTTTCGCGAACTTTGACCGACCAATGAAATGACTAACAAGAAGTCACCATTCGCCAATAAGAAAGCAACTCTCGCAGGTTTACGGCACTGGCGATTTCCATTCCAGACTTCGCTTTGAAAAACACTTTCCTAGTTTTCGATTCAAAATTTGAAAACTGAAAAAAGAAAATTCTGGGATGTCTTATAGATGGCCAAAGGTGTATGACAGTGCTTCCCAGGGTCTGTGGAAAGTCTCATCCGTTTTAAATGTTTATTCCATTAAAGCGAGAGATAGACAATAATTTTGACGGAAAACGTACACGCCGTAACTGTCGTTCTGAATACGGAATAAGGAATAACCTCTTCGAGGTTATATGATAAAAAACATATTCCGACAGACACTTTTCAGATCTGGTAAGCGGCGCTCTGATTGGTCGGATGACAGACCGTTCTGACGTGACCCGTAATGGGATGTCCTCAATCTTTGTGTAGATGTAGCGAGAACCGAGATTTAATTTTAATGAGATTGAGGTGAAACCTAATGGTACATTGGTGGTGTGACAGTACTGTTATAGTGCAAACCATTTCAATAGGCTTCTTTAAAGATTCATTTTTCTAAAATACCTAATTGTTTCGATATGTTTCTAAGCGTACCGAAATTATATCTCCTTCTTTAAAATTATTCAGCAAACACTGGAGGTATCTCATCTAATCATAAGCCCCTCCGGACAGGCCCCTTAGTCTCTGGCGCTATCTATAAATGTCACCTTTCACATCGCCAGGTCTAACGAATGTACAGGTCCGAGGGTCGCTGACCTTGCCCCACATGAGATGTGACGGACATGGTAGTTTGAAGTAGAGTAGGTAGATGGTTTATATGAGATGTAGCGGACATGGTAGTTTGAAGTAGTTGAAGTAGAGGGTTTATATGAGATGTAGCGGACATGGTAGTTTGAAGTAGAGTGGGTAGATGGTTTACATGAGATGTAACGGACATGGTAGTTTGAAGTTGGTGAGGTAGAGGGTTTACATGAGATGTAGCGGACATGGTAGTTTGAAGTAGAGTGGGTAGATGGTTTACATGAGATGTAGCGGACATGGTAGTTTGAAGTTGGTGAGGTAGAGGGTTTACATGAGATGTAGCGGACATGGTAGTTTGAAGTAGAGTGGGTAGATGGTTTACATGAGATGTAACGGACATGGTAGTTTGAAGTTGGTGAGGTAGAGGGTTTACATGTGATGTAGCGGACATGGTAGTTTGAAGTAGAGTGGGTAGATGGTTTATATGAGATGTGACGGACATGGTAGTTTGAAGTTGGTGAGGTAAATGGTTTATATGAGATGTGACGGACATGGTAGTTTGAAGTTGGTGAGGTAGAGGGTTTACATGAGATGTAGCGGACATGGTAGTTTGAAGTTGGTGAGGTAGATGGTTTACATGAGAAGTAGCGGACATGGTAGTTTGAAGTTGGTGAGGTAGATGGTTTACATGAGATGTAGCGGACATGGTAGTTTGAAGTAGAGTTGGTAGATGGTTTATATGAGATGTGACGGACATGGTAGTTTGAAGTTGGTGAGGTAGATGGTTTATTATGAGATGTAGCGGACATGGTAGTTTGAAGTTGGTGAGGTAGAGGGTTTACATGAGGTGTAGCGGACATGGTAGTTTGAAGTTGGTGAGGTAGATGGTTTACATGAGAAGTAGCGGACATGGTAGTTTGAAGTTGGTGAGGTAGATGGTTTACATGAGATGTAGCGGACATGGTAGTTTGAAGTAGAGTTGGTAGATGGTTTATATGAGATGTGACGGACATGGTAGTTTGAAGTTGGTGAGGTAGATGGTTTACATGAGATGTGACGGACATGGTAGTTTGAAGTTGGTGAGGTAGAGGGTTTATATGAGATGTAGCCGACATGGTAGTTTGAAATAGGAAAGGTAGGGGATTTATATGAGATGTAGTTTCAAGGAGATAGATCTCATGTAAACCCTGTACCTTGCCTACTTCAAACTCCAATGTCCGCTACATAATGTGAACCGCATCAAAGGTGATGTCATGTGTGATTGTAACCGTTGAAAGTGGCCCCAAACTGAGCTCCGTTATTTGCATATGTGATGACCGCCACGGAAAACGTGGTGGTGGCACGTGATCCTGTGCACAGCGCGCATGTCACAAATCAGGCGAAGTTAAACAACGTCGGTCCTTGGATAGGTGATCGTTATCCGCAGCTTGACTCCGGAGACTTTCTACTGAGTGAGTGAGTGAGTGAGTGAGTGAGTGAGTATGGTTTAACGCCGCTTTTAGTATTATTCAAACAATATCCCGGCGGGTGACACCAGAAATGGGCTTGTACATTGTATTCATGTGGGGAATAGAACCCGGGTCTTCGGTGTGATGAGCGAACACTTGGCTCCCCCACCGCCTCGAAGGCGTCTGTCACACATGTAGCATATACCGCAAGTGACTTTGTTCGAAATATGCCTGTGTTTACCCAGCCGTGAAAGGGTACCCGGTAGGGTGAGATGTTGTATGACTCTTCTAACATCTCACAGGAAGGCTGAGGTTCTGAGAAAGAATATCAGTTGCATTGATAATAATATTGGCGCTATCATTTGAGCATGCGTCAACGGATGGACTAATGGGCATTACAAATATCCATTTATTAATTATTATGATATCGTTTTAATCTGTTGGCTTTATCATGCCGAGAAACCGTCCCATTACATGTTGAAATGAATGATCCTTTCGTGTACAAACGACTAAAGTGATAGAAGCGTCCTGTAAATATCCCGTTATGTCGCTCAAACATGGTGACGGCGTTCTTGATTTAGGCTATATGCATACCATAAATTCGAGTCAATCGCGTTCGATTAAAAATCAAATTCCATCAAATCTCATGGATAATAACATACCTCCAAATGCAACAAAGTACCATATTTACAATCTGATTTCAATTATTTTTATTTACTAAGTATTTGTAAGTATAATGTTAAATTTTTAAGATATAATTAAATTACCCCGGGCAGAAACTGTGTAAACGGACGCCTTGAAAGAATAAAACGTTCGAGGTTCTGGGCCCACTTGCACAAAGCGATCTAAGCGCTAAGACTATCGTAAGCCTATGTTAAAGTATGGAAGTTACGATCATCTTAGAGCTAAGATCGCTTTGTGCAATTGGGCCCAGGTCTATAACGCAGTTAGAAACAAAACATTCGTTTTACCTTCCAGGATATAAGGAAGTAAAGTTTTAAAAAAATAACATCGCTAGTTATGGTTCATATTCTGTGAGTTTTACATTATTTCATCCAATGTACACCGTAATAACATTATATCTCCTTGATAAATATTACGTCAGTTTCCACATTTTGCATAGTTTTTGCATAACTGTTACAATCTAAATGATATTTCATAGGGCAACCCAAACTCAAATGGTGTCAATGAATTTATTGATAAAGTTGCCAATTATGTTTGGTGTTAATATGTTTTGTTTGTTGTTTAACGCCGCACTCAACAACATTCCATCCATATGTCATCATTGAGTTTAGACCAGACAATCCAGTGATCCAAGCCGTCAGGGTAACCAGCAACCAAACCCATTCTAATCCGGAATCTCAATTGGGATGCTTTTAATGGCCAGTCAGTGAGTTGGTTTTAAAGCCGCTCTGAACAGTATTCCAGTTATATCACGGTGTGTCAGCTTAATGTGGGAGGAAAGCCCGAAGTAATGTAGGTCTCAGACGCTTACCACTTTGGTGAAACCCACGAGCACAGGTGTGTTGCTGACAGACCTGAAATCATGATCGTGGTAAACCGGGATTCGAACCCACGATCAGACGCTTCTGGCAGCTATGCACATCAAATTGCGGCACATTAGGTTTGTTTGTTGTTTAACGCCTCACTCAGCAACATTCCAGCTTTTTGACGGCGATCAGTAAATAATTGAGTCTGGTCCAGACAATCCAGTGACTGGGATGAGATTTGATCCATGCAATTCGGATACGACGACATGCACCAATAAAGCGAGCCTGTCCACTCGATCCCATTAGTCGCCTTTTACGGCAAGCATGGGTAACTGAAGACCTATTTTCTACCCGGATCTTCAAGGGTCGCGGTGCCACCCGTGCACACATTTCTAAGGATAATGTTCACTGCATGAATCAATGTGTTGATCAGCTGTACTGTTGAAAAGGAAAGTATCAAGTAAGCTCCCCTAGTCACAGTCATAAACAAAACACATTTTCATCAACTATTTTCTCATATTTTATTACACATTTAGATCAAGATGTTGACATTTTTGGTGTTTTTATGGATACCATCATGGGTCAGAAGCAGTAAGGTCCCACTTGAGATCCACTTCATGGACCATCTGACTCTAGCAGAGAGCGGAAGATCGGTGGTTCGATGCTCTGGCAGCGTCATACCAAAAGACGTTACCCTCTCTGGCGCTTTTGTTTAAGGAATATAACAAGAACTTCTCGTCTCGGAGTATAATATGTGTGAGTGGGGCATCCATGTTAAATTGCGGCATAGTAACTCAGTAGCCCCAACCCGGCATTAATCCGGACAAGTACAATCACCCCACACACTCCCAGATGCATGCACGGCGCTATACAAGTGCAATAATCCTAAGGGCGAGGCTAAACACAATTTCACCTCCCTAGCACAATAACCATTTCATTGCCACGGGCCGTCTCGTGAGAATAGGGTTGAACCCGTCTCCTAATCGGCTTGCTTCTCACAATAATATCCCCGGAGCGCCACAGTAGAGTTATTCGGGCAGTTCCGACAAGCCATGTGCCGCCCGGACCAGTACTGTTCTTTTGGACAACAGGTGCTTGGCAATCGATTCCGCCCCTGATACCGGAACTGATCCTGAAACTGCTGATCACTCCTTGACGGTATGTACGCACAGGTTCGCACAGCCACCTTGACTGGTACTGGCGTTGTTGGTTTCGGGACAGGGAGATCCTCATACCCGTTTACACGTATTTTGAAACGGGAGAAAATAGATGGGTGCAGGACCCTATCTCCTCCATCCACAAAACAGGAGTATTCTGTTTTGGGGCATACATCAGGGATCTTGTTGGTGTGGCAGGTTGTGTAGGGGTTGTCATAGCCCCGGTGCTGTCGGCAGTTCACTCCATGCCCGACCTTGTACTCAAACACCATGGGTCGCGATGGGTTGATGGTATACCTCGTGCCCCCCGGGACCAGTTCATTCTCACCATCGACCTCAACATGGACCCGGATGTCCCGACGGTAGCGGACCTCAGATGGCAAGTATACTTCGAAACCAGAAACATAGATCACGGCTGTCAGATCGGCTTTGGTAATCCACCCAGCTTTATACAACCACCTGCTGTTAGGAATTCTGAAGCTAATCTCTTGGCCTGAATATAATTTGGAAATACTCATGAATGCAGTGTCTCTGCGCCTTGTTTTCCTTCCGGAAACGGTCTGGAACTCGAGGCCTCTTGAAGAGCAAGGTGGTTCTTTGTATGCCAACAGAGTTGAAATGTCCGTTCCCGCATCTTTACATACATGAGGCCTAACACCCCCTGCCTTGTACTGCAGCTCGTCACAATACATCCTTATGACTTGAAGGACCATGATTCTGTAGCACACGTACGACATCCCCGACACCTGGCGGAGACTCTCCAAAACATCTTCATCTTGGCCATTACTTCCTGCTATGGCGTCGTAATCAGCCACTATGCCATCAGCAGCCTTCATGGCCACTTGTGACTGGACGTTTTGAGCTAACACTTCAACCAGCTCATACTGTTTGTCATAGATAGATTCAAGCGTAGATACTAACTTTTCAATTTTCACTGCGGTTGTCCAGCATAGGCCACTTGAACCTATGAATGCTTTGGGTACTGCAGCCAGAGAGGTAGAGGTACCCTCAATGATCTTACATGCTTCTTCAAGAACCTTATTAAAATAAACAGCCATTTCTGTAACATCTGGTTTAGTAACTGCAGGTACGTAATCATTATACTTTTTCAAAAATCTGTCCTTAGCAGCCTCAAAGTCGTCCGGCTTTTTGTCTTGAGTTATTGATTCCATTATAGTTTTCATATCGCCAATAAATTCTTTATTTTTCGCAAACCCATTTCTGACGTGATTGATGTGCCCCCTAAGGGCATGTATGGCGATAACTAGCCTTGTAGCTGATCCTAGCGTTGCTAAGGCGTTCACCAACTCAGCCGTCGCATCCATGATATCAGACACAGAAGAATCGGTCGCTGCCTTCAAGGGATTGCAACTTTCAGCCATAACTACGGCGAAATTAATAGTTTTCTCAGTCACTTCTAAGGCAGCAGATGTCATCATGAAACCAATTACTATCGAAATGTCTGAGTCTATCTCAGGTGCTAGAGTTCTTGCTGATTGTGTCAGGTTATTTAACTGATGGAAAACTATCAAATCGGCCTTAGCTTTCGCAGCACTAAAACTGTGAATCTTTTTGAAGTATGTTTTTAGCTCATAAAATCGCTGGTTGATGACCTTGCTGAATTCATTCTTTAAGTCGTCTGCAACTGCCACCAAGTTATACTCCTGATCGCCTAGGAACTGGAGAACCCTCTCCATTTGTTTCTGTCTGAGGAACTCTCGAAGGTCAAGGTCGGTGTTCAACAAGAGCACTTTGACACCTTTTCCTGTCGCCGGTTGGCGAGACTTGATGTAGACTCTGGTTTGGTCAACTACTCTCCAGAACAAGCACATCTTCCCACTGTTACATATCTTGTCTGTGTTGAAGTATGGAAACATCGACATCAGAATCTCCAACTTCTCGTCTGCGCCATCATCAATGTACATTGCCACTGCTCTGATGATCTGTGTGATGACTGCTTGTTGATCTGTTGTGTTGTGAGGTTGTATGGCATTGACTCGACCATGGTATTTCCACTTGAGAAGGATTGAACTAAATGTCAGAGCATTGAAATAATGATTAACGTCTTCATCATCCCATCTCCCTATCTTTTCTTGATGTGCAATAAACCTCTTTGCACGTTCTATTAATTGTAAAACGTCTCTCAATAGACAGTCGGGCCCCTCATGATCCGGGCTACATACTTTATTAGCCTCTGACTTCAGAACATCAAACGTCAGATTTCCTGAGAAAATCTGCCCAAGTATGCGTTGATATTTGTTTTTATCATGTATTCTCTGAACATTTGGAAAGTCGTTGTAGAGGTCGTTGATAAAGTTGGTGTCGTCACAGAACCGATGAATCTCAGGATGTAGTGTCATAAGACGACGGTACGTGTACTGGATCAAATTGTTGTCGGCGTCGTCGCCTCTGCGAGAGTTGGTCACCGGAAGTGTCTTTATGTCTTCCTTCAGTTTCTCAAATAGCGCCAAGCGCCGCAAGTAGACACACACCCCATGGTTGGAGTTGTCTGCGTTCTGGCACATTTTCTTTGCGTACTCCGTGGACTTATATATGGGAATGTACCCTCGCGATTGTAACTGTTCGAAAACAAGTTGAAAGTTCTTCTCTGCTGATTTGAGAAAGGTTGATGCCCTCGATGACGTGATGTTCCGGCACAGCAGGGTGTAGAAACCAACCTCTGAAACGCAAATGAGGGTTAGCTGGTTGGTTTTTTGTTTGTTTGTTTGTTTGTTTGGATGTTTGTTGTTTCACGCCACGCTCAGCAATATCCCAGCTATATGGCGGCGGTCTGTAAATTATCGAGCATGGACCAGACAATCCAGTGATTGGCATTATGGACATCGTTCTACGCATTTGGGATACGATGACATGCATCAACCAAGTCAGCGAGCCTGACCACCCGATCCCGTTAGTCTCCTCTTACAACAAGCATGTCTCCCCACGTCCGACAAGCAGGGTTGCTGAAGACCTATTCTAACCCGGATCTTCACGGGTCCCATCCAAGACAACAGTCATGGCCATGACCACCTGTATACCCTACCTTCGCAGACAGGCGCCGGCTTGTCGTATCTGCCATCCCTCAAACACGTGAAGGAGTTGTCCGCTAGCACCTCGTAGCCGGAGTCGCACACCACGCTGCACTTCTCCCCGTACCGCGCTCCCTGGTTGCACGTGGTCCGGCCGTGCAGGATGTCACCAATACTCAGGCACTGCGCACCTGGCCGAATAGAGGTGACATTTTAAAGGGAGTATGTTCCACGCTCTGGTGATATGTCCGACATAGGTATAGACGTTGTGATTAGTGTGGGGAATGTATTCGTCCATATAATTTCTATACAGTTTTGGTAATTTACAAACTGCACATCATAAACCATCAAATGTTAAACGACTCAAATTGAATCAAACTTGTACGTGGGTGCACAGGGACACACATAAGGATGCACATGAACACATAAGGATGCACGGGGACACACAAAGGGATGCACAGGGAGACACAGGGATGCACAGGTGGACAAAAGGGCACACAGGTACACAGAAGGGTGCACAGGGACACACAGAAGGGTGGGCAAGGAGACACACAAAGGTACACAGGGACAGTCAAGGATGGACAGGGACACACAGGGGTGGACAGGCAGACAGGGGTCCACAGGGACTCACAAGGGTCCACAGGGAGACACAAGGGTCCACAGGGAGGCACAAGGGTCCACAGGGAGACACAAGGGTCCACAGGGACACACAAGGGTCCACAGGGAGACACAAGGGTCCATAGGGACTCACAAGGGTCCACAGGGAGGCACAAGGGTCCACAGGGAGACACAAGGGTCCACAGGGAGACACAAGGGTCCACAGGGAGACACAAGGGTCCACAGGGAGTCACAAGGGTCCACAGGGAGACACAAGGGTCCACAGGGAGACAGAAGGGTCCACAGGGAGACACAAGGGTGCACAGGGACACACAGAAGGGTGGGCAGGGAGACACACAAGGCTATACCGGGACACACACAAGGGTGGTCAGGGAGACACACAAGGATATACCGGGACACACACAAGGATATACCGGGACACACAAGGATATACAGGGACACACACAAGGGTGAGCAGGGAGACACACGAGGATATACCGGGACACACAAGGATATACCGGGACACACACAAGGGTGAGCAGGGAGACACACGAGGATATACCGGGACACACACAAGGGTGGGCAGGGAGACACACAAGGATATACCGGGACACACACAGGGATACACAGGGAGACACACAAGGATATACCGGGACACACACAAGGGTGGTCAGGGAGACACACAAGGATATACCGGGACACACACAAGGGTGGTCAGGGAGACACACAAGGATATACCGGGACACACACAAGGGTGGGCAGGGAGACACACAAGGATATACCGGGACACACACAAGGGTGGGCAGGGAGACACACAAGGATATACCGGGACACACAAGGATATACAGGGACACACACAAGGGTGGGCAGGGAGACACACAAGGATATACCGGGACACACACAAGCATGGGCAGGGAGACACACAAGGATATACCGGGACACACACAGGGATACACAGGGAGACACACAAGGATATACCGGGACACACACAAGGGTGGGCAGGGGGAGACACACAAGGATATACCGGGACACACACAAGGGTGGGCAGGGGGAGACACACAAGGATATGCCGGGACACACACAGGGATACACAGGGAGACACACAAGGATATACCGGGACACACACAAGGGTGGGCAGGGAGACACACAAGGATATACAGGGACACACACAGGGATACACAGGGAGACACAGAAGGATATACCGGGACACACACAGGGGTACACAGGGAGACACACAAAAGTGGGCAGGGAGATGCACAAGGATATACCGGGACACACAAAGGTGCACAGGGAGACACACAAGGGACAGATGGGGCCTGTGCGGTACACCTTACCTTCCACTGTGATGGTGAATGTACAGTGGTCACTCCTGCCCTCCTTGTCGGTCGCAGAGTACTTGACGATGTGGGTACCTACAGTCAGCATGGAACCTGGGCTCGGCGAGAACTTGGTCAACTTCGGACTGAAACGTTCGTGATGTTTGTCAAAAGTGAGCACCTTGATTAAAACCATGAAAAGATTTGGAAAATACCTGTCGACGCCCAGTTGACGGTACACATGTTCTGCAAATCCTGCAATCGATCGATTGCACCGCAGTCGCCATTTTGTTTATCAACCGTATGGCGATTTCGTTACGAGATTTTGATAGACTCATTAGTCCAGCCAAAATGTAACTCTAATACCAGCCTAGTTCGGCAAGGTTGGATACTGGATTTTATAGTAGGCCTGGGACGAGTCCAAATTTACTACCCAGGTACCCACCACCTTATTACCCTACCCTACCCGGGTACCCGCTGTAGATATTTAGAGATAGGTACAAATTGTCCGATTTCGAAAAGTTTGATCGTAGCCCTGGCAAAATAATACACGTGTAAAATGATCCGGTCATGCATACACTGAAGTTTACTGCATGAAGTTACATCTTTATTCAAACATATACAAGTCAGAAGGAATGGATGCGTTTTCAGAAAGAAATGGGAACATTAGTGACTTATAGTGTAACCATAGAGTTCAGATATTTTTTGTCATTAAACAATATATCACGCGACAAACAACGGGTATGGGTAGTCCCGTGGGTACCCGGGTCCTACTCAGGATCCACCCGACCCAAGTACCCGAGGTACCCGTCACATCCCTATTTAATAGTCAGTTAACTCCCTCACCTCGGGAAGATGCACATACTGCAGAGTTGCGTCCCTTAGTCATTCATTTTATTTGACTTTAATCCAATTTGGTGTTTACATGAGGATATTTACATGACTTTCCCCTGTTCGGGGTCGCTGGCGGTCGGTACTTCCCAGGTGACAGCGGCTGACCTTTGACCCGGCTTCACCAACGTAGTAAGCGACTGCGGGCAGTCGATGGATGGAGGGAGGTTCCCCACTGCAACAGACGCAGAGCGATAACTAGCACATGTGTAGTAGGCTCAAATCAAGCCCTTAATAAATCAGTCTGGGTGAAGGATCAAGGACGACTCCGAGGTTATGGTCAAGGAAGTAAGACCGAGGCAAGAGGGTATCGGCAATGTCTTCGATTTTGGAACAGTGGACGCTTGAAACACTAAGTTCCATCTGCTACTGAACTCATCAGGAAAAAGTAAAACTTTATACCCAGTCTTACTAGCAAGAAGTAAAACATCATACCAGGTATTACTAGCAAGAAGTAAAACCCCATTCCAGGTCTTAATAGCAAGAAGTAAAACCTCATACCAGGTCTTACCAGTAAAAGGTAAAACCTGATACCAGGTCTTACTAGCAAGAAGTAAAACCTGATACCAGGTCTTACTAGTAAAAGGTAAAACCTGATACCAGGTCTTACTAGCAAGAAGTAAAACCTGATACCAGGTCTTACCAGTAAAAAATAAAACCTGATACCAGGTCCTACCAGTAAAAAGTAAAACCTCCTTCCAGGTCTTACTAGTAAAAGGTAAAACCTGATACCAGGTCTTACTAGTAACAAGTAAAACCTTATACCAGGTCTTTCCAGTAAAAAGTAAAACCTCCTTCCAGGTTTTACCTGTAAAAAGTCAAACCTGATACCAGGTCTTACTAGTAAAAAGTAAAACCTCCCAAGAGATTATACCGTGATAAAAAAATACCTACTCTACATGTTTGCAGTGTTTAACTTCTGTTATTTATTGGCATACAGTTCTAGAGCTTTCAGGTGTTCATATGACCTACGTCCTAGCTGTACAGGTAATAGGTGATTACCGACATACATCATTATTTTGTAGACGGTTTGCAGATTTCGAATTAACATGTGCAGTCCGTCACTCTCACAATTCTCAAAGGATGTATAATTTTAACGTAAAAAGGGTCAGATCTCTGAAAGCAGATGTCACTATAATTGAACATTGTATGCTCTTGACATAACATATGTGCATGTGTAAAACTGACCCACTTCTGCTAGTCTACCCATCACCTTGTACCTGTGTAAAACTGACCCACTTCTGCTAGTCTACCCATCACCTGGTACCTGTGTAAAACTGACCTACTTCTGCTAGTCTACCCATCACCTGGTACCTGTGTAAAACTGATCCACTTCTGCTAGTCTACCCATCACCTCATACCTGTGTCACACTGACCTACTCCTGCTAGTCTACCCATCACCTGGTACCTGTGTAAAACTGACCCACTTCTGCTAGTCTACCCATCACCTGGTACCTGTGTAAAACTGACCCACTTCTGCTAGTCTACCCATCACCTGGTACCTGTGTAAAACTGACCCACTTCTGCTAGTCTACCCATCACCTGGTACCTGTGTAAAACTGACCTACTCCTGCTAGTCTACCCATCACCTGGTACCTGTGTAAAACTGACCCACTTCTGCTTGTCTAACCATCACCTGGTACCTTTGTAAAACTGACCCACTTCTGTTAGTCTACCCACCACCTGGTACCTGTGTAAAACTGACCCACTTCTGCTTGTCTAACCATCACCTGGTACCTGTGTAAAACTGACCCACTTCTGCTAGTCTACCCATCACCTGGTACCTGTGTAAAACTGACCCACTTCTGCTAGTCTACCCATCACCTGGTACCTGTGTAAAACTGACCCACTTCTGCTAGTCTACCCATCACCTGGTACCTGTGTAAAACTGACCCACTTCTGCTAGTCTACCCATCACCTGGTACCTGTGTCAAACTGACCCACTTCTGCTAGTCTACCCATCACCTGGTACCTGTGTCAAACTGACCCACTTCTGCTAGTCTACCCATCACCTGGTATCTGTGTAAAACTGACCCACTTCTGCTAGTCTACCCATCACCTGCTATCTGTGTAAAACTGACCCACTTCTGCTAGTCTAACCATCACCTGGTACCTGTGTAAAACTGACCCACTTCTGCTAGTCTACCCATCACCTGGTACCTGTGTAAAACTGACTCACTTCTGCTAGTCTACCCATCACCTGGTACCTGTGTAAAACTGACCCACTTCTGCTAGTCTACCCATCACCTGGTACCTGTGTAAAACTGACCCACTTCTGCTAGTCTACCCATCACCTGGTACCTGTGTCACACTGACCCACTTCTGCTAGTCTACCCATCACCTGGTACCTGTGTAAAACTGACCCACTTCTGCTAGTCTACCCATCACCTGGTACCTGTGTAAAACTGACCCACTTCTGCTAGTCTACCCATCACCTGGTACCTGTGTAAAACTGACCCACTTCTGCTAGTCTACCCATCACCTGGTACCTGTGTAAAACTGACCCACTTCTGCTAGTCTACCCATCACCTGGTACCTGTGTCACACTGACCTACTTCTGCTAGTCTACCCATCACCTGGTACCTGTGTCACACTGACCCACTTCTGCTAGTCTACCCATCACCTGGTACCTGTGTCACACTGACCCACTTCTGCTAGTCTACCCATCACCTGGTACCTGTGTCACACTGACCCACTTCTGCTAGTCTACCCATCACCTGGTACCTGTGTCACACTGACCTACTCCTGCTAGTCTACCCATCACCTGGTACCTGTGTCACACTGACCCACTTCTGCTAGTCTACCCATCACCTGGTACCTGTGTCACACTGACCCACTTCTGCTAGTCTACCCATCACCTGGTACCTGTGTCACACTGACCCACTTCTGCTAGTCTACCCATCACCTTTTACCTGTGTAAAACTGACCCACTTCTGCTAGTCTACCCATCACCTGGTACCTGTGTCAAACTGACCTACTCCTGCTAGTCTACCCATCACCTGGTACCTGTGTAAAACTGACCCACTTCTGCTAGTCTACCCATCACCTGGTACCTGTGTCACACTGACCCACTTCTGCTAGTCTACCCATCACCTGGTACCTGTGTCACACTGACCCACTTCTGCTAGTCTACCCATCACCTGGTACCTGTGTCACACTGACCCACTTCTGCTAGTCTACCCATCACCTGGTACCTGTGTCAAACTGACCCACTTCTGCTAGTCTACCCATCACCTGGTACCTGTGTCACACTGACCCACTTCTGCTAGTCTACCCATCACCTGGTACCTGTGTCACACTGACCCACTTCTGCTAGTCTACCCATCACCTGGTACCTGTGTCACACTGTCCCACTTCTGCTAGTCTACCCATCAACTGGTAGCTGTGTCACACTGACCCACTTCTGCTAGTCTACCCATCACCTGGTACCTGTGTCACACTGACCCACTTCTGCTAGTCTACCCATCACCTGGTACCTGTGTCAAACTGACCCACTTCTGCTAGTCTACCCATCACCTGGTACCTGTTTCAAACTGACCTACTCCTGCTAGTCTACCCATCACCTGGTACCTGTGTCACACTGACCCACTTCTGCTAGTCTACCCATCACCTGGTACCTGTGTCACACTGACCCACTTCTGCTAGTCTACCCATCACCTGGTACCTGTGTCACACTGACCCACTTCTGCTAGTCTACCCATCACCTGGTACCTGTGTCACACTGACCCACTTCTGCTAGTCTACCCATCACCTGGTACCTGTGTCAAACTGACCCACTTCTGCTAGTCTACCCATCACCTGGTACCTGTGTCACACTGACCCACTTCTGCTAGTCTACCCATCACCTGGTACCTGTGTCACACTGACCCACTTCTGCTAGTCTACCCATCACCTGGTACCTGTGTCACACTGACCCACTTCTGCTAGTCTACCCATCACCTGGTACCTGTGTCACACTGACTCACTTCTGCTAGTCTACCCATCACCTGGTACCTGTGTCACACTGACCCACTTCTGCTAGTCTACCCATCACCTGGTACCTGTGTCACACTGACCCACTTCTGCTAGTCTACCCATCACCTGGTACCTGTGTCACACTGACCCACTTCTGCTAGTCTACCCATCACCTGGTACCTGTGTCACACTGACCCACTTCTGCTAGTCTACCCATCACCTGGTACCTGTGTCAAACTGACCCACTTCTGCTAGTCTACCCATCACCTGGTACCTGTGTCACACTGACCCACTTCTGCTAGTCTACCCATCACCTGGTACCTGTGTCACACTGACCCACTTCTGCTAGTCTACCCATCACCTGGTACCTGTGTCACACTGACCCACTTCTGCTAGTCTACCCATCACCTGGTACCTGTGTCACACTGACCTACTTCTGCTAGTCTACCCATCACCTGGTACCTGTGTCAAACTGACCCACTTCTGCTAGTCTACCCATCACCTGGTACCTGTGTCAAACTGACCTACTCCTGCTAGTCTACCCATCACCTGGTACCTGTGTCACACTGACCTACTCCTGCTAGTCTACCCATCACCTGGTACCTGTGTCACACTGACCTACTCCTGCTAGTCTACCCATCACCTGGTACCTGTGTCACACTGACCCACTTCTGCTAGTCTACCCATCACCTGGTACCTGTGTCACACTGACCCACTCCTATTAGTCTACCCATCACCTGGTACCTGTGTCACACTGACCCACTTCTGCTAGTCTACCCATCACCTGGTACCTGTGTCACACTGACCCACTTCTGCTAGTCTACCCATCACCTGGTACCTGTGTCACACTGACCCACTTCTGCTAGTCTACCCATCACCTGGTACCTGTGTCACACTGACCCACTTCTGCTAGTCTACCCATCACCTGGTACCTGTGTCACACTGACCCACTTCTGCTAGTCTACCCATCACCTGGTACCTGTGTCACACTGACCCACTTCTGCTAGTCTACCCATCACCTGGTACCTGTGTCACACTGACCCACTTCTGCTAGTCTACCCATCACCTGGTACCTGTGTCACACTGACCCACTCCTGCTAGTCTACCCATCACCTGGTACCTGTGTCACACTGACCCACTTCTGCTAGTCTACCCATCACCTGGTACCTGTGTCACACTGACCCACTTCTGCTAGTCTACCCATCACCTGGTACCTGTGTCACACTGACCCACTTCTGCTAGTCTACCCATCACCTGGTACCTGTGTCACACTGACCCACTTCTGCTAGTCTACCCATCACCTGGTACCTGTGTCACACTGACCCACTTCTGCTAGTCTACCCATCACCTGGTACCTGTGTCACACTGACCCACTTCTGCTAGTCTACCCATCACCTGGTACCTGTGTCACACTGACCCACTTCTGCTAGTCTACCCATCACCTGGTACCTGTTTCACACTGACCTACTTCTGCTAGTATACCCATCACCTGGTACCTGTGTCACACTGACCCACTTCTGCTAGTCTACCCATCAATGGTACCTGTGTCACACTGACCTACTTCTGCTAGTCTACCCATCACCTGGTACCTGTGTCACACTGACCCACTTCTGCTAGTCTACCCATCACCTGGTACCTGTGTCACACTGACCTACTTCTGCTAGTCTACCCATCACCTGGTACCTGTGTCACACTGACCCACTTCTGCTAGTCTACCCATCACCTGGTACCTGTGTAAAACTGACCCACTTCTGCTAGTCTACCCATCACCTGGTACCTGTGTCACACTGACCCACTTCTGCTAGTCTACCCATCACCTGGTACCTGTGTCACACTGACCCACTTCTCCTAGTCTACCCATTACCTGGTACCTGTGTCACACTGACCTACTTCTGCTAGTCTACCCATCACCTGGTACCTGTGTCACACTGACCCACTTCTGCTAGTCTACCCATCACCTGGTACCTGTGTCACACTGACCTACTTCTGCTAGTCTACCCATCACCTGGTACCTGTGTCACACTGACCCACTTCTGCTAGTCTACCCATCACCTGGTACCTGTGTAAAACTGACCCACTTCTGCTAGTCTACCCATCACCTGGTACCTGTGTCACACTGACCCACTTCTGCTAGTCTACCCATCACCTGGTACCTGTGTCACACTGACCTACTTCTGCTAGTCTACCCATCACCTGGTACCTGTGTCACACTGACCCACTTCTGCTAGTCTACCCATCACCTGGTACCTGTGTCACACTGACCTACTCCTGCTAGTCTACCCATCACCTGGTACCTGTGTCACACTGACCCACTTCTGCTAGTCTACCCATCACCTGGTACCTGTGTCACACTGACCCACTTCTGCTAGTCTACCCATCACCTGGTACCTGTGTCACACTGACCCACTTCTGCTAGTCTACCCATCACCTGGTACCTGTGTCACACTGACCCACTTCTGCTAGTCTACCCATCACCTGGTACCTGTGTCACACTGACCCACTTCTGCTAGTCTACCCATCACCTGGTACCTGTGTCACACTGACCTACTTCTGCTAGTCTACCCATCACCTGGTACCTGTGTCAAACTGACCCACTTCTGCTAGTCTACCCATCACCTGGTACCTGTGTCAAACTGACCTACTCCTGCTAGTCTACCCATCACCTGGTACCTGTGTCACACTGACCTACTCCTGCTAGTCTACCCATCACCTGGTACCTGTGTCACACTGACCTACTCCTGCTAGTCTACCCATCACCTGGTACCTGTGTCACACTGACCCACTTCTGCTAGTCTACCCATCACCTGGTACCTGTGTCACACTGACCCACTCCTGCTAGTCTACCCATCACCTGGTACCTGTGTCACACTGACCCACTTCTGCTAGTCTACCCATCACCTGGTACCTGTGTCACACTGACCCACTTCTGCTAGTCTACCCATCACCTGGTACCTGTGTCACACTGACCCACTTCTGCTAGTCTACCCATCACCTGGTACCTGTGTCACACTGACCCACTTCTGCTAGTCTACCCATCACCTGGTACCTGTGTCACACTGACCCACTTCTGCTAGTCTACCCATCACCTGGTACCTGTGTCACACTGACCCACTTCTGCTAGTCTACCCATCACCTGGTACCTGTGTCACACTGACCCACTTCTGCTAGTCTACCCATCACCTGGTACCTGTGTCACACTGACCCACTCCTGCTAGTCTACCCATCACCTGGTACCTGTGTCACACTGACCCACTTCTGCTAGTCTACCCATCACCTGGTACCTGTGTCACACTGACCCACTTCTGCTAGTCTACCCATCACCTGGTACCTGTGTCACACTGACCCACTTCTGCTAGTCTACCCATCACCTGGTACCTGTGTCACACTGACCCACTTCTGCTAGTCTACCCATCACCTGGTACCTGTGTCACACTGACCCACTTCTGCTAGTCTACCCATCACCTGGTACCTGTGTCACACTGACCCACTTCTGCTAGTCTACCCATCACCTGGTACCTGTGTCACACTGACCCACTTCTGCTAGTCTACCCATCACCTGGTACCTGTTTCACACTGACCTACTTCTGCTAGTCTACCCATCACCTGGTACCTGTGTCACACTGACCCACTTCTGCTAGTCTACCCATCAATGGTACCTGTGTCACACTGACCTACTTCTGCTAGTCTACCCATCACCTGGTACCTGTGTCACACTGACCCACTTCTGCTAGTCTACCCATCAATGGTACCTGTGTCACACTGACCTACTTCTGCTAGTCTACCCATCACCTGGTACCTGTGTCACACTGACTCACTTCTGCTAGTCTACCCATCACCTGGTACCTGTGTCACACTGACCCACTTCTGCTAGTCTACCCATCACCTGGTACCTGTGTCACACTGACCCACTTCTGCTAGTCTACCCATCACCTGGTACCTGTGTCACACTGACCCACTTCTGCTAGTCTACCCATTACCTGGTACCTGTGTCACACTGACCTACTTCTGCTAGTCTACCCATCACCTGGTACCTGTGTCACACTGACCCACTTCTGCTAGTCTACCCATCACCTGGTACCTGTGTCACACTGACCTACTTCTGCTAGTCTACCCATCACCTGGTACCTGTGTCACACTGACCCACTTCTGCTAGTCTACCCATCACCTGGTACCTGTGTAAAACTGACCCACTTCTGCTAGTCTACCCATCACCTGGTACCTGTGTCACACTGACCCACTTCTGCTAGTCTACCAATCACCTGGTACCTGTGTCACACTGACCTACTTCTGCTAGTCTACCCATCACCTGGTACCTGTGTCACACTGACCCACTTCTGCTAGTCTACCCATCACCTGGTACCTGTGTCACACTGACCTACTCCTGCTAGTCTACCCATCACCTGGTACCTGTGTCACACTGACCCACTTCTGCTAGTCTACCCATCACCTGGTACCTGTGTCACACTGACCCACTTCTGCTAGTCTACCCATCACCTGGTACCTGTGTCACACTGACCCACTTCTGCTAGTCTACCCATCACCTGGTACCTGTGTCACACTGACCTACTCCTGCTAGTCTACCCATCACCTGGTACCTGTGTCACACTGACCCACTTCTGCTAGTCTACCCATCACCTGGTACCTGTGTCACACTGACCCACTTCTGCTAGTCTACCCATCACCTGGTACCTGTGTCACACTGACCTACTTCTGCTAGTCTACCCATCACCTGGTACCTGTGTCACACTGACCTACTTCTGCTAGTCTACCCATCACCTGGTACCTGTGTCACACTGACAAACTTCTGCTAGTCTACCCATCACCTGGTACCTGTGTCACACTGACCCACTTCTGCTAGTCTACCCATCACCTGGTACCTGTGTCACACTGACCCACTTCTGCTAGTCTACCCATCACCTGGTACCTGTGTCACACTGACCTACTTCTGCTAGTCTACCCATCACCTGGTACCTGTGTCACACTGACCTACTTCTGCTAGTCTACCCATCACCTGGTACCTGTGTAAAACTGACCCACTTCTGCTAGTCTACCCATCACCTGGTACCTGTGTCACACTGACCTACTTCTGCTAGTCTACCCATCACCTGGTACCTGTGTAAAACTGACCTACTCCTGCTAGTCTACCCATCACCTGGTACCTGTGTCACACTGACCCACTTCTGCTAGTCTACCCATCACCTGGTACCTGTGTCACACTGACCTACTTCTGCTAGTCTACCCATCACCTGGTACCTGTGTCACACTGACCCACTTCTGCTAGTCTACCCATCACCTGGTACCTGTGTCACACTGACCCACTTCTGCTAGTCTACCCATCACCTGGTACCTGTGTCACACTGACCTACTTCTGCTAGTCTACCCATCACCTGGTACCTGTGTCACACTGACCTACTTCTGCTAGTCTACCCATCACCTGGTACCTGTGTCACACTGACCCACTTCTGCTAGTCTACCCATCACCTGGTACCTGTGTCACACTGACCTACTTCTGCTAGTCTACCCATCACCTGGTACCTGTGTCACACTGACCTACTTCTGCTAGTCTACCCATCACCTGGTACCTGTGTAAAACTGACCTACTTCTGCTAGTCTACCCATCACCTGGTACCTGTGTCACACTGACCTACTTCTGCTAGTCTACCCATCACCTGGTACCTGTGTCACACTGACCCACTTCTGCTAGTCTACCCATCACCTGGTACCTGTGTAAAACTGACCTACTTCTGCTAGTCTACCCATCACCTGGTACCTGTGTCACACTGACCTACTTCTGCTAGTCTACCCATCACCTGGTACCTGTGTCACACTGACCTACTTCTGCTAGTCTACCCATCACCTGGTACCTGTGTCACACTGACCTACTTCTGCTAGTCTACCCATCACCTGGTACCTGTGTCACACTGACCCACTTCTGCTAGTCTACCCATCACCTGGTACCTGTGTAAAACTGACCTACTTCTGCTAGTCTACCCATCACCTGGTACCTGTGTCACACTGACCTACTTCTGCTAGTCTACCCATCACCTGGTACCTGTGTCACACTGACCTACTTCTGCTAGTCTACCCATCACCTGGTACCTGTGTCACACTGACCTACTTCTGCTAGTCTACCCATCACCTGGTACCTGTGTCACACTGACCCACTTCTGCTAGTCTACCCATCACCTGGTACCTGTGTAAAACTGACCTACTTCTGCTAGTCTACCCATCACCTGGTACCTGTGTCACACTGACCTACTTCTGCTAGTCTACCCATCACCTGGTACCTGTGTCACACTGACCTACTTCTGCTAGTCTACCCATCACCTGGTACCTGTGTCACACTGACCCACTTCTGCTAGTCTACCCATCACCTGGTACCTGTGTAAAACTGACCTACTTCTGCTAGTCTACCCATCACCTGGTACCTGTGTCACACTGACCTACTTCTGCTAGTCTACCCATCACCTGGTACCTGTGTCACACTGACCTACTTCTGCTAGTCTACCCATCACCTGGTACCTGTGTCACACTGACCTACTTCTGCTAGTCTACCCATCACCTGGTACCTGTGTCACACTGACCTACTTCTGCTAGTCTACCCATCACCTGGTACCTGTGTCACACTGACCCACTCCTGCTAGTCTACCCATCACCTGGTACCTGTGTCACACTGACCTACTTCTGCTAGTCTACCCATCACCTGGTACCTGTGTCACACTGACCCACTTCTGCTAGTCTACCCATCACCTGGTACCTGTGTCACACTGACCCACTTCTGCTAGTCTACCCATCACCTGGTACCTGTGTCACACTGACCCACTTCTGCTAGTCTACCCATCACCTGGTACCTGTGTCACACTGACCCACTTCTGCTAGTCTACCCATCACCTCGGACCGTCTGTTGTTCCGATCTTCTGCTGACTCCCGTTTTACCTGCGCGTGTGTAAAAAATATGTATTGCAGTCACCTAAAGAAGATCTTATATTGCATATTGTTTTTAAAAAAATAAGAAAGAGAAAAATAGAATGGAAGACTTTTTGTTCATCGTAAGCCAAACGTCGAATCATTTAAAAACATGTTTTAGTCCAAATTATTATTAAGAAGTCTTGTCCGTGAGGAGATGCTGACAACATAATTACTGATAAACAAATCGCCTATTGTACAATGTCAGTGTGATGGCCACTCAGTGTTCAAGCGTTGAATGAAGAAAACATTCCCTCGAATCCCCTCAACACATTCATCAAACATTAGACAAACAGTCATTTGTTACATTTAACCACTTTCTAAATGGTATTGTGTGTTCATAACTAAATGTTGAAACGAAGTTCGTTATCCAGCATCGCGTTCGGTTACCCATCAAAATAAGATGTATCTAGCCTGAATGGGACTACATCATATTTCAAAACAGACTAGGTGTATCGATCGCCTGATTCACATCCTGAATTACAACCTTGATTAAAGAATAGCTCACCTGACACTCCCTGAATTACACCTTGATTAAAGAATAGCTCACCTGACACGTGGAGGAGACAGGCCAGGACTGCAGCCAGCAGAACATCCATGATGGCATCTGCAAACCCAGGTCAGTCCGAGGCTATATACATACGTGTATCGTAGTCTATCACTGGATTAAGGAACTTGACAATACGTGTTTCTGTGGCCAGTGATAACAGACCTACAATACGGAAACACCAATTATGACGTTGACGTAAGCGTGTGTTTACTAACACCTCAACAGCAATATTGTTGACATAGACTATCGTAAGCTGACAAGCGATTCTAAGAAATCCTTTATCTCAATTAAAGTTGCCGGAACAATGGCCCTGGTCTCCCGCCCTGTGTGTTTTTGTATGTGTGTGTTGATAGGGGGGGGGGGGGGAAGGATGGGTGTGAGTTTGTGTTGATGGGGGGGGGGGGGGGGGGGGGGGATTGGGTGTGTGTGCGCGCGATATGGAGAGAGACTATATGCAATATATGCTGGACTGGCTGCCTTTGGTAAATGGATAACAGATTGCCTGTGAAATATGCTGGACTGTTTGTAACTGATGTGTACATGTAGATCTGATTGTGAGATATCGTGAACTCATAGGGACATATGTCTGGACGTGTTGGAGGACTCTGCTTCATTCCCTTTCATTGGGAAACAGGATGTCGCTGTACGGAGCTTGGCTAAGAACCAGGTCGTCTGTAATCGGTATCCTACGCCAGTTTTCCCAGTAATTCCTTTGCGATGAAACCAATTTCAGAACGACCTTTCGCGAACTTTGACCGACCAATGAAATGACTAACAAGAAGTCACCATTCGCCAATAAGAAAGCAACTCTCGCAGGTTTACGGCACTGGCGATTTCCATTCCAGACTTCGCTTTGAAAAACACTTTCCTAGTTTTCGATTCAAAATTTGAAAACTGAAAAAAGAAAATTCTGGGATGTCTTATAGATGGCCAAAGGTGTATGACAGTGCTTCCCAGGGTCTGTGGAAAGTCTCATCCGTTTTAAATGTTTATTCCATTAAAGCGAGAGATAGACAATAATTTTGACGGAAAACGTACACGCCGTAACTGTCGTTCTGAATACGGAATAAGGAATAACCTCTTCGAGGTTATATGATAAAAAACATATTCCGACAGACACTTTTCAGATCTGGTAAGCGGCGCTCTGATTGGTCGGATGACAGACCGTTCTGACGTGACCCGTAATGGGATGTCCTCAATCTTTGTGTAGATGTAGCGAGAACCGAGATTTAATTTTAATGAGATTGAGGTGAAACCTAATGGTACATTGGTGGTGTGACAGTACTGTTATAGTGCAAACCATTTCAATACGCTTCTTTAAAGATTCATTTTTCTAAAATACCTAATTGTTTCGATATGTTTCTAAGCGTACCGAAATTATATCTCCTTCTTTAAAATTATTCAGCAAACACTGGAGGTATCTCATCTAATCATAAGCCCCTCCGGACAGGCCCCTTAGTCTCTGGCGCTATCTATAAATGTCACCTTTCACATCGCCAGGTCTAACGAATGTACAGGTCCGAGGGTCGCTGACCTTGCCCCACATGAGATGTGACGGACATGGTAGTTTGAAGTAGAGTAGGTAGATGGTTTATATGAGATGTAGCGGACATGGTAGTTTGAAGTAGTTGAAGTAGAGGGTTTATATGAGATGTAGCGGACATGGTAGTTTGAAGTAGAGTGGGTAGATGGTTTACATGAGATGTAACGGACATGGTAGTTTGAAGTAGAGTGGGTAGATGGTTTACATGAGATGTAGCGGACATGGTAGTTTGAAGTTGGTGAGGTAGAGGGTTTACATGAGATGTAGCGGACATGGTAGTTTGAAGTAGAGTGGGTAGATGGTTTACATGAGATGTAGCGGACATGGTAGTTTGAAGTTGGTGAGGTAGAGGGTTTATATGAGATGTAGCGGACATGGTAGTTTGAAGTAGAGTGGGTAGATGGTTTACATGAGATGTAGCGGACATGGTAGTTTGAAGTTGGTGAGGTAGAGGGTTTACATGAGATGTAGCGGACATGGTAGTTTGAAGTAGAGTGGGTAGATGGTTTACATGAGATGTAACGGACATGGTAGTTTGAAGTTGGTGAGGTAGAGGGTTTACATGTGATGTAGCGGACATGGTAGTTTGAAGTAGAGTAGGTAGAGGGTTTATATGAGATGTAGCGGACATGGTAGTTTGAAGTTGGTGAGGTAAATGGTTTATATGAGATGTAGCGGACATGGTAGTTTGAAGTTGGTGAGGTAGAGGGTTTACATGAGATGTAGCGGACATGGTAGTTTGAAGTAGAGTTGGTAGATGGTTTATATGAGATGTGACGGACATGGTAGTTTGAAGTTGGTGAGGTAGATGGTTTACATGAGATGTAACGGACATGGTAGTTTGAAGTTGGTGAGGTAGAGGGTTTACATGAGATGTAGCGGACATGGTAGTTTGAAGTAGAGTGGGTAGATGGTTTACATGAGATGTAACGGACATGGTAGTTTGAAGTTGGTGAGGTAGAGGGTTTACATGAGATGTAGCGGACATGGTAGTTTGAAGTTGGTGAGGTAGATGGTTTATATGAGATGTAGCGGACATGGTAGTTTGAAGTTGGTGAGGTAGAGGGTTTACATGAGGTGTAGCGGACATGGTAGTTTGAAGTTGGTGAGGTAGATGGTTTACATGAGAAGTAGCGGACATGGTAGTTTGAAGTTGGTGAGGTAGATGGTTTACATGAGATGTAGCGGACATGGTAGTTTGAAGTAGAGTTGGTAGATGGTTTATATGAGATGTGACGGACATGGTAGTTTGAAGTTGGTGAGGTAGAGGGTTTACATGAGATGTGACGGACATGGTAGTTTGAAGTTGGTGAGGTAGAGGGTTTATATGAGATGTAGCCGACATGGTAGTTTGAAATAGGAAAGGTAGGGGATTTATATGAGATGTAGTTTCAAGGAGATAGATCTCATGTAAACCCTGTACCTTGCCTACTTCAAACTCCAATGTCCGCTACATAATGTGAACCGCATCAAAGGTGATGTCATGTGTGATTGTAACCGTTGAAAGTGGCCCCAAACTGAGCTCCGTTATTTGCATATGTGATGACCGCCACGGAAAACGTGGTGGTGGCACGTGATCCTGTGCACAGCGCGCATGTCACAAATCAGGCGAAGTTAAACAACGTCGGTCCTTGGATAGGTGATCGTTATCCGCAGCTTGACTCCGGAGACTTTCTACTGAGTGAGTGAGTGAGTGAGTGAGTGAGTGAGTGAGTGAGTGAGTGAGTGAGTGAGTGAGTGAGTGAGTGAGTGAGTGAGTGAGTATGGTTTAACGCCGCTTTTAGTATTATTCAAACAATATCCCGGCGGGTGACACCAGAAATGGGCTTGTACATTGTATTCATGTGGGGAATAGAACCCGGGTCTTCGGTGTGATGAGCGAACACTTGGCTCCCCCACCGCCTCGAAGGCGTCTGTCACACATGTAGCATATACCGCAAGTGACTTTGTTCGAAATATGCCTGTGTTTACCCAGCCGTGAAAGGGTACCCGGTAGGGTGAGATGTTGTATGACTCTTCTAACATCTCACAGGAAGGCTGAGGTTCTGAGAAAGAATATCAGTTGCATTGATAATAATATTGGCGCTATCATTTGAGCATGCGTCAACGGATGGACTAATGGGCATTACAAATATCCATTTATTAATTATTATGATATCGTTTTAATCTGTTGGCTTTATCATGCCGAGAAACCGTCCCATTACATGTTGAAATGAATGATCCTTTCGTGTACAAACGACTAAAGTGATAGAAGCGTCCTGTAAATATCCCGTTATGTCGCTCAAACATGGTGACGGCGTTCTTGATTTAGGCTATAGGCATACCATAAATTCGAGTCAATCGCGTTCGATTAAAAATCAAATTCCATCAAATCTCATGGATAATAACATACCTCCAAATGCAACAAAGTACCATATTTACAATCTGATTTCAATTATTTTTATTTACTAAGTATTTGTAAGTATAATGCTAAATTTTTAAGATATAATTAAATTACCCCGGGCAGAAACTGTGTAAACGGACGCCTTGAAAGAATAAAACGTTCGAGGTTCTGGGCCCACTTGCACAAAGCGATCTAAGCGCTGAGACTATCGTAAGCCTATGTTAAAGTATGGAAGTTACGATCATCTTAGAGCTAAGATCGCTTTGTGCAATTGGGCCCAGGTCTATAACGCAGTTAGAAACAAAACATTCGTTTTACCTTCCAGGATATAAGGAAGTAAAGTTTTAAAAAAATAACATCGCTAGTTATGGTTCATATTCTGTGAGTTTTACATTATTTCATCCAATGTACACCGTAATAACATTATATCTCCTTGATAAATATTACGTCAGTTTCCACATTTTGCATAGTTTTTGCATAACTGTTACAATCTAAATGATATTTCATAGGGCAACCCAAACTCAAATGGTGTCAATGAATTTATTGATAAAGTTGCCAATTATGTTTGGTGTTAATATGTTTTGTTTGTTGTTTAACGCCGCACTCAACAACATTCCATCCATATGTCATCATTGAGTTTAGACCAGACAATCCAGTGATCCAAGCCGTCAGGGTAACCAGCAACCAAACCCATTCTAATCCGGAATCTCAATTGGGATGCTTTTAATGGCCAGTCAGTGAGTTGGTTTTAAAGCCGCTCTGAACAGTATTCCAGTTATATCACGGTGTGTCAGCTTAATGTGGGAGGAAAGCCCGAAGTAATGTAGGTCTCAGACGCTTACCACTTTGGTGAAACCCACGAGCACAGGTGTGGTGCTGACAGACCTGAAATCATGATCGTGGTAAACCGGGATTCGAACCCACGATCACACGCTTCTGGCAGCTATGCACATCAAATTGCGGCACATTAGGTTTGTTTGTTGTTTAACGCCTCACTCAGCAACATTCCAGCTTTTTGACGGCGATCAGTAAATAATCGAGTCTGGTCCAGACAATCCAGTGACTGGGATGAGATTTGATCCATGCAATTCGGATACGACGACATGCACCAATAAAGCGAGCCTGTCCACTCGATCCCATTAGTCGCCTTTTACGGCAAGCATGGGTAACTGAAGACCTATTTTCTACCCGGATCTTCAAGGGTCGCGGTGCCACCCGTGCACACATTTCTAAGGATAATGTTCACTGCATGAATCAATGTGTTGATCAGCTGTACTGTTGAAAAGGAAAGTATCAAGTAAGCTCCCCTGGTCACAGTCATAAACAAAACACATTTTCATCAACTATTTTCTCATATTTTATTACACATTTAGATCAAGATGTTGACATTTTCGGTGTTTTGATGGATACCATCATAGGTCAGAAGCAGTAAGGCCCCACTTGAGATCCACTTCATGGACCATCTGACTCTAGCAGAGAGCGGAAGATCGGTGGTTCGATGCCCTGGTACCGTCATACCAAAAGACGTTACCCTCTCTGGCGCTTTTGTTTAAGGAATATAACAAGAACTTCTCGTCTCGGAGTATAATATGTGTGAGTGGGGCATCCATGTTAAATTGCGGCATAGTAACTCAGTAGCCCCAACCCGGCATTAATCCGGACAAGTACAATCACCCCACACACTCCCAGATGCATGCACGGCGCTATACAAGTGCAATAATCCTAAGGGCGAGGCTAAACCCAATTTCACCTCCCTAGCACAATAACCATTTCATTGCCACGGGCCGTCTCGTGAGAATAGGGTTGAACCCGTCTCCTAATCGGCTTGCTTCTCACAATAATATCCCCGGAGCGCCACGGTTGAGTTATTCGGGCAGTTCCGACAAGCCATGTGCCGCCCGGACCAGTACTGTTCTTCTGGACAACAGGTGCTTGGCAATCGATTCCGCCCCTGATACCGGAACTGATCCTGAAACTGCTGATCACTCCTTGACGGTATGTACGCACAGGTTCGCACAGCCACCTTGACTGGTACTGGCGTTGTTGGGTTCGGGCCAGGGAGATCCTCATACCCGTTTACACGTATTTTGAAACGGGAGAAAATAGATGGGTGCAGGACCCTATCTCCTCCATCCACAAAACAGGAGTATTCTGTTTTGGGGCATACATCAGGGATCTTGTTGGTGTGGCAGGTTGTGTAGGGGTTGTCATAGCCCCGGTGCTGTCGGCAGTTCACGCCATGCCCGACCTTGTACTCAAACACCATGGGTCGCGATGGGTTGATGGTATACCTCGTGCCCCCCGGGACCAGTTCATTCTCACCATCGACCTCAACATGGACCCGGATGTCCCGACGGTAGCGGACCTCAGATGGCAAGTATACTTCGAAACCAGAAACATAGATCACGGCTGTCAGATCGGCTTTGGTAATCCACCCAGCTTTATACAACCACCTGCTGTTAGGAATTTTGAAGCTAATCTCTTGGCCTGAATATAATTTGGAAATACTCATGTATGCAGTGTCTCCGCGCCTTGTTTTCCTTCCGGAAACGGTCTGGAACTCGAGGCCTCTTGAAGAGCAAGGTGGTTCTTTGTATGCCAACAGAGTTGAAATGTCCGTTCCCGCATCTTTACATACATGAGGCCTAACACCCCCTGCCTTGTACTGCAGCTCGTCACAATACATCCTTATGACTTGAAGGACCATGATTCTGTAGCACACGTACGACATCCCCGACACCTGGCGGAGACTCTCCAAAACATCTTCATCTTGGCCATTACTTCCTGCTATTGCGTCGTAATCAGCCACTATGCCATCAGCAGCCTTCATGGCCACTTGTGACTGGACGTTTTGAGCTAACACTTCAACCAGCTCATACTGTTTGTCATAGATAGATTCAAGCGTAGATACTAACTTTTCAATTTTCACTGCGGTTGTCCAGCATAGGCCACTTGAACCTATGAATGCTTTGGGTACTGCAGCCAGAGAGGTAGAGGTACCCTCAATGATCTTACATGCTTCTTCAAGAACCTTATTAAAATAAACAGCCATTTCTGTAACATCTGGTTTAGAAACTGCAGGTACGTAATCATTATACTTTTTCAAAAATCTGTCCTTAGCAGCCTCAAAGTCGTCCGGCTTTTTGTCTTGAGTTATTGATTCCATTATAGTTTTCATATCGCCAATAAATTCTTTATTTTTCGCAAACCCATTTCTGACGTGATTGATGTGCCCCCTAAGGGCATGTATGGCGATAACTAGCCTTGTAGCTGATCCTAGCGTTGCTAAGGCGTTCACCAACTCAGCCGTCGCATCCATGATATCAGACACAGAAGAATCGGTCGCTGCCTTCAAGGGATTGCAACTTTCAGCCATAACTACGGCGAAATTAATAGTTTTCTCAGTCACTTCTAAGGCAGCAGATGTCATCATGAAACCAATTACTATCGAAATGTCTGAGTCTATCTCAGGTGCTAGAGTTCTTGCTGATTGTGTCAGGTTATTTAACTGATGGAAAACTATCAAATCGGCCTTAGCTTTCGCAGCACTAAAACTGTGAATCTTTTTGAAGTATGTTTTTAGCTCATAAAATCGCTGGTTGATGACCTTGCTGAATTCATTCTTTAAGTCGTCTGCAACTGCCACCAAGTTATACTCCTGATCGCCTAGGAACTGGAGAACCCTCTCCATTTGTTTCTGTCTGAGGAACTCTCGAAGGTCAAGGTCGGTGTTCAACAAGAGCACTTTGACACCTTTTCCTGTCGCCGGTTGGCGAGACTTGATGTAGACTCTGGTTTGGTCAACTACTCTCCAGAACAAGCACATCTTCCCACTGTTACATATCTTGTCTGTGTTGAAGTATGGAAACATCGACATCAGAATCTCCAACTTCTCGTCTGCGCCATCATCAATGTACATGGCCACTGCTCTGATGATCTGTGTGATGACTGCTTGTTGATCTGTTGTGTTGTGAGGTTGTATGGCATTGACTCGACCATGGTATTTCCACTTGAGAAGGATTGAACTAAATGTCAGAGCATTGAAATAATGATTAACGTCTTCATCATCCCATCTCCCTATCTTTTCTTGATGTGCAATAAACCTCTTTGCACGTTCTATTAATTGTAAAACGTCTCTCAATAGACAGTCGGGCCCCTCATGATCCGGGCTACATACTTTATTAGCCTCTGACTTCAGAACATCAAACGTCAGATTTCCTGAGAAAATCTGCCCAAGTATGCGTTGATATTTGTTTTTATCATGTATTCTCTGAACATTTGGAAAGTCGTTGTAGAGGTCGTTGATAAAGTTGGTGTCGTCACAGAACCGATGAATCTCAGGATGTAGTGTCATTAGACGACGGTACGTGTACTGGATCAAATTGTTGTCGGCGTCGTCGCCTCTGCGAGAGTTGGTCACCGGAAGTGTCTTTATGTCTTCCTTCAGTTTCTCAAATAGCGCCAAGCGCCGCAAGTAGACACACACCCCATGGTTGGAGTTGTCTGCGTTCTGGCACATTTTCTTTGCGTACTCCGTGGACTTATATATGGGAATGTACCCTCGCGATTGTAACTGTTCGAAAACAAGTTGAAAGTTCTTCTCTGCTGATTTGAGAAAGGTTGATGCCCTCGATGACGTGATGTTCCGGCACAGCAGGGTGTAGAAACCAACCTCTGAAACGCAAATGAGGGTTAGCTGGTTGGTTTTTTGTTTGTTTGTTTGTTTGTTTGGATGTTTGTTGTTTCACGCCACGCTCAGCAATATCCCAGCTATATGGCGGCGGTCTGTAAATTATCGAGCATGGACCAGACAATCCAGTGATTGGCATTATGGACATCGTTCTACGCATTTGGGATACGATGACATGCATCAACCAAGTCAGCGAGCCTGACCACCCGATCCCGTTAGTCTCCTCTTACAACAAGCATGTCTCCCCACGTCCGACAAGCAGGGTTGCTGAAGACCTATTCTAACCCGGATCTTCACGGGTCCCATCCAAGACAACAGTCATGGCCATGACCACCTGTATACCCTACCTTCGCAGACAGGCGCCGGCTTGTCGTATCTGCCATCCCTCAAACACGTGAAGGAGTTGTCCGCTAGCACCTCGTAGCCGGAGTCGCACACCACGCTGCACTTCTCCCCGTACCGCGCTCCCTGGTTGCACGTGGTCCGGCCGTGCAGGATGTCACCAATACTCAGGCACTGCGCACCTGGCCGAATAGAGGTGACATTTTAAAGGGAGTATGTTCCACGCTCTGGTGATATGTCCGACATAGGTATAGACGTTGTGATTAGTGTGGGGAATGTATTCGTCCATATAATTTCTATACAGTTTTGGTAATTTACAAACTGCACATCATAAACCATCAAATGTTAAACGACTCAAATTGAATCAAACTTGTACGTGGGTGCACAGGGACACACATAAGGATGCACATGAACACATAAGGATGCACGGGGACACACAAAGGGATGCACAGGGAGACACAGGGATGCACAGGTGGACAAAAGGGCACACAGGTACACAGAAGGGTGCACAGGGACACACAGAAGGGTGGGCAAGGAGACACACAAAGGTACACAGGGACAGTCAAGGATGGACAGGGACACACAGGGGTGGACAGGCAGACAGGGGTCCACAGGGACTCACAAGGGTCCACAGGGAGACACAAGGGTCCACAGGGAGGCACAAGGGTCCACAGGGAGACACAAGGGTCCACAGGGACACACAAGGGTCCACAGGGAGACACAAGGGTCCATAGGGACTCACAAGGGTCCACAGGGAGGCACAAGGGTCCACAGGGAGACACAAGGGTCCACAGGGAGACACAAGGGTCCACAGGGAGACACAAGGGTCCACAGGGAGTCACAAGGGTCCACAGGGAGACACAAGGGTCCACAGGGACACACAAGGGTCCACGGGGAGACACAAGGGTCCATAGGGACTCACAAGGGTCCACAGGGAGGCACAAGGGTCCACAGGGAGACACAAGGGTCCACAGGGAGACACAAGGGTCCACAGGGAGACACAAGGGTCCACAGGGAGTCACAAGGGTCCACAGGGAGACACAAGGGTCCACAGGGAGACACAAGGGTCCACAGGGAGACACAAGGGTGCACAGGGACACACAGAAGGGTGGGCAGGGAGACACACAAGGCTATACCGGGACACACACAAGGGTGGTCAGGGAGACACACAAGGATATACCGGGACACACACAAGGATATACCGGGACACACAAGGATATACAGGGACACACACAAGGGTGAGCAGGGAGACACACAAGGATATACCGGGACACACACAAGGGTGGTCAGGGAGACACACAAGGATATACCGGGACACACACAAGGGTGGTCAGGGAGACACACAAGGATATACCGGGACACACACAAGGGTGGTCAGGGAGACACACAAGGATATACCGGGACACACACAAGGGTGGGCAGGGAGACACACAAGGATATACCGGGACACACACAAGGGTGGGCAGGGAGACACACAAGGATATACCGGGACACACAAGGATATACAGGGACACACACAAGGGTGGGCAGGGAGACACACAAGGATATACCGGGACACACACAAGCATGGGCAGGGAGACACACAAGGATATATCGGGACACACACAAGGGTGGGCAGGGGGAGACACACAAGGATATACCGGGACACACACAAGGGTGGGCAGGGGGAGACACACAAGGATATACCGGGACACACACAAGGGTGGGCAGGGGGAGACACACAAGGATATACCGGGACACACACAGGGATACACAGGGAGACACACAAGGATATACCGGGACACACACAAGGGTGGGCAGGGAGACACACAAGGATATATCGGGACACACACAAGGGTGGGCAGGGAGACACACAAGGATATGCCGGGACACACACAGGGATACACAGGGAGACACACAAGGATATACCGGGACACACACAAGGGTGGGCAGGGAGACACACAAGGATATACAGGGACACACACAAGGGTGCACAGGGAGACACAGAAGGATATACCGGGACACACACAGGGGTGGTCAGGGGGAGACACACAAGGATATACCGGGACACACACAAGGGTGGGCAGGGGGAGACACACAAGGATATACCGGGACACACACAGGGGTACACAGGGAGACACAGAAGGATATACCGGGACACACACAGGGGTGGTCAGGGAGACACACAAGGATATACCGGGACACACACAGGGGTACACAGGGAGACACACAAAAGTGGGCAGGGAGATGCACAAGGATATACCGGGACACACAAAGGTGCACAGGGAGACACACAAGGGACAGATGGGGCCTGTGCGGTACACCTTACCTTCCACTGTGATGGTGAATGTACAGTGGTCACTCCTGCCCTCCTTGTCGGTCGCAGAGTACTTGACGATGTGGGTACCTACAGTCAGCATGGAACCTGGGCTCGGCGAGAACTTGGTCAACTTCGGACTGAAACGTTCGTGATGTTTGTCAAAAGTGAGCACCTTGATTAAAACAATGAAAAGATTTGGAAAATAATTGTCGACGCCCAGTTGACGGTACACACGTTCTGCAAATCCTGTAATCGATCGATTGCACCGCAGTCGCCATTTTGTTCATCAACCCGATGGCGATTTCGTTTCGCGATTTTGTTTGGACAATGCACAGACTCGATAGTCCAGCCAAAATGTAACTCCATAATTACAGCAAGTTCGGCAAGGGTGGAAACTGTACTTTAATAATCAGTTAACTCCTGAACCTCGGGACGATGCACCTGCTGCAGAGTTGCGTCCCTTAGTAATGCATTTTATTTGACTTTAAACCAATTTGGTGTTTACATGAGGATATTTACATGACTTTCCCCTGTTCGGGGTCGCTGGCGGTCGGTACATTCCAGGTGACAGCGGCTGACCTTTGACCCGGCTTCACCAACGTAGTAAACGACTGCGGGCAGTCGATGGATGGAGGGAGGTTCCCCACTGCAACAGACGCAGAGCAATAACTAGCAAAGGTGTAGTAGGCTCAAGTCTAGCCCATAATAAATCACTCTGGGTGAGCATGACTCCAAGATTAATTGTCAAGGAAATAAGACCGAGGCAGGAGGGTATCGGCAATGTAAGACCGAAGAACTCAGTGGGAAAATAGTGGGTTACAAATCTTTACACGGTATGTGAGGTTGCAGGTTCGATTCCCGACATCCAAAATAAAAAGGTTTCATCTCTTGTCTTCGATTTTAGAACAGTGGAGGTTTGAAACACTAAGTCCAAATTCCATCTGCTACTCAAATCATCAGGCCTTACTTGGAAAAATTAAAACATCATACCAGGTCTTATTTGGAAAAAAGTATAACTTCATACCAGGTCTTACTATTAAAAGTAAAACATCATACCAGGTTTTACAATTAAAAAGTAAAACCTCATACCAGGTCTTACTAGGAAAAGGGTAAATCTCATACCAGGTCTCACTTAAGATCATAGATACAAATATGAAAGTTTGGACCTTGAAAGTCACATGTTTTCGTTGTACAAAGGCACTAAAAACAGTTCATTGTCATGTCACATAAGGCCACAATGTTGCACTGAACTCAGTATCTCGTGTGACCGCCCCGGGCAGCAACCACGGCTCTGCATCTCCTCGGCACTGATTGGATAATTGTACGAATTCTGTCCTTCGGAATTCTGCGCCATTCTGCTTGTAACGCGTTGGCAAGTTGTGGGAGTGTCTGCGGCGTGTTCTGACGTTGGCGTACACGTCGATCGAGTTCATAACAGAGGTGTTCGAATGGGTTGAGATCTGCAGATCCCGACGGCCAGTGCAAGACGTTCATGTTGGCATTATGCGGGTAGTCTCCTGTGAGATGAGATGTGTGTGGTGAAGTGTTGTCCTGTTGAAACAATTCCCTCTGGCGGTCAATGATTGGAAGAAGGTGAGGTTGAAGAATTTGATTCATGTAGCGATTTACTGTCAAATTTCCATGAACCACAACCAAATCAGACCTCATGGTGTAGGTTTTGCCCCCAAACACCATGACACTACCGCCACCGAAATTGTCGAAAACGCTCATATCGACGACGATAAACACGTTGTCTTCCATCTCGCCGGTGAAGAAGAAATCGTGATTCATCGGTAAACCACACTCGTCTCCAGTTTCTCGAATTCCAAGAGATGGGCGATAACTGGTCTTCTTGATCGGATTCCAGCCTCGCGAAGATGGTTCCTGACAGTCTGGTCTGATCTCCTCAAACCAGAGATGCGTCCTGCAGTCTCTGTAGCTGTGGCATTGCGATGTCGAAGGTGGGTGGAACAGTCGAATGTAGTGATCCTATGCAGGGGTGGTAACTCTTGGTCGGCCGTTTCTCGGACGGTCTGCAGTGGAATTGAACAGTGGCATGAAACAGAAAACTGCGATTCCCCTCTTTGGATACGTCCTGTGGCGATGTTCCGATCAGCAGCGCTGTGTCTCGGCATTTTCGAACTTGAAACATGTTGACAATTGAATGACAAATTGTTGGCTTATGCGTGCCTTTTCATAGCCACTATCACGAGTTAACGAATGCCATAACTTGCACGTGCATTTTGCTGTACTGTTTTCCTCCATGACATTGTTGAACAAGTGTGAAGATGTTTTAGACAATCGTAATACCATGACAGTGTAATAAACAGATTTGGGCAGATATTGTTAGACATGTGTTATTCCATCTATGTATTGTTAACGACAGGGTATATGGTGACGCAGAAGGGCAATGTACATAGTGTGGTCACCAGGTCTGTACTGTGAATGATTACGTTATCTGTTCTCCGAATCTTTTTCAATACATTAACATGTTCATGATTGGAGATCTTATAAAGTCCGATCAATTACCATTAGAATTCACATGTAAATTCCCAAACATGAAAAACCAAAATGATAAGCCAACATCTGGTTGCTATAAAAGAAAGGATTGTTTGGAATGAATCTCTTTGTGAAACGTTTTTGAACAGCCTGCAGGAAAGGATGGTGTCTTGTAATCAACTACTTTTGAGTAAACTGGATTTTAACATAGATGGGGCTATAGATGATTTCGTCCATGTTATCTTAGATTCTGCAGATTGTATGAGGAAAAGAAGTAGACTTATGCACTATCAACATACCAAGGCCCCATGAAGTGACGAATGTAAGATTGCTAAACGGGATGCTCGAAAAGCATTGGGAACATTTAGACGTTGATGTACTGATTCTAATAGAAATATTTACTGCAAAAAGAGAACTATAAATCCTGATGCAGTAAAAGTATATCTGACTTGTGTATATTTAGGCTAAAGAAAATGAGTGATACTATCCATTCTCCCTCTAAGTTTTGGAAACAAATAAGTTCATTTAAAAAGCAGACAAATAAAATGTTAATATCTCAAAGGCTGAGTGCCTTATAAATTTTATGAAAGTTTTTTTCAAATGACACTGTTTTCAACACTGACAGTGATGTCTTTGACGATGTTATTGATGTTTCCTCTTCATGTTATATTGATGTTGACAAACTTATTCTGGAATCACCCATATCACAGGTTGAAATTCTGGACGTTATAGTACATCTAAATGTGGAAATGCTGCTGGTCCTGACCATATTGTGGTTGAAATGATAACATGTTCCAAATTTGAGATGATGCCTTTTCTTCAAAAATGTTTCAATAAAATGTTTGACAGTGGTATATTCCCCAGAAGCTGGTCTTGTTCGGTAATTATTCCAATACACAAGAAAGGAGAGTTTAACAACTCAGACAATTATAGGGGAATATCCTTAATGAGTATTCTTGGAAAGATTTTTACATCTTTCCAGGATTACGAATTGGGCTAACATGCGTGATAAGATTCCCGAAACTCAAGCTGGTTTCAGAAAAAAGTACTCAACGTCAGATCATATATTCACATTATATGCAATAATCCAAAATTGTCTATCATGTCGTAAACACAAAGTATATGTAGCGTTTGTGGATTTTTAAAAAAAGCTTTTGACTCCGTTGATCGTTATAAACCATGGTACTGTTTAAGAACTACTTGTCTTCAGGGGAAAATATACTCTATATTAAAAGCTATGTATTCAAATATCAAATCATGTGTACGATGTGGTGACGATGTAACCGAGTTCTTGGACTGTCCTGTTGGACAGGATGTATTTTGAGTCCGATATTGTTCTCATTTTTATCAGAGAATTATATTATGAAATTATGGCTGAGGGTGAACATAGAATTCAAATGTTCCCAAATGTAAAAGAAATGTTGATGCTTCTTTTTGCCGATGATGTCATTTTAGTATCAGATTCTGTTGTTGGACTACAAAAACAACTTAACATTTTACACCAAAGAGTGGAAACTATCAGTTAACTATGATAAAACAAATATTGTCATTTTCAGAAGAGGGGGTCAGGTGTCACTGAATGAAAGATGGTTTTTCGATGGTAAATGTGTTTATGTTCTGAGCCATCATACATATCTTTGTGTAATGTTTACCCATAAAGTGAACTTCAAGAAAAGTGTATCGGAGTTATAACATCACGTGCAAAGAAGGCCTTAATCAATGTAATGTCTGTTTCGCAGAAAGTAGGAGCTTTTACACCGAATATATTTTAAAAATTAATTGATGCCCAAATCCAACCAATCCTGTTATATGGACCAGAAGTATGGGGATTTCAGCGATACGATTGTCTCGAAAAGCGACATCTTTTAGCCTGTAAAAAGATCTTATCCGTTGGTTCATCAACACTCAATTGTATGGTCTATGGCGAGTGTGGCAGATACCAGTTATACATCAACTCCCAAATTAGATGCTTGAAATACTGGTTTAATATTCTTGGAATGCATGCACGCCGAATCCCCAAACTTGCTTATAATATGCTTGTACATTTAGACGACATGGGCAAAGTAACATGGGCATCACATATTAGAAACCTTTTGTTTTCTCATGGTTACGGCTTTGTATGGTTAAACCAATTTTATTTACACAAGGGAAAATTCCAATATATTTAAAATATACAATTTTGTATTCATGGTATATCCAAAATATACAATTTTGTATATTTGGTATATCCAAAATTATACAATTTTGTATATATGGATATATTTCACCACTGCTTCACTCAGTTTCAGACATGGATTATCACAATATGTGGTTGATATTGAAAATATTATTAATAATACCGTACAGTATTATTGCATGTGACAATAATACTTTGAAACTATGTTCATTATGACAACTATATTTGGAATGTCAAGAAATAAGTGGCATTTATTTATGTTGACAGCATTTTACATAATAAAAAAATAGAACATTTGAGCAGACTTTTGTAACAGTTAGATATATAATACGTACTCCTACTGTTTACAAATAAGATGATCTATACATACAAGCAGGTCAGAGTAGTTTTAAACAATGACGGTAAAATAAATAAATGAATATCAAGAATAGCGGCAAATATGAATATACACAATTTAATATAAATGTTTCTGTTATGGCATGGTATGGTGATTCTAAAGCTAAAATATTGCTTGATATTGTTTGACAAAGAGTTGAATGCACTGTCCATCGTGATACTTCTACTGAAGTACATAAAAAAGGATGTTCGTTTAGTCAATTGACATGCGTTCATTGAGCCTAGCATGTCGAGCCAACAAATTATTGTATATATTTTTCACCCTTAGAATTTCTGTTTACTTTGTTTGCTGCGGGGTCCAGACGATTCCCCAAATGGGCAATTCCAAATACCACTGCGTAAAATATTGATGCCAATGTGGAGAAAATTATCAAATGGATGAAAGTAAGTAAAATTTAATCCAAAGAAAACAGAAACCATTCATTGTCAAGTTAAAGTCTGCCTTAGTGCAAAACATAATCTTAAAATGAAAGGATTTTTTATTTATGACTTTGGAAATAATATTTCAGTCAAATTGTTTATGGCATTCTTATGATGTCGTTATAGTTAAAAAGGTAAGCCCTATGATTAATTGCCTTAGAAGTCTTAAATACCTTTCTGGTGTCCCCTGCCGTGATCCATACTCACTCAAGCTAAATACCTCCTTTCACATAAATCGTTAGAAGTTATGTATAATCATATATGGTTTAAACATATTTATTTTCACAAAAGTGTGAAAATGGATTGGTAAACAAGCAAAGCGCTTATGTTAATACCACTCCATTACACATAGGACATATTACAATGAATACATAAATGAAGGTTAGATGTAACAAATAAATTGTACATGCCAAGCTAGATGTGTATATATAATAAATCTATTTGCAGTTTATTTTAAACAATCATTTAACTGAAAATCTGCAAGTTTTTGATATAAAGTATTGAATAGAATCTAATATTAGCATCTTCTCTTCCTTACTCAAATCCGAATTTCCGCATAACACTGTTTGTAAAGAATAACCATGTTGGTAAAAATACATTTCATTTCGAAGAGCATAGTAATTTGTACACACAAAAAAGAAGTGTAGAACATCTTCGGTAGGATATCCACAGGAACAAGTTTTTGTATCAAAGATATATCTATTATAGTTGATCTGCGTTAAGATCGCTGTAGCCAAGCCTGAGGCGACTGTGAATGATTTGGCATAATCTGCTTCCACAATTTAAATCCCAGTGTATACCATTATCTCCCTTTACGTGAAGCAAATTCTTAAATTGTCCCCGTTAGGTTTTCTGGTAACATATTCCAAAGTTGTGTTGTAGCTGGTATAAATGAATCTGCATAAGCTTTTGTTTTACACTTCACTGTTTGAAGATTATTTTTATCCCTTAAGTCATAGTTTGTGTTTTCCGAAACTGTATTAGGAATAAGCCTACAAAGATATTCTGGGGATAAATGGTTATTCACTTTGTAAAACATTACCAGTTTTAAATTGTATCTTCTGTCTTTTAATGACCTACAATTTGTTTCATTGTCAATCTTCTGATGACTCGTACCCCGGACGGCGCAACATATGGTTCTAAGAACATCTAAGTGTATTTTTTCCAATACGTTAGCCTGTTCATTAGTACAGTTGTCCCAAATATGACAACAAAAATAAAAAATTGGTGAAATAAATGATTTGTACATAGTTTCTAAGGTAGTTCGGGATAGACGATATTTGTAACTCCTTAAACAGTTAACCAGAGGACAACATTTCCTGACAATATCATCAATGTGCATTTTTCATGTACAATTACTTTGTAAAGTCATACCAAGGGGCCTATGACTTTGTACATCTTTGATTTCTGTGCCATTCATATATAAGTTAGGTTTGTGACTAGGGTTTACTTTACGGGTAAATTGAATAGATTCAGTTTTTTCGGGACTAAATTTAACTTGCCATCTAGCAGTCCATTCTGAAATTCTGTCCAAGTCATTATTGAGATCACGAGCCGCTTTATCAGGATCTTCTATGCTCGCATACAAAGATGTGTCATCAGCAAAAATTCTGATATTACTATGTATTCCTTCAACAATGTCATTGATATAGATAATAAACAATAACGGTCCTAGGACCGAGCCCTGTGGCACTCCTGCCAAGACAGCTTTTGGATCTGAGCTATAGCCAGTTATAACTACCTTTTGTTATCGATTTTCTAAGTAACTATCAAACCATCTCAATAAATTTCCACAAATACCATAATGGTGTAGCTTATAAATTATTCCTTTGTGCCAACCTTTATCAAAAGCTTTCCTCACGTCACAAAATACAGCTCTAACTTCCTTACCTTCATCTAAAGCCTTTGCAATAAAGTCATATAAATATGTCAACTGATTAGAGGTGGAGTCTCCCTGCGTGAATCCAGATCGTAGGTTAGTAAGCACATTATTATTCCTTAAATAGTTGTACACGTGTTTAAATATACATTTTTCAAATATCTTTGCTAAACAACTTGTGAGCGCAACCTGTCTGTAATTTGAACATTCATTCACACTGTTCTTCTTATGAATAGGAATGAAAAGAGCTTGTTTCCATAGTGATGGAAATATTGTTCGTATAAGACAGAAAATGAATAGTTTAGAAAGGATTGGGGCTAAACTGTTAGCTGTGTTTTTAAGTACTTTACTTCCAATACCAACAGGGCCAGTTGCCTTTATGGTGTCCACGGACAGTAGTATATCCCTAACTTCATCTTCCATCAAAATCATACTTACTAATGGATTTTCAACTTCATCTAATTCATCGGGTGGAAGATGCATATCAGAATTACATATGCGAGATTGGTCCACAAAGAAGTTATTGAGAATATTAGCAAAATCCATGGAATTATCATACAACCTATCCCCAAATATATACAATTGGGAGAAAGTTGTGTTTTGCAGTTTTAAGTTTACGAAATTCCTTTACTAAACGCCACCAAGTCTTTGTACCATGAGAACTATTTATTACAGTATCAATTTTAGATGCATGTGCCTTCTTTGCCTCACGGACATTGTCGACTACTTTATTTCTTAACAGCCTAAAATTTGCCCAATCAACTGGAGTATTACGTCTTTTAGCTTTCTTATGTTGGCGATTTCGTTTCCTTATTAAGGAACGTATTACATTATTGATCCACTGTGGATCCTTTGATCGTATGGTAACAATTCTATTAGGAATATGTTCATCACAAACTTTTATAATTCGAGATGTAAGTTCGTCAGTAATTGTGTTCACATCCCCCGATGTGAATAATATATCAGTATCAATATTCAGCATGACAGTATTTAAGCCATCTAGGTCTGCTATAGAATAATAGTACACTTAACGTTTGAAGGAATGACATTTAGGGATTATTTCTTTAATGGTTACAAATATTGGACAGTGGTCACTGCAAACGCATATATTGCCCAGTCCCAAAAGGTTTACACTTACCGACTATTTGTGGGGCGAAAATGGGGAACTTTATAGAGAAATTAACACAGCAAAAAAACCAAATATTTTACGAGATAGAAAAGATCTCTTCTGTTAGTGATTACTTTTAAAGAAATAGAACCAATTTACAGGCTTCAAGTTGTAGAACAGAATGCTATGCCAAGTCATTCCTTCCTGATACCATTAATAATTGGAATAGTCACCTGATATAGAGGATTATTAAACTTGGGCAATGTTACTAATATTCAGTTAAACCATGATACCAGATTTTGTCACATAATCCTTTATCGCCCCGGACTCGGTTGTAGTGATTTAAACTTCCATCGGCTTGAAAGACACATCTCAGATAACGCATCATGCATGCTCTTGTGGCTATCCCATATACTGCATTTTCTTCACATGCTCTAACTGCAATATTTTTAGAAAAGATTCGTCTTTCTATTTCAGTTTTAATTGAGTGCTTTATGGGAAACCTTTATCGAAGTGGGATCGGTTGTAGTGATTTAAACTTTCATCGGCTTGAAAGACATAGGAAACGTTCTGGTGGATTTGCACTAATGTAATAACATAAGAAATAATTCATATCATAAGATATGTATTAAGTATTAAATAGTTAATTAACTTTTCTTAATAATTGAATACCTTTCTATCAACCGCACCAAACTGTTCGCCACCTGTTTTTGTTCTGTTTTAATGTATATATGTATTATGTTTTATAATATGTATGTATACATATATATTATCAACACATATCAATAATACTTGATGTATATAATTTTGTTTCTGGAGCAGTTTTTACCAATCCCGATTCATTTACTGAATAAAAATATGTTAAAAGCATGAACAATTTCCTATTCACAGTAGGACATCTCCCCATCCCACTTTTTTGTTGTTGTAAGAATCACGAAAGTTGGTGGGGGACTTTTGGGATATGAGAGATGAATACAGACAGCCATGTTGTCTGAGTAGATCTGTAGATCTTAACAATCACCGGGTGTGACCATGTACACAGGATATCATTCGTGTTTCTGATTTTGACAATTACTCCATGAGCATACTGAGTATTGGTGCTTGGGGATATAAGATGTAACAGTTTGTTTTTAGAGGAGATTGATAATGGACTTTTAGTACCAGGTAGATATGATATCTATAGGATTTATTATCCTTTCTTTCTCTTTGTCAAAGGATTGTGGGTATATGTGTGGGTAATCCTCTCACGCTGATGGCACTCAACCAGTTCATGTATTCTACGTCAAAGAAGATCAGAACCCGTGTATCCTCAGGATACCAATAACAACGAAATGTAGAAATTAACAAACATGACCAACATTATTATTTCATGTTAATCTTTGTGCCATGCATATATGCAGCTATAGCTATATAAACATATGTATACCTTTTTCAGTTTGTGCGAAGTTGTGCATAAATACAGTTGACTCTTTCTTTAATCATGTCTTTTTCAGGGTATTTTTTGTACTTTCATCCCAAAACAAAAGTTTCACTTTTATCCTTAAAAGCGCAATAATATTCATGTCATGACCTTTTTAAAGTCATTTTTTTATTTAATATGAATAACGTAACAATCATGTTACTTTGATTTTATAAAGTTGTTTCAGACCCATGGACTGACTAGGTTCATTAAATGTCATAAAATTGCCGGGACATAATGTGGTGGCAAAACATCTAATTAACACCTGTCACAAAGGAACGGGCCATTTGGGTTTGTTACGCAAAATGTGTATTCACGAAACAACATTCAACAAACTATGTACTTAGTCCTGTGATGTTGGTGTCCTTTGGCATTAACGAAAATGTAAGTAGATACAACGCGGGCGGATTGATGCATTCGTACTTGGTATAAATAAATGAATTACAATTCGTTCTTATCCGTGTGCGAAATACGCATAATGTCGGAAAGCGCAAGTTAAATCCCCAATTACTGTCTTCGTTCTTAAATATAAATAAATCACAACTCGCCATTTATACTTGTATCACTGTGTAGATTCTTTTATGTTTTAATGATGTAAATCTCGTCACTTTTATTGTAAAATACGTCACTCAACTAGTTCCCGTACTTACTATTATTTTCATAAAAGATCTAAGATTACAAACAGTCAAAAACTGTTATCAAGATATATTGTACATAGCTTAAGAAATACATAATCTTTACATGGAAACTGCCATCTTGATGTACTATTCTGTATTGTATTACATTAGATATATGCTCCAGTACCGCCGCTGGTGGTTTAATTTATAAGAAATATACATAATTTGGTTTGCACCGAACCATGGGCATGCTAAATTATACAGCACCAACGAAGCTTTTCAAAGGAGAAATTAAGCAAACCGAATATTTATCAAATTTCTTATTGCCAGAACATATGCATGAACAACAAGTACTATAATCGGAAATATATTACATGTTATATACGCTTACAATGCTTATATCAAATATTTGTGTTCCAGCGAGTGAATGCCAAATAGACAAGGACCAAACCAGCTCTACAGACACAGACACTCTCAAAGGCAGCAAGGGACATTATACAGTTAGATGAAAATTGGTCTGTATCGCATCCGACACTGCTCGACTTGATAAAAATGACGGATAACTATAACATACATAACATACACCAATTTTAAAGGTATCTCCTCTGTTCTGATTATGTTATTTGAAAAGACTTTATGAAGCGTATTCTATCAAGCTATAATATGTAAGTTGTGATGCGTCTGACTGACTGACTGATATAGAAGATTTAACGTGCGCTTTCCGACTACAGCGTATTTCGCACACGGGCCTGGCCGGACCATTTAGTGTATTCCGAGAAGGGTGAAAGTGGTGTGTGCAACCCAAGAGGGGGCTTTTAGGGGTTGCTTATATTGATTTTTTGAAATTTTGAAATTTGGAATAAATGCCGAGGTGGGTGGAGGAGGGAACTAAGGGAGCCGGTTGAGGTAGGTGTTTGTATGTTTATTGGATTTTGGATTGGTAGATTAATTAATTTTTAGATGCGCTTAATTAGGTCTGTTTTGATTAGGAATACGCCTAGGGCCTTGAAGTTTTCTAGTTTATTTTGAGGGTTTAGTATTTCATCTAGAGTAGGAACCTTATTTAGATTGAGGGTGGTTTGTAGTGTGGTTCTGTGTGTTTGATAGTGGGAGCAGTGAATGAGTGCGTGTTCTGTGGTTTCGGGTTGTTTGCAGTGGGGGCAGTTGCCTGTGGTGTGTCTTTTAAGTTGTTTTAGGTGGTTATTTAGGTTAGTGTGTCCTGTTTGGAGTTTTGTAATTAATCTGTCAATTTTTTTAGAGGGGTGTAGGATTTTAGGTTTGGCTAGTGGTTTTCTGAGCACTTTTTTGATTTGGCTATTTGAGTTTCGATATTGATTATGCCATTTTTTGGTTATTTTTTGTTTGTTTACACTTTTAATTTCTGATTTTGAGATGGGTAGGTTTAGGCTTATTTCTGTAATTTTGAGAGATAATTTAGCTGCTTTATCGGCGCTTTCGTTGCCGTAAATTCCTACGTGGGCGGGGATCCACAAGAAGGTTATTTGTTTGCCTGCTTTTGTTAGGTCGTTGGAGCTTTTAAGTATTTGGTTTATTAATTTAGGTCGTTTTTTGGTATTTTTGTTTTGGAGGGCTTGTAGTCCACTAAGGGAGTCAGTGAGAATTAGGATTTTTTTGTTGTTTTTAGATTGTTGGTTATGCAGGGCTGAGGCCATGCCCATAAGTTCGGCCGTGAATATAGATTGGTTGTTAGGGAGTCGGTAAGATTGTGTGGATATAACTGGTTGTGTGGTATGGACTCCGAAGCCTGTGTGGTTGGAGATCGGGTCTGAAGATCCGTCAGTGTATATGTGACACCAATTTGGCCAATTTTCGTGTATGTATGCAAGTGTGGTGGTTTTAGCTATGTTTGGGTCGGTTTGTTTATTTATTTGGTTAGCTAGCGTTGTGTCTATTTGGGGTATTTTGAGTTTAGGGGTGAAGATATTTGATTTTTTGCAGTTTTGTTTAAGATTTTGAGTTTGGTGTTCATTGAGGTAGTTAGTTATTCTTTGGGATATTGGGGTGAGTAAGGGGTGTTTGCGAGCTAGAGCTTGGTTTCTTGGGCTAATGTTTTGATTAATTAGGTTTTGGATGAGAGGGTTTGTTTGGGACGCGGCCCAGAAATTAAGGCTTAGATGTTCCCTGCGTAGATTTAGTGGCATTTCTCCTGTAAGGGCCTGAAGTGAGGTGTAGGAGGTGCCATGTTGGGTGCGTGTAATTAGTTTGAGAGCCTGATATTGTATTGAGTCAAGTTTTTTAGAAAGAGAGTTGTTTAGGGTATTGTATATGGCACAGCCGTAGTCTAGTTTTGATCTAATTAGTGTTGTATATAGTGAGAGGAGGGTATCTTTGGAGGCTCCCCAGTTAGAGCCGGTGAGACATCTTAATGTGTTAAGGTCTTTGCTGCATCTAGTTTTTAGGTTTTGGACGTGAGCCTCCCAGGTGAGGTGTTGATCGAAAATAAGTCCTAAGAATTTTGTTTGTTTTTGGAATTTGATTGTTTGGTTGTTTAGCTGGAGGATTGGGTAGGCAGGTTTCATGTTTTTATGTTTGAATACTACTCCTGTTGTTTTATCTGAGTTAAGGGAGAAGCCCCATTTGTCTGCCCATTGTTGTATTTTATTTAGAGATTTTTGGATTAAGTTTTCTGCCATTTTAATGCTTTTAGTGCGGATCCATAGGGCTCCGTCATCCGCGAATTTTGAAGTGTTTAGTTTAGGGGATAAGCCCTCGAATAGATCATTTATCATTATATTGAAGAGGGTTGGGCTGAGGATGCTGCCCTGGGGAGTGCCATTTTCTAGGGGACACTGGTCCGATAGTGTATGGTCTATACCCACGGTAATTTTGCGATTGTTTAGGAAATCTTGGATGAAGTTTATTATTTGACCTTTTAGTCCTATTTTTTTTAGTTTTTGTGTGATGCGTCTCAGGCGTGGCAGGCTATATAATGCAGGCACGGTCCGTTATGTATCATTCAATCTTTAGTAATCTTTCTCACTTTCTTATTAAAGGCATAATGATGGATAATCTATTGTGTTGCAGTGTGGAATGTTCATGTATTGTGACTAAGGCTTATCCCTTACTTCCAGTTATTAACTGACATGTCTCGCTCACCAACAACTCACAAGGGATCAATCCTTGTTTCAACGCGAAGGGATACAGTATACTGCAGGTTAAATAGACATTAACTAATTGAGGGTTAAATGACATTGTTTACTTAGTGCTGTTTTAATACACTATTCAAGCTATAATACTGACACGTTGCTTTAGGGTATACCTACTCACACTCATGAGTTCCAAAGCGCACGTTAAATCTCCAATATAAGTAAGTAAGTTCCAAAGTGGGACAGGCCAATCGCAATTGCTGAGGCAGAAGGCAACATCTTAAACACTTACAGAAACAACAACAAAGGATTATCGGAATAAACTTGAATTTGATTTTCTTCCTTTGCTCATGAGCATATACATATAGATAGATATACATGGATATGCGTACGTTAATACGGAAGTACAAGGAAGCATTGAAGAAAGCTCAGTTTATGTCCTCAGAGGAAAGCAACTTTGACAGAGACGGCATCAAGATTTTTACAGAACGGCCAAAGAAATTTGAGTCGAGGGAACTTCAAATGGCGAAGAGGCTAGTTAATGAGGTCAACGCAAATAAGCTGGACAGTGATGCAGCTTTCCTTAAGGCGTGTCTGTTGACCACCTTCAACAACACATTCCATAATATGAAAAAGGATGTCATGGGACAACAGAGAGTATGGAATGCTATAGACTTTGAGTGTGGATGTGGAGCTTATATGTATGTATGAATGTTCGGATTTCAAGAACTAAATTACCAGGTTTAGAAATGTAATGTAATATATGTTGGTGGGTTAGTGACGGTGAATGTGTATATTTACGTAAGTGTGTGTTCGTGGTACTTCTATGGGTGTACATACACATGTATATGTGATGGTGTGTGAATATGTATTTCGTTCATTTTGTGGTAGATACTGGTTTGTAAATTTGTTAGGCGTTCATATGCTATCAACTTTGCTTTTTATATAAAAGATCCTCTACATATTTTACCGTGTCTCGCAAGCCAAGAAGGTTGGGTGCTTCAATAGTGACACATAAATAAACTATTCCTCTTCTTCGTTTTTGTTCATTTTCAAGATGCTGTGTATAACTTCCGAAACTGCTAACATATGTAATTTGTGAATTCTGATGGAACGATAATTTAATTTAGTAAATTTAGTAAACATTAAATCAATTATCTTCCCTCATGCAGAAAAGCAAGCATGGAATTCTCCGTTCGTTTTCGATAATTGGGTTTGCATAGAAGGGGCGATTAATAAAATACGAAACGAACCTATGTGTAATACCATGTTTTATGAACTTAGCGAAACCAAACAGTTGATACCAAACTGTTCACTCGTTTCCTAGAAATGGTACGGCACGGGGGATCATTTAGTATCCTATGTATGAAATGAGCGATACTGTTGTTCTCTCATCTATTTTAATCATACACAATATAGCTCATTTAATATCTTGAAGCAAATTAAAATAATAATCATGCCCTGTACAATAATGCTATAGGTCAAGTTACGCCTCAAATAGCAATACTATCATAACTGCTTTAGTTATATCTGACTATCGGTACAACTTTTCATGCTCTTCTTGAGGCATATCATGTGTATGTATGTGTATGAATGTATGTATGTGTGTATATGAATGTATGTATGTATATATGTATACATATATGTATTGTATATGTGTGTATGTATATGTATGTGTCTCAGTTATGCATGCTGTATTTATACTACAAGAAATGTACATCCATGCATTGTATTTTCACAGCAATTGACTAAACCTACTGTGTAACCTCTAATCCTGATGTACAACCCTTTGAAAGGAATAAAATATGTTCCCAAAAAATAAATTATTGAGCAAATATAAGAGTTCATTTTGTATGAGTAAAAGTATGAAGTTATCATTTTTTAACTTCAAATACTACGATGTGCTCACTGATACCGTCATTATGTTGACGGCCTGATTGTCAATAACTGTGAGTTACGATATGTTATATGATTGCTTTGTATAACATCGGGTCATGCATGCTGTTCACTTTCGTTGGTACTTGATTCTTCTTTGCGCAATAACCAGAGTATCTAACTGATTTATTATTTGTTTTAAATTTATGCAAGTTTTGTGCCTTGTGGAACTGTAGATGAAGAAACACAACAACAACAAAAACAATTCGCATTTACATAAGTAAAGAAAATATCAATTAAACCTGAATACGTCAATGTGTCAATTTCTTGTTCTAAAAAGTACAGGTATTAGTATTCATATTCCACTTAATAATTTGTATTTGTAACATTTTTTTATTTCTTGCATCGGTTGTACAATACATTTACAGTCGTAGTTTGTTGACTTTGCAAACGACATTAGGCTAAACCCCCAGACATTTTTTAAACATTGCATTTTTAGCAATTTCGGGCCGTTTGGACAATATTCATACCAACAAATGTAATAAATCAATGGCAAAAGTAAATAAATCAATATTAACAAAGATGGCGAATGCAGTAAAATTTCTAAGTTAAATCAGAACTTTTAAAAAATTGGGAATAGCTTCAGCGCACCCGGCTACCGGCCAGGTCTGGGAGCAATACAGCTACAAATGTATAATGCCTGACCCTTTTCCCACGTTGAAGCATATTGAGAAAAGCTTACATTGTACTTACTTACCTTTTGAAACACATAAGACATTAATTAAACATATATCCCCATGTTATGAGTTTTCGGATGCTGAATAAACATTCATAGTTTTTACATGAACAACTGTAAAACATCTCATTAACTTATAAAAGACAACGTTATCATAAAAACAAGCCATCATCGGAGTATTTACAATTTCTGTGTGACGCCGCACCCCTCGTCATAGTGCAAGTATTCGTGATAGAAAACGTATGATGTCCGGAAACTTAAGATCAGACAATAATAATATTGTGTTATGAATAATAATAAAGGCATGTTTCATGCTGAAAGCTCTGATCGAAAACAGGAAACACGATATTTTTCGGAGTATTTTCTTTTAAAACGTCGATTATATTTTTACGTAGAAGATGATTTTTCCGAGGACTACAGTTTTAAGAAACGTGATTTTCGCTTTCCGCGGAGATTTCACATTATAACAATGTATACCGTACAATTAAACCGTACAAACCAAATTCAACACTTTTAAGTAATAATGATATAGCTTTCTTCCTCTCTGTGCAATCCAATCTGTTGGCTAATCTGCTGTGCGCACGAGAACATATGTTACGGATCACATCGCGGCATATCCCGTACAAACCAGTCCAAGCTCAGCACAAATAACACTTTCAACACTTTCAAGTGATTATAATAAAGAAGTCACCGCCAATGCAATCACCTCCGACTGCTTATCCGCTCTGTGAATTTGACCATAAAGTCTACACACATACCAAGCACCGCGCCAGGAAAAGTACCAGACGCCTCAATCGCTTACCCGTCAATATCATTGCAAGGAGAGTAAGGACTCCCGTTAACAGTGAGGAGTACTAATTAAACATTCCAATAATGTTACACACCCTTAAAACACGTGATATTGCACATATAGAATAATCATACACGAATACATAACAATTATCTCCCTTTACTAATATATACAAAGAAAACCAATTTTGGATACATCATAATACAAAATTGTATATTTTTGTATATGTCATCATACCAAACTTGCATATGCTTTGGATATATCATCTTTCCAAAGCATATACAATCTTTTATATATGGACTTTTTTGCAGTCAAACAGTTGGTGATGTTAAACTCTTTTTGAAACAGTTTCGTGAACAATCTATAAATATGTTTCATCAGGAATGGCATTCTACACTATCGGTTCAAGGTATGACTTGTATAGAACCTTATTCAACCAGAAAAATACGTATCTACATTAACATCAACATATCATATATGTTAAAAATGCAATTTCCCTCAGAAACAAATGGTTAAACATGAGCATATATCCAAATATGTAAAATTACTTATTTGTAACTTTTCTGTATATAGGCCGGAGGCCCTACATGCAATAAAATTGACATTGCAAATCGACAATGACTGCGTTTTGAATATCCGGCCACCAACATTTTCCAATAACATATATCCAATTTATATACCGGAGTTTTTGTATAGTCAGGTTCAATGAACTACATACTACCTGTGCGTTTTTTATGAGTGTATTACATATTGTTTTAAATGAAAAAAAGAAAGAAAAATAGAATGGAAGACCTTTTGTTTGTCGAATCATTTAAAAGCATGTCCAAATACAGAAATCAAGCGTTGAATGAGCATGCCCTCGAATTCAATCAACACATTCACCAAACATTCGAGACACAGTCGTTTGTTACATTTAACCACTTTCTTAATGGTATTGTGTGTTCATAGCTAAATTTTGAAACGAAGTTCGTTATCCACCATCGGCAAAACCATTTCGATTAAAGCGCTCGGTTACACATCAAAATAAGAGGTATCTAACCCGATTGGGACTTCATCAAATTTCCAAACAGAGTAGGTGTATCGATCGCCTAATTCACTCCCTGAATTACACCTTGATAAAAGAATAGCTCACCTGACACTCCCTGAATTACACCTTGATAAAATAATAGCTCACCTGACACGTGGAGGAGACAGGCCAGGACAGCAGCCAGCAGAACTTCCATGATGGCATCTGCAAACCCAGGTCAGTCCGAGGCTATATACATACGTGCATCCAGGATCTGTCACTGGAGTAGGGAACTTGACACTACATGTATCTGTGGCCAGTGATAACAGGCCTACAATACGTAAACACCAATTATGACGTTGACGTAAGCATGTGTTTACTATTACATTAACAGCAACAGTGTTGACTTTTGACATAGACTGTCGTACGCTTATAACCGATTCCAAGAACTTTCTTTATCTCAAGGTTGCCGGAATAATGGCCCTGGTCTCCGGCCGTGTGTGTGTATGTTGGGGGGTGGGGGTGCGATATGGAGAGTTAATATTTGCAAGATATGCTGAACTGGTTGCCTGTGATAGATTGATAACAGGTTGCCTGTGAAATATCCTGGACTGTTTATTTCTGATATTTGCTTGACTGATTGTCTGTGATATGTGCTGTTTTGACTGCCTCTACTATATGCTGTACTGTTGTCTGTTATATATATTGATCTGATTGGAATATATCTGAACAGGTTGTGACATAGGACGATCTGTCTGGAAAGGAAGGACTCCACTTCCTTTCCTTTCCTTGGGAAACAGGATGTCGCTGTACGGAGCTTGACTAAGAAGAAGTCGCCATTAGCCAATAAGAAAGCAACTATCCCGAGGGTTTACGGCACAGGCGATTCCATTCCAGACTACGCTTTGAAAAACACTTTCCTAGTTTTCGATTCAAAATTGAACTGAAAAAAGAAAATTCTGGGATGTCTTATAGATGGCCAAAGGTGTATGACAGTGCTTCCCAGGGTCTATGGAAATCATCATCCATTTTAAATGTTTATTCCATTGAAGCGAAAGATAGACAATAATTTTGACGAAATTAGTCGTACACGCCGTAATTGTCGCTCGGAATACGGAATACGGAATACGGAATAACCTCTTCGAGGTTACATGATAACAATACATTCCAACCGACACTCTTCAGATCTGGTAAGCGGCGTTCGGATTGGTCGGATGACAGACCGTTCTGACGTGACCCGTAATGGGATATCCTCAATCTTTGTGTAGATGTAGCGAGAACTGAGATTTGATTTTAATGAGATTGGGGTGAATGTAACGGTAAATTGGTGGTGTTACAGTACTGTTATAGTGCAAACCATTTCAATACGCTTCTTTCAAGCTTCATTTATCTAAAATACCTAATTGTTTCGATATGTTTCCAAGCGTACCAAAGTTTTATCTCCTTTTTTTAAATTATACAGCAAACATTCGGCGAATCTCATCTAATCATAAGCCCCCTCCGGGCAGGACCCGTAGTCTCTGGCGCTATCTATAAATGTCACCTCCTCACGTCGCCTGATCTAACATACGAGGGGCGTTCAACAAGTTTTGCAACTTCAATATTGCAACTTCAAGATCAAGTTGCAGAAACTCTCTTGCACTTTTATTTTTCAATATAATCTCCATTCACCTCAATACACTTGTTCCATTTGTCCTTCAAACTTTTTACACCACTTTTATAGAAATCCGCAGATTGTCCTTCTAACCACGCCTCTATGGCAGCCTTTATGTCCTCGTCATCCTGGAAGCGTCTTCCACGTAGGGCATATTTCATTTGCCGGAACAGGAAATAGTCACTGGGGGCTAAGTATAGTCTGTAGGTTGGGTGAGTTAACTGTTCGAATCCACATTTACATGGCGAGCTGTGCAATTCACGACTTGTGAACCGGAGCGTTGTCATGCAAAAGCAGAATTACACGTGTTAACATCCAACGGCGTTTCTGGCGAACAGATTTTCATAATTCTTTCATTACATTAGCATAATACTGTCCATTGATTGTAGTTTTTGGTGGCATGTAATCAGTCAGTAATACTCGTAAGTCGCACTCGCATCTTCATTAATTAAAACAAATTCTAACGGTAGAAAATAAAGTTTATTATGCAAATTGTAAACATTTATGGCACATTCAGACATGTTATCAGCTCATTCAAACACATACAGCAAACATATATAGATATATCAAATATTTCTAGTAACATGCAGTAAACAACAGCAATGGACCACGTGACACAAGTCTGGTGCCCATGAACACACGGGTGTCACCACCACACGAACACTCAGTCTCTGACATAAAAATAGTTCCTTTTATGAACTTGTCTTTTATTATAAAATGATCCCAGATAATATCTTAATTTTCAGACCTGAGACTGAGGAAATCTAGACTTGCTGATTGTAGACTTGCTTGGGATCTTTCAGACATTCTAACACAAATACTTAATTTGTTATGACCCCATCAAATATGTTTTTATACATGCAACCATGCGTCTTGAGGGCCGTGAACCGGTTTACATGCAACCATGTGCCTTCAGGGCCGTGAACCGGTACACATGCAACCATGCGTCTTGAGGGCCGTGAACCGGTTCACATGCAACCATGTGTCTTGAGGGCCGTGAACCGGTTTACATGCAACCATGTGTCTTGAGGGCCGTGAACCGGTACACATGCAACCATGTGCCTTGAGGGCCGTGAACCGGTTTACATGCAACCATGTGTCTTGAGGGCCGTGAACCGGTACACATGCAACCATGTGCCTTCAGGGCCGTGAACCGGTTCACATGCAACCATGCGTCTTGAGGGCCGTGAACCGGTTTACATGCAACCATGTGTCTTGAGGGCCGTGGACCGGTACACATGCAACCATGTGCCTTCAGGGCCGTGAACCGGTTCACATGCAACCATGCGTCTTGAGGGCCGTGAACCGGTTTACATGCAACCATGTGCCTTGAGGGCCGTGAACCGGTATACATGCAACCATGTGCCTTGAGGGTTGTGAACCGGTACACATGCAACCATGTGCCTTGAGGGCCGTGAACCGGTATCCATGCAACCATCTAATTATATCTCTAGTCTCCCGATAAAAAGATGTACATTCAATACATCTGTTTTGTATATTTTGATTTCTTCTACAAAATTACAAAACCTACATGCACAAGTCTACTTTGCTTTCTTACGCGGCTGTCAATGTTGAATCATTGTGTACTTTGTTGCAACGGTACTGTTGATCAAACTGGGACTGCAGAGTCACATTTCACGTGATTCGACAAGGGAGACAATCGAGTACCTATTCCGGTCACCGTCCGGGTTCCACATCTGCGTTCACTACAACACACAAAGCATCTCGACTGCTATGGAACAACGAAGTCCTGAAGATGACAAGAATAACTCTCAGGATGCGGACTCTTCCTCACATATGACAATCTGTCTCAGTATATTCGACCTCATGAATGATTAATCTCTTAATCCCTGAATTGCCAGAAAATTATGAAACTCGTATGAAAATGAATGATGAGAACTAATTGACTTTGGTGAATATTTGCTTTGTAGGTTTTAATGGCCTTAACGCATGCACTTCCGGGTCAAATTCCTTATATGGGGATTAGACAGAGCTTCGCGTTGTAGTTAGGAAAAACATGACGGGTTTGAGACCCAAAAACTAACAAAACGTCGGATGTCGTTTTCTAGAACCCATGATAATTTGAAGTCATCACACTTTCTCGTCACATGTCTACATCAAGGCTCTTCATTGGTCCCTCCTACTTCGGCAGAACAGTAGCCTGCTTGAAGTGCTATCCCTCGGCGTGGCTTGTGTGTGAGTCAGCAGGGTTGGGTTTTTACGGCGCTTGAGGTATAGCAAACACATAGAACTCAAACAACATGAGCAATAATTGAAACACTTTGTCTTGTTGTTGTTTCGTCAGTCTTTATCTGACGGAATAGAACTGATTCCAGTAGGTCACAAACATATTACCACGCGGTCACATATTACCACTCTGCCACAGCTACGCTGTCAATGAACACCTCATTCTGGGGAAAATATTTAGGTACAGTTTGTGGACGGCACTTTGATTAGGTTCACTCTCCGAAAGGGTACTTGGTTCCTGTTCCGCTGCTGTAATCGTCATCCGGGTAGCTGAATAGTCCGTGCGAGGGTGGACCCCTCTCAGGATAAAGAAACCGGAAGTGACAATCAAGGCCTTGCACTCAGTGTTCGCCCGTCTGTCTCAATGTGAAGCTGGAAATGGAACAGGCAGAAGTAAACGTTTGTTGTTTAACGCCGTACTCAACAATATTTCAGCGATGTGACTGCGATCTGTAAATAATCGAATCTGGACGGGACAATCTAGTGATTGACATAATGAGGATCGATCTACGAAATTCGGATACGATGACGTACATCAACTACGTCAACCCGCCTGACCGCTCGATCCATTTAGTCGCCTCTTACAATAAGAATGGATTGCTGAAGATAATTCTGACCCGGACACAGATTAATGAGGGTCACACACATGCGTATCGTTACGGACCCGCTCTTAACACGGTTGCTTAGAAACATAAATAGACGTAGAGGCACTGAGCTGGGTAACCTTTAAACTATATATATATATATATATATATATATATATATATATATATATATATATATATATATTGTGCAATTTGCATATTAACTAGGTATTCAACATTATGTTTACTGGCTCAAAGCACCATTATATAAGTATATGTACTTAAGGAATAACCACCGCCGTCATATAGCTGGAATATTGCTGAGTGCGGCGCTAAACAACAAACAGAATAACCAACGAGCTGTGACGAACTACGGATTACCAGTCCTGAAGGAACAACTGAAGTTTAGGCGAGCGCCTTACAGCACTCATGCACGAGGGACAGATGACACGTAATTCCGAGTTTTGTATAGGTAATTCTATATATTACTCGTTGACAGTTGAATAGAGAAAATAAAGAAAAAAAGGCATGAATGTCAACACTTCACTGTAAGTAGCCCATTGTTCAGATGACGTAATGTCATCAATTTATGACGCCAGGGACAATGGGTGACGTCATATCGTATGTTTTTCAACAATGAAGCACTGTGACATCATATGGCACCAACTGACCGATAATCATTGAGTATGGCCAAAATGCACATTTGCAATTATCGGAATTATTACACACGCTCATTCTACCCTTATGGGTGGTAATATATCAAACGCTATGGTGGTCAATGAGCACTCTGTTTTCTGTACAAGTCTGAACAATCACTGGACAGCTTCCTATCAAGGAAGAAACAAGGACAACTTACGCCAAACGTTTTGTTCTCAAATGCCGTTTCCCGCGCCTCCCGTTGTCTGCTGCGTCTCCACAAACAACACGTGATCAGCACGATGGCGACAGCGCAGACGACAACCACGGCAGAGACAACCAAAGGCACGAGTAGGTTCTCCGACTTGACTGTAACAGAGGAGACCAAAGAGCTGATGATCAACTCGTCTAAACAGAAAATGATCTGGTATTGAATAACTATTGGCAGTAAGACTTAAAGAGCTAGTGATATACAAAGGTAATTGACTCTTACCCCTTTGGTCAAACCAAGAATCCTGGTTGGAAACCACGATCATAGCATTCTGGCAACACTATGGGGAGCAAGTCGGCACAGACGTCCGGCGCCGTATGCGACTGAGCTTCTAGTCATTTGGGGAGTGATATTATAAGCTACAGCAGGATCACGAGGGGTACATGGGATTATATGTCCCGAGTTGTTTTTTTCCCCTGAGCCGGAGGCTCGAGTAGGAACACAAACTCCATGTACACCGACTGATCCTGCTGCAACGAATTTATCTTACTGACATGTTTTAATATGACATTGTAAAATACTTAAACAAATTCAAAATTGATAGAAAACTGCTGTTCGATTGAGCTGAGGTTAGCTTGGGCTTCGTCTCGTGACTTCCATTGACGCGCAAAAAGAGTGCGCTTTTCGCTTTGAAGGGGTATAAAGCGCTTAGTGGCACAAAACAAACCTCTCCCCGTCAGCATCCCCCCTCTCACTGAATCTGATACTCTTTAGCCATGACCTTATCAGTTGTTCCCATGTTCCAGTGAAGCAGGCAGGGGCAAGCTGGTCAGTGTTTGTTTAAATTAGGGCACCGATAGCATGGGTCAGCATGACCTCTAGGATTGAAACATAACACTCCAAGACAAAAGAGTGAAACTGCAGTGACCAAACCAACTTTTGAAAAAAAGGTTTGGAGGTAACAAGTAATAAAGCATCTATTCACTGGAAACTGTCATCCCTTAACCACTATTTGAATTATGTTTAGAACAGAACAGAGCTTTATTACGCCCAAGGCTACAAAAAGTAGCATGTTGAGGTTTAACAGGAGATGCGACGTATAATAGTGATGGCAACTTTAATAATTATTTAAATGTAGCCATTACTATTTTACAATATTTTGATAATTTTTATAAGAAGATATTATTTTTACAATGAAACATCTGTTGAAGTTTAAACATAGATGGATGTACAATAAGAGTCTTTGGTATGTATAATTGTCTTACTTCTTTAAAATATTCACATCTAAAAATATAATGATATTCATCCGCAATGTCTTGGCTTTTACAAACAGTACACTTTCTATCTAAAAAAGGGGTGTGATTCCATCTTCCACATTCAATCGGTAAATAATGGCAAGAAGTTCTGAAAAGTAGTAGTGATATGTACACTCGTTTTGGTAAATTGCACAGATATGTTTCTTTAATGACTTTATAAAATTTTCCTTTACTTGAATTTGTGACATCAGAATTCCACCATTCAATATGGTATATTTATATATAGCGGGTTTAAGCCCGATTAGGCAATTCATTAATAATGATGGTAAATTTGGGTTTGGCTCATACTTAGGTATATTAGTAGACTAACGCTTAGTCTATGAAAATATACAATTTTAATAGAAACCAATGACTCCAATAAATTATTTATTTGTTTGTTGTTTAACGCCACTCTCAGCAATATTCCAGCTATATGACGGCGGTCTGTTAATAATCGCGTCTAGACCAGACAATCCAGTGATTGACATCATGAGCATCGATCCACGTAATTGCGATCTAGCCTGACCACCTGATCCCGTTAGTCACTTCTTACCCAAATAAATTGAAAAAGAGCCACACTAAGAAGAGAGATTCAGCTCTTGGAAAATTTTAGACTTGCTCTAGTTAGGGCTACAGCATAACAGTAAGGGAAAGGCGGAAATAAAACTAATATGGTTCGGGTTCTCGGAGGCAGATAAGTGTTTTAGTAGTATTCTGTTTAACTTGCTCTTTCAGTGAAAAATTTAAAAAAAGGATTCATACCTGAAGCAATCTCATTAAAATAAGATCTTAGTTTTCGCTACCGCTTAACAAAGATCTGAGGACATCCCATTACACGTCACGTCAGAACGACCTTTCGCGAATTTTGACCGACCAATGAAATGACTGACAAGAAATCGACATTAGCCAATCAGAAGGCAGCTTTCTCGAGCTTTACGACACTAGTTTCAAACTCGCGACTACGCTTCGAAACATAATTTGACGTATTCTCGATTAAAATAATTAAAACTGATAAGAATAACATTCTGGAATGGCTTTTGGATGACCTAGATTGTATGGATATGATCATAAAACCCGTAACTGTCGTTCGGAATACCCCGTGTTAAATATTTCGTGGTTGCATGATTAGAAAACACATTCCGACTGTCACTTTCATCATCTGGTAAGCGACGGTCTGACTGGTTGGATGAAAGGTCGTTCTGACGTGACCCGTAATGGGATGTCCTCAGATCATTGTTTAGCATAGCGAGAACTAAGATCTGATTTTAATGAGATTGTACCTGAAGCAAATTTACAATATGTTCGCCACTACAAATAATGTTTAAAACTGTTTGACTGCCGCTTCAGATGATTAAATGGAGATATATGCCTCAATAATTTCCTCAAAATCCAGCGTTTAAATGTTAAATGGTACCTAAAACCTTTTTGAGAATAATATGATGGGTAAAATCAGATCTTAGTTCTCGCTATCGCTAAACAAAGTTTGTTTAGCGGCAGCGAGAAATCAGATCTGATTTTAATGAGATTGGTCAGAGTGGTACACGAAGCTTGTGAGTACCATTTGTCAAACTTCAATTTTTGTTGAAGCTTTGATGGATGAGTGGGTTAGATCGCTGATTTAGTGTGCTGGCGATTAGGTGCCTCACTCTGAGACCGTGGTTTCGAATCCCAGTTGGGAAAAAAAGTACTAGGATTTGCACCTTACAGAGAGAGATTTTTCCCAAATATGATATTTGTTACACTGTACTTATTTATGTTTGAAATACTCTTTACCATCAAAATTAGAAGAAATAGGGGGGACTATGGTATTTATATGTAAGGAAAACCAAGATGAAACTATTCCTATATAGTTTGTTTTAACTGAACTTCTCACATCTACATGAATGTCACCAGAAGACCATGTGCAAAAATTGTAGTACTGTGCAGTGACATGATGTCCATAGCACCTGCAGGTTTATAAACAGGCTTATAACTCTTTAAAGGTATTTCTTCTTATGTCAAATGTTGAATCCAGTTTTTTATGTATTGTTTCTGCTTCATGTAAAAATACGAATTTATAAGGTTCAGCTACAAGTTGACCATTATCTTTTTTTAATCTGCAGAACATTTAAATGTTTAGAAAGTAGTTTAAAATAACCAATATCAATATTTGAAAAGCAGAACATTATTTTCTGGACACACACACTCACGCACGCACGCGTGTTTTTGTTGTTGTTTGTTTGTTTTTTTGGGTTTTTTTTGTTTGTTTTTGTTTGGGTTTTGTTTTTGGGGGGGTGGGGGGGGGGGGGGGGGGGGGGGTTGTTGGAAAGCAGCTGTTCCTCACTTTGAGGATTTCAGAGACCCTTGTACCTCCTCTAAGTGAAAGGATTTATTCTGCATATCTGCCTATTCACGTTCAGCCTGACTTGCTCGTAGCGGGGTTTAAGAGATTTATTCCCCCGCTGAGAAATTTATTCCCCTCAAAGGCGGGATACACGGCTAATTACCCTACCTCCATGTCAGAATGATAAGGTCTGATTGGCCCACGTGATCTTGATACAGTACTTTATCCTACCTCCATGCCAGAATGATAACATCTGATTCGCCCACGTGATCTTGATAAAATACTTTATCATACCTCTATGTCAGAGTGATGAGATCTGATTGGCCCACGTGATCTTGATAAGAACTGTACATGCAATATGTATGTATATTTTGATGCATGAATAAAGCGTTTGGAAATAATGTTGTGACATTTGAAATAACTTTCAACGCGCAAATAACAGACTACCTTGTGCCATGGTGACGAAATGTATGGATGCCGTTTCCGCCAGAGTGTTGTTGTTGAAGAAGAGGATGATCTGGGCCATGTAGGCCGTTGACTGCGACAACTCCGATATAGTCACAGAGGTCTTGGAAGGGTTGAGACGCACCACCCTCATCCCCGACCCAACCCCTGGGTTTGCCAGGGCCGACCCCCCGCTCCGCATGTATCGCACCTCCATGGCTACCACGTTCTTCAAGATGGCGTCCGCCAACTTCACCCATCTGATGACTACGGTAGTCACACCAACGCCGACTTCTTGCAACTGTAGGTTGATTCTCATAGTGACGCCTGCATTAAACGTTACGATAAAAGTTGTAGATTCATTGAAAGAAGGAACACACAATAAACACGGCATAGTTACAGAGTTACACCTCTCACCAAACAATTTTTGCAATTCTCCTCTCTATTCTAGGGCACCAGTGAGTTAAATATCAATTCCAAAAACTTTTCAGTAGTGAGGTGAGGTGAAATTGTGTTTAACGTCGCGTCCAAGATTATTGCACTTATATAGCGACGTGCATGCACGTGTGTGTGTGTGTGTGTGTGTGGCTGCTTGTCCGGTCTGATGCCGATTTATAGTGCTAGCTCAGTGAGATACCATGCCGCAGTTTAACATGAATACCCCACTCAGACACAGTATACTGACTCCGAGCCGACCAGTCCTTGGTTTAGCCCCTTAATGTCGAACGCCAGACAGGGTAACAACAAGTACCATCTTATAACGTCTTTTGGTATGACGCGGCCGGGGATCGAACCCAGGACCTTCCGCTCTCCGGGCGGATGCTCTACCACTAGACCACGGAGGCGGCACTTGTAGTAGTAATAGTAGTCGTGGTAGTAGTAGTAGTAGTAGTGGTGGTGGTAATAGTAGTCGTGGTAGTGGTGGTGGTAGTAGTAGTAGTAGCTGTAGTAGTAGTATAAGTGGTAATAGTAGTCATGGTAATGGTAGTAGTAGTAGTAGTAGTAGTCGGAGTAGTAGTAGTATCAGCAGTGTAGTGTAGTGGTGGTGGTAGAAGCAGTGGTAATAGTAGTGGTGGTAGTGGTGTTGATAGTAGTCGTGGAAGTGGTAGTAGTAGAGTAGTAGTAGTAGTAGTAGTTGTGGTAGTAGTAGAGTAATAGTAGTAGTAGTACTAGTAGTAGTAGTAGTAGTAGTAGTAGTTGCAGTTGTAGTAGTGTAGTGTAGTGTAGTGTAGTGGTGGTGGTGGTTGTAGTAGTCGTATAAAAATAGTATAGTAGTGGTAGTTATAGTAGTAGTAGTAGTAGTAGTAGAAGTAGAAGTAGTTGTAGTATAATTTGTAGTAGTAGTAGTAGAAGTAGTTGTAGTATAATTAGTAGTAGTAGCAGTAGTAGTAGTAGTAGTAGTAGTAGTAGTAGTAGTAGTAGTTGTAGTATAATGAGTAGTAGTATTGGTAGAAGTGGTAGTGGTTGTGGTAGTAAAAGTAGTAGTAGTAGTAGTAGTAGTAGTAGTAGTTGCAGTTGTAGTAGTGTAGTGTAGTGGTGGTGGTGGTTGTAGTAGTCGTATAGTAATAGTATAGTAGTGGTAGTTATAGTAGTAGTAGTAGTAGTAGTAGAAGTAGTTGTAGTATAATTAGTAGTAGTAGCAGTAGTAGTAGTAGCAGTAGTAGTAGTAGTAGTAGTAGTAGAAGTAGTTGTAGTATAATTAGTAGTAGTAGCAGTAGTAGAAGTAGTAGTAGTGGTAGTAGTAGTAGTAGTAGCAGCAGTAGTAGTGGTTGTGGTAGTAAAAGTAGTAGTAGTAGTAGTAGTGGTAGTAGTAGTAGTAGTAGTGGTAGTAGTAGTAGTAACAGCAGCAGTGGTAGTGGTAGAAGTGGTAGTGGTTGTGGTAGTAAAAGTAGTAGTCATAGTAGTAGTAGTGGTAGTAGTAGTGGTAGTTGTAGTAGTAGTTGTAGTAGTAGTAGTAGTAGTAGTAGTAGTAGTTGTAGTAGTTGTAGTAGTAATAGTAGTAGTAGTAGTAGGAGTAGTAGTAGTGGTAGTAGTAGTAGTGGTATTAGTAGTAGTAGTAGTAGTTGTAGTAGTAGTGGTAGTAGTAGTAGTAGTAGTGGTAGTAGTAGTAGTAGTAGTAGCAGTGGTAGTTGTATGTGTGTTATGATGTCTAGATATAAGTGTTTACGTACTCTTAAATGGCTTTGTTTCAAATCTGATTGGAGTGAGTCGAACACGGTTGTTGTCCACGATGTTGGTGAGGATGACCAGCCTGGCCCTGTAGCCGCGGGCCGCTTGGAGCCTGGTCAGCTCGTGGCTCGTCACGCTGGGGTCAAGTGGGTCAGTTTGGTTCCAGAGTATCATGTCCTCCACCTCCTCCTCCCTGTATTCTATCTGCAGCCCAGTCACGTACGGCGTCCTCGACGTCCTCAAGCTCTTCCACGCCAACACCGCCGAGTTGGACGACGCTGACACGTTGAGAGGGACATCCAGAGTGGTTGGTGGTGTTGACGACGCTACGCCTTCCACTGAAACATGGATCTGACACTTTGAGGAACATGTTTTGTAACCAAGCAACAAAGGTGTGTTGGTTAAGGGAGATAACTCTGCAAGAGATGCGGTCTGTTCTTGAAGACAGTTATATGGCAATCGAAGCAACGGTGCTTAGAAACGACAGGGTGTATAAATCACATGACATTATAATATCGCCACTTTACATGTTTTTGCATTCGGAATTCCCCAATCATATTTTTTTTCAAAATAATCGTATCGGAGTTAAAGATGGGATTTTAATGAGATTGGTGATTATGTCATACGGAATTGACGAGACGAGTGAGTGAGTGAGTGAGTGAGTGAGTGAGTTTGGTTTTACGCCGCTTTTAGCAATATTCCAGCAATATCACGGCGGGGGACAACAGAAATGGGCTTCATACACTGTATCCATGTCGGGATTCGAACCCAGGTCTTCGGCGTGACGAGCGAACGCTTTAACCACTAGGCTACCCGACCGCCCCACGAGACAAGTGCCAGAGTCCTTGTGACACAAGGGGGTGGTCGGGTAGCCTAGTGGTTAAAGCGTTCGCTCGTCACGCCGAAGACCCGGGTTCGATTCCCGACATGGGTACAATGTGTGAAGCCCATTTCTGGTGTCCCCCGCCGTGATATTGCTGGAATATTGCTAAAAGCGGCGTAAAACCATACTCACTCACTCACTCACTCACTGTATCCATGTCGGGATTCGAACCCAGGTCTTCGGCGTGACGAGCGAACGCTTTAACCACTAGGCTACCCGACCGCCCCACGAGACAAGTGCCAGAGTCCTTGTGACACAAGGGGGTGGTCGGGTAGCCTAGTGGTTAAAGCGTTCGCTCGTCACGCCGAAGACCTGGGCTCGGTTCCCGACATGGGTTCAATGTGTGAAGCCCATTTCTGGTGTCTCCCGTTGTGATATTGCTGGAATATTGCTAAAAGAGGCGTAAAACCATACTCACTCACTCTATCGTGACAAAAGTGACATAAATTCGTAAGAAAGTTTCGTAAAATCTGTATGGTCTACACATGAGTGTGATGATAGGATGGAACGTCATCAAAACTGCCATGATGTCACACCAACAGTGACGTTTACGTTTCGTCAACAATGGTGTCTTCTTCGTCTGTACTGATAATAATTCCTTACCTCAAATCAAACTTATGCGTTATTCTCCAAATAGTAGAAGAAGAAAAAATATTGTGCGATAAAATTGCATAAAAAGTATTTCTCACAGTTACAATAAATTTTACTTTTCCACAACGGTCCGTTAATTACCTACCACAGACATTGTTGTCAAAGATGAAGCCAAGTCCACAGTTGCCGGTAGGTGGCGTCACCGTCACAGCGCCCCCTGTCGTAAAGACCGACTCGGCAACTGTCACAGTGGAGTCGGTGGAGTTGAAGACGCCCACGAGAGACGCCGTCAGCAGCACCAACCTCTGTTTTGTCTCCTCCACAGAACTGGAACTGCATGTCGTGATGAGGTCAGTAAGAAGCTTGTAGCATCATTCAAACACTGTAATTGCATCAAATCCATTGCGGGCTCCATATAACACACTCATGTGAGTAATCGATCCCCGTCTTCGGATTGTTTGTTTGTTTGTTTGTTGCTTAACGCCGCACTCAGCAATATTCCAGCTATATGACGGCGGTTTGTAAAAAATCGAGTCTGGACCAAACAATTGTGTGATTGACAATATGAGCATCGATCTACGTAGTTTCGGTACGATGACATGCATTATCCATGTCAGCGAGCCTGACAAGTCGATCCTCTTACGACAAGCATAGTCGCCCTGCCTTCGGATTGACGAACGAACAACTAGGCTACTCTACCATCCCCGTTACGATTACTGTTCATGGTGACTTGTCACATGCCCTGAAGCGGCTTACTTTGTTTGTTTTTCTAAGTTGTTATTTTTTGTTTTGTGTTTTTTCCCCATTGCAGTAGGCATATATACACAGGGTATTCAAAGTAACAAGAGCTTTGAGTCTTAAGTTATAACCCTCCGGGCCATTTCCTTTTTAAGCTATATCCTTGTTTCCGAAACGTTTCCAAGTTTATTCCTTGGATAATCTATATATTGATTATGTATGTTACATTCAGTGTTCAAAATCAGTCAATGTGTAAAATAACTGAAATTTTCACTTAGGCAATCGACAAAGTACCAATATATTTGTCATTTTATAATTATTTTCCCGTCAGATTGACTAAAACTTACTATCCAAATGCCTTATAAGCGTCACAATAGACTAATTATTCGTGGATTAAAAGCAACAACAGAAACAATTGAAAAATGACTGAAGACAGTAATAATATATTCATATTTCCACAGAAATCTTCGTCAGGGACAGTAATCAAACTTTAAATTGTCAGCACCATACCCATGCTCATGGGTTTCACCAAAGTGGTAAACGTTAAAGACCGCCATCACCCCGGGTTATTCTCCCAAGTTAAGAAAGTACGAACACATGAATTGCACTGGTTTCCAGTCCGTCAAAGGATCCAATATAAAATACTTGTTTTAATATTCAAGGCTTTCAACAACTCAGCTCCAGCAAATCGGTCCGATCTTGTATAGAAGTACCAGAAGACATCTTCCCGAGGCAAAGGAGTTAACTGACTATAAAAGTACAGTTTCCACCCTTGCCGAACTAGGCTGGAATTTCTGGGCTCGATCGTAGCGCCACCAGTGGTTATTACGAGTTATGTCCCTTCTAAGCCTCTCCTATTGACCAATCAGATTCCGCCTATTGTGTCACTTGCATTTGTTTAAAAAAATGGCGGCGCCTAGTCAAGACGATCTGATCAATAATCAAGATCTATTTTGTGATAAAACGGGTCTTACAGCGCAAAGTGCACCAAATCACGTGCGCACCTTGATAAAAACACACGAAAAGAGTTGGAAAATGTCTGCTGACGCCGAGTTGGCGGTTCAGATGTTTTGTAAATCCTGCAATCGACCGAAATCTGCACGACAGTTTACGAACCGGATTTCGATTTCCTTACGCGATTTTGATAGGACTATGCATGGACTCGTTAGTCCAGCTAAAATATAACTCCATAATACCATCATAGTTCGGCAAGGGTGGAAACTTGACTTTTAAAGTCAGTTAACTCACTTGCCTATGGGGCGGTCGGGTAACCTAGTGGTTAAAGCGTTCGCTCGTCAACGCCGAAGACCCGGGTTCGATTCCCGACATGGGTACAATGTGTGAAGCCCATTACTGGTTTCCTCGGCCGTGCTATTGCTGGAATATTGCTAGACTCGGCGTAAAATCAACCTCACGCACTCACTTACTTGCCTATGGAAGACATTTGGCGATCTTCATTCCTAGCTGCATGACCATCCTTTAGGTGAGTGAGTGAGTGAGTTGGGTTTAACGCCGCTTTTAACAATATTCCAGTTATATAGCGGCGTGTCAGCTTAATGTCGGAGGAAAGCCCAAAGTGATGCAGGTCTCAGACGTTTACCACTTCGGCGAAACCCACGAGCACAGGTACGGTGCTGACAAACCTAGCCGATGAAACATAATCGGGGCGAACCGGGATTCGAACCCACAATCATAGGTTTCTGGCGTGCCCAAGGAACGCAACTCTGCACAGCGAATCGCGGAGCCTTAGACGACTGGGCCACCCATCCTTTAGGTGTCCCACTTGGTGTAAGATCAGCCATAGAACTATATGTACTTTCAAATTGAAGAAACGTCGTTTCAACGAAGCCTTGAACGTGTCCACATTAGTGCCTTTCAGGTGTGTTCAGACTTTACCGCGCTTTTGAGTTGTATGTAACTGGATCTTAGCACTATATAAACCCATATATAAATAAGCTGACACTCCGTGATATAGCTGGAGTGCTGGAGCGCTGTTATAAGCGGCTTTAAACCCAACTCACTCACTCACTCACTCACACAATCATTACAATAATACTATTATTAATTACCTTGTATTCAATGTTATGTGGATGTCAACCCTGATGTTCTCTACCTCCCGGCGCCTTCTGTCGATAGTATTTGACATCGGACAGGTCATGGATACCTTCACATCCTCGCATTCAGACTTCGGCGGTCCCTCCCCGGAATCACAGACCGACTGAGACTGGAGGAGTTTGAGAATGGCCTGTTTGAACTGTGACTGAAAGGTGTCTGGTTTACCATCGCAGTGTCCTCGATATTCCACACTAATGGTCACTGACATCGTCTCAACAGCCTTTGTTCCTGAAACATTTGGATTGAGCCTTTAGTACAGATATCATTGATACTGCAAGTCCTACACAAAGAAATCACTGCATTTGTAACAGAGCGTCTGGGTTTAAGGAATAAGATGTACATGTATCAATAGGAATTATTCCACAGAGGCAACAACATATAACACGGCGGGAAAACGTATGTACGTTTTCGAGGATTCGAACCCCGTTCTTCTGCGCGACCAGCATCCACGCTAACCACGGGTTTTCCGTCCATACACCGAATTAGTGACGTTAAGCATTATCATGACAGCAATTAACAACGGCGGACACCAAGAATAGGCTTCATGGCTATGACTGGAATCCAAACCAGAATGTCTGTGAGGCGAGCGGGCACGCCAACCGCCAATCCCTGAACCTTTTGTCAGTGCAAGTGTACTTACTGGGTGAGCACATCCACACGGGGCAGCAGTGGTCCGCCAGGCGCTCAAGTCTACATCCGGGTCGTGGGGTACTTCCGGTCTCTTCACAAAGCGGGCTGCACGTCACGTTCCCTTCCTCACAAAGACACTTTCTTTCACAGTTCTCCCTAATCTGCTCGCCATTGCTCAGGATCAGGTTCTTGTAATGACAGCCCCCCTCTATAAAAGGAAATGTAAGAATGCGAAAATGTCCTCGCGTTTAATTGTTTTGCCTGTGTTCTCTTTCGCAAGATGGGCAACATGGACGGATACAGCTTTTTTTTAAAAGGGGGTGGGGGTGCACAATTAAGATCTATTTACTGTCTTTGGTGGTAATTTATACAGAAATAAAGATTTTTTTCAAAATGAAAAGGGGGGGTGTGCGCGCGCGCGCACACACACACACACACACACACACACACACACACACACATTTGAATTATGTTGACTTAAAATGTACCATATGAGTTTATAGCAAATATAAATGGTTTGTATCGGTTTGTATCGCCACAATAAGTGAGCCATTTAAATGAATTTACAAGTACTCTTTATTTGCATTCTATTCATCTTCCCGAGACAAGGGGGTTTACTGACAATAAAAGTCCAGTTTCCACCCTTGCCGAACCAGGCTGAAATTCCGTAGTTACATTTTGGCTGGATTCACGAGTCTCTGCATTGTCCAATCAAAGACGCGGGACGAACTAGACATCCGGTTCGTAAACAACGAATGGATTTTAACGTGCAAATTTTGGTCGACTGCAGGATTTGTAAAGCATGTGTACCGCCAACTGGAGGTCGACAGATATTTTGCATATCTTTTTATGTTTGTAATCAAGTTGATCAAGTGATTGGATGCACTTAGCGAGGTAAAGCCCGTTTTATTACAATATAGATCTTGATTTTTTACTGGGCGCCACAAATACAAGTGATATGAGAGGTGGATTCTGATTGGTCAATAGGATGGACACATAAGGGGCATCACTCGTAATAGCCACTGGTGGCGCTACGATCGAGCCTGGAAATCCAACCTAGTTCATCCTAGTTCGGAAGATGCAATCAATTTTCGACTTTGCCCTTTGAATCAAGTCACATATAGAGCGTGAAATGTATAAGGAAATGTGTCCGACGTGTTACATCTGAGAGATATGCGGATATGTGTCTGGGGGGCGTTCAAATCTAATAAAACAGTCGGATCTCATACACAATTAATTCTTCTCTAACATGAGTTGTCTACCTTCTGGGTAGCACCGCCAGATGGGGCAGCAGTCACCACGTGACCGAGTCAGCACTGGTTTGGGACAGGATTTGGACCGTACCATGAGAACCTCCTCGCTGTGGCATGTTGTGGGACATGGGGACGATGCATCTGTCGTCCAATGTAAAAATAAATAATGTTAAAAAATTGCAATTGTTACTTGTTATAATAATTTGTTCATGGTATATTGAGTTAGTGAGTATCGTCTCAAGCCGCTCTTAGCAAATATTCCAGCAATACCACGGCGAGGGACACCAAAAATGAATTTCAGACACAATCGAACACAGGTCTTCGGCGTGACGAGCTAACACTTTAACCGCTAGGCTACCAAATCGACCCTTAGTATATTGAACACAGTAGGACTAGAGATGATTTTTTTCACAAAAGACATCGTCATATCAAGGTATAAACAGCTTATCTTGTTTTTTGATAATAATAATTTACCTTCGGCAAGCGTTCGAACAGCCAGGGCGCCTGCATACTGGGGAGGTTGTGACGTCACTCCTACGCTGTCGTCATGGAAACCAGAATTGATGACCAGAACTTTGAGATAGTAGGTGGTGTTTGCCTCCATCCCCGAGACCGTCACGTACACCCGCTGCCCGACGCGAATGGCGCCCGTCGTCTGCAGCAAGTGAGTCGGGGAGGGTACCGGTTCATCCTCGCTGTGCACGCGCCGGGGGTCAAAGGTTCTCCTCTGCCACGTGCTGGTGTCGTTGCTCGTGGCGTTGTCGTCACTGGAGTACTGGAGCTGATATTTGGTGCGCGTGTACCCCTCAGTTTCAACTTCATCGGCCCCCTCAACGGCTTCGTCTTCCATAAAACTCAAGGTCACCGAATGAGGGCTGTACGATGTCCCAAACAAATTCTTGATTACACTGACGAGGTCTGAAACATTAACAAAGGACAGTTTAATACACAAGACACAGTCAATGGGAGGAGTGAGTATTGTTTTACGCCGCGTCTAGCAATATTCCAGCAATATCACGGCGGGGGACACCAGAAATGGGTTTCACACATTGAACCCAAGACGGGAATCGAACCCGGGTCTTCGGCGTGACGAGCTAACGCTTTAAACACTAGGCTCCTCGACCGCCCCTCAATGGGAGGAAAAGACAAATAATCATTATTGATGTTGAAAACATGTCACCAAATGATTTAGTGTTTTTACATAGTACTCAAAAGAAGTTAAAGTACACCCTTTTTCATATGATTATTGTTAATCTGTTACGGTTGGGGGTGGGGGTTGCAATTTGTGCCGTAAAATCCAACTCCTTCACTATCGACCGCTGATCGCCTCGAAATTGCCCTTTACATTGAGTGAGTGAGTGAGTGAGTGAGTGAGTGAGTATGGTTTTACGCCGCTTTTAGCAATATTCCAGCAATATCACGGCAGGGGACACCACAAATGGCCCTTTACATTGAGCCGCGTTATAACTGTATTAGAGCTAATCACGCTACATTCCAGATAAATAGTAAATATTGCAACGTTTTCGACATGTCGGGTGGATATAAAAGAAGTTTTTGTGGGGTAATTGACGACCTTAGTAACCTGTGAAGTTACGGGGTAGAATTGATCTTTAGCAAACCATTCTTGTCGTAAGAGGCGACTAATGGGATCGGTGGTCATCAACACTTGGTTGATGCAAATTCGAGGATCGATGTTCATGGTGCCACACACTGGATTGTCTGGCCTAGACACGATTATTTACAGACCGCCGTCATACAGAGATCGCGGTAAACAACAAACAAACAAACAAACTATCAAACACGACCATGATTAACTAAAAAATATACAATAGATGATTTTTTTTTAAAAATATGTTAATTAAGGATTAACTAAAGTATTTCGATGTACCTCTATTGGTGGTGACGAGAGAATTATTCACGACAATACTGAGGTACCACTGTGTGTTCTGACGTCACAAACACCTTACCTTGATCCGGGTTCTCACACCACAGCGTGTCGCAGCAGCCATCTTTGCGGATGTGTGGGTGAGGACAGAAGATGTTGGGGGGAGGGACCACCACAGTGCGGCACTGCTTGGGGGTGCAGAGGACGGTGCTGTTGTCGGTGCACACACACAGCTCACACTTGGCGTTGGTGAGGTAGCTGCCCTGAGTGTACGCCTCTCTCTCGTAGTAGCACTCACCCTCTGGAACAGCATGACATGGCCATAGCAGGACTTCCCAATAACGCAATGGTATATAACATATCGTCGCCTGAAAACCAGAATGGTGTAACTCCCACTACTGTAGTATTGAGAAAATGGTTGTTGAAGTTCTGAAGTGCTGTAATTTAATAACCCATAACTTGAATTTTACCAAAAATGGTTTTGAGGCGACGATATAAGTGAGTGAGTTAGGTTAAACGGTACTTTTAGCAGTATTCCAGTTATATCGCGGCGTGTCAGCTTCATGTGGGAGGAAAGCCCGAAGTGATGCAAGTCTCAGGCGTTTACCACATCGGTGAAACCCACGAGCACAGATATGGTGCTGACAAACCTAGAAACATAATCGGGGCGAACTTGGATTCAAAACCCACAATCATAGGTTTCTGGCGTGCCCAAGGGACGCAACTCTGCACAGCAAATCGCGGCGCCTTAGACGACTGGGCCACCCGTGCCCGCGCGACGATATAACATACTATATGGAATAGGGTAACAGTTTTACTCAAGTGTGAGCAAGGTAGTTTTCTTTGAACTCTGCAGTACTGCGTTCAATTGCCCGGTACAGGCCAGACGGTGACTGACAGCTTGTGATTAATTGTTATACTTGCAGATGAAACGCTATTCTGAGATGCGTAAAAAATCAATTAAAAGCTTACTTAAAAGCATAGGGACTATACATTTATTCATCACTTTATCAAGTCTCTGTAACAAATGTAACTTTGCATGTTGGAATATCCTAAAGAATTAATAATTGTATTAACATTATTAGAAATAATCTCCATCTCCATGTTCGTTATGAAATAATAATCAAACTTTCATTTGTAATAACCTGAAGGTTATAAGAATGGAAATGACAATGTAAATTATATTACTAATCCTGAAGTAGTCCCTTACACTTAACTTTCAATGACGAAGCTTTTCAACATATTAAATGCGCCTTATTTGAAAGTTCCTGCTTTTGATTTCACCAACACACAATATTCATCACGATAACTACTTCTACACTTCTTCAAGACACTTTTTATTGTAAAACGTAAAATCTGTCCTTTTAAAAACCAGAAGTATTTAAACCAAATTATCTCCCTTGTTGGCCCGATGCAGATGATGATGGCCACAATTACTACCCTTTGCCTGTCAGACCCGTGGCATAGACAGCGTCTCTTGGCCTTCCTTCACAAATTAAGCCATGATATACTGTTCAACGATGCTGAACCGACTCACTCTCTCACTCACTCAGGAGGAAGCCAAACCCACTTTGACCTGTATCCCAAATACCATCTATTTTTTCACCCTGAGTCTTATTGCTTACCCCTGAATCCCGAATAACGCAAATCCCAAAAGAATTGAGAAAAGGGTGCGATTTCAAGTAAAATAACTGAATAAAAAAACCATATATAAATAATAAAGGAATGTTTTATATTTACCATTATTAATATATAAAAGGTTAGGTCTGCGAACCAAATACGATTCTATTTGCGTCCCGTGTACCGCACTGCTGAGTCCCGAATACCATCTTAATATACTTCAGAAAAGGGGACTGGCAGCCTCACTCTGAGCCTAAACTAAATTATCCCCTTGGCTGCCCGGATGCTGCTACTGCAACTGATCTCCACAACTGTTATCCTTAAACAGTCACTAGCAAGTTCACTGCGTCCTTTTTCTTCACAAATTAAGTTGACATAATATACTATTCAAAGGTGCTCGCTCCCTCCCTCCCTCACTCACTCAGACACTGTAGCATGCTTATCTGACGCTGAGATGATAACGTCTGTCCGAGAGCGGTACACTGTGGTTCGAATCCCTGGCCGCATCGCACCAAAAGACGTTTATGGCATTTGCTGTTAGTGTTAGTCTATAAAACAGGCTTACGTCCGGTTAGTACAGATAGCCTCACAAACGTCGCCCCAGAAATAATCTTGAACAGGACAGGACCATTTCACCTCACACCTCACCTCAAACTGTACGCAGTTATGTCGTGAATTTAAGAAATTTTACTCCAAATCATAAACTTTGAACTGCCTTTCATCAGCAGCTGACTTCTCTCTACGGTGTTCATGCTAGTATTTCCTGACCTTGACATTTCACTTAGTCTTATCGTACCTGGGGGTAAGCACTCAATGACGTCACAGCAGCTGCCCGGGGGTTTGGTTAGATGTGGCCTGGGGCAGTTCTCCGGCCTGGTCGGCTCTTCACACAGGTCGTGGCACGCGACATGACCCTCCTCGCAGTTACAGGTTTGGCACGTGCTCTCCCTCCGCCACATCGCGCCGTTGCTGTAGACCTCGCCGCCATCCTCGCAGGTGTAGTTGCCTGAATATTCCAAACAGAACGGTTTTGGTGGCACTGCTAGGTCACAACGCTTCATGCCGTATTTCCTGGATTAAACACCTGGGCGTACCATTCCTTCAGACACTCGTTAATCACCATGGTAATAATGGGGAGAATTCCGTGCATAAAAGGTAACCGGCGTTTAATCGAGGCCTGGTGTTTATTAGAGGAAATACGGTGTCTAACGACTGTAACTAAATATAAGACTTGATATGAAGCAGTAGCTGTTGAACTGAGGTTCAAACATAGCTTATATACCCGGTTGATTGGCCCTACGGCACATGATGCCAAACTATAACTTAGTATGTTGCATTAAAGCACAATATGTGACACTATAACTCAGTATGTTACATTAAGGCACACTATGTTACACTATTACTCAGTATGTTACATTAAGGCACACTATGTTACACTATAACTCAGTATGTTACATTAAGGCACACTATGTTACACTATAACTCAGTATGTTACATTAAGGCACACTATGTTACACTATAACTCAGTATGTTACATTAAGGCACACTATGTTACACTATAACTCAGTATGTTACATTAAGGCACACTATGTTACACTATAACTCAGTATGTTACATTAAGGCACACTATGTTACACTATAACTCAGTATGTTACATTAAGGCACACTATGTTACACTATAACTTAGTATGTTGCATTAAAGCACAATATGTGACACTATAACTCAGTATGTTACATTAAGGCACACTATGTTACACTATTACTCAGTATGTTACATTAAGGCACACTATGTTACACTATAACTCAGTATGTTACATTAAGGCACACTATGTTACACTATAACTCAGTATGTTACATTAAGGCACACTATGTTACACTATAACTCAGTATGTTACATTAAGGCACACTATGTTACACTATAACTCAGTATGTTACATTAAGGCACACTATGTTACACTATAACTCAGTATGTTACATTAAGGCACACTATGTTACACTATTACTCAGTATGTTACATTAAGGCACACTATGTTACACTATAACTCAGTATGTTACATTAAGGCACACTATGTTACACTATAACTCAGTATGTTACATTAAGGCACACTATGTTACACTATAACTCAGTATGTTACATTAAGGCACACTATGTTACACTATAACTTAGTATGTTGCATTAAAGCACAATATGTGACACTATAACTCAGTATGTTACATTAAGGCACACTGTGTTACACTATTACTCAGTATGTTACATTAAGGCACACTATGTTACACTATAACTCAGTATGTTACATTAAGGCACACTATGTTACACTATTACTCAGTATGTTACATTAAGGCACACTATGTTACACTATAACTCAGTATGTTACATTAAGGCACACTATGTTACACTATAACTCAGTATGTTACATTAAGGCACACTATGTTACACTATAACTCAGTATGTTACATTAAGGCACACTGTGTTACACTATAACTCAGTATGTTACATTAAGGCACACTATGTTACACTATAACTCAGTATGTTACATTAAGGCACACTGTGTTACACTATAACTCAGTATGTTACATTAAGGCACACTATGTTACACTATAACTCAGTATGTTACACTATATGGAATAGAACCCAGAACCGCACGTCACATACCGCATCTCCACTCGGGGCAGCACTGCCCTTCCACTGGGATCTCCTGGGGGTCGGGACAGGATGCTCCCTCCGGTCTCTCACAAGACTCAGGGTAATCACACAGAACTGTACCGTTATCGCACGTGCATTCTAAACATCCTGCCTCGAATGTATCCCCGTGTTCATAGTTTCTTCCGGTGCCGTTATACACACAATCCGCTGAAGGCAAGATCCTGGATATTTATTTGTGTAACCTCACACGTACTTTTATAACAATAAGTTTTCTTCTTCTTTTTTAAAACGACAAAGCAACGTTACGAAATGTGTGATTGGAGATTGATTATAATTTTATATGGAGATTAGATATTTTTCAGCTTTCACAGATACTTTTTTTAAAGGTCTGAAGCATAATTATCTTTCAAGACATTTCGGGCACAATATTTATTTATAAAGTCCCCACCCCAACCCCTATCTCCACCCCCATCCCGGGATCGGGTGGTCAGCCTCACTGACTTGGTTGATGCATGTCATCGTATCCAAATTGCGTAGATCGAAAATAAAGATGTTAATGACTGTCATACAGCTGGAATATTGCTGAGTGTGGCGTTACAAACAACATTCGGACATGATATAACAATTTATACACCAAGCCACGACCACAAATACAGCGTCATCTGTCTGTAGGCGACAAAACGTCATCCTCACCCATCACTGGTGCACACACCACCGTCACACTGCAGCAAGACCCCTCCTCCTCCGCCTCCACCAGCCGGCACCGTGTGGGGTCGGGCAGTGTGGGCTCCTCACAGATGGGGGTGCAGTCGAAATGTCCGTTGGGTAAGCATGTGCAGTTGTCCTCACAGTCGTGGCTAAACGTCCGGCCTACTTCATAGTGAACGCCGTTATTAACACAGAAATCAACCGCTGGAAGAAAAGGAGATTTTTATAAAGACATAAAAAAATATTTAGATATATTCCGGTATATATATTATAACGGCTCTTCGGATGTAATGAAAACTTTAACTTACATTGTAGTCCTAGGCGACGCATAACAGTAGTATTTGTGGCGTCATAATGCCTTTGATGTAATAGTGACAATAGAGGGAGAAGTAAAACGTAGTCCTAGGCGACAGCATGAATACATTATGATGTGAGTGCGCAACACACTCCGGCGCAGTGGTGTGCATATATATATAAAGATATATATATATACATATTAACCGCTCTCAGAAATACAGATAATGTTAATAAAGGTCTGGTCCGGTTTCCGCAAAGCGATCGTACAGCCAAGGTGATCGTAACTCCAATAATTTCACAAACTTACAATTTCTGGAGCCGGCAAAGAGGCCTGATGGTAACATCGTTCGCTCACATCGCCGAAGACGATGTTAGATTCTCTTTATGGAAATATAATGTATTAAGTCCGCATTGCTGGAGCATTGATAGAACACCAACTCCGTTCTAGAACAACGTTAGTGGATTCAAGCCCTTAATAGTACTAAACAACACTTAAGATGTAATGACGGATTTCATTTGTTTAAACTATATACCTCGTGTGTCTATCTGTTATAGCTGTATTGAAAGTGGATGGTAAGTATACATACGCCGAGTCTGGAACACGATGACCTCGGTGATGTTGGTCAGCGGGTCGATCCCCACCCCAATACGCATGAAGTACTGCGTCCCAGGGACCAGAGTGGTCAGTTCGTACCGTGGACTCGACCCGATCTGGAAACATGATATGTATATACACATCCAACACATGAGATAAGCGTGTTAGTTTGATCTGAGAAAAGCGGCGTTAAAACCAACTCACTCACTCACTTTAATATGAGGTGAAAGCCCCAAATATGCGGCTGCTCGTAGATAGGCGTATGTGCAGGCGGACCAAGGATCATTATAGATACGAATCTGGGATTCGAACCCGCGATTAGCGGATCTTGGCGTATCTGCACAGCGACTTCCGCCTCCTTAGAGCTGGGCTACCCTGCCTTCTGAGGTACACGTGAAACCTATGAGCTGTTTTTATGATCGAACCCCTGAAGATCCGGGTAAGAATAGGTCTTCAGCAACCCATGCTTGTCCCAAGAGGCAACTAACGGGATCGGGTGGTCAGACTCGCTGACTTGGTTAATGCATGTCATCGTATCCCAATTACGTTGATCGATGCTCATGATGTCAATCACTTGATAGTCTGGTCCATATTCGATTATTTACAAACCGCCGTCACATCGTCATTTAGCTGGATTATTGCTGAATAACAAACAACAAAAGAGACTACCAATACAAATGCAGCTGTAGATCTATCGAACGATAAGACATTGGACACTCGAAGCATGTGAGGGGAGGTGAAATTGGATTTAACGTCGCGTCCAAGATTATTGCACTTATATAGCGACGTGCATGCACGTGTGTGTGTGTGGCTACTTGTACTAGTCCAGACTGCTAGCCCACTGAGATACCATGCTGCAGTTTAACATGAATACCCCACTCAGACACAGTATACTGACTCTGAGCCGACCAGTCCTTGTTTTAGCCCCTGCCGAGCGCGAGACAGGGTAACAACAAGTACCATCTATTAACGTCTTTTGGTATGACGCGGCCGGGGATCGAACCCCGGGCGGACGCTCTACCACTAGACCACGGAGGCGGTCTCGAAGCATGTACCCGCCATATCCCCGACAGGTGCATCTGCGATTCTCACCCAGTATTGTCGCCAGTCTGTTAGATTGGGCTTGTATGAGCCTGAGGTCATTAGAAGTTTGTACTCCAAGTCGTCGGGGTTGAAGTCGTTCCATGTCAACGTAGCTGTTTTGTTCGTGACGTCGCTGACAGCCAGGGAGTAGGAGCCTGCGGGGTAGATAACATGTCATTGGAGCATTGCTGATGTACTTGGGGTCAATATAAATAACAAATATATCTCACTAACACCTCACTCACTAAGAAATGTTTTGGTTTGGTTTGGTTTGTTGTTTTACGCCGCACTCAGCAATATTCCAGCTATATGACGGCGGTCTGTGAACAATCGAGTCTGGACTCAGAAAATCCAGTGATTTACATCATGAACATCGATCCGTGCAATTGGGATCGATGACATGCATCAACCAAGTCAGCGAGCCTGATCACCCGATCCCGTTAGTCGCCTCTTACAGGCATAGTCGCCTTTTACGGCAAGAATGGGTTGCTGAAGACCTATTCTACCCCGGATCTTCATGGGGACAAAGTAATGTAAACCGTCAAGGCCAGAGAATAATCGAAACAGGTCCGCTCCATTTGGCGTAAATTGCTTTTAATTGAAGTTCATGATATTGAATATATGACGGTTGGTTTGGTGGAAAGGCAAGCTCATATTTCACATATTATATATTTTACTTAGGTGGTGATTCTTTGTATAATGTACACATCACGATAAAATTTACAATATCAGCCTTGGTGATAGAGGCATGAACGTGAAGAAAAATAAAAAAAAGAAAGTCATAAACGCCCTGAACCGTCACCTATTTCACGTTCGGACTTTGCAGGGGCATGTTATTTCAGGAGCCCGAAGTGGCATTATATGATTTGTATAAAAGATTCACATTTGTATAAGATGGTTATAACAAAAATATATTTACGAAACAATACGAGCAGGCTTTGTATGAAATGGTATTGTTTCGCAGTGGAAAGAAAATAAATGCTAAATTTCGCAAAGTAAATGACGTTGTTCTTGAACTACACAACCGACAACCATCCATAACCACTTCTTTAGTCCTGACATATTTCGGTTTTTGATTGCTTCTCATGGTCACTATTATTATTATTATTATTATTATTATTATTATTATTATTATTATTATTATTATTATTAATGCTGAAGCTTCACACGACGATTACTATATTAGGAATGGACTCCTTTCCACGTCTGTCTATACTATATCCGGGGTAAACAAGCTGTATATATGAAATTTAGAAGATAGACTGTAAAATGTCATGGTAGTTCAAATACAAATATCTTTATACTGCGAGAAAGAGTCTTCAACCATCAAAATAGGTAGCTGTGCTAGCATAACTCCGGTGTGTCTTGAAAACCCTCATCCAATGGACCCCGTAGGTTATTTGGTGCAGGGTATAATGGATTTAGGGTACGTTTCCTTTACAAGCGTGAGATCACCCACATACACGCCTTAGCAGAGTGCAATTGCATTTCATTAATATAAAGTTCCGAAGCAGGATGTATAAGATTTCTCTAAACTAATACAGCGTGACATCACGCCCGGGCTGTGATGTCGACGGTGATCGCAGAGTGCTTAACAAGTCCTCTCACGTTAAAACGTATCACATTTATACATTAACGCATGACAAAGCAGTTTGGGGTTCACATTTTCGAAAGGATTTGTAAAAGAAAATTTCATTATGACGATGATCGTATTTAAAAAATTAATTATTTTTTTGGATATATCATTTACAATCCGTACCATTTTATTGACCTTCTTCAGTATGAGTGAGTGCGTGAGTTACTATGAATTTACGCCGCTATTAGCAATATTCCAGCAATACCACGGCGGGGGACACCAGAAATGGCCTTCGTACATTGTACCCATGTCGGGAATCGAACCCAGGTCTTCGGCGTGACGAGCGAACGCGTTAACCACTAGGCTACCCGACAGCCCATACTTCAGTATGAGCTACGTTGTGTTCGTATTGCATTTTATTTAGTCAAGATCACTTTTCTCTTATTTCATTTGATTTTAAACCCATATTACTTATAAACAAATATACCTCACTTTCATCGACACCACCCCCCCCCCCCCCCCCCACCACCACGAAAGAAGTTGTTGTCCATAAATTGTGTCCTCTTTGTCATCCGTCAACTTGTAAGTAATGCCTATCAAACAAGAAATAGCACATGCCTTCTTAAACATTAACATAGTAGAATAAAGTGAAAAAAGACCTAAGATATATCCATATGCAGAACAGTCAAAGTGAAGCAAACGATAAGAAAATGCCTTAATTTACAACAACAAAAATCAGCCTAGTATGATAACATTTGTTTGTTTGTGGTCAAATCAAATTTTCAAATGAATACTTTCTTTTGCGCGACATATCTTTCGTCAGAAATGAAGTATATAGCTTTGTTGTGTGGTAAACAGAAATTAGGTATATACTTTGATATCAAGAATCATCTACACGAGGGTCACGTCTTTGGCAATATTGTGGGAAACGTGATAGTCACGAGAAGTAGCGAAACTAGTGAATCCAATTCCAATATGGATTCCTCACAATCCAGGCCGAGGTTAACCCATAGGGCCGTGAAGAGCCGAATGTTTCCCAACCATTTTCTAGCAGTCTATACCCAGTATGGATACTATAAGAAGCAAATGATCAGCATAAATGATATACATTTGTAGTTTACTTTATTTAATGCTTAAAGCCAATCAAGTAATTATTATTTTACATCAGTTTTAAAGGAATAAACATGTAGGAATATGGTTTTCAAATTATTTATTATAAAGCATTTGGAGCAGTACAACAAAGGCTAACATGAGTCCCAGAAATATATTTCTGTGTAAGGAACCCTTGCGTTTTTAATAACGAAAACAATACCATGAGGGATTCCTGTAAAACGTCGCAATGAAACGCACTTCTAAAAATACGAAATCTGTAACTACAGTGAACTACGGTTATAACGAACTCAAAGGGACGACTCATTTTGTTCGTTTAAACCGTAGTTCGTTATAAGCATATATTCAGCATATGGCAAGAACCAAAAACAGTTCCTTATATCCGTCTGTTCGTTATAAGCGTGTCCGTTATAGTTTACTGTATGTTAGCATGCAAAATGATTTTACACCAGTTCTAAGTTTTAAACATCACATCCAAAATATTAGCCGACAGAGCAAGTCACAGTTTTCGTTCATTTCAACATATATTAGATCGAACGTGTCTGTCTCCTTCACGCAGTACAGTAGCCGTGTTATATATCGGCTCCAGATTTGTCAAGGTGTAAGATGGCATGGTTAACGACGTCTGGACCGGGAGGCACAGCTACCCTCCTCAACCCAACACACAGCCATTCCGTGCCCACGGACCATGCCTAATCTCTGCATATCTTACATGAACGATTTCTCTGTAAAAGGATTAGCCCCTCGTATAATGTTTCACGGGAGCATTTGAAAGAGTTACCAGTAGTTTGTCTCTGAAGGCTCAGTCAGACCCATCCTGACAGAGATTAATGACAAGCTACACGCATTTGCTGGGTGGGATATCTTAATTTGACGCTTGGCTGATCTCGCCACAGGAGGTGTGTCCCATGAGGCTTAGACAGGAAGCTCCAAACATCACACTTTATAAATCTTCTTCGAGTCTTCGGGGGAGAGGCCGGATAAGACGCATGTGTGGAGTTTGTGATATGGCACAAATGCTGCTGTTATTGTCAGTTAGGGACGGGTCATGAAAAAATGACACAGCGAAGGATGGGGGGTCGCCAAACTGTATCACAACTGTAAGTGGGACCGTGAAAACATGACACGGTTCAACGGTATGCAAGACAACAGTCTTGCTTGACAACGGTGTGAGGATCTATACCGAAACGTCGCCTTTACAGTATTAAAGAATCTGTTATCCAGAAATCGTGTCTACTTTGTCATGTGCTATTTCATGAATAATTTTAAAATATAATTAATATATAATTTATAGAAATAAGATGGTAAACGAATCATAACATACCTTCATGGCAAAGTTCGTACGCTTCGCGTTAAGGTAAAGTGTTACACATGATCGCGGAGAGCGAGTGAATGTACCTTAACGCCGCACTTTACAGCTGTTCGCGGCAACGACAAAATGAAAATGCAAGTTAGCCGACGTGTACATGTACCGTTAGATATCAGAGTACGTCATGTTTTCAAACAAAACAACGTATCCTAATGACTGAGTTATGGGCATCAGCTTATCAATTTACGTTGCTTTCTACGAGGCTAGTCTTATGATGTAAACAAACAAGATGGCGTGCTCGGAACACCATGCGTGTCTTTAGACGCCTGCCGTAGCGCTGGAATGTTTGTAGGAAGCGGCCTGTTTGTGTGTTGATCGCATACTTTACGGGCATCCGCACGCCCGACCACACCGGTAGAATCAATGACAGATAGTGGGAAGGCACACAGATTGCCTCTCGTTAGCTGCTTCCTCGCGGACAAGTCAAATTTAATGTACACCGCTGATTGTTGGGATCCAGGGGAAATATCTAATGAAAGAACTTGTAAAGATTATCAGAGGACAGGTACCATCCACTTCTTCATCAATTATACTGGTATGGCCGGAATATAAACGAGTAATTTGAAACTATATCAGTTTTTATTGTAGTCCGACATCGTACGGACATGACAACTGTTTCGTGGAATATGGATATATCTATGTAACCACACTGTGCAATTTGTATTTGAAGCGTAGTCAAACTATTAACGTTCGAGACTGACCATTTATTATAAGGGCGCCGAAGACCCAGGTTCGATTTCCCATATGGGTATGTGGGAAGCCCATTTCTGATACACGAATGGGCAACTGGTCGTTTACGGAAAGGCCCATAGCTATGTATGTCTTGGTGGTCTCCTTACATGGAAGATTCCGGGGCGGGTATAAAATACATCACGCATGAAGAGATTGAGAGTAACGGACAGGCAACCCATGAAGATCCGGGATAGATTAGGTCTTCAGCAACCCATGCTTGCCGTAAAAGGAGACTATGCTTGTCGTAAGAGGCGACTAACGGGATCGGGTGGTCAGACTCGCTGACCTGTTTGATGCATACTAGTTCCAATTGCATGGATCGAAGCTCATGATGTCAATCACTGGAATTAATCTTTAGCAAACCATTCTTGTCGTAAGAGGCCACTAATGGGATTGTTGGTCAGGCACACTAACTTGGTTGATGCAATTGCGTAGATCGATGTTCATGGTGTCAATCACTGGATTGTCTGGTTCAGACTCGATTATTTACCGACCGCCGTCATATAGCTGGAATATTGCTGAATGCGGCATTAAACAACAACCAACCAACCAACCAAACGGACAGGCGTGGAAGCGTTACGTTTACATAAAATATGAGTTAACCGGAAGTCTCTACATAAGGACAACCATACTTTAACAATCTTTAAAGAAACCATGTCTTTCTGCCTTTGAAAAAAACCGTTTGTTATTGCAAAATGTTTGAGTTAAGTGTGTAAGACCTGATGCAACTCGACACCTCTGATGAGACGGCTGTTTTGGTCCATCTTCTCGCTCCATGATGGCTGGAACAGCTCCGCCGTTAGCAGTTACTATGTCAGTGTTGGAGCGGTTGTAAGGACATAAACTGTAAGCTGGTCGAGTCAGCGTGACACACAGAGAGCTAGCGATTTCCTCATATACATATGAACTTTCCATCGCAGTCTACCTGATGCGGGTGTTAGATAACAGATTGGGGAGACTGAGCGTGGGGTATGCAGGCCATCTGGTGTCAGGGAGACAGCTGGTTCCGGTGACGCTGTTGCAAGATAAACTTCTTCTCGTCTTTCTGTACATGCACCGATTTAACATGCACAGGAACAAAAACTCGACGGACTGTTTAATACAGTTGCAGCGAAGTGTGTTAGTTCTGGAGCCAATGCGTATTCGTCTTCAGAACTTATGGTTTGGTTCCGTCCACCGTCGGTCAATTTTTGAACCTTAATGCAATACGAGAGATGACCCACGCGATGCCACTTGATATTGTTTATATGTGAGATAAAAAACATTTTTTTATTATTTTTTATTTTCTATTTTTGGGGGGAGGGTGGGGGGGGGGGGGGGGGGACTTTAATGCCCGTATAGCGTGCGAGGATGAATGTATTGATAATACAAACATAGATCGCCTGCCAGACCTACCCAGTGATAAAACTTCAGTCATATGGTAAGTAATTATGGAAAATGCTTTCTTGATATAGCCACATGGTGTAAATAAATAATATTAGACGGGCGAACTATTGTTGACAGACTTGGCAATTTTACATGGCACACATATAATGGTCATAATTGTTGATTACGCACTAGTCACAGAAAGAATCTACCCAAATGTTTCATATTTCAACATAAAACCATCAGCATGGTTATCAGATCACTGCCAGCTATCCCTTACACTTTCTGTTACCACAGATCAACTCACCCAAAATGAACAAAAACATTAATAAGACCACAAATGTAACCTTTACTAAATACAGGTGTAAAGCCGCTGGCACTCCAACAGTCACACATGTGTTGAAAATGCTACTTCTAACTTAAATAATCACACTGCCTTACACAACTTTATGTTAACTTCCCGTCCTAAAGATGGTTCTGAATGTAAAACGCTCGTTGATGCCTTCTCTGATATATTACAAACCCTCAACAAATTGTCAACAAACAAAAATAAATCAAATGTACCAATAGCCAGTGGTAAAATGATGAATGTAAAGAGGCAAAACGTAATATGGAATAGAAATATCAATAAAGAAAGCAATATATCAATTAGAAATAGGGCTCTTTTAGCCCAAAAAGAATACAAGATGTTACTCAGAAGAAATATATAAACAAAATCACCTAGAAACTCTGTCAAAAAAGGAACTAAAAACATTCAGGAAACTATTAAATAAACTTAGAACCTCATCCAAGAAGGAATCTGTTTATCCTGATCCTGAGGAGCTAACAAACCACTTCAGGAATATTTACAACACTAAAACAAAAACACCTTCCCCGGATCCTCTACTAAATTCTTGAAGACATACAAAAAAGTGACAGTCTTAATAAACCAATAACAGCTAGTGAAATTCTCACTTGTATAAAACAATCCCAACAAACAAAAGCCCAGGCGAAGATACCATAAGTAATGAACTTTTAAAATCAATATCTTGTTCATTGAATGACCAGTTGGTTAAACTGTTTAATGATGTATTAAATAGTGGTCACTTCCCACAGAGCTTAGACTAACATATAGTCTCTGAAATGAACATATCGTACAGAAAAAACAGTTGTTCAGTTATCTTAATAAAAATATGATAAAAAGGGAGCCCAGTGATTCTCTTCATTTTCAGATACTGCAGTAATCTAGACTTGCCAAACATTATAGACTTGCATGGGCTGTAGTTGATATATTTGTATCAGGGTCTGTAAGACAGACTACACCAGAGCTGGGCAACCTCGGTTATCACCGTATTACATAAGAGGGGTGATAAGACTGACCCTAACAAGTACAGGGGTATTGCACTAAGCAGGTGCCTAGGTATGCTATTCTGCAAGAATAATTGACCACATGGACAAGAATTAATTACAAGACCACTGTCAGTCTGGATTTAGAAAGGGCTACCGAACATCAGATAATGTATTTGTTCTTAAAACATTAATAGATTCTACAAAAAGTAAAAAGATAAAAATATACACTTGCTTTGTAGATTTTCAAAAGGTCTTTGATTCAGTGATAGATCGCTACTCCTAACAAAGGTATTATCAAAAAAAATTTCAGGAAACCTATTTAAAATAATATCATCACTATACAGTGATATCTCCTGAAAGTGAAACCTACCAGGGCATTTCACAATCCTTTAAATCCAACATTGGGGTACGACAAGGATGCATTTTGTCTCCCACATTATTTAATATATTCCTCAATGACCTTCCACATTATATCAAATCGGATAGCAATAATATATAGAGGATATTTAATGTGTTTTCTCAAATACCACTTTTATCTCATCGAGTGAAGTGGGGAGATTCTAATATTTTCACGAGTGACGCAGTCAATAAATACCAATAGCTCTTGCTTGCAAACTATTTAAAATATTAGTCGAGCCAGTAATTTTTTATAATAGTGAAATCTGGGGTATAGAATCAATCCTCCTGAACAACTTTATTCATATATCCCCGAGAAACTGCAGCTCAGATTTTGTAAATCCATGTTAGTGTCAGCAAAACAACACACAACTTGGCAAGCCGAGCAGAACTAGGACTCTACCCTCTTATATACACAGTACTAATAAAAATAGCAAATTCCTATCACCACGTTGGTTCTTCCATAAACACAATATTTCAGAACGCTTTTGCATATTTGGTGAATAAACGATTAAGATGGGTTTTACCGGCTCAATCTATTCTTAGGAAAACACAATTTGAGTACTTCTTCAAGGAATCTCTTCAAGATGTAAATACAACTAGAGGCACATGAAACAAACTTAGGACATACAGGATAGTTAATAATTAAACAAAATTGGAACCCTATCTCAGTCACTGTAAAATAAGAATATTTCGAGTGCACTTACACTAAGAGTAAGTAACCATAAATTAGATATTGAACTTGGAAGATATACAAAGCCACCAACCCCACCACATCAGAGGCTATGCTCCACATTTTCAACCATTGATAATGAAAAACACTTCATACTTCACTGTACCAAACACTCAGATCTCAGACGTTTACCACTTCAGTGAAACCCATGAGCACGGGTATGGTGCTGAAAAACCTAGAAACATAATCGGGGCTAACCGGGATTCGAACCCACAGTCATAGATTTCTGGCGTGCCCAAGGGACACAACTATGCACAGCGAATTGCGGCGCCTTAGATGACTGGGCCACCCGTGCCCCCTCTCAATAGTAGTAGCACCTTCTAGAGTAGGAGCACATTGTAGTAGCACCCTCTAAAGTAGTAGCAAATGATAGTAGCAATTTCTATAGTAGTAGCATATTGTAGTAGCACCCTCTAGAGTAGGAGCATATTGTAGTAGCACCCTCTAAAGTAGTTGCAAATGATAGTAGCAATTTCTATAGTAGTACCATATGGTAGTAGCACCCTCTAGAGTAGTAGCATATTGTAGTAGCACTTTCTATAGTAGTAGCATGTGGTAGTAGCACTTTCTATAGTAGTAGCATATGGTAGTAGCACTCTCTGTAGTAGTAGCATATGGTAGTAGCACTTTCTATAGTAGTAGCATATGGTAGTAGCACCCTCTAGAGTAGTAGCATTGTGTAGTAGCACTTTCTATAGTAGTAGCATATGGTTGTAGCACTTTCTATAGTAGAAGCAACGGTAGTAGCACTTTCTATAGTAGTAGCATATGGTAGTAGCTCCATCTATTGCAGTAGCATATTGTAGTAGCTCCATCTATCGCAGTAGCATATGGTAATAGCACTTTCTATGGCAGTAGCATTTTGTAGTAGCACTTTCTATAGAAGTAGCAAATAGTAGTAGCACTTTCTATAGTAGTAGCAAATGGTAGTAGCACTTTCTATAGTAGTAGCATATGGTAGTAGCTCCATCTATGGCAGAAGCATATTGTAGTAACAAGATACTTTCGAGTTCATGCAGACTGAACATGTTAAGAAATGTGCACACATAAACTCGTCTTGAATGACAAAGATGGACGTGGCAGCAGGATCCGGAAGGAGTCTTGTTTATTTGGAAGAGATCTTTATTGTATGTGACTCATCCCCGGTGCCAGACGCCAGGAAACGGGGCGTCTGGAGATGGATATTGAGTAGAACATGGGGAAACAAATTACTCACGTCACAGGTTTTAAACAGCAGTTGGAGCGTCATGCACGTGCGGACGAAAAAACACTTAAACACGAAAAAAATGATCGACTCATCACGGCAATGGTAAGGTTGCTCTGACACAGGATGTGATGGGACAGCTGAGTGCCGCCTATATTAAAGTGCCGCAATATAACAGTAATATCAGGCGACAGACACCAGAAGAAATAGAGGTATGGAACCGGAGCTCTCACTAGGCGACCACGCCACATAGCCGCGCCATTAACAATCTTCTTCCATGCTACAGTGTCAGTTCCAGATGGTTCACACGAATGCCAGTCATTTGTGCCTTCACACATTTTTACCCATTAGGGAATGGAACTCGGGCCTGTGGTGTGACGACCGAACGCTGAACTACAAACTGAACGGTACCCTACCGCTCCCTCAAAGATCTGAGATCACGGGCATATATACATACGATACGTTAAGGGATTATAGCATCTGTATTCCACCCGTTGTGAAAGTTCCAAGCTACAGGAAGACACGTGCACTATCGTTCAGGAGTTGGCGTGTAGGAGTTGAGTATGGACATGGCGTGAAGGAGTTCAGTATGGACATGGCGTGTAGGAGTTCAGTATGGACATGGCGTGTAGGGGTTGAGTATGGACATGGCTTGTAGGATTTAAGTATGGACATGGCGTGTAGGGGTTGAGTATGGACATGGCTTGTAGGAGTTGAGTATGGACATGGCGTGTAGGGGTTGAGTATGGACATGGCTTGTAGGAGTTGAGTATGGACATGGCGTTTATGGGTTCAGTATGGACATTGTGTGTAGGGGTTCAATATGGACATGGCTTGTAGGGGTTGAGTATGGACATGGCGTGCAGGGGTTGAGTATGGACATGGCGTGTAGGGGTTCAATGTGGACATGGCGTGTATGAGTTGAGTATGGACATGGCGTGAAGGAGTTCAATATGGACATGGCGTGCAGGGGTTCAATATCGACATGCCGTGCAGGGGTTCAATATAGAAATGCCGTGTAGGAGTTCAATATAGACATGGCGTGAAGGCGTTGAGAATGGACATGGCGTGTAGGGGTTCAATATGGACATGGCGTGTAGGAGCTGAGAATGGACATAGCGTGTAGATCAGAATGGACATGGCGTGTAGGAGATCAGTATGGACACGGCGTGCTGTGGGAGGACTCCGCTCACCCAGACCAACATCTACGCCAACGTCTGGCTACATCAACGTCTGGCTACATCAACGGCTGTTTTCAACTGTTGGGGGTCCGCAGCCTGCATATCTCGCTCAACAAACATTTTTCGCGCCATAATGTTGAGTGATTTGTGTTTTCTCTTTTTTGTATGCTTGATTTTCTTGGTGTATTTTCTCACACCAGCCTGCGATTGTTGGGCGAGTCGGACCATGTCCTTCGACCGTGGCACCTAATCAACAGGAGCTCTACACGCGATAACAGCAGATCGTGAGATCCAGTCCGACGCCCTGATATTCGGGAACTAAAAACAACGACACAAATGCCCCACGGGCTAACCTAAATCGTTGGCAAATTGAACTTTGTGACATAACACAAACACATGAGACTGAGTTCGACAAACATGGCCGGCTGCAGTTCACAGCAGAAACCACCGACAATTAAAATATTGTGTTAAAAAGAGAAAACATTGCTTTTAAATGTTAGAATAAGTAATTTTTGCCAAGTGGACGAGACATTCCTCGAAAATCAATGAAGGGCAATATCTGGCTGTAAACGTCAAAGACAGGACTCTGGGAATGTCGGCACAATGAAGGTCCTGAGTGAACTATGTTGTTATTGGTGTTGTGTTTGTGACGCGGTTGTTGAAAGACGGCAGCTTCTGAGATTTCAGTAATATGAAGTTATGTGTGGATACGCATAATGTATCCTTAAAATGAAACGTGCATCCTTTCGGTTATATTACTTCAGCAACTCATATATACTAAACCGCAAAAGAAACGTCACCCCAAGTAACATTGCATGAAAAGTTGTCATTTAAATATTTGGGTAATTTTTGTCAAAGTTTCTAAAAATTAACATAAAAACCGATCGCTCAAACGCATCACGGCAACGGCCATGGTAACCCGATGCACGTTAGTTCCGTGCAAATTGAAATGCACATGCGGTCCCTCATTTCTTGCCCTATAAAAATCCGCCAAGATTGGATAATATTCATTTGTTATCGAATTGCTACCACATGCCAAGATTGACAAGAAATCAGCGACACCAAGCCCTTGGGTGATTGCAAGCTGGACCAACCGTTCGGCAAGTAGCCAATGCATTTCAAGTCCACGTCGTGAAGACCACATACAGGCTCCAGCCACGGTGCCAGACCACCAACACTACAGATGACCGACCACGTAGTGGAAGATCAAGATCGCTTTGTTACTGCTGCGGAAACTGCTCGACAGACCATGGGGACATACCAGCGACACATTAGTGTGGACATCGTGCATCGACGATTGACGAGCAGAAACCTCCACTGTCACAGGCCACACCGAGAACCCATTCTGACACCACGTCATCGGCGGGACCGTCTTCCGTGGGCAAACACAGCACCAGCATTGGTGCCACCAGCAGTCGAGAAGAGTCCTCTTCTCAGACGAGAGCTGTTACTGTATCTCAACAGCAGATGGCAGAGAGAGAGTATGGCGACGCCGTGGAAAACGTTATTCAGATGCGTGGGGTGGTCCGAGCATCGTGGTGTGGGGTGGAATTGGTGTTGCACAGAGAGTCGGCCCTGTCGTCTTCCAGAACATCGGTCCAGGGAGAGGCAATGGTGTCACAGCGGCTCGGTACATTGATCAAGTCTTGAGTACACGCCATACCTCATTTGGTACGTCGCCGCAACCACGAGTTTCAGCATGATAACGCCCGTGCCCACACTGCGGGAGGATTTTTTCGGTCCCGATTTAAAGCACATTGAGCACTTGTGGGACGAGATTCAAAGACGGCTGAATGACGTCCGACCAAGGCCGACAACTGCAGCTGAACTTCGTCAGGCTTTCCTCAAAGTGTGGGCTCAAGTGCCTATAGCCTTCATCAACCGCTTCATTTATTCCATGTATCGACGTTCATCAATGCATCAATGCAAATGGCGGACACACGAGATACTGACTTGTGATGGCATTTTCTCAGAGACTGTGTTGTGTTTCACTGTAAGAACATTTGACACTTTAATTTCAACCTTGATGATCAGTTTTGCCAAGTTTCATCTTTTTAATATCTCTCAAAGCATGTTTACAGTGTTTGGACAGATAAGGTTTCTCATATATCTATGCATGGTGATGTTTCTTTTGCGGTTCAGTATATTTATCTTGACTGTGTGATAAGAGCAGGCCACCAATACCTAGAATGACATTTAGTCCCGAAAATAAAAATCCATATGGAGCCCAGAACAATCCTTAATTGCGTCGGGCAGTTACGATTTGCCAAATCATTCTACACTTGAGTTGGACTCCTTTTTATATTTTTCTTTTTGGTCTGGGAGACTGATACCATCACATATCACACATCACACCTGATTCATGCTTGAGAAAGATTAAAATGCGGAAGGTTTGTCGCAGATGGTTTGAGATGTCGTTTAATTATTTGATGATTTTTAAGTCAATAATTAAAAGGCTGCGATCCTTGCATCGTCTAATATCAATTTTCATTTAAAATATCTCAACAAAACAGTTTCATCGAATGACGCCTGACAGAGTCCTAACACCGCAATGATTTCATCCATGACACTGCTGTAGGAATTGGCAAACGCTGCAAAGCCGAAGAAAAGTGTGCATAAATATCCTAATACAATATATGCTTTAATGAATATGGCGATATGTATCTCCGTGTACCATATCTCCGTTCTATTGTGATTTATGATATAATACAATGAAACATCGAGGATGGGTACTAACTTGAGTATGTCGTCACTTACCATTCCAAATCATCTTCACATTACTATACGTTATTTTATTTTTGTTATTTGTGGTTTTCTCCGCCCAAATTACGATCTACTAATCAGTCGCCATGTTTATCCGCCGCTAAAGTCAATCAGAACATCCGATAGCTGGGATTCGACATATTGATGTTAATTTGGTTTAGAATGAAAGCCTGGACGACCCTTAACCCATAATACCGGCCAGATGTCTGCCATACATGTACTCTTCCTCCGCCGATAGAACTCAGGGAGGTGCATGTTTGCTGTCGTCTGCCAGCGGTCTCCATGGTTACATAACTATCGTCTGCTTGACGCAGTTTGACCAGCACCCGAACCTGGGTCCGAGGCCAAGCAACCCACACTCGCTGACAGTAAACAACATTGCTCAGATTAAAACTGACATGTTTACAAATCCCCCGAGAAAGAACACCAGGCAGTGTACAGTCACACAGAGGACTTCTGTATAACATCTCCATACAAGCCTATAAAGGATTACGTCAGTCCACTGCCTTAAAGCCGGACCAGTGACTGATAGGTGAAATGTCAGTAAACCGGATAATTTATACATACTTTTAAAAAGATATTTGTTTCCGTAAAACAGTTATTATCATATATTTATAAGATACGGAATACTGAGATTATTACGTTAAGATCGGAGTAAAAGGTATCATGTGAAAAAGTTGGTATTTTTAAAATATCTTTTCATGTTAAATTGGAGAGCTTATTACATTGTATGATGTCATTCTGTCCTGTACATGGCAACGAACGTGTCTTCTGTCCCTGGATCCAACATTAATAACATCTGTCAACAATTAAAATAAGTTTTAACTTTGCTCTTTCCCCCCTTCAATTAGTAAGGCCGTGTTGTCGGTATATGTACATAGGGTGATGTTGGTAAAATCACGTGACGGTGATTCACGTGGTAGACCCACAATGCCCCGTGCGGGAAACATCCTGGAGTCAGTTCTTTAATAGCCCGATAATGATGTAAATGGCATATCTGACATGTTTCACATCGCAAATGGCGCCTTCGCCAACATAGACGAACGCTGACGAAATAAAATATTGACTCATTGACAAAATGAAAAAAATCTTTGAATATTTAAAAAAAGTAAAATGAATGGAACTATATATTTTATCATTTCAATAGAAATATCAATGAAAGCATGTGATACCTCACTGGCAGAGGCTGGAAAAATAGGTCAGTGATGACTTAAATATATCGACAGTCACTATGATAGACGGAAAAATTATTCTCATGGGCAGCGTTTGCAGTGCATGACCAGATTGGGTTGAAACAGATGATTTGTATGTTCCCAACGTATATGTAAGTTCACGCCCTGGTATACATGGCACTGTCTATATTGTAGATCAGCACATATAATCACTTGACATCGAGGAGAAAGACGCGTCCCGCTAAGCTCATTACCAATACGGAACTCACGTCCGCTGGATATGCTGACATCATCTCAGATAAAGCATAGCCTCTGCGGCTGTTTTTAAATTCGGGGGATAAATTTACATTTCGGAAGCTAAATTTGCTCCCCTGTGTTGCTACATACCAAAATTCCTAAGACAGAATTAAGGCGGAAATGTATTTACGTTTTCCACTTTGAAAGAGACTTTTGACGAAGTTAACACATGTGATTTGAAAATAACCTTATTTATAACTTCAATTCAGGATAAAGGTATAAAAAATATAAAAGTTGTATTCTACACAGATTTTTAATGGAATTATTTCGCTCGGAGCTAGGCACGTTACTGTCAATTTACATAGAAGAAAAAACTCGTCAAATATCCTTCTTCTGCAAGCGTTCAATCGCGTTTGATATCTGACCTATTTTCCCTTCTCACCACGAGGAGCCTCTCATAACACCTTTCTATTGCTTCATGTATTGGGGTATAGGCGGATGAATACCCGGTAAATATACCCGTATACACCAGCCGGGCTTCGCGTCCTCTGTAGTCGGGTACACAATACACCGCGATTCATAACACCCGCTTGCACCAAGGGGACCTTACCCTTCAACAAATAAAGAAAAACCTGACTGTAAAAATCCCGCTTTACACTGTTATTGGATGGTGGAGAATTTTCTGTTTTTATATACTTTAGTTTCACCAGGGGCCATTTATAGAATGATCTCTGGTTTTACATGTTTAGTTTTATTTTACACTGTTTCTAGTTTACATTACGTTTGATCTCCGTGCCGAGTGACTAAGTAATGGTTCTGTATTATTAATCGATACTTCATCGATTTTCAAAATATTTTTTCGCAAATTGAGCTTTGTATTTCTTTCCAGTCATGTCTACTTTACAGTTGAGTTCGAGGTTGGGTGAGTGAGTGAGTAAAACTTCTCATCGGCGCTATCACAGCTATACAGCGACTTCTATGACATGCAGTTAATCAACAAATTACAATCTACCAACTTGACCATAGTTTCTAAATAGTTCAAACAAAATATTGTTTTATTCTACATAACTGTATCCTAGTTAACATTAAAAAAATAGAAAGAATGTTTTCGTTTTTTTAAATAATTATTTTTATACGTTGAAACCCTGAACATGATATGGATTATATATTCGAATATTATTTGGTTTCTTCATTCCATGAGTCCGGGGCTAACGCAAAGTTAGAGTACATGTGTCAATCATGAATACAAACCGAAACGTAATATTCTACTATTTTACATTTATTGTAAATAAATACTAAATGCTTGACACAGGTAAACATTGCATGTCTACATAGACGTGTAGAAATTACCTCGACAAATCCCATGGGTAGCTCCTTGGGTGTCGCCTAGACATTCGTATCCAAGATCACTGTCACACTCAGATCCCGGGGGGTCCTCTTCTCCCTCAACGTACCCACACGTCTCCCCTAGCATGCGCTGGCAGCACCCCCGGGCATCACGCGGCCTGTCAGCCCTACAGGGGTCGAGCGATGTACAGTTTCTTCCCAGTGCCTCGCCTACAACGGCGAGTATCACCAGTAGATACCAAGACGAAGCTACCCCCGACATCCGTGTAAAGTTTCTGAGAGGAATCACATTGATGAACATGTAGCCGATGTAGTCTTCAGGGTAGGTGTAGCCGTGTTGTCGTTCTCCACCCGACGTCCAACTCAGCTGACTCACAATAAATATACTCGGGGCCCCTCAGCGTACACAAGCTTGTGCCTGTACTCAATACATGAGCTCTGAACACCATTGGGTGTATGGATACGAGAATGAAAAGTGATACCCATTGAAGACGTTGAGATATTTATAGCCCGCCAGGCTGCCGAAGCGGTTCGTTCCTCTACACGCTCATCAGGGTAACGGGTGTGGTGGTGGCTACGTCGTCTCAGACGTTGTCGCTCACAATAAAAGTGTTGTCGCTGCCTTCAAACCTTCGTCAGTGTAAGCGTCGTTTCAGCATATTGCTAGCCATTCAGTCGTGCCTTCGGCTTGCCCGGACATTTGCTCTCAATATTTGCCCAACAACTCAAGGAAAACAATTCACAGAAAGCGTCAAACTTGAGATTCTCAAAGTGTGATTTCGCGTGAAATGACTAAACATTCTAGGAAAATTTACATTCTGATTTCCCACCGGTCCGTTGTGTAGTATTCAGGGTTATCCGACTGACCAGTCATCATTTGTATTGTCCGATCGCCTCTGTGGAACCAAACATGCAGACAATTGTTTATCTCAAAATATTCCCAGCTGTGTGTTAATGCGGGTTAAATCTCACCGATATTCCAGACTTCCAGGTAAAAAGAAGTCTCTTTGTAAAAAGTCCTCTTGTGTTCTAGCTATTGACTTCCAAACTCCTCACAACACTTTCACAACCTCGCATCATCTGGTTTCAACATATCCGCGTTCTGGTGTAGACCTTCGTACACGCCTGACGCGATCTTCAACCCTGTATGGAGTACACAACACATGTAAAGACGTTTTGTTTTTGCTAAGATGTTCTATTGTTACATGCCAGCTGTAGGCTAATGCTGCAGCAGTGTCTTGGAGCACGCTACATCGGGAATGTCAACGATCTAATCTTACTTCCTTCTTTAAATAATCCGTATTTATTTTTTATTCCAATCGTTAAAAAATACACGTTTCCCTTCCACTGTGTGAATTTAAATAGATTGGATTGTTTTCTATTACTACGTGATGTTCTCAAAAAATAAATAATTAAAACTTGAATTAACACTGTTTCTCTAAGACCAAACATGTGCTCAACACCTTGTCATTTACGCCATAACGTTAGCTGTAACAATCAGTATAGAGATTATCCCATAAGAATATGTATAATGGACGGGTGCTGTTCATGAAGAATAATCCAATAATGTAATGAGTGAGTGAGTTAGTTTGGTTTTACGCCGCTTTTAGCAATATTCATCAATATCACGGCGGGGGACACCAGAAATGGACTTCACACATTGTACCCATGAAGGGAATCGAACCCGGGTCTTCGGCGTGACGAGCGAACGCTTTAACCACTAGGCTACCCGCCCCAATAACGTAATGACATTTCATAAGGGACAAAAGTTTTTCTTGAGACGAATTTCTACATTCATAGAGTTTCGGTTTTGAAAACGAACACAAACATTATATACCACTTTCTTTCATAAATTTCAGCATTTTAGTTTCTTTAACGATCCTTTGTATGCTGTTCGTGTTTCTTTTGTCGGTGAGTATATATGACAAGTTTACCTACATATTATGATATGTTTCATGATAAAGCCCACGTTGTAATGTCGTACACGTTGTGATGTCAACGCGTCAAGTGGTCTGCTTCCCGGGGCCGTCATGAAGAAGTGAGTAGGTAATAAAGGATATCATTGTTATCTATCGCGCTAAGCCCACGCAGTTGCTGGGTCTGTATCTCCAAACAGCAAGACGTCCCCATGATGTGACCGCGCGCACCTGTTGGGCCACCCACTACCTGCATCTAATTAGCCCCCTACAGGTAACCCTTGTTCCATGCACACTGGGGCTTTCATGGCACCATTTGGTCGTATTTACAATTCACCTGCAGTTCATGTGACTTTATTGACCGTGTATTTACACTGTTTTATCGGTTTTAAGAATATGAACCATTACATGGTTTAAAGAGCTATCTGTTTAGTGATTGCCTCATCTATTCAGCTTGTGAGATAGGACAAATAAATGTGTGGGCAGTTCTGGTTTATCAGTTCCGATAACAGTATGGTCTGTCTATTTTCAGGAGGTCCGGGGGCCATGGGTGGCCCAGTCGCCTAAGGCGCCGCGATTCGCTGTGCAGAGTTGCGTTCCTAGGGCACGCCAGGAACCTATTACTGTGGGTTCGAATCCCGGTTCGCCCCGATTATGTTTCTAGGTTTGTCAACATCATACCCGTGCTCGTGGGTTTCACCGAAGTGGTAAACGTCTGAGACCTGCATCACTCCGGGCTTTCCTCCCACATTAAGCTGACACGTCGCGATATAACTGGAATACTGTTAAAAGCGGCGTTAAACTCAACTCACTAACTCAGGAGGTCCAGTCGCCCCTGTGGTGACGTAACGCGTCAGGATCCGCTGTTGGTTTTAGGCCACAGACACACACGCACACGCACACGCACACGCACACGCACACACAACTCAGCATTTTAAACTAATACAATCAAACAATAATTCCTTTAACACGTACAAGTTCATTGTGTACTGTGTTGTATCTTCGCTCAAAAAAGAAGGTTTGATTGTGTATTGTGCAATATCTTGACACTACAGAAGAAAGTTTGATTGTGCATTGTGCAGTATCTTGACACGACAGAAGAAGGTTTGATTGTGCATTGTGCAATATCTTGACACTACAGAAGAAGGTTTGATTGTGTATTGTGCAGTACCTTGGCACAACAGAAGAAGGTTTGATTGTGCATTGTGCAGTACCTTGACACTACAGAAGAAGGTTTGATTGTGTATTGTGCAATATCTTGACTCGACAGAAGAAGGTTTGATTGTGCATTGTGCAGTACCTTGACACTACAGAAGAAGGTTTGATTGTGCATTGTGCAGTACCTTGACACTACAGAAGAAGGTTTGATTGTGTATTGTGCAGTATCTTGACACGACAGAAGAAGGTTTGATTGTGCATTGTGCAGTACCTTGACACGACAGAAGAAGGTTTGATTGTGCATTGTGCAGTATCTTGACACGACAGAAGAAGGTTTGATTGTGTATTGTGAAGTATCTTGACACGACAGAAGAAGGTTTGATTGTGCAATGTGCAGTATCTTGACAGAACAGAAGGTTTGATTGCATATTGTGTTTTATCATGACGTCATTGGTGTACTGCGGTGGTGTTTATGGGTAGATGTACACATGGGTGTACCGTGGCGGTGTATATGGGTAGATGTACACATGGGTGTACCGTGGTGGTGTATATGGGTAGATGTACACATGGGTGTACTGTGGTGGTGTATAGGGGTAGATGTACACATGGGTGTACCGTGGTGGTGTATATGGGTAGATGTACACATGGGTTTACTTGGGTGGTGTATATGGGTAGATGTACACATGGGTGTACCGTGGCGGTGTATATGGGTAGATGTACACATGGGTGTACCGTGGTGGTGTATATGGGTAGATGTACACATGGGTGTACTGTGGTGGTTTATAGGGGTAGATGTACACATGGGTGTACCGTGGTGGTGCATATGGGTAGATGTACACATGGGTATACTGTGGTGGTGTATATGGGTAGATGTACACATGGGTGTACTGTGGTGGTGTATATGGGTAGATGTACACATGGGTGTACTGTGGTGGTGCATATGGGTAGATGTACATATGGGTGTACTGTGGTGGGGTATATGGGTAGATGTACACATGGGTGTACTGTGGTGGTGTATATTGGTAGATGTACACATGGGTGTACTGTGGTGGTGTATATGGGTAGATGTACACATGGGTGTACTGTGGTGATATATATGGGTAGATGTACGTACTGTGGTGGTGTATATTGGTAGATGTACACATGGGTGTACTGTGGTGGTGTATATTGGTAGATGTACACATGGGTGTACCGTGGTGGTGCATATGGGTAGATGTACACATGGGTTGTACAGAACAGCTCCGGGTGCACCGTCCGAAGTCCGTTCATGGTGACCTCCACCCTGCTATTGCAGTAATATTGCTAACAGCAACATCAAACACCGCTTTACGGAACATATTCTAACAGGCCAATCGATCACATATACTCTTACTAAATTAATCTCTACTATATATAAATGACGTTTTGTTTGTTTGTTCAATGCCTAATGCCATGTTCTTCAAAACAAAGGTAAGTATTTGTGCACCGGAAACATACGTTCAGCTGTCAGTGACCATATTCCTATCTCACGGAACAACAGCAAGGGTAAAGGAGATATATTTGCTGACACGTACAGGAACAATATCTACAAGTAATACAAAATACTTTTATGAATATGTGAGAAAAATATAGAGAGGTAACCTCCAGATAATCTATACCCTGTTATCCGTTTTATTCTCTTTCGGTGGATATTAATACATTCGGAGCACATCAATGACGAGAAAAGAAAAAAGCTTTGGATTTATCAATTAAAAATTAAAACAGTTTCTGAAAGCAGAAACTGTCGATTCAAGTTTGACGGGACAGTGGGGAGAAGGAAATACACATGAGCACTTGTCAGGGTCACGGGGTCAAGGTCATACACAATCTTGCACTGAAAACACTCCTGAGTAGACCAGTGGTTGCGTCTTTGCGTTTCACAATACAGACTTATAGATACTGCCATATAATGTCTACAATATACAATACTGCCATAACGAAACATGGTTATGCTTCAGTTACCTCCTGGTGTAGGCTCACATTGTCTTCTATCATGACATGCACCCAGAACATCTAACTGTGTAGATGCATCTTTATACTACAAGCAAATAGTCTAAACACGTTGATTAAAACATGATTTATCAACCCATGCATCAACGAGAGACTCATATTACAAAGAGGAACTGTAGTGTAGGCCGATCAGTATTGACTGAACAGAATACAGATGACTGTAAGTCCTTGTCCCAAGGAGAAGCTGCAATAACCGACCTCTTTCATAAACTGTCATCTTTCATGCTGAGAGCATACCCCACAAGGGTATCTCATCGGGTTTATTTGACTAGTGGGTTGACGCTGGCCATACATTAGTAAGCATACATCGCTTGATGGAGTCGTTCAATTGACAAAGGCCGACTGGCATTCACCCATAAGCTAATTGGCACGACAAGGAGCTCTGCTGGAACCCGTGCCATTACATTTCGAGTTGGTATTGCTGAGTACGCAACGATTACTCCAGTGATATCCCGTTATAAGGACAGGACAGACTGTATTGACAGTACTGCTGGCTACGGTGTGAAAACCACGTGTCAAGGATTAAAATTTCTTGTTTTCCTTGTCGGGTAGCTAGGGTTTCTTTCCGTACTAGCGCGATAGGTTACTGATCTATAAAAAGCGTTATGATTTGAATGCTATCGTGTCTTGACTCAATGGTTAGGGATAGATAGCATCAGATATTGTGACAAACATAATGTACATACGTCATATGAAGGTTTGCTTACTAAAAATGCCGCGTCATGGCATCCAAATAATAGCAATGCGATCATATGAGGCTGGTTAAACACATAACCTCTGTTCGCAGTTTTCTCACGGTGGAGGACTGATAAATGCAAATATCGATTCTGCACGTGACTATTCATTCAGCACAACCCTTTTAGCTTTGTTATTTGTTTGGGCCAATCTCGCCTTATCACGATATTGGTACGACGAAACCTCCTCACCCCCAACTCCATGAGGCACCCTACCTTACGTCGTAACTTTAAGGCCGAGACCATATGACCATGTAACTCATAATCATATTAATAAACTCGGCCTCGTCTGCGAGTTTGTTAGTGTAGAATGTTACTTGCAGAGGCCTGTGTCCTCACAGAAGCCTTACTGGCACTGGCTACGATGATCGTGAGCCTGTATTAAAGTATGGGAGTTACGATAACCTTAGCGCTACGATGATTGTGAGCCTGTGTTAAGGCATGGGAGTTACGATCACCTTAGCGCTACGATGATCGTGACCCTATGTTAAAGTATGGGAGTTACGATAACCTTAGCGCTACGATGATTGTGAGCCTGTGTTAAGGCATGGGAGTTACGATCACCTTAGCTCTACGATGATCGTAAGCCTATGTTAAAGTATGGGAGTTACGATCACCTTAGCGCTACGATGATCGCGATCCTATGTTAAAGTATGGGAGTTACGATCACCTTAGCGCTACCAAATTCGTGATCCTATGTTAAAGTATGGGAGCTACGATCACCTTACTGCTGAGATCGCTTTGTTGGACCGGGTCTGCTGTAGACACGCATCTTGTCTCGAATTACCGATAACCTGATTTTTGCAATAGTCCTATGGGTTTAGAGTTAACTATATATGACTAAAATTGCCAACATAAAATGCCTCTACCCAACCTCATTTTCCACACTAATTTCACCGGGATGCTGAAGTCATTAAACAAATGACTTTAATTTGTTTTAGCTTTTGTGGAGGTGTGCATAGTGTGTAAATCCCCGTTTATAATCCCATACGTTTAAAAGTTCATAAAAGTAAATGCATATTGAAGTCAATTCATATAAATAAATATGTCAACAAAAAACTTATTTAATCATTAACACAAAATACAACAATACGAAATCAGTGACATCACAACAATGCAACACAAGCCCCGCCCATTCTATTATAAGCCAATCAGGAAGCAGTATTCCGATAGTAAGACACATATACGCAAAAACAATTGCTTGGTAAACCAAACTAATGCCACGGAATCGCTTGCAATTTATTTATATATAGTTTTATTCTAGATACAGCGTTAATAGAGTTCGCTTTATCTCCTACGAGATGCCGAGTTAAGGGATTTCGACTTAAGCAGGTTTCACTGCAGTCTCCGTATGTTTCCTAGGTCCACACAGTTGGCGAAGGTCAAAGGTCCTATATCTCCAAAACAACCAGATCAATATGACACAAATATGGATGTCCTCTACGGGGCAAGCACGGCAGCAGCACGATCATCTCCACAGCTTGATTGTTCCTACTTTTTGGAATGTCTCATTTGACTTTGCACATATCGTGAGTTGACACTGCTTCTGTGATGTTGGCAGTCATAAGACCGGCTACAACAACGTTAAAGTTTGTCAACATGCAAATCCAGGCTGTTTGCCCGCGAATCAGCTGGGCGAGAAGAAACGCCCAGTCTATGTGCCTTCTCACATGTCGTGGCACTGACGGATACTACTCCTTGTATGCGCTACGTCGACGGTTGTCGCTCAATGCTTTGGTCAGATTACCTTAATCAGCATCACACAAACTCAGGATCGAGGAGAATTTCTGGAACACTACAACTTTGTATTCCGCCATTTTTCTGTATTTTTAAGGCACGGTTAAGGTGTCAGAAGTGTCATCCTAGATCTAACGCCGGGGCTCGCACTTCTGGACAGTGACAGATCCGGTCCGAAATTTGTATTCAGCTTCGTACTACTTTGAATAAAAGACAAAGGAAATCAATAGGAATGCGAAATAATACCTGATGCATGTTCCCGCTGACTTGCGTTGTCTGCCCGTCTGACACACGTGGAAGAGGGGGGATTCTACTCAGGCCTAGATATCTGAGAACAGAACTGTTGACATCGTACGATAGACATTCAGAATAAAAGTGTGTAATAAATTATTAGTGCCTAATTTACAAATGGATTAAATCACATTACAACCATGAATTCGGAAAATTCACGATTCTGATAGGTCAGATCAGAGGTTTCAAATCACAAAACCTATGATTGAAACAGCATTAATGAGGCGCTTTCGGTTCCAAATTCAATTATAGCGATTAAATATAAGGGTAACCCAGCTATATACTGAAAATACAGGACGTTTAATTCGTTTTTATTAAGTTGACGATACGATGCTGATATTGTTCGTTTAGTTATTGCTGTGCTATCAGGAATAGATGGCGGGCATGGTGTTCCACGAGGAATACAAAGAGGACAAAATGTTCCAGAGGAATACAAAAGGGACAAGGTGTTCCAGGGGAATACAAAAAGGACACGATGTTCCAAGGGAATACAAAGGGGACATGGTGTTCCAGGGGAATACGAAGAGGATACGATGTTCCAAGGGAATCCGAAGATGACACGATGTTCAAAAGAAATACGAAGAGGACACGATGTCCCACGAGGAATACAAAGGAGACATGGTGTTCCACGCGAATACAAAGGGGACACGATGTTCCAGGGGAATACAAAGGGGACACGATGTTCCAGGGGAATACAAAGAGGACACGATGTTCCAGGGGAATACAAAGGGGACACGATGTTCCAGGGGAATACGAAGAGGACACGATGTTCCAGGGGAATACGAAGAGGACATGGTGTTCCAAGGGCATACAAAGGGGACATAATGTTTTAGGGGAATACAAAGGGACACGATGTTCCAGGGGAATACAAAGGGGACACGATGTTCCAGGGGAATACAAAGGGGACACGATGTTACAGGGGAATACAAAGGAGACACGATGTTCAAAGGAAATACAAAGGGGACATGATGTTCCTGAGGAATACAAAGGAGACACGATGTTCCAGGGGAATACAAAGGAGACACCATGTTCAAGGGAAATACAAAGGGGGCATGATGTTCCTGAGGAATACAAAGGAGACACGATGTTCCAAGGGAATACAAAGGAGACACGATGTTCCAGGGGAATACAAAGGGGACATGGTGTTCCAGGGGAATACAAAGGGGACACGATGTTCGGGGGGAATACAAAGGGGACACGATGTTCCAGGGGAATACAAAGGGGACACGATGTTACAGGGGAATACAAAGGGGACACGATGTTCCAGGGGAATACAAAGGGGACACGATGTTCCAGGGGGAATACAAAGGGGACAAGGTGTTCGGGGGGAATACAAAGGGGACACGATGTTCGGGGGGAATACAAAGGGGACACGATGTTCCAGGGGAATACAAAGGGGACACGATGTTCCAGGGAAATACAAAGGGGACAAGGTGTTCGGGGGGAATACAAAGGGGACACGATGTTCCAGGGGAATACAAAGGGGACACGATGTTACAGGGGAATACAAAGGGGACACGATGTTCCAGGGGGAATACAGTGGGGACACGATGTTCCAGGGGAATACAAAGGGGACACGGTGTTCCAGGGGAATACAAAGGGGACACGATGTTCCAGGGGAATACAAAGGGGACACGATGTTCCAGGGGGAATACAAAGGGGACACGATGTTCCAGGGGAATACAAAGGGGACACGATGTTGCAGGGGAATACAAAGGGGACACGATGTTCCAGGGGAATACAAAGGGGACACGATGTTCCAAGGGAATACAAAGGGGACACTATGTTCCAGGGGAATACAAAGGGTACACGATGTTCGGGGGGAATACAAAGGGGACATGGTGTTCGGGGGGAATACAAAGGAGACACTATGTTCCAAGGGAATACAAAGGGGACACGGTGTTCCAGGGGAATACAATGGGGACACGATGTTCCAGGGGAATACAAAGGGGACACGGTGTTCCAGGGGAATACAATGGGGACACGATGTTCCAAGGGAATACAAAGGGGACACTATGTTTCAGGGGAATACAAAGGGGACACGATGTTCCAGGGGAATACAAAGGGGACACGATGTTCCAGGGGGAATACAAGGGGACACGATGTTCCAGGGGAATGCAAAGGGGACAAGGTGTTCGGGGGGAATACAAAGGGGACACGATGTTCCATGGGGAATACAAAGGGGACAAGGTGTTCCAGGGGGAATACAAAGGGGACACGATGTTCCAGGGGAATACAAAGGGGACACGGTGTTCCAGGGGAATACAAAGGGGACACGATGTTCCAGGGGAATACAAAGGGGACACGATGTTCGGGGGGAATACAAAGGGGACACGATGTTCCAGGGGAATACAAAGGGGACACGATGTTCCAGGGGAATACAAAGGAGACACGATGTTCAAAAGAAATACGAAGAGGACACGATGTCCCACGAGGAATACAAAGGAGACATGGTGTTCCAGGGGAATACAAAGGGGACACGATGTTCCAGGGGAATACAAAGGGGACACGATGTTCCAGGGGAATACAATGGGGACACTATGTCCCACGAAGAATACAAATGGGACACGATGTTCCAGGGGAATACAATGGGGACACGATGTTTTAGGGGAATACAAAGGGGACACGATGTTCCAGGGGAATACAATGGGGACACGATGTTCCAGGTGAATACAATGGGGACACTATGTCCCACGAAGAATACAAAGGGGACACGATGTTGCAGGGGAATACAATGGGGACACGATGTTCAAGGTGAATACAATGGGGACACGATGTTCCAGGGGAATACAATGGGGACACTATGTCCCACGAAGAATACAAATGGGACACGATGTTACACGGAATTCTCTCCACACATTGTCCCTCCTTGTAGCACTGCTTTCGGATAACTGGTTCCACTTATAACTTATATTTTGAAGTGGGTTAAGTCATTGCGTGATGTTGTCATTAGTACAATGCACAAACTGAAAAAGTCGAAACATAATTCGATTAAACCAATTCTGTCCGAACCAGTTGTCATCCAAAGTCCTGCCCTACATGAAAAGTTGTTCCCACTGACAAAGCTTCAAATAACGTAACCATTATATGTTATCACTACAATAATTGTCTGATAAAAAGACTCTAAGATTTCAATATCACAGAGCACTACTCAGGTGAAGTTAAGCAACGTCGGTCTCGGAGAGTAGTTGGATGGGTGACCACGTTGAGCTTGACTCCTGAGAGTTTCTAGGGCTTCGGCCCTGCCCAACACTGAAGCACATGTACCACATGTGGTGTCTCCTTAGGCAAGTGATTTTGTTCGAAATGGTTCACCCAGCAGTGAGTGGGTACCCGGTAGGATGTGATGCTGTTAACCTTCTAGCGTCTCACGGGCAGCTTCGGTTGTATACTCCCCAGGGAGCTGAGAATGAAAATCGAGTGCTCACAGATCCATTGACCGGGGTAATAATAGAGTAGTGCTACGAGCATCCACTTGGTGAATGGAATCTGGCGCATTATAAATGCACTTATTATTATCATTATTATTATTATTATTATGTCGAGCAATATTCCAGAAGCTCCAACCTTTGGTGTCTACTTTTCACTTTTGAGGTAGATGCCCTCTCTATAAAAACAATTCAAAGAACGTCATACGTTTACAGCAAGGATTCAAGGCCTCAGTAAGGCTTTAAAAAACTGTTATGGTAGATATATGGACTTTCACTTCAAAACCAAACTCCGTCGCGATGTGACGTGAACGTGACCCGTCAGATTATATCAGAGGAGCAGTATAGAGAAGTGTGGTATTGTCGAGAGTCACATCAATGTACTACCAACACAATACGATTTCCCCCAACATCATGGAGGCGGGGTCATTTTGTGGTATTAGGCGGCAACCCACAAAACGTCAGTAAATACAACGGACATAACACGAATGGAAACAAAGGAGAATGAGTCCGTCGTGTTTGCTGTGGTCACGTGAGTTCCAGCTCCCTGTTGTTATGGCAGTGTTGGGACACTAGCCTGACCCTTTACAACGAATGTCCCATAACCCCCTTACATTTCACGGCAGATTTCACACAACACCTTAAGGTGGGGCTGCCAGATAACACCTGCATAAAGGTGGTCACGCGGTAAACCACTCCGATGGACGCTGTCCACTTAGCAAGGCAACACGTGCCCGCTGGTTTAAATGGCGTTGTTTACTTCTATTAAAATGTCAACAAGAAACTTCGCAGAACTTACAACAAGCTCTGTCATACATGTTTGACCCGCCCTGTACAAAGCCTGTGTGAATGTGGTCGAGGCAAATAAACAGTGACGAGTCCCTTGAACGTCGACAAGTTAATGACAACGATTTGTAAGTAGAGAGAGTAAAAAGCACATTCTGAGGGAGATTCAGTGCCAGTGTTCCCGTTCGTGTCTTATTATCTCAAAAGAGCATATTAACGTGTTCCTCTTCCATGTATACACACGTTTCATGGTTGCTAAAATTAAACAAACAAGAAATGGTTATTCGATGGTGATGTATTTGATATGGGTACATATCATAGTTGAGTTTTGGACTTTCATTTTGCAGTGTTTCGGCGACTGTTTTTAGCCTAGTAACGTTTTGATAACGTTTGAATTTTTTGGGGTAACTTCAGTTTTCACGTGTATGCTTTTGCCCGGCAGTTTATATTCATACAGGACATTAAAACGTTAGTAGGCTTGTAAACAAGAAACATTGAATTGAATAGTTGGTTATTATGTTCATATACGGTAACAGCGCCATCTACTTGTAGCGCGGGGTTACGGGTGGCCCAGTCGTCTAAGGCGCCGCGATTCGCTGTGCAGAGTTGCGTTCCTTGGGCACGCCAGAAACCTATGATTGTGGGTTCGAATCCCGGTTCTCCCCAATTATGTTTCTAGGTTTGTCAGCACCATACCCGTGCTCGTGGGTTTCACCGAAGTGGTAAACGTCTGGGACCTGCATCAGTTCGGGCTTTCCTCCCACAATAAGCTAACACGCCGTGATATAACCGGAATAATGTTAAAAGCGGCGTTAAACCTAACTCACTCACTCACTACTTATAGTGCAGCCCATGAAGGTCCGAGTTAGAATTGGTCTTCAGTAACCCATGCTTTTCGGAAGAGACGACTAACGGGATCAGGTGGTCAGGCTCGGTTGACGTACGTCATCGTATCCATCATGCGTAGATCGATGCTCATGTTGTCAATCAATGGATTGTCTGGTCCTGACTCGATTACTTACAGGCCGCAGTCATGTGGCTGGAATAATGCTTTATGGCGCATATTGTGGTATTTGTGAGTCGACTTGTAAATGTTTGAGTTCACATATAAAACTAGACTCGATCAGTCTCCATTTAATTTATATCACATAAATGATATCTTAAATTACCGTAATTCAAAACATTAAAACAAATTAAAAAGTGTGCACAAAATGTTGTCAAATAAAAATGGATGATATTTATGCATTTGTATCACACCCAGGGGGAGAATGGATAAAACACAAAACTCGAATTTTGTTAATCAGGTTTTTTTTAAAATTCGTATCGGAAAGGGGCACTGATTCGAGTCAAATATACAACTATAGATGGCGTGATCAGCGTGGTCAGCGTGGTCAGCGTGGTCAGCATCCCTTCACTGGACACTGACGTGAGTGGATGTTGGTATTCCACTCAATCTGCAATAATAGGGCGATACATATGCCGGGATAATGGAAGGTCGGGAGGTCGATCATTGGGCGCGATACCAAAAGATGGTACTTGTTGTTACCCTGCCTGGCGCTCGGCACGAGGGGGTAAGACAAGGACTGGTCGGCTCGGAGGCAATATACTGAGTCTGAATGGGGTATCCATGTTAAACTGCGGCATGGTATCTCAGTGGGGTAGCACTATAAAACTGGCATTAGTGGACTAGTACAAGCAGCCACACACACATACAAACACGCGTATGTGCACCTCCACATCTAAATGCAATAATCATGAACGCGAAGTTAAGCCCTATTTAACTCCACATCACTATATCAAGACTACCTGGACATAATGTAACCTGGATTAGACAATCCAGTGATTGACAGGATGTACCACAGGGCCACGTAACTAAACTTAATGTCGAGCTCACAAACTTCGGCCTCGTGTGCGAGTTTAGCATCGAGTTTGTTATTACAAAATTTTAGTTACGTTTCTTTCTTTCTTTCTTTGTTGTTGCACGTCGCACTAAGCAATATTCCAGCTATATGACGGTGGTCTGTAAATAATCGAGTCTTGGCCAGACAATCCAGTGATTGACATCATGAGCATCGATCCACGCAATTGGGATACGATGACATGTATCAATCAAGTCAGCGAGCCTGACCACCCGATCCCCTTAGTCGCCACTTACGACAAGCACAGTCGCCTTTCAAGACAAGCATTGGTTACTAAAGACCTATTCTACCCCGGATCTTGATGGGTCTCCAGTCACGTGAGCCTGTGGAGGAACACATATCCACGCTACCAGGTCAGGCTTTGTAACACCCGATCCATATTTGATAGGCATTTCCCTTTCGGTATCAGGCATGTTTCTTAGACATTTCACCACAAATCTCCTCTGTTCAACACGTTCATTTCGACATTCGGATACCCTTGTGTTCAAAGTGTTCTCTCGTCATACTGAACACCCGATGGGTACTTTGTGTTGTCGTCTATGGAGGACCATGAACATGTGTTACTGCATCTTCCCGAGGCAAGGGCGTTAACTGACCATAAAAGTCCAGTTTCCACCCTTGCCGAACAAGGCTAAAATTTCCAGGCTCGATCGCAGCGTCACCAGTGGCCATTACGTGTTGTGGCGCTATTATGTCCCTCCTATTGACCAATCAGATTCCTCATATCTCTCATATCACTTGCATTAATTTTGCTTCAAACGACGATCTGATCGATAAACAAGATCTATAATGTTATAAAACGGGTTTTACCCCGTGACCTTCATCAAATCAAGTGAGTACCTTGATTAAAAACATGAAAAGATTTGCAAAATATCTGCACACATGCTTTTCAAATCTAGCAGTCGACCGAAATCTGCACGATGAAATCCATGTTGTTTACGAACCGGTTGTCGAAATCGTTACGCGATTTTGATTTGACTATGCATAGACTCGTTAGTCCAGCCAAAAAGTAACTACGGAATTAAAGCCTAGTTCGCCATGGTGGAAACTGGACTCGTGTAGTCAGTTAACGTCCTTGCTTCAGGAAGATGATGTTACTGGTCAGCCAGTCGGCCTAGGAATTCACAAGTGGGAATGACCCACGAAGTCGTATACTATTGTGTTAAGAAACGTGTAGGGCTATACCGGCAGCATGGAGCTATATTGTGTTTCTGTAGGACCAGCTGTTACCAGGTGTGGATGTATGAAAAGATACATTGTCTACGTGGTCCTGATGCAAGATGTCCATCTCCAATTACAAAATGCACTGTTCCAGGCGCGTCGAGTACAATGCTTTTCCCGCTTCAAACTACACGAAAATGACAATGTATGCTATAAGGAGATTTATATAGATAAACTTTGCAACCACAATGCAAATCTTATCTCTGCTCAATACGTTATGGGGATAAGTTACCACAGTGTTCAGTGTTAATCTTTAAAGACGACAACTGCAGATTACAATATACATAGCCGATGGAGCATTCGAGTCACCAGTTCACGTCTCTCGTTCTGTTCATTTAGTACTTGAATGCATCTTTTGTTCAGTGAATATCATATTTCTTGGATGGGACACAACCTATTTGTTCACAATTCGGGATCGGAGGGTCAGTTTGAATTACTCTTGTGCTGAAGCTGTGATGTCGTTAATGTCTGTATGCTAATGCTGTCCCGTCTGCCAAAAAAAGCCTTCCCCCATGACATGGCCGACAACTGATCTGGCAGGAGATGGTGTTGAGATGCCTTGAGTAAATCCACCGTAAGAGCTTACACCGAACCCGAGCCGTTAGCCAGGCCAGTGATCAAACAGCGGTGTCTGAGACAGGGTGGGTACGACAGAACTGCTTATCTCATCAAGGGTATGACGAAGCACGTTAGCGAGCTGACACTCACCGGCGCCAATTTGAATTTGCAAATTTTGTTGTGGTGTACCATGGGGTGAAGTTACGGGTACATCCACCCTCGGTCGCTAGGATACCCGGACAAACGGGTGTGAACCCGATGAAGCTTTTTCACGTGGCTTGATTTGTCTTGAATATACGGGTGAAAACAACCGTCTTAATTCCGTCTTAATTGTATGGTATCAAATAGTCGAATTTGTGATATCACTAATTATTTTAGGATATCATAATTCAAATTTATGATATCACTAATTAATTTTGTGATATAAGTAAATGCATTATGGATGTAGAAAATCAGAAATAAATAGTAAAACGGCGCCTCATAAGGAGTTGCATCTGTTCATGCATGCCTATAGATAGGGGGGGTGTCGTGGTCAGCGCCGATTGTAAAGCCCAACAAATATGGACGAATTAATGCATGGACAGTCGATACGCTCACGTACGGGATCCGTTTTAACAGTGATAATACAAATTCAAATCCAGTAAGATGAAGGAACTGAAAGTATAAAACGACAAATCTGTTTTAAGAGCAAGTTCTCACGCAACAGAAATGACGAGCTCCGCGGGCCTACTGAGTACCTGCCGTGATAACACAACACGTCACGGGTGTGGCCAGTTAAATGAGGTGATTTAACCAATTAGAAGTAAGTAAATTAAATTAAAAAGATTTTAAAGTAACAATTTTGTAAAGGTGGAAGATTCCCCTTGCCACTCAGAAAAGAAAAAATGCTGTTACATCCACGATATACACGATATATCGTAGATATCCTAAAGCTAAGAGATGCAATAGTGAAGGGCTAACTAACTCTATTTCTTAAAGATGGTCAGCTACTCGAACGTCTCTAAATAGAGCAGCCAAAGAAGTTCAACCAATTTCTAAAACAACAATTTATATCAATACGAAAATTCAAATCTTATCGATACAAAAACAGAAATCTCATTGATACTTAAAATACCAACAGATTATGTACCTTACCACACACAAAGTGGGACAGGCAGAAGGCGACCTCTTAGAGGCCCCAATGCTATTATCGAGGCCATATATGCTTTTGATATATCGAACTAATTATTTTAAATTATAAATTTACCATCGCGCTGTTGTTTGCCGAGAGATACGAATTTAATCTCAGTTAAAGATATCGGTGATGTTAATATAGAAATCTTCTGACTCATGAAAAAATGTACATAAAATAGGCATCAGTCCGGACTAGTACAAGTAGCCATACGCATGCAGGCATGCACTTCGCTATACAAGTGCAATAATCTAGGACGCGACATTAAACCCTATTTCACCTCACCTCACAACTTATGTAGGTATATAAACAGAGGGGGGGAAAAGAAGGTATCAAACAAGAATTGGTTATTCGATGGCAATGTATTTGATACGAGTATCACACATGTAGTTGTGGTTTGGGCCTTAAGTTTGACTGTTTTCAGCTTAGTAGGGCGGTGGGGTAGACTAAAGGCCCAGGTTCGATTCCCCACATGGGTACAATTTGTGAAGCCCATTTCTTGTGTGATATTGCCCGCCGTGATATTGCTGGAATGTTGCTAAAAGCGGAGTAAATTCCAACTCACTCACTCACTCACTCAGCTTAGTAACGTTTTGATAACGATTATAATTTTTGGGTCAAATCAAATTTTCATGTGTTTAATTTCTTTTTTCCCAGGCAGTTTATATAGATCACGTTTCTCCCATATCCCATTTTTTATATTGCTCATAATGAAATCAGGTTTACGACTAAAGAGGTTCACAGAATGTGTTATACGCGCTATAACTGTCTGACGACATACGACTTACTAAATGAAGTACAAAAGTGGACTAATCCCTATTGAGTACGATTATACGATCACATTACTGGTCTGTTTAGTAATATTACTAACTCGACGATCAAATAATATTATTATATGATATATTTTAGTTATATTACTGAATCAGGTAAAATTCAATTGATACCAAGGACTTAATTCATGCAGCATATTCAGTTCCAAATGCAATTTTGCGCGTTTAAATCCTCGGCTACCTAGCTCTATATTGAAAACATAGTATTTTTATCTTCTGAATGCCTAACGACAATGATTGAGAGAGAAATACATTTCTATCAAAATAACCTTCCGCGAAGATGCGGCCGTCATTTTCAGCTGCTTCAATAAGAGGTGGTTATTGTAATTTGAAACCTCTGATTAACCAACAGGATCGCACTTTCCAGATGTATGGTATAATACCCTATATCAGTGTCATGGTATAATACCCTGTCGTGATAATGCAGGAATATGCCCCATCTTAAATACTCAATCTTACTCTTCTGTCGAATGCGCCCGTAAAAGAAGAAAACTTCGAACACAATAACGAGATACACAGGTGCTCGTTGTTTTGAATTGTTGTGTTTAATGCTAAATCAGGGTGGATAAAGTGACACCCAAACACTAATTCGTCTCTGATACAATTTATTGTTCATGACAAGATATACTGTTGTTTGCAAATGGTGCTGCTGTCTTTATATGATTGACACGCCATCGTGAGGGAATTCGGAGATTTTACAATGCTTCAACGGAAGCGGAAATAGAGAGTTATCTCCCATTTTCATAGACGGCGCTGTGTGGTGGGAGTAAAGGAAGTGACGTGAATTTCGCGATGTATTTATGCCTCTAAAAGACCATTATTAAATCTGTGATATATTAAGATAAATATAGGGGTAACATTGACACAGTTGAGCAGACAAGATGGGTGACGCAGAACAGAAAGGAATTATGTTGATGCAGGAGGCGGAGAAGAAACAGAAAGGGGCGAAAGGTTTCTTGGGAAATTTGTTTGGGTAAGGCGATGAACCTCGTCACATCTTCATCTGTCACTCAATCACGTTTTTTCGTGATATGTATGTCTTCTTCAGTGTGTGTTTGTTAACAGAACTGTCACATATTTGTTTATCACAATATGATAATTATGTGATGCTAGATAAAAAAAAAACCCATGTTGTCATAGACGTGGTGTCACTGACTCATACAATGTCATATGGGTATCCAAATGATACCATGGGATATGTCAAATCCAGGTTGCTACTGACTGATCTTGGCTAAGCCTGAAGGAAATCGAATTTAGCTATGGCACTGGTGAGCATAAGATAGAGATGAAAGTGAGACATGAAAAAGAGATAAACGAGAAAGGAGAAGACCGTCCAAAATGTGTTATGAATGTCCAAACAAATTGGTTCTTTTCTATTAAATTTTGAATGGAGGTAAGGGTAATTCCACTCCAAAAACATTCCAGAGACTGTATACTTATGAGTAGCCGTGACATACCACATCAAGTCCTCTATTTGATCAAGCAATGAAATATCGAGCTTAGATTTGCATAAGTAAACAGGGGTGTGGATATATATATATATATATATATATAGAACCTGTGATAATATAGAGTCATACTATATACCCCAAACTTCAATTAAATGCTATAAAAATAAATACATATGCAAAGTGTCTCTCTTTATGATATTTCCCTGCATTGAAAAAGCATGTTTTAGTTTGTTTGTTTGTTGTTTAACGCCGCACTCAGCAATATTCCAGCTATATGATGGCGGTCTGTAAAATAATCGCGTCTGGACCACGCAGTTGGGATCGATGACATGTATCAACCAAGTCAGCAAGCCTGTTAGTCGCCTGTTAGTCGCCTTTTAGGCAAGTATGGGTTGCTGAAGGCCTATTCTACCCCGGAATCTTCACAGGTCTCATGTTTTAGTGGGGTTGGTGGGACTGGCAGTGGTCTTTCCAACCTAGTTTTAATCAGGACTTCAGGACAAACTTTTGTCTTTAAAAGTGTCTGGATTGACAACTTCTTTCAATTTCGTCTGGATTGAGTTTGGGGTTACTCTGATATTTATGACTTAATTGAAGTCTGTTTCATCATGTTCATTCCCCATGTTTGAATACATGGCATACTTTCCCTTTCCCTTTGGTGATGATAACATTAGGAAATGTTTCTGTACATATAATGTACTACTTAGTAGAAGTTAATGAACACCCAATGTTTTGAAAATATCCAGTGTTCTGTAACTTCTATTGAGTAGTATATATTCGATGGTGAGTAATAGGCTTAATAAGATTGATGACTTGATCATGTTTATTGTGTTAAGTAGTTAATTATCATCTTGTTTAACGATGTTGGCTTGATCATAGAGGTCATTGTTAGCTTGACATCAGTTTCAGTGTCATGACGAGGTGGTCATTTGTTCATTCTCTGTTTGTTAGTGGCTCAAGCAAGATAGAAGAAGCAGCAGAACTGTATGTGCGTGCAGCAAATTCCTTCAAGATGGCCAAGAAGTGGGCAGGTAATCTTGGTTGATTCCTCATGGTGTTTCAGAACATATACTCATGATTAATACCGGTAGTATTGCTAAAGAAATAATCAATCAGTCGATCATTCTGGAAAGTTAAGAAGATTGTTGAAAGGTATAATCGATGTAGAATGTCGTATGAAATAAAAAACACAGTCGTCAGGGCTGCAGTTACACTGGGCATGATTCAAACATGTCAAATACGATTTAATAGTTATACTAAATACCAATTAATTACGACAGATTCCCATGATAGGTTGCAACCGTGGTTACAGTGCTACTGCTGACTCATTACAACACTAAGTGTTGCTGATATCCCTGTTTGAAGCTTCAATGATCTCATCTTTTTCTATGATCCTTCATGTATTATGTTTATATTGCATCTTTCATAAGTGTGTCATTTATCATGTTTATAGTATACATGCCAGACATTGATTATCATAGGATTGCGGTAGACAGAATCTACACTGTATCTTGTCAGGAAATGATAGTTGACAGTTTATGCGACTGTTATGCTGGACTTTGTCCCAGTTGCATTATGTTGACAAATGGGGCGCTTGTTATGACCATACAGAGCAAGTAAAATTTAGTTTCAGAGATCAAGTGGTAGTTAGCACACTTAAGTGGTTGAATGACATTTAGAAGTGATGAGGAAGAGAATTTATGGATGTCAACTTCTTTATCATGTTTATCATGAGGAACACAACGTTTCTGAGTATATATACTTACAGTAATCCATCATCAGTATGTATGTACCTGGAAGAACAACAAATGCAATACGATAACAATTTATAAACAAAGGTGGAAACTTAACAAGGGAAGGGAAGCTAACAGTTAATTGGTGCTGATAGGTGATAGTGATGGACAACTGGAAGCCAGGACTTAAATTAACACTGAACAAACTTAGTTCAACTTTGGTGAAACAATTTTGATAATAGTTACTAGGCAGATACCAATCTGCCCCTTCTGCGTTGCTGTTTTCTGTAAAAAGAAATGTGTAATATACACAACAAAATACAGACTGTCATGTGTTGGAGCAGGGCATTTTATACAGTGAATATGGTAATCAACGCTTGCAAGAACTGTAGACCAGGTTCCCATTAGAATGGAATACTATCAGTTTCAGATCTATTTGTTTGGCATACAGCTAAGAAAAATATTTTGCCATCTCATTGACACTTTCTTAAAGAATTTGAGCAGGAAGGTTTGTGATCCAAATAAGTAATATCTAAGGTTGAACTGAAGTAGACTTATTGCTCACTCCCCATGGGTAGCCTAGTGGTTAAAGCGTTCGCTTGTCACGCCGAAGACCCGGGTTCGATTCCTGACATGGGTACAATGTGTGAAGCCCATTTGTGGTGTCCCCCGCCGTGATATTGCTGGAATATTGCTAAAAGCGGCGTGAAACCATACTCACTCACTCACTCACTCACTTGACAGGGCGTCACACATGATCCATGGCGTTTCACAGATTCAGTCCAGACCAGCATAACTGATTCTGATAACTGGTGTCCAGGGTATTTTGCTCCGTGTACAGCAGGTACAGGGTACAGGGGCACTTTGCCAAGATTCTCTCAGTAAAAAAAGATGTCTTATGTTTGTTTCAGCTGCTGGTGAATCATTTTGCCGAGCAGGCCAACTACAGATAGAACTCGGCAGCAAACATGAAGCTGCCACACATTATGTAGACGCAGGAAACTGTTACAGGAAAGGGGATCCTAATGGTGAGAAGACACATCGAATACATACAGTCAACACTAGGGCTGAAACGATACATTGGTACACCGGTGCATTGTGGGTTTTCATGTCACGATACAATACATGATACATAATTTTCTGTATCGATACAAGACGAAACACTTGCTGAATGAATTTACTTACTACTGGTATAATAACACCCAAAAATTTTGTCAGGTAAATATCGCGAAATGTGTTGTATTTAGGGCTTCACATTCACTACTATAAATAGCCGATACGAACATGTGTCTACAGCTAGCTTTACCTTTTGAAGCTGCTCAGAAATATTTCTTGTCCATAAGTTTCCACGTGATTTGACATAAGTCATATTGTATCGTGACCTATATATCGTGATATGTATCGTATCTTGACCTTGCTGTGTTGTTTCACCCCTAATGAAAACACTGTGGATGCATATTACAGTACACTAAATGACCTGCATGCTGGGTTGGCTGAAAAGTTCTGAGCCTAATATTGAAGGATATCAGTTGGCATGTATTAAGTACACGTGCTTACGTGCAGCATTTGAACCAATTACACAACCAGGCAGCATATTTCTGCAGGCATCAAGGTGATGAGGTATTCTCTGTTGATGAATATGGACAAAAGTGGGTAGAATCCTGTCATCAAGTATCTCCAACTGAAAGGATGAGTGCCAACAGTCATCCATGCAGACAATGTGTCATTTAGCCTTGCTCCAAGGCTGCAATGAAAGAAAAGTCCATGGATGTGTAGTAATTCTATCCTCCTAATAGGCAATTCTAGGTATGTGGACAGTACTAAGGCCTCCAGTCTCTTATAGGGACAACTTGTTATTATTTACATAATGTAGAACTTGATTTAAACATAATTATTGCCAAGACACTTGTGCAAGTCTAGGTATTCTTTGGCAGAAGTATGTGGACCGCGGAGGGGATTATGTTGAAAAACAATCAACACAGTCCATCACAGTGTGGCTCAAAACGTTTCAGCCATCTCTCATAGTACTATCTGCCTGAAATTCAATATTCAGATGAAAAAGACAACATTTGGCCTCAACTGTGAGTTCTGAAAGTTACTTTTAATGTATGTCCATAATATTGGTATGATTGAGGCTAATGACCTCATTATATAATGTGTTTCTGGTTCTTGGTCACTGTTTGACACTGACCATAATTTGTCAGTGGTCCAAAGGACCAGCACATGGAAAAGTGTTCTGGTCTTGTTGGGCCTCTGACCAAGAAAGGTTTTTAATCTCAGATGCTTATCATGTTCATACAACAAGTGAAATTAGATTGTGAAACCAGTCAAGAAGGTAACCACTACCATGCAGGGTTGTAAGGCTGCTGGTGGTGCTTAGAGTTTAGAGTCAATCCATTGCTGATTTAAAATACATGCAAACTTTTACTCCCAAATAACACAAGTCCACTGGACCAGCATTTATTTTATTTTACTGGGCCTTAAGGAAATATACCAGACTCCTACCAATGTTAGTGTCACTGTTAGTGCACGGGTGGCCAAGTAAGTTGCCATCTTGCCAGAACCCTATGATCATGGGTTTGAATCGCATATTCACCCGATTATGTTTCTTGATTTGTCAGTACCATATTATCTGTACAAAAGTGGGGACAGTTTGTTAGCCCAGTGGTTAAAGCATTTGCTCGTCACCCTGAAAGCCTCGGCTTGATTTCCCATGGTACAATATGTGATGCCCATTTCTGGTGTCCCCTGTCGTGATAAGAATATTGCTGAAGGTGGTGTAACTATACACACTCACTCACCAAAGTGGTGAACACCTAACACCTGCATCACTTATGGCTTCCCTCCCTGACCAATTGAATGACAGACAAGAAGTCGACATTGGCCAATCAGAATGGCTAATAGATGGCCTAGATTGTATGGCTTCAGTGGTAGAGCCACTAACTGGCATTCTGAATACTCTGTGTTAAATTTTTCAAGGTTGCATGATTGGAAAACATTTTCTGACTGTCACTTTCTTGATCCGGTAAGCCATGCTGTGATTGGTAGGATAAATGGTCATTCTGACGTGACCCGCAATAGGGTGTCCTCAGGTCTGTGTTTAGTGGTAGCGAGAATTAAGGTTTGATTTAAATGATATTGGGATTTAACCGAAATACTGTCCAACGTGGAGGCATTATATTTCTGCTCTAGTTTAACATAAATTATACCATGTGTATACTGACACATTTTTTCACACTAATTATGTCATTGGAACAGTCAACTTGATTTTACTTACAATATGACAACTGTAAAATATTTTTTTCTTTCAGAGGCAATCAAAAGTTTACATCAAGCAGTAACAATCTACACAGATATGGTGAGTGATGAAGCCAGTAGAATGTCATGTAGACATTCGTGAAAATGTTACCATGGCAGTTACCATGGCAACACTTGACAGTTATTTGATGTTTTGTGGGATGGAATGTATGTTTATTGTGTGATAACAGTGATTATGGTTATGGAATCCTGTGTGGAATAAATATGTCGTAATTCATGGAACATGTGACATGCTTTGGCTTACTCAGTGTGGAATATTCATGATGTGGATAATGGTCTGGATCTAGTTAGCACTAACCTTTTATGTACGTTTCTTATGATTGATTCACAGGGGTCGATTAAACTGTTGGCCCTTTGGCCTGTGGCCAGTGCAAATTACAAAGGGCTTGCTAAAACGTAAAGTAGATGGCCGGTCCGGCTAGTAAAAATTTCACCCCTTCTCCATGCATGTTTAATTTTTTTAATTGGACACTGCTCTGGAATTTGTTACTTCGATGAGAAAATCTTAGGGGGGATGAGGTCATGTGAATGGTTCACTCAAAGAAAGATATATGTCGATCCTCTCGGTAGAATGACAGCCAACTGCTAATCTGTAATGTTGTGTGCAATAATATCTATATTTGCTCATAAATCAGCACGATATGAAGCAAATGGAAGCCAAGATTTATTCTCAGAGTGTAGGAAAAGTCGTTTCAGGGCGGGGAGTTTTAGAATGTTCAGAACACTGCTAGGTGGTATAGTGACCTCAGGATTAGCCACTTTGCGGCCTCCGACATTTTGTTGTAGGCCAGTTTGGAAAAGGGCCAGTTACCATGGTAACTGCAGGCTACATATAAGTTTGTTGTTAAATCAACCCCTGATCCATGTAGTGATGTACATGTTATGGGTTGTTATTGCACTCTTTGATCAATACAAAGTCAACACAATAACGTAACCATGGAAACTAGGCAAAAAGTTGTCACAAGTTTTTTTATCACAATGTCAGCTGCAGCTGCAGGGTTTTGATAGACATTTGATTTTTGCTTCGTTCTTCAAGAAACTACAGTATCTGAATATGTTGCCATGGGAACTGTGTTGGTATAAGCTTACTCACTGTTTTTTCCTTTGGCCCATAGTTTCACAGTTTCACCTACTGTACGTACTGGTCGTGCTGATCATGTATGTTTTACCTTGAGGTGGAATAAATATAAATGCTAGTGCATTCTAGGTTCACTCTTTTTTTTTCTCAAGGTTGTCACCTGTGAAGATCTGGTTTAGAATTGACCTTTAGTGACCTGTGCTTGTCGTAAGAGGCGACTAATGGAATCGGGTGGTCAGGCTTGATGACTTGATTGATGAATGTCATTGTATCCCAATTGGGGTGATCGATGCTCATGATGTCAATCACTGGATTGTCTGGTCCAGATATATACCTGGAATATTGCTTTGTGCGGCATTAATCAACAAACAAATTTTTTATCTGATATTCTGACAGCTATTCAACACATTCAACAGAGTTGTCTATTTTACATTATTTAATCATTGTTAAGCACCTCATTTTTTTAAAAGAGTCAAATGTTAAATGTTTTAAGTCATTAAAAGGCATTTTAGAAGCTGTAGTAACAATGAAGATGGATGTCAACTTGTTATATCGTATTTCAGTACAGATGCTCATTCATCAACCTGTTTGCTAAAGGTACTAGCATCTGTACCAAAACATTGCTTTGAAACAATAAAAGAAGTAAATCCATCACCTCTTATTTATTAAGTTGATTATTCATCTTGTTGATTCATTGTCTAAAAACAATCCCAATCTCTCCTAAAAACACTGGGCATTCTTTAACATGTTTGACTTGTTTTGAATAGTATATTTTGGATAAATGATTCAGTGGGGGTGGGGGGATGGAGTATTGGTGACCCAGTCGTCTATGATTACTGGTTCGAATTCCGGTTCTCCATGATTATGTTTCTAGGTTTGTCAACACCATTACATATTTGGATAAATGATAGAATGGAAAGAAAAATTCTAATTTTTTTAAATACTTTAAGGGGGAGGCATTGGTAACCCAGTCATCTATGATTACTGGTTTGAATCCTGGTTTGCCACTATTATGTTTCTAGGTTTGTCAGCACCATACCCATGCTTGTGGGGTAAATATGTAAGACCTGCAACACTTCAGGCCTTCCTCCCACATCAAGCTGACATGTCATGATATAACTGGAGTACTTTTAAAAGCGGTGTTAAACCCAACTCACATAATCACTATGATACATGAATGGGAACAAAATCGGTTAGCATTTATTTTCATGTAACATTTATCATGTGTATGGTAATTACAATAATCTTTAATGCTTTGACCTGCTACAGTCACTGTCTGTTTGCAGGGGAGGTTTACGATTGCAGCCAAACACCACATCACCATTGCAGAGATCTATGAAACTGAACTAGTCGATATTGAACAAGTGAGTTGATAAATGGATCTTTTTCTTTGAATTCAATATTGGGTCGTGTTAAAAGTATCAATTGATTTGTCATAGCTCACATTTCAGCATTAGCCCGAATAATTCACAAGACATGTGTCTTCATGTAGTTCGCTGTGACTGGTGGTTGTGATTCTACAATAACATGAGAATTGGAAAGAAAGGTGTCAACTTTAGTCATAGAGTAACTCTAAGTTGATGGTTAACTGTCACTATAGATTAGGGCTGTTACGATTCATTCGCGTGGTCGGTGAATCGAACCGTAATCATTCATGAATTGAATTCGTTATTCATGGCCACTAGAATCGAATATTTATGAATATGCAATCATTTGCATTCACATATCCTGTACCTAAAAATATCCATAAGAACATATATGCATAGATTTCTTCAAAGATAACACTCATATAATATTTAATTTGACAGTATTGTGGTCACTGGTCATTGTCGCATTTGAGCAGATACTAGTACCTGGATAAGTGCAGTATATAAATGTATAATATATTAATAGTTAACAAACCATGTCATATAATTTATGTTATTGTTTCACTGAATATAACAAATAATACATCAGCTGCTGACTTGTTATTGTATTTGTGAATTAATATTCATATTCGTTACCCTATATTCATGATATGAATCATATTCACCTCATAGTGTATTCGTTGCAGCCCTACTATAGATAGATGTTCGCACTAACAACACAACATGGTTCCATAGTATACTTGAACTTGTTGTTACTGAAACCTACGTTATCAACACACCACAAAACTAAAATAATAGTTATAGCCTTTATTTCCGTAATACAACGTCACCAGAAAGTCTATAAACTATACATTATAGAATCAAAAGAAATAGAACAAAATGCACCAACAGGAAGTGACGTCAGCAGAAGAAACGTATTTCTTCTACTGATAATTATTATTTTGTGGTGTGCACTAACTACTGTCAGTACTTCATACCTTTGTTTGCTCTACAGTGGTTAGGCTTGCACAAGTCTCTAAGGCAAAATTTATTAGTTTAAGTCATAATTTCTAGATTATATTAATAATAAGAGCAAATTGCCTCTATAAGATAATGGCGTCCTTAGATGAACTGTGCGCTTATCTAGGCTTGCCTATCCTTAAGATAGAATTATAAAACATCCATGGACTTATCACTCAGTACAGCCTTGGAGCAAGGCTATACTGGTATGTTGCTCCTTCACCTATGAATACATATCCTCTATGCGGCGTGGCAGTGACACGTGTCTATTTATAATCAGCTGAGGAAATAACGATGTTAACTTCAGTTGTGACCTTTGTGCGAACCCTATCTTGACACTAAAGCCATGTGTTTAAAGGCGGCCACAAGGCGGCCATAGCACTTGTTGAGTACATCCTGAGAACAGTGCTGTGTGAGTTATGTAAGCTGAGTGCTCACTGGTCTGAGCTGCAACCAAATGATCATCGTGGCTTGATTAGTTGGTTAACAGTACAGATGACACTTCATAGCGACCATGTATATATTCTCTATATGATGGAGGAACCTAGTGCAAATGTTACAGTCAGCGTGTAAAATGATGAAAATTTTCTCTTTGGTTATATACAAAACTCCACAACATTTCAGTCATCATTTTTTTATTCATTATATTATGATAACGAAATTCCAAACATTTTATGCTCTATTTCATCACCCAGTGATGGGAGTGATAGGCTTAACAGAAAACGAAAGTCAATGTATATTTTTTTTAAATAATTTTTTAATCCTATCATAATCATGATTATAAGTCTATTGTGATGTCTTAGGCCTTTTGAACTTATTAATAACTTTATTTACAAAACTCCACAATATTTCATTCATCATTTTTTTATTCATTATATTTATGATAACGAAATTCCAAACATTTTATGCTCTATTTCATCACCCAGTGATGGAAGTGATAGGCTTAACAGAAAACGAAAGTCAATGTATATTTAAAAAAAATAATTTTTTTAATCCTATCATAATCATGATTATAAGTCTATTGTGATGTTTTAGGCCATTTGAACTTATTAATGACTTTTAGTCAATCTGACGGAAAAATAATTGTCAAATGACTGAAATAATTTAGCGTTTTGTAAATTGCCTAAGTGAAAATTTCAGTCATTTTACACATGGACTGTAACATATACAAGCCCAGAAAGTATTCTATGATGACTTGAACTGCTTCATCCGCTGATGTTGTGAGTCTGAGCGTTGTGTTTCTGTGGCAGGCCATCGCCAACTATGAGCAGGCTGCTGACTACTACAAGGGAGAAGAGTCTAACAGGTAACATGGCCACCTCAAATAGAATGCTGTTGTCATTTGTCATCAAAACCTTAATTATCCATATATATTGATAACGACACAGCAACAATATTTTTTTACATGTAATTTTTCTTCTGCTATATACCGGGTATGCATGATATGCAGTTTATACCTGAAATGTATATTTTTCTTAAGCAAGTTTTAAATCTAATGTAACAGGAGTAAGAAAGTATCAAAATAAAGAACAGTTTAACCTGTTTCCCCGTTATTATCAAAGTGTCTGTTTGTCTTTCAGTTCCGCCAACAAATGCCTATTGAAGGTTGCACAGTTTTCAGCTCAATTAGAAAATTATGAAAAAGCTGTGGAGATTTATGAACAGGTAGGTTGTGAGATTCACGCTCCGTCTCCCCAGCTGTTATATAGCCGACTAACGACATTATATATCACTTCCTTGTAGATCCAATTAATTGATCATTGCAACTTAATTTGGTTAAAAGCATATGACAATATCTGTACCAAGATCTCAGGAAACAATAGTGTAGCACCTCTCTGTGGTACTGATGCCATTGTGTTGTCATGGTTACAGGTTGGCATCTCGGCAATGGACAACTCTTTGTTGAAGTACAGCGCCAAAGACCACTTCTTCCGTGCAGCGGTGTGTCACATGTGTCTGGACCAGGTCAATGCCCAGATATGTATTCAGAAGTACGAGGACATGTTTCCAGCCTTCTCTGAATCAAGGGAGTGTAAACTTGTTAAGGTAGGAGAATGGCTTACATGTTTGTTTCTGGCTGGCCATGCTTAATAGTTTGGGTTTACAGACTGTATGGGGTGTACAAATGACAGTGAGACAAAATAATTCTTTTCCTAACTGCTAGTTTGATGTTTCTGATATCACCCTTGGTTATAAAGCTAGTTAACTACGGAATCGGAATTAGTGTCCAAAATACTTCTTTCATTGGAGGGGGCACGAGTGGCCCAGTGAGCTATCTGTTTAGTGATTGCCTCATCTATTCAGCTTGTGAGATAGGACAAATAAATGTGTGGGCAGTTCTGGTTTATCACTTCCGATAACAGTATGGTCTGTCTATTTTCATTAGGTCCGGGGGCCAAAGGTGGCCCAGTCGTCTAAGGCGCCGCGATTCGCTGTGCAGAGTTGCGTCCCTTGGGCACGCCAGAAACCTATGATTGTGGGTTCAAATCCCGGTTCGCCCCGATTATGTTTCTAGGTTTGTTAGCACCATACCCGTGCTCGTGGGTTTCACCGAAGTGGTAAACGTCTTAGACCTGCATCACTTCGGGCTTTCCTCCCACATTAAGCTGACACGCCGTGATGTAACTGGAATACTGTTAAGAGTGGCGTTAAAATCCAACTCACTCACTCACTCTTTCATTGGATATTAAAGAAAGGTTTGTATTTAGGGAAATAAAATTGATGCTGTTCTAGTTAGTTTTCCTTCAGTTACTATTTTTAGAATCAATTGATAGTACAATAAGAAATAGAAATAGTTGACCTGTAGGGATTGGAGCTATATATCATAATATATATCTATTTATGATTGCGGCACTAGTCAGAAGCCAGATTCTTGTAAATAACTGTTCAGTCTACTGGTCTAATAAAGCAGCTTATCACAGGCCATATAAGGGACTAGTCATATATTTTAGGGGTCAGAAGGAATCAGGGAAGGGTCACCAACAATATGACTCTCTAGGGGAGGGTCATAAAAAAAAAATACATGTATTTGGAGAGGGTCATGAAAAAGATCGTCATTTTATGATAAAATATAAAGTGCTTTTGCATTTTGTCTTTTCGGGAGGGTCATGAAAAAATGTACAAGGACATAGGGAGGGACATCCAAAAATAGGACAAGAAATTCAGGAGGGTAATTATTTTTAGTATATTAGTCTATCAAAAACCTCTGCCCCAGACCCTAACAACACTAAAATCTGGGACTTGCTATTGATACAGATCATAGAGATAGATAGTTGTTTACTAATTATCGATAAATATCGGAGAAGTAACTTTGAGCGAATATAAAAAAAAACGTCTGAAAGAAAACAACATATTTCACTCCACTGGTGAGCAGTAACACATTTATGCATGGATGCCTTTGTGGACATTTAAGATACCAGAAACAGTTGCTTTCCGTCTTTGGCAATTGACATGATGGACAATAACATGGCTGTTTTGGTGAATCTAAAATTTATTCATCACAATAATTCATTTAAGATATTATCGATGACACAATTTTCATATCGATAATCGATAATATTTCTTCCCGTAAACGATAACTCTGATAAAAGGTTGGGGGTATATAGTTATACCAAGGTTCCGTCCGTCCTTCCGTCTGTCCGTCCATCCGAAAACTTTGCCCGGGCGATTTCTCTTTAACTGTTCAGTGGATTCATCTCAAACTTAGTACATATAATCTGTGTCATATAGAGGGGTGCAGTCAAAAGAAAAAAATTGATTTTATTAATTTTCCATTTTTTTATGAATTTTTCAAACCGTAACCCTATCCATTATTCAATTTGAAACTACTGACACACTAGGCGGGTTGGGGGTATTAGTCAGCCACGCAGATAATGTAGATATGGTAATCATCTATTCCAATGTAACTTTCCTGCTTGCAGTCGCTGTTGAAGGCGTGCGAGGAGGAGAATGTGGATGCATTTACCCAGTCTCTTCAGGAGTTTGACAGTATTTCCCGCCTCGACCAATGGCTGACCACCATGCTCCTCCGGGTCAAGAAATCAATATCAGCAGAACCTGATCTGCTCTGAGTGAAGAAACATGGCCGTGGTGGCACCCTGATCATGCAATATAGCCCAGCATAGAGAACTATTATTGTTACATAGGTTAGGTGTCATCGTAGACCTATAGCCAATGTCTAGCACACAGCTTCACATAAGGGTGTGCAAGGGGATCATCTGTTTGGGGTGTAGGGGGTGTTACTTAATGATATCAGGATGAACTGCTGCAACGCAAGATCCATGTGATGGCATGTTTGCAACATTTACTGATTTATAGTCTGCAGAATTAGTTTGATTTTCTGTATGTTACTAGGTTTCTTCGGTGGCCCTATCATCTTTTAACTTTAATGGTTGGGTGTAACTCAAAAAAATGAGTTTGATTCCCTACCAGTTGCAATATGAGACGCAAATGCTTGGTGCTCGTACTGTAAGTATGGCTTCTATTTTGCTCACAGCATTAAACCTACATTCTCACTTTAGTTTAATCAAATCTGTTCAGTTATGAGGTCCCATGTGCACCCTTGTTTGTCTTGAACATTTTTGTCCTCTTGGATAAAACCCAAGATTGTCTCAACACGAGACTTTGTTGTCACGAACAGAAACATTTCCAAGGAGGGTCGTGTCAGATGGTTATTGCTGATCAGGTTATTGTGTTTATTTGTATGATTCTGTGAAACTTTGTATATAATCTACATTTCCATATTGCTGTATAATTTATTGATCAGGACATTCATTGCTGCCTGTCACAGGTGACTGTTTTGTGTGTAGATAGATTAGTTGCGTTGAGATTGTAGACTACAGTAAACAAGTACACACTTTGCCATAGTGTGAGTCAATACATTTTATATTGCCAAGTCACGTCTTTTCTTGAATTTGTTGTCTTGCTCGGCACAAAAAATGAAACTGCTGATATGGCAAAACAAACGTGACAGTGATTAATTGGCATTAGTAGAAATCTTTTGACTCAGCTTTTGTTTTTACATGGCAAGGCCGTACTAAATCATATTCTTGTTGTACAGTCCTGGCTCATCTAAATTTTTAGAAAAAATAATATAGGAGTGAAAATGTGTTTTTAAGGATCTTTTTGTTCATATTTTTGTGAAACACACTTCAGGTAGTATAAACATGCAATGAACTAGACAACATGTTTAGTTTTGTTTGTTCTTCTCCTTTCTCATGGCATATCGACCATGTAAATATGTAAAACTAGAAAGGTATTTTGGGTTGGCCGAGTTGATTCTTTACATATCGCATGTACATGTTGTGAAATGTTCCTGTTGGGTGTGCCAAGTGCAGGCACTCTATTTTTGGGCCTTGTACCCAGGTTTAGAATCACATACTTCTACATGCAGTGGCTCAGCTCTCTTGCACACTGGATCTTTGAGACATTGTCCATAAACTATATCACCAAGTGTTAGCCCTTGTAACTCTAGGTACAGATGGCGGATTAGCTCGGTTGCAAGTGGGTCATATGTATAGAAACAGTACTGAAATCTTGCTGATAATAGTCTTTGGCCATTTTCCTCGTTCTGCATGGATTCAACTGTGTTACATGAAACTGTTGGTTAAATGGTAATGTGTCAATATTTCCTGAGGTGGAACGACTCCCAGATGCACTGATACATGACTCATGATATGATGCAAAGTTTTGTGCATGGTGAGATGGTAATAAATTCTTAAACTGTTTCCAGCTCATTTTCACATTGTCCGTTATTTCCTTTCCATGTTACCTGTTGTTAGTTCTAGCTATTGTTCAGTTTTGGCTGGCAACCAACTATTCGGTATTCCAATAGTATGTTTGCTGTTAATGTCAGTCATTATCAGGAGTATGTATCACTGTGGTATTGTGTCCTCAGTCAGATATAGTCCCCAGTTTCCCTGTATTGCTGCAGCCTACTGTTCCGGTATGAATGCTGTGGAGAGTGGTGCCCATGGAAACGAAGGTTTTAATTGACTACGTTTGTGATATTTGATGATCATTGTGATTCGTCTGTAATTGTTATTGAGATACCGTTCTTTACACTCCCATTCCTGACATTGTGAAATATTATAATGGATCATTTTGCATTTTGATATTGATGTAGACTTGCAGATAATTCTCCATCTAGTTAATTCCTCAACGTAAAGAATAAACACTTAAATCTTGCCTCGTGTTTCCAATTCTGTCAAACAGGATGAAGACGGCACTGCAACATTTGTAATTTCTTCACAAGAACATGATATGAAACAAAAGTTTATGAGCAAACCAAGGTTATAAGTCCCCCCTTGCCTGTAAGAGATTACTATTGAGGATGGTTGGTTTGTTGTTTTACGCCGCACTCAGCGATATTCCAGCTATATGATGGCGGTCTATAAATAAGCCATTCTGGACCAGACAATCCAGTGATTGACGACATGAGCATCGATCAAAGCAATTGGGATAGGATGACATGCATCAACCAAGTCAGCAAGCCTCACCACCTGATCCCGTTAGTCGCCTTTTACGGCAAGCATGGGTTGCTGAAGATCTATTCTACCCCGAAATGAGGATGGGGTGCTGACCTATCCCTATGTTTGTTGAGTAATGCCACACTCAACAACGACGTCTTGTAAATAATCAAGTCTGGACCAGACAATCCAGTGTTTGATAACTGTAGGGCTAGTCAACACACAGCAACATTACTGAGCAACTTGTGAGACTTGGATAATTAATACATTTATGAAGACCTTCCTTCCAGTCGCCCTGTAAAAGACACACACAGCCTCGTTTCCTCCCATTTATTCAGGACCATGCAGTACATCATACAATATCCTATACATGATAAGACTCTTGGCTCAGGGTGTACACTGATGTACATATTTACAAAGCAGACATAAATATGTAATTTATACATGACATCTGTACATAATAGTGCAATGGTATTTACAAGTGTTGCCCCCAGGGTCACAGATCACATGGTAGATATCCGACTATTTACAGCGTGACAAGATTCCAGCACATCCCTCCCACTTGTGTAAACCCAATAACAGGAATAATAAACAGTAATGTCTTCATCATAATCATCATCAACATCATAAAATATGTCCACTCCTAGCATTGCCTGTATCTTAAGTTACCTGAATAAATGTATAAAAACTAAGACAGGAAAGAGTTGCATATTTATGAACAAATACAAATGTTACCAATGGTTAAAAGAGAAAACTTATGAAACAATGCACACGATATGCTTACACTCCTGGCAGCCTGTCTTGTAAATGAGAAAAACAGACATGTTTAGTCTCAACCTTGTACAAATTAAGTAAATGAGATATATACTATTCTAAAGAAAATGAGCCATTGTGTGAATCTCACCTCTTGTCCCGTGATATCAAATATATCAACATATGTCAATAACAGTTTAAAATGCAAGGGTGAGACTCTATTTATCATCCAAAATCATTCTTCAACATTTTTAGTTTGTAAACAGTAATAACTTATTATCTTCAGTGGCAGAGATTAGTGATGTCATTTGATTGTGACATCAGGGTAACCGATGGTGTCACAATGGTCTGCAAAGCATTGTGATGCAATTTCATTGCTGGATATCTCCTGCTTGCCATTTTAATCTCTTCCTGACAACAATGGCCTGAAAAGATCTACTATTCTACCAAGTTGTTTTTTTCAATTGCTTAATATCAACTGCCCTTTGAATTTAGACATATTGTTATACATTCTGATGGAATAAGGGCACAGGAAGCAGGAGAATGTTAACTTTTACTTGTGTGTCACAACCAGCCATCATCAGGGTAGAGCACAACGTCATTTCAAATACATGCTTGTTGACACTTGTTCCTCCATCAGTATATACATGACACATTGGGTCAAAGTATTTTTAATGTTCATAAACCAACCATCGACATGATCATGCCAATCTGAATTAGTTTTACAATTTGTGCAACCAAGTCAAAGGTCCCCTATTGTGCAGCCAAGTGAAAGGACCCTCTTTATAAGCTACTAGCACCACCCTACTCATTATAGTGAGTTAAAAATGAATGTCGCATCAGCATTATTTCAGCCACATAGCGACTTCTTATAGGTGAGCTGCCCATAACCATGCATCAGAGGAACATCCTCGTCCATCAGTGACAGCTTACACTGCCTATGGTACAGTGGGAGCTACCTAGTGTTCTGTATCAAGTAACCTTGAGCTGGTACATCAGTGCCTCCACAGACAGTGTTAGTATTAATAGATGTTATAATAAACATAGATATTCAGAAAAATATTACTGATTGAACCTACATCCAGCAGTTGGTTATGTCACAAGCATGATTTGGGATTGAAGATGCTCCGTCCTACTACAAGAAACAGAATTAAATACATTGAAGAATAATTGAAGATGGGCATCTTAACTGGAATCTAATTTAACAAAAAATATACTGAATATGTTCTCAGAATATTCATCAGAACTCCATGTGATCACTGTCCTATGTCTACAATAAAATCTATTTCAGAAATATTGTAATCATTGAATATTTTCTACAAACTGAATACGAAGGTGGAATTAAGGGTTAATCAGTCTGTACAACCCCAGATGAGCACCAAATCACATTAGATCTAATATAGTGAATAGCTGGGAATAATAACTAATTGGCTTCTAGTTGCATTGAACAAACCAGTCTACAAGCTTTGATTGCTCACTGACACGTCCAGTGTGAAGACCTATGGAAGCAGACATTTCAACATGTACACATGCACAAACACTCACTGACCCACACACATTCAAATTACAAGTGACATGGCAAATACTATACAACAAAATATATCTTTTGATCTCCACACAATACATTCCCAGTTATGCATTACTCACATGTCTGTAATTATTCACATGGTACCCCATAATTCACATGGTATCCCGTAATTCACATGGTATCTTTTAATTCACAGGGTATCCAATAATTCACATGGTATCCCGTAATTCACATGGTATCTTTTAATTCACAGGGTATCCAATAATTCACATGGTATCCCGTAATTCACATGGTATCTTTTAATTCACAGGGTATCCAATAATTCACATGGTATCCTGTAATTGACATGGTATCTTTTAATTCACAGGGTATCCAATAATTCACATGGTATCCTATGATTCACATGTTTTATAATTCACTTGATATATTATAATTCACCTGGTATCTCATTATTCACATTATATCATATTATTCACATAATATCTTATCACTGACATGATACATGATACAACTGTGGGTCCACCAATCAGTATTCATTTACAACCCAATAGGTTCCCAATACTTGAAATCCAGTGTCACATGTTCTGATGCATGCGGTACTTCACCCCTTCCAAGGGGAGAGAACTTCAATAAGTTACCAGAAAAGGGTGAGGAGAGAGGTGTTTTAGCCGAGTTTGTTGAAACTCTTCACTGTCTGCCTCATGTGAACTGTGCCTGTAACTTTGCAATGAATATTTACACACCAAGTTTCATAACATCATAAGAAAGGTGCAGAAAGAAACATAATGTTTCTTTAACCTTTGGACAACTTGTGCCACATTAGTAAATCAGAACAACTGAATACGGCAGTGCAGGTCGCGACAATTGTCACTTCAAGGAAGATCACAGTCAAAACAAAAATGAAGTTACATAAGTTTTGTTAATCATTGATTGAACAGCAAGTCTCATTATCAAAACAATGCCTGAATTACAAGTATAGTATAACAGTTTGAAATGAATCTGTCACTAATACAGCAGTCTAAGGGCTAATGATGATGACCTAAGAATGTCATCTTTTCATGTCTTGACCTTTCTTGCTTTGTCTTTACAATCTAGCACAAGCTGAATGTCATAGTTACCGAGCAATACTATCACTCAGCACATCAGGGTACTGGGAGGCTTAAGACAACAGGCACGCTGCATTAGTTACCACGGTTACGGAGCAATACTATCATTCAGCACATCAGGGTACTGGGAGGCTGTAGGCTTAAGACAACAGGCACAGTGCATTAGTTACCATGGTTACTGAGCAATACTATCACTCAGCACATCAGGGTACTGGGAGGCTGTAGGCTTAAGACAACAGGCACGCTGCATTAGTTACCATGGTGACATGATAAGTTTGAACTGTACATCAAATGTAGAGTAGTCGTCTCTCAGGTCTAGGGGTGTCAGAGGAATACATGCAGTGATTTATCAAGACCTGATCGGAGGCCAAATCTGCCCCACGTCTCCTGTGAATGTCAGTAAAAATTCCCAATTTCAATGAATAATTCCCAAATTAAAAACATCCAATACTTAACAATATCACAATGTTTTCCCAGTTTGCCTGCCACTGGCACTGAGTTTGGAATTCAAGATAAATCCCTTACCAACTCCTGGGTAATGGGTCGTCCCCAAGTTGGAACAACAGACTTTTGAACACTACCTGCATGAAACATCATGATGACTGAAATACCAAGTGAGAGCTTGCTTCAAAGTGAACTTCAGCCTTCAGCACACGATAAAATATGTATCCAGAGTGTTTTCACACACTGATCAATATGAACATAGAATGTCTATATGTATCCCTCAACAATTTCATATCTCCCAAATATAATTATCCATAAACATCTACAACAAGCTGAATGCAAGAAGCCACAAGACTACTTCCCTTGCCACTGTTCTTATATGAACAGTGGACATAATATGACCACAGGGATAACTGAGTCCTGTGTAGTACAAGATGATGTGCCGGATTAGGATTAGCAGATACTTTGTGCCTGAGAATCAGTATGTATCGGTGGTCAGTTAACTCAGGATTTAATGGGGTTTACACTGGCAATCCATATGAAACCTTGGCAGGATATTTTTGTGTTAAAGTATTATTTTCAAGAAATTTAATTCAAACATCTCATATTCATGATATGTATGAAATAATAATTCATATTTGAATATAAACAAAAATATTATAACAAGAGAATGGACGTTTTTATGTACACTTCTGAGAGTATTATTAAGATGATACATTTTGTGGGAAGATTTTTAAGATGATACACTTTCTTAATAATATTCTCAGAAAGTGTATGATCTTAATAATATTCTCAGAAAAGGTATCATCTTAATATTCTCAGAAAGTGTATCATCTGAATAATATTCTCAGAAAGTGTATCATCTTAATAATATTCCCAGAAAAGGTATCATCTTAATAATATTCCCAAGAAGTGTATCATCTTAATAATATTCCCAGGAAGTGTATCATCTTAAAAATACTCTCAGAAAGTGTATCATCTTAATAATATTCCCAGAAAAAGTATCATCTTAATAATATTCCCAAGAAGTGTATCAACTTAATAATATTCCCAGGAAGTGTATCATCTTTATAATACTCTCAGAAAGTGCATTATCTTAAAAATATACCCAGGACATGTGTCATCTTAATGATATTCCCAGAAAGTGTATCATCTTAATAATATTCCCAGAAAGTGTATCCTCATATAAATACTTTTAGAAAGTGTATCATCTTAATAATACTCTCAGAAAGTGCATCATCTTAATAATATTCCCAGAAAATGTATCATCTTAATAATATTCCCAGAAAGTGTATCATCTTAATAATATTCTCAGAAAATTTATCATAATAATACTCTCAGAAAGTGTTTCATCTTAATAATACTCTCAGAAAGTATATCCTCATAATAATACTCTCAGAAAGTGTATCATCTTAATAATATTCCTAGGAAGTGTAATATCTTAATAATATTCCCAGAAAGTGTATCATCTTTATAATATTCCCAGGAAGTGTATCATCTTAATATTCTCAGAAGGTGTATCATCTTAATAATATTCTCAGAAAGTGTATCATCTTAATAATATTCCCAAGAAGTGTATCATTTTAATAATATTCCCAGAAAGTGTCTCATCTTAATAATATTCCCTCTAAGTGTCAGTGGATGCCTCTGTTAAGAACAGTATTCCCCTGAAGCCTGTGAACTTCCCTGTGGATATCACAATAATCACGATCAGTCTACCCTGCACCACTATAATCTCCAGGTAGAAGTCAGCAGTGTCTCAGTGGGGGACTTCGTCCGGGGGTTTGGGCTGGTAGTCCGCTCCATGCATTTCAGGCTGATAGGTCAGCAGAACAATCATCACCCACAGGTGCAGTATAACCTGAAACAAAGTCTCACAGTCAGTTTCTTTAAACGTCATATCATTTTCGTGATGAAAACAGTAACTTTGTCAAAGTTAGTTGTCCCAAAATCATTAACCAAGCCATTTCAGCAAAAACATCTCTCACTCCATATCTTGCTAGCTCTAGCAATGAGTACCGATACAGACTTAGAAACTGGCACAAGTCCTGTAGTCATAGTATAAATTTGCCATTTTTAAGGGTTTTGCTATATGGTATCATTATAAGGACTAGTGGACTGAGCTGTAAGTTTCTAACACTGCAGTAGTGGTAAGTTTGTGTGTCATTTATAAGGAGTAGTGGACTAAAACTTAGTTTCTATTGCTGCAATAGTATCCACAGAGAGAAATGTTGAGCTGGTCCACGGCAATACAACACCACCAATGCACAGCTCTGTACAAATGCCAGCACCGTACTGGCGTTCTGTTTGGCTCAAAGGGAGGTTTGTAATTACACACCATGTGATCAGGCCTTGATTACATGAATAAAGGTTTATCTATGGCATTTATCAAAATCTACATCCCCTTGTAGTTGCTGTGTGCAGAGAAAGGATCAGCTGAGGCTTAACTGCGTTCAATCATCCCTGAAAGATCATCCTCAAAGATACAAGACAAAATTTACACTTTCTTCTATGCAATGCTTACTTTTCTTTATCATAATACATGTCATCAGCACACTAAACATCTGCTAAACATGCAAACATTTATCATATTATTAATGAGAGAATAATCTTTCAAAATTCATCAAGCCTCAATCATTAATTTTGTGTGGCACACCGCTCATATTTCCTTTCTCTTCTCAGAGTGATATATGTGTAAAGAAGTGTCATGTGACCATTTCACTTCATCTATTTTCCAGATTTTATTTGCTCTGTGTCATCATAATTATACATAGAGACAGCTTATTGCAGGGCTGGTTTTCACATATACTGTATAATTATTGTATCAAAGAGATACCGATCACTCTAGAGACCTGGACATGCTACCTTGCACCTGAGATCATGTGAGAGTGGGTTACCTCCCCTCAAGATAATTGTCCTTACCATATATACAATAACAAACACTCTGGCAATAGGATACCTCCTCAAGAAGATGCCAAGACGCACACTGAAGAAAAGAAAAGGAACATTAGTGTAGAGATGGCAACCATGTTATCCGAGATGGTAACAGTATTACTTAATGCTACCGTTGCAAGGCAAAATGTGAGGTGGTGAGGTGAAATGGGGTTTGATGTCGTGTTCAAGATCTTTGCACTTATATAGCGACGTGCATGAATGTGTGCTTGTGCTAGTCTGGACTAATACCATTTACCTATTGATGAAGTCAAATGGGGTTTCATGTCGTGTTCAAGATTATCATGATTATTGCACTTATATAGCGAAGTGCATGCATTGTGCTTGTGCTAGTCTGGACTAATACCATTTTCCTGTTGATGAGGTGAAATGAGGTTTGATGTTGTGTTCAAGATTATTGCACTCATCACAAAGAACTCATGGAAATTCAACTCCGGTGTTTCTGGAATTTCTGGACTGACAACATCTTAGGCTAAAAACACAATTGGTTCTCAGGCAATGGTTTTCAAAAATACAGTGCACATGGTGCAGGCAGGCGGTGTTTTTTAAAAAAATATTTTGGTTGTTCAAACTATAATGTAACCAAATAAACAGTTGTGTACAATCAACCTGGGAAAGGGCCTCCTCCCAACATATATGTATTCCTTGTATTCCTTTCCATATTAGATAGCACTGTTTTTAAATATTGTAGCATTTCACTGCCGGGGTCGTGTGTACGAGAGAAAAAAATGAAACATGTGGCAGACTTTATGATGATGTGGGGGGTGGCTGAGAATCAAGACTATTACTTTTTTTAGCCTGAACATAAAGAACTCCATTAATAAAGCGTCACTGGAACACATGGATCCCATCTCCTGATATTGTACTGACCTGAACTTGTCAATGACATTAGCTGCCCTCTTCATCCTCTTGGTCATCTCGTGGTCAGCTGGGCCCTCCCTCATGAAGCCCGGCAAGCGCTGGCGAACTGAAGAAAACAACCAGGTGTTGATGCAATACATTAAAGAAACTGAAATATTTCAATGAAGAGCATGTCACGTTACATTAATGCAGATATCACCAGACAATACACGATGTGTCAGTGCTGACAACATCCCTCCCCCAAAGTATAAATAAAGACATGTTTCAGTAGTGAGAATGGTCGATCATCAGCAAGCAAATATAGACAGACAATACACAAACTTGAATATTTCATTATGTCCCCCGGACACTTAATGTGGAGCATGTCCCTTCCCTTCATGTGCAGATAAAGTCTGACAATGCAAAAATGTTTCAGTTATGAAAATGTCCCTTACCTCAGCATGCAAAGAGAGACAATTACAAGCATACAGATAAAATCTGACAATACACAAAAGATTCAAGTGTAGACCATGCCCCAACCAAAGCATGCCGATAAAATTTGACAAGACACAAAAGTTTCAAGTGTAGACTATGTCCCAACCAAAGCATGCAGATAAAATCTGACAATACACAAAAGATTCAAGTGTAGACCATGTCCCAACTAAAGCATACAGATGAAATCTGACAATACACAAAAGATTCAAGTGTAGACCATGCCCCAACCAAAGCATGCAGATAAAATCTGACAATACACAAAAGTTTCCAGTGTAAAGCATGTCCCATTAAAAGCATACAGATGAAATCTGACAATACACAAAAGATTCAAGTGTAGACCATGTCCCATCCCATCCATGAGAGAGGGGAGGTAGAGGCTGAGTCAGAGAGGGGAGTGAGGCGGAGTCAGAGAGGGGAGTGAGGCGGAGTCAGAGAGGGGAGATAGAGGCGGAGTCAGAGAGGGGAGTGAGGCGGAGTCAGAGAAGGGAGATAGAGGCGGAGTCAGAGAGGGGAGTGAGGCGGAGTCAGAGAGGGGAGTGAGGCGGAGTCAGAGAGGGGAGATAGAGGCGGAGTCAGAGAGGGGAGTGAGGCGGAGTCAGAGAGGGGAGATGCAGGCAGTCAGAGAGGGGAGATACAGGCAGAATCAGAGAGGGGAGATAGTCAGAATCAGAGAGGGGAGATAGAGGTGGAGTCAGAGAGGGGAGACAGGCGGAGTCAGAGAGGGGAGATAGAGGCAGAGGCAGAGAGGGGAGAGACAGGCGGACAATCTGACAATAAACAAGTTTCCAGTGTAAAGCAAGTCCAATCCCAAGCATGCAAACAAAGATGGACAACACACAGAAATGTGCTGAGTCCTCCACCGACATGCAGATAATGAAGTTCATTGTTACCTATCTTACCTTCCTCATCGTCATTGACATTGACGACGGTTGGAGTTGACCGAACACACTCCTGTATGTCCCGGTATTGTTGCTGAAAATATAGCAGTGTATAAACCACCATCCCTACATAGCGAGCATCGGGCAAACAAAACATCCACAGACAGGCAATATTGTACCCTTAGTAATGTCATGATGACAACATGAGCATCCATCTACACAAGTGGGATACGTTGACAAGCATCAACCAAGTCAACCAATACTAACCCAAATCTCCACAGGGTCAACATTAAAAAAAACACATAAACATGGTTGTGTCTGTTACACAAGATTTGGTTGGTTTGTTTGTTGTTTAACGCCACACTCAGCAATATTACAGCTATATGACGGCGATCTGTAAAAATCGAGTCTGGGCCAGACAATCCAGTGATTAATATCATGAGCATTGATCCATGCAATTGGGATCGATGACATGCATCAACCAATTCAGCGAGCCTGACCACCCAATTCAGTTAGTCGCCTCTTACGACAAGCATAGTCACCTTTTACAGCAAGCATGGGTTGCTGAAGACCTATTCTACTATTCTTCACAGATCTGTTACACAAGAAAATATGGCAATAGGCAGAATGCAGATTTTCGTCCTGTCTTCAGACATTTTGGGGGACATTAATCTGTGAGACAAGTAATCAAATTGGTCCTTATGTCTATACCTTAGTTTTAACCTCACAACACTGGCATTATGTGTGTGAGTAACGTTTTACCGCTTTTAGCAATATTTCAGCAATATCATGGTGGGGGACACCAGAAATGGACTTCACACATTGTACCCATGTGGGGAATCGAACACAGGTCTTCGGCGTGAAGAGCAAATGCTCTAACCACTAGACTACTCCACTGCCCAACTGGCATTATGTCTTAAGTTTTTCACTCCATGGTGATGACATGAAAACCAGTGTGGACGTTAATCCATCAACAGAGATAACTACCAACCTCCATCCTTTCCAGCTGGAGGACCAAGGAGTTCTTCTCAGTACTGAGAGCCTCCAACATCGTCTGTTTCTGTATGAGACTGTCAGTCAGGGCTCGCACTCGTGATTCCAACTCGCTCTCAGATGAGCTGCTTATACTCTTCGTCATCAGCTGTAGAGACATGTTTGGGTCACATAGTGATGGGTTGATTGTCAGGAAACAGTCATATTCAATGTTACTTATGGCAACTTAAAATTCTTGGGCACTAGGTGCCGAATTTTCTGAAGGTCCATGATTCTTAAATTTGAATTAATGATTGAAGTATGCAACTTCCTGATAATTCAATGTCATGATACAATGCATCATAGATCGACCTCCACAGTACCTGGATAAAGCAGACGCATTCTCAATCATCAGTTATCAGAGCGATATAAATATTGGATAGTCATCAATGGTGACATTCTGAAAATCTCATACCTCATATCTAGGTTAATAATGGTATACAAAAGAGGATGTAACACACATGCAAGATGGCCTGAGGTTCATTTGAACAATCTCTTCACTGTGAAGTGACAACTATCACATCAACAAGATATGGTAGGACCGTCATGTGGACACGTTAATGGTATGTCTGCTAATGGTTTAATAAATCACTATAAAAATGAGCATTTCTGATTATCATGCAATGTTTTTATACTTACCTGACGCTACACCTATAGGACTGTGTAGCTTCAGGTAAGGTAAAAATATTAACAAAATTATCTTCTTCAAGTTCTTAAAGCCCTAGATCTGTACCTGATTTCTCAGCTTCTCAATTTCTCTTTCTCTGTCACTGACTCGACTTTGGAAAGACGTCTTCTGTTTGTTGATCTCATCTATTGCATATTGAAGTTCCTGCAAATAAAAGTCAATAATATGTTAACGAAATTGGATGACTTCACTAAACACAAATACCTTATTACTTCAACAAAATGTGAAATGTGACTTGGATTTATCAATGAAGAACTCAAACTATCTAATTTCAAACGTTTAATTGAAATTTTATTTGTACATTATTTCCTTGCACTCTCCTTTTTTACAATAAATCAACATTTTTCCTACAAATTACTACCATTCATGCAATTGTGGAAAAGTACATTGTTGAATGGCAGTGCCAGATTATGGTATATTTATGACAATATGGGCACTGTGGTACCTGTTTCTGCTTGAGCAGCTCCTGCTCTGTGTCCTCCTTCCTGGTCTTCTCCTCCAGGATCTGCTCCTCCAGGGACTTGATCTGCTCACCAGCCGAGTCACTGTCCTGCTGTAGCTGGCCCTCCAGGTCCTGAGAGGGAGATAGAGTCAGAGTCAGACAGGGGAGACAGAGGTGGAGTCAGAGAGGGCTGAGAGAGGTGGGGGGAGTCAGAGATGTGGCGTCAAGAGATCAGACAGAGACTGAGTCAGAGAGGTGAGACATAGGCGGAATCAGAGAGGTGGCGTCAAGAGAGGAGACATAGGCGAAGTCAGAGAGGGGAGACAGAGGCGGAGTCAAAGAGGTAGCATCAAGAGGAGAGAGACAGGGTCATAGTCAGAGAGGAGGAGTCAGAGAGGGCTGAGAGAGGTGGGGGGAGACAGAGGAGAGACAGGTGGAGTCAGAGAGGACTGAGAGAGGTTGGGGGAGACAGAGGTGGAGTCAGAGAGGGCTGAGAGAGGTGGGGAGACAGAGGGGAGACAGGGGCAGAGTCAGAGAGGAGGAGTCAGAGAGGGCTGAGAGAGGTGGGGGGAGACAGAGGGGAGACAGGGGCAGAGTCAGAGAGGACTGAGAGAGGTGGGGGGAGACAGAGGGGAGACAGGGGCAGAGTCAGAGAGGACTGAGAGAGGTGGGGGAGACAGAGGGGAGACAGGTGGAGTCAGAGAGGACTGAGAGAGGTGGGGGAGACAGAGGGGAGACAGGGGCAGAGTCAGAGAGGAGGAGTCAGAGAGGGCTGAGAGAGGTGGGGTGAGTGAGGTTGGGCGAGAGGGGAGACAGGTGGAGTAAGAGAGGACTGAGAGAGGTGGGGGGAGACAGAGGGGAGACAGGGGCATAGTCATAGAGGAGGAGTCAGAGAGGGCTGAGAGAGGTGGGGTGCGAGAGAGGGGAGACAGGGGCAGAGTCATAGAGGACTGAGAGAGAGAGAGAGAGAGAGAGAGAGAGAGAGAGAGAGAGAGAGAGAGAGAGAGAGATACTTTGTCAGAGGGAGAGCAGTGGAGTCAGAGCGGGGAGATAGAGGCAAAGTCAGCGAGGGGAGAGAGGCAGTCAGTACAAAGGTGTTAAATGTATGTTACATGGCTCATCAGGCACTATCCCTTCAAGCTTGTGACACAGTGAATGAGGACTCAGTAAAAATAAGTTCAAGTCATGATTTAGGATTGCTGAGGTTAAGACTGTACAAACATTAGAGAGATGTGTCTAGTTTGGCAATACTGTAACCACTGACAGTATCTGGATAACTGACTGAGAGACTTACCAACATCTCAGCACGGAGATTCTCGGAGACCATCTTGGTCTGCTGCAGTTCATCCTTGAGCATGTCCTTCTCCTGTTTCACAGACTCATACTCCAGACTGGACACGCCCCCTGCGTCGCCTGTGACTCCAGAACCTTCCCGCAGGCTCGCTATCAACCTCTCCTTGCTCTGCAACATTCACAAACACTATCAAGGTATCAGCCTCTTATAACTGTTCTTCTGAAAGAATGATGAAAGTGATCACTTTAAGCCACATTATACTTACAAAATATATTTCAGCACAATACAAAACAAAAGTATCACTACTCTTGTATTCCATAAGAGTGAATAAAATTGTGAGAACTGCACTTGATATGAAATAGTAAGATGGGAAATTATCTAGAAAAAGATAAGTCGTAAAGATCTCTGAAAAAATATACCTGTAAAATTCTTGAAGCCTTCTCTTTGTAGTCGGTGAGTTCTAGCCTGGCTGAGTCCACACTGAGCTTTGCTGTCTTTAGCTGGTTGGCGATACCAGTAACTTTTCCTGCAAGCAACAACGCCATTACAGGAACCTTCTACAGAAATGTTTCCTGTGATGGAAGGCCAGTGATTTTTCGAGGAAAGCACTAGTCAAAACAGAATTCTAAAACTAAGGCTTTGAAGATAACAGACATTCCTTTGCACCAATGTTGACTTTTGAACATTATCCATGCTCTGAAACTCACCTTGATTTCTGGGTTTTTGCAACATCAAAGAATAAATTCTCAATAGAACTGTTTAAAGTTCCTCTGGAATTACACAAGCACTTTTTAAGACACCTTCACAGCGATAGAGAATAACTGTTTTAGTCGAGTAGTCCTTATAATGATAACATATAGCAAAATACTTTAAAAAATTCTACAAGTCCTTATCATACCTGAACTATTGGGCAGATTGGCAAGGACTTTGTGACTAGAGCCAATTTCTAACGCTGCCATCACTGGTGCCATTCATTATTCAAACATTCATTTACTTAATCCAAAAAGTATGTTACACAGAATGTTTACAAGTGGGACGTTTTACTGATGTGACAGAATTCTAGTCATATAGCAACTAGCATGACAGTATAAACTACATACCTCTTTCCTCTGTAAGTTTCCTCTCAGCAGCTGTTAGAGCCTCCGCCATTGTCCGCTGTTCCTGTTCCAGGCGACTCTGCCTTCCAGATGCTTCTTGCTGAGAGACAGAGCCCAGCAGTGAGTGAGTGACAAGACTTTTACCATGTTATTGCCTTTTAACAACATTACAGACATACCACATATGGGCGACACCATCACTGGCAAATGCAGTGCTTCAGGACAAGGGTTTGATATAGGTACAAACCTATAGGTATACCTGCTCATTATCCTGTGATCAGTATTTGCCTCGAGCTAGTAATTTCTAAAGTCTCACATTCCATCTGGTACATTTTAACTGGTACCATATCCAAAATGGAAACACTACTTGAGCTTGTTGTTTGTTTGTTTGTTGTTTAACGCCACACACTATTCCAGCTATATGATGGCGGTCTGTAAATGATTGAGTCTAGACCAGACGATCCAGTGATTGACATCATGAGCATCGATCCACGTAATCGGGAACCGATGACATGCATCAACCAAGTCAGCAAGACTGACTACCCAATCCTGTTGGTCGCCTCTTACAGCAAGCATGGGTCACTACTTTAGCATTTAAGACAATAACATATAACAGTTGTGTTGTAAATGGAAACCATACTATTTTGACAAGCGTTATTCAATGTTTGGTGCATATCTGTTTTAGATGTGTGACACAGCAGCAACACCTGAAGCCTTCTGGTTCATCAACATGACCAAGGCCAGACTGGACTTATTTCATTGTCTGTACAGTTCCATTACATCTCACAGTGTAAATGTCTACAGACAACTTTGCCAAGCTTTCACGAAGTCTACTTGTCCTGTTTCACTTCATACTGACACAAGTACTACGATCTCTACCAATAGTAAACAACGTTACTAATCAACAATAATAATGCAAAAACAATCTACCAAGAATTTGAAAAATACTTGATTCTGATTGGTGAATCGGACGATTTGACTGCTGCATCACCGTGGAAGCTATTACTTGGAGAATTGCACTTCTTTTAGTCATATACAGTCGGTATATGTACAATTATAGGCGACAAATGCAAAGTTGCAGTTACTACAATATTCACAGGATGTTCAGAAAATATTGTACATATCATGCAGAAAACACGATAGAAATCTACAAAGAGAATGTATTTCAAGTTTTGAGGACAACAGAGCTCACTATTTGGCGCTTCTTCTACATACGTCTGTGACGTCATATCTTTTGCATCACAATGAGTGATATGACATCATAACAGAGACTTTGCAGAGTAGAATGAAACATTTGCAAGGCTTGCTTAATTTTCCTTAAGGGTCCCCACCTCATGTTAGCTTACAAAGTTGCCATGCTACATGCTTTCAGTGCATGTCATAAGTTGGAGTGAAGTATTACGGTGTAAACACACTGCTGAGCATACAGAGCACCATATTTTGATTAAAGGCTGTTGTTGGTGATTCCGTAAATTCTGATCGACCATCTACTCAAAACACGCTGCCTCACTTAACATGCTCAATATATTTGCTAACAAGAAAGATTTGGGTTTTGTTTAGTCATGATAGAAGGGCGATAAACATACCTTGTTTTCAATGTAGAGCTAGGCTACCTGTAGATCTAACCTCGTTCAGTTCCACATTCAATTTAGCGCAGTAAAATCTACAGGTATCTGAATTGAAAACACAGTACGTTTACCTCCTAATTACTGCACATTTAAACATGAGCAGGCACAATGTATTTTCATTCTCTGAACTGCTTAAAGATGAACATGAAAATACATTGGGACATCATAAAGAATCATTAAAGAGTTGGGAGTCAGATCATGTCTCACTTGTGCATGCTTGAAGGCATCCTGTTCCCGTCGGAGGTTGGCCTCCACTTCAGAGAGCTTTTCCTTCAGAGAATCCAGAGCCTGGCTGTGCATGCCACTAGAATCAGTGTGGTCCCTAAGGATTCTGAAACCACCAAAACATTTATAGAAATACAGTACTACACACTGCATGATCATAAACAAAGTTGAATTCATTCTTAATTGAAAGACCTGCTAAACAGCCCAAGATTCATAAACTTCCTAATGCTTGACCTGTATATCCAAACATCTGGGGCAATGGTGAGTTTCGCATATACAGTCTGTGACTCTAGCCACTAGTCCGAAGCCTGAGTCTAGAAACACTCTGTACAGTCTAGCAAGCACAGCTATAGTAGTCCATATAACCACAAAATCTACATAAAATAATACTAAGAGCCAAGTTCAGGCTAAGAGACAAAACATTTTTGATCGTATACAGTGTCAGCAATTAAGGGGGCCCTGCATATTGGGGTGCTGCTCAAGTACTTTCATCTAAGGACTTCTTCCATCTTTAGTGTGTAACATTAGGGTTATGACAAGAGCTCTTTTCATGGTTAACTTAGAACACTGCATTCAGAAATATATCTTATTATAACAACTATATTAAATTTTAGGTCACTCAGTAAATCCTGCAGTATACAATAACAGGCAGATGTAATAATACAATAATAGACCATTTACATTGCACAAAATTCAGAGGCATGCTGAAAGCCCTTTTATTACCCCGGACTCTGGATTAGTATGCACTCAAGAATCCTTCTCAGCTCCTTGGGGAGTATACAACTCAACCTATCCAACTGGGTACCCATTCACTGCTGGATGAACAGAAGCACTTTTCAAACAAACTCAACAAACTCAACGAGACATCACATGTGTTACATGTGCTTCAGTGTGTGGCAGGACCAAAGCCCTAGAAACTCTCAGGAACCGAACTGCCGAAACATGGTAACCCATCCAAGGACTATGCACGATCATTTGCTAAACTGTATCTGATTTGTGACCTGTGCACTGTGCACACGACCACATGCCACCACAATACTATACATGCCATAATCACCATACAACAGGCCATTATTTACCAGTAACAGTAGGCCCACCTTTCTCTGTGTGACTGCAGATCCTCAATTTGCTTCTCCCTCTCTTTAACACTGCGGTCAGCCTCCTCCAGCCTTACGCGCAACACAGCCAGCTGGGAGTCTTTTGCTGCCAGTGATTCAGAGAGGTCCGATTCCCTAGCCTGCAGCTCCCGCACCAACTGATCATGCATTGACGCAGAATTGTGATAATCCTCCAGTTTCTTCTTTGTCTTCACCAACTCTGAATTTGGATGAACGAGTAAGACATGTTGTGTAAGACCTGCCTCCCTCCCTGGATTCAAGGCAACCACACTGCAAACCTTTCATAGCTATAGCAATTAGCATGTTAGGCAAGGCCAGTTAATGTTGGTCTTTTCTGGAAGTGTCTAACGAAAAATTGTCTGATACAAAAATAAGCTCTTAAAACATCTTTTGGTTTGAACAAATCTTTATTCAAAATGTCCTTCGGAATCAGTAGTGACAAGATATATTTTTGCTTTTTTTGCCTCCAACATATAGAACATGAATACAGTAAAATATGTAAACAAGCAAAATAATTGGTCAAATTTATCTTTCTTATCATGATTATACAGTACATACATAACATACATGTTGAATGTTCTAATGCTACATCAATTCCAGTCTTTTGGGGGTTTTTCAGTTTTTATTACCTGTCTGGGAATCCTTTGCCCTCTGAATCAATGAAGCCATTTCTTGATTCAAGGATGCAATCTCATTTCTTAGGAGCCGGTTCTCAAGTTCAAGTGATGATAGCTGAGAGTTATCTCCCTTCTCAATGTCCCCAGCACTACTGTGTTCACTGTTTGCTGGAGATTCTTGCATGGCATCAGCCAGGGCTTCAATATCAGCTGATGCATTAGAACCAGTTGGACTTTCACGCTGAGATTCTCCTTCTAATAAAAATCAAACAAGATAAGTTTTGACATACCTGACACTTGACATAACTGATAAACATGATAAATGGTGTAATGATTTGTTTGTTGATTAACACAGCACTCAGAAATACGTAAATAATCAAGTCTGTACAAGACATTACAGTGGTTAATATTGTGAACAATCCACAAGATAATTTACCAATGGGTTTCATGTGTATTGGGTATCCATAATTGTTATTTTTTTACCCACATCTTTCTTTACACTTGGGTATTTCAACTTGAAAATCTGTTTCGTAACAATCCCTGTAAATCCTTTAAAATCAAATGAATAGTACTATACTGTTTTACCAAATGTAACTGTCAGTCAGTGAAGTTCACAATCAGCTGATATGCAATTTTTTTTTCTAACAGTTGTAATATACACATAAGTTTTATTTCAATAACATATTTATAGTTCTTGCTGCATATTTGATACTTTAAGGAATTGATTTGTCTGAGTATTTCATTTGATTAAATGCGTATTTTCCGCAAATATGCAGCTAATGTACAGCTCTGATGACAAAAATAACATAAAATTCTTAAGCTATCCCATTATTCCAAGGCTAATGAAAATCATTCAGGACACATACAATGCACTTGGACACAATACCATCCATACACTCATCTAGTAGTACTTTTCCCCACACCACTTTCTTTCTATTCTTAAACATGTTAAACATGCTAAGAAGATATTTTAACCCAACATGCCCAATATGTAAATCAGTTTAAATTCATTTTACAACCACAAACACTAGGGCTGGCTATATGGCTGGGACGGGTTACTCGTATACCTGGGTCCGGTGGGTACTGAGTAGGACCTGGGTACCCACAGGACTACCCAGACCCGTGGTTAGTCACATGATTATATTGTTTAATGGCAAAAGTTATCTAGAACTCTAGTGATTACACTAAACAGTGATAAATATTCACATTTCTTTCTGACTTTGCACACATTCCTTCTGACTTTATTTGTTTGCATAATATGAGACAACATCAGTCAACTTCAGTGTATGCATGACCAGATCAGTTTATATGTGTATCTAAATTTATTTTGACAGGAGTATGTTCAAACTATTCCCAATCGAACATGTTTTGCCTATCTCTTGAGACCTACAGCGGGTACCCGGGTAGTAAATTTGGACTCGTCCCAGCCCTAGCTGGCTATCAATATAGATCGAGATCAATTATCAATAAGTATCGGAGAAGTATCCATATAGCAAATGTGCCTGAAAGTCCCCAAAAATCAACATAGTTCACACCACTGGCGAGAAGTGACAGATTTATGCATGAATTACTTTGTGGACATTTGAAATAACAGAAACAGTTGCTTTCCATCTTTGACAACTGACATAATTGAGAATAACAAGTCTGTTTCGCTAAATCTTTAAAAAGTTATAAGTTATTATCAATGAAAACAATTTCATATTGATAATCATTAATATTTCTTCCCTTTGACAATAATTCTGAATATTGATCTTCTAAACACATGCTTACGACATCATGGATAGTGTGTTTGGGTTCGTGAAATATCTCAGTAACTGCTTTTATCAAAGTGGTCACAAGTCTTTATGGCCAAGACCAGTACAAAAAAACACTCTGCTGTCTTATCTGAAGTCAATATATGTTCATTATGATCTCCTCCGTGGTCCAGTGGTAGAGCGTCCGCCCGGAGAGCGGAAGGTTCGGGGTTTGATCCCCAGCCGCGTCATACCAAAAGTCATTAAAAGATGGTACTTGTTGTTACCCTGTCTGGCGCTCGGCATTAAGGGGCTAAATCAACGAATGGTTGGTTCGGAGTCAGTATACTGTGTCTGAGTGGGGTATTCTGTTAAACTGCAGCATGGTATCTCAGTGAGCTAGCACTATAAATCGGCATCAGTCCGGACTAGTACAAGCAGCCACACACACGTACATGCACGTCGCTATATAAGTACAATAATCTTGGATGCGACATTAAACCAGTGTTCCCGCTGGCTTTGGAAATTGCCAGTGCTGGTTGACTGGAAACTCTAAAAATTATCAGTCCCCACTAATTTTTGTCAGTCCCAACTTTCAACAAATAAAAAACGTATGAAAATTACCTGGTTTTAATTCCTTCAACATCATGTTCAATGCAATGCATCTTGCAGTAATTCAGTTAGATCTACACGTCATTCACACAAAGTCCAGTCACAAATTTCTCCTTTTTAAAAATATTTTTACACTAAGTCGCTAAAAATGCATATTTAACAGATTTAACCTCGTAGCAAGGCAAAATTTTATTTCCTTCAACTAAAATTGACAAGGGGAAACCCTGATGGTGATAGACAAGCTGACTTCATTCGAAAAATATATCGCCGATGTTTTGTTCAACAAGAGAGATTTATAAGGTATTCTAAGTCCAAGCTTAATTTTACCGGTTAAAAACTGGCAATTATCGGTAGACAGGAACACTGTAAATCCCATTTTACCTCACCTCATTATGATCTACCTTTTGTTACAGTAATCATGGTAATATGATAGTTGGGTTTTTTTCTACAGTCAGCAATAAGGATGTCAATTGTCATCTTATATCGATGTATAGGTATATTTCTAATGTTGATACTGTATCAATTCAATCTAATGAATAGCAATGCTATATTAATCATTTATAATCAACAACCCGGGATCTTATACGTGATATAATATCTACCTTGTGTCTGTTCTGTAGAAACAACTTCAACTTGACTTGTGACCTCTACGACAGGAGGACGGACGTCTTTGTGGGAGACATTCGATGAAGTGCTGGACTGTCTGGAGTGATGACGACTACTCACTGGCGTTGCAGCTTTCTTCTTACTCTCCACTGGGTCCTTGCTATTGAGGAACTCAAACAAAGCCTCATCAGAATCCTTCTTTTTGACCTTGGTGTCGCTGGCACTGGTACTGGCAGCTGCTGGTTTGGGTGGTGCAGCTGTTTTCACTGGAGTCTGTTTTACAGGAGAACTGACAAAACCAGAGGAGGGGTTGACACTTCCCTTCAAGTCCTTGAGACGCGAGGGAACACTCTGGGAAGGGGACAGAATCTGCGAGGAAGACTTGGACCCTCCAACAGTGATCTGCTGTGTGGATGGTGTGGTGATTTGGGTTTGAGGCTGATCTGGGTGATGAAATGTAGTGGCAGCAGACTGATCAAGCTTGTTTAGAAAGTCCTCAGCTTTCCCAGTTACAGCTGACAGCCACGACATTTTCGGTTTTCAACCGAAACCTGTAAATATAAACAAACATTTAATCTGATAGTAGCCATGGACACTACAGAAGCACTACCATGACTACAGAAACACTTCAAGGTTTCACATGATATGAATATATCAGTATTATCAAACAACCATTTGACCACTGAATATTGGTATGTAGCCCCACAGGACCATATTCTATCATTCTGTCTATGAGCAGCACATGACACTAGCACATGCAGTATTCGAAATAAGGAGGGGTCCAAAGTTCCTTGAGAATTTGAATCTAGTGACTGCCTAAATGAAAGTAAATCTTTTAAATATGTCATATAACAATAAAGGATGACTTGACTTTCATGCTGTGGTTATGCAAATACCATGTGAAAGAAGAAAATGGTCCTCTTTTGATGAGTCTGTCTAACTGTCTGCAACATGTACAATCAATTATTGAGATGTATGTTTGATTGTTGTTTAACGGCGCACTCAGCAATATTCCAGCTTTATGACGGCGGTCTGTAAATAATCGAGTCTGGACCAGAATATCCAGTGATTGACATCATGAGCCTCGATCTACGCTAATGGGATACAATGACATGCATCAGCCAAGTCAGCGACCACCTGATCCTGTTAGTCACAACAAGCTTAGTCACCTTTTACAACAAGCACGGGTTGCTGAAGACCTGTTCTAACCCGGATCTTCATGGGTCTCAATTATTGAGAACAGAAGTTACTTCCCAATGTAATAAAGAAAATTTAGTCTTAAATATATTCGTTAAAATGCATTGGGCCAAAGGCAATGAGATGAAATAGCACCAATTGCAATGGTGAGGATTTATAAAACAAAAAGACGGCTTCTACTCAATATATTGCGTGGTATTTTGTCCAGTTCAGAGATTGTTTACGTTGTAGCTCTTGTTTATTATGATCGCAAAACTAGGCCTTATATCTACTGGCCGCCACTTCTAAGTATAGACAGAGGGGCAAGTGGATCTAGGGTTCAGTAAGCAAAGTAGCTGAAGGAGCAAAACATATTGTCAATGTTGACAGCTTCGTAAAACTGAAAGTCATGAAGATGTGTTGTGCTGTCATTGACTTGGAAAGAAGGAAATGCAGGGCAGGTCCTGCTTCGTTGTTTACATTCATCAAACTGATGGACAAAAATGTTATACCGATAAACAAACAGTATAAACAAGTCTAGAATGCTATCAAATTACAATAAACGTTACCTATAGCAACTAGATGTGAGATTTCATTGAAAATCAACAACTTCTTGCAACAAACGTTCAGACGTGGAAATCTGCTCGACGCATGCGCCGTTATTACGAAAACTATTTCCTTCCGGTACAAACACACATGGCAGTGTTTTGATTTGAGAGTTGATGATTTTGCGATCAGAGGAACCCACTCACAATGAAAGTCGTGGCGCTCATCAGGTCAGAACACATGTTACACTCTATCGCCTTTAAATGGTTTCGTATGCAGCCTTACGATTTTAATTTATTGTACATAATGAAGCTGTAGATCTATATACTTGTCGACATTGCAGCACAATCGATGAACGAGTTATACTGGTTCATCACTAAAACAGTTCTTTAATAATACGGCAAAGAGCCAGTTTAGCATCAGAAGAAATACAACATGTTTAAACACAATTTGTGGGAGAATCGGTTACTTTACTGTTGAAATAATTGTTTGTGTGGTTTTAGTTTTTAAAATATAAAAAAGTATAATACAAAATTAAGTTTAGTTATTGATTGTTATACCAGTTATCGAAAAAATGAAACAATCAAATTTTGACAGCGAATTTATCCTGTGTGCATATTAATCAGAAACATCATTTTAGTATTCTCTAAAAGCTTATTCATCATAGAATTACGACATGTATGTCATTTTTCAGGCACACAAATGCACACGCTTGCTAATCCGCTGAAAAATGTTTAATTTCTACAAATCGGTGCGTAGCTGTCTCGCGTACAGGTGACTGGCAGTCTGTTATTTTACATGTATATCTTTGTGTAGAGACATATCCTACTTTTACTTGTATGTTTGTGTATTATTATTTTACTGAATTTTGGCTTCCATCTACCATGTTGCCAATACCAGCTAGGCAGTTCAGTTCTGCACAGTGCCGCCTGGCTCTATTTGTGTGTGTGTTTGTAGTGGAGGGAAGGACAGCTGTTACAACATGATGCAGTGTGTGTCGGAAGGACATGACATCGTAGCACTTGCTAACCTGCAACCCAAGGACAGAGGTAGACCGATTCAGTATAAACAAGGAGCATCATTTAATTTCCACAGTTCCTAAGTGACAAACAAACCATATTCTTGCAGCTGAGAAAAATATAATATGTTGCATGCAGAAAATAAAACAATAAAAATGGTATAAGAAAAAAAAAGAGATAAATATTAATTGATTGGTTGCTTGCCACTACAGACATCGAGCAAAGAGAATGAATGTATAATTGCAACATGAGATGTGAAATAAGGAAAGACTTGAATAATTGTGATATGAAAGTTTTGGTATCAAATGCAAATTCCTACTCTTTCAATTAGGCCTGAATAAATTAATTGTAATATTATGAACCCTCCCTTTTTCGGGCTTTGTATCCAAATCGGTTTCAAGTAACCGTGTGGTACAATGACGTAACCGATCAAGTTCTTTCTTTGAATGATGTGATGATGTGGGTGCTGTGTGTAGATGAGCTGGACAGTTACATGTACCAGACTGTGGGCCACCATGCGGTGGAGATGTACGCCGAGGCCATGACCCTCCCGCTCTACAGGAGGGTCATAGAAGGCTCCTCCAAGCAGATCGGGAAATACTACTCCCCTACAACTGATGATGAGGTGGAAGACCTCTACGAGCTGCTTAAAACAGTGAAGGTACACATTTGTAGTGTGTATGTGTTCTAAAACAAATTTGACTGATTGGGGATTGAATGGTCATGCTTGTAGATCTGACTAAAATGGGGATTGAATGGTCATGCTTTTAGATCTGACTAAAATCAGGATTGAGTGGTCCTGCTTGTAGATCTGACTGAAAAGGGGATTGAATGGTCATGCCTATTGATCTGACTAAAATGGGGATTGAATGGTCCTGCTTGTAGATCTGACTAAAATGGGGATTGAATGGTCATGCTTTTAGATCTGACTAAAATCGGGATTGAGTGGTCCTGCTTGTAGATCTGACTGAAAAGGGGATTGAATGGTCATGCCTATTGATCTGACTAAAATGGGGATTGAATGGTCCTGCTTGTAGATCTGACTAAAATGGGGATTGAATGGTCATGCTTGTAGATCTGACTAAAATGGGGAATGAATGGTCCTGCTTTTAGGTCTGACTAAAATGGGGATTGCGAGCCCCAGCTTTAAGATCTGACTGAAATGAGGATTGTATGGTCATGTTTGTAGATCTGACTAAAATGGGGATTGAATGTTCATGCTTTTAGATCTGACTAAAATGGTGGCTGAATGGTCATGCTTTTAGATCTGACTAAAATGGTGGCTAAATGGTCATGCTTGTAGATCTGACTAAAATGGGGAATGAATGGTCCTGCTTTTAGGTCTGACTAAAATGGGGTTTGCGAGCCCCAGCTTTTAGATCTGACTGAAATGAGGATTGTATGGTCATGTTTGTAGATCTGACTAAAATGGGGATTGAATGTTCATGCTTTTAGATCTGACTAAAATGGTGGCTGAATGGTCATGCTTTTAGATCTGACTAAAATGGTGGCTGAATGGTCATGCTTTTAGATCTGACTAAAATCGGGAATGAATGGTCCTGCTTTTAGGTCGGACTAAAATGGGGATTGCGAGGCCCTGCTTTTAGATCTGACTGAAATGAGGATTGTATGGTCATGTTTGTAGATCTGACTAAAATGGGGATTGAATGGTCATGCTTTTATATCTGACTAAAATGGGGATTGAGTGGTCCTGCTTTTAGCATATGTTTAGATCTGACTGAAATGGGGATTGAGTGATCAATGAGGTTTTCCTGGTCCAGACTGGTCCATATCAAAACATGACAACAAACTAAGAATAAATGCATGACAGATATGTTTGCAATGGTTTAACATTATATATTCTCCAGATAGACTGCCATGGTTAATATTTACAAAATTTGAAATGCATTTGTTGTTAATAATTTGTTCTTGCTTCAGACGGAGACTTGTATTGAGGGTGTGTCTGTGGGTGCCATTTTGTCTGACTACCAGAGAGTGAGAGTGGAGAATGTGTAAGTCAAGGCATTTATAAGGAGAAACCTTCCTCTTTGTGTTCGCGAAAATCTGCTTTCTATATTAACCACTTGAAGTACTAATGTTTGTACTAATTTTGTTAACAAAGAAAGATATAAAGCGTATTTACTTACAGCTGTCAGAGACTGGGTCTGACATCACTGGGGTTTCTATGGAGACGGAATCAACAAGAGTTGATGAAGGAAATGATTGATTGTCATGTGGAATCTATCATCATCAAAGTGGCGGCACTAGGTGAGTAGGGGTGTTGTTGCTTTGTCCTGTGTTGTCATGATTTGTTAAAGGTAGACACTGGGGAAGAATAGTCTTCAGCAACCCATGCTTACCATAAAAGGAGACTATGCTTGTCGTAAGAGGTGACTAACAGGATTGGGTGGTCAGACTCACTGACTTGGTTGATGCATGTCATTGTACAATGTTGTATCCCAAATCTCGTAAATTGATGTTCATGATGTCAATCACTGGATTGTCTGCTCCAGATTTGATTGTTTACAGACTGCACTCATGTAGCTGGAATATTGCTGAGTGTGGTGTCAAACAACAAACCAACAAACACACACATCAAAGGTAGACAGATCTTGTGATGACACAAGTATGGTTCAAGGTCAATTTAGGGCTATCCTTGGGGTATCTCTCAATATATTTTGTTAATGCTTCATTTTGTGTCATTGTCAGAGACCAGCTGGTGTTTGTTACAATGTAATGAGGGGCAACAGGTGTCCCAGGTGTCTAACGTGTCACAATTCACTGTGCAGAGTTGCGTCCCTTTGGGCATGCACAAACCTATGAACATGGGTTCGAATCCTGGTTAGTCCCAATTATGTTTCTAGGTTTGATAGCACTATGCCCATGCTCGTGGGTTTCACCAAAGAGGTAATGTTTGAGACCTGCATCACTTCAGGTTTTCCTTCCACATCAAGCTGACATGCCAGGATATAAATAGAACAGTGTTTAAAGCGGTGTTAAACCCCATGCTCACTCAATGTAGTGAAATTATCATATGCACGGAGATACAGGCAGTTATGAGTTTGACGTTAACAATGTATTGTTACAGGCCTTGATCCGAAGAAGCACTTGGGAAAGTCTCTAGCTGACATTTATCCACACATGCTGAGGATGGTAAGGCAACAACAGGAACGCCTGTTATAAGCTGCCACTTCCTTGTTTATACAACATTTCTAGTGTGGTGCCAGGTAGCTAATTCAACCACTCTGACAATGATTACAATGAATATGGTATTGCATTGGTAAATCTTTAGGTTATAACAAAAGGACTTCTATCTGTCTGTAATATGTCTTGTTATCCACTAAAGTGATGTCTATCTATCTCCTATTTTGTTTTTGTTATCCATGAAAGTGACTTCTATCAGAAGGTATCTGCTATGTCTAGGTAAGGGAGTTAACTGACTATAAAAGTCCAGTTTCCACCCTTGTCGAACTAGGCTGGAACTCCAGGGCCCAATCATAGCGCCACCAGTGGCTATTACGAGTTATGTCCCTTCTAAGCCTCTACTATGGACCAATCAGATTCCACATCCCATATCACTTGCATTTGCCTTAAACAAAATGGCGGCCCAGTCAAGACGATCTGATCGATAATCAAGATCTATATTGTGATAAAACGGGTCTTACATCACAAAATATTGACAGTAGCGGGTGACCTCGTCTAGGTGAACACTACCAAGCTGATTGTCGTTCATTTCCCGATGAACGTCAGTATGTCACGTGATTACGTTGTCAATCGAGCGGAGACATACAGAACTACTTTAGGGGAATTCCTCAATGTCTAAAAATAACATTAAAAATCATAAGGGACAACTGACAACATTGATTCAGGCTATGAATTATGCAGGCTTTGAGGCCAGATAGGTCATATATGTCGAAATGAAGCATCCATTCAAAGCTATAACAGAGAATGCTTGACTTACCAAAAGAAATCACTGAGCTCCACAATGTGGTGCTTTGGGAAATCCAACCGCACCGCCTCAAGCGAAAATTCACGTCATCAGCAGCCGTAGTATGACTCAAACAGACACCCAAAGTTCACAGAACGTTAATATCAATCCATTTTCAGCATCAGCCGAGTCTGGATTTCTTTCCAATGCTAACTTTTTCTGGGTGCTCATTTCAAGTGAATGATATTTCCATAGCCGCCATTTTCTACCGTTTGTAAAACCAAGGGATGCCACTCCAAATGGAATGTTTGGGACGGATGACGTCACGACTCTCTGCGTTGATATAGATTGCTTTAAATTATTAAAGTTTGATGTTTATTGGATAGTTTTGTTATGATTTATGTATCTGTCAATATAAGGATTGAAGTTGTATTTGTTGACGTTCATCAGCTGATGAAGACAGTACCTCACGTGAGCAAATTTACCATGGAATTTGCTAACGTGAGTCACTGTCTTCATCAGCTGATGAACGTCAACAAATACAACTTCAATCCTTAAGTGCTTCAAATCATGTGAACACAATGATTAAAAACATGAAAAAATTTGGAAAATATCTGTTGACACTGAGTTGGCGGTGCACATGCTTTGCTAATCCTGCAATAGACCGAAATCTGCATGACAGTCTACGAACCGGATTTCAATTACATTGAAGGATTTTGATTGGACTATGCATAGACTCATTAGTCAGCCAAAATGTAAGTCCATAATACTAGCCTAGTTCGGCAAGGGTGGAAACTGGACTTTTATAGTCAGTTAACTCTCTTGACTCAGGAAGATGTGTCTTGTTATCCAGGAAAGTGACATCTATCTATGTGCTATGTTTTGTTATCCACAAAAGTGATGTCTATCTATCGACTATGTATTGCTATCCAGGAAAGTGACATCTATCTATGTGCTATGTTTTGTTATCCACAAAAGTGATGTCTATCTATCGACTATGTCTTGTTATCCAGGAAAGTGACATCTATCTATGTGCTATGTTTTGTTATCCACAAAAGTGATGTCTATCTATCGACTATGTATTGCTATCCAGGAAAGTGACATCTATCTATGTGCTATGTTTTGTTATCCACAAAAGTGATGTCTATCTATCGACTATGTCTTGTTATCCAGGAAAGTGACATCTATCTATGTGCTATGTTTTGTTATCCACAAAAGTGATGTCTATCTATCGACTATGTCTTGTTATCCAGGAAAGTGACATCTATCCATGTGCTATGTTTTGTTATCCACAAAAGTGATGTCTATCTATCGACTATGTATTGCTATCCAGGAAAGTGACTATGGCCTCCACATCTGCGGAGAGGGAGGCGAGTTCGAGACCTTCACTCTAGACTGCCCCTTGTTCAAGAAGAAGCTAGTTGTGTGAGTACATTCAATCATTGTCTCACTGAGGGATGGACCTGAAGTGGGTTTCTTATTCTCTAGTGATCTTTACTGTATATAATTGATATGTTTATTAAGTAAGAAATTTTTCACTTCAAAGTGTTAAAACTTTTGAATCTGTGTTTTATGCATTCTCTATTAAATTCTAATTTAAAAATATAACTGTTCAGAATATACTTCATGTTGACTCTGCACAAGTGATAAAACATTACTGTTATCAAATCAGAACGTTTTTTCAGCCATTTTAAGACACAATATTCCCAATACATTGATTTCAAAACTAACTAAGATTTTTTTTTTTGATTGAAAATCCAACTGTTATGCCAACACTTGCTAGGGTCAGCACTGAACATTTGATTGGATGAGTAATCTCACCAACAACCAATCAGAAGCAGTGTCAGTTCAGTATACAGTTGTGTGAGGCGACAGAGATGAAGGGTATACTTGATTCTGTATCCGAGTCTTATCTGTATTTCAGAGATGAGACTGAAACTGTCAATCATTCTGAAGATGCATTTGCACCAGTTGCCTACCTCAATCTCAAGAAACTCCATCTTGAAGACAAACCCCACATGGTAAGAAACCATCTTAGAAAAACAGGACTTGACATATCCTGCATACCACACTTGAAATGTTTTGTGCTCCAAGTCTACTTTAAGTTGCCAAATACAAAAGAGTATTTGTTTTAACTGTAGCCACAGAAGCCCAGTGATCTGAAAGCTGCAATTTGTGTGCAGAATTACCTCCCTTAGCTGGCAGGATCTGCAATGAATCCCCGATTCGTCCCAGTAATTACCCTTTGTCGGTCAGCACCATCCCCTGCTTCATCAAAGTCACCAAGCTAGTTACCCAGATTGGATTGTTTACACTAGGGCGTACAAAAATAAAAGAACTGTTTCTAAGGCAATGACTTTTGAAAATATGGTGCCGGCCGGTGTTTTTGTTTTTTGACTTGTTCAAACTGGTATGTAACCAGGTAGACAGTTGGGTACCTGGGAAAGGGCCTATAAAGAAGCATACAAACTCGTATTGCCGCCATGACCATAACACGAGATGCGCAGTAAAGCAGTGCACATGTAAAGGGAAGTAACTGCGGGCAATATTGGATCACATTGTTTTTAAGTATTAGGATTTTTTCATCTTCTTTTTTTTTTGAAAGGAAATAAAAATGAAACGTGACACAGACTTTATGAAAATGCGGGTGGTGCCTGAGAACGAAGACTATTATTTTTTTAGCCTAGTATCTCCAGTAAATTTTAGTAGATTCTGTTGAAAGCAATGATGTACTTTGCTGGTATTTTCCCTGTGTATTTCTTCCTTAATACACCAAGCCAGGTTTACTTTCCTAGGGAAGATCAGAACGGGAATATCTTCAATCCCTGCCAATGACCCGTGGTTGTCACCTCCTGTCGGAACTCTTCACAGAGGAGGAGAGAAAAGAGTTTTCTGAAACACCCCCCTGTCCATCCCAAACAAGCAAACAATCAACAGATAATATTCATGGTAGGTACAGTAAACTATGTTTATAATGAACACGCTTATAATGAACTGGCCGATATAACAAACTTATTTTTTAGTTTCTGCCATTTGTAGTATATATAGCATTGTTATACAGCTGAGTAATTGCTGATGGAACACGCACTCAGTGGAACATATGATACCATCTCAAGTGCTGAGATTCATAAGTGCAGATATAAAGTAAATAAAATGATGCTCTAATGAATTGCCATCAACCGTTGTAGAGCAATGCAGTTACCTCCCCTTGATGGTTGTTATTGAGGTAGTTTAATCAGCAAATTCTACAACTAGTGAGTGTTGCACACCTCTGTAAAGTATTCTATCATAGCCAGGCACCTGTGCATATGCATTTATATTCCTACTGGAATGCAGTGTGTGAAATAGCTTTCAAAAGCACTAGGCAGACAGGCTAGCTAGATATTTTTTTAAACTGCCAAATGAGAAGCCATTTCTCCCCCTTCCCCCCTCATCAAGTACGAGGACAAATATTCATTTCAAATTTCAACAATGTCAGAGGGGCACTGGTGGCACTGGTGGCCCAGGCGTCTAAGGCGCTGCATTGCGCTGTGCAGAGTTGTGTCCCTTGCCAGAAACATTATGATTGTTCGAGTCCTGGTTCGCCCCGATTATGTTTCTATTCCTTTGGGTTTCGCCAAAGTGGTAAGCGTCTGAGACCTCTATTACCTCGGGCTATCCTTCTACATTAAACTGGCATGCCGCGATATAACTGGTGTATTGTTCAATGTGGCCTTAAACCTAACCCACTCAACAATGTTGGAAGTTCACTCTGAGTCAGTCTCAACAGAGCGATAGCCATGGAGTCACAAGATGACAATATGACGCTTCAGATAATGCTTGAGAAAAGTCAACCTCCTTTGTGTCAGCTGAATAACGACCGATATTGGTTGTTTTTTTGTATCAGTCTTGTTTTTAAAGTGAATATTTTCTTTTTGCAATTGAGGAGCAATGTTCCTATATTGTTGGTTACTAGATAGAAAATGAAGCTAGACTGTTGGGCTTCTTGGCCAGGAAGTAAAGTAGCCACAGGCTGTTGGGCAGACGCTTATTTCGCACACTGACGGAAGTTGTTTTTGAAATGATATGAAGATATATGTGTCAGTTACTGAGTCGGAGGTAGGTTTATGGATGTTTATGTCTGATAGGCCACAATCTCATTAAAATCAGACCTCAGTTCTCGCTACCGCTAAACAAAGATCTGAAGACATTCCGTTAGGGGTCACGTCAGAGCGACCTTTCATCCGAGCAATCAGAGCATCGCTTACCAGATTATGAAAGTGACAGTCGGAATGTGATTTCTAATCATGCAACCTCGAAAACTTTAACTCTGAACGATAGTTACGTGTTTAACGACTGAATACATAAATCTAGACCATCTATTAGCCATTCCAGAATGTTCTTTTGTTCAGGTTTCAAATTTGTAATCGAGAATTTTTCAAATTATGTTTCGAATCGTAGTCGAAGTTCGCACAAGGTCGGTCTGACGTGACCCGTAATGGGACGTCCTCAGATCTTTGTTAAGCGGTAATGAGAACTAAGATCTGATTTTAATGAGATTGGATACGCCATGACACACATGGCAGCTCTCAACGGCCATCATTCATGTCTTCTGTTTGTATTTCAGACAGTATTGAGGTTCAGACGTTTGTATGTCAGAAGTGGTTTTATGTCACTGGTCTTGTTGCTGTGTCTACTGACGGAGAGTGTATAGAGGACATCACTCGGACAATCATGGACAAGCTAAAGGGTGAGGTCATTTCTCTACTGAGGGGTCATGGTTAAAAAAATTAAATATATGCTGGAAAAGATCACTTTTACCTGACAAGGGATTCGGGTTTGAGCGAAACAATTTGGAGCCAAATGTGTGTTTAATGACTATTTCTAAAATCCAGGGACTGTTGAGAAACTTGGAAAGAAGATGGTTGACCTGGTGTCTGTCTGTCTGTATGTCCACAACATGGCCGACTTTGCACGGGTCAACTCTGTCTACAAAAGATATTTCACCATCAACCCCCCTGTAAGGTCAGTGCCTTGGAAATGTTGTTTTATGCTATGAAAATCATTGTTTAGTGTGTGGCACAATAACTGAGGACGACAGAAACATAATATTTGTCATTCACCAAATTGGTTATTAGATTATTTAGTATTTGCCATACTTGCATATTCTATTCCCCAGGTTCAGATGCTACTCTCAATTCATCTTCTCCGGGGTTTGTGTTCAGATGTCTTACATCACGTTATATCTTATCCAGGCAGGGCTTGATTTAGCTGTACAGAACATGCACCAGTGCAATCTATTATTGAAAAGTGCAAGGTGATGTTTATGTCTGAATGTACAGTGCATGTAAAACAGATTCAAGCTTGTGTCTGACTTACCCTTACTATTCAACCCAACACCTCACTCATTACCTTTAAGCTTTATGTCAGTTTATCTTCCCAAGGGTGTGTGTTCAGATGCCTAACTGTCAGTTTATCTTCCCAAGGGTGTGTGTTCAGATGCCTAACTGTCAGTTTATCTTCCCAAGGGTGTGTGTTCAGATGCCTAACTGTCAGTTTATCTTCCCAAGGGTGTGTGTTCAGATGCCTAACTGTCAGTTTATCTTCCCAAGGGTGTGTGTTCAGATGCCTAACTGTCAGTTTATCTTCCCAAGGGTGTGTGTTCAGATGCCTAACTGTCAGTTTATCTTCCCAAGGGTGTGTGTTGAGACAGCTAATCCAGTGAATGCTGCCTTGATTCTTGACTGTCACGGATATGTTGCTGATGGAGGTGATGACGTCAAGGACACCATGCATGTTCAGAGCATATCACACTGGGCGTCGGCCAACATCGGCCCATACAGCCAGGCAGTTCATGTGAGTGACAGCTCACGGAGGGAATCCCCAATCTCATTAAAATCAGATCTTAGTTCTCGCTACCGCTATTACAAATTTGAAACCTGAACAAAATACATTCTGGAATGGCTAATAGATGGTCAAGATTATAAGGATTCAGTCGTTAAACCCGTAACAGGGGCGGTCAGGTAGCCTAGTGGTTAAAGCGTTCGCTCGTCACGCCGAAGACCCGGGTTCGATTCCCGACATGGGTACAATGTGTGAAGCCCACTTCTGGTGTTCCCTGTCGTGATATTGCTGGAATATTGCTAAAAGCGACGTAAAACCATACTCACTCACTAAACCCGTAACTATCGTTCGGAATACCCCATGTTAAAGTTTTCGAGATTGCATGATTAGAAATCACATTCTGACTGTCACTTTCATAATCTGGTAAGCGACGCACTGATTGGCCGGATGGATGGTCGTTCTGACGTGACCCCTAATGGGATGTCTTCAGATCTTTGTTTAGCAGTAGCGAGAACTAAGGTCTGATTTTAAAGAGATTGACTCATCCCCAAATTCCCTACTCATTGCTCACAAGAACAGATCCCATGTACCAGATCATTACAACCAGTAGCCTGGTCTCCTCTACATTCCATGTCATTACAACAGTCATACTTATACAACATTCACTGACCCCTCACTTCATGTTTTTCCGTCCTGAAGGAAGTGAGTGAGTTGGGCTTTACGGCACTTTTAACATTATTCCAGTCATATCACGTGTCAACTTAATGTGAAAGTAAAGTAAGAAGTGATGCAGGTCTCAGATGTTTACCACTTTGGTGAAACCCATCATGGGTATGGTGCTGACAAATCTAGAAACATAATCAGGCTGAACCGGAATTCGAACCCACGCCTGTGCTGGATATTTGGAGTGTGTGAATGAGTGTGGACATTGTTTGTTTTGCAGGTATATAACAGAATGGCTGTGGCTGGTCAGATAGCCCTGTGTCCAGCCTCCTTGACCATCATCGCTGGTGGAATAGTGCCGGAGTGTCGACTTTCTCTCCGCCATGTCAGGAGAGTTCTCGCAGCAATGCATCCTGGGTGCAGTCTGTCCAATGTAACCAATGTCATCTGCTATGTCACATCGGCTGAATTCATACCTGCAGCAGGGATGGAGTGGAGACTGGCGGTCAGTAATACACAGGTAACACAGCTGGGAGAAAGGGTGGACTTCCTATGTCTGTTGAGGACTACCTCTGTAGTCTGTGACAGGAGGAAAGGGAGAGGGTGGACCTCCTATGTCTGTTGAGAACTACCTCTGTAGTCTGTGACAGGAGGAAGGGGAGAACCACCTCTGTAGTCTGTGACATCAGGAAGGGAGAGGGTGGACTTCCTGTGTCTGTTGGGAACTACCTCAGTAGTCTGTGACAGTAGGAAGGGAGAGGGTGGACTTCCTGTGTCTGTTGGGAACTACCTCAGTAGTATGTGACAGTAGACAGTAGGAAGGGAGAGGGTGGACTTCCTGTGTCTGTTGGGAACTACCTCAGTAGTATGTGACAGTAGGAAGGGAGAGGGTGGAGTTCCTATGTCTGTTGAGGACTACCTCAGTAGTCTGTGACAGTAGGAAGGGGAGGACTACCTCTGTAGTCTGTGACAGTAGGAAGGGAGAGGGTGGAGTTCCTATGTCTGTTGAGGACTACCTCTGTAGTCTGTGACAGTAGGAAGGGAGAGGGTGGAGTTCCTATGTCTGTTGAGGACTACCTCTGTAGTCAGTGACAGTAGGAAGGGAGAGGGTGGAGTTCCTATGTCTGTTGAGGACTACCTCTGTAGTCAGTGACAGCAGGAAGGGAGAGGGTGGAGTTCCTATGTCTGTTGAGGACTACCTCTGTTGTCTGTGACAGCAGGAAGGGAGAGGGTGGACTTCCTGTGTCTGTTGAGGACTACCTCAGTAGTCTGTGACAGTAGGAAGGGAGAGGGTGGAGTTCCTATGTCTGTTGAGGACTACCTCTGTAGTCAGTGACAGCAGGAAGGGAGAGGGTGGAGTTCCTATGTCTGTTGAGGACTACCTCTGTAGTCTGTGACAGCAGGAAGGGAGAGGGTGGACCTCCTATGTCTGTTGAGGACTACCTCTGTTGTCTGTGACAGCAGGAAGGGAGAGGGTGGACTTCCTGTGTCTGTTGAGGACTACCTCAGTAGTCTGTGACAGGAGGAAGGGAGAGGGTGGACTTCCTATGTCTGTTGAGGACTACCTCTGTTGTCTGTGACAGCAGGAAGGGAGAGGGTGGACTTCCTGTGTCTGTTGAGGACTACCTCAGTAGTCTGTGACAGCAGGAAGGGAGAGGGTGGAGTTCCTATGTCTGTTGAGGACTACCTCAGTAGTCTGTGACAGCAGGAAGGGAGAGGGTGGAGTTCCTATGTCTGTTGAGGACTACCTCTGTAGTCTGTGACAGCAGGAAGGGAGAAGGTGGACTTCCTGTGTCTGTTGAGGACTACCTCAGTAGTCTGTGACAGCAGGAAGGGAGAGGGTGGACTTCCTATGTCTGTTGAGGACTACCTCAGTAGTCTGTGTCTGTTGTCAGTTGTAATGCAAGTGTCAACAGAAACAATGTGTCTGTATTTAATTCATGCTAGTTTCCCTTGGAATGTCAGTTTTTACCTCATTCAAGAATACAGTCTCTTGAAAAACATATGAACATCAAAATGTGTCGTTTGTATGAACGTCAGTTTCTCAGTCTTGTGGCCAGGTTCTCATCAAGTGGAAAAGCTGTATGTTGTGTAAATTGGTCTCCCCATGAACCAGGGACATGTGAGGTTGATACTATGGTTCATATGTTAATGTAAAGTATCTGGTAGGCAGCCATGCCTGGTCGTACTTTAAGAGGGAGACTTGACATCGAATTGTTTAAATCTTTCTACAAGGTTTAGTCAGCAGAGAAGACATGGGCAGATGTCACAGGAGGTCTGTCATGTTTATTCCAGGAGCGGGCGTATGGGGAGGAGGTGTGTGATCATGAACCGATGCTGGGGTTTGTGGTGGTGCCGCGACTGCCACGAGGCGCCATGGTGGAGTGGCAGGTCCAGGCGTACACAGGGACCGCAGTCCTGACAGGTAACATGACACATTCAAACCAACTGCCTATGAAATATAAAGTGTATTGATTCATACACAAATCTTTGTTAATGTTTTGACGTATAATTATAGTGTTTATTGTCATCAATCCATTTTGAGTGAAGTTGATTACTCCAACAAGCTTCCAGTACCAGTGAGTTTCTCAACTCACTCCGTCAATGACCAGTCCCTTTGACATACTCCCCAGCATCTTCCTGAGGCAAGGGAGTTTACTAACTTTAATCGTTCAGTTTCCACCCTTGCCGAACTAGGAATTTGCAGAACATGTGTATGGCAGTGGGTGTCACTATTTTGTTTGAAGCAAATGCAAGTGACATGAGCGGTGAAATCTGATTGGTCAGTAGGGGGGACATAGAAGGTACATAACTCGTAATAGCCACTGGTGGTGCTAGGATCAAGGCCAGAAATTCCAGCCTACTCCAGCAAGGGTGGAAACAGGCCTTTTAAAGTCAGTTTGCCTCGGGAAGATTCTCCTCAGTGAATTAAAACAGTGAATTAAAACTACCATGCTGTCACATGGTGCCATGTAGCCTGCACATATAAGCCATTAGGTTTCTACCTCTTCTCAACCTAGGCTCGTGCTCAGCAGATGTGTTGCCACACTGATTGCTTGCCAAGTTTGCTGTCTTATCAACATGACATCTGATGCATCTGAGGGCTCTGTGACTGCCTTGGACCTTGGCACTGCCGTAGTTATTCATGCTGTGTCATAACAGGACACCATGGTGGCACAGGCACACAGTCCCTGTCCCTGTCTGGATCTGTATCCTTGGGAGAGTTGCAACTAGCTGGTCACTGTCAACACTACTTCCAAGCCTGGGACAGGATCGATGCTTGGGCCTTGCTGGGCTTGGCCCAGGGATACAGGATACAGTGTCGTTAATCACTACTGACCAACTGCCCATGTCAGAGGGGTGGAGCAGCATCAGACCTGTCACAACATGGATGAATGCAGCATTTTTGAAAGGGGTCCAAAATATCAAAATCCTCTCTCCGTCAATTTTACTGCCTACAACATACTACATTTGGTTTTTAAAGGAGGGGAGGGTCCGGACCCCCCCTGAACACCCCTTCCTCCAGCCAAACACACGCCCCACCCCCACCCAACATGCACCCCCAGCCCCACCCCCACATCAGGCTGCCCGAATCTGAGATTGTGTTGCAGGGTGTGGTGTGGATTACCCAGGAATTCCTCCTATTGGTGTGTTTATCTTCTAATCAAAACTGTACTTTGTTCCAGATGGAAGTAAATCCATGCTTCAAGATAATCAAACAAAAATATCTATGGATTATTGCTTCAATAATTCAGAAAACCACTTCTTCTCTTCGAAGGCAACAATAGGTAAGATCAAAGAAACATGTTAGTGCCCCTAGTATAAGACAGCCTGTGTATTTTGAGGAAGTGTTCAGTTCATGCAAAGTTATCTCCCTTTGATTATAGGCATCTTTAGCATATTGCCTGTAGACAGATATCTTCAAAGTTAAGCAGGCTCACCTGACTAACATAGATCACTGCTTTACTAGACAAGGGCCTGTGATACACCTTGACAGGGTTGGCTGAAGACAATGACACATGTGGCACTTTCCACTTGGTAAAAACAGTGCGAAATATTTTTAATACCCAACAAGACAGTCAGGCAGGTGTTGCCTGCCCATATTCAAAGTTACCTGCCCGCATTCAGATATTATAAATTTTGAAAAATCGCAAAAAAAATAGGAGACAAATCGAGTCTTGATTCAGTTGAAATAATTCAAACAATCCCTTGAGAATCTACAAGGAGTTATAAGGAGCTGAATTGTAAGTAGTCTTAAAATTGTCTGCCAGACAACTTGGGCAGTTGGAGGCAAATTCCATGCAGCCCAACAGAAAAGTTACCAGCCATGGGCAGGCGGGCGGGCAGTTATTTTGACCGCTGGGTAAAAGCCATGATCATGGGTCTGGTGATGACAAACCAAGGGGCTCTGTCTGAGATTCAAACACAGGAACAGTGGCCGGATTGGTGAATCTGTTATTGATTTTGGAACATGGACATAATGTCAGACTATTACATGCACTGGGGAAACTGCTGAAAACTACTGTTTTTATAACCAAGGTTAGCCAATACCCAGTAATATAAGGTAGCTACGCAATAAATCACAAAGAACAATGAAGAATGAAGCATGGTTTATTTCACAATAAAACATTGTTCTATCATGACATCATTTCTGGAGATTCAAAGGTGCTCGCAAGTTGATGAGTCGTAATTTGGACAAGATCATTTTTGAGAGGGAAGAGTCTAGTGTGTTGCCACACAGATGTAGATAAATGCAATGGTCAAACAATCGCTTCCAAAATGGCTGAACGATCGCACCCAAAAGTGGGAGAGATATGACAATAGGTATTGGAAGAAAAGATATAGATAAAAAAATAATTGTGAGAATATTTTATAAAAATTTTATTCATAAAATGGACTTGTCCGACATTGCCGTGGTCGGATTCTATTTCTGGGAGTCATCATTAATTGAATATGGGTAAATGATTTAAAGTGTGTACCTTTTACTAACATCCTTAATGAGGCTGTACGTAATGTTGATATCTCATATAAGAAATATAGGGTAGTTCTGTGTGACATCTATGTATTTGTCTGCAGTGGGGGTGGAGAGGAGCCTGTCGGCCCTCCAGCACAGTGTAGCTGGGCTGTGCAGGCTATACACCACAGTGCTGAGTGATTTGTGTCTCGGCCGGGAGGTGGCGCCCATGTGGAGAGTCTTCTACCCCGTTACCCTGGGACACTACACAACAATGACATCAGGTAAAACAAACAGCTACCCAACTGTGTGACAACTCTGTACTTCAACATGACGTTACTTCCAGTTGGACTAAATTATCCACTACACAACAATGACATCAGGTAAAGCAAACAGCTACCCAACTGTGTGACAACTCTGTACTTCAACATGACGTTACTTCCAGTTGGACTATATTATCTGTTTCACACCCCAACAATCAGAATTAATTTGGAGGTAAATTATTGTTCCTAAGGCACAAGAACCATCTGGTATCGGAGGCTGAATGGAGTGACTCACAGACTTGAAAGTCTACAGGTGCAATTATTCAGCCTTGCGTAATACCGGTAGTTATAAATATTCAGGATATATATGTGACTAACGGGTATGAATAATCAATATCACCTGAAGATACTGATGTATGTATCACAATGTCTCAGTGACCAAGGAGAACAGTGTGTGAGTGTGTTCCCTTGCCATGCCATGCTAGTGTGGGCCAGTGATGAGTGTGTTCCCTTGCCATGCTAGTGTGGGTCAGTGATGAGTGTGTTCCCTTGCCATGCCATGCTAGTGTGGGCCAGTGATGAGTGTGTTCCCTTGCCAAGCTAGGTGAGTGTGTTCCCTTGCCATGCTAGGTGAGTGTTCCCTTGCCATGCCATGCTAGTGTGGGCCAGTGATGAGTGTGCTCCTTTGCCATGCCATGCTAGTGTGGGCCAGTGATGAGTGTGTTCCCTTGCCATTCCATGCTAGTGTGGGCTTGTGATGAGTGTGTTCCCTTGCCAAGCTAGGTGAGTGTGTTCCCTTGCCATTCCATGCTAGTGTGGGCTTGTGATGAGTGTGTTCCCTTGCCAAGCTAGGTGAGTGTGTTCCCTTGCCATGCTAGGTGAGTGTGTTCCCTTGCCATGCCATGCTAAGTGAGTGTGTTCCCTTGCCATGCTAGGTGAGTGTGGGCCAGTGATGAGTGTGTTCCCTTGCCATGTTAGTGTGGGCCAGTGATGAGTGTGTTCCCTTGCCATGCCATGCTAGTGTGGGCCAGTGATGAGTGTGTCCCCTTGCCATGCTAGGTGAGTGTGTTCCCTTGCCATGCTAGGTGAGTGTGTTCCCTTGCCATGCTAGGTGAGTGTGTCCCCTTGCCATGCTAGGTGAGTGTGTTCCCTTGCCATGCCATTATGTGTGGGCCAGTGATGAGTGTGTTCCCTTGCCATGCCATGCTAGTGTGGGCCAGTGATGAGTGTGTCCCCTTGCCATGCTAGGTGAGTGTGTTCCCTTGCCATGCCATTATGTGTGGGCCAGTGATGAGTGTGTCCCCTTGCCATGCTAGGTGAGTGTGTTCCCTTGCCATGCTAGGTGAGTGTGTTCCCTTGCCATGCCATGCTAGTGTGGGCCATTGATGAGTGTGTTCCCTTGCCATGCCATTATGTGTGGGCCAGTGATGAGTGTGTTCCCTTGCCATGCCATGCTAGTGTGGGCCAGTGATGAGTGTGTCCCCTTGCCATGCTAGGTGAGTGTGTTCCCTTGCCATGCTAGGTGAGTGTGTTCCCTTGCCATGCCATTATGTGTGGGCCAGTGATGAGTGTGTTCCCTTGCCATGCCATGCTAGTGTGGGTCAGTGATGAGTGTGTTCCTTTGCCATGCCAGGTGAGTGTGGGCCAGTGATGAGTGTGTTCCCTTGCCATGCCATGCTAGTGTGGGCCAGTGATGAGTGTGCTCCTTTGCCATGCTAGGTGAGTGTGTTCCCTTGCCATGCCATGCTAAGTGAGTGTGTTCCCTTGACATGCCATTATGTGTGGGCCAGTGATGAGTGTGTTGCCTTGCCATGCCATGCTAGTGTGGGCCAGTGATGAGTGTGTTCCCTTGCCATGCTAGGTGAGTGTGTTCCCTTGCCATGCCATGCTAGTGTGGGCCAGTGATGAGTGTGTCCCCTTGCCATGCTAGGTGAGTGTGTTCCCTTGCCATGCTAGGTGAGTGTGTTCCCTTGCCATGCCATTATGTGTGGGCCAGTGATGAGTGTGTTCCCTTGCCATGCCATGCTAAGTGAGTGTGTTCCCTTGACATGCCATTATGTGTGGGCCAGTGATGAGTGTGTTCCCTTGCCATGCTAGGTGAGTGTGTTCCCTTGCCATGCCATGCTAGTGTGGGTCATTGATGAGTGTGTTCCCTTGCCATGCTAGGTGAGTGTGTTCCCTTGCCATGCCATGCTAGTGTGGGCCAGAGATGAGTGTGTTCCCTTGCCATGCCATGCTAGTGTGGGCCAGTGATGAGTGTGTCCCCTTGCCATGCTAGGTGAGTGTGTTCCCTTGCCATGCTAGGTGAGTGTGTTCCCTTGCCATGCCATTATGTGTGGGCCAGTGATGAGTGTGTTCCCTTGCCATGCCATGCTAGTGTGGGCCAGTGATGAGTGTGTTCCCTTGCCATGCTAGGTGAGTGTGTTCCCTTGCCATGCCATGCTAGTGTGGGCCATTGATGAGTGTGTTCCCTTGCCATGCTAGGTAAGTGTGTTCCCTTGCCATGCTAGGTGAGTGTAGGCCAGTGATGAGTGTGTTCCCTTGCCATGCCAGGTGAGTGTGGGCCAGTTATGAGTTTGTTCTATATAGATTTACACAGTATGCACAAAATGTTTTTCACATTTATACCTCCATTAACGCAAAAATATTGTAGTATTATTTTAAATTCTTAAGTATCTTCAAAGCTTGTAACCACCAGGAGGTATTCGAGACCATGTATAGTCAAGAGAAATTGTATTCTGATTGTTTGTGTTTCAGTGTTAATGGAGGCCCTGCATGGTGGGTGTGCCCCACCCCCTGTGTTTTCACTTGTGCCAGTGTCAGCTCTACCCACAGAGGACTGTCTACTGTATGTATGCTGCTGAAGCCACTCTCCTGGTCTAGCAAGAGAAACAGACCTGTCACCAGCAACCATGTACAGCACCCTGTGTGACATTGTTCAACACTTACACAAAACAGACAGATTGATCATCACCTCAAGCAAGTGACACAATGGTGGAGGCTGCAACCTTATTTGCGACTTTGTTCAACACTTGAACAAAACAGACAGAGTTATCATCACCTCCAGCTAGGGACACAATGGTTGAAGCTCACAACCTTATGTGTGACTTTGTTCAACACTTGAACAAAACAGACAGAGTTATCATCACCTCTCGCTAGGGACACATTGGTTGAAGCTCACAACCTTATGTGTGACTTTGTTCAACACTTGAACAAAACAGACAGAGTTATCATCACCTCCAGCTAGGGACACATTGGTTGAAGCTCACAACCTTATGTGTGACTTTGTTCAACACTTGAACAAAACAGACATCATCACCTCCAGCTAGGGACACAATGGTTGAAGCTCACAACCTTATGTGTGACTTTGTTCAACACTTGAACAAAACAGACAGAGTTATCATCACCTCCAGCTAGGGACACATTGGTTGAAGCTCACAACCTTATGTGTGACTTTGTTCCAACACTTGAACAAAACAGACAGAGTTATCATCACCTCCAGCTAGGGACACAATGGTTGAAGCTCACAACCTTATGTGTGACTTTGTTCAACACTTGAACAAAACAGACAGAGTTATCATCACCTCCAGCTAGGGACACATTGGTTGAAGCTCACAACCTTATGTGTGACTTTGTTCAACACTTGAACAAAACAGACAGAGTTATCATCACCTCCAGCTAGGGACACAATGGTTGAAGCTCACAACCTTATGTGTGACTTTGTTCAACACTTGAACGAAACAGACAGATTTATCATCACCTCCAGCTAGGGACACAATGGTGGAGGCTGCAACCTTATGTGTGACTTTGTTCAACACTTGCACTAAACAGACAGATTTATCATCACCTTCATTACAGTGTGGGAACGGCCATTACAAGGATCTTGAAATTTGCCCTCTGACCCCCAAAGTTTATACTTTTGTTTGTCATCATAGTTCATTTTGAAAGATTTACGACTGACCATATTTCCCGGATCAATTTTACTTTTGTTTGTTCGAGATTGCAGACGACCAGAAATCAACCCAACTTCCCCTTTCATTTTTACTAGACCAGTTATACCATGATAGTTGAAATGAAATAGAAATTAAAATTTACAAAGAAAATTATTTAGCTGGGGTAAGAGTATTTGGCGTCACGACATTCATCACTTGTTTGTAAACATTACGCATGGTTGTAGCCACCTATCACAGTGGGGAGCTTTAACTGGCGGCAGCGATAGTATAGAGAGCTCTGCAAACATGCTATCACTGTGAGGAGCTTGTGATGTTATGGCAGTGATCATATTATGATGTCATTGGATTGAGGTCATTGATTGTAGTATTGTGATGCTACCACGAGACTGGAATGACATGAATGGACAAAGTGACAGAAATATATAAACTTATCCGTGAAATCAAACTCTCTTGTATTGTTTCGGTGTTGTCATGGCTGACTTTGATCTGTATGTCTGACTGAATCACATTATTATTTGCACAAGACTCTGATAGTCTACTCTTTACTAAATGTGTATAATGTTCAACATTACCAAGATCTTGATTGTTTTTGTACCTATCAACATTCCTTTCATGTTAAGGAAATCACTTGTATACTTCAAATCATGACATGTCCTCAGGTCTTTGTGTATCAGTAGCGAGCATTAAGATCTGATTTGAATGAGCTTCTTGATCACAGCTTGGTCCAGTCTGGTATAGCTGTGGCATAAAACAACATGCACTCACAAACTAACAACATAACTGAATAATAGTTTGAAAATCTGATCCTTTATTTGGTCTGTGTAGAATATGTACAAATGTACATAGCCACGACATACTGGCATTGCCAGTAACTCGGCTGGCTGACGGACAGACAGACAGACAGACAGCGAGTTGACTGGCCTGACAGACATATTGCACTGGCTACTGAGAACTTGATTAGCAATGATGTCATCGGTATACCATCATCACAATAAGAAATATTCATAAATTTCAAAACATTGTCATTGGCCACAAAATATTCATAAACTCAACATGGTACATTTCTGAAATATCCATGATCTTGATCTATGTTTAACATGTATACTATTCAACATTTGCTAAGGATCAACATAGTCATCTTAAGGTGTGGTCCTTAACACATGTTGAGTAGTATACCAGGTTAAATGGTAATGCAGATGAAGTCATTGCTAGGAATAACCTGTAATGATTTAACAAAATTTGGAGTTTACAACAATGTCATGATTTAAGTGATAAATGTGAAAAATGGAAGCCTTATGCAAGTTTCAATGTCATGTTTCATGAACATGTTACCATGGAAACTAAAATGTACAGGCAGTATGGACATGATTTCGAGTTATTGCACTCCTTATTTTGTCAAACTTTGGCGTAATATCTGGAGCGAGCTGTTTTTTGTCGAACTGGTTTAAGACAACCGTTGCTGTAGAAATTCTTAGAAAAGAAAGCGCAAAACAGCTCTTCCACTGAACACTTTTTGTATAGTACTCATCGGAGGCAGTGATATAATATCATTCAATGTCGGAGTAGGGAAATAAACTGAACAAGGTTAGCTGCAGTCACTCACTAGAATTCATGAACAGATGTTAATGAGCACGCAGAACAGATGTTGTGATTTCAATACCGGAGAATAATAAACGGTAAACAATAACTCTAATATGGTGATGACAAATATTGCACAAAACGACGTAGGCCTGTTAAGCTTTTTTCCCCACTCCGACTGTAACAGTGGCAATAATGTGTCTCGAACCTCTCTACTCCATGTATTTCATCTAGTGTTTTCTCCAACTATTTCCCACAGAGTAGACAAATTACACAGCGTTCCATGTTTCCACTCACTTGCACTAAACACCAATAGAAATGTCAACAATTTGAGCTACATGGGTATGAGATCTTTGAATAAACAAAATAATTTTCCAAATTTAAACAAATTTCTAGATGACAAAACACTGTAGATCTATGCATTGACAAATACCCTGAATTTGTCCAAGAACTGGTGTCAATTCTTGTCATTTACACAAACAAGTACATCCTAAGTTGTCAGCAGGAAGCAAGGTCATCATAACTGGGAAGAGTTATCTCCCTTACTCTACACAAAGACAATTTCTTAAACCTGACCATACAGGCAGCTTAATGTGAAATCACTTGTGTAAACGTACCGAGAAAACACTAATTTTCATTAAGAGTATTATATTAAGGACAGGAAAATATCTCTTGTTCCCTGTCATTTTTTTGCATAGATTTGTTATGAGCCATGACGCAGAAATGTCTTTCCACGATCTTTTGACTTTGCCAAACAAATTTGTGCTTTTACAAAGCATTAAATTGACTCCTAGAAGTAAGCTTATTGCACAAAGAGAGTTACTTGGTTTTGTGAATGCAAATATGCCACTCGCATAGCAACGGTCTAACAATGCTGAGAAAACAATAATTGAGCTTAACATTGTTAATCTCAAAAACAAGTCTATTCCAATAACCATAAAACAGCTAAGACACTAAAACGTTAAAAACATGCATCATGTATCTAAAATACATTCATTTTTCATCAACTTACTTTTTCCGTGTAACAAATGTAAAATAATCGTCAAACTTCATAAACATGTTTCCCTTAATTTACAAATGTAACACATAACTTATAACATAGATTTGAATAAAACTATCCCTTGACTAATTTTAAGACTATAAAGGTCCATATAGGAAAATAGATGAAGAAAATACATATAAAGTATAACTGAATTGAATCGTGTCTGTAAATTGCCTAAAGAGCTACATATTCCATTAAGTTGACAGGTTACAATGCTACAAATGGAAGACATGGATGCCTTTGATATAAAGGGACAGACATCATACAATGTTCACTGGAAGAAGATCTCGTTGATTAAGGCATAATTACCGACTTGACACACGATTAATTAGCTGTTGGCACATTAAACATCACAGCAGCTGCAGACTTCCATGTTCCGAGGTGGACTCGACAGTGAATGTCTTTGACAAGGAGTGAGTGAAATACCACTTTCAACAATATTTCAGTCATATCGCTGTGTGTAGGATTTCAGAGCGCAGATATCAACCACAACACTGACAGACATAGGGTCATTATGGGGAGAAAACCCGCAAGCAAATCCTGGTAGCTAAGAGAGGTAACTCTGCTTTTTGAGTTGGAGCCACTAGGTCAACTGGACTCTCCTTGACAAGAAGGGCCATCCCTATTCTAAATATGTTCACATTAAAATATTACTGCAGAAGCTGTATATTGGATGTATTAAAAAAGAACAGTGTTATTAGATGCAAATGAAACCTGTTTCCCCATGTAAAGACGTTTGGCCTGATAAATTCATATCTCTAATTAATCTTTGTTGGGTCAAATTTTTAGATCTAATTATCAAGTACAAAATACATTTATTGAATGTAGACCGATCTTGTTCTACTAACTAATTTTGTCAAAGACAACACTGACATGACCAGCTGAAACATGTGATGCATTCAATGCGTGCTATCTGGAAGCAATTTGGTCAAGTGCATAAAACAAAATCATAACAAACATAAAATATATATGCAGATATACAGCAAATATTAGCTTGAGCATGCAGTGATGTCAGCTATGGTGGCGATGTGTATCTTCTCAGTTTACTGAAAATACCACATTGGTATCCCCAAAACCATCTCTGAATCTATCTAAAATACAAAATACTAAGTTTAGAATTAGGCATGTTAGTAGCACTGTTAAATGAAATTTTAAGAAAACATATCCTTAAAAGACAAATGACTCGTTGTGGCAATCCCAGCTTTCCTCCCTACCATATACAAGTGCCCATATTTCCATGGAGATGCAGAGCAATTCCCGTTTAGGGTCAGTCTAAGTCACCAAGGTGCCCTGACCATGTATATTCACAACTTCAGTATTTCCTCCACCCAGCACTGAGTGGAACATCAGTACCATCTATAGCACCTACAGTGTCGAAACCAATACCATAAGGAAATAACAAATGTCAGCCAGGTTGCTATGACCATTACCAACAAGGTATAAGGATAATATGTTACACAACTGGTACTATCTGGTGTATATACTATGTATACATACTATGTAATAACCCCACCCCCCTATGACACTGAGCATCCTTGCACCAATACACACCCTCTCCAGCAGCTTTCCCGTGCATTTTACAAGACTAAGTAACAAGCAACAGGAGAGATGGTTTAACTATCTACCAAACTCATCATAATCACATCTTAGTTCTCGCTACCGCTAAACAAAGATCTGAGCACATCCGATTACATCACATCAGAATGACCTTTCATCCGACCAATCAGGATGTTTCATAAACGTGACAGTCGGAATATGTTTTCTTATCTTGCAACCTCGAAAAATTTAAAATGGGGGTATTCAGTTACTGGCGTTATGACTGAATGCAGACAATCTTGGCCATCTATTAGCCCTTCCAGATTATTCTTTTGTTCAGTTTTCAAATTTTTAATCCACTTTTGTCAAAATGTTTCGAAGAATAGTCGCCAGTTTGAAACTACATGTAGTGCCATAAGTATTAGAAAGCTGCCTTCTGATTGGCTAATGTTGACTTCTTGTCAGTCATTCCATTGGTCAGTCAAGTTTGTGAAAGGTTGTTCTGACGTGACGGGATATCCTCAGATCTTTGCTTAGCGATAGGGAGAACTAAGATCTGATTTTAATGAGATTGACTATCTACTAATGAGTTAATGAACAATGGAGTATTAACACTTTAACAAATATCTACAAAGTTGTATAAAACTGTACAAGTGCATCCTGGGTGGCTTGTATCCACATCCCGCAAGGTCATCAAGTTCGCATATGTTATTTTGAAAAGGTCATGACCTTCAGTCAGGGTACCCCTGAGCGTGAGTAAATTTATAGTTTTTATAATTCAGTTCCGCCATCTCTGCTGCCATGATTGGAAACATCATAAAAAGTACTGACTAATGCTACTTGCATGGAAACATGATGAAAATTGGTGTGAAAATAAAATATTTTCCAACTATAAAGAGTCACAAAAACAAAAACATTTTCAATTATCAACAAAATCTCTAACTCCAAACAAAACATAAACCTTGGGATAAACCAGAGCAAATAAATTGCACCTCTCCTAGCAAATGCACCTTAACCAACATATTTCGAGCACCTTTAAGAAAACAAAATCATTTAAAACAATTGGTAAGACTCATTTGCAACACTGTAAATACAGAAAACTCCCCCCTTAAATGTTCAGCAATTCCCCATCCTGTCACTCAGCTTCTTCGAGTCACTGAGTAACTGCTTTGAGTCTTTTATACTGCTCTTGGTTGCATCCCCTGGGATTTAGAATCTCAACTCTGTTGCCCACAAAATACACATGACTTCTCACATCAAGACACCCATGGGTGTTCGTCCGTCCGTCCATCCTTCCCAAGCCATGATAGAATTCTCCATGTAATGTTAAATCTCTTCTGGTATCAAAAGAAATAAGACTGTGCTAAAACCTGAATAAGTCATCCTCCATTAGGAAGAGGACGATCTGGCTTTAAAGTCTGTCTTGCTCAACACAGCCCGAGGGGACCGCCTGGGAGAGTGGGTCATAATTCCCGCCAAGTTCAAGAGAGCGTCTGCTCCTTCTACTATCTTCTTCTGTTCTTCCTCCTCCGTTGTTTTACAGTCTCGGAATCGTTTCCGTTGTTGCGTCGATGTTTCCCCATCGACCTCATCCATGTCACTTCCATAGTCATAGTCGCTATGGTAACTAGGAGAGTCACTCTCTACATCGTCATCTGGGCCGAAGTCATACTCATCATCAATGGATGATACGGGTGATGACGGCATGTAGTCGTCTTCGTCAGGAGCGACCGTTGTTGCACTATAGGTGTGATCCTCACTAGGACTGTTGGTGCAGATGATTGGCCCAGATGGCCGGCGACGTATATAGCCATGATCCCTGTGACAAAAAAGAATGGTGATGTCAACTGGAATTTTTCAAAGTTATTCGAAAAATGGGAAATGAAAAAAATTTAATCCACCCAAGCCTGATAAATGATGATAATTATCATTATTTTTATTTTTATTCAAAGATGGCCTAGAGAAATACATTGTATAGTTAATTTCAGTTTATTTACGTCAGAACCACCTATCACCATGAAAAACATGTATTTGTTAGTGTTTTTCTCAGCTAAAGGCATCACTGCATCACTGGATGAGGAGCATTACCTGAACTTTCTCTTGTACCGAAACCTGGGATCCAGGGAGCCCTCGGAGCCGTCAGACGACATCCCAGATGAATCTGAAACAAGACATGACGATGGGTGATTCCAGGACAAGAACAACAACATATGTTTACCAGATAATCATAAAAAGTCTTTACTTTATGATCAAGAAGAACCAGTTTAATTTGATACAAGATATGATTTGATAAATTCCACTGAAATATATTTTAGGCCAATCAAGGGAGATTACTCACTCTTGCTGCTGAAGCCTTTCAAGGACACCAAGGTGTAGGCTACATCTGTAATTTCGCTATCTGGAAACAAAAATATCACAGTTACAAAAGTTATTTATCTGTAGTAAGTAGGAACATATGAAGGTAGGATAAATAGGATCCATCAGAGTCAAACCATCACTGGTTCATACGATACTTCTGACCAAATCTGATAATCAACAAATATTGAGTATGGAGTATTTAAATAAAACTCCTTCACCAACTCATTGTCGCTGTCTGATTACAATTATTTCCAGATCTATGAAAATTTCCTTCCAAATTTAAAATGGTATTTTTTATTATGCTAAACAGAAACCTCTTTCACCAGGGAAAAAAAGGAATTACTATGGAGATTAAAAAATTTCCTTGTAGTTGACTGTAGTGCCTTATAATGTTGATAATGTACTATCGCATAATGTTCATTACTCATTGCCCACTTGGCTCGGAACCACAGGCTGCCATATTACGATGATGGTCATTTGAGCACAATTGTCCTAATTCACTACATGCACAGCAGATGTCAAAGTGTATGTACTGCCAATCACCACGGTAACAGTCTCAGCAACACTGCAGGAAATGTTCCATATGACATAAAACAACATGGATGGGATACAGCTGACTTGTTATGAACCATTGCCTTTGTCGTCGTGGCGACAGTCAACAAGCACTTGACGGCATGCTGAGTTTGCTTCTAGTTTAGCAGAATGGTTTCAGCATTGAATTTACCACCAGAGATTAATGATTATTTTAATACATCAATAGTATTATCTTATCAGTGTGTAGAGACCTAACCAAACAAAGAGGAGATGCAAGCTGCCTCATCACATGTTTATCTAGGGGATGACATTAAGCAGGCTTCTTGCACGAATCTCTATCACAGATCCCATCAGTTTCGGCTGATGATGTGGATTATTCAGTAACCATAGTTACAGGTATACAAGTTTGATATATCCCATGGAAACGCAAGTAGTGACATTTGCAGTAATTATAATCAAAGATGGGGGGGGTGGAGAAGAGGAAAAGAGAATTGCCCTCTCATATTTCAGTGAGAGACAATAACAAGCACTGAGTGTGATTAGAAAGACTGTCACATTATTGTAGGGTAATGAGCTGGAATGCTGAAAATAAGTAGCTAATTGGTCTGTCCACCAAGTGAAGCTGTATTTGTGGTTTCCTACTAGAGCTGGGAAGGGTAACTCAGGTACCTGGGTTGGGTGGGTACTGTGTAGTCTCTTTCTGACTGTGCACCCATTCCTTCCGATTTTTCATATGGTTGAATAAAGATATAACTTAATTCAACTTCAGTGTATGAATGACCAGATTGTTTAATACATGTATCTACATACTTTTGCCAGGGCTATGCAAAAAATGTTCCCAATCGGATATTTTGAGACATCTCCTGAGACCTACAGTGGGTACCCGGGTAGGGTCGGGTAATAGGGGGTGGGTAATCGGGTAGTAAATTTGGACTGGTCTCAGCCCTATTTCCTACATACAAAATAGATTTCACTGATTGATCCTGTGGGGTAGTTCAGAGAATTATATATTTGCCCTGATCAAAAATATTTGTATTAATTCTGAAGTGCTAATAGATCACTTTTGCCATACATCCATCATACAACACAATACACTAAGATACAGCAAACAGAAACTCTACATGTTTGACCCTGAAAAACACCAGTTCTTTTTTTATATTTGTTACAAAACAGCTGACTGGCCAAGATCCCCCAACTATCTATAAGGAGTGAAATGATACAGAAAGTAGGGCTGGGACGATACACCAAAGAGTGCGAACATGAAAACTTCTTACTTCATGTATTAATATTTCAGAGCAGGTTGAAAAGGAAAAGCTAGCTGAAGACACATGTTCTTTCTTTGCGGCTATTTTAAGCGGTGAACTAATAAGCTAATTAAAACACATGTGATATTTGACTGACAAAAAACGCTGAGGTCATTAAACAAGTAGTAAGTAATTCATTTTAGCATGTGTATCGTCGATACAGAAATATAGACATACCATGTATCGTATCGTATCGTTTCGTGTAAAATCACAATGCACCAGTGCACCATGGTATCGTTTCGCCCTTACCAGCTATCACCCTTAAATCCTTCATTACACCATCACATAGCTAGATGACTGACTCACATGGATTGCTTTCATGTCTTTAACTGGACAAACCTAGGACTTATCGACACCCTGTATCACCACCTCCCAGGTCACGTCTACATGTTAGCAAGAGGCTAGTGTCTATTCATTAAGGCTGGGATTTGTCCCTAATTAAAGAGATAAGGATATTAGGTTTTAAGTCATCAGGAGCCCCATCCCCACCCAAGCATTAAGACCTCTTCCAATAGTAATCAATGGGGCAGTCCCAGTGTAGGCAAGTTGCATGTACACGTCCCCACCTTCACATAGAGTCAGGACAACTCTAACAGCATCCATGTACTCGACCATCTGTATAACAGCCCTCACAACAGGAGTGTAATTTAAAACCCAACAAGACAGTTGGGCAGGTGACCCATAAATGTTGCCTGCCCATCTTCAAAGTTACATTCAGAGTGAGTGAGTGAGTGAGTGAGTTGGGTTTAACGCTACTTTTAACAATATTCCAGTTATATCACGGCATGTCAGCTTAATGTGGGAGGAAAGCGAGAAGTGATGCAGGTCTCAGACGTTTACCACTTCAGTGAAACCCATGAGCACGGGAATGGTGCTGACAAACCCAGAAACATAATTGGGGCGAACCGGGATTTGAACCCACAATCATAGGTTTCTGGCGTGCCCAAGGGACGCAACTCTGCACAGCGAATCGCAGCGCCTTAGACGACTGGGCCACCCGGACCCCTTAGTTACATTCAGACATTATAAATATTGAAAAATGGCGAAAAAGAGACAAATCGCAATTTTGATTCAGTAGAAATAATGCAAACAATTACTTGAAAATCTACCAAGGACTTGTGATAAATTTGAAATAGTAGTCTTAAAAGTATCTGCCCCAACAGTAGGGCAAGGGGAGGAAAATTTCACGCAGCGCGACAGAAAAGTCACGGTCATGCAGGCAGTCAGTTATTTCGTACACTTGTCATGCTTAATATAAATGTCAAATGTCAAATCTATTTTTGTATATTTCCTATTTTATATTATCTTTTATTCATATGATAGAAAAAAACAACATTCCCTGTTAATTTTACGAGATGAGTTATGGTATGTGTATACTATTGCATAGTAACTACCCACATACAAACTATCACTCTTTGTTCAAGTCGACATCATCACACGGTTACTATGTGATGCGACGACAACAAACCCAAACTGCTTGGTGAACAATTCCGACCCTTAGGGTCATAACAATTGATTATTTGTTCCTCAATTTGATTCAGGCTAATAACTCAAAATTTGAGTTGATCCATCTTGTTTCACATGCTCTGGTAGTGATGCATATTTAGCCTAGAGGTATTTTTGTAGATATTAACATGTGATATAACTCCAACAAAAAGCAATTAAAAAAATAAGGTATCGATCGCACTGTACAAATAACCATTTTGATTTCTAAACAAATAATCTTTTTATTTCTAAATTTATATCCTCTCTTCAGACTTATGATATATAAATATGCAGCTTGTGCACCTGACACCTACTGGTGACATTGACTATTGCACCATCCACAAGAGTATATCCTGTTTGACCCATATAGCATATAGCGATAGCATGTTCGATCAGTTCATTAAATGTTTTAATCACTAAGGGTGTCACTACAACAAATACTCCTATATACAGACTCCCAGCATACCAGGGAACCTCATAAACCTTTGTCATATATTGATGGTGTAGGCTGCAGACACGATGGCCGCCTCACCGACATAGAAACAGCACAAGGCTCTAACAGTTTTTTGTGCTTTGATGAGGATGGACACTTCAGAGGTTTCTTTTATTGATCTCACATCTATTATGAATCTCAAACACGCAGAGTGCTCATGAAGTCAAGATACTCACCTTGACTCTAAGTCATTTACAACACTATTTCTGCCAATTCAAAAAAGCATTCATGCAGGAAAAATAACAAAACATGAAACAATCTATCAATGAAATTTGCTAAGAAAATCATGTTCAAAAAGCCACATTGTAAGAAGCATCTATTCCTTTTCCACCAGTTTGTCTTCAAAAAACATAATCATATCCATCCATGAAATATGTTAAGAAAATCGTGTTCAAAAAGCCACATTGTAAGAAGCATCTATTCCTTTCCACCAGTTTGTCCTCAAAATACTGAATAGATGACAGGACAGCAGCAGCCATTAACCTCCAAAGGTCTCACTAAACACCTACATTGATTATTAATAACTTCAAGAAATATTCAGCACACCAGCAGTTTTGTACAAGCGTTACATTTACCCATTTAGCTAATCCAGAAGCTATTGGTGTTTTCTGAGAAATGTATTGATTTGTGCATGAAATGCTGTGTCTCCTGGATGGGATCTTCGCAATGATTACGCTTCGCTGGACACCTAAAAACCATTTCCCATTTCATATTTACTCTTTGAGACACCACAAGTTCCCAGTTGGCCATGCAGACTGCAGATGTTTGGGGTCAGATGGCCACACTGTGTGAGAAGCAACTATGTTATTACGCCAATTTTAGCAATATTCCCACAATATCATAGGTCTGTCTGATAAGAGGGCTGATACCCATGTGTGGAGGTGAACCGAATCTACATGACTCCCTACCCAGCCACCCAGTTAGCGATGGAGTGTCCCTCTGTAGGGACATGGTCTACGTGGCTCTCTACCCAGCCACCCAGTTAGCGATGGAGTGTCCCTCTGTAGGGACATGGTCTACGTGGCTCCCTACCCAGCCACCCAGTTAGCGATGGAGTGTCCCTCTGCAGAGACATGGTCTACGTGGCTCCCTACCCAGCCACCCAGTTAGTGATGGAGTGTCCCTCTGTAGAGACATGGTCTACGTGGCTCCCTACCCAGCCACCCAGTTAGCGATGGATTGTCCCTCTGTAGAATGGAGTTGCATGGATTATTGCTCACACAATCAACAAGGCTATAGATCAGCAGCTTATTTGTGTAAAATACATCCCCCCCCCCCCCCCCATATATTCAAAACCCAATTACTTTCAATTAACCTGTGTACAGATACACATGCATTATATGAAATGAAATATAAAAACAGCACACGTAAATACCCCATGAAGCTTTTTCAGCATGCGTACAAAGAAGCTAATTTCCGAAACACAATTACGAGCTAATTTACTTTCCAAATCAATAATATATATTTAGAACTGTTATATACATCTAAAAAATTATTCCATTTTTTGTAAATCTTGTGTACTCATTCTGGGAAAAACCCAATAGAGTGATGAATAGATGAGTGAAAAAGTATTGGTCACCCAATGAAAAATGTAAAAATTCAATTAACATAGCAACCTTCGAGTGAAAATTCAATTGCTCTGTAGCTCTGGTATTGACTAGGTAATTGTATACACAGAAGGAATTTGAAGGGAAGTCAAAATTTGGGTAAGACTTGACGAGCCAGTCCTTAAGGACATTTATGTCCCCATTAAATTCTTGATTCCTCTCTTCAAAAGCCTTTTAATCGAGTTTCAGTTGATATGACACTAAGAAGGTAATGAATGAAAAGTAAAACTGAACGTCAATAACTATTTCCGAGTCCTACATTGAGGAACCATGTGTTCTCCAATATTCCTGTCCGCGATGGACAGATACCCGCCACAACAACCGGGCATACATAGCAACCTTTGCTGTTTCGGTATTTTCCTGCGAATCAATGAAACCGTAGCTTCCAGTGTTTTCACAGTTTCTGACAATCAATAATCACTGATATCATCTGTCGTCATACACAATTTGTGCTTATCATCCATGCGCTACCCGAGGTGTCATCCCGTCTATAATGGCTGCATAGGTCATCAGACGAGTAATGGGGGATACACGTTTGTCATAATTGAAATTGATACTGTTTGCTGTCACACTCAACATGGTACATCCAGTGATATGCCGGATAGAGAGTAATACCTGACAGTGTTCTTTCATCTCAGAATAATGACAACTGTCATCATTTGAGTTCAGTAATAGGTTAGAGGTTAATAAATACTTGTATCAATTGACCAGTGAAGATGTGGGGTAGAATAGGTCTTCAGCAACCTAACCTTGCCATAAAAGGGGACTATGCTTGTTGTAAGAGGCGACTAACGGGTGGTCAGGTTCACTGAGTTGGTTGATGAATGTCATCAATCTCAATTGTGTGGATCAATGCTCATGATGTCAATCACTGGACTCGATTATTTACAGACCGCCGTCATATAGCTGGAATATTGCTGAGTGCAGCGTTAAACAACAAACAAAGTCCATGTAGCTTATCATGTTTCATCATTCAACTGATACATGGTGACTAAGTGACGTCATAACTTGAGAGGAACTTACCAATATCGGAAGCTGTCTGTGCTAATCTCTTACTGAGAAACGGGAAGAGATCTGAAGAAAAGACAAATGCCAACATCTAGTAACAAAACAGGGTACAGGTCTTGTGTGATAGCCACAGAAAAACAAACCAAGTATCACATTATTTCCGATCTTGGCGATAAACATCAGCTTAGGTTGAAGTTGAGAAAATATACAAAACAGAACAATGGCATGCAAGAATATCTGGGAGACAGAGGCAAATGAAAACACAACTGTGTATGGCGCTAAAGCAATCACTACTCTTGTAAAGGAGTGTACCGATACTGCGAGAAAGATATCATGTTCACAAAATAGAGTTGATGCCATTGGAATATATTTAGTATACAGAAGAATTTATGCAATGACTAGCTGTTCAGATAATCCTGCTTGAGGAATAATGGATGCTCAACGAGGACAGTAATTGGAACGGAAAGGTGAGGGCTGATGCCAATGACACCAAGAAATTCTTCATAATCCCAAATTTGATCGTATATTCCTTAGTATTTCTGAGTGTATCAAGTTTTCCCAAGCCAAGATAAGAGACCTATCAAATCTCGTGCATAATTATGGGAAGTTTCATGATGCACATATATTGCCGAAGATCCCTACTGTATGGAGTCAGTGATATGTACCACAATACTGCTGTATCGTTACACTCCTATCCCAGTAGCAGTAGCAGCAGCAGCCGTGACATGACGTGACCTCTACAGTAACTACTTACGAGGTGAAATTGTGTTGGGTGCTGATCGAGGGGACAAGGGAAAGGGCCGATGGCAACTGAAATGAACAAAAAATACATTTTGTATATGCACAATCAGTTTCTAAAAATCATCATAAAGGTTGATAGTTCTAAATGTACCTTGTAAGAAATACAGTAAGCATTTGAGTGAGCTTCGAACAGCATTTCAGTATTTTCAACACTGCGAGCCAAGTTAAGGCATAAGAAAGCCACCAGTGACACAAGCTGTTCATGAATTCAAATGTGGTGCAGACAAACCAAAGATTTTCAGGAAATGGGGTTCAAACCCGGAACAAGTTGTCCTGGCAGCATAGGGATGCAACACACCAACCATTGTCCCAGTAATATATTTCCTGGGTTCTTGACAAAAAAAATACAAAGTTCCTGTAATTAAACTAAATATATTCTTACAGTACGTTACACTAGACCATATTTCATTACTTCTCAGGATCCTCATTTTTCCTAACAGGACCCTTAAAATATTAATTGTGCTTGACCACTAGTTTTGTAGGTCACGGTAAAACCCTGTACTTCCCTTGTATTCAGTGACAATGAGAGTTCATACCTAAAGGCAAGATTTTAAATTTTTGTTTTGAATTTTTATATATTCATAAGCACACCCACGGAACATAATTCTTGACATCTCATAAAATATGTTTGTCTGCATAATCTGATAGTCTGATCTTTGTGATCGCCTCCATTATAGGCTGTGTGGACCAGCCTCCTACACTGTAACTACGCGCCTTCCAATACCACTTAAAGATATTCATAAAATTCAATTACCGCAGTGACATTGTGACGCCATCAGAGAGCTCATTATTAACAAGCCTGCATTGATTGCGTATCTTCCCTTAATCTAGCCGGTCCAAGCCACATTAGGCTTTCCCTATCCCCCTTCGATTGATTGGTCGCTCACCAGACAACAGCTTCACTTCAGTCCAGCAGTAAATTTTGGTATTCATCACTACTGCCATGCTGACAATTGCAAAAACACTGTGCCACATGACGGACATTCAATAAATACGTGCTTCACATCGATGACACTGTCCTGGCTCATATACACACTGGAGGTATTTAATTTTGCAACAGCTACTCCAGCCATGATTGTCTGGCACAAGAATTGGGCAGTGTCATCACCTTCAAGCATTGTGTGGTTTCTATGGCAACTGCAATACCATGATGGGGAAGTGAAATATGTGTATTAAAATGGCAGCAGGTTCCCACTTTCGCTTCAGAAAATTCATCAATAATGCTTCAACCTCCCAATAAAAGAGGCCTGATTACAAACCCTTCATCTCCATGTGGGCAAATCTACATGTCATACATTAGGCCCTGTCTCAAAAAGGCCTGTTCGCTTCACAAACTATCACTAGGAAAACAAAACATAACAAAAAATGCCAGCATATGAACAAATTGAATGTTGTACATCAAAAATAAATATTACAGGGATTTACCTGTGTATCTATTTGATAGTAAACAGACAGTTTTAGAGAAAAATTTTTTTTTTCTATAAGCTTAGTTTGTTCACCCAAATCACGACCAGATTCTCAATCGGAGACAAAAAGACATGGTTTGAATAAAATGGTGTTCTTGCTCCTCCCACAACTATTCCTTGGAGACGAACCGACCTGAGAGTGCACACTTCATGATGTACTTAACCATTGTTAAGTTAACATGGCTATCTTATCTGAGCCTCCCTACACAGTAATGTGTAGCAAGTCAAGGGGTGTTTTATTTAAGGCAAATTGTGAATTTTTATCAACTCAAGTGTTGACTCTACTCCAGAAGCATGCTCATCTGATCCACAGATGGCCATGTGTACAGGCGGACCCAGTTGGAGGTCCTGTACAATGACTCCACTCTTTCGTCAGATACTCTCTATACTGCCCCATGATCTCCTATACTGCCCCATGATCTCAATACTGCACAATGCTCTCCTATACAGCCTAATGCTCTCAATACTGCCCAATGCTCTCCTATACTGCCAAATGCTCTCAATACTGCCAAACGCTCTCCTATACAGCCAAACGCTCTCCTATACAGCCTAATGCTCTCAACACTGCCAAATGCTCTCAATACTGCCAAATGCTCTCCTATACTGCCCAATGCTCACCTATGCTGCCAAATGCTCTCAATACTGCCCAATGCTCTCCTATACAGCCCAATGCTCTCTATACTACCCAATGCTCTCCTATACAGCCCAATGCTCTCAATACTGCCCAATGTTCTCCTATACTGCCCAATGCTCTCAATACTGCACAATGCTCTCAATACTGCACAATGCTCTCAATACTGCCCAATGCTCTCTTATACGGCCCAACACTCTCAATACTGCCCAACACTCTCAATACTGCCCAACACTCTCAATACTGCCCAATGCTCTCAATACTGCCTAGTGCTCTCAAGTCTATCTCCACACTACCACATACTTCCCTATACTGATGTATGTCTCCTATGCCTCAAATCATAGTCTTTTATTAGTTTTAAATGATCTTTAACACGGATCTACTTCTCAAAACTGTCTCAAACATTCCCTTCCACTCTTGGGAGGACATCCAATGAGTGTTCCTGCTCATTCAATAAATACCTCCAAGCAATAATGCTTGTTACAGAAAACAACACTTGAAAAATGTTTTTTTAATGTTTATGATCATCTTGTATGAGCAGACCCCTTAAGGTAAACACATGACAAATACACGGGTAGCCCACAAGCTCTGGGTAAACACGACAGATACAACATGCACGGGCACGTTGGGATGATCTGAATAGAGGTGAAAGATTGAGAGGAGGCAAGGTGAGTCGGGGTATTGGAGTTTGAGGATATATGACGATACACTTTCTAACCCCCTCCTGACTTGTGTAAATACATAGTCCCTCAGCCATGTTTGACAACGATGATGTCTTGCTCTCTCAAACAATGTCGGCAAAGCATTCTGGGTCATGAGATTGTCATGGCAACACATAGTCAATTTTGGCAAATTGTTCAGTAACAAATAGCTGTTTTGCTAGAACCTAACTGAGCATCACGTTTCTTGAAATTTTGGATTACTTTTCAATATTATTTATGACCCCAATTCTTCGTGATTACCAACAGGAAGCAGTGATGTTCACGAGGCTGGCACTTAGTTATGTATGTATCCTGGTTCAAACCAGATCACAAGGTGTGGCCTGGGGACTGCATGTTTGACTGGGAGTGGAAAGAGCATGTTTGACAGATAGGAGGCTGCATGTTTGACTGAGACTTGAGAAGAGATGTTTGACTGTGAGTGGAGACTGCATGTATGATTGGGTGTGGAAAAGACATGTTTGACTGTGAGTTGAGAATACATGTTTGACTGGGACTTGAGCAGATATATTTGGGGAGTGGAGAGCATGTTTGACTGGGACTGGAGAGCACATGTTTGACTGGGAGTGGAGAGTACATGTTTGACTGGGAGTGGCGAGTACATGTTTGACTGGGTGTGGAGAGTACATGTTTGACTGGGAGTGGAGAGTACATGTTTGACTGGGAGTGGAGAGCACATGTTTGACTGGGAGTGGAGAGCACATGTTTGACTGGGCGTGGAGAGTACATGTTTGACTGGGAGTGGAGAGTACATGTTTGACTGGGAGTGGAGAGTACATGTTTGACTGGGAGTGGAGAGCACATGTTTGACTGGGAGTGGAGAGTACATGTTTGACTGGGTGTGGAGAATACATGTTTGACTGGGAGTGGAGAGTACATGTTTGACTGGGCGTGGAGAATACATGTTTGACCACTCAGTTCTGTTCGTCGCCTCTTAAGGTAAACATGGACTGCTGAAGACAAATACTCCCCCGGAACGTTGACCACTAACTGTATGTATACATACCCTGGGGGAAGCACTGGGAGCTGCATGTTTGACTGCGGGGACGACATCATCTGAAGCTGGTGATACGGATGATATGGTGTCTTTCGTAGCGCCTGCAACAGGTTTGGTCGGAAGTCGGGGTCGATGCACCATAGTGAACCTTTACCAATACTCTGAAACACAAAACAGTCAGCATCAGATCACCACCATCAACCGTCACTCATGCAGTGATCGACATGAAGGGACCCCTAAATCTGTAACCTCTAAGATTAGGGGTGTGACATGACGCCTTGACTTTCATGCTGAATTCTGAACACTGGCATGTTGTAAAAAGCCGGCAACTTAATCAAATATCAAAACTCATCAAAATGGCAAATTAGAACTAGTCCTGGTGATACCTTAACTATTGTGTGGCAGCTTGGCTAGGACTATGGGAATAGGGCCAATATCTAACGCTGGGTATAGGTGTATTTTATGCCAATGCCCTTTTGATGCAAATGTATTTAATATCGATACTAACTAAACAATTCACTACCTCAGAAATGTTTATATTTGGACAGGGGGAGAGAGGGGGGGGTGTTCACAGGTGGCATGCAGAAAATTAAGCACATTAAATTGATTAATTGCAGGTCAATATAGATAATTTCATCTATACATTTTATTATCGATATATTTTATTATCGATATATCAAAGTATTGTCACACATCCGAGTCAATCCTAAAATTTCCAATCAATTTCCCTATATGCCACCAATGACATGGATCAGCGCTTGATTTTTATGACAGTTGCAGCGTTTTAAAATATTCACTCACTCAATACGTAAGCATGTCATACTGCTGTAACTTGCTAAGTAATTTCTTTAGCTTCTGGGCCTTCCATGTTTAAATCATCCAATAAACTGTTTTATTCCATTGATACAGCCATACAATGTCTTATAATATATCAATAAAATGTAGTATTTGATAAAAATATAAATCAATGAACACTAACAATGATTGCCATACTTCATTCATTACCTTTTGTAAAGACAAATGGCTTCATTGATTCGGTACTAAACTACATATTCAAATCAATGAATCCCAAGAGAGCTGTTGAATGTATGCGTGCAAAACCTAGGGTTACAGTGGAGGAGACACTCAATAGATCCTCCTCAACTAAATCCCTGCATGTAGGAACAGATGAGAGCTCTGATAAATAATTGATATTTATCCAAGCAAATGTTACCATCAGTAAGAGTTATCTATTCATGACCCTACTACAGGACACAGCCGCACCAGCCATGCGTGACTCTTGACCTATCATCAGTACACCACTGATGGGTTATACTCGACTGCAGCATAACTCGGAAATCAACACTTTAATGACCAATTTATACCACAGACCTGGCAAGTGGTATTGTTCTTGGGAGAGACATTTCAGCATGGTGTGAATAGGGGCACCCGTCTGACCAGCATTCACCCTCAGGCATGATGGTGGCTGCTTAAATATGACCTCTTACGACTGAAGGCTACCAGTTGCCAAGGCAACTACCAAGCTAGCATTTTCTCCCACCTGCCATTTTTAAAATCCATCATTGTCACTTGAAACTGGGCCTGGGGGTTTTCATGCTGGAAGAAAGGCTCATAAAGATCGGGACATAGGGAACGCGCGTGGCTTCGTACACTTTTGTTGAGTAAAGATTCTATACCAGGTGTTGTTTTACGCCTTGTACATGAATGGTATCATTTTCATGTTGCGGGTCCTACTCAATATCACAAATATACCTAGTACCTAGGGTCTGTCTTTTTTCTATATGTAAAAAAATTATCAACAGGAACTAAGTTAGTTTAATCACACAGAAATATTGTTGGTCAACACAAAATTTTCAGGAAACAAAATAAAAAGTCCTCATGTCATTTCGGACTAGTGGTTACGTTACATAACTAGATTTGAGGATAAAAGTCACGGACTAGTGGCTTAGTGACAGTGTCTATCCCAGGGTTTCTCCTATGTCCCACATCCCAAAATAGAGTAAGGTTGTTTTTGTTTTTTTTATACATAACTGCTTTAACTGTAAAGAACTGTTACAAATGTAAGCTAGTTTTATAGAATAAACAAAATTACTAGATGTAATCTAGGCAGGGTGACATGTGCATCTACTATACACATGGAGTAGATGACACAGAACAAATATAGTGCATCCCAGGGGACACACAATAATGTTTAATGTACCAAATTCTTGACAAGAAAATTCCTGTAAAATCTTACCATACAGTTATCTTCACCATTTCCTAACTTCACATGAGCCTTTTGGTAAGGACCCTTTAAATCCAATATCAGGGTGTCCCATGAACACCTAGTGTAGTAGGTCAAAGTAAATTCGGTTTAAGTTGAAAATGCAAAAAGAAACGGTCAGAGGCTGCAGATTAAGGTTAGTTTGGAAACGGGAGGGTCACAAATTTAAGGGCTTCAAAATAACACAGTCTGTTCCCAAAACAGAAAACTTTCTGTTTCTTAATAATAATTAAAGCTAGGATAGATATAAGGGCAAAACAAAATTCCCATCCCCAAAGTGGCTGCCCGCTGACTATGAAGTGTTGGTGTTTAATACTGACACTTGTTGGAATTTTGTTGAGACTTGCTGTTCCTATCCTTCTATTCTAGCAGTATTCTCTACTGATAATTAAGGCCCTTCATCTCACTGCAGCTTTCTCATGTGTGATATGTATATGATAATTTGCCAAGTCATCTCTCATACCAGGGTGATAAGGGGCCTCACAAGAGCTGATTACAAGCAACTATAGGTCGCATCTTGCTTATCCCTCAGAAACATGATCATTCCTAACCCGATGTAAAGTTACACCAGAAAATAGGAACATGAGATAATCTGAGACTGTGGCCTTTTCTAACCTTTAGCATGCGACCTCCGACCCCCTTGTCATAACTGATATATATATATATACATAGAGAGAGAGAGAGAGATGTGGCTTAGTGCACCACACTCAGGTTGTGTTAGGCTACACAGCTACACTTCAGCGCTATTATTCTGATAGATGAGAGAGTAAAATTTATATATATTATCACTTATGCATTCATTGCTACCTACTGTTCAATCCTTCTTTGATTTGAATGAGTGAATGTGACACTCAGTGATGTTTCAGCTACATTTGGTTGCCTGTATTTATAAGTCTGAGCCAGTGATTGATCGTATGAGTGAAGTCCCATCAGGCCATGGTGACACACTATCAATGAGTCGATACAAGTCGATACATTTAGTTGTCTCACACGTCAAACATTGGTTACTGGGGATCATTTCCAAATCCGAAATCACCTCAAGGTGTCAATTAAGATTATCAATAAACTTTTGCAATTCTTACTATGCTGAAGACATTTTTTTTCACCATAATCATGCAACTACAAAATCAAAAATATACTCCTAAAAAAAAAGAGCCTACTTTGTCACATGGCGATAGTTAATCTGTCACAAGGTGACAGATTAACCATAGTCATATGAAAAAATCAGGTGTTCTTAATTTTTTTTGAGTAGTCCATTAACATATAGTAACATTATTTTCCATTTCAATCAGAAATTGGTCCTAACTTCTAATTTCTAATATAATAGATTCTTAAAAATATATATATATATATATATATATATATATATATACCGTATTCGACATAATAAGCGCCCCGCCCTAATAAGCTCCCACAGCGATATTTGCTAATATATTGGCTAGTGAACAATCCCAATTAGCATCCCTTCCGATTGATCAATGTACACATGACTTATTTATTCGCATATAATACACAGTCGTGTGTTATATGCACCCTTAATATGGGCAATTAAATTCTGGAAAAATATATCTGTCGTATAACAGTTTAGGCTGTCAGCATAAACCACGAAATTTATCTTTTAACTGGTTTTTTTTCACCAAAATAATATTCTAATAAGAGCCCCCATTTCCAATTTTGAGAGCGCCCTGGGTGCTTATTACGTCAATACGGTAAGTGAAAAAAGCCTGCAGTAATGCTCAGATTTACTGATAATTCTTCCTTCCCTTATTTAGCTGTTCCCCGGGGATAATTGGGAAATAACATGGGGGCTTAGTGCTTTAGTCTATTGAAAATGTTGATTGTTCTAATTTATGGTGCAACTTAGTCAGCAATTAGACATACAGGTAAATCAATTGTTCACAATGGCTATTAGTGTTCACAACACTCAACAGGAACGCTCGGCCGTGTGCTTCAGATATTGATATGACATTACAACAACAGGGACCAATCGGCAAATCTTACAATGTATTTCCGTTTGGGCCACTCAAGCTGTCGACAGCTTCCTGACACTTCCACAATGTGTCAATACTGACCACGTTGTGAAACACGGACTTTGATTGTGACTAGTCACCCATCTACAATCACAGCATGTCATGTCACCAGCATGCTCCCTCGCAGAACGCCTATGTTCCTCATACAGCCGAGATCACAGTTGCTGAGTAGACAAACTGTTCAAAGATCCTCGGCATGTCTCGATAACACCTCCGAGCACGCTGCCCTGTGTAGTGCTTAATCAATGAATGATGGACAAAGGTGAAAGATTAGTGCATTGATACCCCAGGTATGAGGTCTTGATGGGATAATTGCCTGGATAAACCAGATTTCATGGCCACAATGTACAGTCAATGTAAGGAGAGGCAAGGTGTGTGTGAATGTATACATTTCAGCTCCAGGTATTAACTGCAAAGTATATCAACATGATCAAAACAGGAAGTAGATATTAACCTCCTGCAATTAGCTAAGCCTGGCAATTAGCTATGTGCTAGCTTTCTCTAGTATTTGAAATAAAAAAATTGTCAATCTAGCATTTAAAACCTAGACTTGCACAAGTCTTAGGCAATAATTATTAGTTTAAATCATAATTTCTAGACCATATGAATAAAATAAAATATCAATAAAATATCAATCTTTTAGAATAAGAACAAGTTTTCTCCATAAAAAACTGGCATCCTTGGTCCGCTTATCCAGACTTGCCTATCATAAGGACAGAATTTCTACACAAAAATGGACAGTGCAGTGCAAGGCTACTAAAAACCCTGAGGTGATTGAAAAAACAAAGCATCATAATTCATCAATATTGATACTATGTTGTAATGTGGACGATAACAGTTAAACGCGATTTCATCATCCATAGGCTCTTTAGATGCAACAATAACAAGATACACTACATCAATGTCCACGACATGTTGTGCAAGTCAATGGACGCAGTCAATTGTATCCCATAGCATAATGCCAGATGGCCTTGTTTGTTGTCAAACTCCACACTCAACAATATCCCAGATCTATGACGGTGAGCCTGGACCAGACAATCCAGTGGAAGATATTGTGAGGAACGATCTACATCATCCAAGTATGACACGCCATCAACCAAGTTAACAAGACCGACCAGCGTTAGAAATTGGCACTAGTCCTAAAGTCCTTGCCAAACTGCCACATGGTAAAGGTTTCAGAAGGAACTAGTAGAATTTTGCCCTTTTATGGGTTTTGCTATATGTTATCATCATAAGGACTAGTGGTGGAGACTGTTAGTTTCTAACCCTGCTGACCACCCGATCTATTGGTCACCTCTTACAACCAGTATAGGTTGCTGGGAACCCGTTCTAACCCACAATGGCCTTGACCAGACAGACCGGTGGTTGACAGCATGAGCACATTCTTGCTGGGCATAATGACACAGCCAGTCTGCATATTCTAGTCAAGGAGCCTTTCCACAAATGTGATCCTAATGCACCAAGTCAGACTTATAATTGTCGCTTTGTGGAACTGCTCCCTTGACCCTAACCTGACCATCGCGTATTGCGATATGTATTGCAATATCTTGGGAGCCAAAGTGATTGACATGCAGATCCTATTTTATATTAAGTCCAAGTCGAAATGGTCAGTCGTTGCCATTTTGTAGTCATGGATACAGGGGAGATAATAGTCGAGAGTGAAATCACTTTCACGATTCCGCCGTTTTGATAGTCATTTTCAAGGGAAATATCATTGAATCAATTTTAGTACTGAATTTAGGTCAAGCGATGCAAACGAAACTCATTATATACCAATATTCCAATACGTATAGTTTGAAAACAATTTGCGGTATACTGGTATACTGGTCATACTACGCAGTCTTAGCTGATATAATAATACCTGCATCTCCATATATCCAGTAACTACGTTTATAACGAACTAACGGATATAATGGAATGTGTTTTGGTCCTGCCCATTTGCTGTATATATGCTTAAAACAAACTATGGTTAGTGGTCGCTTTGAGTTTGTTATAATCGTTTACTGTAAATGTTTTTTAAATACCAAAAATGTCAGCAACACTTACCTGACCCTTATCCTTTTCCACTTTTTTAAAGCATTTGTTAAGTGACAAGTTATGCCGCACAGAGTTCTTCCAACCAGTCGGAGCATTTTGGAAGTACGGAAAATGCGTAAGTATCCAATTGTAAATATCCTTCACAGGGAGCCTCTTGATCGGTGAGTCCTCGATGGCCATGAATATCAAACAACTGAATGAATATGGCGGTTTGCTGTTTATATGTTTTTGAGGATTGTATGGAACATGTGGAGGATGAGCTTGTGAAAATCCTGGCGTCAGCTTGCCTGCTTCCCCATTTTCCTTCTGTCCATCCACCTCATCTGCCCCCTCCCCTGCGTTGATGTTCTTCAGCAAATCACTGTCCTGTAACCATGACAAACTTGTCAGCTCGTCATCCTCCTCAACATCTAGTTTTTCGGTCCGCAACTCGGCGAAACAACTACTGCTCAGTGGATCAGCCTTCATCTCATCCTCGGAGTCCGTCAGACACTGTAATGCTTTAGATAGGGCACTTCCAGGGAAACTCTGGCTCAAACTGTTGACAAGTCTCTGCCTCATAGAGGCATCGCTCTCGTCAGCACTCTTGCTGGGAGCCATGATGTTATGTTGTCACCTTGTCTGGCCTGCAACAAACAAAAGCCAATTTTCATCCACTATAAATATAAACACTTGGTACTTGTTTAATTTGATTCTCCGATATTTTTCATGTTTCTCACCTTTAGATAACGTGATGTTATGTCCCCCACCCTTCATAGAGATGTCACACCTTCAATTGTTGTTAATTTTACTGATATCGACATCCGATTCTATTTTCAACAGATGTATTAAAAACAATAGTTGGTCAACCAATATGGAAATGTCTTTTAAAAGATATTTGAAATAACAGTTCATTTTCATATAATGAAAATTATAGAGAAATTATCTGTTGTTGGAAATTAAATTATCTCAAAGAACCTGAATATATCATGGTAAACCAAAATAATGCCACCTGATTGCTTTTTTCATAGCTTTACAAATATTCAAAGTGGTAACATGATTAGTTGATGTTACTAACATTTGGAAGTCATTTATACACTGGGCAACTTAAGCCACTAGCTTGAGCTAGTCAACTGTTTTGGTCACAAAGCCTGAAAATGACAAATGATTTGAATGTTGTGTTCCTCCACACTGGAGAATGCATGTTGTCCACCTAATTAATTAATGTCAAGCTGGTCAGACCAAATGCTGGAATTGGTGAATTTAAAACCTAATGTTTGAGCCCCAAAATTTACTGTTATCCATGTTTGGGAATTCAGGCTCCTAAACCCCATGAAAGCAGCCCCTGGCATCACTGATTTACAGGGACAATATGCAACATGTCACACCTCCTTAGGCTCCAGTGTCCATGTAAGTGGCAGTAGTCCTCCAGCACAGTTGACTGGCTACGGTGTCAGGGGACAGACCTATACAATCTACAGGGCACCTGCTGGTGAAGAGGGATGAGTCTTTCACCTGGCTCACAATGGGGCTGTATGCTCTATCTCCATGGTGACGACCCTTACACAAATACGCTCCCTTACCAGATGCCACCCTCCTGGATGAGATGCTTGGCATACCGGGAGGTACGCTGTCGCACTTCAAGCCAACTTACAAAATACATGACAGGCGTCATACTATCAACATAATTTGAGTCAAACCTATTTTTAATGTATTTTCTGCTTATTCTGACAGCTGTGCCACTCTATCCCGAGATAGTTTACAATTCAATAAATGTCTATGTGAAAACGTACATGCACTAAATGTTGCCATGGAAACAACCACAATCAATGTTATATAAAACAGTCATCCCAATTCAGTTACTGTGGCGTGACTAAAACATCACTAATACCCCGGACCCGTCTAGTGTGTCAGTAGCTTCAAATTAAATAATGAATATGGTTAGGGTTTGAAAAATTCATTAAAAAATGGATAATTAATCAAAACAATTCATTTTCTTTTGACTGCATCCGTCCATATGACACAGATTATATGTACTAAGTTTGAGATAAATCCACTGAATAGTTTATGAGAAATCATAACAAAGTTTTCGGACGGACGGACAGATGACAAGACTGACAGACGGAACCTTGGTGTAACTACATACCCCCGACCTTTTAGGTTAATTACTCATGGGGGAAAATATACGAACCATGCAATACTGAATTTAATGGGGCCACACCTGCAAAGCCGTTCTAGTTTGTTAACATGGCCTAACATGTACATGTGTTGAAAACTGGGTCAAACTTTTAAAGTCCCTTCCCATGGCCAGCAGGCAAGAAAGTTGGTGCGACCTGCACATACAGACACTGCAGCAATATTGTTACCTCAACGTTACACAACAATCATATTTTTACACAACCATCTAGCATCCCACTGCCATACAGTACCAGGGGACTGACCTTTAACACAGAACAAAAGAATCATGAATATTTCGGGGCTATCGTTGGACTCACTACCCCAAAAACGTCCCAAAAACTTTTTATGATTACTAAGATTTTGGTGGAACAGTAAATATTAAACAAAAATCTTGTGGGGCAATATCAGTCAGTTATTATAGAAGCGTGAATCACTGAATATTACCTGTTCCGTCAACAGCCTGATGATAACAATGATGATTTAATACAAGTTTCATTCTTATTTGTAGCTGATAAATTCAAGTACTTGGGGGCCTGCTTAAACAAGATTATCTTCACTCCTCGTCAACTACAAATGCACAGACCTGTTGCTTCGGTGGGATGCCACTCAACAATGATCTCGTATCATTACAGATACGGATAGAGTGGCATCCTGTAGCGTGTCGCGCACACCTGCCCGTGTACCCAGAAACTGTATCACCAACAAGTTGAAACAGGCAGTGTACAGCTAGTATCTTGTGACTCCAGGTTTTAGGTAGTGTTTACAAAAGCAGCTTTTATATCGCCACTATCATATCCATCATTTATGAATCACATCACCATTTAGGAGTATTACAGTATGCATGGCTACACCGTCCACACAAGCTAATTGCAGTATAATTTACCGGGTACATGTGAAATGTGCTGTGTTTGTTGTTTAACACCACACTCAGCAATATTCCAGCTATATGACAGCAGTCTTTCTGATCGAGTCTGGGTCAGAAAATCCAGTGACTGACATCATGAGCATCAATTTGGATCAATGAGTATATAATATGGATTTAGGCAAAACCTTCAAGAGGGCATTTGACTCGATCAATCAAGTGCATTTGAGCGGTTTATAATTGAAAAATGTATAATACAACTTCTTTAAGAATTTGTATAGCACATTTTCCAATTAACAACTGCTCTTAGTTTTCTAATTTGAATTTTATTAATTCTATTTGATTTTCATACTAGTTTGCTGAGGATACAAGTAAAAACTTAAATTCCTTTGGGGCGAAACAGTAACCTATATTAGCTTGTATTTTTTAATAAATGTTAAAATTGACCACATTTAATTATTGATTATTAAATACATAATATTTGCTTATGATGTTTTCAACTTTGTAGATAATTGAATAATAACAGGCAAACATGTAATAAATGTTATATATACAATTGTTCATAATGTTATTTATTGTAAATCTGTATAATTTATTATTCACAACAAAAGCACATGTTTATGCTGAGTGGGTCAAACAGTGTTTCATAAAATAAATACTGTGATTTACTGTGACCGTTTCCATCATCAACCATGAAGTATGTCACACCTGCACCTGACACTGGAGTCAGCTCGTCTCAACTCTTGCCCGCCCATCTAGACATGTGATACACAGCTCTTGTTCTCATTAATTGTACTATTGAACAATTAATTGACCATATTCCACATGGCTCTCCCAATGGGGTCATGCAAGGGAAAGGCATTTGAGCCATTTTTATTGAAATATTGCAAAAGTAAGAAACATTATGACATATTTGACTGGCAATGCGTCATTAGTTGTATAGGTTGCACTAACGAGTTCATACAATAATCTGCACCAAATAACATAACATCATTAACTAGGATCACTGGTCAATACAATGATATACACAAGATATTGTCTTTTGTAATGACAACCCTTAAAATTTCAGGCAAGTGAAGTGTTTCCTCAAACAAGTTTGACATGGCTTCGTGTAAGCCTTTACAAGAACATGTCTGTTAATGTCTATGACATGGATCAGTAATTATTATTTTATTAGCAGGTTTCCAAAAGTCATCTTGACATCACAGATGTATGTTTTAGATTCCCATTTTGCAGTAAAACAATGGTTTGGATGACTAGACACACTGGCTATCATTTACCCCAAAGTACACTTTTTTACCATTGCAAAAGGCATTTAAGAAATAATACATATTATTATTTTATGAAGCCTACCAAATTCACATTAGGTTTCATTTATTTGAACATACAAATTCTTAGTAATACAGGTTAAAACGTTTTACATCTACATCATATTCCTACCTTGTGGAAAAGTTCTGGAGGTGAAAGTCCCAGCGTAAAAACAGTCCAAGTAAGAAATCCCAAACTTTCACATCTAATATACCATTAAGTGACACTTGCACCCTACTGCATGGACTGAAGGGCCTAACTAGCCTTGCTTCTCTACAGTTGGCAACTGAAAGATGTCCCACTGTCCATCCAGATTAGCCAAGGATAGGCAGCCAGTAATTAATGAGGAGGGTAATAGATTATGTAACAGTTCGCTGGGCCATGTTGATTCAGAGCCTAGGGGGCTACTCGGCAGTGGAGTTATAGCTCATTGTGGCCTGCCACTAAATTGTGTCTGAATACCCTGAGACAATATGCTTACTGCCCGGGATATCTTCACACCCTCTAATCTCTGATGTCTGATTATGTTTATATAAGCAGTTAGCTCTATGTTTGGAGGGCAGTTAGCCTCTGCTTATTTAGTAGTTAATGCCATACAATTGGAGATGTGGGAAGTGTTGGATGTGGACTGGTAGTATTTTGTGTCTTTTAATGTTTTTATAACAGATATCATCTAAAGGACTAGGGGAAGACATTTAATAACATGGCTATTTAAAACCATGAAGGTGTTAGCACAGTGATCTGTTCTGGTTAAATAACAATTTATGTGTAGGCCAATAAGTTGACCAATTGGCAGACCATTGAAATGTTTTAATAGCATGACAAGTGCTTGTCAAGGTTACATGCTATTTTGACAACAATTATTATGTAGACTTTCAGATCGGTGAAGTTTCTTGAACACTCAATGGCTGTCATCTAAAGTGTCCTGAAGATTGTTTCAATTTTTGGCATTCTGAATGTAACATCAAATTTTGGCAAAAATCAGGAAATGTCTCAATGCCACTGATTTTCTAGATTCTGTTTTCTAGATAAAGTTATAATCAGAATTTCATTGTATCCCAAACGTGTAGATTGATGCTCATGATGTCAATCACTGGATTGTCTGGTCCAGACTTTATTACTTAGTGACCGCTGTCATATGGCTGAATTATTGCTCAGTGCGGTGTTAAACAAAAAAAAAACATTGTTTATCAGGTCAAAGAGGCTAAATTGACTGTTTATTACTGATATAATATATATTATCAGTTATAATCTTATTATATAATCACTTATATTATTATATTATCAGTTATAATAACATTATCAGTTATAACATTATTATATATATATCAGTGTCATTATTGTACATTTATATGAAGATGGAGTAAGATATACCATGGTTATTTGAAATACATATTGCTAAAGCAATCTGAAGTATGTATGCTAAACATACCGGGGAGAGACTTACATGTTCCTCAATAAATGGCAGATTGCTATCTGACAACTAGTATATATATATAGCGGTCACCCTCTTGTCTATTAACTTAAAAAATAATTGCACATTTATTTATTAAATCCCTGATGCATCTTTCTGTGAGAGAAAAATGTCAGTGCATATAACAACATCCAACAGAGCTCGAGAGAAGCTGCATATTTGCTGATTGGTGATTAAAAAAATAGCGCCTTCCTTCAATGCCTGGCTTTGCAAAAACTGTAACAAACAAGTGCTTCCCGGAGGAGCCGCAACCAAACGCAGATGGGTATACTACTATTCATTTAGTATTCAATGATTTACAGGGAGTGTTACGAAACAGGTTTTCAAGTTAAAATACCCAGATGTCAAGAAACAGGTGGGTCAAAAATGTTTGGGAATACCTTCTAAAAATTATTGATACCCCATCAAACCTCTGGATAAACAACCCAATTGACGGTAAGTGTATCTATAGCTCTGTAGAAATATATTTTCTAAATTTGACAATGACGATTGCAGGCACCCACTTATTTCTGAATTGTGTTTCCCCTTCTCACCTATATTTTATCTTATACCAACTTTTGTACCTGGAAAGCAAAAAGTACTGATATTAGGAAACTATTGACTTTCCTTGTCCACACAGATTTATTATTTGCACTTCTGTTAATAATTCATAGTTACTATGCAATAACTTAGAATGCATTCTGATTTTGTCAACATTTCACCTAGATAATGATAGTAACCATGGTAACAGGTTTACATGTCCTCTCTAACATCAATAAATGTGTTGAGTGTTGTCAGTGTCTAATTCAGTGTTAAACAATAGGAGATACCAAAACAGTGGCCATTCCTGCCTCTAACCCAAGGGGGGGACCAGCTGACTAGGGGAGACTCAGAGGGCTGCAATAGTCTTGGGGGCTGTCACAGTGCAACCTCAATACCAAGACAGCTGTCGACAGAGCCTTGTAAACATTAGCCTACTTTTCTCCCATTGTTCCTACCTTAAATACAACATTCGATAAATAAAACCAGCTTCAAAGATGATGAAGAGATGGACACACTATCAGTCAATGACCTCCAGTGGATGAGTGGCGTGTGAGAAAGTTTTGTCAACTTCGTAGGAGGGTTAAACGATCGGCCACCGTGGGAGGCATGGTATCAGACGTGTCCTTTTAAAAATGGCCGCCACATATACACATACCTTCTCAATGGTCCCTGTCTGCTGTCAAGGATGGCAACAACAAGATGAGGGGATGAGTACAAGCCTGGACGTCATATTTAGCTGGAGGATGGGTATGGTGGGTGAAAATGGCGTCTGGTGACACCAACACAGTCACTGAAGCGTGTACATGACAGGAGTTGGGCTGAAGTGTAGCGAAGCATCCCTGGTATTGTGATAGCCACAGAGCAGCCAGTGAATGTAAGGCAGTCGGGCTATGGACAATCTGGTTGGCTGGTTGGCTGTGTGGCAAGCTAGGTCTATCACTGACTCAGACACCCATGTGATCAGCTACAGCCACAGCTGTGCCCCTTTTCCTGCTAGGCATCCTATTTCCATGGTAACATGCTATCGTTACCCTGGAAACCAAGATGAAGCAGCTAGCACAAATTCAGTTTCCCTTCCCGGCCTCTTATTAGGCACCCTTATGCAGGGGGACTCTCTTCACATGAATTTTAGATTTGAAACAGTTAAATTTCGACCCGGAGACCAAGGATGTGAAAATTATTGACAGATATTTTAATCTGTAACGAGCCAGTGATGAAGATGGCCGTGAAAAGATTCATTGTATTTTGTCTGCAACTCACTAAGACCATATGTGTAATCAATATGTTAATACTACTGCACAGCCCTACACCAACTTCGAGTCTGTAAATACAAAGCCAAGCAATCACATCACCTCCAACCAGCTATATTTATCATCCCACAGCTTCTCATTCCTTCACACTCTATTTGTCATGGACTCAATGGCATGCATACACTGTTTACTTGGCTCCGGGCGGACGGGAGGCGACTCAGAGTTGACATCCATGTCGACGATCAATTGATGGAGATGAAGTAGAGGTTATAGCATGTATATTGTATGACATTACGTGTGTATATGTGATATCATGTATATCATGCGACATTACAAATATATAACATATATCTACATATATGGGACATTACATGTTTATATGTGACAATACTGTGTGTGTGTGTGTGTGTGTGTGTGTGTGTGTGTGTGTGTGTGTGTGTATGTGTGACAATCCAGTGATTGACATCATGAGCATCAATCTCCACAATTGGGACACGACATCAACATGCATCAACCAAGTCAGCCACCGCCTGATCACACTAGTTGCCTCTTACTGCAAGCATAATCGCCTTTTAAAGCAAGCATGAGTTACTGAAGACATATTCTAACCCAGATCTTCATGGGTTTGAAATGCACATCGGGTGACAATACATATGTATATGTGATATATGATCCCAGTCAGTCTAAATAATCAAATCTGGGCCACACAATCAAGTGACTGACATCATGAGTATCATACGCAAATGGGACACAATGACATGCATCCACCAAGATATTGAGCCTGACCACCCGATGCCGTTAGTCATCTCTAATGACAGGCATGAGTAGCTGAAGACCAATTCCAACACAGATCTTCACAGATCTGACATTATGTGTGTAGCACACCAATTTCAACTATGGTGTGCATGATACTGAATGGGAGAAATACACACATACAATCAAATACAGGGCCCTACAAAAAAATATCAAAGTTGACAGGACTCTCGATTTAAAAAAAGTTATTCGAACCTTCTATTATACCATTTATTATACCTGACACATTTTAATCTTGTCTCATAAAGTAATAAACATGATAAAAGTCTTGTAAAAAAGTGTTTTAATATTTGACAGTTTGTCGATTTTTCGCCTTCTAACGTGAAAACTGTGTTACATAAGGAATTGTCACGAAGAGAGTAGTACTGAATCTTATCAAAGAAATTGATCTTGTTCTGTTGTTTGGTTTTTTTTTAAATAACAAATCAAACAAACAGGAAGTCCTTTTCATTCAGTTTGTTTTCAATAAATCGACCAATGCAACAATTTTATTTCATGGCATTATAAAAATAAAAGTGTGCCTGAAGAACCCCAAGGGTCTGCAAACGTGGCGTTTTTCCCAATGTCATGTGGGAAAGCTGCACGGGTGCAGTGAGCAATGAAGGCTGTATGAATGAGGCATGCATTATATATGATCCACCGATGGGTATGCCATCCAATAGAGTAGGTGGGAATAGTGATTAGTGGACAGTGCATATGTAGGGTTAGAAATTAATCTGTATTTTTCTAGTTTGCATTAATGATCTGCTACAGTGTGGTTATCTACCTAATGGTAAAAGTGTCCAGAATGTCACTAGTCTCGGACAAGTGAACATTTTTTTCGAACCCTGAAACGTGACACAGCGTCATCTTTTAGACAAAAGGGAGATACTAGCTGGGGTGAAGCACCACAGCAGGTCACAATTCAATATGTATTACGATACATAGGTCACGATTTGATATGTATTACGATACATAGGTCACGATTTGATATGTATTACGATACATAGGTCACGATGTGATATGTATTACGATACATAGGTCACGATTTGATATGTATCATGATACAGAGGTCACGATTTGATAAGTATCGCGATAAAGAGGTCACGATTTGATATGTATCGCGTTACAGAGTTCACGATTTGATATGTATGGCGATACAGAGGTCACGATTCGAAAGGTAACACAATACATAGGGCACGACTCGATAAGTACCATGATACATGTATACGATAGGTATCACAATACATGGGTCATAATTCAATTCAGGTACCACGATACTTAGGTCACGATTTGATATGTATCACAATACGCATATTTATGTGAAACTGCATTGTAACCTCTTCACAAAAAATAATAGCTGGTTTGTAGTGGCAATTTTTAGTACTGAATTAGAAATGCTAATTACTAAACATTTTTCGATAATTGACTTATATCATCACCAGGGATGAGTGAACGAGAAGTAATTAATTTATTTTAGAAAATGTATCGTCTTGCATTGATACAGAAAAAAACCTTATTGTGATACGTATCCCCGCATGAAAACTCATTTCACCTCCAGATTCCAGATATATCATCAAATTGTTGGTCTTTGGAATGATAGTGATATATTGAGTAGGAATAATACTGATATCACCCTGTAGCTGAATAATATTGATATTTTCTTGTAGCCTGGAGGCAGTATTAATAGTGATATTTCAAAGCTCATTTGGTATATAACAGTGATATCTGGTTGCTGAAGTAGGTTATGATGGCGATATCATATACAGGGTTTTACCTTGACCTACAGAACTAGGGGTCCGGAGCACCCCCAATTACTAATTTCAAGGGTCCTGTAAAGCAATGGTGTAAGATTTGACAATTACTTTAATTACAGGAACTTTATATCTGTTGTTAAGAATTTGGTACAACAAATATTATTGTGTGTCCCTCAGAACGCAATATATATTTTGTTCTGCGTCCATTCTATACATTTGTGCGTACTGGATGCACATTTCTGCATCGCATAACACCCTATATATATCTAAAATTGGGTTGAACAGTGACATCTTGAAGCAATATTCCACCTATATGACAACGGTCGGTAAATAATCGACTATGGACCCGCCAATCCAGTGATCGACATCATGAGCACCGATCTACACAATTGGGATACGATGACATGCATCAACCAGTCAGTGAGCCTGACCACCCGATCCCGTTAGTCGCCTCTTACGAGTGAAGTTGGTAATGAAAGTGACATGTTTTAAGCTATCGATGGGAATAAAAGTGATATCATCTTAAATCTGAATAAGATTGCATCGGTAGTCACAAATACAATGAGGGGCGGTCGGGTAGCCTAGTGGTTAAAGCGTTTGCTCGTCACGCCCGACATGGGTACAATGTGTGAAGCCCATTTCTGGTGTCCCCCGCCGTGATATTGCTGGAATATTGCTAAAAGCGGCGTAAAAACCATACTCATTCACTCACTCACAAATACAATGACCATCTCCTCATGAGTTTCTCACTTTCTTCACTTTAAGAAGTCTCTGAAGGACTTTCGCAGAACCTCAACTAGAACTTGATGTGTCAAGATTATTTTATATTTCAAACACATCAATCATGTCAATGAAATGTTATGTCAATTTAAAATAAAATATGTCTGGATCAGAGTAGATATTCAAATAACAGTAAACGGAATTGACTGATTTCCTAAATCCAAGAGTCTTCCATAAAATTGGGTTTGAAATAATCATAAAAACTGCATTAGCTCAGCAGTATTGTATTTTGGATCTAAAAGACTTAGGCTCCATTCCACAGAGCGATCTTAACACTACGATGACCTTAAGCCAGTGTTGAAGTATGGGAGTTAGGATCACCTTAGCACTGAGATTGCTTTTGGGAGCCATCCCAGATGAACATGAACTGGAACTTCCTTCATACAGGCTCAGTGGAATCTGGTGAGGTGAGTTTTTCATTCTTGGTTGTTCTCATTTAATAGTGTGGACAAATGTAGCATTCATTGATAGGGAACTAGCAAGCAGCACTAGTAGTCTTCAACATTCCACTAGTCGTTTGAAATCTGTACCAGCCACTAGCAAGCTGACCAGCTTTCCTTTCCAATGTAAATGAAAGTGCTGTAAACCAAGGGTGAAAAGGGTTTGGTGTGTGGACAGTTTTTTCTCCTACAGGATCCCCCTTCAGATCCATCCTCTACCCTCCAACCATTACCCCCTCTACCTTTCCACACATCCTCTTCACCCTAAGGCCCCTTCCACCCTCCCTATCCTTAAGGCCCCCTCTACCCTTCAACACCAATCCCCCTCCACCCATCACAACCCCTCCAGCAGTTACCCCAAACACCCACCCTCCTAAAGGCTCCCCTCCACCCTCCCACATGTCCCCTCCACCCTCCCACATGTCCCCTCCACCCTCCTAAAGGCAGGCCGACCCCCATGGCCTCCTTCCACCCTTCTAAAGCCTCCCCCCTCCCCCCACTGCAAGGGGTGGTGTGACACAGGGAGGTCTGTATTGTCACCACTGCATGGCTCCCCCCAGCTCCTCGTCCCCACAGCTGCTGCAAGCCTCTGCTTTGAGAGAGAGAGATGCCGCCATAAGCCATCTGGACCTAACCAGCCACCGAGATACACATCACCATGGTAACAATACACATTATTGGTTTTGAGAACTTCCTGTGACAACGGTGTGGTGGGCTGGTAAACACATCTGGATAGTGAGGGGTCGTGTTTCCCCAACACAGACTCCCAAATACGACCTGTCTACTGCTATGGCAACCAAATAACACATTTCACCAGGAGATATGCGGAAGGATGTTTTTTGTTAAGTTGGGCAAGATACTTGGCTCAGAGTTACTGACGACGGTGTATGAATTTCATGCTCTCTGCTCTGGTACAAAGCAAAGTGAGCGCGCATTGTGTTAGAATAATAGAGGAATATTGAATGAGCTGGAGTCTGCAGATGAAGGCAGGGAAGGATGAATTGACCCAAAGTGGCAGATCTCGTCACACTTGACTGACCACTGGTGTGACAAAACATTTACAACTATCTCCTTTTCACACCATCTGTGGGAGACGACATGGCCTCTAAATAGACAATGTGGCCTCCATATAGCCTTCATATATACAACATGGCCTCCATATAGCCTTCATATATACAACATGGCCTTCATATAGCCTTCATATATACAACATGGCCTCCATATAGCCTTCATATAGACAACATGGCCTCCATATAGCCTTCATATATACAACATGGCCTCCATATAGCCTTCATATATACAACATGGCCTCCATATAGCCTTCATATATACAACATGGCCTCCATATAGACAATATTACCTCCATATAGCCTTCATATAAACAACATGACCTCCATATAGCCTTCATATATACAACATGGCCTCCATATATACAACATGGCCTCCATATAGACCTGTACTGTCAGACAGCATGGCCTCCATATAGACCTGTACTGTCAGACAACATGGCCTCCATATAGACCTGTACTGTCAGACAACATGGCCTCCATATAGACCTGTACTGTCAGACAGCATGGCCTCCATATAGACCTGTACTGTCAGACAGCATGGCCTCCATAGAGACCTGTACTGTCAGACAGCATGGCCTCCATATAGACCTGTACTGTCAGACAGCATGGCCTCCATATAGACCTGTACTGTCAGACAACATGGCCTCCATATAGACCTGTACTGTCAGACAACATGGCCTCCATATAGACCTGTACTGTCAGTCAGCATGGCCTCCATATAGACCTGTACTGTCAGACAACATGGCTTCCATATAGACCTGTACTGTCAGACAACATGGCCTCCATATAGACCTGTACTGTCAGACAGCATGGCCTCCATATAGACCTGTACTGTCAGACAGCATGGCCTCCATATAGACCTGTACTGTCAGACAATATGGCTTCCATATAGAACTGTATTGTCAGACAACATGGCCTCCATATAGACCTGTACTGTCAGACAGCATGGCCTCCAAATAGACAACATGGCCTCCATATAGACCTGTACTGTCAAATAACATGGCCTCCAAATAGACCTGTACTGTCAGACAACATGGCCTCCAAATAGACCTGTACTGTCAGACATGGCCTCCATCTGTCTGTTACTTGACTTTTAGTCAGGTGAAGTAAAATATTGGACCATGCACTTTGTTATCATAAATTGAAACACTGTATATTAAATAAATTCAAAGAGAAAATAAACTAGAGAATATCCTCTAGTATTTTATTATGGGGAAATCTGTATATGGCTTTTCACATCTTGATGTCCAGTAAACAACTTTAACAGAAGTTTCAAGTGTCTGTCTTATGATTGTAACTACATGAGTGACTGTTCTAGTGGTAATTGTTAAGAATGAGTTATTCCGAGTTCACTGCATTCAGACCACCTGTGTATTTCTCTAGTTTCAGACCCGTAAAATAGGCCTTCAGCAGCCCATTCTTGCTGTAAAAAAGCAACTACGCTTGTCATAAGAGGTGACTTAAGGGATCAGGCTCACTGACTTGGTTGATGCATGTCATCGTATTCCAATCGCATGGATCGATGCTCATGATGTCAATCACTGGATTGTCTAGTCCAGACTTGATTTTTACAGACTGCCGTCACATAGCTGGAATATTGCTGAGTGAGGCGTTAAACCATAAAACAAACAAACACTATTTTCAAGAACTTTTGTTTACTGGATTCTAAAAGATTTGCAGCCTGTTCTAAAGGAATTCAGTTTTCCACTGTTATCAAATATAACTGCTGCTGTTTACTTGCAGGGGGAAATATTACCTGGCTGCACTGGCTGCACTGGGTGCAGCCCGACAATAAAAGTAACCTGCACTAGCAATGTTTTACCTGCAAGGTGCAGCTTGGATATAGCGAAATATTTTATGCTTGTTGATGGCTCGCATAATACAATTGTTTCTAACATACATTTATGATATGGATACACCCTCAGCTAATAACCTCTAATAAAAGTATAAAGGTTGCGATACGCTACACAAAACCGTTTTAGAAGAATTTTTAGTCAATTAATGTAAATATGCCTCAAGAACTTTTATATAGACTGGCAGAAAACAGTATTTATAAACAATTTTTGTTTAAAGTTACATCAGTACACCTCATGTATGTACCGCAACAACTTGCGGAGAATCGTTACACCCCTAAATGTAAAACTATTAATAGCCATTGAAGAAGTTTCATATCCATGTTAAGCCAACTGTTTGATATAAAACTGTTAAAAATACACATTGTCTGCCACAAAATTTATATTGTTGCAAGATGGTGTGGTTTTTTTAAATATCTGAGTTCTTACTTTAATAAAAGATAAATATCTAGTCTCCTATCAAATCTCCAGCCCCATACCAATATCAAATGTCTGTCCCTTAGAAGCCTCGTATTGTACTTCATGCCACTGACTTTCAAGTAGTGCTGGCCATCGATATAGATTATAGAGATCAATAATTGCCATCTACATATTGATTAATTATCGATAAATATCGGACTATTAACTTAAAGCAAATAAGCAAGGAAATCCTGAAAGAAATCAACATTTTTCTCATCTTGGTTGAGCAGTGACACATATTTATTTATCACAATATTTTATGTAAGTTATTATTGATGACAATTTTATATCGATAATCGTTGATATTTCACCCATTGACGATAATTCTGACTATCAATATTTTTAGTGAGCCCTAACAACAAAGGCATGGAAAAACTTGAGATGGTGGTTTGTCTCAAAGCCAATATCATCCCCAATGGATGCACAAACATTATGTATTACTGATTAAAGTTGTCATAAAGTACCCATGGAAGCAAATCCTCACAACTAAATTGTTGTTGTATCTATAGGACTTGCAATATTTATATAGTACTTTGTTAGAAATTGACACTAGTCCTATAGTCCTTGCCAAACTTCCCAATAGTTAAGGTATCATAAGGACGAGAAGAAATTTTCCTTTTTTTAGGGATGTTTACATATGTTAGCATTATAAGGACTAGTGGACTGAAACTGTTAGTTTCTAACACTGCAGTAGTGGTAAGTTTGTGTCATTTACGTTATACCGCACGTACATCATATAAGATGGCTGTGCTGATATGAGGTCGTTTCATGACTCCAACGGGAGCCTCATTTCATTGTTATTGTTGCATGGCTATCTGTGAGATCTCAAACCAGGAACTAACAAATACGGAACTTAATTTCAACCTTGACACCTATTTATGATAAAACAAGATCACGAAGAAAACACGACTGTACATTCAGAAACACACAAGTTCCACAGTATGCTGTGATACACCCAGTAAATATTAGCTTCCATACTTTCATTTCCTTTTTAAAATGCATACCAAATGCCTTCCCTTTTGAATATAATGTGTGAGGACCAACTTCAAGTCCTCTCAGATATCCTTTTCTTTAATTTCAGAAATATCAATAATGTCAATTCAACTTGGAATAAAACTACTTGTGTCATTTCTCGTACATGAAACTTCACTTATTCCAACAGCACTATCAGTTCAGTGACTTCCAGGAAGCCATTACCTAGACACATTTGAATTGTTTTTGCTTTGGGCCATTAGAAGTTTACATCAACAAGCCAATACAATGAGGGTTCCTATACGACCTGGGCAGAATAGTCAATAAAATATCTGAATTGTGTCCGGTAGAATTACACCAATCTTGGTCTAAGGCTCAACTAAATTAGAAAGAAGTGTTAACAGCTTACCATTTCGGCGTCTGACACAGCGGCGTCAGTAAGTGTAATAAGCGCAATCACTGATGCCATCTCAATATCAAGTATCCCCATTTCCCGGCGAGACCATTACAGCGCCGCAACAGGGACAAGATAGCACAAATCCTGTTAGTGGCAAATACTTTTACACATACCAGGCCGCCACACCATCTGGTTACCATGGCAACATGATGCCACTGCAGTAGAGCACAAAAACTTCAATTCCATGTCAATTTTTGATTGGAAGGAGTCCAGTGTAAATATTGTTGAAGACATCCAGTGCCCAGAATCCATAACTCTTTGTCTGTCGGGCTATTTGTCAAGTCTCAACTCACCATCAGTTGCCGTAAGCAGCAAAATAAACGAAAGGTTCTTCGCATTTGTTAATAGATGCTCGTGGTGGAGCTTGGATAAAGAGGGTAATTAAGCATATCCGAGCAAGTAGCATCCTGCATCATTGTACTTGCATCGTTGTACTTGCCTACCGCCTACAGCAGGCAGTAAGCTTGAACCGTTTCACTAATCAGTGTACAGGTAAATAAGAGACATCTTAATACAAACATATTTAATCATACATGATAACAAGGCAATTAATTTCAAAGACTTTATGATGATCTTAAACGACAAACACAAAGAGACATGATATATTCCATCAGTCCCAGTGGATTAGTCTAGTCAGTAGGATTACCCGCCTCGCATCATTATTCAGGGAATGAATATGAACAATTGTTTTACAAAATGCTTTCATGTATTTCCTTAACGTTTCTTTTAACTATATGACAGAAAAAAAAACAAGAATTTCAAAATATTATCCTTGATTTTAATTTTAGAAAAGCCTTTTTTTTAGTTTTAATGGATTATCGTGGCCAATATGCCAAGCAGAAAAGAAGAAAGTTTCAAGAAATCGACTTATTTTAGGTTCCACAAAATGGTCATAGAAACACAAAGACAAAGATGTTTTTCAATCCAGCATAGCACTTAACTTATTAAATATTAAGGGTAAACTCATCCGTGACACAAAAGAAAATAAATTGGTTCAGCTGAACAGGACTTTTTCTTGTAACACGACAACCATGTAAACTTGTTTGTTGTGATTCATGCTTCATAAACTAGGCTAAACAAATTGAAAACAAAAACAATAACACAACCACATGAAATTACTGACCTCATTAATGTCTATTAATCCATATTCCAACACGTCAAATGCTGACACAAACGCCTTGAGCAGAGCAAGGCTACAACATTTGTATTCTTGAGAATAAGGTTTCAAGGAAACAAGATCTATGACTGGCAACAGCTTTCCTCATGAATATCTATTCATATTCAAACAGGCAAACATATTAACAGTGTTAGAAATTAACAGTAGCCTGCTAGACCATGGCTAGTAAATGAGTGAAAGGGTTTGTGGAATCTGAAGACAACTATAATCCTTCATAATCTTTTACAGTTATTCAATTCTCATCTTTAAGATTCAGATCTTTTGAGATTCACACACAGTAACATGTTGATGGTGCTGAAACAATATCCCATAAATTTGATTTGCTGAAATCCAGCACAACACTAAATTACTAAATTCAATGATATCATGGAGACAGGTGCTTATTCCCCTGCTTCTTGTGAGAAAGGGAACCCCCAACGGAATTTAACAGGACTGATTCTCAAACTTTTTACAAGTGCCTGTTGCAAATGTCTGAAGGCTCTGCAACTCACCTGAATATTTGCAACATCATACATGAAATCAATTGACTTTTTCACATAACAGAAACGCTCACTCAGATTAAAGTACACACTGATTCCTCAACAGCCATTTGTGGGACAAGAATATATTTGTGAAGTGGTCGATATGATGACCATGCTGAAAATCATCCCAGGATTCTGCAGGCCCTTTTAAGTGAGTGAGTGAGCGAGTGAGCGAGTGAGCGAGTGAGTGAGTGAGTGAGCGAGCGAGTGAGTGAGTGAGTGAGTGAGTGAGTGAGTGAGTGAGTGAGTGAGTGAGTGAGTGAGTGAGTGAGTGAGTGAGTGAGTGAGTGAGTGAGTGAGTGAGTGAGTGAGTGAGTGGCGGGGGACACCAGAAATGGGCTTCACACATAGTACCCATGTCGGGAATCAAACCCGGTTCTTCCCGCATGACGAGCAAATGCTTTAACCACTAGGCTACCCGACTGCCTCTGGTTTAAGAAGATGTAAATAATGTGTTTAACAAAGAGTCATAGGTTTATGCATAAAAAAGGACTGTTTACTAGAGCTATTGGCCAAGTTATATCCAGTTTGGGTAACATTTAGATGATGAAGTCGGCTTACAACAGGGGTCCATCTAGAGTATCTTTCCGAGGCAAGGGAGTTAACTGACTATCAAAGTCCAGTTTCCATCCTTGCCGAACTACGCTAGAACTATGGAGTAATAATTTGACCAGACTACGCATAGTCCAATCAAAATCATGTAACAAATCAACATCCGGTTTGTAAACTGCCGTGCAGATTTCTTTCGTATAAAGGATTTACAAAGCATGTGTTCCGACAACTTCGCGTCAACAGATATTTTCCAAATCTTGTCATGTTATTTATCATGGTGCTCACTTGATTTCATGCACTTCGCGAAGTAAGACCCATATTATAATTACAATATCGATCTTGATTATCGATCAGATTGTCTTCACTGGACGCCATCTAATTTGAAGATTATGCAAGTGATATAAGAGGTTGAATCTGAAGGGACACAACTCACAATAGCCACAATCGAGCCCCGAATTTCCATCCTAATTCGATAAAGGTGACTGGACTTATACAGTCAGTTAACTCCCTTGCCACGGGAAAATGACCCTGGGTGTAACATTGATTGCAAATTTAGTATTGGGATATCAACTCAAAACAATAACATGTATTATTGATACATCAGTAACAACATTTGTTATTTTGAATGTGTATAGTTTAAAGATTTCCTACATACACCTGCAATTAATTAATTTAATGCTGAATATGAAAGCTGATTAATTAAATGTTTTAAATTAACAATTTTTGCCTACTCATAGTCCATCTTATAAATGTTAACATTTGAGGCAGTGAAATATTAATTTAGTATCAATATTTGTAAATTTGTATCGATACAGCATCAACATTAATAATTTCCTGATACATCAAAAGCACGATATGTTCAGACATCCAAGTCCATCTAACACAAAGACAACTTATCCATCACCGAGGTCACACTCATTAGATTTACAGGTTGACTGTTATCTACAAGTTGGAGACTGTCTACACCGAATGATAACTGGATACCAAGCTCCCGATACAGTGGCCCTCTTGGACTCTTGGGGCCCCAGAACAGCCTATTATGCACTTATCACGCTATGTGATGGGGCCTTGTCATCTACACCTAAATGAAATGAAATGGTCATAAACCTGTTGGTGTACTGAATATTTTATGTCCTTACTGCAATCAGCGTGTGATATCATTAGTATAATCACCATTACTACAGCCTTATATGCACCAGCGCTGTGTTTCAAAATCTATGCATGATGATGACATTCGGAAGCAACGTCCACCATGTTCGCACACCAATCATTTCATTACTCTATCGTTAAGTCAACATAACGAGATTCTGTCTCTATGGCGTTAGAGCAAGACCATGACTAACCTAAAACATGGTTGTTTGTTTGTTTAGTGCCGCACTCAGCAACATTAAAGCTATATGACAGCAGTCTGTAAATAATTGAGTCTGGACCACAGAATCCAGTGATTGACATGACCATCAATCTAAGCAATTGGGATACGATGAGATGCATCAACCATGTCAGTGATTTTGTTGACAACCTAATGACAAGCATGAGTTCCTCAAGACCAATTCTAACCCCAATCTTCAGATAATTGATAATTACAGAGGGGTGGGTGGGGGGGGGATGGGGAAGAGAGAGAGAGAGAGAGAGAGAGAGAGAGAGAGAGAGAGAGAGAGAGAGAGAGAGAGAGAGAGAAAGAGAGAGAGAAAGATCAAGTGGAGACAAGCAAAGGTTGCTGAAGACCAGTAACTAAAACTTGTATGTATAGTTGCACTTGATATGTACAATTGCAAAATGTATTGGTAACTTGCTTTGTCTAGATATTTAAAATTTTCTCCAGAAGCCCAACCTGTTACTTTAGAAATAGGAAGGCCATGAAGCATTTAATCTCTTAAGAAAAGTATGCTGTTTCCATCACATCAAAATGTAACTATAAGAATACTTCTTGCATATTTAGTTCAAATAATAAAACAAAAAATAACAAAAAATAAAACCTTAAAATTCCTTTCATTTTTTTAAACTCTGACCTCAATTATTAATCCTGTAAAAGGTGCATCAGAAGTCTCATTCTTAATTACGATCCCAACTCCCTAGACTTAAGTACCATAATAACAATCCCCAAGATTCCCTTTTCGAAGAGCAGGAGACATTTAAAAATACTTCTAGGACAGTTTCTATTCCAAAGTATAATGATTTTTGTAGTAAGTAAATCTGTCAAATCAAAGATTGTTTATGAAACAGAAGGAAATACAATCGTTTTATCAATTATAGATTAGTTTCTACAAACACCATGAGTTACTTCGTAATGTCCCCCTGGAAAATACTGGCGGACAGGGTTAGTCCAGGCTAAACTCTCCAAACATTCCGACACGACAAACGGCTTCTACCAATACAACTGTTTGATCAAAATGTAGGACTGACTAGCCACAGAAGCAGGCCTTTTATGAGGGGCTCTCCTGGAACACTAAGCATTGTATTCTTGGAAATATAGAGAAATCAGGCGTAGACAAACATTTACCCTCTAATTCCATAGGGTTATCTGTAAGATTTGTTTGTTGTTTAACGTCACACTGAGCAATATTCCAGCTACATGATGGCGGTCTGTAAATAATCAAGTCTGGACCAGACAATCCAGTGATTTATTTGTAGTGAGTGAGTATGGTTTTATACCACTTTTAGCAATATTCCAGCAATATCACGGCGGGGGACACCAGAAATGGGCTTCACACATTGTACCCATGTCGGGGATCGAACCCGGGTCTTTGGCGTGACGAGCGAACGCTTTAACCGCTAGGCTACCCGACCGCCCCAATTATTTGTAAGGAGAGGAGGAATTTAGTAGTGGTACCTGTTTCCTTAGTATTGGTTTCTCTCTGTGACATAAAACACTGCCACAACATGCTGTTATATGCCAGTATTGATATTTCATCGTGATAAATATCGAAGGAAACAAAATCAAGAGACTGCTTCTTCATCAGATGTAGCTGGTGCTACTTCATCAGTATAATAACAGGCATTTTAGCAAATGAAATCTCCAAAGTCGTAAATTCCCTAATAGAAGTTTTTGATTCCTTTTCCATCAAACTTTTCCATTTCAGCTCAGCCATGCTAGCATTAGAGAAAAGACACTGAGAAACAGCTGCGATTGTTACGTTGATCTGACGCAAAGGATCTTTCAACCAATCAGCAACTGTGTAATATGTTTTTACTAGAAATTATTGTATCGACCCCAGAAAGATATAAAGATAAAAAAATACGGAATTACGACTTCAGATGGAATTATCACATGCCTGAATAAATCGGGACCAAGTGCAAGTAACTGGGGCTATTTCATCGGCACTAGTAGCTGAGGCTACTTAACCAGTGCAAGTAACTGGGGCTACTTCATCTGTGCCAGTAACATATTCCAGCTATACGACGGCAGTCTGTACATAATCCAATATGGACCAGACAATCCAGTGAATGACATCATGAGCATTGATCTACCCAATTGGAATACGATGACATGCATCAACCAAGTCAGCAAGACTGACCACCTGATCCTGTTAGTCGCCTCTAACGACAAGCATTGTCACCTCTTATGACAACCCGGATTATCACAGATCCATTAGAGCAAGTAACTGGGGCTGTTTCATCGGCACTAGTAGCTGAGGCTACTTAACCAGCGCAAGTAACTGGGGCCATTTCATTGGTGCTAGCAACTTGGGTTACTTCATCAGCGCTAGAAACTGGGGCTATTTCATCAGTGCTAGTAACTTGGGTTAAATCATCAGAACTAGTAACTGGGGCTATTTCATCGGCACTAGTAGCTGAGGCTACTTAACCAGCGCAAGTAACTGGGGCTATTTCATCGGTGCTAGTAACTTGGGTTACTTCATCAGCGCTAGTAACAGGGACACTAAAGTCTGATTCACACATTTACTGATTTACATATTAACTATCGACCACAGCCAATTTCATGGTTCTTACACTTACAGCATAGCATTGAGAACAGCACATCTTATTTCTGTTTCTCCAAAAGGAACATAACCAGGTACCTCCAAATGCAAAATAATAAAGCTGTGCAATTATATTCTCATGGATATTTTATACATACTGTCATTTCTAGGCACCATGATGCCCACCCTCAAAGGGAGTACCATAAAGATAATATTTGTGTTCTGTGGCAGTTTTCTTTCACAAAGTTTTCTGAATTAAGGTGGCAATAATTAAGCCAAATTATCATAGAAACTTGAAACGCCGGACTGGGTGGTCAAAATTTGCTCCGAGTTCACCTGACACAACCTTATATGGAAGTGTCCTCAGACCTCCATACAGAGAGGGATAGCATCGAAACAAAATATCTGCTTTCCATGAAATTGTTACACACAATTGTTACAAAATACCATAAACTCACTAAACTGCTGGCAGCTATTATTGTTCACAAAATTAACAGGTATAATAAACTATAACACCTACTTGCATGTACTAGCAGCTAAAACACTTCTAATGCTGCACACTGTTGACGTTCCTCATAGTTCAGCCAACACCTGTTGAACCCTAGCCACATGTTGAATCGAACTCTAGTGCATACATTTCAGTTTCCATGACAACTGGGCCACATAAATGCTAGAGAAAGGCTGTATACATATTTGACCATTGATTTTCCAAGCAGGCAGGAATCCATGGGTTAAAACTGCCAGGTCAGGCCAGAGCCGATAAACTTTGGGAAATACCAGTTGTTTCAACTTAGCAAGGCACCAGGTCATTAAGACAAACACCTGTTATCTCAGCCTTTGTTTCACTGAATGTTGATACAGATAAACCATTGCCACATCACACAGAGCTTAGTCTTTCATCAATGAAAAGGATAATAACCAAATGGTTCTGCAGTACTGCTAAAAGTAATAAGCCACTTCTTGGTGGCTGGTCACACAATAACAATTTATCAAAATATTTTGCTCAACTGTGTTTTCTTTGCAATCGCAAGGGATTCGAAAATATAGGGCAACAAGTCTGAACGATCTGTTCACCATGTTATCAGATATTTGATTAAAAAAGATCTGCAAGAAATTGTACTATATTGTCAATTATGAATATATGCTGAAAAATATGCTTTTATTGTAGTTCCTGTTATTGATAGGTTTTACTTTGAACTGTACATTTTGTTTTACAGTTAACTATGGTTATAACAATCTCAAAGGGACCACTAATTTTAGTTTGTTATAAACATAGTTCGTTGTAAACATTTCATTATAAGCATGTAAGTTATAAATGTAGTTTACTGTATATTGCATGTGTTATTTTCCCAACTATTTCACTGTAGTTTTTTATGAATGCAGAATATGCTACTGTCACTATGGCTGAGATATTGCCGAAGCTATGTTAAATGTTAACTCACTCACTCACCCAAACCACTTTATTATAAAACAGTAATTACGCATTTGATGATTTGAGTCCAAATGCAGCTGAGAATGTGACATTCATGACACTGTGAACAGAGAGGGCTATATTGATCCTAGAATAACCAGTCTCTGTAAAAATCCATTCTTGTGCACTGCAAACTGTTTTTTCCAGAAAAAAATAATGTATGTTTTAGCAAATTATACAATTAAAGATCCCAGTATCTATTCCCTAATTCCAAAAAATGGATTAAGAGTTTTTTATAAAAAATATATTCTAAACTAAATGAGATTTTAACGTGTTTAAGGTGTTAAACTTTCTGCTCTTATCTTCAATGTTTCTGTATGCTGGCCTATCACACTGATATTCAATTATTCATTCTAAAGAGTGACAGGATTGAGCTATTTTATTACTATAAGTAAAAGTGTGTTTACATATTCTACTCTTAAGGTGTGATTAATTACTCCCTGCAGCTCACGAGATGTTCTAATTACTCCTCGATCAGTAGCAATGGTTGCCTCTATCGGAGCTGAATCTCTCGCCTGCAACAGTGATGTCAGTAATCTGCAGATCGGCAAATTAAACCCCACGCCTCAGCACTGCACACAACACATTTCTTCCCCAACTTAAAGGCCTGTAGTGTGATTGGACCTATCCATCAACCGGTTACCATGTCAACAAACAATCTTCAAGAGGTTACTAAGCAACCAAATCCTGCATTTTGATGGAGGCACTGGCTGCAACCCTATCTTCCACTATGTCGAAAGGAGCTGTCGATGAAGCTTGTCACTGCCATTGGGGACAAACAGCCCACCACAGACATTGTGTTATCCATAATAATCTTAATTGGCAATAAAACATTTTATCATCAATTCCGATAATGTCCTCAACGATTACCTGGCCAATGCTGTCCACATTAATGCTTCAGCATTGGTCAGACTACACAAATACTCTCACTATCTGGTGAGGACTACTGCTATTAACGGAAGAAACTGCATTTTATGACGAGAAGAGTACTTCAAATGCTCGGAAAGCCGCCATAACATGGCAGACATTACATACAACTATTACTGATGCTGTGGCTGCACTCAAGCTGACATTCCGTTTGTGGATTGACCTCATAACATTGAGGGCTATTCCGGCGCGCGAGGCCATCAAGTGTATTCAGTGTTCATATCAATTCAAGAAATATTTGAACACTTAATTCAAAACGTTTTTATGGCATTGTTAGAAATAAATGCTTGCATGTTTTTTTTTTTATATCTAAGACATGTCATTACATATGAAACGCAACATACTGACTTAGTGAGAACTAGAAACAATGTGTTTGTATGCTGGGTAGGCCTTGGATGGATAACTCGGAACGCAGGTCTGGCCAGTACTGAGTAGGACCCACGTACCCACAGGACTACCCGGGCCCGTGGTTAGTCACGCGACATATTTAATGACAACAATTCACTACTATAACTCCATGGTTACCTACAAGTCGCTAATGTACCTATATCTTTCTGACTATAGGAGCATTCCTTCTTACTTTTATATGTCTTGAGTAAAGATATGGCTTCAATCAACTTCAGTGTATTCATGGTCAGATCGTTTTTAATGTGTATCTAAAAGCCTTTTGCCAGGGGCCCAGGAAAACAATTACTAATTGGACATTTTGAGCCCAACTCTTGACACCTACAGCGGGTAGGGTTGGGCAATACTAATAGGTGGTCGGGTACCTGGGTAGTAAATTTGGATTCGACTCTGCCCTTATGCAGGATCATTTTGTTATTTTATCACTGTTTATTCAAACATTGATTATCTTAATTCACTGACACTAAAATCAAGTTTTGGTAAAAAGGAGTACATTCTGTTTTGAATAAGGGCTGTGTAACTTGTGAAAATAGATCAAAACAATAAGCAGAAAGTGTACTGCAAAAGATTCCAAATATGTAAATATTTGTACTAAAACAACTTCTGGGAAGGTGTTACCATGGTGACCATTTGGGCCTTTACAGGGAAGTTCATTTCCAGTACCTTCTCACAACCCCATTTCCTGGCCTTACCTGACATGTTGTCAAGGCCCAACTCATCTGCCATTTCGCAGGTTCAGTGATTGCTAGGGCAGTTTCAGTGTGTTAGGCAGGTAGCATCATCATCAAAAATTATACATAAATATGAATCATCTTTTCACTTAATTACTTAAAACAATATTGCAAGTAGTGATAGTTCAGCACACACGATTCCCACTGGTAATAAATGCAATGCATCCATTATTGGACCTTTCATTAATTAATACTGGTTGTGTCAAACTTCATGCTGCATGCACTCACCCTCACTTAGTGATATGGTTCAACGACCATCAGGTGCTTATTGCTTATTCCCACTATAGGAGTGAGTGAGTGAGTTTGATTTTGATTTTACTCCGCTTTTAGCAATATTCCAGCAATATCACGACGGGGAACACCTGAAATGGGCTTCACACATTGTCCCCATGTCAGGAATCGAACCCAGGTCTTCGGCTTTAACCACTAGGCTACCCGACCGCCCCGCACCCCACTATAGGAAGACACACGGTAGGTGTGAAACGATACATCAGTGCACCATGAGTTTTCATGCGACGATACGATACACAATATGTATTTTTCTGTATCGATACAAGACAATACACTTGTAAGATAAATTACTTACTACTCGTTTAATGATACCCAGCATTTTTGTCACTCAAATATCATGAAATGTGTTGTAATTAGGATTTCAAGTTCACTACTAAATATAGCCACATCTTCAGCTAGCTTTACCTTTTGAACCTGCCCTGAAATAATTACTGTCAAGAACTTTCCTTGTGATTTGACGTAAATATGTGTATTGCTATACGTATCACATCAGGACATATGTGTCTAGATCCATCGACAGATACTAACATTTTCAGGCCAGTAGTCCTTAAGATGATAACGTATAGCAAAACCTGTAAATATGGCAAATTTCTACTAGTCCTTATGACACCTTAACTATTGGTCTGTTTGGCAAGGACTATAAGGTGGTTGGTTGGTTGTTGTTAAAGCCTCACTCACCAATATTCCAGCTATATGACAGCGGTCTGTAAATAATCAAGTCTTGAACAGACAATCCAGTGATTGACTTCATGGGCATCGATCCACGCCATTGGTCTACGATGACATGCAACAACCAAATCATCAGGTTAAGTGGCATCTCTGGATACATCAATGCATTGACTGCAAAATGTTTTGTTGGGCAGTTGAATATTTGAAATAAACATTTGATATAAATTAATTTAATCTCCATAATCAGTTATGGACACTTAAAATTGATCATAATAACTGTACAAGGACACTTGCATATGCAGTGGGTCTCAGCTTACTTCAATCATAAGGCTAGGATCTGTGGCCCAGGAAAGGTGGTTCACTCAACTTCACTGCAAAGGATATCAATAACCTCAACAACATGATATGAGACACGTCATTGTGTATTGATATTTAAACCATTGTGCTGTTGTGTTATTGTTGTTGCAGTTGATTCTGAGCCATGAAGTCATTGGCCACTCTGACTTTGCAGTTTAATAAGTAAACTGATGCAACCTTTGGTCATTAGCATCAGTGTCCGAATTAGGGCTTGGACGGGTAACTCGGGTACCTGGGTCGGGTGGGTATTGAGTAGGATCCAGGTACCCATAGGACTACCGGACCCCTGGTTAGTCACATGATAAGATTGTTTAATGACAAATATTATCTAGAACTCTATGGTTACACTACAAGTCACTAATATTCGCATTTCTTTCTGACTATGCACCCATTCCTTCTGATTTTTCATATGGTTGAATAAGGATATAATTTAATACAACCTCAGTGTATGAACAATGACCACATTGTTTTATATGTGTATCTAAATACGTTTTGTCAGGGCTATGCTAAAAATGTTCCCAATCGGACATTTTGAGACATCTCCTGAGGCCTACAGTGGGTACCCAGGTAGAGTCGGGTAATAGGGGGTTGGGTACCTGGTTAGTAAATATGGACTCGCCCCAAACATGGCCTGATCAATTCTGCAGCTCTTTGATCTGTTGATGTGAAGTTCTTTATTCAGCCTAATACAATGAACATTAAACTCAGAAAGTGAATTCCCAAAAAAACAGCTTTTTATATGGAAGATACACTAATGTGTCCAAAAAAGGCGATTAACAGGATCCAGTGGTCTGGATCGCTGACTTGGTTGATGCATGTCATCTTATTCCAATTGCGTAGATTGATGCTCATTATGTCAATCACTGGACTGTCTGGTCCAGACTTGATTATTTACCGACCCCTGTCATGTAGCTGGAATATTGCCGAGTGTGGCGTGAAACAACAAACAAACAAATCATATATAATATATGCATTAAGCAGGTAAAGATACATTCTAGAAATAATTATCAATAACGTTTAAAGAAATTTATTGTGAGCATTAAGAATTATTGTTCAAACAGAGGTTCATCTAATATGCAAACAATAATAACATATATAACATTAATGACTGGTCTATGATCTTTGCACACAAGCAAATAAAACCGTTAATAGATCACCGTTGTCACGAATTTTGTAAACATGCTAAATATGAAATAGAGTGGATCTCGAGACTTAGTATTGTGGAGTGTAATGCATATTTTAGTAGTGTTTACTTGGTGGCTGAGACTGAAGAAATTATTACCAAGGGCAAGGCTGTCAGGCCTAATAAAGAAGATCCGTTGTATGACGTAGGCTATATATGTAATGACCCACAAAAATCACGACATGATATCATAACAAAATTACATAGTACGTGGTTTATTTCCTTGGAATTAATCATCGTTTTACACAACACGTGACAACAGTACCCCCATGCTTGTACTGCCTATCACATTAGGTTGTAAACAAATCACTCGGGCAAAGAGCCAACATTATTGCGGAAGTGGTTGTGTGATTTCCCGCGAAATATACCGTTCCCTTTAATGACCTAAATATTACTGTAACAGTTAATTTCGGACGTTACGGTTAACAATGAATAACTGTTAATGTTTAGTGAGTGTACCGTTGTCCCGAAAACATGTTTACATGGTAACATAAACAAAGCCACGTAATAAAACTTACCAGAACAACGTGGTCATGTGTCCTAATTTATTCTTTAGTGTAAATGCAACGGAAGTGACGTTGTTAACACGTGATGACGCTTTCCAGCTGCAGCTGCCGCCACCCCCATTATACCGCGCTCCTTGGGGGGCATCAACAAAATTTGTTCTCCATCGGTTGTTCGTGTTATATTTTCAAAGTGTTATTATTCCGTACACCTGCGTACATGTTTTCTTTTTCTCAGACCATACCATTACGCCGGATAAAAAACAACAACACAAATGCCTATATTGTTTAAACATATTTTATTGATAATGAATTAGGAAAAAAACTGCAAGAGTTTTCTCGATCCTTTCTTTTTTAATAGTATTGAATTATCAATAAATCAATATATATACATGCAATCAACTATTTACAACATAACTAATTAGACACAAGGATATAAATTAGTTTAATCTTTTAGTTGACATAAGATATTTATGTACAGCTTTAAAGGGGAATTCGAGGACACTGGCATTCGAGTTTTATGTAAATATCAAATGTTATGTCAAAGTTAAAAATGTATGTAATAGTCATTACCGAGATCTACTGTCATTACGACATTCACGGAAATTACTTTGAGTCTGAGCCACAAATACAGATATGGTTTACGGTCAGATTTGACTTGAAAAAGTCGGCTTTAAGATTACTGCATTCATACCTTGTATAAATAATATTTCCTTCCTGTTTACTGAAAGAAAAACGAAACAAGGCACGGTGTTTTGTTTCTGGCTTACTTTTTGTTAAAATACTTGCAATTAACTTGCTCCTGTTACTATTGAATTGGGTTTATTCCACATATAGTTGCCATCATAAATAAAGGATTTTGCAGAATAGTTGTCCTTAATCCGGGATAGTCCTGCACCATGACTGTGGAATATATTTATTTTATGAAAATAAAATCGAGAGACGCATACAAAAGCAAGGCTAGACAGCTCTAGCTAGCTCTATATGAAATCAGCATTGAGAATTTTTTGTTTATTTTTAGAGTCAAGAAGACTATTGTGTAATATAAGACTTAAGAGACTAAATGTTAGTCTAAATCCGGGGTCGCAAGATTAAATTTGTTTCGTAGGTTATAATCAGTTAACGTTTCACTTGTTGAAAGAATTAAAAGATAAAGATAATCGGGAATATTGTTCTTAACCAGTTTGTAGCCACTCTTCCTGCTTCCAACTGCACCATTTTAGTCTACCAGTTATTTCTACAGATCAACCATCCTTTAGATGAGTCTTCTAGAATAGGACGTAAATACATTTGGTACATGTTCGATGTTTCAGTAAGTATACATACTTAATTTTCTCATGAATGACACCATATTGACGTTGTTTGTATCACGCCATGTACATGTCGCGGCCATTTAACATTATCTGTCAATATTACACCAAGATGTTTGTGAGTATTTACTTGCTCTAAGTGTTGATTATTGAAAATCAAAACATATCTCTAGTCAATGTTACGGTGACTAAACATCACATACTTTGTTTTGATTTAATTGAATTTTACTGAGCCCTATTAATCTTCCAGCTTAGTTAATCACTGATGAGCTCTTCATGTATAATCTCTACACATCTTGCAGGAACACCGACATATTTGACAATGTGTTAGTTTAATCATTAATGTACATGAAAAAGAAATGGCTCAGGACAGCTCCCTGGGTCACTCCAGCATTACTAATTTGTTCAGTGGGGTAGTGGGTGAAAGGGTATGGTTTTTCACCGCTTTTAGTAATATTCCAGTAATATCACGGCGGGGGACACCAGAAATGTGCTTCACACATTGTACCCATGTCGGGAATCGAACCCGGGACTCAGTCTGCGTGACGAGCGAACGCTTTAACCACTAGGCTACCCGAACGCCCCTTCAGATATGTAACTACCGCTTACGTTTACACATCACTTTTTTTCGTTCCGAAAGGGCATTTTTTATCTAAGACAGGAGATTACCCCGTAAACCATAATTTGTTTGAATTAACCCTTTACACCGAACTGTCAAAAGCTTTGGATACATCGCAGAATACCATACAAAACAGTTGGCACGCGATGACTCGGGAAGACTCTTGGCTTTGTTTTATTGCGTTCATACTTTGTTAATATATTATCTACTGTATGAATTTGTGATATCAATAGTTCACTTCTTGGTACATACCACGGTAAATGATTTACGTGTCACCAATATTGTTGCCTGTTATGTCTCACGCATAACGTTATGGATATATTTCCTTGTGATTGTGTATGAATTAGTAATACTAGATTCCAAGACATTTTGGCATTTAATAAGTTAAACATGACATTCTGCAAATATAAAATTCCAACAATGCAGAGTCAAGGAAGCAGTTAATATGAAAAGTTAAGTTATTGATATATCACAAAATCGATATACAAATTAAAACAAAATGTCATTATTTTTAGATATCACAAAAATTCTTTTTGATATAACTTCTGATATTTAGATATGACAAATTCGATTTTTGTAATATCATATCATATATTTTAGGCATCTATAAATCGAATATGTGTTATTAAATATTTAATGAATTCGATACTTCTTTTAAATAATAAAATCGCATCTTTGTGATATCAGAAAATCACTATTTTTGTTATAATAAAATAGTAGGGATAAATAGTAAAACGGCCCCTAAAAAACGTGGACTGTCGGAACTATGAAACTGCCCGTGTTAGTTTGCCATCGTATTCTGGCGGTGTCGGTGCTCTCACTGTCAACCACTGGATACTGTTCCCAATGGTGGCAAATGACGACGCTGTGTATAATTCATTCGTGTGGGACGTGGTGGGTATAAATTGAACACCGTCGACCAGGCATGATTGACAGGTTGTATTGGCTCAGAAGAGGCCGCCCTGAAATCTTCACAGAGCAAGCAGAGTTGTGTCCCTTGTTCACGCTGCTCGCCGAGGTGGGATTGCCCAAGATTATCCTTGTGCTATGTTCAGCGGGCGTTGTTTTCTATTTTTGCTTTTGGAATATATTGCATTGTAAAGTGATATATGCATTATCAGACGAAATACTCAACTTTCTGCAAGTTCCATTCGTAAATACATTTATTAAAAACTAATATTTCATTGTATATATAGTTTTGAATGTTGTAAATTTGTTCATAGGGTGTGTGGTTGGTGAAATCCATGCCCAAACATCTAGACTCCTGTCAACGTGTCAGTTGTCTATGGCGTCGCAATTCGCTGGGCAGAGTTGCTTCCCCTGGGCACGCCAGAAACCTGTGATCGCGGGTTCGAATTTGCCCCATTTATGTTTCAAGGTTTGTCAGCACCATACCCGTGCTCGTTGCTTTTACCAACGTGGTAAACGTCTGAGACCTGCATCACTTCGGGCTTTCCTTCCACATTAAGCTGACAAAACTGGTATAATATCTAAACGGCGTTGAACCCCACTCACTCACTTACACGCATGGCACTCGAAGGCGGCCCAGTGTAAGGCACCGCCAAATCTCGCTGTGAAATCGCGTCCATCAGTCATTACAAGGTATCGTTTGAATCTCATGAGTGCGCCCAGATAGTAAATATAATACCCACGACACAAAAGTAAACTTATATGTCCCGCGTTATACCTGATCAGCCTTATATGCCGAAATCGCCACAATGTTTCGAAATGATTACTCGAAAAAAAACACCTATCACACAGATGAATTTAGATAATTATAGTAAAAGGTATGCTGTGCCTAAAAAGACGCGGGGCCTGTGGTATAGACTTGTTTTAGTAGAAATATTGGTTTAATTCTGATGTTTTACAAACTAATCTCTTTGTGGGTGAAAGTATATTTTGTAAATACTCGCACTAAACAGAGAAAATATACGTTTCAATTAAAATAGAAATCAATTCATGCCGTGGGCATTATCAATGCCTTAACCCCTTGAGGACTTCTGGCTACAATATGCCCCAAGATATCAATCACTGGATTGTCTGGTCCAGACTCGATTATTTACAGACCGCTGTCTAATCTGTTTATTCAGTACATGAGTGGGCCAGCGGCCCATAGTACAATTCGGTTCACCAGACATGTATAAAAATACAACTGTGTACACCTAAATACACAACAGCAAGGCATTCATAGATAAAGAATATTACTTCTGCAAAAATGAATTCCTTAACTTAAAAGCGTGGTAAATATAACAAGCCAGACTTCTAATTGTTGACTGATGCAGAGACGACATAAGTATGTAAAATTGTTCTATTGATGGATTTACATAATATTTTTGAGGAATATATGTCACTCGGAGAGCATAATATTTATCACAAACCAATACAAAATGGTATTCAGACTCAACATAGCCTGTTTTACAAACCATACATAACCTTCGCTGTCTTGGGATACCAAAATATCTCCCGGTTTCTATGTGGAGCGAGTGGGAGCTAGCTCTAAAACGTGCCAGTGCAACGCGAAACTTATTGATTGTAATAGCCGATAAATAAAATTCCCTGCTAAACCTAAATTTATAACAAAGATATGATGAATACTTGGTGCTATTGGTCAAAGCAAAATGCCAATCTTGTTCATAAGAGCATTTTAATCTTTGTATGAACTCATCAATAAATGAAATAGAAATAACAAGATGCTGATTTTCCCATACGTAGCCAAAGCCATAGGCGTACAAAAGTAATTTAACTCTAGAGGCCCAATTAGTCTTACCTGCTATGGCCTGCTACACAAGCATATTGTAACTTTTTCGTGGATAACGCGAATCGGGCATCTTTAAAATCTTACACCAATAATTCAAGCATCTTTTGAAAGCATAGATATACAAAGGGTATCTCCCACACTCTCCACGCACAACATGATTGGAAGTTGCTGACTTAACTCCTAAAATACGTTTACAAGCAAGTGTATGAACAACTTCAATCTCCTCGCAAAACGATAAAGATAAACCCCAAACTTCTGCACCGTAAAGAAGTACTGGCACAACTTTAGCATCAAAAATTTTAAAGAAAATATTCATAGGAGTAGGTTTAATTAGCTGTAGGGACTTCAAAAGCTTAAACAAAACCTTTTTAGCTTGATTAACAACATTAGATATATGTGCACTCCAAGATAGATTTCGAAAAAATAATACACCAAGGTATTTATATGTAGTTACACATTCCAACAATTTTCCATGGTAAACCCATTTTTCATATTTTGAAAGAACACTCCCATTTTTAAAAACTACTACTTTAGTTTTATCAATATTGACTGTTAATGAATAATCTTTACAATAACATTCTAACACATTGATTCTTTTCTGGAGACCATAAACAGTATCTGCTATGAGAATGACATCATCTGCGAAAAGTAATAAAAACAATTGAACTACATCTGGATGAAATTGGATACCATGTGCGCAACTGGATTCAATATCTATGGCAAGATCATTTATGAACAAGGCAAACAAAATGGGACTAAGGACACATCCTTGACGAACTCCCTTACTGCAGCTAAACATATCAGAAAATGAGTTATTGTATTTGACCAATGCCAAAACTTGTTTATAAATTGACTGTATACAACAGAACATTTTCGGAGAAATACCATTTTTGTATAGTACCATACGCAATTTGGATCTATCTATGGAATCAAAGGCTTTGGCAAAATCAACAAACAAGGCATAAATCACACCTCGTTTCTTAGCCAAATATTTCTCTATTACTGAATATAAAACAAAAATATTATCAGTTGTGGAATATCCACTCCTAAAACCAGCCTGAGACTCTACTAGTCTATCATAGGATTCCGACCAAAACTGGAGTCTTCTGTTTAAAATAGAGATATAAAGTTTACTGAATACACTTAAGATAGTGATACCCCTATAATTAGTGGGAGAATTGGCATCGCCTTTCTTATATATAGGAACAATGTGGCCAACAGCCCAAGATGAGGGAAAATATGCAGAATCAAATATAGCATTAAAGAAGAATGTCATATAGCTGGAATATTGCTTGCGGCGTAAAACAACAAACAAACAATAGTATTCATGAAGTGACTTACCAACCACACAAAGCAACATTTTCTTTAAGAAAATGGCCCAGTCGTAGAAGGCACTGTCATTGTCTGTGAAGAGTTACGTCCCTTAGGTGTGCCAGAAACCTGTGACAAGCCTCCCCACTCTCCTACCCAGAGTTCCATGCGGCCGGCAGCCAGCCAGCTTAGTACCTCTGCCACAGGCCAGCGCCATGTGACGATTCGTCACATCTTTCACAGTCCATACAAGATATTGAATATGCTTTTCATCCGTTTCATGTATAAGTCAACACATTTTCATAAACAAACGTCAAAGAATGGTTACGGTTCATTAAGAAAGTATCCTAATACGTGAAAATCTATTTGTTTTTGCGTAGTTATTCTTTGTTAACATTGGTTGTAAGGCTCCACGTGCTGTCATCGAAGCCCAACGGAGAGCTGGCGATACGGTCTTTTTGATGCATAAATATAAATTGTCATGCAACTCACTGTCGCAGTTGTCGTAGCATATCTATATAATTATGCAAAACAATATGTTAAGCGACTCCAAATACTTGCATTAGTCCGTTCTACATTGATTTCTGAAAAAGCGCGTTTGTTTACAAACAAGAGAAAAGTCTGGTCACGTGATATGCAAATTAGCCTGTGGCAGTGGTGTTATGCTGAGTCACCACTGCGCAGGAGTTCGAAGCCTACCATCAAGCTGACCCCCGGTAATGTTACTGAAATGCTGCTCGAATGAGTGTTCAACTAAACTCACTTCAAGAAAAAGTCCCAGGCAGCTGTAAAATCTCACTTGGAATGCCAGTATACTTGAGGGAGGATAGTTTTAGAGTATGATATTCACTCACAAATTAAACCAACACCTATTATAGTGAGAATATATTAATATGATTACAGTTGACTGAACTGATATTTATAATATAACAATCATTTTAACCAAGCATGCACAATGCAATCCATAACATGATGCCACACACGGTTATTTATAACGGAGGGCGTCAGTTTAGCTAAGAAGAGGGAGATTTTATGACGCTTCAGGTGGTTGGGTTGGGATAATGTACAAGTATAAAAAGAAGAGTAGTCTCCCCTAGCAAAACTTCCTCCAGTAACATTCTTTGGTAAACATGACTTGCCTAGTTATTTACAATGAGTTGAATGACTGGAGACATACAGACTATTCACCGGAGCCCAAAGAATGTGTATGGGTGACCCCCGGTGGGTGAGATGGGTTGATCTGACTAGAACAGTTTTCCAGATATATCACAGCTTGTCTGCTAAATGTGGCAGGAAAGCCTGAATTGATGCAAGCCTAGGCATTTACCGCTTTGGTGAAATCCTTGAGTCTGGGTATGGTGCTGGCAAACCTAGCAAAGTAAGCGTGTTGAACCAGGATCCCGAACCATAAGAGATTAAAGACGTGCCAAAGGGAGGCAACTCTGCACAGCCTGTTGCTGCACCTTTATATGACTTGATGATCAGTGACATCCTGGAGTAGAAGACCGTCTTCTGGAGATTTATGATTTTTGTTCAGGAGTAGCAAGAAGAGCAAAATGTCTGATGAGATGTGAAATGGGTTTTGACGTTGTGTTCAAGATAACTGTACTTATGACGTGGATGCATGTGTGTGTGACTGCTTGTACTAGTCCAGACTCATGACAATTTTATAAGGCAATCGATGAGAATCCATGCCACAGTTTAACATGAATACCCCCTTAGACACAGTACACCGAGCAAAGCGGCCCTTGTTTTAGCCCCTCAATGGGGCAGGGTAACATGTGTAACACATCTTTTAAGGCCAGCCACGGCTGGGGATCTAACCCCCGACCTTTCATTCTCTAGGCGGACGCTCTACTAGTAGTCCCTAAAACATGTATCAAGTATAACAATTTATTGATTCAAACCCATATGCTTCGAACATTATTTCATTCATATCATGCCATGTCATATCATGAAACCCTCTCTGCAAACCGGTCTGCATGGCAGGGCCATGCACTGCCTTGTGCAGTATTATGAACAGCCACATTAAAGTCTTTGATTTTGTAGGCATTTAGAAGTTGGAAGAATGTGAAGCTTTTTATGGGTAGCAACTTCTAGATTCTAATCAATAAATAAAGGAGCTGTTATCCATAAAAGTGTCATGGAAACAGCCATATTAATTGTTTGATTTTAACACCACACTCAGGAATACTCCAGCTATATGACGGCAGTCTGTAAATCGTCAAGTCTGGATCAGACAAACTGGTGATTAACATCATGAGCATCAATCTACGCCACTTGTGTTCAATGACATGGATCGACCAAGGCAGTGAGTGTGACCACCCAATGCCATTTGTCGGCTCTTCCAACAAGCACGGGCTGCTGGAGACCAATTCTAACCCACGTTTTCACGGGGGCAGACAAGCACGGGCTGCTGGAAACCAATTCTAACCCAAGTTTTCACGGGGGGAGACAAGCATGGGCTGCTGAAGACCAATTCTAACCCACGTTTTCACGGGGGTCAATAGTCATTAACTTCAGAGCATAAGCAGGGATGTTGATGTTATATAATCACAATAGACATGATATTTGAAACCAAGTTCAGACCAACCTCTTTTTGTCCACAATGTAATCAAAATGCAGTGAAAACAATGGTTATTATAATAAGAGTTTAATGAACATGGCTACAACATAAAATGAAAAATTCCCATTTGCTAAATGTACATATATAATCTCTCAGTTATCATAATTACCTTAGCTCCGATCAATGTGTATGGTGATGAATAATTAATGCATTGTGTCACCACAGCATCACCAAGTACCTTTATGATAAGGTTTTTGTATATTGTGAAGTGCAAAATAAGCTAATAGATAACTCCTGCCCTTTCTTCTACTTTGATCAAAGATCAGCCTACTCCATTTAGAAAAAGCGTCTAGATTTGAACATGGAAGCTGACATTTTGGCTTAGAATAGTTATTGCACTGCAACATAGATCTTCCTGAAGCAAGAGTGTCTTTTCTCCAATTCTCTAGTGTAAAACATTAAGGATGTTGGGTTCTTACATTAAAACATTACTGCTGAAATGCCCAAAATTGCACCTTGACCCATTAATTTTTATCAGTATTCGCAACAACTATTTGCATACAAGTCTGCGACCCAACTTTCAGCTCAAGTTATTAAAACAGGTTGTCTTAAGGCAATAAATATGTCTGTCATGCTGTGTAGGTAACCCTACCAAAGCATTACAAACAAACAAGATGGCTCTACACTGAATATGGATATTTAATTTATGACAAGCAGCCAACAATTTAAAAGGATCCACTCCTTCAAACTTTATCAAAGGCAAAAGAACCACAGCACATTGATATTATAGTTATACTGTATTAACAACTCTTACAGAAATAACTGCTAGCCTGGTAGATAAATCTTGAACAATTTAATTTCTTTGGCCCATTTTCCAATGGTATATTGCTTTGTGTTCTACTGCAGTGCAGTACTGTTTTGTTTCTTGGCAGCGAGTGTGATCTGTAGCTCTCATCACAACCTAGTAGGGGTGAAACGATACAGCAAGGTCACAATGATACGTATCACGATACAAAGGCCATGATACGATATGTATTGCCATATGCATATTTTCATCAAATAGTGTGGATACGTCTTGACTATAAATATTTCAGGGCAGGTTCAAAAGGAAAAGCTAGCTGTAGACACTTATTCGTTTTTTAGTGGTGAACTTAATTACAACACACTTTGCGATTTTTTACTGACAAAAACGCTGGGGGGGGGGGGGGGGGGGGGGTCATTAAACAAGCAGTATGTATTTTAGCAAGTGTAACGTCTTGTATCTACACAGTAAAATGTATCGTATCGGCGCATGAAAACTCACGGTGCATGGATGTATCCCTTCACCTCTATAACCTAGCAATAACCTGTTTTGACAAAAGTGGATTTAGAAACAACTTGGAACAAAGAAGCAAGAATATACACAAGAACGTGTGGACAGAAGCATGATGTGACAGGGCAGGCATCTCACAAGAAGGAATCACACCAGTCTTTCAGACATATGTAGCAGTCCCGAGACTGTTTGGCATTCGCAGAACATGTCTCCTTCAGCCATTCTTGGAACAACTCGTCATCTTTCTTCAGCACCAGGAACTGCCCCAGGACCACATAGGCCTGGAAGCAAACAACAGACAGATGATCAAATGTTGGAGGTAAGATGAGGTGAGGTGAGGTGAGGTGAGAAGACTTGATGATCAATTGATGGATATGAGGTGAGTTGAGCTTGAGATGAATTGGGGTTTAACATTTCACTGACGATTATTGCACTGATCATCCACACTTACGCCCGTTTCACAGTGTGCTACCCACTGAGAAACCAGGCCGCAGTTTAACATGGATACCCTATTCAGACCCTGTATGTTGACACTGAGCTGCCCACTCCTGATTCTATCCCCTTAATGGAAACAAGTTCCATCTTTTAATGATTTTACCAAATGATGCGGCCGGGGATCAATCTGTGGACGCTTTAAGACCACGGAGGCAGTCCATGAATTGTCAGAAAATGGATATACGAACTGTGTTACAATCACCAATTTAATGCATAAACAACTGAAACCTATTCTCCGTAATCTAAAAACACAAATCCAGACAAGTATATGAACACGGGGAGAAAGTATTTAGAGGTTGAACAGTATTCTGGAATTCTAAAAAATAACCACTATTATCGTACAGCCACGTCAGATACCAACCTGTTGCTGGGGCTCTTGTTTGTTTACAGTTATATGAAGCATCAACAAGCACTATAGCTACATGATTACTGCAAAAGTTATTCCATGTCATATCTAAACATTAATAAAGTTTGACATATTGTGTAGTAGGCTGGACAGTAATTTCTCAGCAGAATCCTTAAAGGGACAGTCCGTTGACGGTTCTGTGTTTTAAATCACGAATGTCATGTCACATGCCAAATTTAATTCTCAAACCAAAAATAGAGCTCTGCACAGTGAAGTTGACATGGCATCATCCATCTCTTGTCATCGAAGCCCTACTGAAATCTAGCAATATACAGTCACTTTGCTATCAACAATTGTTAACATGGTTAAAGCTTCAGAATGGTCAACGTCCTGTCCCTTTAAAATGAAATTATCTTCAATGATAAAACCCAGAGAAAATGATCAAGTCTTTTTTAACGAATAGAATGTATCATTCCTGCCAGAAACAGTTGTCTATCTAGGGTGTCATTGTATACAATACAACATTGATAAATTTGTAAAAATCAGCACAAATGTCTGAATATTGATACTACATGAATAATTCCCAGCCACAGAAACGTTGTGATTATCATCATGATCATGATTGACATGGATAAGGAAAAGGCAGAAAGGATCATTTATTGAGTGAGTGAGTGAGTGAGTGAGTGAGTGTGGTTTTACGCCGCTTTTAGCAATATTCCAGCAATATCAAGGCGGGGGGACACCAGAAATGGGCTTCACACATTGTACCCATGTCGTGAATCAAACCCTGGTCTTCGGCATGACGAGCGAACGCTTTAACCACTAGGCTACCCGACCGCCCCGAATCATTGAATGGATCAGCCCAGTTCATATTTTTCATTACATTCATTAATTGCAGGTCTATATAGGTAACTATGTATGTATACAGATACAGAATATTTGATTTTATTAGTAATCAATAGATCATGATATGTTAGAGTTGGGATAATTATACCACAATTTTCAGCACCCTGAATGTCTGATTCTTCTGTCTACTGAAATATGAGACAAGACCTTAACTTACCTTATCAAATCCTGCCTCACAGAGCCTCCCTCCTAGGACTTCTCCTATTCCAGCTAGCTCTGTCACAGGTTTCTCTCCCATTGGCTCGGACACAAAGTTCCGGTGTTTGGCAGATGTGGACGACATACTGACTTGTTATTTGATGATTTTGACTGGAAAAAATAATAATTCATTGTATTCTGTTAATCATTCTACAAAAAATGAAATGATAACCTTAATATAACATTATTTTCCAAAGACATATCACATGCTGGGGATGAAGTGAAAAAATATTGATGATTAAATTTTATTTGTTTGTTCTCTGCAAATCTGTGGCTTTGTTTGTTAGGGTTTATGATGGCAGCCTTTATGTAAACAAGTTGGGACAGACAAATCTGTGATCGATATTGTGAGCAATGATCCACACTGTCAGGGTCTTGATCAAACATAATCCCCGAAATCACCAGATCCATTAAGTCACCTCTGTGTGTATTATTAGGGGTGCCTACATGTTCTGTTTATAATAATATGTCAAAGGTCACAGTTGGAGGCTGGATTGTAAATTCAGACAGGCCTTTTGTTGATTCATCATACATGCACATTCTAATATGTGGTATTAGTGATATCATAAGTTTAACTGGTTCTTAATAAAAATGTGATGAAAATTCATACTGGACTGTTCTTTCATAATTTGCCATGTAAGCAAGGGTAGACTACATTGGTCATATCCAACTAGTCCACAGCTACTTTCGGACAAGTGTTCTCCATAAAATAGGCCTACCAACTAATTACATCTGGGGGAGAATCAGCAAGTCCCGCTTTACTTTGTCTTGGTTTCATTTGTCTCTGACTAACAAACTAGTGGCCATGTCTATCCCCGGCAACAGATAGAAAAGTGCACATATCATTTTTTTTTTGTCAAACGGAGCGTTTGTGTATGGTGCACGTTTGATCAGGAGAACTTGGTTAAAATTAAAATTCTTGACTAGGCCTAATTGTGATACAAAATGTCCCATAGATTCTTTTCAATATTCGAATTGTCTAGAAGATTTATCAAACTAATGTCGTATTGGTACTTGTTTCCTGCGCCTGTTGACGGTGGGATGGTGATTTCACATCTAATTTTAATTGCGTTCGTTGAACGAGACATGTTGGAGAAAAGGTGAGATCTAGGCCCACCAGGGAGGAGCGAGTGATAGGCCCTAATGTTTCGGTTGATCAAAATAAGCAACAGTGCCGGACAATAAGGAAACACCAACGGGACTCATGTGATTAATTAGGTTGTTGAATCATCAGTGGATGATGCTCCAAACAATAATTGTTGACTGGCTTCCGGACAACTACGAAAAAGACGAACCGGCAATCATGCCATATTATTTCGTTAAATCGTTGTGAAAAGGGGGATATTAAGTATCCTTAACACTTACTTACAAGGACTTATTGAAAAATACACTGTCCTCAAGTTAGCTGATTGTTTGTTGTCGTAATATATCTTACCTTTAGTGGCGTAATTGGCGGGAAGTAGTTTCGCTTTCGAAGTTTTTGACCCGAATGAACCACCTATATTTATCATAAACCTTTTGTGCAATAGTTAACATAGAAAGGGACATAACCGCTTTGTTCACTATATTATTAGAGCGCCACCTATCGACGATCAAACTCCTCACAGCGGTAAGTCGTTCGCGGAACTCTCAATACAATAATACCGAGAGAGTAACAGGGTGTCACGCGCTGGGAAGGAGCTTGACCGATGGTAGGTAACGGTAGGTTACTCTAACCTCAATGTGAAAGTTATGATCACACGAAGAATGAGCGTAAAAAAGGTAGTTCAAGTCCAGCCGTATTATATTTATGGAGATGAAATCCTTGAATGAATGTTCCTCAATTTTCAATAATGTCGAACGACTGAGGACACATATGGTATTTAATATGAAGGCAAAGTCATCGGTATTTCATCACTTTTAGCTATGTGCAAAACAAATTAGAAAAAATATATAGTATACAACACAATATATCTCATTATAGGAAACAGGTAAATCTTGAAGCTCGTGATAAGAACTGACATTATGATTCATTACTAAACCAAATGATTACCTCTATTTTTTAAATACTTTCTATACCTTCCTGTGATTTAGTAATGGTAATTTTTAGTAGACAGCAAAGCTTCATTTTATAGCAATGTTGCTTATAATATTTAAAAAAATCTAATTCCGTAACAAAAAAGCGACAAATTTAAGCGATTCCTGAATTGATGTATTATGATTTGTTTGCTTGTTTCTCGCGTCAAACATTCAACCAAATTACTAAGTCCGACTACTCGATCCATTTAGTCGCCCCCCTCCCCCCCCCCTCTCAATTGTTGCCATGGAAACATATAAAAATAAAAAAATCTAAAATCTCTAAATAGCAATAGGCACCAGTTCAGCATGAGTCTGATAGACATCTGATAGCAAAGTTTCGTAGAGAGATATTTAACGGTTTCTGAGTTATGCTCCTGAAACGATTTCGAGACGCACACACACACGCACGCACAGACGGAAGGACGGAACCCATTTCTTTATCATACGAAGTAATTGTAAAATAATGTTCAAAGACGCTATAATCGCATTAGAACATCAGTGGTACAGGTGCAGTATGTGATGGTAGTAGTGAAATTACTTGGTCATATAAAACACAAAAAATCACAAATGTTAGGCCCTTCCCCAAGTGATAAGTTTTCTTGTGATAAAGCTGGCAAAAAATGAAAGGAAAACACATTCCAAAGATACCCGTTTTTTTTATATTTTGGACACATATAGAGGATCTTTTGATATCAAATATATCAACACGACTTGATAAAAGTGGAAAGTGGAAAAAGCCGAGGTGTTTTTCGACTTTTATCAACGAGTGTTGATATATTTGATATCAAAAGACACGAGGGGGAGATTTTATTGATCATCCGTACATCTTCTTAGATGGGTTTAGTGCTGATAACCATTTTCTAAAATGTGGGCCCACATTGTTCCCGTCATATAAGGTGATCGAAACAGGTGGGCCCACATTTGTAAATCGCTTGGCTTCATTGGGTTGACTGAGTCATTTAGACTAGTGGGCTCACATTTGCATGGGTATGTGACATTATATATTATTCTCATTTTGTAATATTGATGGGAAATATCTTTATAAATGCACACAAAGTCTTTGAAGTTTGAATAACGTCATCATAGCTGACCACACTAGTTTTGCAAAAATAGTTACAAAGCAAGAAACTTAGATCTACTTCAAATTAAATTTACAGAGGCAATACCACTCATTCTACTTTTTCCAGTATAACACATCAATCTGATGATAAGTTTGCCGCTGGAAATATGTCTACACTTGAATTGATCTCGGACATGACAGTTATGATACAAGCCTCAAACTTTTCCGAGAACTTGTTCCATTAAAGGAATAACTCATGAATATTAATGACCCCGCGACCTAGTTTGGCGATGTTCGTAGAAGTGAGTTCTGCTGTATTTTCATCGCATTTGTACATTATAATCCAATTTTAAGTCATAATACTTATTTTAAATAGACAAAATAGCAGTTCGTAATGCGGGTTAGTTTACATTGTACATATTCTCAACAACAAGTGCGTTTAGGGTCGAATGTGGGCCCACCTCGAACTTTCGATTAGGCCAACGGAGTTAGCTCCCTTCTCAAATGCGGTTTCGCCGAAAAGTGCACACATAATTTTTTTGGTCAAACGGAGCGTTTGTGTATGGAGCCGTTTGATCAGGAGAACTTGGCTAAAATTAAAATTCTTGACTGATTGAGATACAAAATGTCCAATAGATTCTTTTCAATATTCGAATTGTGTAGAAGATTTATCAAACTAATGTCGTATTGGTACTTGTTTCCTGCGCCTGTTGACGGTGGGATGGTGATTTCACATCTAATTTTAATTGCGTTCGTTGAACGAGACATGTTGGAGAAAAGGTAAGATCTAGGCCCACCAGGGAGGAGCAAGTGATAGGCCCTAATGTTTCGGTTGATCAAAATAAGCAACAGTGCCGGACAATAAGGAAACACCAACTGGACTCATGTGATTAATTAGGTTGTTGAATCATCAGTGGATGATGCTCCAAACAATAATTGTTGACTGGCTTCCGGACAACTACGAAAAAGACGAACCGGCAATCATGCCATATTATTTCGTTAAATCGTTGTGAAAAGGGGGATATTAAGTATCCTTAACACTTACTTACAAGGACTTATTGAAAAATAAACGGCCCTCAAGTTAGCTGATTGTTTGTTGTCGTATTATCATATCTTACCTTTAGAGGCGTAATTGGCGGGAAGTAGTTTCGCTTTCGGAGTTTTTGACCCGAATGAACCACCTATATTTATCATAAACCTTTTGTGCAATAGAAAGGGACATAACCGGGACATAACCGCTTTATTCACTTTATTATTAGAGCGCCACGTATCGACGATCAAACTCCCCACAGCGTAGACTGGTTCCCGGATCCTCCGCTTGGTGTCGCTGCACTTGTTCCGCTTTCCTCCGCTTGGTGTCGCTGCACTTGTTCCGCTTTCCAATCAAAGGTCGTTCCAGTCTGTCGCAGGAACGAACGGGAACCAGTCTACCCACAGCGGTAAGTCGTTCGCGGAACTCTCAATACAATAGTACCGAGAGAGTAACAGGGTGTCACGCGCTGGGAAGGAGCTTGACCGATGATAGGTAACGGTAGGTTACTCTAACCTCAATGTGAAAGTTATGATCACATGAAGAATGAGTGTAAAAAAGGTAGTTCAAGTCCAGCCGTATTATATTTATGGAGATGAAATCCTTGAATGAATTTTCCTAAATTTTCAATAATGTCGAACGACTGAGGACACATATGGCATTTAATACGAAGGCAAAGTCATCGGTATTTCATCCCTTTTAAGCTATGTGCAAAACAAATTAGAAAAATATAGTATATAACACAATATATCTCATAATAGGGAACAGGTAAATCTTGAAGCTCGTGATAAGAACTGACATTATGATTGATTACTAAACCAAATGATTACCTCTATTTTTTAAATACTTTCTATACCTTCCTGTGATTTAGTAATGGTAATGTTTAGCAGACAGCAAAAAAAGCTTCATTTTATAGCAATGTTGCTTATAATATTTCAAAAACTATACATTCTAATTCCGTAACAAAAAAGCAACAAAATTAAACAATTCCTGAATTGATGTATGGTGCTTTGTTTGCTTGTTTCCCGCGTCACACATTCAACCAAGTCACAAAAGTCTGACCGCTCGATCCATTAAGTCCATTAAACACAAAAAAATCACAAATGTTAGGCCCTTCCCCAAGTGATAAGTTTGCTTGTGATAACGCTAGCAAAAAATGAAAGGAAAACACATTCTAGAGATACCCGTTTTTATATTTTCACCCTCGTGTCTTTTGATATCAAATATATCAACACGAGTTGATAAAAGTGGAAAAAAGCCGAGGAGTTTTTCCACTTTTATCAACGAGTTTCTTTGTACATCTGCAGACGTGTGGGATATGGTTCCTTTGTGTGGATATTCGGATACATTCCTCGAACAAGGAAGCTGCCTAAAATTATACACATAAATTTGGTAGGTTGTAATTATGATATTTGCATTTTGTTTTCCTTCAAATGCTGTAGCATTGGAAAGATTCATTCCTGTTCCTCTACGTCTTGGTTGGGAAATTCTTCATGCGCGATAGACGTTGTTTTCACAAGTCTTTTCCTTTGTAAGCATGTATATGTTACAGTCAGTTTGTAAAATGTGATTCTCTCAGGCAGTTTATGAAATGTGTAAATATTTCAGTCATTTTGACTGAAAGATCTGTCTATTTCTTTAACAGATTGAATAAAATTGATTAAGACGATCAAAAGGGCCTATAAACATCACAATAGATCATTATGTAGGCTTAGAAGCAACACAATATAGAAATGTACTTTTCATCGTAACATTTTCAGTCTCTTGGTGATGATATTAAACATAAAAATGTTTGGAATGCCTTTCATAATGATACATAATGATAATGGACATATTTGTCAGTCAATTTTTAAAATAACTGAATATTCAGGCTTTTAATAAATTTCCTAAGTGAAACTTTTGCACATTTTGACTGTAAACAATAAAATAAAATAAACGATAAAATAAGCAATGCTCAGGAGAACTATTGACTTTGTGTTGCAAGTCAAAATAGTGTAAACGAAAATCGCACAATTACCAAGCAAGTGACATCAAAATTTCGTCACCATTACCGATGCTACCCACAAAGATACCTACATTTCCTTATTATTTCCAAAACTGTATTTCATTTTGTTGATCAATGTGACCATACGCCCTTATAGTATCAATAAAAGTGATAAATGCGCTTACGAATTGCACAGCACAGGTCGCGAACTAATCTAGGTTTCCGCTATATCATCCGGGTAGAATGATAACGTACAATAATTGATCTTCGGCAACCCATGCTTGTATAAAGAGGCGACTAATGGGATTGGGTGGTCAGGCTCGCTGACTTGGTTGATGCATGTCATCGTATCCTAAAAGCGTAGATCAATGCTCATGATGTCAATCACTGGATTGTCTGATCTATATTCGATTATTTACAGATCGACGTCATAAAGCTGGAATATTGCTTAGTGCGGCGTAAAACAATAAACAAACAAACAATAGTATTCATAAAGTGACTTACCAACCACACAAAGCAACATTTTCTTTAAGAAAATGGCCCAGTCGTGGAAGGCACTGTCATTGTCAGTGCAGAGTTACGTCGCTTAGGTGTGCCAGAAACCTATGACTTGCCTCCCATCAAGCTGACCCCCCGTAGTGTAACTGAAATACTGCTCGAAGCAGTATTGAACTAAACTCACTTCAAGAAAAAGTCCCAGGCAGCTGTAAAATCTCACTTGGAATGCCAGTATACTTGAGGGAGGATAGTTTTAGAGAATGATCTTCACTCACAAATTAAACCAACACCTATTATAGTGAGAATATATTAATATGATTACAGTTGATTTAACTGATATTTATAATATAACAATCATCTTAATCTAAGCATGCACCAATGCAATCCATAAAAGGATGCATGTCAGAGGCATACCTGTTTTTCTATGTGTGTTGATCTGGCACTCGCCATGCAAATACTCAAGATGTAAGCAGACACGTAATGGCAATCCACCTCATCAGGGAGTGATACAACGCCACTAGTGGATCACATGTCGTCACCACACGGTCCGTAACCTACAACGACTTTTCCCGGATTGGGATGAGTTGATCACGAATGGCTAGTTGGCTATTACAGAATAAGACTTGTCAAATTATGTTCGGTCTATTATACCACTTCTATGCACTTCTAACACTGTGTCCTTAACATCAATCACTCTTGAAAGTTGTTTGTTGTTTAAAGCCACACACGGCTATTTATGACGGAGGGCGTCAGAAGTTTAGCTAAGAAGAGGGAGATTTTATGACGCTTCACGTGGTTGGGTTGGGATAAAGTACAAATATAAAAAGAAGAGTAGTCTCCCATAGCAAAACTTCCTACAGAAACATTCTTTGGTAAACAAGACTTGCCTAGTTATTTACAATGAGCTGAAAGACCGGAGGCATACATACTCTTTACTGGAGTCCAAACAAAGATCCTCATGGAATAGAATGTGTGTGGGTGGGTGAGATGGGTTTAGAACTGACTAGAACAGTTTTCCAGTTATATCACAGCCTGTCTGCTTAATGTGGGAGGAAAGCCTGAATTGATGCAAGCCTAGGCATTTGGTGAAATCCACAAGTCTGGGTATGTTGCTGGCAAACCTAGCAAAGTAAGCGGGTTGAACCAGGATCACGAACCATAACAGATTAAAGACGTGCCAAAGGGACGCAACTCTGCACAGCCTGTTGCTGCACCTTTATATGACTTGATGATCAGTGACATCCTGGAGTAGAAGACCGTCTTCTGGAGATTTATGATTTTTGTTCAGGAGTAGCAAGAAGAGCAAAATGTCTGATGAGATGTGAAATGGGTTTTGACGTTGTGTTCAAGATAACTGTACTTATGACGTGCATGCATGTGTGTGTGGCCGCTTGTACTAGTCCAGACTTATGACGATTTTATAAGGCAATCCACACTTATGCCCGTTTCACACTGTGCTACCCACTGAGAAACCACCCGCAGTTTAACATGGATACCCTATTCAGACCCTGTATGTTGACTCTGAGCTGCCCACTCCTGATTCTATCCTCTTAATGCAAACAAGTTCCATCTTTTAATGTTTTTACTAAATGATGCGGCCGGGGATCAATCTGTGGATGTTCTAGACCATGGAGGCAGTCCATGAATTGTCAGAAAATGGATATACGAACTGTGTTACAATCACCAATTTAATGCATAAACAACTGAAACATATTCTCCTTAATCTAAAAACACAAATCCAGACAAGTATATAAACACGGGGAGAAAGTATTTAGAGGTTGAACAGTATTCTGGAATTCTAAAAAATAACCATTATTATCGTACAGCCACGTCAGATACCAGCCTGTTGCTGGGGCTCTTGTTTGTTTACAGTTATATGAAGCATCAACAAGCACTATAGCTACATGATTACTGCAAAAGTTATTCCATGTCATATCTAAACATTAATAAAGTTTGACATATTGTGTAGTAGGCTTGACACTAATTTCTCAGCAGAATCTTTAAAGGGACAGTCCGTTGACGGTTCTGTGTTTTAAATCACGAATGTCATGTCACATGCCCAATTTAATTCTCAAACCAAAATAATAGAGCTCTGCACAGTGAAGTTGACATGGCATCATCCATCTCTTGTCATCGAAGCCCTACTGAAAGCTAGCAATATACGGTCACTTTGATGTGTAAAGCTATATTGTCATACACCGCACTGTCACAGTTGTAGTAGTATGTCTATATAACTATGCAAACAATATGTAAAGAGCATCTAAAGGCTAGCAGTAAGCCTGTCTGTTCTTATTTCAGAATTTTAAAGTGAGTTTGTTTACAAACAGGACGAGAGTCTGGTCACGTGACATGCCTACACCCACGGTGTAGTCACTAAAGCTGAAATGGAACAAGGCGAGCTGAGCCGAGTAAGATCGGGGGCTATCGTCAATTGTTAAAGCTTCAGAATGGTCAACGTCCTGTCCCTTTAAAATGAAATTATCTTCAATGATAAAACCCAGAGAAAATGATCAAGTCTTTTTAACCAATAGAATGTATCATTCCTGCCAGAAACAGTTGTCTATATAGGGTGTCATTGTATACATTACAACATTGATTAATTTGTAAAAATCGGCACAAATGTCTGAATATTGATACTACATGAATAATTCCCAGCCACAGAAACGTTGCTACTTAGATTACCATCATGATCATGATTGACATGGATAAGGAAAAGGCAGACAGGATCATTTAATGAGTGAGTGAGTGTGGTTTTACGACGCTTTTAGCAATATTCCAGCAATATCTCAGCGGGGGACACAAGAAATGGGCTTCACACATTGTACCCATGTCAGGAATCGAACCCGGGTCTTCGACATGACGAGCGAACGCTTTAACCACTAGGCTACCCGACCGCCCCTTATCATTGAATGGATCAGCCCAGTTCATATTTTTCATCACATCCATTAATTGCAGGTCTATATAGGTAACTATGTATCTATACAGATACAGAATATTTGATTTTATTAGTAATCAATAGATCATGATATGTTTGAGTTGGGATAAATATACTACAATTTTCAGCCAATGACACCCTGAATGTCTGATTCTTCTGTCTACTGAAATATGAGACAAGACCTTAACTTACCTTATCAAATTTTGCTTTGATGAGCCTCCCTCCTAGGACTTCTCCTATTCCAGCTAGCTCTGTCACAGGTTTCTCTCCCATTGGCTCGGACACAAAGTTACGGTGTTTTTTAGATGTGGACGACATACTGACTTGTTATTTGATGAATTTGACTGGAAAAATAATAATTCATTGTATTCTGTTAATCATTCTACAAAAATTGAAATGATAACCTTAATATAACATTTTTTCCAAAGACATATCACATGCTGGGGATGAAGTGAAAAAATATTGATGATTAAATTTTATTTGTTTGTTCTCTGCAATGCTGTGGCTTTGTTTGTTTTGTGTTTATGATGGCAGCCTTTATATAAACAAGTTGGGACAGACAAATCTGTGATCGATATTGTGAGCAATGATCCACACTGTCAGGGTCTTGATAAAACACAATCCCCGAAATCACCAGATCCATGAACACACCTCTTACGACAGGCTTAGGATGCTGGGGACCCACTCTAACCACAGACTGCCCACATGCCCTAACACTATTGATCATATAACACATGAGGAGAATTCTTTTTTGTCACCATTTTCAGGAACAGATCAGCCCTATCCCCAAATCCCGAACCATAACAGATTAAAGACGTGCCAAAGGGACGCAACTCTGCACAGCCTGTTGCTGCACCTTTATATGACTTGATGATCAGTGACATCCTGGAGTAGAAGACCGTCTTCTGGAGATTTATGATTTTTGTTCAGGAGTAGCAAGAAGAGCAAAATGTCTGATGAGATGTGAAATGGGTTTTGACGTTGTGTTCAAGATAACTGTACTTATGACGTGCATGCATGTGTGTGTGGCCGCTTGTACTAGTCCAGACTTATGACGATTTTATAAGGCAATCCCACTGAGAATCCATGCCACAGTTTAACATGAATACCCCCTTAGACACAGTACACTGAGCAAACCGGTCCTTGTTTAAGCCCCTCAATGCCGAGCACCAGGCAGGGTAGCACGTGTAACACACCTTTTAAGGTCAGCCACGGTCGGGGATCTAACTCATGACCTTTGGCTCTCCAGACAGACGCTCTACCAAATACCAAAATGTGTATCAATTAATTATTGATTCAAATCCTTGTGCTTCGAAGATTATTTCATTCATATCATGCCATGTAATAATGTGAGAGAAACCCTAAATTAAAGCAGGTTGCAGACCACTGGTGAACTCCTATAGTATGTGTATGGTGCCGACTCACCAAGGGTGATAACTGGAGAAAATCTGGGATTAAAACCCTGAACCGGTGATTCTCTTGATCCCAGCACATGTTCAACTGTTACCCTGTGTTGTCTGTTTCAGTGTGTGGAGTGTCCATGGGAACCAGCAGAGACTAGTAGGTAAGGTAAGGAGCACAACTCCTCATGGCAACACCATGCACTGCTTTGTGCAGTGTTATGAACAGCCACATTAAAGTCTTTGATTTTGTAGGCATTTAGAAGTTGGAAGAATGTGAAACTTTTTATGGGTAGCAACTTCTAGATTCTAATCAATAAATAAAGGAGTTGTTATCCACAAAAGGTGTCATGGAAACAGCCATATTAATTATTGTTTGTTTTGTAACACCACACTCTGCAGTACTCAAGCTCTATGACGACAGTCTGTAAATCATCAAGTCTGGATCAGACAATCTAGTGATTAACATCATGAGCATCAATCTATGCCACTTGTGTTCAACAACATGGATCGACCAAGGCAGTGAGTGGCTGCTGAAGACCAATTCTAACCCTCATCTTCACAGGGAGAGACACGCACAGGCTGCTGAAGACCAATTCTAACCCTCATCTTCACAGGGAGAGACAAGCACAGGCTGCTGAAGACCAATTCTAACCCTCATCTTCACAGGGGGAGACAAGCAGGGGCTGCTGAAGGCCAATTCTAACCCTCATCTTCACAGGGTGAGACAAGCATCGGCTGCTAAAGGCCAATTCTTACCCTCATCTTCACAGGGGGAGACAAGCACGGGCTGCTGAAGACCAATTCAAACCCGGATCTTCACGGGGGTCAATAGCCATCAGCTTCAGAGCATAAACAGGGACGTTGATGTAATATAATCACAAGAGACATGATATTTGAAACCAAGTTCACACTAACCTCTTTTTGTCCAAAATGTAATCAAAATACAGTGACAACAGTTGTTATTATAATAAGAGTTTAATGAACATGGCTACAACATATTTGAAAAATTCACATTGCTAAATGTATGTATATAATCTCTCAGTTATCATAATTACCTTAGTTCCTATCTTCCTGTATGGTGATGAATAATTAATTCATTGTGTCACCACAGCATCACAAAGTATCTTTATGTTAAGAACTTATATTGTGAAGTGCAGAATAAGCGAATAGTTGAATCCTGCCCGTTCTTTTACTCGGATCAAAGATCAGCCTGCTCCATTTAGAAAAAGAGGGACTAGATTTAGACATGGAACCTTACATTTTGGTTTAGAACGTTTATTGCACTGCAACATACATCTTCCCGAGGCAAGCGTGTCCTTTCGCCGATTCTCTAATGTAAAACATTAAGGATGTTGGGTTCTTACATTAAAACATTACTGCTGAAATGCCCAAATGGCATCTTGACCCCCTTAATTTTTTATCAATATTCGCAACTACTATTTGCATACAAGTCTGCGACCCAACTTGCAGCTCAAGTTATTAAAACAGGTTGTCTTAAGGCAATAAATATGTCCGTCATGCTGTGTAGCTAACCCTACCAAAGCATTACAAACAAACAAGATGGCTATACACTGAATATGGATATCTTATTTATGACAAGTAGTCAACAATTTAAAAGGATCCACTCCTGCAAGTTTTATCAAAGGCAAAAGAATCACAGCACATTGATATTATAGTGATACTGTATTAACAACCCTTGCAAAAATAACTGCTAGCCTGGTAGATAAAGCTTGAACATTATAATTTCTTTGGTCCATGTTGCATAGGTTTATTGCTTTGTGTTCTACTGCAGTGCAGTACTGTTTTGTTTCTTGGCAGAGAGTGTGATCTGTAGCTCTCATCACAACCTAGTAGGGGTGAAACGATACAGCAAGGTCACAATGATACGTATCACGATACAAAGGCCACAATATCATACGTATCGCCATATGCATATTTTCGTCAAATACTGTGGATACGTCTTGACTATAAATATTTCAGGGCAAGTTAAAAAGGAAAAGCTAGCTGTAGACACTTATTCGTTTTTTAGTGGTGAACTTTATTCCAACACCCTTTGCGATTTTTTACTGACAAAAACGCTGGGGTGGGGTGGGGGTGGGGGTGGGGGTGGGGGGGGTGTCATTAAACAAGCAGTATGTATTTTAGCAAGTGTATCGTCTTGTATCGACACAGAGTAAAATGTATCGTATCGGCGCATGAAAGTATCGTTTCACCTCTATAACCTAGCAATAAACTGTTTTAACAAAAGTGGATTTAGAAACAACTTGGAACAAAGAAGCAAGAATATACACAAGAACGTGTGGACAGAAGCATGATGTGACTGGGCAGGCATCTCACAAGAAGGAATCACACCAGACTTTCAGACATGTGTAGCAGTCCCGAGACTGTTTGGCATTTGCAGAACATGTCTCCTTCAGCCATTCTTGGAACAACTCTTCATCTTTCCTCAGCACCAGGAACTGCCCCAGTACCTCATACGCCTGGAAGCAAACAGACAGATGATCAAATGTTGGAGGTGAGATGAGGTGAGGTGAGGTGAGGTGAGGTGAGGTGAGGTGAGGTGAAAAGACTTGAAGATCAATTGATGGATATGAGGTGAGTTGAGCTTGAGATGAATTGGGGTTTAACATCTCACTGACGATTATTGCACTGATCATCCACACTTATGCCCGTTTCACAGTGTGCTACCCACTGAGAAACCACCCGCAGTTTAACATGGATACCCTATTCAGACCCTGTATGTTGACACTGAGCTGCCCACTCCTGATTCTATCCTCTTAATGCAAACAAGTTCCATCTTTTAATGTTTTTACTAAATGATGCGGCCTGGGATCAATCTGTGGATGTTCTAGACCATGGAGGCAGTCCATGAATTGTCAGAAATTGGGTATACGAACTGTGTTACAATCACCAATTTAATGCATAAACAACTGAAACATATTCTCCTTAATCTAAAAACACAAATCCAGACAAGTATATAAACACGGGGAGAAAGTATTTAGAGGTTGAACAGTATTCTGGAATTCTAAAAAATAACCATTATTATCGTACAGCCACGTCAGATACCAACCTGTTGCTGGGGCTCTTGTTTGTTTACAGTTATATGAAGCATCAACAAGCACTATAGCTACATGATTACTGCAAAAGTTATTCCATGTCATATCTAAACATTAATAAAGTTTGACATATTGTGTAGTAGGCTGGACACTAATTTCTCAGCAGAATCTTTAAAGGGACAGTCCGTTGACGGTTCTGTGTTTTAAATCACGAATGTCATGTCACATGCCCAATTTAATTCTCAAACCAAAATAATAGAGCTCTGCACAGTGAAGTTGACATGGCATCATCCATCTCTTGTCATCGAAGCCCTACTGAAAGCTAGCAATATACGGTCACTTTGATGTGTAAAGCTATATTGTCATACACCGCACTGTCACAGTTGTAGTAGTATGTCTATATAACTATGCAAACAATATGTAAAGAGCATCTAAAGGCTAGCAGTAAGCCTGTCTGTTCTTATTTCAGAATTTTAAAGTGAGTTTGTTTACAAACAGGACGAGAGTCTGGTCACGTGACATGCCTACACCCACGGTGTAGTCACTAAAACTGAAATGGAACAAGGCGAGCTGAGCCGAGTAAGATCGGGGGCTATCGTCAATTGTTAAAGCTTCAGAATGGTCAACGTCCTGTCCCTTTAAAGATTATCTTCAATGATAAAACCCAGAGAAAATGATCAAGTCTTTTTAACCAATAGAATGTATCATTCCTGCCAGAAACAGTTGTCTATATAGGGTGTCATTGTATACATTACAACATTGATTAATTTGTAAAAATCGGCACAAATGTCTGAATATTGATACTACATGAATAATTCCCAGCCACAGAAACGTTGCTACTTAGATTACCATCATGATCATGATTGACATGGATAAGGAAAAGGCAGACAGGATCATTTAATGAGTGAGTGTGGTTTTACGACGCTTTTAGCAATATTCCAGCAATATCTCAGCGGGGGACACAAGAAAAGGGCTTCACACATTGTACCCATGTCAGGAATCGAACCCGGGTCTTCGACATGACGAGCGAACGCTTTAACCACTAGGCTACCCGACCACCCCTTATCATTGAATGGATCAGCCCAGTTCATATTTTTCATCACATCCATTAATTGCAGGTCTATATAGGTAACTATGTATCTATACAGATACAGAATATTTGATTTTATTAGTAATCAATAGATCATGATATGTTTGAGTTGGGATAATTATACTACAATTTTCAGCCAATGACACCCTGAATGTCTGATTCTTCTGTCTACTGAAATATGAGACAAGACCTTAACTTACCTTATCAAATTTTGCTTTGATGAGCCTCCCTCCTAGGACTTCTCCTATTCCAGCTAGCTCTGTCACAGGTTTCTCTCCCATTGGCTCGGACACAAAGTTACGGTGTTTTTTAGATGTGGACGACATACTGACTTGTTATTTGATGAATTTGACTGGAAAAATAATAATTCATTGTATTCTGTTAATCATTCTACAAAAATTGAAATGATAACCTTAATATAACATTTTTTTCCAAAGACATATCAAATGCTGGGGATGAAGTGAAAAAATATTGATGATTGAATTTTATTTGTTTGTTCTCTGCAATGCTGTGGCTTTGTTTGTTTTGTGTTTATGATGGCAGCCTTTATGTAAACAAGTTGGGACAGACAAATCTGTGATCGATATTGTGAGCAATGATCCACACTGTCAGGGTCTTGATAAAACACAATCCCCGAAATCACCAGATCCATTAAGTCACCTCTGTGTGTATTATTAGGGGTGCCTACATGTTCTGTTTATAATAATATGTCAAAGGTCACAGTTGGAGGCTGGATTGTAAATTCAGACAGGCCTTTTGATGACTCATCATACATGAACATTCCAATATGTGGTATTAGTGATATCATAAGATTAACTGGTTCTTAATAAAAATGTTATGAAAATTCATACTGGACTGTTCTTTTAAAATTCGGCATGTAAGAAAGGGTAGACAACATTGGTCATATCCAACTAGTCCACAGCTACTTTCATTCAAGTGTTTTCCATCATTGTAAATGAAATAGGCCTAATTACATTTGGGGGAGAATCAGCAAGTCCCGCTTTATTTTGTCTTGGTTTCATTTGTCTCCGACTAACAAACTAGTGGCCATGTCTATCCCCGGCAACAGATAGAAAAGTGCACATATCACCCCATTTTTTTGTCTAACGAAACGTTTGTGTATGGAGCCGTTTGATCAGGAGAACTTGGCTAAAATTAAAATTCTTGACTGATTGTGATACAAAATGTCCCATAGTTTCTTTTCAATATTCGAATTGTCCAGAAGATTTATCAAACTAATGTCGTATTGGTACCTGTCTCCTGCGCCTGTTGACGGTGGGATGGTGATTTCACATCTAATTTAAATGCGTTTGTTGAACGAGAGATGTTTGAGAAAAGGTGAGATCTAGGCTTACCAGGGAGAGCGAGTGATAGGCCCTAATGTTTCGGCTGATCAAATAAGCAAGAGTGCCGGACAAAAAGGAAACAGCCACGGGACTGGTGATAAATTAGGTTGTTGAATCATCAGTGGATGATGCTCCAAACAATAATTGTTGACTGGCTTCCGGACAACTACGAGAAAGACGAGTTGCAGTTTGTACTCCAAGCGAGCAACACCTCTCCAAGCCTCCAGAGCCTCCTCAAGCCCACGCACAGCACCGCTGATAGCAAGCCCAGGGAGAACTTCAAAGGCAATTATCAAACCACTCACTCATCCATTCACAACAACCTCTCACCGGCTCTAACTGGGGAGCCTCCAAAGATACCCTCCTCTCACTCTATACAGCACTAATAAGATCAAAACTAGACTACGGCTGCTCCATATACAATACCCTAAACAACTCTCTATCTAAAAAACTTGACTCAATACAATACCAAGCCCTTAAACTAATTACACGCACCCAACATGGCACCTCCTACACCTCACTTCAGGCACTTACAGGGGAAATGCCACTAAATCTACGCAGGGAACATCTAAGCCTTAATTTCTGGGCCGCGTCCCAAACAAACCCTCTCATCCAAAACTTAATTAACCAAAACATTAGCCCAAGAAACCAAGCTCTAGCTCGCAAACACCCCTTACTCACCCCAGTATCCCAAAGAATAACTAACTACCTCAATGAAAACCTTCTTGTGGATCCCCGCCGACGTAGGAATTTACGGCAACGAAAGCGCCGATAAAGCAACTAAATTATCTCTCAAAATACCAGAAATAAGCCTAAACCTACCGATCTCAAAATCAGAAATTAAAAGTGTTAACAAACAAAAAATAACCAAAAAATGGAATAATCAATATCAAAACACAAATAGCCAAATCAAAAAAGTGCTCAGAAAACCACTAGCCAAACCTAAAATCCTACACCCCTAAAAAAAAATTGACAGATCAATTACAAAACTCCAAACAGGACACACTAACCTAAATAACCACCTAAAAAACCTTAAAAGGCACACCACAGGCAACTGCCCCCACTGCAAACAACCCGAAACCACAGAACTCGCACTCATCCACTGCACCCACTACAAAACACACAGAACCACACTACAAACCACCCTCAATCTAAATAAGGTTCCCACTCTAGATGAAATACTAAACCCTCAAAATAAACTAGAAAACTTCAAGGCCCTAGGCGTATTCCTAATCAAAACAGACCTAATTAAGCGCATCTAAAAACTAATTAATCTACCAATCCAAAATCCAATAAACATACAAACACCCACCTCACCCGGCTCCCTTAGTTCCCTCCTCCACCAACCTCGGAATTTACTCCAAATTTAAAAATTCCAAAAATTCAATATAACTAAGTAACCCCTAAAAGCCCCCTCTTGGGTTGCACACACCACTTTCACCCTTTTCGGAATACACTAAATGGTCTGGCCAGGCCCGTGTGCGAAATACGCTACAGTCGGAAAGCGCACGTTAAATCTTCTATATCAGTCAGTCAGACACATCCTATACACCCTATCCCAACATGGCAGACCAAAGACAAGTCGAGATAAGCGAAATCTCTGGCATTACATCCCCTACACCTGCGGAGGCGCACAACACCTCCGACAGGGCAACACCCTCACTCATTCCCACAGGCTACGGCCATCAAGACCCTCAAGCCTCCTACATGGAAACTCAACCCAGCACTCCACCTCCCCAAGCATGCAACTCAAGAAAACGCAAACTATACGCATCGGCATCACCTACCTCACACACCCTCTCACCCGCAGCCCTCATCACCAAGTGGGCCCTCTACTTTTTTTCGCCAACCCCCTCAGTACAACTAGCTCCAACACTAACTGCAAATAAAATAAGCATGTGGCTAAGGCAACAAAAAATCAATTACTTAAACATCAAACGTAGCTTCAAAGGATATCAGATAATCTTCCCAAATCAGGAATCCTACATAGCAGCAACTAAAATTAAACAAATATTCCAATTCACCGTAAATGTTCTAATTGCCTACAATATAATCACACCGCTAACCAATGTACTTTCAAAAAAACTAAATGCAAAAACTGTGCCCAAACGGACTGCCCAGGCATATGCACACCCTCCAAGTCCATAAAACACTCATCACTCTCCAACCAATGCCCTCACAGACTATCACTCACCCAACAGGCCAACAAACATATAGACATAAACACGGCCAAAATCCTAACCAAAAAACCCACACCGCAAGCATACAAACCACTACTACCAACACCACCCCCAAACAACAACACTCACGCACGCAAAACAGTATACCCAGGCTCCGTATGGGACAAAAATCAGCAAGACGCATACATCGCAAACGAAACAAACATCCCACACATCCCACAAACCCACACTCTCACCCTCCCCGCCTCTCACCCCACAATTACCACATCTACACCCGCAAGCAAAACCCAACGCACAACGACCACCAGACAACCAGCAACAACACAAGCCATCACAGCCACAAGGGCAACAACACCCCAAAACCTACAAGCACCCCCCGAACATCCAGTCAACAGGGAAACTACAGAAACCACTCAGACTCTCACACCCAAACCCAGCATGCAACCCACCACCGAAGAGAGTGGCCAAACTAAAGATAACTTAACCGAAGAGGACGAATACATCACCTCAGTGGAAATAAACAATCTAACCATGTCAGCCCCAAAAACCAAAAGCTATAGAAAAAATCTCACACAAAACGTAGCAAGCAAAAAACTAAACAACTTAGTCCTCCTACTAGCTTACATGCTAAAGCAGTCTAATCCAGAAGCCAGCTCCAAAGCCTTCTTTGGTGTAGCACATAAATTAAAACTCGTCACCACCTCTTTCGACCGTTTCAGCAGCAACCTTAATGACCTACTAAAGTAAATAACTAAACCAAACATAAATCCACCTAGTTTCCCAATGGAAGGCCTAAACATTTTTTAATGGAATGCCAATGGCCTCGCCGGCCATGGTTCTGAACTTAAAGCTAAATTCAAAATAGATAAAGGTCCCCATGTAGCCCGTATTCAAGAAACAAAATTCTCACATAAAACTAAATTCAACCTACCAAATTATAACGCAGTAAGAACCGACAGGTCTAAAACCATCCCAGGCAGAACAGGAGGAGGTCTAATCATCTACGTTAGTGAGGATATTAACTACGAGGAAATTAAAGTAAACACTCCTAATCTAGAAGCTAATGGAATCCAAGTCACCATCAATAACCAAAAATAAAAATCATTAACATCTATCACTCAACACTAAAACCATTAAAGCTACAGACCTAGACATCCTTTACAAATTAGGAAATAAATCAACCATCTCCCTAGGAGACTTCAATGCCCATCATCCTACCTGGGGCATTGCAGAACTAGACAACCATGGAAAACTAATATCAGAATGGATCGAAAAAAATGACCTTATACTATTAAACAATAACCAACCAACAAGATACGACAAAATCCACCACACCATGTCGGCTATCGACTTAACAATATGTACTCCAGACTTAGCACAAAGTCTGATGTGGGACGTCCACCCAGTACCTCTAGGCAGCGACCACTTCCCCATAAATATAACCCTAGGAAATCTAAAAATACCAAATCAAACCCCTAAACAGGAACCTAAATTTCAGTACAAAAACGCCAACTGGGACAAATTCCAAGAATTATGCAACCTAGCTTATCTAAACGATTTAGAAACAAAAGACCCCGAAACATTCTGTCAAAACCTAACTAACTTCATAATCAACGCAGCCAAATCCGCAATCCCCTTCAAATCATCCAACCCAGGAAAACCCACGGTCCCTTTGTGGAATGAGGAAATAGAGCTTACTAGACAAAAACGCAAATCAGCTTTCAACAGAGCTAAACGAGACCTCTCTCATCTCAAAACAGCCCATGAGCTTAACCACCAAGTCCAAAACCTAGTTAAAACTGCTAAAACCAAAAACTGGAAAAAATTCTGTGAGGAGCTAAACCACCACACCGACGCTAGGAAGGTGTGGCGCAAAATTCACGCCATCAGACGCATCAAACGGCACCAAAAAAGCCCCAATATAAACAATTCAACTAACCCCACCCAAAAGGCCAACAACCTAGCCAAACACTTCTTTAAAGTTAGTAGCAACAGTAACTTCAGTAAGAAATTCCAAGATAAACTAAAAAAAGAAACCAAATTCTCCAAAGAAAACAGACAAGACGACCTAGAAATAAACCAACCTTACACCATAGAAGAACTAAATCACGTACTAAACAATAGAAAAAAAGGAACAGCCCCTGGCCTAGACCTCACCTCTTACCAAATAATCAAACATTTACCTACCAAACTACTCCAAACTTTACTTAAACTATACAACCTAGTCTACCTAAGCGGACAGGTCCCATCCTCATGGAAGGAAGCTCTAGTAATCCCAATACCTAAACCAAATAAACCAGCAGATCAGGCTAACTCCTATAGGCCCATCTCCCTAACCTCAAATATCTGCAAAATAATGGAACTTATGACTAAAAGTAGGCTACAGCACTACCTAGACCAAAACAACATCATAAACCCCGACCAAAGCGGCTTCACTCCTGGCCGATCAACTCTCGATAACCTCGCCCGACTAGAACAGGATATAAAAACAGGACAACTAAACAAGCAATACACCACAGGCATATTCCTCGACTTCTCTAAAACCTTTGACATGGTATGGCACCACGGGCTAATACAAAAACTAAAAAAAAGATAAAACAACAGGAGTAGTATTCAAACATAAAAACATGAACCTGCCTTCCCAATCCTCCAGCTAAACAACCAAACAATCAAATTCCAAAAACAAACCAAATTCTTAGGACTCATTTTCGATCAACACCTCACCTGGGAGGCTCATGTCCAAAACCTAAAAACTAGATGCAGCAAAGACCTTAACACACTAAGATGTCTCACCGGCTCTAACTGGGGATCCTCCAAAGATACCCTCCTCTCATTCTATACAGCACTAATGAGATCAAAACTAGACTACGCCTGCCCCATATACAATACCCTAAACAACTCTCTAATAAAAAAACTTGACTCAATACAATACCAAGCCCTTAAACTAATTACACGCACCCAACATGGCACCTCCTACACCTCACTTCAGGCCCTTACAAGGGAAATGCCACTAAATCTACGCAGGGAACATCTAAGCCTTAACTTCTGGGCTGCGTCTCAAACAAACCCTCTCATCCAAAACTTAATTAACCAAAACATTAGCCCAAGAAACCAAGCTCTAGCTCGCAAACACCCCTTACTCACCCCAGTATCCCAAAGAATAACTAACTACCTCAATGAACACGAAACTCAAAATCTTAAACAAAACTGCAAAAAATCAAATATCTTCACCCCTAAACTCAAAATACCCAAAATAGACACAATGCTAGCAAACCAAATAAATAAACAAACCGACCCAAACATAGCTAAAACCACCACACTTGCATACATACACGAAAATTGGCCAAATGGGTGTCACATATACACTGACGGATCTTCAGACCCGATCTCCAACCACACCGGCTTCGGAGTCAATCTTTCCGACTCCCTAACAACCAATCTATATTCACGGCCGAACTTATGGACATGGCCTCAGCCCTGCATAACCAACAATCTAAAAACAATAATAAAATCCTAATTCTCACCGACTCCCTTAGTGGACTACAAGCACTCCAAAACAAAAATACCAAAAAACGACCTAAATAAATAAACCAAATACTTAAAAGCTCCAACGACCTAACAAAAGCAGGCAAACAAATAACCTTCTTGTGGATCCCTGCCAACGTAGGAATTTACGGCAACGAAAGCGCCGATAAAGCAGCTAAATAATCTCTCAAAATACCAGAAATAAGCCTAAACCTACCCACCTCATAATCAGAAATTAAAAGTGTAAACAAACAAAAAATAACCCAAAAATGGCATAATCAATATCAAAACTCAAATAGCCAAATCAAAAAAGTGCTTAGAAAACCACTAGCCAAACCTAAAATCCTACACCCCTCAAAAACAATTGACGGATTAATTACAAAACTCCAAACAGGACACCTGAACTTAAATAACCACCTAAAAAACCTTAAAAGACACACCACAGGCAACTGCCCCCACTGCAAACAACCCAAAACCACTGAACACGCACTCATCCACTGCACCCACTACCAAACACACATAACCACACTACAAACCACCCTCAATCTAAATAAGGTTCCCACCCTAGATGAAAAAAAACCCTTTTGGTTTACACACAACACTTTCACCCTTTTCTGAATACACTAAATGGGCCGGCCAGGCCCGTTTGCGAAATTCGCTACAGTCGGAAAGCGCACCTTTAATCTCCTATATCAGTCAGTCAGAGGGTGTCACGCGCTGGAAAGGAGCTTGAACGATTATAGGTAACGGTAGGTTACTCTAACCTCAATGTGAAAGTTATGATCACACGAAGAATGAGTGTAAAAAAGGTAGTTCAAGTCCAGCCGTATTATATTCATGGAGATGAAATCTTTGAATGAATTTTCCTCAATTTTCAATAATGTCGAACGACTGAGGACACATATGGCATTTAACACGAAGACAATGTCATCGGTATTTCATTCCTTTTAGCTATGTTCATAAAATTAGAAAACTCTAGTATATGACACAATCTATATCTCATAATAGGAAACAGGTAAATCTTAAAGCTCCTGATAAGAACTGACATTGTGATTGATTACTTAACCAAATGATTCCCTCTGTTTTTTAAATACTTTATATATCTGATTAAGTAATCCGGTAGTTTTCAATAGGCAGAAAAGCTTCATTTGATAGCAATGTTGCATATAATATTTCAAAAACTCTATATTTTAATTCCGTAACAAAATGGCAACCAAAAATAAACGATTCCTGAACTGATGTATGATGCTTTGTTTGCTTGTTTTTCGCGTCACACATGCAACCATGTCACAAAGTCCGACCATTTTATAAAACCAGATAGTGTAACAACAGGACCAAACTGTGCCTCAGCATGGATTTGTTGATATGCTATTTTAGGTGTAACGAAAATTAAATTTATTTCCTTTGGGGAAAAACAATAAACCTCATTGTCTGCGGGTATAATGTGCGTCCCTCTACACATCTGTATCTGTTCGGAAAATGTGCATTAAACACAAGAAAATACAGAACCTATTTTAACGCAGAACCCAGACAGGGCTGTACGATGTGGGATATCAGTTGTGCTTACAAAGTAGTATTAAACAATATTGAATGGTTTATGGATAATGCGCCGCAAAGTGAAACCCGCATTTGAACCAAAGTCAAACTTGTTATTAGAAAGACAAAATCTAAAAATAGAAACGAAAACACTCACATAGACAAAAGGCAGCAGTTCAGCAAAGTTCCACAAATCTTTTTGGTACAGATAATGAGCTTCGGTAATGCACCCTACCTTCATCAGACTCTAAGTCCAACGTCTTTCCTTGGAAACGCAGTTAAAATAAACAAAACCCATACACCCTGATTAACACAAGACACCAGCTAAGTGTATATCTGGTGTGTATACAAAGTTTCATGAAGAAATATTGAAGGGTTTATGAGTTAAACTCTGGAAACGAAACGTGACAGATGGAACGATGAACGACAAAGGAGCACGTTTCTATTTGCCCCGATCGTATGGGCAGGTGATATCTAATATAATAGCAATAAGAGCATACGAAGTAATTGTAAAATAATGTTCAAAGACACCATAATCGCATTAGAACAGCAGGTGCACTTTGTGGTAGTAATAGAGAATTTACTTGGTCATACTGTTATAAGGTTAAAAATGCATCTAAAAAACATTAGAAAATGATAACAAATAAAACCATTATAGCTGCAATGAGGAGTTGCATTAGATATGGTTTGTGACAGAACTTTTAGTTTGAAAGGAATCAATAGATAAAAGACATTTCACATTTATCACAAGTGTATTCTGGACATTTCATAATTATCATTGGATTGGTTAGTGGCTATCGTCCATTAGTTAATGAAACAAATAGAAAGTTTCCGATTAGGACACACATGAGTTCATGGTCAGATCTAACTTTTAACGAATCAAAAGTAGGTATTGTGACGTGTGACAAGGACAGGCCAGGCCCGAAAACCTTCAAAATGATACCTTCAACATTAGGAGAGGAGAGCGCGGTTTGCAATCGATCAAGTTGAATCCCGATCATTCTAAGTTTCCCCAGTTAGTGACGAGTCTGGCCAGTCTGATCCTCTCCTGTATTGATAGATGGGCTGAGAGTAAGTAAAACTATGTGCGTATAAAACTGGTGTTGCGTTTCTTTATTATGCATGTGTGAATGCTGATAGAGACAACTCGGAGTAAATGTCGTTAGACCAATCACTCCTTGACGGAGCTGAGCCGCGGCGGACAAGGCGAGTGGCAATGTCATGGCGCAATTGACCACAAGGACCAGGAACGGCAATACATTTAGTAACTCTCTGGACGCCCGAAAGCAGTTATGACATGGTGGAATATGCGGGTTTTTTCTTGAACAAAATGTTTAAGACGATCCCATTCTTTGTTTTTCGTATTGTCGTTCCCATCCTTCAATTCCGTCTTCCCACCCAGACTTACGTTTGATGGTGCGGTTTCATTTTGACGTATGGATAGGGTATTCTGGATTTACATGGTGTAGTTGGGCTGGTAATGTCTCATACACCAAATTTTGATACATCTCCGTCAGGTGACCGTCTTGCCCCAGCTCCCCTCCTTACTGTTTCGATTTTCTCGAATTCCCCCCAACTTGTCATAACTCCACCGCCGTGCCGACCCCCCACGCCCCGTCCCCCCCCCCCCCCCCCCATCCTTCCCAGGACCCCTCTCCCCCTATTTCTGAACAGAATTTGGACTTATCACCCTCTACCGACGAGCTTTTACATCAGTACGCTTGTGTTCTCCCTGACGTTTCCTCACTAAGTTCGTCCTCAGGGCCCGACGTACAAAACCCACCCCCTGACTTCAATTTGGGAGATTCGACCTTGATGCCAGAACATTTCACTGGCAGAGACATGACCCATGCTGCGGAATGGCTTGAACGTTTCCTTCATTTTGGAAACTTTAAAAAGTGGACTGACGCACAGAAAGTAGAACGTTTTCCACTATTTTTTAAGGACCCGGCGTATCGCTGGAACAAAGATCTTATACAATCGCTAGGGAATGATATCATCATTTTCGATGAGGTAGAGTAATTATTCAGGGACAAGTACGTCCACCCAGCTGACCGATGGGCCCTCCTAGAATCTTTCGTGAGTCGTAGGTTATCCCCAACTGAACCTATAGACACGTATTTAGCGGATTTGACCCAAACAGCTAGCCTATTAGGTAAGACTGACATAGACTTGATGGATGCATTTGTTTGGGGACTGGATGACGGTACACGGCAACACGTGCTAAGGAAACAGCCGACGGCTCTAAACGAAGCTGTTTCGTTTGCATGTTCGGCTCGATCCATTATCCCTCAAATTGCAGAAAATACAGGTGTCAAGTTGGCAATCGATACTCGAAAAAGCTCGCACCATCGTCGTCCCAGATTAATACCTTCCAGTCACGACAGAATCGATATTCCCAATCCCCCAGATAGGCCTCTAGGTATACAACTCGGCCGTGGCAGCCTCCACGACAACAGTTCCAGCCACTCTCGTATCCGGACGGACCACACCAGCAGAGTCGCCAGCCCCCTCCTCAACGCACACAGTACAACACTGGACGGACCATGGCTCGGGCACGCCCCTATTACAGATGCGGTGGTGAGTATGATTTCTCTCACCCTGATAGATGTCCCGAACGTAATATAAGGTGTCATTATTGTCAGAGAGTAGGACATTTGCAACGTGTTTGTAATGTCCGGTGGCAGTCAGGAGCTCCCCAAAGCAGATAGCAATTAAATTCATGACCACCCAGGCCACCTTGCCACTGTGCTGGGCATGTTTTTGACCCCACTAACTTGCACTCGCGTGAGTCGCCGGTTCCTATTTCACCAAGTTATAGTCAGCCTCAATCTCCTGTTTTGCAAGTCACTTAAAAAAATGACAACAAGCATAGGATTCATGTTATTTTGGGAGAACAGTTAGTTTCTACAATTGTGGATTCAGGCGCTTCTATTAGTATTTTAAGTCGGGAAGTTTTTTTATGACTCGGGTCTGTGGAAAGAAATCCCCTTTCAAAAGTCTGATGTGACCTCTCTTCAAGGAATAGGTCAAAATATTGTACCAGTATTAGGACAAGTTTTACTTCCCATCACTATTGGTGATTTCCAAATGGAACAATGCTTTCAAGTAGTTGCAGAGTTAGCGTCACCAATGTTTTTAGGATTAGATTTTCTGATTCAGAAAGATGCTGTCTTAAATTTCCAATCTTTCATTTTGACGCTGCAAAATGGCTCAACAGTTGTTCCCATTTGGGCAAACAATGATATCCCAATGTATCGGATCCCCATCCACAGACGATAGAGCAGGAAACCATCCCTGTTCGAGCACTGCAGGCATTCACAATTCCCCCTCAGTCTGAAATCATTTTCCCAGTTTGCATATGTGAACCTAACCCAGTCCTATCGGAAACACATCAAGTTTTAGGTGCTCATTGTCTTGTTTTGGCAAGTTCAGGGAAAAGCGTGTACCAAATCATTAACACTAACGATTTTGCTGTGGACATTCCAAATGATCATGAAGTTGCGCATTTCACTTTGGTACACTCCGATGAAATTACACCTCTACAGTCACATTACCCCTCCGAATCGGAACCCTCCCTCTCTCAGTCAGAAATAGACGCGAGATTAAGTGAGTTGAATATTGATTTTTCTTTATCCCACTTGTCACAGGAGCAACAAGCACAAATAAGTCAGTTGATAGCCAGGTATCGCGACTGTTTTGCCATTAATCTCTCAGAAATTGGGTTAAATGATTCAGTGCAACATGATATTGCTACAGGAGATGCCCCACCCGTTAGGCAACGATTTTACCGTACAAGTCCTGCTATGCGTGCAGAGATAGATCGTCAAGTTCAGGAGTTAGTAGACTTAGGCATATGTGAACCAGATCATGATAGCCTCTGGGCTTCTCCAGTTGTCATGGTGCCTAAGAAACAGACTAAGGGTTCTACTCCATCATGGCGTCTGGCCATCGACTACAGAGTTGTGAATTCGTGCTCATTGCCGATAGTATTCCCAATGCCGAGATAAGAAGAAGTTCTTGATGTTTTGGGCACAGCATTACACAACTATAGATCTGGCAGTGGGATATTGGCAATTAGCACTGAATGAAGAAAGTTAACCCAAAAGTGTATTTGTGACAGCTAGTGGTACCTATCACTTCAATCGTATGGCCTTTGGTCTGGCCATTGCCCCAACAACATTTCAAAGACTGATCAATGACGTTTTCCGCAATTTAAATTGGCGTAAAACAATGTGCTATTTAGATGATGTTTTGTGCTTCACCTCGGATTTTGAGACACATTTAGCAGATTTAGAAGAAGTATTTTTGTGCCTACGCAACGCAAATTTAAAAGCGAAGCCATCAAAATGCCAATTTGCTAAACTGTCAGTCGCTTACTTGGGACATATTTTTTCAAATAGTGGAGTACAAGTAGATCCTGAAAAATCTAGCGTGATAGCTTCGTTTCCGACGCCAACAACGCCTAAAGACGTTAAAAGTTTCCTCGGAATGGTAGGATTTTATCGTCATTTCATTCAAGGTTTCTCCAAAGTAGCAGCTCCTTGACATTCATTGTTGCAAAAGGATAAAAAAAATTGTTTGGACGGAAGCACAAGAACAGGCATTTCAAACCCTCAAATCTGCTTTGCTAAAACCACCCATTTTGGCATTCCCAGATTTAAAAAAAACCCCATTTATCCTATACACAGATGCTAGTGATGATGCTCTAGGGTATTTGTTCGGTCAAAAAGATGCCAGTAACAGAGACGTGGTAATAGCCTACAGTGGTCGTGCTCTATCAAAAACAGAGAAAAACTATGGAATTACAGAAAAAGAATGTTTAGCACTAGTATCAGGTATCAACATTTCAAGGTATATTTGACACATGCCCCATTTACTGTAGTAACAGATGACAGAGCTTCACAGTATTTGAAAGACAATAAGGACCGCTCAGCCAGACTGAGCCGCTGGTCACTCTTATTGAATGATTACACTTTCACAGTTCAGTATTGACCGGGCAAAAACTTGGGTAACGCAGATTTCTTGTCAAGATTGCCTTACCCAGAATACCCACCAGGGTTAGATGACCCACTTTCAGATGTTTCCTATTTGTTTGCTACTGATACGAACAGTACAGACAATGATCTCGCCACGTCCGATGACCACGGCGACCAAATATCGATTGTGACTGCAACAGATGTAACATAAGAGTTGTATGATGCCTCCACAATTAACGACCCTCTTAGTGTAACGTCCGACCCCCTAGGAGATTACTCCATAGCACAGAGGCAATATGACGACCATAAACTACGGGCGCTGATTGATTGCATTAAGTCTCAAACCTTTTCTACTGATGACAAGGCCACACGTACATTATTGTTACAGAGCCTGGATTTTATCCTTGACAATGACATATTGTACCACTTGTATGCGCCGCCAGGTCGGGGCCACAGGAAAGACAGAATCATTCTTCAACTGGTGATACCTCAGTCGTTGGTAAAACATGTTTTACAATCATACCATGACAGCTTGTTGGCTGGACATGTTGGTATTGACAGAACGTTCAATGCTATTAGACAGAAGTACTATTGGCATCATATGCTGGAGGACACAAAGCAACATATTTTGTCATGTACTGCCTGTCAAACAAATAAACGTGACTTTAACAAGAGACCTGCCCCATTACAACCATTACCAGTCCCTGGTAAATTGTTTGATCGTGTTCAAGCTGACTTCCTAGGGCCGTTACCACCCACAAAAGCAGGTCATAGGTATGTTGTTTTGTTAACTTGCGCATTTTCCCGATGGAGCGTGGCTATTCCGATTTCCTCGTTGGAGGCTGTGAAGGGAGCCAAGACATTCTACTCAAAATACATTTGTGTTTATGGGATCCCCAGAGTGTTATTGACTGATAATGGCACTTTCTTTACCAGCAAACTTTTTACAGCGGTTTGTTCAATATTTGGGATCAAACCATTGGAAACTAGTAGTTATCACCAACAAACCAACGGAGCTTGTGAAAGACTCAATTCGTTTATCATGCAAACGCTCCGCATGTTTATTATTCATAACCAGGACAATTGGGATGAACTTCTCCCTATTGTGATGTTTGCCTATCACACTAGCCCGGCAACGCAGAGTACTGGGTTTTCCCCCCTACTTTCTCCTGTTTGGCCAAGAATGCTCAGTACCCGTTGATGTTGAATTACAATCATTTGAACCCCTACCACAAACAATTAAGCAACGGCTTGATGTAATTTTACATCATATAGACATTACTAGAAAATTGGCGCGTACCAATTTACAAAAGGCCCACAACAAGGCGAAACATTAGAATGACAGGAAGACCTCAAATCCCATCTTTCAGCTCAGAGATCAAGTATGGCTCCATTCCACGGCACGTGCTGTTGGGAAATGTAAAAAGCTAGGCCAGATAACCAAGGACCTTTTTACATTGCGGATGAACTGCCACATTTTACCTATAAGTTATGCCGTTGTATTGATCACAAAGTCCTGAAAGTTCCAGTCCACGCGAACCGGCTTAAACGGTTTGTCAACCCGAAAGACCAACTAACCCAATCCCAGTTGTTGCTACGGACAACCAAACGAATCCGTCTCAATCTGACAATAATCACACGGAGATGACCGCCCCGACGGCTCAGACATTAACCCCCAAGCAGACACAGAATCCCGACTTTGATTTACAGGAGGATGACGTTTTCATAGTAAAGCGACTAAATAGTGAATGGAGAAAAGTATTACAAGATTCACTGGGAAAATTTCACGTTACAGGAGGCTACATGGGAACCCGAATCTAATATCCCTCACGGATTGATTTGTGGTTACATGATACAGAAGTAGTAGTTGTGCGCAGTAGTCTGGGACTGCTCCTGGCTTCTGATTGGTCGAGAGGATCACGTGACCTCTGTGACATCACTTCCGGTTGGGTGTGCGCAGTGCATGATGGGTCCTTCGTGCGCATCCAAGATGGCGTCACATCCGTTTCCGGTGGCGTGCGCATCCAAGATGGTGTCACATCCGTTTCCGGTGGCGTGCGCCTCCAAGATGGCTACACATCCGTTTCCGGTGGCGCACGCCTCCAAGAAGGTGGCGCATCCGTTTCTGGTGGCGCGGGCCTCCAAGAGGGCATTTCCGTTTCCGGATGGCGGCACGTCCGTTTCCGAGGGGTCATCTCCCAATCCACCATGGCGGCTCGGCGCCTCCAAGGGGGGAGGAGGGAGAGGAGGAGGGAGGGAGGAGGAGGATGAGGAAGAAGGAGGAGGGATGGAGGAAGGCGGGAAGGGAGTCGGGTTCTTTTTTTTGTTTTGTTTTGGAGTGTGTGTGGCGATGGCATGTGGAGATGATAGCTCACGGAGACGAGCTTATCATACACAGTTGACGACTCTGCCACTAGGTTGACGTCATATCGGCGAAGGATTTTGCAACAACATTTCACAAATCATGTCATCGGGTATGGTGATGTGTTTGTAAACTTTGAGGTGCAAGGTCTCGTTCCACAAGGTGATCGTGTATTGTAGCCCACTTTGACAACCGTTCGTCTAAGTTAAAAGTCGGTGAGTGGCGAATTTAAAGGTGCTAAAGGTGTTGCCTGAATTTCTAAAGGTGCATCGACAGGCACAGACATGAACGTGATGTAGGTATATGCCTACGTGATGTACTTCGTGTTGCCATGCAAACATGGTGCCATGCGTGACGACAAACACACGTTGATCCTTAGGATTATTATTATTATTATTAATTATACCAAGGTGCTGGCACTCGTGTAGGTTGACATGCGTACTGTCACGCGTGTCTCCATGCACACGTCATGTACTACGTGTTTCCATGCAAACGTGGTGCCATGCGTGACTACAAACAGACGTTGACGTTGATCCATAGGATTATTGTTATTATACCGAGGTGCTGGCACTCGTGTAGGTCGACATGCGTACTGTCATTCGTGTCTCCATGCACACGTCATGTACTTCGTGTGTTTCCATGCACACGTGATGTACTTCATGTTGCGATGCGAACGTGATGTCATGCGTGTGTGTCTTCAAACACACGTTGATCCACAGGATTATTTATCATATTTAGTATTTTATAAGGAGAGAGAGAGAGAGAGAGAGAGAGAGAGAGAGAGAGAGAGAGAGAGAGAGAGAGACGTGGTGTTTGACTCGTGTCTCCAGGCACGTGGTGTTTCACTCGTGTACACCACCATACATACCAACACATATATCTTATTTTATTATTTTGAGGCGGAAAATGGTGGTGTCACGCGTAGGCGTGTGTCTCCAAGAGGACGAGGGGGAGGGTGCGGGTTCTTTTTGGATTGTTGTTGTTTGTGTTGGCAAAGTAAGCAGGGTGGGTGTCGATTAGTCTGAACACCATGTAGACACCAGGCAGCTGATCTTTCAAGCATTGCCTTTTTCTTTTATCTATTTTTTACTTTTTTTCTTCACTTTTACAACGAGCATGTGCACTGACATGACAGACGTACAGACAGACAGACAGACAGACAGACAGACAACGTAGACGACATCTCAACTCAACCTCTACCCTCGGTTCGGCACTCTATTGGAGTTGAGATCAATCAAGACACAAAGAGTCAGTTCATTCAATCACTGTTTAATAATGAACAACAACAACCACAACCAGATACATAGGAAATACGAAAAGACAATGGAGGAGGGAGTGCTTTGCATGTCCCTACAACATCAACGCGACAACGTTTCCTCTTCTATCTTCAAGCTCTTCAGGTGAAGATGGGGTCACCATAAGATGTGGTCCTCCATCATACTGTCCCAAACAGGTCCCACACATGTGAGAGGTCCATCAGTAAAATAAGTACAGTCTATGGCCTCCCTGAAACAGACATGGCACATCACTTGGCCACTGTTGCAGCTTATGTATCTTAACATGTTGTTGTGTCGGCAGGCACTACATTCACGTTGTAGGGGAATGAGTCGAGCTTCTTCATAAGGATCCTGGTCAACGTTGTCATCGTTGCAAACCATGGGCATACCTGAGGAGAAGACATCTTCCAGTGATGCTGGTGACCCAGAAGCATCAAGCAGGGGGAGTGTGTCCAGATCCATGGAAGGGAGAGTTGCCAGCTTGAGCGCTTCATGATCATCACTGTCACCGGTCGTCATCATCACAGGTGCATTCGGTGAATAGGTTGGCTCCCAAGGGGTTTGTTCCCACCACTGTTCTAGCACGGACTGGGCTGAACTGACATCTGGGGTCCTGTCAATCTTGTCAATCCTGTCCATCCAACAAGAAAAGAATCATATGAATATTCATACTCACGATCAACATCGACATCATCATAATCACATCAAGAATGACTGAGACAAAGAATAGCATGATACTTACAGTTGTTCTTGATGAAAGATCTTCAGAGACAATTTCTTCCGTGGTCGTCTTTGTGCAGGTGTTGCAGGTTTCAAAAAGGATGTCCCCTTCGTTTTGGTGTCTGCTGCTGTTGTTGCTGCTGTGGTGGTGATGGTGACTGGCGCTGTTGATGAGGGTGCTGTGGTGACTGCCACTGGTTTTCGTGTGGGTGCTGCAGCATCTGAGGTGACCATCGGTGATGGTGAAGATGGTGGTGGTGATGACTGCGCTGAGACGAGTGCAGCTGTTGCTGCTTCTACTGCTGTGGGTGTGGCGGCTGTGGCTGTTGCTGCCGCCCAGGATAGTGCTGAGGCGATTTTTTCTGTTGCTGCTGCTTCTCAGGTGTCCCCTTCGATGCCCTCACACCTACCGCGCATTGCGCCATCTGTAGTGCATTGATGAATACTTTTAGTGAGGGTGTTGTTGCTGCGTCTGCAGCTGCATCTTCTTCTGCCTGTGTGGTGGCTGCTTCTGCTGCTGCTACGGGTGTTGTTGTTGGTGTTGTCTGCGATGAGTACTGCTGCAGCAAGGGTACATGTGAGGTTACTATTTCAACGAGTGCTACTTGCTATGGCTGCAGGTGTTGCTGCGGCTGATGCTAGTATCGCTGTCGCTGCTGAGTCAAGTTGTTGTGCTGCTTTCACTGCTTCTGAGGGTGTTGTTGTTAGTACGGGTGCTGCTTCTGCCGCTGCTGAGTGCTTAAAGGAGTACGTCTGTTTCTTTAAACGTTCCCTCTGCTACCACTGCCGTAAGTGCTGCGACGTGTGGTGCTGCTGCTTTTTTGGCTGCTTTGAGTATGGATGCTGTTAGTGCTGCTGCTTCAGGTTTTGGGTCTGACTTTTCCACGTAGAGTTCCATGTTGGGGATGAAGATGCAATACTCCGGAGGCAGAAATGTGTCCACAACACTCTTTAACTTATCATGCATGCAGTCATGGGAAGCTTTGTACAAGGCACTTGTTCTCATCATCTCCCAATGTAGACCTAGCCGCTCCCCCAGGATGTCCGCCATTGCACGACAGAATTGCTCGCTATTGAGAACGTCCTCGTCCTTGTCCCCCTTCTCCTTCTTCTGTTTGATGATGAGGCGGTAGTGGCCATTGTTGTCATACGGTAGTAGTAGCCGGAACATGATGGTGTTGTTGCTTGGACCGTTCAGTGAAAAGTGATGGCCAGGGAACGTTGATCGTACTTAAAGACACTGACACTCTGCTTTCTGATTGGTGGAAAATCCGACCTTCTGATTGGCTGGTTTCTGTCCCACACGCCACCCACGTCCGTAGTGTTTCTTTTCCATAGGGTCAGGCTTGTAGTGTGAGAGAGAAAGCACAACCTCGTTTCGACCCATCGGACCCGTTGTGACACCTCCCCAAAGTGATCTAGTCGTCTCTGTACCCAAAGGGGAGCGTGTCTACAGGCAGCCCTGTGGTTTCCTCATAGACTAGACGTCGCTTGTCGTACACGGTACGATAGCCTTTTCAGGTGGGTCGGGTCACAACAGCGTTTTCGTGCCGAGGTCCTTTTCGAATGATGTGATGAGGGTTATCCAAACTGATTTTCTCCCCCTCTTTCCCAGGTCGTTGTCCCAGTATCAGTCTTTTCATGGTGCCAAAGTTGAGATGTTGTTGGTTTCTGTAATTCAAAGTGAACCCTCGCACTTTGCAGATCGTGCGCGTTCCATCGGGTCTGCCATAGTTTTTGGGGCCTCCTGACACAAACGTCTTGATGGTGGTTCCGTCCAGTTCATCTGTAAACTCGCCTAACGAATGGCCCAGCTCTGAATTCGCGTCGTGGGGTTGATGAATGTAAATGACCCTGTTCGTGTCAAAGTACAAGACCCTGCGACCCACAAGGGCAAGGGTCTCAGACAGCTTGAGACGTGCTTGGGCGGTGACCCAAGCAGCGATGGCGACATTGAAATGAGAATGAGGGGTTTGGAATTCTTTCTTCTGGGTATAGGTCACTTCCACCATGTGTTCATTGACAACGGTAACATCCTCGATGGTACTGCGTTCATCCCTCCACAAGGTAAAGTACTGTACAGGATCGTTCATATAGATGTTCTGACTGTAGTCTAGTCGTTGTCCAAACCTGCCCCAGAGCGAATTCAGTTGCATCTTGGCAATCGTGCGACCTCCTATTTTTTTTCCGATGCGGTCCTTGTCCAACCCAATGCCTTCTTTGTCGTAGATCTCCTGGATGTAAGTGTCGTGATCCGTACATCCCTCGGGGTATCCGCTGGCTTCGAGCTTCTCCTCGATATAAGTGTCAAAGAGTCCTACTTGCTGGGTGCCGGGGTCGTGCTGTGCAAAGGTGTCAAAATGCCAAACGTCGTAGATCTGAAGCTGGTAGTCATACTTCTTCACGGCTTCATGGAGTTCTACGGTGGCGTACGTGCCCACCAGTGACCTCTCTTCGTTCGTGTGTGCTTGCAGGGGGAGTCTGACCGGTTATCGGCACACGCACGGACAGAGCAGTTTGCCACGCGATCTGTAAGGCAGTAGCGGATGGTAGAGTCGTTTCGGGTATAGGACACGGCATTGGATCAGACCTTTCAGTTCAAACAACGCGTCCACAGGGGGTTGATGGAGGAGGGTCGTGTGTCCTGTGGGAAATGCTCCGGTCTTACAAATGTATGGATAAAGGGAACAAATATCGATATACTTGATGGTTTCACGTTCTTGGGCTTCGTAGCATAATCGGGTGGCATTGGTGCGTCCTCCATAGAGGGCGTCGCAAGGGTTGAGCGGCCCAGGGACGTGGATACAGTGGGGTCCCTGCAAGAAAGCACTCAGAGCGGAGTCCTCCTGTTGCATTTTTGTAAACTCGTGCTCCCACAGGGTGACGATCCCTTTCACCTCAGGGTGTTGATTCAAGAGACTCAGACGGTAACGGGTGTCGGTATAACGGGCTCCCAACAACGTGCCCAGGATGGGATGAGGTTCTCCATGTTGGGTCTTGTGACCGGCCTGGCACCCATGCCAGAAACAGCCCAGGAATTCGTAGATGGTGCCTGTCGCTGGATTGTAGCCATCCACGCTGTACCGATGTTGGCCCTCTCCACACGTGGACTCTTTTTCACCTCCATTCCTGGCGTGCTGGAGGTGCAGATGGGGGTGCGTCTCCATCAGATAATGGAGCCAGTGCATACAGGCCTGGGAATAGTTTCTCTTGGGTTGGTAGCCTTGAGGTGGAAGAATGGCAATGGTATTGGGTTTCAGGTCGTGTTTTCGGAAGGATTTCATGGTGAACGCAGCAGCTGTCATCACTTCTACAAAGGGATCCATGCCAACCGAGCTGATGGCGTACTGTCGGAAGTCAGCGCATCCCGTCTCAAAATGTCCACATCGCTCTGGCAGTAGGCTAAAAGTTCTCCTTGCAAGTCAAACAAGGCTCCTTCTTGCACTTTTTGGGTATGCCACTGGAGACATGCCATCGGGATCGTACATGACGGCTGGTGGATAGGGACCTCTGTAGGTCTGGTTGGCTTCGGTATTGAAAAAGCGTGCAAAGTACCCTTTCTTCAGTTCTTTCAGTCCAAAGCTCTTTGGAAATGCTTTCAGTGGGTAAGGTATGAAATTTAAGCTGTCTTCGAAACACAACCGTCCCAGGGTCACCTGCAGAATCTGTTGTCCGTTTCGAATCTTGGTGGGGAGTTTCACCAGAAGGGGGTACAAACCCTTCAGGATCAAGTGTTAATCATAGGATCGTGCATTATGGGCCATCACATAAATGCGATCCTCCTTCTGGACTGTCGTGGTGGTGCTCTTGTTCTTTGTCTTCTTTGTTTTCTCCACGTCCATGACATCTTCCCCCTCCACCCCTACTGCTTCCACCTCCTTCTGCTGGGGTGATGAAAGTCGTTGACGTTTTGAAGAGTGGTTTCTTGAGGGGGTTCCATTCCGTTTTCTTTTTCCCAGGTGTGCTGTTGCCCCCTTGCGTGTGCTGCCCTCCTCTTCCTCTTGGTTCTTCTTCTTCTTGGGTTTTTCACCCAATGTGGTCAACCACACACACACATCATGTCGCATGGTGGGGGCTCGAAACACGATCTCAAGGCTTGGACCATAGCCTTCTTCTCTCCATGGACAGTGTTCGCACAAGTACTTGCTCACTTCACTGATGCAACTGCACCACTCACAAATTTGGAATGTGTTCCCCCGTGTCTTGCATGCATTCAAAATCGTAGAACACGTATTGGATGTTGTCTCGTATGTGATGTTGTTCCTCTTCCCCCTCTTCTTCATCTGAGCACTCATGGTGAGCACTCATGGTGAGCCATGGGGGTCTCCAAGACGTGGACCAGCTGAAAACTCGTGCTCTTCCTTGGGTCCGCAATAGCTAGAGTGGAGGCAGCGGTGGCAGCGGTATTGCTTGATGCAGGGGTGTTTTTCGGGATGGTCGTAACGTTGGTCGGGGCGTTCGCAGTAATGGTTTGATGCATAAAAAGCTGGCATTGAAGTGATGACATCGTAGTGCTGATCATGATGATATAAATGCAGCACGGTGGCGTGGGGTGGAGCCTCATCACACTTGTACAACAATCTCTGGTCCACCTCTTGACTGTAGACTGTCAGTTGATAATTCAGATGGGCCAAGGCGCGTCCCACGCGTGCTAGGTCGTCCAGGCCCTGACAGGGACCTTCAGGCAGGTCAAGACGTCGAAACAAGTCCCGTGCCCGTATGCCTTGAACGTCGACCCGATCCGTCTCTTTCTCTGGGCGGACCATTCTTGGGTCAGAGGATTGGGCTTCTGGGCATAATGCTGTGCCGCCCCCAGGGCCCATGCCAAACAGAATTGATCTTCATTCTTGATCCGTACAATACCTTATTTGCGTGTAAAAAAGGCTTCAAGTCCAATCACGTTTTTCAGATGGAGGCCACCACTGCCTGATCCTAGCCTGTCGGGATCTGCGATGTGTACTAAAGTCACAACCATGGTGGCATCGATGTTCAGGTCTTTGTTGGACTGTTGGACTTTTTCCACGGCATGCAAAATATCTAGCCCATGGAGATCTTCAAAGCGATGAAAGGGAATCCGTATGGGAGTGTTCAGAGCGGGATGATTGATACCTAGACCAATACGATCTCCCTTCTGGCCTGACATCTGTTGATAAAAGTTATGGATCACCCTGTCAAATAAAGCCGGCAGTTCCATGGGAACGCGGTCCGGTGGTACGGTGTCCAAGTAGTCTGGGTTGAAAGTCATGCTTGTCATGGTGGCGATGAGTGCCTGATGAACGTCAACCCTTCCTTTTATACACAAACAAGAAGATCTATTTATAGAAGGTCTCTGATTGGTCGAAAATCTGACCAATCAGAAGTCAGCACCGACCAATCAGAAGACAGCACCCGAGCCCAGTTGTGCTTTCTCTCCTGTGGAAAATACATTATTTCCTATGAAAAAAACCAAACACAACGGTAGGACCAATTTGGAAAACTGAGGCTCAGTGCAGGCATCGAAACGGATCCAGCGGCATGTCACGTTTTGGAGCCATCAAAACAGGAGCCCTTTCGATCCACTTTAAAAGTTGAAAAAATGAATTGTGTTGTGTTTTTAGGATGGAGAAATCAGCATGCTCACCCCAGGGAGAAACAACAGGAAAAAAATGGTAACCCATCAGAAGCTTGGGTTGTGGTCCAGTCAGAAAACAGGGTGACAGTGGCTTAAATAGGATAGACACTCACTGGTCAACACTTTTCCTATGAAAAAGAAACACAAGGGTCGGGCCAGTTTGGAAAACCGAGGTGAAAGTCAGGCGCCGGAATGGACTAATCAGCGCGCAGCGTGTTGGACCAATCAAAACAGGGGCCATTTCGATTGCTCCCTGCATTCCTACATGTCTGTGCCTGTCGATTCACCTTTAGAAATTCAAGCAACACCTTTAGAATTCAACACCATGATCGTAGTGCTGAGGTGATCGCCACTCACCCACTGTTACTTAAACGAACGATTGTCCTTGTGCTACAATACGACCGCCTTGTGGAACAAAACCTTACATCTCAAAGTTTACAATCACATCATCATAGTCGATGACGTCATTTGTGGAATGTTGTAGCAAGATCTTTCGCCAATATGATGTCAACCTAGCAACAAAGTGGCTGGGTTATCGACTGTGTATGATAACTTTGATAAACTCGTCTCAGTAATCTATCATCTCCACACGCCATCTACACCCACCCTGCTTACTTTGCCAACACAAACAACAACAATCCAAAAGAACCCACACCCTCCCCCTCGTCCTCTTGGAGGCACACGCCTACGCGTGACACCAACCATTTTCCGCCTCAAAATAATAAAATAAGATAAATATGTTGGTATGTATGGTGGTGTACACGAGTGAAACACCACAAGTGCATGGAAACACACGAAGTACATGACGTGTGCATGGAGACACGAATGACAGTACGCATGTCGACCTACACGAGTGCCAGCACCTCGGTATAATAAAAATAATCCTATGGATCAACGTCAACGTCTGTTTGTAGTCACGCATGGCACCACGTTTGCATGGAAACACGTAGTACATGACGTGTGCATGGAGACACGCGTGACAGTACGCATGTCAACCTACACGAGTGCCAGCACCTTGGTATAATTAATAATAATAATAATAATCCTAAGGATCAACGTGTGTTTGTCGTCACGCATGGCACCATGTTTGCATGGCAACACGAAGTACATCACGTAGACATATACCTACATCACGTTCATGTCTGTGCCTGTCGATGCACCTTTAGAAATTTAGGCAACACCTTTAGCACCTTAAATTCGCCACTCACCGACTTTTAACTTAGACGAACGGCTGTCATAGTGGGCTACAATACACGATCGCCTTGTGGAACGAGACCTTGCACCTCAAAGTTTACAAACACATCACCATACCCGATGACATGATTTGTGAAATGTTGTTGCAAAATCCTTCGCCGATATGACGTAAACCTAGCAACAAAGTGGCAGAGTCGTCGACTGTGTATGATAAGCTCGTCTCAGTGAGCTATCATCTCCACATGCCATCGCCACAAACCCCAAAACAAAACAAAACAAAGAACCCGACTCCCTTCCCGCCTCCTCCTCCTCCCGCCTTCCCTCCTCCCGCCTCCCCCCTTGGGGGCGCCGAGCCGCCATGGTGGATTGGGAGATGACCCCTTGGAAACGGACATGCCGCCATCCGGAAACGGAAATGCCGCCCTCTTGGAGGCGTGCGCCACCGGAAACGGATGTACAGCCATCTTGGAGGCACACGCCACCGGAAACGGATGTGACGCCATCCTGGATGCGCACGCCACCGGAAACGGATGTGACGCCATCTTGGATGCGCAAGCAGGACCCATCATGCACTGCGCACACCCAATCGGAAGTGACGTCACAGAGGTCACGTGATCCTCTCGACTAATCAGAAGCCAGGAGCGGTCCCAGACTACTGCACATAACTACTAGAAGTCATTTAAAAAGAAGCGCAAGCGTTAGAAATCTCAATATATATTTCGAATAGCGTTTCAAATTAATTGTTATACGAGGGCCATTCAATATATAACCAGCCTAACCTATTTGCTACCTCTCCTCACTTCTTCTTTTTCCACTTAAACACCATTGAGGTCTATGCACTTAGTCCAGTGATGTGTGAGAGCTAAAAGCCCGTTGTGATAGAAACCATGGGGTTGTTCGTGTAACCACCCCTCCACTGCTGTGAGTTCATCATCGGACCGGAAATGACGTCCACGCAGTTTTTTCTTCAAGTTTGGGAAGAGAAAGTAGTCGCTTGGTGCCAGGTCTGTTGAGTAAGGTGGATGAGGCAATACTTTGAACCCGTTCCGCTTCACTGCGGCAACCGCAAGTCTACAGGTGTGCACTCTGGCATTATCATGTTGGAGCAGCACACCTTTTGTGATCTTTCCGGGACGTTTGGCAAAAATAGCAGTCCGCAAACGGTCCAGGAGAACCGAGTAGTACTCTCCAGTAATAGTCTGGCCACGTGGCAAGTAGTCAATGAGCAAGACCCCTTTTGGTATCCCAAAAGATGGTTGCCATGACTTTGCCAGCAGATGGTTGAGTCTTAAACTTTTTGGGACTGGGTGAAGCAAAGCCAGTCCACTGCTTACTCTGTTCTTTGGTTTCTGGGTCATAGTTGTGTACCCAGGTTCCATCACCAGTAACAATTCTCTCCATAAAGTTGTCTGCATCCCGACTGCATTGCGTCAAAAGTGCCTGACACATTGACGCACGTACAGCCTTCTGATCATCACTCAGACATTTCGGGACCCATCGGGCAGACAGCTTCCTCATACCCTGACGATCATGCAAAATGGTATGGACACTTCCCTCTGAAATGTCCAAGGTCTTGGCCATTTCTGACACCTTCATTCGCCTGTCTTTGACAACCAGTTGTCTCACAGCTTCACTGGTTTGGTCATTGGTCACCTCTACAGGCCTGCCAGGGCGTGGCTCATCTTCAATGTTCACCCGACCCCTCTTAAATTCTGCAACCCAGAATTTGACCTGTGCATACGAAGGTGCACTGTCACCATAAACATCTGACAATTCATCATGTATCTCCTTTCCCGGTTTCCCTTTTAAGTAGAGGTACCTAATAACAGCCCTGTATTCAACCTTTGACGAAAATTTGGCAGAATCTACCCTTGCCATCTTTATAGATCACGTGTGTGACTTCAAATACAATTTCCTCAGTGAAGCTTTGTTTATGACGTGACATACATTGGTGCACAGCAAGTGACAAACATGCAAGATCTGATAAATAGCTTAGGCTGGTTATATATTGAATGGCCCTCGTATTTCGTTTCCTTATTAGTTCAGACACTGCAGACTTCGTGTTGGAGACGGTACCCTCTAATATTGATTTTTGCATGTGTTTTATTTCAGGTTTAGAATAACATGATGCTATATACGTGGAGCACGGCTCATATCAATACATGCTATAAATAATTTATTACGGTGTTGAGATGATTCAATTGTCACAAGGTTATAGGAAAATACAATCCTGCATATATGTTGAAAATGTGTCTTGTTATCGTAAAATATTGTGTTTTGAATACTCCGAATACTCGGATTATTTACAGTTAGGTGTTGGTTGACATTGAAGAAAACAAATCATGTTCATGGGTTATGGCTGCACATGTATTTCGCAGGCCACTATAAAGCAAGTTCGCTTTGTGTATATACGAGAGTACAAATGAGTTACGTACAATATACGAGAAATGACGACTACGGGTCGCATGGTTATATACTACTTCTACGAGATGATTCTGGCTGCACATGTATTTCGCAGGCCACTATAAAGCAAGTTCGCTCTGTGTGTATATACGAGAGAAAAAATGAGTTACAATGTACGAGAAATGACGACTACGGGTCGCATGGTTATACAATACGGTTACAAATACAGTGAAGTGAAATACGATGATGAGAATTGAGATACAGTCATGTGAACTGAATACAGTCATGTGACGTGAAATACAATGACGAGACAATGAATAATGTTGTGATGATATATGTTGATACTGTAACACAAGTTCACTTTTGTTGGATGTTGCTTACTCGCACGGTTCCTAGTGTGAGATTATATATTACCTACTTGTGACAATTATTATCATACTTCTAAGATACAGTCAGTTATTATCAGCGAGGTGAAGATTCGAGATGAATACAGTCAGACAGTTACTAGGTTTCACAAGACATGGAAACCCTTCTCACGAAACATGAGTGATATATGATATTTTATTTGAAGTTAATATTTATGTTTATGCACTTATTTCTTCGAATTTTAGAATCCAGAGGCCCCCCTCCGACCAGTATGGGTCTTATTCATTGTCATCGCGTTGGTTAGCATCCAGAATCGGGTTAATTCCGTGCATACGGAACTCCGACTTCCATGGGGAGTTGTCTTCGTACATATGTCACGAATCGACATTTCCCAGAATAAATGTATTCATATCTTTCAATATAAATTGCCTGATTTAGATGGAATGGGCAATAGATCAAGATATCGAGACTTTTGTGCCACACATACTTTGGCTTGTTATACCGTTTCGGCGGTGGATGGACATATAGAACAGGCCGAACGAGAGTTGTTCGCGTATTGGACAAATGTCCATAAAGACATTAACATGTTAATTCCCCATATTAACATTTTTCACAAAGATTCCCGCACGAAACGAGCGATACTTCCTTTTATTTGATCAATTAGTCGTTCGCTGTTTGGTACTGCTACAGTCGAGGATGTTGAACGACTGGCGCAGTATGTTAAACAATTGTCGTTGCATGCTGCTAATACTTCTCGTGCTTTTCAAGTTCAAGTTCGTCAGATGTCGTCATTTATGAATTAAACAAATTAAACTAGTCACTGATCGCCTCACGTTCCTAACTACAATTAGACAAGAAATTGATTAAATGTATTTAGGCAATCAACAGTTAGTTTATCAACGATTGAGTCCATCTTTACTCCCAGTTTCGGAAGTAAAGAAAGCGTTACAAATGATTAAAAAACGTCTCAATGCAGAAAAGTTTTACCCTTTGTTTCACGTTGCACATAAGGATCCAGGTTATTATTATCGGGAACGCACTGTTCACTGTTCCTTGGAATTAAAAATTCAATTTTAATTTCGCTTATTTTTCCTATCCAGACTCATTCTACTCTCCTTGATGTATATCGAATAAACTCTTTTGGCTTACAACTTAATCAATCAAGTACGCATGTCACTCAGGTTATGAATTTACCAGATTATCTTGCTGTTTCGGAGGCGAAAGATCAGATATTGAATTTTCGGCTAGAGATTTTCAAACATGTTATGGTGAACACGAAAATGTTTCATAGTCCGAAACCAAAATCATCGCTCACATGAGCACTTGCTTTGTTTACTCAAGACACACAAGAAATCAAATCCTTGTGTGATACAAAATTCCGATAAAATGGGCTAAGTTCAATGGCTCTCGAAATTGAACCAGGCACAATTCTTTTATTTGGCATAAAAAACATAATACTCACGTGCAAGGGTCGCATTAAGAAGCGTCCAGCTTGTCAGATTTGTATATTTAAAATTCCTTGTTACTGTGCGTTGAAACTGGATGAATTCGACATGGACATGAGAATTCATAAATGTGAGAAAAAGTCAACTGCTTCAAAATTATACCCACCTAATCTTTTACTTTAATCGGAATTTTTTAATGCATCCATCTTAAAAAAAATTGATAGTTTACAGCCCCTTCTTAAGGATTCCGCTTTTAAGGACCCCACATTTATTAATTGATGATAAAGTTTTCGATGAAATTCGTAGAAAGGACACAGAATTTTAAGTTGATTTACGCCTTATTTCTCAACGTATGAAAAAGGCACAGGTCATTTCGGATAATTTAATTGATGGTAATTGGATGGATTCCCTTCCACCTTACGCTTTAGATGGGGATTTGACCAACCCATATCACTTTCCAGCAAGCATAGCCACGGGTTTATCCCTATTTCACTTAATAATCGTTCTTTTCTTATGGCTTAAAGTTCGACGCTTATTTTTTGCATTGACCTTACTTACAGCAGGCTCCCCAACAGACGGTTTGACAATTTGGAAAACACATCAAACTACACCCTATCCAAATTATCCCCCTTCTCCATTTATGTCGTTGATTAAATCCACTATTTCCATGGATGTTTTTCAGATCATATCGACAGTATTTCTGGTATTCATTTTGCTTTTTCGAAGAAAAAAAAAGACAAAAGAACCGGTTACGTCACTGGTTTTACATTTGACAATTTCCTTTGCTTGTCTTGAAATTATGGTATCACAATTCTATATTTGTCCCCGAGACCTCACGTTAACGGCAGGAAATCCTTTAACTAATTATCGTATTCAGCGGGTATTTCTCACTTATTATTTACTGTTTGATTGTCACAATTTGTAAATTCAAACCCCGACACAATCTATATATATTTCGGGAAAACTTTAGGAAGTTGGCTAATGGCGTTTCGTTTTAAACGATTCCTTCCTTCCACGACAGGTGTTTTTATGGTACTTCAACATTGTGGAGTCGCTTTTTCGTTACCTCTGACATACTTCATATACAAATTGCCATCTGCCATGAGACGATAGTGATGATGATTCCCTTATCTAGATAGGTTATTCTTGCCCGTAATATTTCATATTGTAATGGCTTTGTTTTGTTAGGGACCAGTTATTTGTGAGTGTTATACACGCTTGTCAGTAGGGTACAGTGAGAAGATCAGACTATAAAATGGTTACGAATTTGAAATATTTTATCATGTTAGTTATCCCCCTTAACAGAAACCGAATTAGGAGAGAGTTTATTTCTACTTATTACATCTCATTATTGTGACAATATTGAATTAGTTACTTTTCTACAGAGACAAGACCTGTATTTGGAATTGGGTTCTCCCATATGATGGTCACTTGGTACAAATCCGTTACATTACTCTATGATTGCAATTGTGTATCTTCTATATTACTTGCTAAGTACAATTACTATCGGTGTTTCAATGTGTGCTCTCAGTCCATCCCTTGATAATTATATACGTTGTTCGTTTTGGTGTTAATAACTACGAAGCGTTTGCTGAATGTTGTTGGTTAGAATTTTATGATAGTTTATCCGACTGTAGTGTTCAAGCAGTCTATGGGTTTTGCGATTTATTCTTGCTTATTTATAAATGTCTTTTTATGATTATATTTGTCTACGCAAGTGAACCTGTAACGAATAATCCAGAAATTCGATTCTTGCCGTTATCATCCTTATATGCAGATATGCATATGCCAGAAGACTATTATTGTTCATATAGTCTTATTTTTACGGGTTGTAGTCTGAGCTGCAGCTGTCACGTCTTTATATGTCTTCATATTTTTATAGTTGGTATGGTATTATTCACTTGTTGTTCGTGAATTACCAGTATTTTTAAGTGTTGTAGATGATGGCCGTACCCCATTCTATAGGGCGGAGAGTCAAGCTCTTCCCCCGCTGTCGTCTGGTCCACTTCAAATAATTAATCTGGCTTCTGGCTCCACGCTTGGTGTCAAGGATGAACGCTGTCCTATCACCTCTGCCGCTAAACACAGACCGCAAGCCCGGAGGGTTATCCATATCTGTCAGCATCCCCGCCGTCTAAATCTACAGGTGCTCACGACGACCACATACACGCTGTGACTCTATCGGCATACAACATCTTTCGTCAGCGACCGGTCAACGCTCAAGCAGTGTCAAGAAAAGTCGACCTGTCGCTTTGCCACCCCAGCCGAGGACCAGACTGTGCATAGGCCGTGTGTTTTCAAGGATTCCAGGACGTTGGACAGCTTTCCGCGAATTGACTTTTCGGAACAAGAAAGGAGCCAGTGAATTCGATTGGGACCAGCGACAAATGAACTTTCGTGAATGGTGGTGCCATATTGTGGCCATGTGCAGTGACATTTGACATTTATGCATCGCTATTAATTAATTCTATATTGTATTTGAATATTATTTCGTGGTGATTATGTTTTGTGGTTATACGAAGTAACATAGGATCATTTCTCTTATTCTTTAGCGGGTAAATACATTTTGATTGTTCGAGTATTCGCTGTTTTCCGGATCTTTCGAAAAAATTTAAATTGGTTACAATTTAATATATGGAATGATCGATCCTGTTTTACTTCTGTTGTGTTTATTGTGATTGTATTTTACATCTCAGACCTGAACTTATGCTTAGGTCTTCCGAGCTGTGGCCAGCTCTTGTCCACAGGCGGAGGATGTTATAAGGTTAAAAATGCATCTCAAAAACATTAGAAAATGATAACAAATAAAACCATTATAGCTGCAATGAGGAGTTGCATTAGATATAGTTTGTGACAGAACTTTTAGTTGAAAGGAATCAATAGATAAAAGACATTTCACATTTATCACAAGTGTATTCTGGACATTTCATAATTATCATTGGATTGGTTCCTGGCTATCGTCCATTAGTAAATGAAACAAATAGAGAGTTTCAAGGTATATTTCATTTGGAGCTTCCGGATGCGTGTCACAAAATCAATAGAGAGATGAGCAATATGGCACGTAGGCTTCTGTATTTTTTCGATTACGACACATATGAGTTCATAGTCAGATCTAACTTTTAACGAATCAAAAGGTGGTATTGTGACATGTGACAAGGACAGGCCAGGCCCGAACACTACAAAATGATACCTTCGACATTAGGAGAGGAGAGCGCGGTTTGCAATCGATCGAGTCGAATCCCGATCATTCTAAGTTTCCCCAGTTAGTGACGAGTCTGGCCAGTCTGATCCTGTCCTGTATTGATAGATGGGCTGAGAGTTAGTAAAACCATGTGAGTATAAAACTGGTGTTGCGTTTCTTTATTATGCGTGTGTGAATGCTGATAGAGACAACTCGGAGTAAGTGTCGTTAGACCAATCACTCCTTGACGGAGCCGAGCCGCGGCGGACAAGGCGAGTGGCAATGTCATGGCGTAATTGACCACAAGGACCAGGAACGGCAATACATTTAGTAACTGTGTAAGGGTCGCCTGTGAAAGCAGTTACGACAATACTAAACATAAAAACATCACAAATGTTAGCTCCTCCCCCAAGTGATACGTTTGTTTGTGATAAAGCTGGCCAAAAAGTGAAAGGAGAACGCATTCTATCCGTTTCATATATTTATGATACATATGTTGCCTGCAACCTCGGGGTATACCGGTACTTGTCATGTACGTTGAACGGAACAAAATGCGCTCACTAACCTTTATGATTATTCGTGTTCTCTTTATCAAATGTCATTTATTTGAACTAACAATGCATATTTTACTGATAAAAGTTAATTATTTACATTAGTAGCTCTGAGTAAATGCCGGGCCTCGCGCTCAGTTTGTTGACAAGAGATTGAGAGAACTCCATCGTATCGCGGTACAGAGAAAAGTTGTGTATGGAGGTCCGAATTGGACAAAAAGTGGACATAAATCTGCCAGCCACTTAGTATGATCATGCCAGACATCAGTGATTTGTCCAGACAAGTGCAAAGACATCACAAATAAAATTCTAAATGTGTTATCAGTAATAGGTATTCAATGCATATTTATCGAAAAGTAAGAGAAAAATATTTTAAAAATCAGCAAAAAAATATCAGAAATGATATTCTAAGATTGTTTTTATTTAAAAAATGGATGACAATGACAATAATTTGTCAAAAAATGGAAAAAAAATCAACAATAAATATATAAAAAGCACTCCTAGTATGCCCAAAGTATGTATTTATCTTTTGGCTACAAGTGAAGAATGTATTTCTAATTTTCCCGCACAGAGAGGGAAAAAATGTGCGGACTACGTAACTTCCGTTACCTTATTACTCGCCATGAATATGCAGATGATCTAGTTCAGGTCGATAGAAAAAGTTTACTTTGGGAACTGTGGGTTATATCGTTGGCCATTGATAGATAGGGGGTATAAGGCAATATTAAAAAAACATGCCAGAAGTAAGTATCATCGCATTAATAACTCCTTACTTACAGCAGGCGGAACATTCCGAGGAAATTGAATTTGTTTACGAAGTGAGCACTTCCTGTTTATTGATTTGCATTAAAAGACAGCCGCTAAGAGGCGTGTCCCGCGTGAACTACCGGAAATCACAAATGCCGCGATACGACGAATGCCGAGGTACCACGGGGTCCGAGTATATAGCATATAGCATGTTTGTAGTATAAAACTTCACTCTGCAATATACCAGGTATATGACGGCGGTAAATAATCGAGTCTGAAACCTCCAACCTCCCATATTCATAAAAAAAACTTGGTCAGGCTCGCTGACTTGGTTGATGCATATCGTCGCATATCATGGCGTGGATCGATGCTCATGATAAAATCACTGGATTGTCTGGTCCAGACTCTATTATTTACAGACCGCCGTCATATAGCTGGAATATTGCTGAGTGCGGCGTTAAACAACAAACCAACCATCATAAAAAAATACCCTATGATTAACTGCGTATATTGGTAGTGGGAGACGGGCGAAACCTATTTATACTAATTCCAAGTTTTATTTCAGTTTATCTAATGATGCAAGGTCTGAGAATAGCGGGATAAGCGAAACATCTTTTACAAACACAGAATGGAGTGTAATTGTTTTCATCAATTAATTCATTGACAGTGACCAATCTCTGTTACGTATTTCCCAATTACGAAAGATCCGTGGTAGAATAGGTCTTCAGCAACCCGTGCTTGCCTAAAAGGCGACTAAGCTTGTTGTAAGAGCTAGGCGACTATCGGGATCGGGTGGTCAGGCTCGCTGACTTGGTTGATGCATGTCATCGATCCCAATTGCGTGGATCGATGTTTATTATGTAAATCACTGGATTGTCTGGTCCAGACTCGATTATTTACAGATCGTCGCCATATAGCTGGAATATTGCTGAGTGCGGCACAACAAACAAACAATATTAATCACAAAGTGACTTACCAACTACACAAAGCAATATTTTCTTTAAGAAGTGAGTGCGGCGTTAAGCAACAAACAAACATGATTAGAGGCTGTATTTGAACCAAATACACAACCAGGCAGCATGCCTCTGCAGACATCAAAGGAAGTAGGTATTTCTGTTGATGGAAATTGGCAAAATTGGCTACAACACTGTCATCACGTCAACTGTAGGGAATGATGCTTCAGGCCAAGGAAAAACATTTTCAGTGTGTATACAGACACGGAACTTATCCAGCGGTTTCGTCTTGACAGTGCAGGTATATTATTTGTCACAAATTTAATCAGGGATAGGCTTACCTCCCCTACACAAAGAAACAATGCTATCACCCCGGAGGTGAAAATAGCTGTCATGCTGCGTTATCTTGCAACTGGGAAAATGCAACTGTGTAACGCCGATGATCTTGGAATAAGTCAGCCATCCATAAGCCGTATTGTCAGTGAAACAATTGATGCATTGTCAACACCGGCTATTGTCCGACTATTTGTCAAATTACCTGTACTACGAACAGACATCCAACGTAATCAAGCAGCGTTCATGGCAATTGCTGGCTTTCCTGGCGTATTTGGTGTAATTGACGGCACCCATGTCCGCATAATTGCCCAGAGTGTCGATGAGCCGGAGTACGTTTGTAGGAAACATTTCCACAGCATTAATGTGCAGATAGTATTTGATGCTCACTACAACATACTTGACATCGTTGCCAAGTGGCCAGGATCTACGCACGATGCAAGAATTTTAAATGAGAGCGGTGTCCGAAGATCATTCGAACATCATTTCATCCCTCAAGGCTGCCATTTGCTCGGAGACAGCAGCTATCCGTGTCGAAGATGGCTGTTGACACCTTACCTTAGACCCCAACCCGGTCCAGAAACTAGATACAACAGGTACGTGAAGTTGTTAATCCCACTGATGAATTACTGTCTTTGCTTATAACAATAATATCAAAAGATTCCACGTTAAAATAATTCGTTGCATTTAGTCGTTTACAAATCTGTCACTCGTGCACTTGTATTAGAGTGACTTCCCCTTGATATCAATACGGGAATTATTGTTTGGAAAAGAATGAAATGTTAAGATTGTGTTTTTGGACGAATAATTAAAAAAATTATATGCATGCTGACATGCAAAGTATACTAACAGAAAATGGAAATATTGAATATAGCATTTTTGTATTGTGGAAAAATCTGTAAAAAGTATTAATAAATATTGTAAAAAGGAACACTCGTTTAGATCTAGATCTTGACATATTTATTATTTATGAAATATTTAGAAAATAATGAAAACATATTTAAAAATATTGTTACTATTATTTATTTTAGTCAAGCTAATGTAGGAATTTTGTAAATGAAATATTTACAACAGAATGAAAAAACCCATTAAAATACTTACAATTATTTAAAAATGTAAATGTAATGTAGTTATAGTAATTTAATATTGAATGAAAAACCATAGATTTTAAGTATGTTTGTTAAGACCAATACATAATCTGAATCTAAAATGATGTAATTTGTGTTTCTAGAGCTCACAAACGCACCAGGCCCCAAGGTTATAAAACTTCCCTGAGTACGATTTCATGCTCAAATCCGGTTTCGTTCTCAACTCAAAACTCAGACTCAATAAACGGAGGTTATAAATAATCTGAGTACGTTTTCGTGCTGAAATTGAGCATGAAATACGTACGATCTCAAGTACGCTTTGGACCGTGCTCAACGCTGAGTTCGATAACAACAATGGCAGCTCACCTGCGACAGACTCGACAAGCGAGGCGGAAAACCCGTGTTCCGAGAGTGTTTCGAGATCGTTACAGTTGCTGGTATGCCTTCGCTTTTTGGCGACAGGCGCTATGCATCTGCTGGTTGGGAACAGCCTAAACATTTCCCGATCTACAGCCGGCAGATGCATACGCGCAGTTTCGTTGCAAATCTCTAAACTGTCAGGAAGGTTCATTAAATTCCCATTTGGAGGAGACGCTGTACGAGCGAAGGAGACATTCGGCAACATTGCAGGTACGTACATGGGATTTTCCCAATGTAAACATAATAAATGATTTCATTGGTGTGATTCGTGTCAGTGCCTTTTTGATTGGTGAGTAAAAAGAATATGGGTCAGAGGTCGAGGTCATGTCTATAAATCAAATCAAATTATAATCAAGCGATAGATTTTAGGATGGGGTGTAAATGAAAACTATTAAACACTGCCCAGTACAGTATGCTATCTATTGTGACACCATGACACGTTTTACTTACAGGATTCCCTAACGTAGTAGGGTGTATTGATGGAACGTTTATCAGGATACAGCGGCCTACCGCTAACGAGGGAGACTTCGTGAACCGGAAAGATGTACAGGTGAATAGGCATAATTTTACTCCTTAAGTATTCGTTATAATGTATGTGTTGGTTTAAGGGTGGGGAGATGAGTGACATTTGTAAGTCTTACGTATGTATTGTAAGTTGGAGTTTAAATTTCTGATTTGCTTTCCCACAGATGTGCTGTAATGCATTTTTTTACATCACAAGTGACTGTCATGTACACGGGATCGATACATGACAGCCGCATTTTCCGGATGTCAGCACTGTGCAGGCAATTTGAAAATGGTAAGACACGTTTTCAGAACAATTTGGTGAAAGTATTCTGCAAGTGAACAAGCATATATTTTATCCTGTTACAAATAATATATAATCATTTATGTTATTGTAATTATTAGTTAAGATGTCAAGAAGTAGCAAGTTAATCAGTTAGTAAATCTAAATCATTATACCGATATTTTGTATTGATTGAATTGAAGTGACATTCAAACGGCAATTGCTTTGGAACCGTGGATATGACACTGCATAAAATCTCAGAATCTCCATACCCATTTTAAATAATAAATTAGATTGGATTCATATCCTCATTTTCAATTTTTTTTTTCTCACAAGTTATTTTTTAACTAAACAGTTCCATTAATTAGGATGAATGTATTTGTTCCTGGAGAAAGGTTTCATTCATCATGTTCAAGATAAATATTGAAATATTGTAATTCTTGATGAGACAAATTTTATTCATTCATTATATGTACTTTTTACCAGTATTCAAATCATATTCTTTCAATAACAAATAACCTTGTTTTATTATGTTTAAGGACGGTACAAAGGTTTTCTGCTGGGGGACTCTGGCTACCCATGTCGTTGGTTCCTCCTTACGCCTCTACTGAACCCCACCAACTGAGCAGAGGAACGTTCCAATGGGTCATTGTGCAGGCAGGACAAGAGTGCTCATTGAACAGACCTTTGGTGTCCTGAAACGGCGGTTTCAGTGCCTGCACAATGAGCTCAGGGCGACCCCAAGACAGGCTGTGACCTATATGTTGTTGCATGTGTGGTGTTGCATAATTTTGGTATAGAAAGGGGGGATATTATAAATCATGATGAAAATCTAATGCCTCCATCATCAAATGTGAATAATTATGTGCCACCTGTTACAGGTCAAAATGATGGAGCTGATGTGAGACGGCACATTATTAAGACATTTTTTAGGCGATAAACATAGGAACATTTATTCACTACAATTCAATCTATCTGAATTTGTGATTTCAAATGTATATCATCTTAATTAATGATTGTGTGAGTGGTATTGCTCAGTAAGTCAGATATGGCATGACAGTTAGACTTGAATACAGAATCAATTTGGTCCTTCGATGTTTTATCAGATACAAGCAGCGCACAAAATGGATCAATATTTGATTTGTATAGTCTGGCCATGCCAACAGTGCAGATTTATTTGTTGTTTAACTCCTCACTCAGCGGACTGTAAAGTAATTGTGTCTGGACCAGACAATCAAGTGACTTTTAACGATTCAAAGTATGGCATTTATGATATATGTATCCATTCTCTGTCAACTAAAGTTCGTTTCAAGGCATCAATAGCGGTAATCTGACCGTGGTTGCTGTTAATAACGGTGAGTTGTGCGATCTTCCGATCGCTTCACACACGATTTCGCCGAAATTACTTAAAACAATATTAAAAGGAATTTTGAAAAAACATAATGAAATAAGTTACAAACATAAGCAGGTATACAAAGAAGACTTTTTATAGCCAGACAGTGTAATTACAAGAATAATTTGCGAACTTCAGTATGGATTTGTTAACATGGTATTTCCAGTGTTACGTGCTCATGGTAATGTCTTTCCATGGGGGAAAAAACATCAAAACTCAGTAATTCGTCTATAATGTGCAACCCCTTCTACACAGCTGTTTTTTGGAAAAAAAGTGCTCACTATTCTCAAGAAAATACATACTCACATGGAAATTTCGAGAGCGTTTCAAATCGTTACAAGCTGTGAGATGAATCGTCACAGTGTGCCTTGTAGCATGGTTGGGAGGTTTCTCCTTTTATATGTTACCTGTACAATAACTCCCGACAAACCATCCAATGGTGGAGCTACACATGTATTTTGCCAATGGACGCGTCTGCACATCTCGCAGTGATAGGCCGTCATGTGACCGAACGTTACTTAGCAGCCAAGCCACTGTTGACAGACCCGGGGATTGATTCCGTAACCTGCTACCGACTGAGCCACGAAGGCGTCAATATAAAACATTCATCTTTGCATAAACTACAGCAATCTATTTAAATTTGTTTCCAATTTTAAATAAAAACTCAGGAGTTGAAAAAGATATACTGAAGTTTTCTTATTTATCTTCAGAAAATGTTTAAATCATGTTGAAGCATTTCTGAAGATATTTGTGTGTTACCGTAGTGTTAGTCTATATTCTCAAATCCTGTGAAGGGTATCTAGGGGAGTTGCTACATGGTCACACAGTAATGTGCATATATATGTGCAGTCTTATGACTTCAACATGGCAGCAAGTAACATTGACTTCCTTATTCCGTTTTATTGCATTATAGAGAAGATATGTTCCATTTATGTTAAACTCAGTCTGTAAAACATCAAATTGCTTTAAACCAGCTTCTGTAAATATGCCACGCTTCTATTTAAACCCATTTGTTTGCCATTTAGATAATAAATGCATATCTCTATGTGATACGAAATTTTGAACTGGAACAGGAACCCTTCTACATTTTGAACCTCATTTGTTCTCAAGTTACTATAACTAAGCAGCACATATTTCCAAAAGATATTTCTAATTTCTTTGCATATATTGTGAAGGGGCGTTATACGTCTATTTTAAAATAGGGTTATATAGATTGTTATGGCAGTTGTTGCCATACGCCTTCTGACAAGCATAGACGTTATAACAATTCTATTATCATGTAATAAGCGAAAGTTTCAGAATCAACCCTTTCACTGCAGTCCACCCTTTGAATAATCATTAATAATCATCCTTCTTTCTATTCGCTGTCCAGCCCATATAAATATGTACAGGTAAGAAACAGCGGTGACCATACATATTTGGAATGTAAAGCAGCGAGATGTGACAGCAAACAGGGTATGCCGGCGCACTCCATTGTTTGCGGTACAATCAATATAACCTAGACAACCTGAAACTTCTTTGTTGAATAAACAATCGATCCCGCCTAGTTTACTTGGAATGTTACTGCAGCCACTGAAGTCTGTTTTCCAGGAAAAGCAGCGAGGTATGTTGTGCCCTTAAACCTACAATGGTCGTCTACACTATTCATGAGTGGGCGTGGCTTGTGTATGCACCTCGGAAGTGCCTCGTACTTCTGCCGTGTTGTGACAGCACACAGCCACAGGAACTCGTTATTGGTCAGTAAATAAAAATATATACCCCCTGTATGTAAGTAGAGAAAAGGAGCGTCACTCGCCATCTTGACGGTTTGTTTACATTCGATATCCAAGGCGATTTGTTTATTATACGCTCATTGACAAGCGCATTTCTGGCCGTAGATTGATCGATAACACATTTCTACACATGTACAAATCATCGACATTCGATAAATGTCCCTTACTAACCGAAATATCGACTGTTTATTTCGCTAGCTTGGAAAGTTACCAACCCCGAGCGGAAGTAGATGTCAAACGCGGGCAGAATCGAGCGAGCCACCTGATTGGCTGAAAATACGCAGCGCTCTAATTAAAGAAATTAGCGCGAAATTTGAAGACAGTTATCTGGAGTGACAGGAGCATCTTAAAAATGACATCAGATCATTTCTTCAAATGGTAAATATTTATTATGAATATGTTTTTCATTTTATAATATACTTGTCATCTAAAGCTAATCTATTATTAGCTGGTGAATTTGGTACAATACACATGGCGAGTGATGCTCCTTTTCTCTACTTACATATAGGAAGTATATATTTTTATTTACTGACCAATAACGGGTTCCTGTGCTATCATATCATAACCTTCGTGAGGTGGTGACATGTTTAATAACAGAGTAAATTTTCGGTTAACTACATGCAGAAGGTGTTATATAGATCAGTAGCAGACCCACAGCCTAATCCCAGGGTGAGCTAATTATTACCTTCTAAGATTCCTCTTTAGTTTGTGTCTTTATTTGGGTATACATACTGACAGTATGGTAGAATGGACAGAATGTCACACTATGAAGTTATTACCATGTAGCAGGGCGTGGAGTCATCCCACAGATGACATCCTTACCTTGTAGGCAGGGTGCACTGTAGGCGATAGTAGACGCCACCACCTGTTCTGTTCTAATGATTACTGAACAAACTAATAATACCATTCTTAACAAAAATTCCATATCAAGATGTCATCATGACACAATAGTTCAGCTATTGTCTAATTTTAAATATTGTTGTGTATGAAGTAGTTACATGAAACAATTAACTTATCACTTTTTTTCAGACGAAGAAATAAAAGTCTGGATCCACCATTGCATGTCAGTTCTAATAATATTGAACTTACAAACCGGTGGGAATTGAAGTAAATGATGTACTGACAGTAATCATTACAAGGCCTTATAAAATGGAAAGGAACATATTTTATCCTGGACCTACAAATCGTATCCTACAATAATGGCCAAAACATTAGACATAAAAGGTAAGTAGAACTTGTAAACATAAGTACCTAATCAAATTAACTTTGAGCTAAATATAGAGTAAAGAAAGTAACATATAAATATCATTGTATGACTTGATAGTGTTGGTACTTACTCTTGCCATTGGTTGGGATGTACTGGACTGTGTCTGTTTCCTCAAATCATCTGACATTCTGACAGGTATTCAGGAATCTCATCTGCAAACAAATGATACTACATGAAACTACTTCAAACCAGTATGAAACTAGTTTGCCTAAATTGTTGACAATTGTTGAATACGGGGTATGTGTGCTTTGTGTTTTTTGCCCAGACCCAGGGAGAACCCTTGTAATGTGATCCCCATTTATTAGTGCCTGGGGTCCCCAGCCTGCCATTGTCTCTGGCAGTAACTCTCTTCTGTGTGGAAATATCGGTTATATCCCATTAGTTAGACGTCCCAATTGTTAGACATTTTTATTTAGGCAAAGAGGGAGTATACCTACAGGTGTAATGGATCAGTCCTAATTAGATTAAAATACTGAGTAGGGATAGGGGACTCACAGTTTTGGGAGTATATACATGATATATGTTACAATTTCATTTAATTAACCTAAATTACCATACTCTCAGCACAGGTTCAATAGGCATGAGATTAACTATGTAAACTATGGAGTAGCTTAATTGTCTTACTTTATGATCAAATGAAGGAGTTGAGTTTAGATTATCTACTTATCAAACAAATAACTATAATCTTGGGGTACGTATCATTATCAGTATCGATATGGCTGGTTTTAGGAAAATACAGTACATCACCTCTCGACGTGGAAGTAAGCAGTTGATATTAGATGGATATATTTACAACAGAAACCGCGAGAGGCAAACCTGCAAACATTGGAGATGTGTCGTCAAGACGTGCAATGAGAAATGTATGACTGTCGGTGATAAATAAACTGTAACAGTTATTAAATGTAAAGTGTACATTACCAAAAACTGTCACAAAGTGTTGTTACAAACTGTATAAAATTTATCAAATGTAAAGTGTCATTAAATGTTAAGTATACATGTACTATTAAAGTATCTATTTAAAGCTGCTTTGCTTTGTTTGACAGGGGCGGTCGGGTAGCCTAGTGGTTAAAGCGTCCGCTCGTCACGCCGAAGACCCGGGTTCGATTCCCGACATGGGTACAATGTGTGAAGCCCATTTCTGGTGTCCCCCGCCGTGATATTGCTGGAATATTGCTAAAAACGGCGTAAAATCATACTCACTCACTCACTCACTTTGTTTGTCAGATCTTATCTGGACTATTCCATTTTAAAGTCTGAGGTAACCAGTATAAGGATTAGTGTGCACTCAACCGTTGAAAGTGTTGTTATAAGCTGTCTAACTATTTGGACGTCTAACTAATGGGAGGACACCGGAAATATCAGTATGAAGTATACAAGTCTTATGAATATTGGTTTTTACACAACTGTTCATTTATCAATAGAAAACACTCTGTTCAGTAAACTTAATACAATCTTGATGTACCAAGATAAGTTATATCAAACTAGAAATGATGCAGTTGTTTAATTTACCCCTGCTATCCATTATTATATAATTATGTGACTACATTTTGACTGTTAGTGTAATACTGACTCTTATGACATAATGACATGCATAAAATGTATAAACTGTATAGTGAGTCTGGACTGATGCCGATTTATAGTGCTAGCTCACTGAGATACCATGCCGGTGTTTAACATGAGTCCTTGTTTTAGCCCCTTAATACCGAGCGCCAGACAGGGTAACAACAAGTACCATCTTTTAACGTCTTTTGGTATGACGCGGCCGGGGATCTAACCCCGGACCTTCCGCTCTCCGGGCGAACGCTCTACCACTAGACCAAGGAGGCGGTCAGTTAGTATGTAATGTTATACTTAATGTTAACTGCCTCACTATTAAGTTTTCTCTTAGGAAGTCATTCTTGGTGCAGAAACTTAGCATACTACTACACAATGTGTTTCACCCAATACTGACAGAACATTGTAGCACAGGAAACGGGTATTCCAGGTTAGGTATCAAGCAAGCTATGCTGGTCATGTGACTTTATTTCTGTAACTTTCTTTAATGTAACATTTCTTCCTACAATCAGGGTTAGATCTAATAATACCTCCACTGAGTGAATGAGTATGGTTTTACGCCGCTTTTAGCAATATTCCAGCAACATCACGGCGGGGGACACCAGAAATGAGCTTCACACATTGTACCCATGTCGGGAATCAAAACCGGGTCTTCAGCGTGACGAGCGAACGCTTTAACCACTAGGCTACCCGACCGCCCCAATACCTCCACTGACAAATACAGGTAGTGATAGGGTGGGGGTGTACATGAAGTACGAAATCAGACTACCAGTTGTTGGACTTTCATTTTGTGTTAGATCGCTGACTCTGTGCTTGCGATAAGGTGGCTCACTCTGGGTGTAATACTCTGCAATATTTTTCACCGGACTACATGCACAAAAGATGTACATGCACAATTAATAAAAAATCAATCTGTCGGAGAAATTGGGACAAAGAAACATCATACACAAGAGAAATGAACCCCCCCTCTGGCTAAACCAGTGGATGGATTGTAAAAGAGTAGGGGATCCATTCTAAAATGTGGTTGATGTCAGCATCTGCTACACTGCCAACTTTGATATTAATAGAGCCAAGGTTCAACCACGCAGATAAAGCAAATGGAGCATGTCTTTAAGAAATAACGGTTGCTCTATCCTCATATGTAGTTTAATAAAGTAAAGTTTAACCTGAACCATTATAAGGCACAAGGACACATGCGTTTAATATCCATTCAGTCTGCAGTAAATCCATTATCAAACACAGTAATAACTAACATTATACTTGTAGCTGCCCTTAAACCTGCTGAAGGTCTAAAGTCTACACAAGTCCTTTAAAAAAAGAAGGTGGATTTGATTTTTGACCAGTTCCCTAAGGTGCCTTGGGCTGTTTGAAGCTCACCTGGCAAGCTGGCAGAACCTCTGAGGTGCACACTGTGTGGTTGAAAGGGGTATAGGACAACTGAAAAGAAGGTTCCATGTCCTACACAGCGAGGTCAGACTCGAACCAGTGAAGGTTTGCAAGGTGGTAATTGTGTGTGCCATCTTACACAATGTATGCAAACAGAGGAACATCCTTTTGCCAGGTGGTGCTGGTGATGATGACAGAAACAGTGATGATGATGATGATGATGATGATGATGATGATGATGATAACAATCCTCCCAACCACTTGCCACAGGCTATGGGAGATGGCCGTTTGTTCAGGGAGAACTTCGCTAACATTCACTTTCAATGTATGTGTGCATAACATATTTAGTTTTGTTATGTAACTGATATAATACATATATATGAGTCATTCTTATTATTCATTTCCAATTATCACCTTATCGCCATTTGCTATTTGTCAGCTTATGAACTTGATATGAACATGTCAAAATTGTTAATGCCAAATTATGCAAGCTTAATCATTCTTTTTGTTTTTGTAACATTTAAAACAAACTTGATCTATGGGAAAACAATTCTGTCATTGCTGTTTCATACTTTTAAACCAAATTATAGAAAAAAAAAAGAAAACATATCTGATCTTCCTCCCATCACAACAATGCTTTACATACATTTAAAAAAAATGGTAAACATAATCTTGTTACTATTTTGCCACATGAAAAAAAGTATCTTTGTAAATAAAAATTGGCATTTTTGTAATCTATTGTACAACAAGCAGACAGAATGGATGTAACCATTGCAGTATCTCTAAGGAGACTGACTTACGACTTGTAAATGTGTGACAAGAATAAAACGTTTAATAATAATGAACCATTTTCTGATATTTGATTATAATTAAATATTTCTGATATGTAAGTGTTTGGTACAAAGTTCTCATGAAAAAAAGTATGAGTGGAAAACAAAAACTTTGCATTGTATTTGCTTTGACATTGTCATATTTATATTTGTAAAGAAATTCACAAAATAATCACACAACACAGATTGTTCTCCTACAAGTATCAGCTTTATCTTCAGAAAATCTTCAGAGAATTCTCCTGAAGATAAAGCTGAAACATGTTAGAGAACACTCCATGTAATATGATTATTGTGTGCATTCTTTACATATGTGCGACTGTACACTAGTGAGTCTCACCACTTTGTATGTAGTATCTGGAAAATTATTCATGACAAAAGACAATATACATGTGTTATATTCAAACATATCTTTGTCAATTATTATGTTTAATTTCAGAGTAGTATGAGATGCTTTATTAATAAATTGCAACTCAATAAAATTACTATTTACAAACATATCTTTGATGTATATGTAGCCATCTTACCCATATTATAATGCAACAGGGTTGATTTAGGTGAACTGGTACAAGCATTGAAAACTATTTTAACTCAATATATTTACATGAAAGATATCAAAACAATCACTTGTTAATGTTAATACTGTTGTTGAGGTTGTTGTTGTCAATCATTTTACTCAAAATTCCTGTTATTACTTCAATGAAAGCAACATCAGACATTTTCTTCACCAGCTACCTATTGTGTTATGTTTGGATGGGTGATAATGTACATGATGGCAAATAGCCCATATGATAACATTCTAAAATTTGTAAGCAACCAAACATGAACAATCATTTTTGTGTAGAACTCTTCAAAGCACACAAAAGATCACAGACACATAAGAATATACTCATGTTGAAATGTTCCATAGCCCAAAGAAATAAAGCGAGAAATAGGCTCTTACATTTTTTAAAGAAATTGATAAAATATGTGAACCAAATGTGAGACTTTTCTTATGAAATAACATCCAAATTACTTTCTAACCTCTAATTATAGACTTTTTGTGAAATAACTGAAATTACAGAACATTGCTAAACAAAATTTGATGATGTGAATTTCAGTGAATTAATCATATAAATTCCTGTAAAGGCAACTGATTTCTTGAATTAATTTAGCATAGAATGTGAAATAACTATTCAATTATAAAACTGATCTTTTCGCATCATCTCTAATTTTAGGGTTAGCATTTCTTTCTCAAGTTGCAGTACATCAATTTCTTTTGTCTTTTTTCTTAGAAGTCGTTTGTCATCTAAGTCTTCTTTTCTTGAGCAGGGGACAGCTGAGGCTGAAGTACAGGTTGCTTGACGTTGGGCTTGGTACTCCATGTGGCAAGGCGCCACAAACTTCAGATTCCAAGCCAAGGATGGCTGCTTCCTGACAACTGAAATGTTTGAGCCATAAACCAGAACATAAATATCATAAGTTTTTTATCTAGTCTAAAGAAAAAATGTTTACCTGTTTGACATATCCATGACCTGGAATATACCACTGATGCTCACATTTGTGTGTCCAAGCACATCATATACTGCCTTAGACACAACACTTAACTTGCTCGGACCAGGGCCCCCTCCTGCAATAATTTCAAGATTTTTAATGTTGATGTACTTCTTGATACAATAAATTAATGTGACGCAATAGATAAAAATAAAGACATAACTCAGTTTGTCTTAATAATATTGTTTGAGTCGGTGAACATGTCAAATGTTATCCATAAATTGTGTCTACTTTGGAATATGTATGATGTTTACTGCCTATACAGATAATAAAAAAAGGTATTTCATACTGCATAATGCATAAATTAATCATATACTAATCACATGCAAAGTAGTTCAACTTTTTGGTAATGATTCTCAGTATGTATGCTACATCTGTTTTCGTTAGGTAATTTTTAACTATTCCAGTTTTGTCTATTCTAATATCATGTTTGAGCTTCATAAGAAAATTAATATAATAATTTCTACATGCCTCTACTTTTTTCTCTTATGGTAAACTGAAATAAATCAACATTTTCTTTCCAAAGATAATTGGGGGGCACGGGTGGCCCAGTCGTCTAAGGCGCCGCGATTCGCTGTGCAGAGTTGCGTCCCCTGGACACGCCAGAAACCTATGATTGTGGGTTCGAATCCCGGTTCGCCCCGATTATGTTTCTAGGTATGTCAGCACCATACCCGTGCTCGTGGTTTTCACCGAAGTGGTAAACGTCTGAGACATGCATCACTTCGGGCTTTCCTCCCACATTAAGCTGACACACCGTGATATAACTGGAATAATGTTAAAAGCGGCTTTAAACCCAACTCACTCACTCACTCCAAAGATTATTACTTTGTCTATTTTTTACAGGTATATATGTATCTTCCATAAAGAAATAACATGCAGATAGTATGGTGTAATGAGAACATTTTAACAGGTCTAACTGTCACATGGAAAATATTGTTTATTTAAGTCAGTTAAGTTTTTCAGTAAATACAAAGGTCAATACAATATGTTATTATAATTGTCAAACGTTACTATTATTATTGTTGTTATCATTATGATTCTGATTATTATTATGAAATGTCATAAACATTTTTGAAGGCATATTTTAGTTCACATCCCCTAAAGAATCCATATTTTCCTTCACTTTTTTATGAAGACATAAAGTAATTTATTAAACATGATTGAACAGTGTGCATTGTTTTTAAGCTGCTACCTATCTAAATATGAATTTTACATGAATTCTAATCAAAATGTTATATTTTAAGAAGAAAATAAAATAATACGAAATAATTTAGGCCCGAAGGGTACATTGTTTATAAACTGCTTATCGGATCATGGATTTTCGGACATGATACTTTTTCGGACGGCGTAACAGAAACATTGTAAATACTGTTTTTAAGATGTTTTTAGTTGTCGTCATTTTTAATTACTTACCAGTGCCACTGAGCTGTCTCTTGAAAGCTGATATCTCCTGCCTTGACTTCGACTGGATATTATACCATCTCTTTTCGCAGTCCTCTGTCGATCTGATCACATTAGGAAATGCAGCATTGATGTTTGCTGCCACCTCACCCCATGCCTCCTTCTTCATCCGCGACGTAACTCCTGGCCCAAACTTGCCCTTGATGATAGCCTTCCGCTCATCCACAAGTTGGACCAGGAGCAAGGTCTGGTCAGATGACCAATTCGGTTTGCGCTTCACTGCAATCATTTGTGATGAATCCATCGCGCGAAGTGTTGACAGATGCACGTCTGCGTGTTTACATCACGTGACAGTCATGCGATACAAAATCATGCTTCTAAAACTGAAGAGTGCCCGGAATTCTAAATATAGCACAGGGATTCCCCTGGTTACGACCAATGTCCGACCTAAAAGTTACGCTCAGAGTCATTATGATTACACTCCTAAGTGTAACACTTAGCTAAGAATTTTCTTAGCGAGTTAAGAATATTCTTAAGAAAATTCTAAGAATGTTCATGAATACCGCCCCTGGAAGACCTTCAGTTGCCACCACTTAGGAGAAAGTTTGCTCCAGCCCAGCCAACACAGTGGGAATCTCTCTTGAGAGAGTTGAGAACTATCATGGTTAACATTTATACGAAGTTATCTTATAATAATTAGATCTACATCAAGTGCTTTTATGAGTTATCATGGTGTAATATTTATACATCATTTCATATAATTATAGTTTAGCAAGTAATAATTATCATTAGGTAAAATGCATATATAAAATATCAGTAGTTTCAGTTATAGCTTTTTAGATGGTTGCTAGCCTAAGGTAATGGGAGCGCATCTTCCAGACATACTATTCAATAAGACAAGTGTTACGTCTACATAGTTTAATTGATTTGAAGCTTTTAGATAAATGCTAGCCTAAGGTATCAAGATTCCATCTCCCAGACAAAGGATATTTATTTAAGTATATCTGTCATCACCTACCGGGTTATATTAGAATAACATTACTTCAATTAAGACTCATTAAGGATTAGCCCCCATACAAGCTCGTCTATAGTGCATTAAGTATTAGCCCCCATACAAGCTCGTCTATAGGGCATTAAGGATTAGCCCCCACACAAGCTCATCTATAGTGACACCCTAATCTCTTTCAAAGCATCCAGTAAATATGTCAACAAGATTAGTGCCAGTCCAACAGGATAAACAGGATTTAGTATTCCCCTCTGTCTAGCCATCCGTTTAGCTTAGGACACAACCAATCGTATATCAACCAATCACATTCCTTTGTATTGTTCAAATTTCTGTTAAATACATACTGTAGGCAGGTTTTAAGGAGAGAAGGGGTTTGACTCTCTTACCAAGCAGACCTCTCTCCCACAGCCCAGAGTGTGTACCGACTCTCTGTGGCACCCTCAGATATTTTCTAAGTATATTGTAAATTGTTAATTGTTCTTGTAAATAAAATTGTAATTAGTCTCCTGTGACTCTGGCTCTTTGCTGACTAATTCCCCAAGAAAACCAGCACGTCATTTGGAAGGTATTGTTCACCCAGAACAGTTCCATGATAATTTGGCGGAGAATCATCGTTTTTGGAACCACGGAGTCCAGGAACTAACTACAACCAGCTACAAGAACCCATTGGAGGACATGTCCAACCGTGATCATCTGATGGAATAACAAGCAAGCTGCATCTACCTCTGACCTCAACACTGGATTAAAGACAACCAACTCCTCCAAAAACACCAACAAAGGAAGAAAAAGTCTTCAAATATTGTAAGTACTACACTGTTGATTACATGTCTTCCTTTAATTTTGTACGGTACATACTAATAGACGCATGGCAAATATGGAGTCTGGTATGGAAAGTAACTTTGAAAGTGAAATTCCAACAGTGTCTTTAGTTATGCCCCTTGCCAACAGTGTAATTCAGGCAAAATTTGGCACAAAAACAACAAATTGTTTAGTAGATACAGGGGCATCCATTTCTTGTATTTCGTCTGCTTTTCTGAGCACAGCTTTTGAAAACCTTACTCTTGGAAACTCACCCTTTCCACAAGTTAAAGGTGTTGGCGGCGAATTGCATAAAGTGTTAGGTTCAGTTGTGTTAGATTTTGTCATTGAGGATCAGGAATTTTCTCAAAGATTCTATGTTCTGCCTACACTACCAGAAGCAGTGATACTAGGTGAGAACTTCCTTGATGACAATGATGCAGTCTTAGATTATAGCTGTCATTCCTTGATACTCAACAACAGCACCTCAGATAGGCAATATATCAATTTCATAGCCAATTCAGTGCCAGAGATTAGTGGATTAGCAAAAACAATAGATCAGATTTACATTCCCCCCCCCCCCCCCCAGTGAAATTCATTTCAAGGTCAGACTATCAGAGACCAAAGAGGATTCCCTCATCCTCATTGAACCCATTGCTTCCCTCACTGCTCATTCTGAAGTAGCAGGTGGTAGAACTCTTTCCAAAGTGAAAAGCAAAACTGCTACATTTAGGCTTATGAATCCCTCCCAAGAAGAAAAGGTTCTTGACAAGGGCACAGTTGTAGGCAAATTTAGTTACATTGACCAAGACTCTGTTTATGCAATCGACTCTGACCAACCATTCATCAGTACCGTTAACACCGACAATGAGAAGAGAGACAATGACACCAGGGATTATGTTAAAATTGCACAAGAATTAGGATTTGATTTGACCAATACACAACTGACTCCAGACCAACGACACAGACTACTTAGATTTTTGGGACAAAATAGAGACATGTTTTCAACGGGTCTTGCAGATTTAGGAAAGACTGACATGCACCAACATATCATTGACACTGGCGGCCACCCACCCGTTAAGTGTAGACCATATCGCCAATCTCCTCATCTCCAAAAAGTCACTGAAGAACTTATAGATGATTTTCTGAAGTATGATTTGATCGAGGAGTCTACTTCTATGTATTCAGCTCCCATTATCCTAGTCAAGAAACGCGATGGCTCATATAGATTTGTTTGTGACTACAGAAAGTTGAATTCTGTCACTTTACCAATGTCATGGCCTCTTCCAGTTTTTGATGATGTTGTTGATAACATCGCCAGTTTACAAGCTAAGTTCTTCTCAACTTTAGACCTTGCTAATGGCTTCTTCCAAGTGCCATTACATGAAGATTCAAAGCATAAAACTGCTTTCGTCACCCATCAAGGCCTTTATCAGTTCAAATGTTTACCCCAAGGTCTGACACATTCTCCACTTTGTTTTCAACAGCTCATGAGCAAGGTGCTAAGAAAATTGCCTTTTAAGGTTGTGCTGATTTACATTGATGATTTGATAATTTACAGCAAAAACTTTGAAGAGCATCTCAGACATTTGGAGCAAGTATTTTACTATCTGAAACAGGCAAAATTGACACTAAAGCCATCCAAATACAATTTTGCAATGGACAAAGTTTCTTTTCTGGGTCATGTTTAATCATGTGGAGGTGTTCAAGTTGATGACAAAAAGATTGAAGCAATTAGAACCTTTCCAGTGCCCAAATCACAAAAGCAGATCCGCTCCTTCTTAGGTCTCACTAACTTCTACAGGAAGTATGTGAAAAATTACGCTCACATAGCGCTTCCACTGAATGCCTTGCTAAAGAAGCATTCGGAGGCAGAAGTAGGAAAGAAACCAAAGTTCCAATGGTCACTTGAGTGTGATCAGCCATTCAACACACTCAACATGCCATGAGTAATACACCTGTTCTTGTTTATCCAAATTTTGACAAAGAATTTCTTCTTGCAACTGATGCCAGTGATATGAGCATAGGTTTTGTTTTGAGTCAAAAAGACGAGAAAAATAATGAACATCCAATAGCTTTTGGTGGTAGAGCTCTTCATGGCAGCGAAAAGAACTGGAGCATTACAGAAAAGGAAGGCTTAGCTCTAGTTGAAGCCATTAGATCCTTTCGTCCATACCTTGCAAATTCCAAATTCACAGTCTACACTGATCATATAGCATTGAAATGGCTGAAATCAATCAAGGATGCCACAGGTAGGTTAGGGCGATGGTCTTTGGAACTTTCTACCTACATTTTTGACATTGTTCACCGCAGCGGCAAAACCAATGGGAATGCCGATGCTCTCTCACGTAGGGAATATGAGGAAAATATTAACTGTAATGATCAGACAGAAGAAGATGCTTCTCAGTAACTTCAACTCAGCAAAGCAAATCAACTAGCAGTACCACAATATTGCCAAACACCCATTCATCCACACAGGTCACACAGACAACTCAGACTGAGGATATTTGCACACCTATTGTCAATCACTTAGAATCAGACACACAGACAACACATTGGTCAGTCACCTTTGAATATGAAGAGGATTATCAGTCAGTACCAGTTAATGTTGTCGCAGCATTACATGCTACAAATGCTGATGTTACCCAAGACACATTGGTTGAAGTAAGTATAAAAGAACATCCAAATTTACATCACCTACAAAGGATTTGTCCAGATTTCATCCAAATCTTTGACTACAAAGAGGATGATGTCCTTCCACAAAATGAAAAGGATCGTCAAAAGATTCTTATTGAAGCCAATACTTTTGAAATTGATGAAGGCATCCTATACAGATTTGTTCCACAAAGACAGAAAGGCCATGCAGACAAGTTCATTAAACAGCTGGCAGTCCCAAGAACCCTCAGAAATCAAGTCCTGCAATCCTATCATGACTAAGAGTTTGGCGGTTGCCACCATGGGAAAGAAAGGATGCACAACACCATGAGACCTAAGTACTACTGGCCCAAAATGTACAGCGATATTGCTACTTATGTCCAGACATGTGAGGTATGTCAACAGACCAAGAGGCACTACCATGGCAAGAAGGCACCACTTCGTCCACTACCTGTAGAAGAGGTCTTCACCCGATGGCACGTTGACATTCTCGGTCCCCTGCCAACAACACCAGATAAGTACAAGTACATTTTGGTCATCACAGATGCATCATCTAGATGGTGTGAAGCCTTTCCACTTCGGACCCAAGAAGCCAAAGAAGTAGCAGATGTTCTCGTCAGAGAAATATTTTGTGGGTATGGCGCACCAAGGACCTTAATTTCAGACAGAGGTCAGAACTTCATGTCCAAACTTATCAAAGCAATTTGTGAACTTTTGGCAATTAAATTTACCCATACCAGCCCATCCTCAAACTAACAGCTGCGTAGAAAGGCTCAACTCTTATATCAATCAATCACTAAGAGCCTACTGTAACAAGTCTCAATATGATTGGCCCCGTTTCATTCCTGACATCATGATGGCCTATCGGATGGCCCCAAATTCATCAACACAGAAATCCCCATATGTTATGCTTTTTGGCTGAGAAATGAGAGCTCCACAAGATGTAGCATTAATTCCAAAAGAAAATTTAGGCCACAATAACAAAAGTTAACTTTCAAATTTGCTTGAGGAGCTTGAAATCACTAGAACAATCGCAGCTGAAAACACTGCTCGGGCTAAGGAGGTGTATTCAGAACAATATAATAGAAAGGCTAAAGAACCAGAATTCGCTCCAGGTCAAAGAGTTTGGCTTTATTGTCAAAAAGTTGAAAAAGGCCTTTCCAACAAATTAACCCAAAAGTGGTATGGTAGCTATTATATCGTCCATACAGGTCCAAATTATACCTACAAACTACGCCGAAGTTCTGACGACAAAATACACAAACCACTGGTCCATGCCAACCGTCTGAAGCCATATTTTGATCCTGCTGATCGTCCACAGTATCCTCCAGAACCATACCTCAATGACACCACTAACATAGATTCAGGAGTCATGGATGACAATGAGGAACCAGTCAGTGATTCACAGCCTGACAGCAACAATTCCCCATCAACAAGTTCAACTTACCAAACCGCTGATCAACCACCTCCACAACAGAAAGGTAAGAAGGTCAATTCCAAAACAAAGGCAGGCACTTCCAGCAACAAGAGTTCAAAGCAAAAGACCCCAACAAAGAAGAAAAACCCTGCTCCAAATACAACAGCAAAACCTGCAGGTTCCAGAACGACAACAATGGAGGAAAATCATGCCACACCAGGTCCTATTCCTCCAACCAAGGTAAATGAAATAAAAACAAAGGGAAAAGAGGAGTGAATAGTAAGCATCACCAACCAAAATCCAGAAAACAACTTGACGACGACCAGGCACAACCTCCAAGTCAGAGTCCAACATCAGGTAATCAAACCAAGGATATCCCTCAGGTTTTCAATCCAGAGGACATCCACTCAATTGTTAGTTCCAAAAGAGCAAATGGCAAAATCTACTACAGAGTGAAATGGAAGGATCCAGAAAGAGGAAACACATGGGAGTATGGCAGCAACATTCCAGACTCCATTCGGAGAGAATTTCACCTCAAAAGAAGTATGTCAGGAAAACGACGAAAACGTCCACTGAAGAATCATAAGTTTTTCGACAAAAAGGATTCAGCACAAGACAATAAATCAGTCACTGTTCTGTCAGGTAATTCAATGTCAGGGAATGTCCAGCAAGTCAACACCAAACCATGCATAGAATTAGATGTCAAACCATATCTGTTTTTTCCAAAACACCTACGAAAAGTAGATCATAAAATAGAAAGAGTTCTGGGCATTGAAATTATTCAAGGAGACTGCTATGTCAAGGTCTCATATAAAGGATTTCCTGATACTGACTTCACGTGCTATTTTGAAAGTGTTCCTCCACACCTCATACAGCACTACCTTGATGATAGCTGGAAGGATCTCCGTAATTGGTCCTGTCTAGAAGATAATCCTCGATATGATCCAGAGGAAGCACCAATTTATAAATCCAAAAGGGTTATTTTTCCACATGAAGACTTTGGAAACATCAACACCTTTTACTACCGTATTTCACTCACAGACATTAGTCCCCATGGACCATACCAGGATCAACTCGCCATACATACCGAACAATGCCAATTGAACATATTCTTGATCAAATACAAAATCTCCTGAATAAACGGTGCAAATCACGAAACAGCTATTAGCTGTATCTTGTTATGTTTACTTGTGTCCAGTCTTTTCACTATGGGTTGCCAGTTGAGAACAAATGGCATCAGCCTGATCATCTGAGTTATTTGTATCACAACAAATTTTGAGCATTGACCTGATCAACCAATCTCAAAAGCGAAGTGAAATGACACAAAGCAAACCATACTGCGAATCAAACCGAAACCGTACCGAAGCGAAGCAAACCATACTGCAAATCGAACTGAAACCGTACCAAAGCGAAGCAAACCATACTGCAAATCGAACCGAAACCGTACCGAAGCGAAGCAAACCATACTGCAAATCGAACTGAAACCGTACCAAAGCGAAGCAAACCATACTGCAAATCGAACCGAAACCGTACCGAAGCGAAGCAAACCATACTGCAAATCGAACCGAAACAGTACCGAAGCGAAGCAAACCGTACCGAAGCAAAATAAACCAAAACCTATCACATTGAACCGAAATCAAAGAAAAGGCAAACCAAATAGTTACGAAAACTAACAAATAATTCTAAAAAGGATATACAGAAGTTCTAACACCTTTTGTATACCTTATTTGTGTAATAAATCAATGCACTTGTTATATGCACATGCACATATATGTATAATGCATCTAATGATTGTATCCAAAAATAGAAGGATATTACCATTTTTTTTTTCTCATGATATACTTGTGTAATTTGCCGCCAATACATTCTTCCTGGTCATGACACCGTTTAGTAATAATTATGTACTGATTTTTTACATCATAATTATCATATTTGTTTTATTTTCTAGTTATTACAGACAAACTGAGGAAGTATTTATATATGACATATTATTTGAACATGCTAACTCTCTTTTCTTTGTTTCCATGTAAAACCTCCATGGACACAGCCTACTATCTTACAACCCCAATCCAGGATGTGGAACTCAAGGCCTCCTACATCACCCATAAAACCACCAGTACAGAGTGCCAAGACAAGCCAGCTCCACATCCAGATTCCCTGATGACAGCATTTTTATATTATGTTTTCCTTATATCAAAGAGACTCTATAATAATTATTATTCACTACTACCAGTTTAACTTTATACATTGTCCATCTAAGCCTTCATTATTTTTATTTTTACACGTTTGGGGTCCAAACTTTTTCAGACGGAGGGGAAGTTATCATGGTTAACATTTATACTAAGTTATCTTATAATAATTAGATCTACATCAAGTGCTTTTATGAGTTATCATGGTGTAATATTTATACATCATTTCATATAATTATAGTTTAGCAAGTAATAATTATCATTAGGTAAAATGCATATATAAAATATCAGTAGTTTCAGTTATAGCTTTTTAGATGGTTGCTAGCCTAAGGTAATGGGAGCGCATCTTCTAGACATACTATTCAATAAGACAAGTGTTACGTCTACATAGTTTAATTGATTTGAAGCTTTTAGATAAATGCTAGCCTAAGGTATCAAGATTCCATCTCCCAGACAAAGGATATTTGTCTATAGGGCATTAAGGATTAGCCCCCACACAAGCTCATCTATAGTGACACCCTAATCTCTTTCAAAGCATCCAGTAAATATGTCAACAAGATTAGTGCCACTCCAACAGGATAAACAGGATTTAGTATTCCCCTCTGTCTAGCCATCCGTTTAGCTTAGGACACAACCAATCGTATATCAACCAATCACATTCCTTTGTATTGTTCAAATTTCTGTTAAATACATACTGTAGGCAGGTTTTAAGGAGAGAAGGGGTTTGACTCTCTTACCAAGCAGACCTCTCTCCCACAGCCCAGAGTGTGTACCGATTCTCTGTGGCACCCTCAGATATTTTCTAAGTATATTGTAAATTGTTAATTGTTCTTGTAAATAAAATTGTAATTAGTCTCCTGTGACTCTGGCTCTTTGCTGACTAATTCCCCAAGAAAACCAGCACGTCATTTGGAAGGTATTGTTCACCCAGAACAGTTCCATGATAGAACACTGGACATGAATACAGATTCAGCATGCTGGTTTCCAAGGCGTCTGACTCCTGATCAGAAACGCTCCAGGGTCATCATCTCTTCTGAGAATACCCTTTGAAGCAGACCCTGTGATATGTAACAATGGATGAATATTGGGTTCACCACTATCAGGCAGAGATTAAACAGTCAAAACAGTGGAAACATTAAACGAAGAAAGAAACAAGGTCTGATGTAGTCCTGCACATGACTGTGGAGTTGATATTCTTTAGGTATTCCTTTTTACTAAAAGCCTAACCAAGTCTAGCTTGCTTGATTCCACAAGAAAAAAACAGAAGAGGAAAGGTTCTTTTGAAAAGATATTTTTAATATTATTAAGACATGTTTTCATTGACTAAGTGTTAGTCCCTGACCACCAGGTAGAGACCATTTACTACTACTGCTACAATCACTGTCACTGGCAGTTCAAGATTACGGATTGCTCCATGCAATCTAGTAATTAAATCGTTGATGCTCTCTTCATTGGTCGGCGCCATCTGTGAGAGGTTCACATCAAAGGCTTGTTGAATCTTGATGTGAAGGCACCTTTTAGAAGGGTCACATTCATCTTTGTTGTTTTGGAAGGTCCTGGTGCCAGACCTTGGCCGTCCCATCCAAATGAAATGGGAACAGTAGGATGTGGCTTTTTCTTGTCCTGCGAAGGGCCGCAACTTGATGTGTGGTGTTGCCATTGTAGCAGGAAGAGGTTCCTGGTGAAGATGCTGTTGATGTTCCAGAGGAGGATCTGGACGTTGCTGATGTTGATGATGCATAGGTCGTCCAAGATGTTGATTCTGTTGATGCTGTGATGACATTGACGTTGACTTTGCTGAGGGTGCAGCTACTGTAGTTCGAGATGTTGTTGCTGTGGGGGTGGTCAGGGAGCGGAAGGCGGAAGGGGTTTAACGTGCGTCTAAAGCAAAATGGTTAAATTCAAACCTGTCTGAGGACGTCATAGCTTCTGGTTGTAATTGGTTGTTGTGGCACAGGTCATCTAGGATTATTCTCCACCAATTGAAACGGTCTCTTTTAAGGATTGTTTATAACCTAGAATCATTTGAAGGGAGTTATCTTCGGGATCTCAACGTCTTCAAAGAGGATCTCAGTTAAGCAGGAATCTTTTATTATATATGATACGAAAAGGCACCAAACATACATTCAATCAACTGCTAAAGCTTTAGATATTCAAATTCATAAATAATAATTAAGACATAATAATGACTTATAGTGAATGAATTCTTTATTCTGTACTATACAGGCCACAGGCCCTTTGTAAAAATATATGGCATATTTATGGCAACAGTCACAATGATAAAATACGTCTTCTTTCTTCTTTACTGTGATACAGATATTTAGCGATATTAATTATGAGCTTTGTGTTCATTGTAGATAAAAGAATATTAAACTTATGGACATTTGGGTGTAGATAAAATGTTGAAGGAATATAGAGATGGCATAGGTTGAGTATATGTAGGACACACAAGCAGGAAATGAAACTCGTCTTCTATTAGGCCAAATTGACATAGTTTGCAAAATCTTCCTTCATGAGGGATGTCATACATGACCGGAAATTACTCACGGTTACACAATACAAACATTCTTCACACTTCAACGTTAATTTAAAATGAGAATAGAAGGATATTTTGGAGCTATTACATAAACTTCTATGCCATATTTGTTGATAATTATCTTTCAAACGTTTAAATAAACTCGAAGTAAATACCTGCACATAACCGGGTGATTGTGATAACCAAACATGACCGAATCCGAGTGAAAATAACGTTCTCATATTACTAACCAAATTCTTTTTTCCTTGACTATCGTATAAATACGTCATTTCATGACACATTAATCATAGTCAATATTTAAAGGTGTTGTCATTGCATTGATATGTAAAGGGAATCTGCCACATTCACCCAACACAGCGCAGTAGAGTATATTGTGGATATAGATAACCACAACCACAGCTCTGACGTCATCTGACCTATCCTTGACCTATATTGAATTGGTATTGTCTTTATGTCAACAGTGAGTTGAATAGCTATTGTATCCTATCGCACCTCTGTCAATAATGTATTGAGACCGAATTGAATATCTATTGTACGACGACCCCATCTTGTACCTATCGCACCTGCGACAATAATGTATTGAGACCGAATTGAATAGCTATTGTACGACGACCCCATCTTGTACCCATCGCACCTGCGACAATAATGTATTGAGACTGAATTGAATAGCTATTGTACGACGACCCCATCTTGTACCTATCGCACCTGCGACAATAATGTATTGAGACCGAATTGAATAGCTATTGTACGATGACCACATCTTGTACCTATCGCACCTGCGACAATAATGTATTGAGACTGAATTGAATAGCTATTGTACGACGACCCCATCTTGTACCTATCGCACCTGCGACAATAATGTATTGAGACCGAATTGAATAGCTATTGTACGACGACCCCGTCTTGTACCTATCGCACCTGCGACAATAATGTATTGAGACCGAATTGAATATCTATTGTACGACGACCCATCCTTTGCTGTCCCTTTGATGGTGACCGCCCAAATACTCTTCATCAATGGTCTGGAACGGTAGGCCTTTGACACAAGTTTTTACGACACATACACAGCTGTGGCAAAAAATCCGATCGACACAAGTCTACTCGATAAAGTCGCAGTAATCCGCATCATAGAGGTAAAGCCGTGTCTGGACTTGAAAGAAATATTGATGATTTCCATTAAGTTGTAAACCATAGTACATTTTCATCCAGCATTCAGTATGAACACTTCTATACAACAATCGCATTCCACCAATCCATTCGGAGAAGCTCCCAAGTGTGCATATTCTGAACTAAGAAACAGGTCACATTTTCCCGACTTCTGGTTGACGTGGATTGGAGAAGTCTCTACGTAATACTTCCTCCGAGCTGAGTCTTCATTCTTGCATCCTCTTTCAGCCGGGTAGCAAAATTGATTTTACTAACCTCATTGGTTGATTCTCGCATTATGTCGAGCAGGCTGCTTTCATTCCCGACGCTGTGACTCTGTCAGTTCTAAATCGATGCCAGGACTTGCTGTCAAGTTGTTCTCTGGTTGTAGATTCAACATTTGCTGATTCTTAATCAGTGACAGTAATCTTTGGTAATATAAATTGGCAGTGATCAAATATATCCTAACGAGTCATACATAAAACAAGACTGAAGCAACATGGGAACAACTTTCACCAAGACCAGCTTTGCAGTTACTATATGCTAAAATTATTATTGTTATTGTCCATGGATGGAGACTAGGATCTGATAGACTTCGTGAATGCACCACTCTTGCTTTGATGATTTGGCATGGGTTATCACTAGCATTATATGTGTACAGTAGACACAAACATCTCTCACCCAGGGACAAACAAACCGATCGCAAGCCTCTAAACTCTTGTAATTTTGAAAGTCCTTTGTTGAGTACAATAGTTTGGATTGAAAACTAGATAGTTTATCAAGTTCGGACAGTTAAGTGCTTGAAACAAACTTTGGTCTTCGTTCCATGCTGATTTATCCATCTGATAGATCATGATTTCCTATAGGAATTATATTTCCAATAAAAAAATTCCAAATACATGGCATGTCCTTGCTTATCCAAGCTGTCAGCATAATTCTCCATCATCAGATGATCATCACATAAAATAAAAAAAACCCTTTATATTTCCGTAACACCCGATAGACATTCTTGCCGAGCGTATTTGTCGCATATTTTTCAGTGCAATGCGAGCCTATGAAAATGGTGCGCTGCCTGGGATTGTGTGTAATAATACTAATTTTAGCACAAAATACGAAGCTAAGCGATTCGGAAAAACTTGTTTTCACAGGTGACTGCCTTCACTATATGCAGTCTGCAGCTGAATCACCAGATGGCTTACAAAAAGCTCTGAATATTTTTGAAAAATACTGCCATCAATGGAAATTGGAGGTTAACATCAGCAAAACTAAAATTCTCATATTTGAGAAACGCTCCCGCTCTAAAAATCTAAACTTTATATTTCGTAACACACCCTTGGAAATTGTTAAGGAGTTTTCATATTTAGGAATCTTATTAACAAGCACTTGTCGATTCCACAAAGCTATCAAAAAGTTAAGTGAGAAAGCATCAAAAGCAATGTACAGCATATTTAGAAGAATAAGAACACTAGACATTCCTTTAGATTGCCAACTTAAACTGTTCCACTGATACTTCTTTATTCTTCAGAAGTATGGGGGTATGAAAATGTAAAGACAACTGAAAGAATTCACCTAAATTTCTGTAAATCTTTCCTCAGGTTAAAACAGTCAATACCCGATTTTCTAGTATCTGGTGAATTAGGTAGACATCCATTAACGATTCAGATAAAATTAAGAATGATATCTTTTTGGAGCAAACTAATTTTATCGCCTAATAAACTATCTAGCCGCATCTATCTGCTAATTCATAATATCACAATGACTAGAAATACTGCATTTCCATGGCTCACCTCAATTAAAAATATTTTATATGAAACTGGTTTGAATTTTGTCTTTGATACTATCTCTTTTCCAAATCTCTCTTGGCTTGAAACAAACGTTAAACAAACCTTAATAGACAACTTCTATCAAAGCTGGAATGTCAAGGCTTGTTCTTCATCTAAAGGCAAATATTATACAATGCTAAAAGACAAACCACAGTTTGATGAGTATCTATTATCTCTCCCATTGAAACAAGCAATCTGGATTCTTAAACTGAGAACAAATCATAGACTACCAATTGAGAAAGGCAGATGGTTTAACATACAGAGTACAGAGAGAACTTGCACTTTATATAACGACCAAATAGGAGATGAATTTCACTTTGTATTAGTATGTCCAAGACTAAATGACCTTCGAAAACAATATCTTCCGGCATACTATACTAAATATCCCTCCACTGTAAAATACAATCAATTAATGAAATGTTCATACAAACCCATTCTAGTAAAACTGGCTCAGTTCTGTAAAAAAGGTTTAACATTATTTACATAATTAAATATCTTAGGATTCTCGAGCTATGGCTGAAAAATTGACCTTGTGTTAATGTGTGTAGTTATGCAGATCATACATGTATTTTAGAAATGCATTATGCGTGATTGGGTGCATGTCTGTATTCATGTATGTACATATTATTAGATATTATTGTTGGTGTGGTTGTGTATACATTCAACCTCCATTCGTTACCACTCGCCCCTTTCTGTAACCTGCAAGAAGACTCGTCCCATTCGTTACCACTCGCCCCTTTCCGTAACCTGACATCACCCCGCCCACATGCAAATGTGTACACTTGGTGCCCTCTACAGTGATGTGACTGGCATTATGCTTATAGCAGCATTAAAACAAACTACCTCACTGCTGCCACACTTTACTTTATATATGTTTTCACGGGACGTCCCAAACACTTACATAAACTAATGATGTCTTAAAAACAAACTCAGACATTTGTACTGTTTAATTTGCCTAACCTGTACAATGGGTAGCCTGTTAGATCTGCACAAGTCTTGAAGGCAAAACTTATTAGTTTTAAATAATAACTTCTAGATTATGTAAAGAGTAAGAACATTTTGACGTTGGATTCATCTAGACTTGCCCACAATGAGTATAGAATTACAAGGAGCCATACTAGTAGCCTGTATACAATACTTCTAATGCATACCAAAAATGCAAAACTAAATTCTAGTTTATTGATTAAAAAAACAACAACTTTATCTGACCCTAACATGAACACCAAAACAAACACCAGTTCCAACTGGTAAGACCTGCAAACAAAACAAAAACGAATTCAATATAATTTTTATGGATATACAATACTGATATTGATCAATCATCTTGTGTGGGGGTGACACATCACTTTCTCGTCCTCTTTCAAACTATCTGATGGGGAATGAAAACCACTGACATTTAACCATATTTAATGTAATGAATATGAACATTACTATCCTGGATTAGAATTTGAATTTTGAATTTAATGTTATACTGGATATTTAGAAAATTATCGTGTCCCATCCAAAGACACCACAACTGAAAACCTTGAAGGAAACAGGGAGTGCACGAGAAGTAGTTGGTATGGAACTGGATATATTCGTTGCTATACGGGAGTTATGACTTACTGCTAACGAGAAGGAATATTTCCTATTTTAATGCCCAATTCCCAGTGTTTAGTTTCCATGACACAATGGCAAAGTGGAAGGTGATACTGGGAATAAAATTCCTTAAAATGCCACACTTGCTTACAAAATACACGAACGTTTTACAAACATTTTGATTTATTTCCTCTTAGTTTTGCATAAAATAATGATAGTTTACAGATTGATAATGAAGGAAAGTTTCTTCAGGTTATGGTGTACCGCGAACAATGCAGTTTCACTGCACGCTGTGTGCTGTCACAACACGGCAGAAGTACGATGCACTTCCGGGTTCAGTTGAGAAGCAGTGTGCACGAAATAAGTGTCACGTGGATACACAAGCCACACCCACTCATGAATATTGTAGACTTAAGACCATGGTAGGTTTAAGGGCACAACACACGTTGCAACATTAGGAGAGGAGAGCGCGGATTTCAGTTGATGAGTCGAACCTCGATCGTCATAAGTTCACCCCACCTATCTGTCTGTCTGATCCTATCCTGTATTGATATATGGACTGAGAGTAAGTAAAACTGACGTGAGTATAAAGCTGCGTTTCTTTATTATGCGATCACAAATGCTGATGGAGACAATTCGGAGTAAGCGTCGTTAGACCAATCACTCCATGACTGGGAGATGCTGACAGGGCGAGCTGCACAGCCATGGCTTAACTGAGCGTGATGGCAAGGAACGACAATATTTTCAGTAACTGTAGTAGGGTCCCACTTGACACCCGAAAGCAGTTACGACAGTATAGCACTATCCAATTCAGTCATTCTGGGAACTCCATAATTTATATCATCCCGGATTTGCTCTACTAATGACATTCAAGAACTAAATTTCGAGACCCCCTAAGGCTATATTTTATAGTGAATGTGGAAGATATCTGCTTCACATAATTCTATGTTTGGATTTTTTATATGTTAAGTAAGGATAAGAATTTATGGATGAATTGTTTTTATATTGTGCACATATCCATTAATAAAGTAACCCCTTTCCTGTGTCCGTTTGGAAGTCTTGCTGTGTTCGGGGTGAAAATTCAAATGCATTTATTACCAGGAAAATCGTTGAGATTGATCCATCAGTCACAGCTCAACATCGCAAAGCTTGGGGGCTAGCAACGGTTGACTGTTTGATAAATACGGCCCAGTCAAGGGTCGTCCTACACAGAGAGAGACGTACTGGATAAATTGTTCAACATAAAGGTACGTCTTTTCGTTGAATATTAATGAGTGTCAGAGGCGGATACAGCTTTTCTGAAAAGGGGTGGGGTGGGGGCACAAGTAAGATCTATTTTAAAGTAAGATCTATTTATTGTCTTTGGTGGTAATTTATACAGAAATAAAGATATTTTTCGAACTAAAAAGGTGGGGGGGGGGGGGGGGGGGGGGGGGTTGAGCGGAACGTATTTGATAACGTCACACTTGTTTCTTATGTACTGCATCTCACCTGAACAGGGAACTACATTCGCCTTCTGCCGAGTTGTGACAGCATACAGCCTATACACTGCATTGTTTGCGGTACAATCAATATTACCTAGACAACCTGTAACTTCTTTGTTAAATAAACAATCGATCAAAACAGTTACTCCCTGAACAAAGCGAACTGTATATTACTAGGGCTGCAACGATACACCTAAGTCACGATACGAAACGTATCTCGATACTTACATCACGATTCGATACGTATCTCGATACGCTACGATACATATTGTGACAATATTTTTATTGATTTCATTTATCACTTTGTATAACATATTTAAAGATTTGCTTGAAACGTCTTTGTTTTGCTCTTTGACATGTTCGATGTGCACCCGTTGTAGAAGTGTGAGTCCGAGAATTATATTTTCAATGACATTGCGGGAAATAGTGAATAACTTTTTAATCTATCGATAAAAAAATGATAAATTGAAATAGAATACGTATTTCAGACATTGTGAGATGTGATAGAATTAATAAATGAATGGTATGACAGGTAGGTTCTTAAAACTATATACTATTTTGACGTGACTACGGCTTGGCCGGTTAAACGGCCTACGGACCCTAGGGACTCGATGCTTCTTGGCCGGTTTACCGGCCTACGGCTTTGAAAGTGTTAAAACACATTTAAAACGTATCTGTGATAACAGTTTATTACAAAAAACAAGACGTACATATATACGTCTTTGAAAAAACGTATCGTGAAAAAACGAGATACAGTACCTCACAAATCGCACACCTATCGTATGGAATGAATCGCGATGCATCGGTGTCCCGGGATATCGTTTCAGCCCTATATATTACAAAGTGGTGATGAAAGATTGAGTTTTTTTTAGGCAAGAATGTTACGGTAGGACATTTAATATAATGATTTTAATAAAAATACATCTACTTTTAACTGTCGAAGGGTTTATGTATAAACACAAGTTCCAGCCATGACTATCGTGGTACAGCTGATAATATGTATCATAACTATTACTGTTTCCTGTGTGTTTATATTGTAGTCTATATTGTAAGAGGCACCATGCATTAGCATCGATCCTACACTGTGAGATCGAAAATGTGACTAAAATATATTTTCTCATAAAAATCCATGTTGAAGTACTGCAACCTTTTTGATATGAAATGATCACAACAGACACTTTGTTGATCCGATGATTTCACAACTATTACCAACAACACCAGTGAGACATGAAATTGTATTTAATAGAGTAACTCGAGACCTTGTTCAAGCCCTCGGAACTTGCATGATGAGTCCTTGAAGCTTAAGTAGGCCACCGCATTGATTGATACACAATACAATACAATATAGTTTATTAAAGTCTCACCATTTGTACAGCAGGGGTTTAAATAAAGCATTTTAAATATCTAAAAACTTAAAAGTACAAATGCCACCCAAGGGCTTTACGAGAGACTATATCTTACACAAATGTAAGTGCTTTATAAAATAATGTAAAATGAGATAAAATTATACATAATATTATAATCATAGTCATAATGTAGGAATATAAATATTAAGAATGTAAATGATAAGGTAAACAGTTTAATATATTGTTCAATTATACATAAAATAATTTTCTACGCATAAACATTTTGAAGCACTTGCTTCCTAATAGTGGTAAGTTACAATGGTTGTTTTAAATGGTGATATCTACAGGTGTTGGATAGAACATATTATTAAGATAAGATGTACGAATATCATCATAAAAGGGACAGTGTAAAAGAAAGTGGGTTTCGTCTTCAACTTGGTCTACAATATTTACAAAAGCGTTGTGTAGCCGGGATAGGAGGGGAGCAGTATCGGCCCGTTTCAATCTCCAGTTCTAGGGAACCACATCTCAGGGAAGCAAGTATCCATCGCTGGTATCTTGGGAGTCGAGTGTAACTCTCAGTGAACAACTCAGTCTTAAAAAGTTTGAAAGTTCTTAACTTTGGTGTTGACTGGACGCTGTCTTTCCATCGCTGTTTGTCAATGGAGACAAGTTTGGATAAAATGCTATTTAAAACCCATGGAGATGACTTATCAGAGGTATTTAGCAAATCTGTCAACTCCAGATCACTGTAGATACGTTGTAGCTTTTTCTCCCAGGACTTTCCTCTTGTAAGTGACCACTGGTGGATCCTGTAGGTCAGTCTTGTCGTGGGCATTCGTTGTAACCTACGCCACAGTCGGGCAGCCTCCATATACAGTTTAGACTGACATTCCAACCACCCCATATCTCTTTGAACGGCGGTGTTACATGTATTTCTTGAAACTCCGAAGGAGACACGGCATGCTCTGTTCTGTATAGTGTTCACTTCATTATACTTGTTAACTTCCCACAGACCAGAACAATAGGTTAAAACAGGTTGAACGCCAGTGAGTCTACTTTTTCATTTCCATGAATATCTATGTTAGAGGGGATCCAACACAGCTCCACCTGTTGCCCTTGGTCCGATAGTTTTGTATATTCGTATAGAATATTGTCACTGTCTGGCCTGGAGTTTCTGCCGCTGATGGCTTGAAGTGCACTTAGCGAGTCTGATAGGATGACTGCCTTTGCTTCCGGAAGTTCTGGTATGAGTTTGAGGGCATGATGAATTGCCTCCACGACTGTTGTTGAGAGGATTCTTGGATCCATAAGTGTATATATGGGCCCAGATGTCCCAGGTAGTTTGAATTTTAGTGATAGCTATTGATCGTAGTAGGGTTCGGTTTTCTTTTTTAATGACTTCTGAAGTTAAAGTGTCAACTTTAGGAGTTTTTAAAGTCCAGGGAGGGTGTAACCCTTTGTAGTGACTTTCTGGAGGCTGAATGCCATCATAATTGTGACTTCGGATGAGTTCACGTACTGATATCCCAGATGGCTGTAGTGAGGGATTTTTCCGAGCTAGGGCTTTATCTCGAGTGTTTTTGTCTTCCATATCTTTTTAACCAAAGGGTTAGAACGATAATATTGCCTGCTCTCTTCTTAGTTTCAATGGGAGTTCTCCCGTTTCTTTTTGTAGCTCTTCTAGTGAAGTGCTTGTTGCTGCACCTGTGGCCAGCATTAGGGCTTCGTATTGTATTCTGTCTCAAGACGGCTCAAGACAGTATTTGATGCTGAGTGAAAGGCCTCACAACCATAGTCAATGTTTGATATGATAAGTGATTTGCAGAGGTCCAGCTGAGTGTCCCTCCATGTGCCCCACGATGTGTCTTTTTAACACTGTTTTCCACATATTCCTTATTCTATAAGTGAGGTGTTGATCAAGAATCACCCCAAGAAATATTGCGGATTTTTCGATTGGTTTGCCTTTTATGGGGACACGGGGTATCATAGCATCTTTCCCCCGGCGTTTTGAAGAGAAACCCAACAGTTTTTTCACTTGAAAGGGTAAATCCCAATTTATTGCGCCATTGATCTACTCCGTCAAGGGCTGACTCGAGGTTTTTTTCTGCTTTGTGACATATCTCTCTGCTACTCATATTGCTCCGTCATCAGTGAATTTAGAAGTTTGTGTAGGAGAGTTGACATGATTAAAAAGATCATGATGTTAAACAGGGTTGGGCTTATAATGCTGCCTTGTGGCGTGCCATAGTCCAGTGACATAGGATCACATTGATTGTTCCCTATTTTAACTGACAGCGATCTGTCTTGCAGGAAGCTGTCTATGAAGTTTGCAATCTTCCCTTCTACTCCATTTTTGGTAGTTTTGTGAGGAGTCGTTCATGCCATACCATGTCGAAGGCTTTGCTGAAGTCCAGAAATACTGCAGCTAGGTATTGTCTCTTTAAATGAGCTTTTGTTAATTTCATTTTCCCGTCTTAGAATATGATCTAGACACGAGTGTCCCTTCCTGAAGCCACTTTGGTCAGGCTTCAAGGTGATGCATGAGCCTTTTCGTAACCATGGCTTCCATAGCTTTACACATGTTTGAGGTAAGTGAGATCGGTCGATAAGAGTTTGTAGGGCTTAGTCTTTCCCTTGCTTTAGAAGCAAAATGACTGCAGCATATTTCCATGCTTTTGGGACTTCTCCTTTGGACCATATCGTGTTATACAACTCAGTGAGTAAGTTTTTGGTTTCGTCAGGTAGGTTTTTCAATATCCCGTACCTGGTTGTGTCAAGACCAGGTGCTGCGCCTTTTCTATGTTGTATCGCATCGTCAAACTCTGTCACAGTAAATGGTATGTTGTATACCAGATGCTTGCTTTGCGGCTGTTTTGATATTTTAAGCATTAGGATTTTTTCCTTTATGAATTCTTTGCTGCATTTTTTTTGCTGCTGACAGATGAGAAGTGCTCAGGTAGAATGTTCGCCTTTTTTTTTTCTGTATGGGCGTTGGCTAATTTGTGAATTTTTGTGGGTTAACGCTTAACCCTGATTGCGTGTATTTTGCTCCAGACTGTTTTAGCATTTGTTTTTTCATTTAGAGATTTGCAGAAGGTCTGCCATGACTCATTTAGAATCGCCTGTGAGCTGTCTTACTTTTGTCCTGGTTGCTCGGACATGGGCAAAGGCTGATTTATCCCTTCTTCTTTTTTTTTTATCTATTTAGGGTTTTCTTTCCCACTCTACTAGCTTTTGCTATTTCCCTGTTCCACCATGGTACCGGAGTTTTGCCAGGTTTGTGGTCTTTTTTTAATTGATTTGTCAGCTGTGGCAATAATTAAGATTTTGGAAAAAGATCAGGATTATCCATGGCAATTTCTGAGGATGTGAATGATATACATTCATTCCAGAATTTAGGCCAATCAAGCCTTTGCATAGTCCCATGTGGGCTGAGGATTGGGCCGTTCCTCTAATTGTGGCGGGCTACCTCGGAGGGTATAGGAAGGTGATCGCTTCCCCAAGTGTCATCAAGTGAGGCTAGGTTGTTGGTGGCAGTTATGAGAACAATTGAAATCCACGTGTTTTGGACTTGGTCATAACGTGTGTGACTGCCGTTGTTCAGAGTTATGAGATAAGTCATCCTCAACCCATGTCTCTATCATTTTGCCGTATTTGCATGAATCATTCCTGTCTTCCCATAGAGGTCTGTCGGCATTAAAGTCACCAAGGATTATCCCATTTTTGCCTACTATTTGAGCTAGTCATGTTAGCTCTTCCATGTTCGTTTTATTGGTAACCCTGTGGTATATGTTAGTGTGGCAGATATGAATTTCCATGTATATAGGTTGTCATTTCAGGTTGTTAGAATTGTGATTGTTTATAGTTTTACCTCTAATAGTATCGTCATCAATCGTTAGCCTATAGTTATTTTTAGACCTTTGTCACGTCTATTACGGGTATAAGGGGTGACAGGTTGTGTTGTGTCATTGCCTGTCTTATGTTCTTTGTCTTGCGCGGCCCCTTGTGTTGATTGGCTTGTTTTAAAATACTACAAACTACTTGCACGTCAGCCATTGCACTTCACAACAATCAGAGCACGTCAACGATCGCATCTCAGAGTACTAATGTTTTAAGGATTGTATATACAATCATGTATGTTATGTATTGAGTAGTAATGGTATTGGTGTAAATTGATTATTCTAGTGCATCATAATGTTTGCTAACTTGTATAATGGTGTAGTTGTGTATATTTTGTGCAATGGCGTTTATACATAAGTTTAATACTGTTCAGCATTATTAACATAACACATAGGGTACGAAACTTATTATTGTGTCATTATATTGCAATTGTGTTAGATACATAGTTTCTCTATCTTTAGCATTCAATTTGTTTAACGTTCATCGAAACGTGTACGTTAGTATGAAGTATTTGCCTGTATTTGTTTATCCTGAACTAGTATGTATTCCCTATACAGGGTGTCTGTCTGTCAATAGACAAAGAAATAAAGTCTCACACCCGTAGCCTGTGTCTGGTCTTCCTGTATACCTACACAATCCCGGTTACATTAGCTATGCATAATTCATTGCCATTTGACAGTTGTAGGGAGATTACTTGGGTTTCAAGGTTTCCCCTTCCTTTTTTTCAGTGGCTGTGTGCCTGTGAGTGTTTTAGTATTTCAGTATTTTATTAGGATGACCGCATAGGTATTATAAATAGTAGTGATAATATATTGGTAATGAAGTTAGACCCCATAGGCATTATAAGTTGTAGTAATGTTTTATTGGGGATGAAGATGGATCCCATAGGCATTATGAATAGTAGTGATGGTGTATTGAGGATGAAGATATGCCGCATTGCCATTATTAATAATAGTTATGAACAGACATTGCCATTTAGAATGTGGTGAAACGTAACAAATGTTATATTTTGGATAAAACTTTCTGAGTAAAGTACATTTGTTACAAATAATAGTTTTATTCGGCCGAAGATACACCCCACAGGCATAAATATTAGTACTGTTTTATTGGGATGAAGATACACCCCACAGGCATAAATATTAGTACTGTTTTATTGGGGATGAAGATTCACCCTACAGGCATTATAATTTAAACAATATTTATTTCCAAGAAAAAAGAATGGGATCGGTGAACAGGTTTAACCTATTTAAACATCTCTCCCTACTTAGGACATTTAACAATTAATGAGAATAAACTGTACATAAAATAATACATTTAAATTAATTGTGCCTACTGTTGCAAATATTATGATGATATACAAGTCACACACATATACACAAATACACCCATACATATATCGGTAGATAAACAAACAGCATACCAGCATATCACACTTACAAACAACTATTTTTTAGATATTGTAGCATGTCCATATAAAACTGAATCCAAGTCATATGCCTTTATATAGTAGTACATATTGTTCCGAAGACTGCAGCAGTTGCGACATGAAAAGAAGTAAAGAGCAGGATCCTCATAATGATATCCACAGGAGCAGGTGGTAGAATCATCATGAATATGTGTACGATATTTGTGTGCATTTAGATTACTGCATCCTAATTTGGATGGATTATTTGACAGAAACGGGTACCATAGTCTAAGTTAAAGCCAAATATTTTAGGATTTTCTGTCGTGGTGATACATCTAGTGAAGACATTTACAGTATATTTTGACTGAACATTATCCGGTAATTCATTCCACATTCGGACTGTGTCGGGTAAGAATGATTGGTGGTAGTTAACTGTTCTAGCATTTACAGTCTGTAGCTGTGAAGAAGTTCTTAAATTGTACCCTGGGCCCGCTGAGACATTAGGAGGAATAAGATTACATAGATATTCAGGGGCCAACGTATTAACCGTTTTGTAAAATGTTTTTAATTTATGAGATTCCCGTCTTTTGAATAGGGGCATAAGGTTAGTTTCAGAGTATAGAGACTCGTGACTGGTACCCCGAGTAGCTCCACATATTGTTCTCAGTGCGTCTAAATTTAGCCTTTCTAATACCAACGCTTGTTCTTGAGAACAGTTAGCCAATACCTGGTCACAATAGTCGAATATTGGTAAAATAAATGATAAATATATATTCTGTAACGTTTTTCTGGACAGGCGGTATTTGAAAGTTCTAAAGCAGTTAATCATTGGGCTTACTTTGTCTACTATATTATATATATGATTTGACCAATAGCCATCTTGCTGTAGAATTAGCCCTAGGTGTTTGTGCGACGAGACCTCTGTTATTGGAGTACCTTTCCTCATAACAACAGGTTTTTGACTTGGGTTAAATTTTCTTGAAAACATTATGGTTTCAGTTTTGTGTGGATTAAACGTTACTTGCCATTTATTCGCCCATACAGATAACCTTTCTAGATCAACATTTAAATTAATCGCTGCTGTGTTAGGATCATCGACAATAATTTAAAGTGACGTATCGTCTGCAAAGAGACTAGTCTGGTCATTTTGGTCGAAATAAATGGCCAACCTCAAGAAAATATTATGGTAATTGGATATTTTAGTTTGTGCAACAACAACAATACTTACGCGTTCATATTTAATATACCAATTACAGGTCCATCACCTCATTACGTTTATATTCAACACGATTTCTTAACTCTGTCACCCGAATGTGTTTTCTTATGCCGTCTGGATCATGTTACAGTAATTACATCCTACAATGCACTTCTAAACAGTCTGCGCATTCCCAGTAAGACGGACATGACGTCACAGTGTTTACCTGTATTAACACTTCAGCCCCGCACGAGGTCACTTTCTACATTGTCGCAAGCCACTTAACTGCGTTACTCTCATATGCTTCGGTGCTAAATCACGAGTCGTCAAGCCATCCGATCTCGGGTTTCGCGATACTCAGCTAACCAAGACTAATAATGGCGGAGAGGAGACATAGACGAGCCAGAAGTCAGCGCAATCGGGTTAATGTTCTCGACTCCGCACAGCCTGAAGAAAACCCGGATAGCCTCGAACCCCGCGCCACTGCTGCCAGTGCCAGTCGTACTACAGTGAGAATCAGCAGTCAACCGTATCTGACCGTGGCCCAGCTAAGCCAACAACTGGCAGAACGGGGCGTGAGGGTACCAAATAATTGGCCTAGGAAAAGCTTGCTGCCGTTGTTACAAGAAAACCAACAACAACGGCCAGTAGCAGCGACGGTGACCTCGTCGGACAGTTACGACCCGAGTGCCATTTCGCCTCCGGCGGCCACACTTCCAGGGGTGGTCGAAGCCAGCATACATCACAGGAACCCAGATGCCCTCGTTAGTGGGACCACCTACCCAACAGTGTCGTTTCGGACTTCGGGGACAATGGTACCAATTCCGTGTCACCTGTTAGTGTTGCCAGTCTACAACGCGAACTTGCAGAGCTAAAACACATGATAGCGAGCATGACCAGCCATAACTCAGTGCCCACCGAGTACGCAGCTATAAGCCTACCGGATCACCTCAGCCATGATTCTTTGCCCCACATTCACACAGTCGCGCCAGCGCTCAAGAAGAAGATTAAAGACGGCAAGTATTGCAACCTGGCCTTGTTATTGATACCTAACCAAGACACTCTAGACGCTAGAATGGCCGAATATGATGGCAATGTATATCATTTAAAGGAGGACGCTAGGCTAAATCGTACTCTTACTCTAGCAGAATTCATACAGGCCTTTGGCATTTACAAGGACATTCTTTGTGACATCAATAACGCCAAACGGAAACAATTGGACGGACACGAGCAAACTGTCATCGAACTGGCTACGTTGTATGGGGGCTCTGCGTACTATGACTACCACAAGTTATTTGCTGCCAGAGTGGCGTCCTACGCAGAACAAGGTTGCAGTATTCGCTGGGATATGAGGGACACACGTCTGTACGGGCTGTGTTCTTCGGGGTGCCGTTCCAGATCGTGTGCAATTTGCCACAGCATCACCCATGGTACAGACTTGTGTCCTGAGCGACGTACTGATACAGTTAGGCCTACCCTGTTCTCGGACCGAAGTGTCAGCTCCGACAGGGTGGAGGCGATGGACAAAAACGACACCAGGGGACGACCTAGAGTTAGGTCAAACAGAAGGGAGGTCTGCAATAATTTCAATCACCAGGGCTGTGTGAGAGTGAACTGTGCATACCTTCATGTATGTCTCAATTGTCATGCCCCAAACCACGGACAGGCGACTTGTGCCAAGGCTCCCAAATCGAGACGGGACAACCAAGCTTGACTAACTTTCCCGGATATAACCAGAGAAGAGGACGTAGGCACTTTAACAGTCCAACTCACTCCCATCAATGTTCAGGCTATACAGGCAGAACTCGCCTCTCATCCCCATCCTCCATTTGCTACATATCTCGTTAACGGCTTGCAACATGGCTTCGACCCCTTAATGTCGGATGTTCCACAGTCCACAACAGAATGTAAAAACAATCGTAGTGCTACATTGGATCCAATAGTAGTGACTAAGGCAGTGCAAACAGAAGTCGATAAAGGGTACGTTATAGGACCTTTCCAGCGGGCTCCATACCCTGTGTACAGAATTAACCCCTTAGGAGTTGCCATGGGCAAGTACTCGGGCAAGAAGAGGCTAATCCTTGATCTGTCAGCCCCACATAACTCGGAACATACCGCAAGTATCAATGACCTCATTAGTAAAGAATCTGCTTCACTCTCTTATGTGACCATAGACTATGCTAGTGCAGTTATTAAGCAACTGGGACATGGTGCACAAATGTGTAAGGTGGACATTACCGACGCATTCAAACAGATTCCGCTGCACCCCAGGTACTGGCCGTTCTTTGGTTTCCGATGGGACGATAGGTACTACTTCTACACTAGATTGGCGTTCGGGTGCAGATCCAGTCCAAAGATTTTCAATACCCTATCACAAGCCGTGTGCTGGATATTGCAATACAACTACGGCGTTAAAAACATTCTGCATCTGTTAGATGATTTCCTGACTATTGATCCTCCCGGTTATGAAGCTAGCACAACCATGGATGCCATCTTAACCTTGTTCGACAAACTACAAATTCCACTCGCTGTTCACAAGACTGATGGACCTGTAACTTGTCTAGAATACCTTGGCATCATCTTGGACTCAGTCTCGATGACGGCGAGCTTACCAGAGAACAAGTTGAAAAGGATAGCAGATATGTTAACATCATTTTCTACTCGGACTAAGTGTACGCAAAGAGAGTTGCTGTCTTTGTTAGGGCATTTAAACTATGCTTGTCGAGTGGTAGTACCGAACAGAACCTTCCTATCTTATCTGATTCGACTGTCGGCCACTGTGGTCAAGTTGCACCACCATATCAGACTATCTAAGCAATGTCGGATAGAGATGCACATGTGGACAAAATTTCTGAACCAGTGGAATGGCATCTCGTTTTTCCATGACGACCATATCACATCAGCTCCGGATCTCAATCTGTATACGGATGCAGCTGGAAGTGTAGGACACGGGGGATATTTTGATGGGGCATGGTTCGCCCAGGCGTGGCCTCAGGACGTTAAAAACAGTCGAGACTCAGCACAATCAATTGCTTGGTTGGAACCCTATCATATTGTGGTGTCGGCCATTCTCTGGGGACGACATTGGACACGGAAGAGAGTACTGTTTCATTGTGACAATATAGCTACTGTGGGTATTATCAAAAAGGGTAGATCAAAATGTATGGACATTATGGCTCTGATGCGGACCCTTACATGGCAAGCAGCTATAAATAACTTTATTGTGTTAGCTGAACATGTTCCAGGCGTACAAAATAACATTGCAGATGCACTTTCCCGTTTGCAGTTCAGGAAATTCTGAGCTCTGGCGCCCCACGCAGAACTCCATCCAACGCCTTGCCCACCCAGCTCACAAGTGATGTGGACCTGAACCGTCACCTGGACACTCTGTGGTCAGCTGCGTTCAGTCGACAAACAAGAACAGCATATTCTACAGGATTTCAGTCCTACCTAAAGTTCATGTTAAAGTTCAGTTTGTTCAACACACTGGGTGCCAGCAGCGGCCTGCCACCAGTTAACGACGCCTACCTTCAGTACTTTCTTGCACATTGCTTCGGCTTCCTCAAACTCTCACATGACACCGTGAAGACGTATCTGGCGGGAATCAGATTTACTTACCTACAAGCGGGCATCAGGACACTGTTTGACGATGTCTCAACCGGTGCCATAAATCGGATTCAAACTCTACTCAGAGGATACAAACGGGCCCATACACCAGATCGGAGGAAGAGACTCCCCATCACTTACCATGTGCTATGTAACATCATCAAGCGGCTCAGGGATGGTGTGTTCAGTCCTTTCAACGATTTGGTAATGGAATGTATGTGTCTTACAGCGTTCTTCGGATTCTTGAGATGCGGTGAACTCACATGTTCAGCCAACTTTGATCCCAGTAGGAACATAACTATGAGCGACATTAGTTTCGTACATTATAAAAGAACATGTGTTATAACCTTAAAAGTGTCTAAGACTGATCCCTTCCGACTAGGCGTTCGCATTGCCTTATTCCCTACTGACACTATGACATGTCCCTACTCGGCCTTGTCCAAACTGTATTCCATTAGAACGCAGTGCAGGGCTGCATACCAAGATCCGCTGTTCGTCAATCGGGACTATCTACCAATATCCAGGACTGTGTGTTTGTCATGGTTAGATAGGGTCCTCACGTTGACTGGCTACAACTCCGCCGACTACTCCGGGCACTCATTCCGGATAGGAGTAGCTACCACGGCGGCCACTGTTCACATCGAGGATCACCTCATTAAGACTATGGGCAGGTGGACGTCGGACTGTTACGCCAAGTATATCAGAACGTCCGATTCCACCTAAGGGCAAGCCCACAAGGCTATGTGTCACCATCACTAAGTGCCATCTTCATGTTATTTACCTATATTCTTAATTCTTTGGGGGCTCTCGGTTGCTAACCTCGTTTGGGCGTCATAAGCCCCTCCATACTCAGAGCATGGAAGGCTTGTGGCCCCCAAAGAACATTACGCTATTTCGGTACTGTCCGGTCAGCACGACCAGGACTAGCTTAACTCTAGGGATCGTCCGGGTCATCGGACCCCAGGACCGGCATATCCCTCTCACAGCTACACAGTCCGGGCCCATAAGACCCCAGGACATTGTCATCTTACCCGGGTCTCCATGACCCCAGGGTGTCAACCCGGGTCACTTCGACCCCAGGGTCTCTTAGGCAACCGAGGCAGCCCCCATGTTGTGCCAAATGTTTATGTAAATATCTGTATGTAATAAAACTTCCTGCAATGCAATACATTTCATGTTGTTTGTAGCACAAAATGTAATTTGGTAGCATGTCAGCTTTCAGGAAAAAAAGTCTACCAAAATCAACTTATGGGAATGACCTTTCTCAAGGTCACAAGATATAGGCCTATATAATTCGTATTTTCGTATTCTTGGATATTTGTAGGAAGGAAAAGATTCAAATTTATTATAGTTTTCTTTCTAATATAACTAAATTAAAGAACAATCTGGGAATTCGACTTTTATTTACTTTATAGAAAATATCACAGGGACAATTAAATTCATTATAATAGTTCAAGGTCAAATAGAGGACATATATGAAGAGTGATCGAGAAGTTAAATGTTGCCATAGATTTTCAAATATTGGAATGAAGTCATACATTATTGTATTCAAATGTAAGATAATCACACTTCATATATCATTTTTAGAACTTAATGTACTACCAAGCCTCCGACTGAAATATTTGCTATTTTATGTTATTTGGATGCAAGTTTTGACGTTTATATAATTCCATAGACAATGGATGATTTTGATAAGTCAAGTGTCCTTCAATACAAGTTTTACAATTTCGTACAAGTAATACTATTTTGTCCGTAGAAACAGGTCGTGGCAGAATGTTCCTTTGATTGAGACTCTGCCCGAATTGTGACTCGCGTACAAGGGGAAATGAATATCATATGTTCCAGTATACTTGTTTTAGATTTGAAAGAAAATTATTACCAAACTATTGTCGTATAAATCCCAACTAATAAACTCAGATGCTTATTCACAACTACTGATAGTTGAACACTCATTCGTAAGTAAGTAAGTAAGTATATTGGTTGCATATTTCAGAAGTTAATTTTTTGTTTGTTGTATAATGCCGCACTCAGCAATATTGCAGCTATATGACGGCGGCCAGTAAATAATCGAGTCTGGACCAGACAATCCAGTGATTGACATCATGAGCAGCGATCCACGCAGTTGGGATCGATGACATGCATCAACCAAGTCAGCGAGTCTGACCACCCGATCCCGTTAGTAGTCGCCTTTAACGACAAGCACAGTCGCCTTTTACGGCAAGTATATATGATACTGTGATGTTGTTGTGCTAGATGTAAATAATATAACGTAGCTGTAGTTTCGAAAGATAATCCAGTAATAAAACACTTACAGAACAATAATCATCTTTAAGGTCAATTATATCATGTATGCTATTTCTCATATCACTTTAATACATTGTAATTTGTATGTGTATAATGTTTGGGAGAAGCATTCAGATAAGCAAACTTTGCTTGTTTGCAAATCCCTCCCCTTTATGGAAATAAATATGTTAATATCATAAACAACTGGAACTTGGTAACGCATGGGTAGTTGGCCGACTATAGTCTATTCTGGTGAAAGGGGCCCCGGCGAAACTCATGTCAGCCGGTTATCTATTACTGTCGCTGATACGCTGAGTGAACACAGGCTATACTGACTATAGATTCATTTATTTTAGTGAGCGAATCTATTCAATTTGAGTATAAGTACAAGATAATCATAGACTATTGCATAGCATAGCAATATGGCAAACGCTCAAGTGAGTGAGTGAGTATGGTTTACGCCGCTTTTAGCAATATTCCAGTTATATCAAGGCAGCGGACACCTGAGTGAGTGAGTTGGGTTTGACGCCGCTTTTGACATTATTCCAGTTATATCACGGTGTGTCAGCTTAATGTGGAAGGAAAGCCCGAAGTGATGCAGGTCTTAGACGTTTACCTCTTCGGTGAAACCCACGAGCACGGGTATGGTGCTGACAAACCTAGAAACGTAATCGGGGCGAACCGGGATTCGAACCCACAATCATAGGTTTCTGGGGTGCCCAAAGGACGCAACTCTGCACAGCGAATCGCGGCGCCTTAGACGATTGGGCCACCCATGCCCCAGAGAGCAATCATTAAAATCAGATCTTAGTTCTCGCTACCGCTAAACAAAGATCTGAGGACATCCCATTACGGGTCACGTCAGAGCGACCTTTCTCGAATTTTGACCAATGAAATGACTGACAAGAAATCGACATTAGCCAATCAGAATCGTGCTTTACGACACTAGTTTCAAACTGGCGACTACGCTTCGAAACATATTTTGACGTATTCTCGATTTAAAAAAATTAAAACTGATAAGAATATTTCGTGGTTGCATGATTAGAAAACACGTTCCGACGGTCACTTTCATGATCTGGTAAGCGACGCTCTGATTGGTCGGATGAAAGGTCGTTCTGACGCGACCCCTAATGGGATGTCCTCAGATCTTTGTTTGGCGGTAGCGAGTACAAAGATTTGATTTTAATGAGATTGCCCCAAGGGACACCAGAAATGGGTCACGCATTGCACCCATGTGGGGAATCTAACCCGGGCCTTCGGCGAATAAACACACAAGTGCCTCTCTGTATTCCAAACAATCTTTGGGGACAGTATTTGGTCTAACCCTGCTACAAATTTAGTTTCAAGTCAAGAAACGGAGACAGAATCCACTGGCGCTGTTGTCTGAGATCATGCCGTTCCAGAATGGTAGCCGTAATTCTGAAAGAAGAAAACTGTCTTACAGCATCGTGCCAAAAGAGAGTAAAGTTGTTTAAATTCCTATATATTTCAAGTAATTACATCTGCATTTGCTGAATTTTCCTGGTTCCGTTTTTCAACAATTTCTCAGACAAATAAAAGTTACAAACCGGTTAAAAGAGTTAATTTTGTGACTTTAAACAGTAAAACAAATGCACTCAAGACGAGAAATGTCAATATCGGGTGTTTTAGAAATAGGTAACTTGTTCCGATATCAATATTGTCAAGATTGGTTGTAAAACGTAATGAATTGCAAATTACGTACGCATTACGCAAATGATTATACATCATGTCACTCATGGGCTTCCATACATTTTTTAATTTTTTTATCAAGGAGGGTCCACTTTTCGATATAATTTTTCACATAATTATGTTTCTTATAATTGTAACAATGTTGGATGAATTTATAAAAGACAGGAATATGGTTATCGGTCGTGTTTAACACACATGTTCTCGGCTGGTGCGGCCGTAGTTACATAGCAGACGACGCTACACAATTTATGGTTGATGGGCATGTTAGAAGTATATTGGAAGCCAACTGCTATTATTTTCATCATTATTAATTTCATTTTTAAATAAATGTGTATTTGTCAACTTACTTTGAAATAATACGGCTCCGTTATCGTTGTTTTTTTTCTCAATATTTTTCAAGGCACTAGCAGGAACACTACGAATTATCTCCCTTTGCGAGCTCTTCTTGATGTACGGCGGCCCGTAGATGCCATATTCTCCTCGTTGGTTTTTATCTTTTTTGATGCGGGAATTTTCCCGAAGGTTGATTTTGGTAGGCTTTTTAATACAAACTCAAATACATTCAATTAAAAGGAAACAGTCGTAAAATATTCTGTTGCAATTTTCTTGAGGTTAAATAGCAGAATGACCAGACTACAGGGCCTCGAAACATGATCTCGCGGCTGCGACCGTTACCTTCTTCTCTCCATGGACAGTGTTCGCACAACTCCTTTGTCGCTTCACCCATGCATCGTCAACATCCTAAAGTACTCATGGAAATGAAAAAACCCAACTGTTTTGCTGGATTTAATAATCGACACAAAGCAATACGTAGATGTAAATACGAATTAACAAAACAACTGGAAAAGTACAAGTCTGGATTTGCTAGTTTTATCTCAGTGCTCAATACAAAATGTACTTTACAGGAGGTAATTTGTAGGCACTTTCAACATACAAAAATAAAACTAAGTCCAAATTGACATGGTAGAAACAGGCTATAGGCATTATGCAAATTAGCCTGGAAAAAAGTTATCAAAACAACAATAAAAATAACAGCTATGTTTATGTGCATAATAATAATGACATGTAAAGTGTTGTTTGAGAAGGGAATAAGTTACTTTTACGTTCTGATATTTTGAGGATGATTCACTATCCCACAATGCCACTGACATGCACGTGGGTTTCAAGCACCTGTTTTCACCTGTCGTCAAGGTGTCATAGGTCATGGACATTCACCTTGATCAACTAACACCTGGTTATGCTGAGTTTCACAATAGTCTGTTTTGTTCATATTTTTACACACTTTTACGTGATATGTTGTATTTGTGCCAAGGCCCAATTAGTACTAATTGAGTTGTTTGAATATTTATATATTTTGTATATTAACTGCATTTATTTAAAATCTGAGATCGAAAAAAAGTTTTTTTTCATTTCCGTGAGTACTTTAACTGCACCACGCAGAAATTTGGGATGTGCTCCCCCGTGTCTTGCCTACATTCAAAATCATAGAAGACGTTTTTGACGTTGTCTCGTTGGATTTGGTTGTAGCATTCCTCCTCCTCTCCCGCTCCTTCCTCCTGCTCCCCCTTGTCTTCATCATGGGCTTCACGGAGGGGTGTCATGTAGCAGTGATGGTTTGGGGTCACGGGTTCTCGACACACTAAGCAGGGACGTTTTTCATCTGAGCACTCGTGATGAGTCATGGGGTTATCCAAGAGGTGGACAAGCTGAAAAGGTCGGGCTCATGTGAATCGATTGACAGGCGCAGGGTTTTCCCTCTGACGGTGGCTGGAGATGTTGGGTGTAACAGTGTTGATTTGGGAACCAGAGTTGACATGTCAAGCAAGGGATGCTGTGCTCTTCCTTGGGCCCGCAATAGCTGAAGTGGAGGCAGTGGTTGCAACCGTATTGCTTGGTGCAGGGATGGTTTCTGGGATGATCATAACGGTGGTCACAGAGTTCGCAGTAATGGTTAGACGCATAAAAGGCTGGCATGGAAGTGATCACATCGTAGTGGTGATAATGATGGAATAAATGCTGCACGGTGGCGTTGGGTGGAGCCTCATCACACTAGTACATCAGTCTCTGGTCCACCTCTTGACTGTAGACTTTCAGTTGATAATTAATTTGGGCCAATGTACGTCCCACGCGTGCTAGGTCGTCCAGGCCCCAACAGGGACCTTCAGGAATGCCAAGACGGTGAAACAAGACCCATGCTCGTATGCCTTGAACCTCGACTCAATACGTTCTTTTCAGTCTCTTTCTCTGGGTTTCCCATTCTTGGGTCAGAGGATTGGGCTTCAGGGCTTAATGCTGTGCCACCACAAGGGCCCTTGCCAAACAGGATTGATCTTTGTTCTTGATCCGTACAATGCCCTTTTTGCATTCTAAAAATGCTTCAAGTCCAACCACGTTTTTCAGATGGTGGCGGCCACTGCCTGATCGTAGCCTGTTGGGATCTGCTACATGTACTAAGGTCACAACCATGGTGGCATTGATGTTCAGGGCTTTGTTGGACTGTTGGACTTTTTCCATGGCATGCAAGATATCTAGGCCATGGAAATCTTCAAAGCGACGAAAGGGAATCCGTATGGGTTTGTTCAAAGCGGGGTGGTCGATACATGGACCAATACGATCCCCCTTCTGGCCTGACATCTGTTGATAGAAGTCATCGATCACCACGTCAAATAAAGACAGTAGTTCTATGGGAACATTGTCCGGTGGTACGTGTTGCCCTTACAACATTAATGTACACATATTTACTTTGTATGGGCTTCTGAGTTGATGCTGTGTTGATTTTCATGTACTTAAGGAAGTACTTTCTTATGTTAGAGGTGTTGAATATTTTGATGTTTGTAATGCATGTAAAACATGTGAAAAAAAGGGAAAAGAAAAGTATGTTTAGGTTGCATTGTATGGGTGCGACTCGAACCAGTGTTGCATGCATGTTACCATTCACGACGTCATTAATTAAAAGTCAATTAGAGTTATGGTTCTTTGTGAGCAAGCGCGATAACCGTACTTGCATGGTGGGCATAATACCGGTTTTCTTTGAAGGGGAAAATTTGTAAGTTACAGCTGATGTAAATCATTATTGATGATGACTCATTACAGTTGGCGTTCATTCATACATGTATGTAGCAGATAAATACGCCTTATTTGGCGCTGTATGGACAGGAAGTTATTTTATCATGCTTGTGTCTTCACTGCTTCAGACTTGAATAAACAAGAACCATTCAAGACCCCTTCGATTTGTTCCTTAACCTTCGATTTGTTCCTTTCAAGTAAATTCCTCGATCTGCAGTCAACCATGGAGGAAAAGAAACAGCATGAGAGGGCGAGAAGAAACCAGAATGGAAAACTGGAGCTGGCCATGAAATACCTGAATGACGAGCTGCAACAGGAAGAGACAGACGTGGCTGAACTGCAAAGACTGATGTTAAAGGTTGATCAAAGGATGGAATCTTTGGAAGAAGCTTACGATAGACTGACTGATGTAATCGAGTCTGACGAGGAATATGCCAAAGAGCAGAAATGGATGGAAAAAGTGACCACTGAGTACAGGAAAACTGTAAGACGGGCAAGAATGTTGTTGAAACCTAATGTTCAAGATCAGAATGTAAGTGCTGAAAATGATAATGTAATTGTTCACAGTGATGATGAAAGTGGTAGTCATGATAATCAAAGTGTATCGAACATTGATGAACAAAATGTAAAAGAAAAGATTGGCAATGTTGCCACAGATGTTTGTAGTAATGCAACGAATCCAATGGTTGGAATGATGCAGGCCATGGCTTTGCCTAGGGCACAGGCAAAAAGGTTTGATGGTGATCCTATGCATTATCATGCATTTGTTGCATCTTATGAAAACAGTGTAAAATATATCTATGATGATGGTGTAAAACTCAATTTGCTGAGATCATTGTGTGTAGGTAGAGCCCTTGTAAGTACAGATCATTGCTTGTTGAAACCCTCAGATGAAGGTTTGCGATCAGCATTGCTCACTCTAAAGGAGAGATTTGGTACAAATGGAGTGGTTGTCCAGGCCTTGGTGAGAAAAGTAACAGTCCGCCGTGCAAAAGTTGAAGTGGGCAAACTGGAAGAATATGCAGATGATTTGGACAATTGTCATCAAGCTATCATGGTTAACATTTATACTAAGTTATCTTATAATAATTAGATCTACATCAAGTGCTTTTATGAGTTATCATGGTGTAATATTTATTCATCATTTCATATAATTATAGTTTAGCAAGTAATAATTATCATTAGGTAAAATGCATATATAAAATATCAGTAGCTTCAGTTATAGCTTTTTAGATGGTTGCTAGCCTAAGGTAATGGCAGCGCATCTTCTAGACATACTATTCAGTAAGACAAGAGTTACGTCTACATAGTTCAATTGATTTGAAGCTTTTAGATAAATGCTAGCCTAAGGTATCAAGATTCCATCTCCCAGACAAAGGATATTTATTTGTCATCACCTACCGGGGTATATTAGAATAACATTACTTCAATTAAGACTCATTAAGGATTAGCCCCCATACAAGCTCGTCTATAGTGCATTAAGGATTAGCCCCCATACAAGCTCGTCTATAGGGCATTAAGGATTAGCCCCCACACAAGCTCATCTATAGTGACACCCTAATCTCTTTCAAAGCATCCAGTAAATATGTGAACAAGATTAGTGCCAGTCCAACAGGATAAACAGGATTTAGTATTCCCCTCTGTCTAGCCATCCATTTCGCTTAGGACACAACCAATCGTATATCAACCAATCACATTCCTTTGTATTGTTCAAATTTCTGTTAAATACATACTGTAGGCAGGTTTTAAGCAGAGAATTGGTTTGACTCTCTTACCAAGCAGACCTCTCTCCCACAGCCCAGAGTGTGTACCGACTCTCTGTGGCACCCTCAGTTATTTCTAAGTATATTGTAAATTGTTAATTGTTCTTGTAAATAAAATTGTGATTAGTCTCCTGTGACTCTGGCTCTTTGCTGACTAATTCCCCAAGAAAACCAGCACGTCATTTGGAAGGTATTGTTCACCCAGAACAGTTCCATGATAATTTGGCGGAGAATCATCGTTTTCGGAACCACCGAGTCCAGGAACTAACTACGACCAGCTACAAGAACCCATTGGAGGACATGTCCAACCGTGATCATCTGATGGAATAACAAGCAAGCTGCATCCACCTCTGACCTCAACACTGGATTAAAGACAACCAACTCCTCCAAAGACACCAACAAAGGAAGAAAAAGTCTTCAAATATTGTAAGTACTACATTGTTGATTACTTGTCTTTCTTTAATTTAGTACGGTACATACTAATAGGTGTCATGGCAAATATGGAGTCTGGTATGGAAAGTAACTTTGAAAGTGAAATTCCAACAGTGTCTTTAGTTACACCCCTTGCCAACAGTGTAATTCAGGCAAAATTTGGCACAAAAACAACAATTTTTTTAGTAGATACAGGGGCATCCATTTGTTGTATTTCGTCTGCTTTTCTGAGCACAGCTTTTGAAAACCTTACTCTTGGAAACTCACCCTTTCCACAGGTTAAAGGTGTTGGCGGCGAATTGCATAAAGTGTTAGGTTCAGTCGTGTTAGATTTTGTCATTGAGGATCAGGATTCCATATTCTGCCTACACTTCCAGAGGCAGTGATACTAGGTGAAAACTTCCTTGATGACAATGATGCAGTCTTAGATTATAGCTGTCATTCCTTGATACTTAACAATAGCACCTCAGATAGGCAATATATCAATTTCATAGCCATATCAGTGCAAGAGATTAGTGGATTAGCAAAAACAATAGATCAGATTTACATCCCCCCTCAAAGTGAAATTCATTTCAAGGTTAGACTATCAGAGGTCAAAGAGGATTCCCTCATCCTCATTGAACCCATTGCTTCCCTCACTGCTCATTCTGAAGTAGCAGGTGGTAGAACTCTTTCCAAAGTGAAAAGCAAAACTGCTACCTTTAGGCTTATGAATCCCTCCCAAGAAGAAAAGGTTCTTGACAAGGGTACAATTGTAGGCAAATTTAGTTACATTGACAAAGACTCTGTTTTTGAAATCGGCTCTGACCAACCATTCATCAGTACCGTTAACACCGACAATGAGAAGAGAGACAATGACACCAGGGATTATGTTAAAATTGCACAAGAATTAGGATTTGATTTGACCAATACACAACTGACTCCAGACCAACGACACAGACTACTTAGATTTTTGGGACAAAATAGAGACATGTTTTCAACGAGTCTTGCAGATTTAGGAAAGACTGACATGCACCAGCATATCATTGACACTGGCGACCACCCACCCGTTAAGTGTAGACCATATCGCCAATCCCCTCATCTCCAAAAAGTCACTGAAGAGCTAATAGATGATTTTCTGAAGTATGATTTGATCGAGGAGTCTACCTCTATGTATTCAGCTCCCATTATCCTAGTCAAGAAACGCGATGGCTCATATAGATTTGTTTGTGACTAAAGAAAGTTGAATTCTGTCACTTTACCAATGTCATGGCCTCTTCCAGTTTTTGATGATGTTGTTGATAACATCGCCAATGCACAAGCTAAGATCTTCTCTACTTTAGACCTTGCTAATGGCTTCTTCCAAGTGCCATTACATGAAGATTCAAAGCATAAAACTGCTTTCGTCACCCATCAAGGCCTTTATCAGTTCAAACGTTTACCCCAAGGTTTGACAAATTCTCCACTTTGTTTTCAACAGCTCATGAGCAAGGTGCTAAGAAAATTGCTTTTTAAGGTTGCGCTGATTTACATTGATGATTTGATAATTTACAGCAAAAACTTTGAAGAGCATCTCCAACATTTGGAGCAAGTTTTCTACTATCTCAAACAGGCAAAATTAACCCTAAAGCCAGACAAATGCAATTTTGCAACAGACAAAGTTTCTTTTCTGGGTCATGTTTTATCATGTGGAGGTGTTCAAGTTGATGACAAAAAGATTGAAGCAATTAGAACCTTTCCAGTGCCCAAATCACAAAAGCAGATCCGCTCCTTCTTAGGTCTCACAAACTTCTACAGGAAGTATGTGAAAAATTACGCTCACATAGCGCTTCCACTGAATGCCTTGCTAAAGAAGCATTCGGAGGCAGAAGTAGGAAAGAAACCAAAGTTCCAATGGTCACTTGAGTGTGATCAGGCATTCAACACCCTCAAACATGCTATGAGTAATACACCTGTTCTGGCGTATACAAATTTTGACAAAGAATTTCTTCTTGCAACTGATGCCAGTGATATGAGCATAGGTTTTGTTTTGAGTCAAAAAGACGAGAAAAATAATGAACATCCAATAGCTTTTGGTGGTAGAGCTCTTCATGGCAGCGAAAAGAACTGGAGCATTACAGAAAAAGAAGGCTTAGCTCTAGTTGGATCCTTTCGTCGATACCTTGCAAATTCCAAATTCACAGTCTACACTGATCATATAGCATTGAAATGGCTGAAATCCATCAAGGATGCCACAGGTAGGTTAGGGCGATGGTCTTTGGAACTTTCTACCTACACTTTTGACATTGTTCACCGCAGCGGCAAAGCCAATGGAAATGCCGACGCTCTCTCACGTAGGGAATATGAGGAAAATATTAACTGTAATGATCAGACAGAAGAAGATGCTGAGAAAACAGTCTTCTCAGTAACTTCAACTCAGCAAAGCAAATCAACTAGCAGTACCACAATATTGCCAAACACCCATTCATCCACACAGGTCACATAGACAACTCAGACTGAGGATATTTGCACACCAATTGTCAATCACTTAGAATCAGACACACAGACAACACATTGGTCAGTCACCTTTGAATATGAAGAGGATTATCAGTCAGTACCTGTTAATGTTGTCGCAGCATTACATGCTACAAATGCTGATGTTACCCAAGACACATTGGTTGAAATAAGTATAAAAGAACAAATTTACGTCACCTACAAAGGATTTGTCCAGATTTCATCCAAATCTTTGACTACAAAGAGAATGATGTCCTTCCACAAAATGAAAAGGATCGTCAAAAGATTCTTATTGAAGCCAATACTTTTGAAATTGATGAAGGCATCCTATACAGATTTGTTCCACAACAACAGAAAGGCCATGCAGACAAGTTCATTAAACAGCTGGCAGTCCCAAGAACCCTCAGAAATCAAGTCCTGCAATCCTATCATGACTCAGAGTTTGGCGGTTGCCACCATGGGAAAGAAAGGATGCACAACACCATGAGACCTAAGTACTACTGGCCCAAAATGTACAGCGATATTGCTACTTATGTCCAGACATGTGAGGTATGTCAACAGACCAAGAGGCACTACCATGGCAAGAAGGCACCACTTTGTCCACTACCTGTAGAAGAGGTCTTCACCCGATGGCACGTTGACATTCTCGGTCCCCTGCCAACAACACCAGATAAGTACAAGTACATTTTGGTTATCACAGATGCATCATCTAGATGGTGTGAAGCCTTTCCACTTCGGACCCAAGAAGCCAAAGAAGTAGCAGATGTTCTCGTCAGAGAAATATTTTGTCGGTATGGCGCACCAAGGACCTTAATTTCAGACAGAGGTCAGAACTTCATGTCCAAACTTATCAAAGCAATTTGTGAACTTTTGGCAATTAAATTTACCCATACCAGCCCATACCATCCTCAAACTAACAGCTGCGCAGAAAGGCTCAACTCTTATATCAATCAATCACTAAGAACCTATTGTAACAAGTCTCAAAATGATTGGCTATGTTTCATTCCTGGCATCATGATGGCCTATCGGATGGCCCCAAATTCATCAACACAGAAATCCCCATATGTTATGCTTTTTGGCCGAGAAATGAGAGCTCCACAAGATGTAGCATTAATTCCAAAAGAAAATTTAGGCCACAATAACAAAAGTTATCTTTCAAATTTGCTTGAGGAGCTTGAAATCACTAGAACAATCGCAACTGAAAACACTGCTCGGGCTAAGGAGGTGTATTCAGAACAATATAATAGAAAGGCTAAAGAACCAGAATTCGCTCCAGGTCAAAGAGTTTGGCTTTATTGTCAAAAAGTTGAAAAAGGCCTTTTCAACAAATTAACCCAAAAGTGGTATGGTAGCTATTATATCGTCCATACAGGTCCAAATTATACCTACAAACTACGCCGAAGGTCTGACGACAAAATACACAAACCACTGGTCCATGCCAACCGTCTGAAGCCATATTTTGATCCTGCTGATCGTCCACAGTATCCTCCAGAACCATACCTCAATGACACCAGTAACATAGATTCAGGAGTCATGGATGACAATGATGAACCAGTCAATGATTCACAGCTTGACGGCAACAATTCCCCATCAACAAGTTCAACTTTCCAAGCGGCTGATCAATCCCCTCCACAACAGTAAGGTAAGAAGGTCAATTCCAAAACAAAGGCAGGTACTTCTAGCAACAAGAGTCCAAAGCAAAAGACCCCAACAAAGAAGAAAAACCCTGTTTCAAGTACAACAGAAAAACCTACCAGTCCCACGGCAACAATGAAGGAAAATCATGCCACACCAGGTCCTAGTGCTCCAACCAAGGTAAATGAAAAGGTAAACAAAGGGAAAAGAGGAGTGAATAGTAAGCATCACCAGCCCAAATCCAGAAAACAACCTGACGACAGCCCGGTACAACCTCCAAGTCCAACATCAGGTAATCAAACCAAGGATATCCCTCAGGTTTTCAATCCAGAGGACATCCACTCAATTGTTAGTTCCAAGAGAGCAAACGGCAAAATCTACTACAGAGTGAAATGGAAGGATCAGGAAAGAGGAAACACATGGGAGTATGGCAGCAGCATTCCAGACTCCATTCGGAGGGAATTTCACCTCAAAAGAAGTATGTCAGGAAAACGACGAAAACGTCCACTGAAGAATCATAAGTTTTTTTACCAAAAGGAATCAGCACACGACAATAAATCAGTCAATGTTCTGTCAGGAAATTCAATGTCAGGGAATGTCCAGCAAGAGAACACCAAACCATGCGTAGAATTAGACGTCAAACCATATCCGGTTTGTCCAAAACACCTACGACAAGTAGATAATTCAATAAAGAGAGTTATGGGCATTGAAATTATTCAAGGAGACTGCTATGTCAAGGTCTCATATAAAGATGATGATAATTACCACACACGCTATTTTGAAAGTGTTCCTCCCCACCTGATATAGCGCTACCTTGATGATAGCTGGAAGCATCTCTCTTAGTGGTCCTGTGAAGAAAATAATCCTCCATATGATCCAGTTGAACTACCAATTTATAAATCCAAAAGGGTTATTTTTCCACATAAAGACTTTGGAAACATCAACACATTTAGATACCGTGCTACAAGCATATACTATAGACCCAGTCTACCATTCCAGGATCAAATCCCTATATATGTCGATAGCTGCCAATTCAACATATTCTTGACCAAAATACAAAATCTCCTGAATAAACGGTGCAAAACACAAAACAGCTATTAGCTGTATCTTGTTATGTTTACTTGTTTCCAGTCCTTTCACTATGGGTCGCCAGTTGAGAACAAATGGCATCAGCCTGATCATCTGAGTTATTTGTATCACAACAAATTTTGAGCATTGACCTGATCAGTCAATCTCAAAAGCAAAGTGAAACGAACCAAACCAAAGAACCTTTTCGCGAATCGAAATGAAAACTAAAAGCGAATCAAACCAAACTGAAACGAACCGTATCACGAATCGAAATGAAGTGAACCAAACCAAACCATACCGTGAATCGAAACGAAACCGAACCTTATCGCAAATTGAAATGAAATGAACCAAACCAAAGCAAACCATACTGTGAATCGAACCCAAACCATACCGAAGCGAAGCAAACCATACTGCGAATCAAACCGAAACCGTACCGAAGCGAAGCAAACCATACTGCGAATCGAACCCAAACCATTCCGAAGCGAAGCAAACCGTACCGAAGCAAAATAAACCAAACCCTATCGCATTGAACCGAAAAAAATCAAAGAAAAGGCAAACCAAATAGTTACGAAAACTAACAAATAATTCTAAAAAGGATATACATAAGTTCTAACACCTTTTGTATAACCTATTAGTGTAATAAATCAATGCACTTGTTATATGCACATGCACATATATGTATATATAATGCATCTAATGACTGTATCCAAAAATAGAAGGATATTTTATTAATATTTTTTTTTCTCATGATATACTTTTGTAATTTGCCGCCAATGCATTCTTCCTGGCCATGACACCATTTAGTAATACTTAATTACTTTATGAGTTATCATGGTGTAATATTTATTCATCATTTCATATAATTATAGTTTAGCAAGTAATAATTATCATTAGGTAAAATGCATATATAAAATATCAGTAGCTTCAGTTATAGCTTTTTAGATGGTTGCTAGCCTAAGGTAATGGGAGCGCATCTTCTAGACATACTATTCAGTAAGACAGGAGTTACGTCTACATAGTTTAATTGACTTGAAGCTTTTAGATAAATGCTAGCCTAAGGTATCAAGATTCCACCTCCCAGACAAAGGATATTTATTTAAGTATATCTGTCATCACCTACCGGGGTATATTAGAATAACATTACTTCAATTAAGACTCATTAAGGATTAGCCCCCATACAAGCTCGTCTATAGTGCATTAAGGATTAGCCCCCATACAAGCACGTCTATAGGGCATTAAGGATTAGCCCCCACACAAGCTCATCTATAGTGACACCCTAATCTCTTTCAAAGCATCCAGTAAATATGTGAACATGATTAGTGCCAGTCCAACAGGATAAACAGGATTTAGTATTCCCCTCTGTCTAGCCATCTATTTAGCTTAGGACACAACCAATCGTGTATCAACCAATCACATTCCTTTGTATTGTTCAAATTTCTGTTAAATACATACTGTAGGCAGGTTTTAAGCAGAGAATTGGTTTGACTCTCTTACCAAGCAGACCTCTCTCCCACAGCCCAGAGTGTGTACCGACTCTCTGTGGCACCCTCAGTTATTTCTAAGTATATTGTAAATTGTTAATTGTTCTTGTAAATAAAATTGTGATTAGTCTCCTGTGACTCTGGCTCTTTGCTGACTAATTCCCCAAGATAACCAGCACGTCATTTGGAAGGTATTGTTCACCCAGAACAGTTCCATGATAAAGCTCTGAAAGCACTCGGGTATCTGAATGAGATAAACAATCAAGCAAAATTGAAGAGTATTGTTGAGAAATTACCAAGATTTCTACAACAGAGGTGGGCTAGAGAGGTTTACAAACTGAGGATGAATGGAAACATGCCAGCCTTGCAGGACTTGACAAGATTTGTCAGAGCAGCTGCTATAGAAGTGAATGATCCTGTATTCGGGATGGTTGGTTGTCAACAGACACTGACTCAGTCAAGGGAAAACCCTGGTAATCGCAGCAGAGTTCTAATGTTGAGAGGGACATCAAGAAACAAGTGTTGGAACTGTCCTGATGATCATTGGCCTGATGAATGTCCTGTTTTCCAAAATCTATCACCATTTGAGAGGCTTAAGAGAGCAACGGAAAGACGTGTGTGTTTTTCTTGTTTGAAGATAGCTGGTAAAGGTCACAAAGCAACAACATGTACTCGGCGACGGCAATGCCTAAATTGTGATGCTGTCCATCATAGACTTCTGCATGTTGAGTCAGGACCACATACTCAGCAAGCCTTAGTCTGCAGTGAAAATGAAAATGGAATGTTGCCAGTCATCAGTGTTGAAATTTGGAGGAGGACATGTAACGCCGTATTTGATTCAGGAGCTAGCATCACTCTTATCAGAGAGGAGGTTGCCAAGGATTGCGAATTTGAGAGTCACCCAGTACAAGTAGAGATAGGAACTGTTGGTGGAGAGGTCCATATGCATAACACCAGAGCATACAAAGTTAAATTGAAATCAGCAAACCAGCAGATATTTTCTGTCATTGCAGTAGGGGTTCCAGAGATAACTGAAGTACCAGAAATGAGTTTGAGCCTGAAACAGAAGTTTGAAAAATATCTTGGAGAACCTATACACAGAAGAGGAGGACCTATAGATCTGCTGATTGGTGTGAACAATGCTTGCATGCATGTTGGAGAGATCAGAGAAGCAAATCACCACTTGGTTGGGTTGTTTTTGGATCAAGTGAAGGAGGTGCATCCAACAGTCAAGTTCTCGTTGCACAGCTAGCAAAACCAGTTGATTTGAGTCAGTTCTGGAGTACTGAAGAAATGGGAGTAAGATGCATGGCAAAAGAAGAGAGTTCACAAGCTCATGAAATGTGGGATTCATGTCAAAGAGTTGATAATCACTGGGAGGTTACATATCCATGGATAAAGTCACCAGACCAGTTACCTGACAATCGGAATCAGTGCTTCTCTCAGATGAAAGCAACTGAGTCAAGGTTGAAGAAGAGTGCAGATTCAGCCAAAGTGTACAATGACGCAATACAAGAGTTGGTTGACAGACAATTTGCAAGAAGATTGAACGAAGAAGAGATCCGTGAATACAAGGGTCCAGTGTATCATTAGAAAGGAGAGTAAGAGTACACCGATCAGAATAGTCTTCAACTCATCAAGAAAGTACCAAGGAGGCTGCATAAATGACTATTAGGACAAAGGACCAGATTTGCTTCAGAGTCTCGTAGGTGTTACTCTAAGATTCAGACAGTATCAGACAGCCATCGCTGGAGACATCAGTAAGATGTACTAGCAAGTGAGGATATCAGAGCGCGATCAACACGTACACAGGTTTCTCTGGCGAAACTTTGAAAGGAGACCTCCTGATACATATGTTCTTCAAGTGGTAACCCCAGGAGACAAGCCTGCACCGTCTTTGGCAATAACTGCTTTGAGGAAGACAGCTAAGGAAGCAGAACCAGAACATCCAAAAGCAGCACAAACATTACTAGTAGTATAGGTAATAGGGGTACTGGCTCACTTCCACTGGAGCTGGATTCATATACCTATACTGCTACTACAGGTGGAATTTTTTATGCCAAAATGATTATGCGATTCAACGATAGTCATGAGATTCAGCTAAATTGACCCTAGCTCACCAATACCTGGGGCCAATCATTGCTTTAGATGAGTCTAAATGGTAATAAAAATATTCTTCATTATTTTTATCGATAAAGCGATATTCAACATTTTTATTAAGTTCTTCGTTCATTTTACTAGGAGACCAGACTATATAACTACACTCTTCTTGTAAATTGATAAGAAACAATTGATTACCGTATATGGTTGGTTTGACATCACTGATATAATAAAAACCTTGTGGTAATTCTCTCCATTTAATAGTTTTTTCCATTATTATATATTTATGTAAGCATTTGTCTAAATGTGATCAAAAGATAGTAAGCAATTTATTTTTAATCTCCAACCAGTTCTTTGGTTTTGGCACGGAATAATTGATGCGCTTGTTGCCTCCCTTGTTCTATGAACTTTTTTTTCTCGTCTCGAGATTTTGATCGAATCTCCTGCTTCATTACGTTGTATTTGGTGAGTTCCGACAGCACTAAACGAAACTCATCCTCGGATATCTTACAATCGGCCATTGCTGTCGAAATATGATCCTCAATGCTGCTCAACTTTGCTTCGGCGAGTATCCGAATACTATCGTGTTTTAATGCTTTCTTTTGCAACCTACGAGAAATGAATTTTATCGCTATTCCTGCCAGTCCCGAGACTCCAGCGGTTATTTCCATGCCGAGCTCGATAGGCGCGGTGATTATAGTTGATAGTAAACCGACACCGGCTATACCGAGTCCCATGCCAGCCACTCAGGAGCAGTGTCAACTCCGTCCAGAGCATTCACGGCTCTGCGATACTTTTTATACAATCCGAGTCTCAACTCCCTATCCTTTTCTAATAGATGTTTTATGTCGCTTATTTGATGTAATCGAAATCCATCAACAGTTTCCATCTTTTCAATTGCTTCATCGAGCGCCGGATATAAACTCATAGTGTATATTACGAATATATAATAGTCTTTAATTGGTCTTGCTTAAAGGTTTTGATAGTATACATCAACCTTATCAAATGTATATAATACGGTAAGAATATCTTAGAAAGAGAAATTCTGTCACTTTTAATAATTTGAACCCCCTCGAGGGTTGTAACGGCCGATGCTCCAACATGAATAATACTGCAACGTTGACGCTCGTGTTTCTTGAGCCATTTAATCGATAGACCTGGTAATATTTTGAAGGCATCTACCGGTGCATCTCCGAACAAGACTTCAATAATAAGCGTAGAAATATTAGGTATTGCACTCAAGTTAACTTTAATATCATCGAATTCTGTAAACAAATTTAAACTAACATTTTGGATTGCCGGACGACTATATAACATATGACCTGGTTTTTCTGGCAGGGGAGTGACTAACACACTTTTTCGTTTTGACGGGATATAGGCCGCGAGTACGATGCCACTATTTATTATCTTAGTTAAATTATGTCCCTTACCCATCATCGCATAAGGTGGGGTAATGACGATATTCAGTAGCCACTTGATGTTTGCTTCGACCATAGTCCATTTATTCTCACTGTTGTAAATGATATTGTACGGAGTGTTTTTAAGGAGTTTACTAACGTCGACATCGCTTAAATCTTCTAGATTACCTGTGAATGTGACTTCTTTCCGCTTGTATACATTATCGTGTAAGTGTAAAGCGTATAACTTACCATTGGTACCGGGTTTACCGAATCCCTCCGTGTCTCCGAGATCGGAAAGCGCAATTGTATTACATTGTCTTATCGTTCCAGGGCCTGATGCATCAACCATTATTTATAATATGGAGTGTTACACTTAAGTATCCTATATGTACAGGTTGGTGTTTTACATCTAATACAGAAATTTTGAGGTCTGAAATAATACCCCGCTTTAATTTTTTATATTGTAATGTTGCACAACTCTTTATAGGGAACTAAATCGGGTAAATTGAGTCCCTGATCTGATGTCTTGAGTAATGTTATTTCTCCTCTCCATCCAAGTGTGTATGCTAAGTTCTCGTAAAGCTTTACATCCTTTTTTCCAGCGTTTAAAATCAGTAACCCATTTGACTCATTTTGTGTGAGACTAATTCCATTAGGCTTAAAAAATTCATTATTGAGTGAGCATACGCTATAATACCCATCAGGTATAATGTATTTTTGACCATTTATTTCTGTCTCATTATTACCTCTCGTAGCATTTATATTGGTCCACCGTGGGTAATACGTTACATCGCATAGAGCGACTTCGAGTTGTCCATCCGAGTTATCGATAGTACGAAGCAGTTGAATAGACTGACCATTTGTTATTCCCAGGAGTGTAACATACATATCAAATATACAATGATACTATATCATAACTTAAATATGGAATCAACCATTATTTATAATATGGAGTGTTACACTTAAGTATCCTATATGTACAGGTTGGTGTTTTACATCTAATACAGAAATTTTGAGGTCTGAAATAATACCACGCTTCAATTTTTTATATTGTAATAACGAGAAAGATTCCGTTCTACAACTATTATATTTTTCATCTTTCACTGGAACACTTCTGAGCAGAGTTGAAGGACTTTCTAGTTGAATATTATCCGTCGTGCTTATTTGATCAAGATGAATGAACAAATCTTTACAGGGAACTAAATCAGGTACGTTATTCGTTGCAATCACTGTTGAGCCGTGTGGTAATGTTATTGCCTGATTCAATCCAAGTGTAATTGCTAAGTTCCTACCAATAAGTATATTTGATCCTTCATTGTAGAGTTTCACTGTCTTAGTCACCTCATTTTGTGTGAGACTTATTCCAATAGGACTGAAAAATTCATCATTAGACTTAAAAAATTCATCATTGAGTGAGCTTACGCTGTAATACCCATCAGGTATAGTAATAATTCTATTAATTCTATTTTGGTCATCTATTCTAAATATCTCATTATTACCTCTCGCAGCACTTATATTGGTCCACCGTTGGTAATACGTTACATCGCATAGAGCTACTTCGAGTTGTCCATCCGAGTTATCGATTGTATTAAGCAGTTCAATAGACTGACCATTTGTTATTCCCGGGAGTGTAACATACATATTAAATATACAATGATACTATATCATAACTTAAATATGAAATCGAGATACATTACTAATCAATCGATTATAGTAACTGCCTCTGGTGCTGAATTTTTCGTTAAATTCCCCGATATCTTTGAAAAATACAGAGTCACGGCAACTAGCGATAAAATGTTGCACGATTGGTTTCACAATCCGATGCAATTTTGGCAGAATCAGTTAAACTTTGCCGTATGCTCCAGGATTTGAACTGAATAAGTCTGTTATGTCATTTCACGTGTACTATCAGATTAGACGTATACTTAAAGAAATTAGTTCTCCATTACCGCAGGATCGAGCGTGGAATTCCACAAATAATAATTATGATAGGTCCGCGTATGAGCGTATTTGTCAGGAATTTAATGTTTCTACGAGTAAAGATTGGCGTATTAAAGGAGCAAACCATGGTCTAGGTGTTCCTTACACAGAGGAAAAAATATCAGTCAAAGAAGAAAGCGATTATGTATATAAAAAACTTAATAAACTTCCAGTTAATTTTGGTAAGTTGTATAGTACCAGCAAACTTTACGCAAGAATATATGATCATTGGCATAAAACCGGTGATTGGTATAAAGGCTGGGAACTTTATAGTAACGATTGGAGAGGGGATATTATGAGTTTTAAGAGTGGTTTAATTTATATTGTTAAAAAATTTGTACAAATGAACGATACCGCAGACGCTTGGAATGAATTTCTTAATGATAAAACGGAAAATTTTTTTACTAATCCAGGATTTGTAAGAGTTAATGAATCGATAAGAACTTATGTATGGGCAGTTCTCGGTGCGCAATCTCAAACACGAACGTCCATTATTGGTTCTGGGATGGCGCTCGATGCGCAAAAACAGTTTGTCTCAAACGTGGAGGACGCCATTAATTCACCAGTTGACATACCATCGTCTATAAAGCGTTTTCAAGATGCATTACAGTACGCTCAATCCAAAGTGGACTACGTTTATGCACCGGGACTATACATGTCTCCGAGTAATATGGAACTTAAGATCGGTCAAGTGATCGGTTATAATAATAAAATTGTTATCGCTACCGCTCAACAAAAACCAGGTATAAATTCAGATATGAATGTCGAATTAATAACGCAAATGATCACGGGCGAAAAGGGAATAGTAAAGCCACAAACACCACATGTTTCACAACCATCTACTGATGCACAAGTGTCACCGCATATTGCGGCTAAAAATCAACAACATATCGATGAAAAAACAGCGCTTGTAGTGGGTGGAGTCTCGGTTGGTTTACTCATGATATGGTGGTTAAATAGTTCTTAGCAAATACGTACAACAGCCCTGCAATTGCTACGATGAACCCCCACAAGTTTTGACTAAGCCAAGTGGTGGTCTTAGCTAATAAATTCAATAGCCAGGAAACAACACTCCCTATTATAACGGGAAGTGCGGCCGCGGCTTTCTCAGCTAGCTTTCCCAGTGCTGAACCTAATGCTTTTAAATGCTTTTTTATCCACTCTTTTATACCGTTTTTATCGTTAGGTGGTGATCCGCCGCTACCACCTGTCAACGAGAGAGTCAAAGTCGATATGATAAATCCCAACGTGGTTAAAATACTGGTAATTGTTATTCCCTGTTCTCTGAACAATGTTTTAATTTTATCGGCCAGTGTAGTGTCATCGTTGAGGACTTGATCGATAGTTTCTCGAATACGACTGATTTGCGAACGAAGTGCCTTTCTATTACTGGAAGCTGCTTCGAGGCGGGCCGATCTTTCCTCTTCTAGGTTACGCAATCTTTCCGCTACGCGGCGTCTACTGAACTCATCGCCCGCCTGTTCGAGTTTTGTTTTCTCGTAAGCTATATGCTTGTCGATTTCGGATAGCTTGGCTGTATTATTGATGAGTTCTCCCCGCATTGTTCGCATTGCCTTGTCAAGACCTCGTAATTCCCTAATACTGAACTCTGAATGTGGTACCTGTAACGTTGAATTATTGTAATAGGTATCTAAGATTTCTCCGAGTCTGTCCGAGGCCACCATCGAGGCTGCTTCCAAATCATCTGTATTAACGAGTTCTTTCCTCATAGTCTGAAGAGCCTTAGTAGTCTTCGCGGGAAGTTTTGCTCGTCCGTATTCTACAAAACCTAATTTATCACGAACAAACTCGCGGCTATGTCTGCCGGCTATAGTAGACAAGGCTAGGGGCTTACGAGAACTATAATGCATGAGATCAATATGCGGAGAGTCACGCAGTCGCAATATTCCTTTACTATCTAGCATAAACTTTGAATAGTCACGACCTATTGGGATTACATAATTTTTATCTTCTTTTAAGGCATCGTAATAATCATCGACGGTTGATTTTAATATTTCATCGTTAAGACTACTTAACCTGGTTTCATTAGTATCTTCGATTGGATTCTGGTTATCAAAGTCATCAAAGGTATCTAGTTCAAAATCACCCATTTTTATATTAAACATATGGTTATATAATTTCAATATAACAATGTCTTCGCAATACGGACGCAAGTTAAACCCACAACGTAGACTTCGAGATCCATTAGGGGTCAAAGCAATTCGTCAGTCTGTTACTATAACTAATAACCCTAGTACCATCGATCAGAATCAAACGCTTCTGGTTCGCTTTCCTAATCTCGGCGCACACGATGTGTTAGTTCTGGGAACTGTCCGACTAGCATTTACGATTAGTTTGACTTCTTCCGACGTTAACAGGGAGCCCGTTCAGAACATAGGTCGTGCTATCGTCAAGAAAATCGCTATTAAAATTAGCGGTAATGAGGTTTTGAGTATCGACGATAGCGATGTATACTATTGTTACATGGATCTCTGGAGAACGGATAAAGAGCGGGAAAACTTACAGTACCAAGGTATTTGTAATAAGAACACATTGAGACTGCGCGTAGGTGCTGAAAATGGTGTTGATACCAACGAAAAAGATAAGGCCGTTGCCGACGCATTAGGTAACAGATTCTATGTTCCCCTAGACTTTGAATTACTAGATTCCCACATGCCCTTTTATCAAGCATCCCTAGGCGATAGGTTAGAATACGAACTCACTTTTAACGACTACGGTAGAGTAATCAGAGCTGCTGAAGATGCTAGCTATTCCATTGACAATATCTCGCTCGAGTACGATATGATAACGGATCCTGAATTAGCCAGACAAATTCGTAACCAGTATTTGGGAAGTTTAGCCATTTTGTACGATCGCGTGCTGCGGCATCGAAAGATCACGAGGGACAAAAAAGATACGATGTGGAATATCAATCTAAACGTCCCCACGAGGTCGTTGAAGGGTATTTCAATGTTGTTTGAGGATCCCTCCGTTGCGTTTAAAAGAAATACCGAGAAGTTCTACAATCCCAAGATTACGAAAGTAGAATTGACTATCGAGGGCGTTCCTAATCAACTATATAGCCAAGAAATGCTAGCGTATCACCAGTGGGATGAGATTAAAAAACTTCCTTCTATAAAACGCTCCCCGGAAGTTAACGCGGTCGTGAAAGATCTGTCTCTCGGGAGTGTATAGATGGGTGAATACCTCACCACGAAGTACCCGCTATGGCTCGACATGCGAACAACGGACGATGACCAACTACACGGCAGTGGGAGGAGAATAGAAAATGCTAGCGAGGGTGTCACCATACAGATAACGAAGCTCGGGGAATTGGCTGGTAAATTAAACATATATTTGTACGTGATTATGGATGCGCAACTTAATATACAGAATGGGAGATTTGTGCAAGCCATCTATTAATAATCTTTTACCTAAAGATCCGCACTGCACTATCATATGCGGGCAAACGGGCTGCGGAAAAACAGCTTTTATTCTAGATATTTTAGAAAGTCATTATCGGGACGTTTTCGATCATATTATTATTCTGTGCCCGACTATAAGCGTTAATAAAACATACTTATCGAGAGATTGGGTAATGAATGACGACGGGGTACACAGAGTCGATCCGGGCGATCGTTTACAAGACTGTCTCCGAGTATGTCACGAAAAATACAAAGGAGAATCAACCCTTTTCGTAATAGACGACTGCAGCGCGAGTAAAGAATTAACAAAAATGAAAGATATGCTTTCGTATTTAGCATTCTCCGGACGTCATACTCAACATAGCGTTTGGGTACTTACTCAAAAATGCAACTCTGTCCTGAAAGATCTCAGAGAGCAGACCAAATGGGTAGCGCTGTTTCATTGCAAAGACCGAGATTCATTCGAGGAATGTTTCCGCGAAAATGACGTCATTTATACCAAGGGTGAACGTGACAAAGTCAGAAAACTGTTAGCGGCAACGAAGCACTGTAAAACTCGTATTAAAAACCGATCAACCAGCTGCTTATGCAATTGCTTAGCAAAATGTAGCAAAATTATAGCAAAATTATAGCAAATATAGCAAAATTATAGCAAAATGTAGCAAAAATGTAGCAAATTGAACATTAGCGGTTAATATTACATAAAATGTGGTTCGAAATCATCATTCTTTTGCAACAGTTCATTATTACGGGATGTATTGGATACGTCATATTATATTATGTTAGACTTAAATATCTCCTTAGGTATTACATTATGGAATGCGACGAACTCATCGAACGAATGCTCAAATAATCTGATGCTGAAGTAGTTACAGATAAACATAGAGAAAGACTCGCGGCTTTGGTAGCCGGTGGAAAATGTTCCCAATATTTGGGGGAAAATTATAGCATCGAAAAAATTGATAACATGACCGATGAAGAAATTAAAAAACTGTACGCGCGTTACGAGTCTAGACTGGGAGCTACAATGACTAAAACTATAGGGTCGTCTATATTACAACTATACACAGTTGTAGCTAGTACGTTTCTCCCCATCCCGGCAGAACATGCATGTATTTATGCGAATCTCTAGAGAAAGACCCATTCATCGAACACGCTATAAGCTCAGTGAGCTGTGATTTTTATCATAGATTCGGAATGTTCTTAGCTCCACTCACCACAGCTTTAATAACGGCTAGGTATTGTCAATTTAAACATACGTGCCCACTTAATAATATAAAGAACGAAGTTCAAATAAATAATGGAGACTCAACAGGTGACACCACAACAGATTGCGCAACCACAACAGATTGCGGAAACGGAACAACAAGTGAATGAGGATGTGAATGAGGATGCACCACAAGTGAATGAGAAAATACTAAGAGCCAGAGTTACTAAGAACCAAAAAAAAAGAACGAAGGATATGCTCATCAAACAAGGACTTATCCCGGAAGACATAATGAAGTAATTAAACATTTGAATATATTATATTATATGGCAACAATTGCGATGATGGTCGGTGGAGCTGTTGTTAATGCTCTAGCCTTTTCGGGGAGTAATTATTTATTTTCCAGTATGAGGGAATCAAACGCTAAAGAAGTTGAAGAGGAGCGTAAACGACATAACGAAGCTTTAGAACAATACCAAGCAGCCCAGTTACAATATTATCATGGTACAACATTTATACTAAGTTATCTTATAATAATTAGATCTACATCAAGTGCTTTTATGAGTTATCATGGTGTAATATTTATACACCATTTCATATAATTATAGTTTAGCAAGTAATAATTATCATCAGGTAAAATGCATATATAAAATATCAGTAGTTTCAGTTATAGCTTTTTAGATGGCTGCTAGCCTAAGGTATCAAGATCCCATCTCCCAGACAAAGGATATTTATTTAAGTATATCTGTCATCACCTACCGGGGTATATTAGAACAACATTACTTCAATTAAGACTCATTAAGGATTAGCCCCTATACAAGCTCGTCTATAGTGCATTAAGGATTAGCCCCCATACAAGCTCATCTATAGTGACACCCTAATCTCTTTCAAAGCATCCAGTAAATATGTCAACAAGATTAGTGCCAGTCCAACAGGATAAACAGGATTTAGTATTCCCCTCTGTCTAGCCATCCATTTAGCTTAGGACACAACCAATCGTGTATCAACCAATCACATTCCTTTCTATTGTTCAAACTTTCATTAAATATATACTGTAGCCAAGTTCTAGGAGAGAAGGGGTTTGACTCTCTTACAAAGCAGACCTCTCTCCCACAGCCCAGAGTGTGTACCGACTCTCTGTGGCACCCTCAGTTATTATCTAAGCATAAATTGTAAATTGTTAATTGTTCTTGTAAATAAAATTGTGATTAGTCTCCTGTGACTCTGGCTCTTTGCTGACTAATTCCCCAAGAAAACCAGCACGTCATTTGGAAGGTATTGTTCACCCAGAACAGTTCCATGATAATTTGGCGGAGAATCATCGTTTTCGGAACCACGGAGTCCAGGAACTAACTACAACCAACTACAAGAACCCATTGGAGGACATGTCCAACCGTGATCATCTGATGGAATAACAAGCAAGCTGCATCTACCTCTGACCTCAACACTGGATTAAAGACAACCAACTCCTCCAAAGACACCAACAAAGGAAGAAAAAGTCTTCAAATATTGTAAGTACTACATTGTTGATTACTTGTCCTCCTTTAATTTAGTACGGTACATACTAATAGGTGTCATGGCAAATATGGAGTCTGGTATGGAAAGTAACTTCGAAAGTGAAATTCCAACAGTGTCTTTAGTTATGCCCCTTGCCAAAAGTGTAATTCAGGCAAAATTTGGCACAAAAACAACAAATTGTTTAGTAGATACAGGGGCATCCATTTCTTGTATTTTGTCTGCTTTTCTGAGCACAGCTTTTGAAAACCTTACTCTTGGAAACTCACCCTTTCCACAGGTTAAAGGTGTTGGCGGCGAATTGCATAAAGTGTTAGGTTCAGTTGTGTTAGATTTTGCCATTGAGGATCAGGAATTTTCTCAAAGATTCTATGTTCTGCCTACACTGCCAGAAGCAGTGATACTAGGTGAGAACTTCCTTGATGACAATGATGCAGTCTTAGATTATAGCTGTCATTCCTTGATACTTAACAACAGCACCTCAGATAGGCAATATATCAATTTCATAGCCAATTCAGTGCAAGAGATTAGTGGATTAGCAAAAACAATAGATCAGATTTAAATCCCCCCTCAGAGTGAAATTCATTTCAAGGTTAGACTATCAGAGGTCAAAGAGGATTCCCTCATCCTGATTGAACCCATTGCTTCCCTCACTACTCATTCTGAAGTAGCAGGTGGTAGAACTCTTTCCAAAGTGAAAAGCAAAACTGCTACCTTTAGGCTTATGAATCCCTCCCAAGAAGAAAAGGTTCTTGACAAGGGTACAGTTGTAGGCAAATTTAGTTACATTGATAAAGACTCTGTTTTTGAAATCGGCTCTGACCAACCATTCATCAGTACCGTTAACACCGACAATGAGAACAGAGACAATGACACCAGGGATTATGTTAAAATTGCACAAGAGTTAGGATTTGATTTGACCAATACACAATTGACTCCAGACCAACGACACCGACTACTTAGATTTTTGGGACAAAATAGAAACATGTTTTCAACGGGTCTTGCAGATTTAGGAAAGACTGACTTGTACCAGCATATCATTGACACTGGCGACCACCCACCCGTTAAGTGTAGACCATATCGCCAATCCCCTCATCTCCAAAAAGTCACTGAAGAGCTTATAGATGATTTTCTGAAGTATGATTTGATCGAGGAGTCTACTTCTATGTATTCAGCTCCCATTATCCTAGTCAAGAAACGCGATGGCTCATACAGATTTGTTTGTGACTACAGAAAGTTGAATTCTGTCACTTTACCAATGTCATGGCCTCTTCCTATTTTTGATGATGTTGTTGATAACATCGCCAATGCACAAGCTAAGATCTTCTCTACTTTAGACCTTGCTAATGGCTTCTTCCAAGTGCCATTACATGAAGATTCAAAGCATAAAACTGCTTTCGTCACCCATCAAGGCCTTTATCAGTTCAAACGTTTACCCCAAGGTTTGACAAATTCTCCACTTTGTTTTCAACAGCTCATGAGCAAGGTGCTAAGAAAATTGCTTTTTAAGGTTGCGCTGATTTACATTGATGATTTGATAATTTACAGCAAAAACTTTGAAGAGCATCTCCAACATTTGGAGCAAGTATTTTACTATCTCAAACAGGCAAATTTAACACTAAAGCCATCCAAATGCAATTTTGCAACGGACAAAGTTTCTTTTCTGGGTCATGTTTTATCATGTGGAGGTGTTCAAGTTGATGACAAAAAGATTGAAGCAATTAGAACCTTTCCAGTGCCCAAATCACAAAAGCAGATCCGCTCCTTCTTAGGTCTCACGAACTTCTACAGGAAGTATGTGAAAAATTACGCTCACATAGCGCTTCCACTGAATGCCTTGCTAAAGAAGCATTCAGAGGCAGAAGTAGGAAAGAAACCAAAGTTCCAATGGTCACTTGAGTGTGATCAGGCATTCAACACCCTCAAACATGCTATGAGTAATACACCTGTTCTGGCGTATCCAAATTTTGACAAAGAATTTCTTCTTGCAACTGATGCCAGTGATATGAGCATAGGTTTTGTTTTGAGTCAAAAAGACGAGAAAAATAATGAACATCCAATAGCTTTTGGTGGTAGAGCTCTTCATGGCAGCGAAAAGAACTGGAGCATTACAGAAAAGGAAGGCTTAGCTCTAGTTGAAGCCATTAGATCCTTTCGTCCATACCTTGCAAATTCCAAATTCACAGTCTACACTGATCATATAGCATTGAAATGGCTGAAATCCATCAAGGATGCCACAGGTAGGTTAGGGCGATGGTCTTTGGAACTTTCTACCTACACTTTTGACATTGTTCACCGCAGCGGCAAAGCCAATGGGAATGCCGATGCTCTCTCACGTAGGGAATATGAGGAAAATATTAACTGTAATGATCAGACAGAAGAAGATGCTGAGAAAACAGTCTTCTCAGTAACTTCAACTCAGCAAAGCAAATCAACTAGCAGTACCACAATCTTGCCAAACACCCATTCATCCACACAAGTCACACAGACAACTCAGACTGAGGATATTTGCACACCTATTGTCAATCACTTAGAATCAGACACACAGACAACACATTGGTCAGTCACCTTTGAATATGAAGAGGATTATCAGTCAGTACCAGTTAATGTTGTCGCAGCATTACATGCTACAAATGCTGATGTTACCCAAGACGCATTGGTTGAAGTAAGTATAAAAGAACATCCAAATTTACGTCACCTACAAAGGATTTGTCCAGATTTCATCCAAATCTTTGACTACAAAGAGGATGATGTCCTTCCACAGAATGAAAAGGATCGTCAAAAGATTCTTATCGAAGCCAATACTTTTGAAATTGATGAAGGCATCCTATACAGATTCGTTCCACAAAGACAGAAAGGCCATGCAGACAAGTTCATTAAACAGCTGGCAGTCCCAAGAACCCTCAGAAATCAAGTCCTGCAATCCTATCATGACTCAGAGTTTGGCGGTTGCCACCATGGGAAAGAAAGGATGCACAACACCATGAGACCTAAGTACTACTGGCCCAAAATGTACAGCGATATTGCCACTTATGTCCAGACATGTGAGATATGTCAACAGACCAAGAGGCACTACCATGGCAAGAAGGCACCACTTCGTCCACTACCTGTAGAAGAGGTCTTCACCCGATGGCACGTTGACATTCTCGGTCCCCTGCCAACAACACCAGATAAGTACAAGTACATTTTGGTTATCACAGATGCATCATCTAGATGGTGTGAAGCTTTTCCACTTCGGACCCAAGAAGCCAAAGAAGTAGCAGATGTTCTCGTCAGAGAAATATTTTGTCGGTATGGCACACCACGGACCTTAATTTCAGACAGAGGTCAGAACTTCATGTCCAAACTTATCAAAGCAATTTGTGAACTTTTGGCAATTAAATTTACCCATACCAGCCCATACCATCCTCAAACAAACAGCTGTGTAGAAAGGCTCAATTCCTATATCAATCAGTCACTAAGAGCCTATTGTAACAAGTCTCAAAATGATTGGCCCCGTTTCATTCCTGGCATCATGATGGCCTATCGGATGGCTCCAAATTCATCAACTCAAAAATCCCCATATGTTATGCTTTTCGGCCGAGAAATGAGAGCTCCACAAGATGTAGCATTAATTCCAAAAGAAAATTTAGGCCACAATAACAAAAGTTATCTTTCCAATTTGCTTGAGGAGCTTGAAATCACTAGAACAATCGCAGCTGAAAACACTGCTCGGGCTAAGGAGGTGTATTCAGAACAATATAATAGAAAGGCTAAAGAACCAGAATTCGCCCCAGGTCAAAGAGTTTGGCTTTACTGTCAAAAAGTTGAAAAAGGCCTTTCCAACAAATTAACCAAAAAGTGGTATGGTAGCTATTATATCGTCCATACAGGTCCAAATTATACCTACAAACTACGCCGAAGTTCTGACGACAAAATACACAAACCACTGGTCCATGCCAACCGTCTGAAGCCATATTTTGATCCTGCTGATCGTCCACAGTATCCTCCAGAACCATACCTCAATAACCCCAGTGACATAGATTCAGGAGTCATGGATGACAACGAGGAACCAGTCAATGATACTCAGTTTGACAGCAACAATTCCCCATCAACAAGTTCAACTTACCAGGCTACTGATCAATCACCTCCACAACAGAAAGGTAAGAAGGTCAATTCCAAAACAAAGGCAGGTACTTCCAGCAACAAGAGTCCGAAGCCAAAGACCCCAACAAAGAAGAAAAACCCTGCTTCAACTTCAAGTACAACAGAAAAACCTACCAGTCCCACGGCAACAATGAAGGAAAATCATGCCACACCAGGTCCTAGTGCTCCAACCAAGGTAAATGAAAAGGTAAACAAAGGGAAAAGAGGAGTGAATAGTAAGCATCACCAGCCCAAATCCAGAAAACAACCCGACGACAGCCAGGTACAACCTCCAAGTCCAACATCAGGTAATCAAACCACGGATATCCCTCAAGTCTTCAATCCAGAGGACATCCACTCAATTGTTAGTTCCAAGAGAGCAAATGGCAAAATGTACTACAGAGTAAAATGGAAGGATCCAGAAAGAGGAAACACATGGGAGTATGGCAGCAGCATTCCAGACTCCATTCGGAGAGAATTTCACCTCAAAAGAAGTATGTCAGGAAAACGACGAAAACGTCCACTGAAGAATCATAAGTTTTTCGACCAAAAGGAATCAGCACAAGACAATAAATCAGTCAATGTTCTGTCAGGGAATACAATGTCAGGAAATGTCAAGCAAGACAACACCAAACCATGCATAGAATTAGATGTCAAACCACATCCGTTTTTTCCCAAACACCTACGAAGAGTAGAACATATAATAGAAAGAGTTCTGGGCATTGAAATTATTCAAGGAGACTGCTATGTCAAGGTCTCATATAAAGAACATCCTGATACTGTCCACACATGCCATTTTGAAAATGTTCCTCCCCACCTCATACAGCGCTACCTTGATGATAGCTGGAACGATCTCCGTAATTGGTCCCGTCTAGAAGATAATCCTCCATATGATCCAGAGGAAGCACCAATTTATAAATCCAAAAGGGTTATTTTTCCACATAAAGACTTTGGAAACATCAACACCTTTAACTACCGTATTTTAGACAGTAGTCCCCATGGACCATACCAGGATCTACTCCTCATATATACCGATTGCTGCCAAATGAACATATTCTTGATCAAAATACAAAATCTCCTGAATAAACGGTGCAAATCACGATACAACTTATAGCTGTATCTTGTTATGTTTTCTTGTGTCCAGTCCTTTCACTATGGGTCGCCAGTTGAGAACAAATGGCATCAGCCTGATCATCTGAGTTATTTGTATCACAGCAAATTTTGAGCATTGACCTGATCAACCAATCTCAAAAGCGAAGTGAAATGACACAAAGCAAACCATACTGCGAATTGAAACCCAAACCGCACCGAAGCGAAGCAAACCATACTGCGAATCGAAACCCAAACCGCACCGAAGCGAAGCAAACCATACTGTGAATCGAAATCCAAACCGCACCGAAGCGAAGCAAACCGTACTGCGAATCGAAACCCAAACCGCACCGAAGCGAAGCAGACCATACTGCGAATTGAAACCCAAACCGCACCAAAGCGAAGCAAACCATACTGCGAATCGAAACCCAAACCGCACCGAAGCGAAGCAAACCATACTGTGAATCGAAATCCAAACCGCACCGAAGCGAAGCAAACCGTACTGCGAATCGAAACCCAAACCGCACCGAAGCAAAGCAAACCATACTGCGAATCGAACCCAAACCGCACCGAAGCGAAGCAAACCGTACTGCGAATTGAAACCCAAACCGCACCGAAGCGAAGCAAACCGTACTGTGAATCGAAACCCAAACCGCACCGAAGCGAAGCAAACCATACTGCGAATCGAACCCAAACTGTACCGAAGCGAAGCAAACCGTACCGAAGCAAAATAAACCAAACCCTATCACATTGAACCGAACGAAAATCAAAGCGAAACAAACCAAATTGAAAAAAAGCAAACTTAACAACCGAAATGAACCAAAACAAAGAAAAGGCAAACCAAATAGTTACGAAAACTAACAAAGAATTCTAAAAAGGATATACACCTTTTGTATACCGTATTAATGTAACAAATCAATGCACTTGTTATATGCACATGCACATATATGTATAGATAATGCGTCTAATGATTGTATACAAAAATAGAAGGATATTACTATTTTTCTCATGATATACTTTTGTAATTTGCCGCCAATACATTCTTCCTGGCCATGACACCGTTTAGTAATAATTATGTACTGATCTTTTACATCATAATTATCATATTTGTTTTATTTTCTAGTTAATACAGACAAACTGAGGAAGTATTTATATATGACATATTATTTGAACATGCTAACTCTCTTTTCTTTGTTTCCATGTAAAACCTCCATGGACACAGCCTACTATCTTACAACCCCAATCCAGGATGTGGAACTCAAGGCCTCCTACATCACCCATAAAACCACCAGTACAGAGTGCCAAGACAAGCCAGCTCCACATCCAGATTCCCTGATGACAGCATTTTTATATCATGTTTCCTTATATCAAAGAGACGCTATAATAATTGTTATTTACTATACTACCAGTTTAACTTAATACATTGTCCATCTAAGCCATAATTATTTTAATTTTTACACGTTTGGGGTCCAAACTTTTTCAGACGGAGGGGAAGTTATCATGGTTAACATTTATACTAAGTTATCTTATAATAATTAGATCTACATCAAGTGCTTTTATGAGTTATCATGGTGTAATATTTATACACCATTTCATATAATTATAGTTTAGCAAGTAATAATTATCATCAGGTAAAATGCATATATAAAATATCAGTAGTTTCAGTTACAGCTTTTTAGATGGTTGCTAGACTAAGGTATCAAGATCCCATCTCCCAGACAAAGGATATTTATTTAAGTATATCTGTCATCACCTACCGGGGTATATTAGAATAACATTACTTCAATTAAGACTCATTAAGGATTAGCCCCGTACAAGCTCGTCTATAGTGCATTAAGGATTAGCCCCCATACAAGCTCGTCTATAGGGCATTAAGGATTAGCCCCACACAAGCTCATCTATAGTGACACCCTAATCTCTTTCAAGCATCCAGTAAATATGTCAACAAGATTAGTGCCAGTCCAACAGGATTAACAGGATTTAGTATTCCCCTCTGTCCAGCCATCCATTTAGCATAGGACACAACCAATCGTGTATCAACCAATCACATTCCTTTCTATTGTTCAAACTTTCATTAAATACATACTGTAGCCAAGTTCTAGCAGAGAAGGGGTTTGACTCTCTTACCAAGCAGACCTCTCTCCCACAGCCCAGAGTGTGTACCGACTCTCTGTGGCACCCTCAGTTATTATCTAAGCATAAATTGTAAATTGTTAATTGTTCTTGTAAATAAAATTGTGATTAGTCTCCTGTGACTCTGGCTCTTTGCTGACTAATTCCCCAAGAAAACCAGCACGTCATTTGGAAGGTATTGTTCACCCAGAACAGTTCCATGATACCATCCTCAAACAAACAGCTGTGTAGAAAGGCTCAATTCCTATATCAATCAGTCACTAAGAGCCTATTGTAACAAGTCTCAAAATGATTGGCCCCGTTTTATTCCTGGCATCATGATGGCCTATCGGATGGCCCCAAATTCATCAACACAAAAATCCCCATATGTTATGCTTTTTGGCCGAGAAATGAGAGCTCCACAAGATGTAGCATTAATTCCAAAAGAAAATTTAGGCCATAATAACAAAAGTTATCTTTCCAATTTGCTTGAGGAGCTTGAAATCACTAGAACAATCGCAGCTGAAAACACTGCTCGGGCTAAGGAGGTGTATTCAGAACAATATAATAGAAAGGCTAAAGAACCAGAATTCGCTCCAGGTCAAAGAGTTTGGCTTTATTGTCAAAAAGTTGAAAAAGGCCTTTCCAACAAATTAACCCAAAAGTGGTATGGTAGCTATTATATCATCCATACAGGTCCAAATTATACCTACAAACTACGCCGAAGTTCTGACGACAAAATACACAAACCACTGGTCCATGCCAACCGTCTGAAGCCATATTTTGATCCTGCTGATCGTCCACAGTATCCTCCAGAACCATACCTCAATGACACCACTAACATAGATTCAGGAGTCATGGATGACAATGAGGAACCAGTCAGTGATTCACAGCCTGACAGCAACAATTCCCCATCAACAAGTTCAACTTACCAGGCTACTGATCAGTCACCTCCACAACAGAAAGGTAAGAAGGTCAATTCCAAAACAAAGGCAGGTACTTCCAGCAACAAGAGTCCGAAGCCAAAGACCCCAACAAAGAAGAAAAACCCTGCTTCAAGTACAACAGAAAAACCTACCAATCCCACGGCAACAATGAAGGAAAATCATGCCACACCAGGTCCTAGTGCTCCAACCAAGGTAAATGAAAAGGTAAACAAAGGGAAAAGAGGAGTGAATAGTAAGCATCACCAGCCCAAATCCAGAAAACAACCTGACGACAGCCAGGTACAACCTCCAAGTCCAACATCAGGTAATCAAACCAAGGATATCCCTCAGGTTTTCAATCCAGAGGACATCCACTCAATTGTTAGTTCTAAGAGAGCAAATGGCAAAATCTACTACAGAGTGAAATGGAAGGATCAGGAAAGAGGAAACACATGGGAGTATGGCAGCAGCATTCCAGACTCCATTCGGAGAGAATTTCACCTCAAAAGAAGCATATCAGGAAAACGACGAAAACGTCCACTGAAAAATCATAAATTTTTTCGACCAAAAGGAAACAGCACAAGACAATAAATCAGTCAATGTTCTGTCAGGTAATTCAATGTCAGGGAATGTCCAGCAAGTCAACACCAAACCATGCATAGAATTAGATGTCAAACCATATCCGCTTTTTCCAAAACACCAACGAAAAGTAGATCATGGAATAACGAAAGTTATGGGCATTGAAATTATTCAAGGAGATTGCTATGTCAAGACCTTACATACCAACAACAAAACTAATCATTACCTTACACACTATTTTGAAAATGTTCCTCCCCACCTCATACAGCGCTACCTTGATGATAGCTGGAAGGATCTTTCTGATTGGCCCGTTAATGTAGATAGTTGTCCATATGATCCAGCTCAACTACCAATCTATAAATCCAAAAGGGTTATTTTTCCACATGGGGACTTGGGAGACATCGACAGGTTTTACTACCGTGCTACAAACATACACTATAGACGCGATCAACCATTTCAGGATCAACTCCCCATATATGTCTGTGAATGCCAGTTGAAAATATTCTTGTGCAAAATACAAAATCTCCTAAATAAACGGTGCAAATCACTAAACAGCTATTAGCTGTATCTTGTTATGTTTACTTGTGTCCAGTCTTTTCACTATGGGTCGCCAGTTGAGAACAAATGGCATCAGCCTGATCATCTGAGTTATTTGTATCACAACAAATTTTGAGCATTGACCTGATCAACCAATCTCAAAAGCGAAGTGAAACGAACCAAACCAAAGAAAACCTTATCACGAATCAAAATGAAAACTAAAAGCGAATCAAACCAAATTGAAACGAACCATATCAGGAATCGAAATGAAGTGAACCAAACCAAACCATACCGTGAATCGAAACGAAACCGAACCTTATCGCGAATCGAAATGAAAACTAAAATTGAATCGAACCGAAATGAAACCGAACCGTATCGCGAATTGAAATGAAATGAACCAAACCAAAGCAACCTATACTGCGAATCGTACCAAAGCAAATCAAACTATATAGCAAGCAAAATAAACCAAACCCTATCACATTGAACCGAACGAAAATCAAAGCGAAACAAACCAAATTGAAATAAAGCAAACTTAACAACCGAAATGAACCAAAACAAAGAAAAGGCAAACCAAATAGTTACGAAAACTAACAAAGAATTCTAAAAAGGATATACACCTTTCAAACACCTTTTGTATACCGTATTAGTGTAATAAATCGATGCACTTGTTATATGCACATGCACATATATGTATATATAATTCGTCTAATGATTGTATCCAAAAATAGAAGGATATTACTATTTTTCTCATGATATACTTTTGTAATTTGCCGCCAATACATTCTTCCTGGCCATGACACCGTTTAGTAATAATTATGTACTGATCTTTTACATCATAATTATCATATTTGTTTTATTTTCTAGTTAATACAGACAAACTGAGGAAGTATTTATATATGACATATTATTTGAACATGCTAACTCTCTTTTCTTTGTTTCCATGTAAAACCTCCATGGACACAGCCTACTATCTCAAACCCCAATCCAGGATGTGGAACTCAAGGCCTCCTACATCACCCATAAAACTACCAATACAGAGTGCCAAGACAAGCCAGCTCCACATCCAGATTCCCTGATGACAGCATTTTTATATCATGTTTCCTTATATCAAAGAAACGCTATAATAATTGTTATTTACAATACTACCAGTTTAACTTAATACATTGTCCATCTAAGCCATAATTATTTTAATTTTTACACGTTTGGGGTCCAAACTTTTTCAGACGGAGGGGAAGTTATCATGGTACAACATTTATACTAAGTTATCTTATAATAATTAGATCTACATCAAGTGCTTTTATGAGTTATCATGGTGTAATATTTATACACCATTTCATATAATTATAGTTTAGCAAGTAATAATTATCATCAGGTAAAATGCATATATAAAATATCAGTAGTTTCAGTTATAGCTTTTTAGATGGCTGCTAGCCTAAGGTATCAAGATCCCATCTCCCAGACAAAGGATATGTATTTAAGTATATCTGTCATCACCTACCGGGGTATATTAGAACAACATTACTTCAATTAAGACTCATTAAGGATTAGCCCCTATACAAGCTCGTCTATAGTGCATTAAGGATTAGCCCCCATACAAGCTCATCTATAGTGACACCCTAATCTCTTTCAAAGCATCCAGTAAATATGTCAACAAGATTAGTGCCAGTCCAACAGGATAAACAGGATTTAGTATTCCCCTCTGTCTAGCCATCCATTTAGCTTAGGACACAACCAATCGTGTATCAACCAATCACATTCCTTTCTATTGTTCAAACTTTCATTAAATATATACTGTAGCCAAGTTCTAGGAGAGAAGGGGTTTGACTCTCTTACAAAGCAGACCTCTCTCCCACAGCCCAGAGTGTGTACCGACTCTCTGTGGCACCCTCAGTTATTATCTAAGCATAAATTGTAAATTGTTAATTGTTCTTGTAAATAAAATTGTGATTAGTCTCCTGTGACTCTGGCTCTTTGCTGACTAATTCCCCAAGAAAACCAGCACGTCATTTGGAAGGTATTGTTCACCCAGAACAGTTCCATGATAATTTACACAGCAGAGAATGAAGAGATTAGACTTTATTCATGAACAACTGATTAAGGAAGGACATTCAATTCAAACGTTTAAGGATGTCGAATCTGCCATGCACGAATACTACCTCGTTTATGGGAAAAAACTCACCCGATACCGAGACCAACAATGAGTCAGTTTTATACACCGTCAGAGGAACAGAAAGACCGAGAGGTCACATTTGTGATTATTGGGTTATCTGCAGTATTGATTTTCAGCTATACAATAGCTACTCAGTGACAGCTGTGGCTATGCATGACCTAGTTATAGCGATCTATAAATAGCCTAATCAATATCTCGCCTAGTGTAGATGTGATTTGCATTTAGACAAATGATATGATAGATGTATATACCATGAATAACTGCAAGTTTACACTCATGGGGAAGACGACTCTATGTAACCGCCGCTGTGTTGAAATTAATGCGGTATACACAATTATTACATCAAGCGTGGACACATAAACTATACGTGTTCTGAATGCGGGATAGGGGTCAAAGGTCGTCATTGTTTATGTAAGAAACATGGTGCTGATAGGGTCAGGAATCAGATTATTTATGCTAGGAAGAGAGATTACATCAATGAGAGGAATAGGTTGGGGAGAATACGTATTTAGATATATGAAAACAACCAATTAGACATTTGTCTCATTTTGCATATACCATTCAACCACTATGGTTTTTGTCAGAGAGTTAAAAGCTATGTCAAAGCAACGTGGTCTACGTGGATATTCTCCTATGAGAAAAGCGGAATTGATTACCTTACTCGGTTTGGAATACAACAGACCACCCCTGACTGTTAGAGAACTCAAAGCTCGAGCGAGAAACAGTGGGCTGAGAGGTTATTCTCGAATGAGAAGAGCTGAATTGATCGCTTTACTAGATAATAATAATGATGATAATGATGATAATAATCAACAACAAGAATTAATATTTGTACCCACATCCGCCGGCGTTGGTAAATATCTAAGAGGTTGGAAGATGGATATTAATTCCAACATGGATGTTAACGATATTAAGCCCATCATATCAAGTAAAATTAACGAGGAGTTAGATGATTTACATAGTATAAAATACCAGCTGACGATTAAAATGTCATTGAGTAAAAGTAACGCAGACGATAGCGTCGAATATACCGAACCATATTTCCGTAGCAATCAAGAAGTTATAACCGAATCCGATACTATAAACGCATCATTAGATACATCAATTCAGAGGATACAGGAAACTTTAGAACGTTGGACTAATAGAGGTTCGGGTTGGGGTGTGGATAGAATCAATAGTTTATATTTAGATATAGCAAATTACATGCCCTTCAAAGGTGGATCTTATATAGATTTACCCCCATATTATAAGAAGAAAAAAGCCATAATTAACATAAAAAATAAATCCGATGATTGTTTAAGAATGATGATAAGATCTGCATTGTTCCCCGTAGACAAGAATCCGGATAGACCTTCTAGCTATCCCCAAAACGATGGACTTAACTTCGATGGTATAGACGAACCTACACCAATATCACAAACTGATAAGGTGGAAAAGCAAAATAATTTAGCTATAAATGTTTTCGGACATTCTAAAGGAATTGTTGTTCACAGGATAAGCTCCGCTCCGCAACATATTCCCAGAATCAATTCATTTCTGATCGAAAAAGATGGAAAATATCATTATACGTGGATAAAGAGTTTAAACAGGGTGCTATATGATCAAACAAAACATAAGGAAAAGAAATATTTCTGCGAAAGATGCCTGCATGGGTACAGCAGACAAGATCTATTAGAAGCGCATAAAGAAGACTGTAGAGGTGTTGGACAGAATGCTATCAGGATCGATATGCCTAAAGAGGGAAAAAATATATTAAAATTTGAACATTATTGTAATCAAATGCCAGTACCGTACATAATTTACGCCGACTTCGAAGCGCTTATCAAGCCCATAGAAAATACCAACCAAAGCAATCAAGGTAGTAGTTTTACGTACAAAACTCAAGAACATATTCCTTGTGGGTTTGGATATATAGTTGTAAGGTATGATGGGAAAACAAACACTCCCGTGATTTACAGAGGTCCCGATGCAGCGGGAAAGTTCCTAGAATATCTACAAAATGAAGAGAGAATAATCAGGGAAAAATTATCGTGTAAGAAACCCATGCGTATGACGATAGATGATTGGAGGGCGCACAAGAAGTCAACGAGTTGTCACGTTTGTAATAAACCCCTGGATGGGGATTCCGTAAGAGATCATTGTCACGTCACGGGTAATTATCGGGGAGCCGCTCATAACGAGTGTAACTTGAAACTAAAAATGAATGCTCAAACAATACCCATCCCCGTTGTGTTTCATAACCTTAGAGGATATGATTCACATCTCATTATGCAAGCTATCTCAAAGACCGACGGCGGCTTAATGTGCATTCCCAACAATATGGAAAAATACATATCGTTCTCGTTGACTAAACCTATACATTATAGGGACAAGGATGGGAAATCTAGAATAAAACAAAGTAATGGGCTTAGATTCATAGACTCCGTACAGTTTCTGTTATCTTCCCTGGACAATTTAGCTAATGCGAACAATCCAGATGACTTCGCGATAACAAATCAATATACCGATAAGATAACTCGTCATTTGTTGCTGAGAAAAGGCGTATATCCTTACGAATATATGGATGATTGGTCTAGATTCGAAGAAACTGAATTACCACCCCTCGAATCATTCTATAGTAACTTAACGGAATCTAGAATAACAGATGCCGATTATGAACACGCTCTGACGGTCTGGGATAAATTAGGTTGTAAGAATTTAGGTGATTATCACGATCTGTACTTAAAAACCGATGTACTGTTACTCGCCGATATATTCGAGATATTTAGAAAGATGTGTTTAAAACAATACGGCTTGGACCCGGCATGGTACTATTCCAGTCCCGGACTATCGTGGGATGCATTGTTGAAGAAGACCGGCGTAGAACTAAAACTACTCACAGATTACGATATGCACTTGTTTATTGAGAAAGGATTAAGAGGGGGTATATCGATGGCACGAAAAGGTATTCTAAGGCTAATAATAAATTAGTGGAAGGATATGATCCGAGTAAACCCGACACGCACATATTATATCTCGACGCTAACAATTTGTACGGATGGGCTATGAGTCAACCTTTACCCACGGGTGGTTTTGAGTGGGTCGATGAGAATGATATCCATAATAATGATGAGAATAAAGGGTACATACTAGAAGTTGACTTGGAATATCCGAGTTCCTTACATAAAGACCATAACAGTTATCCGCTAGCTCCCGAAAGATTAATGGTTAATAAAGACTGGATGTCGGAATATCGACACTCCTTGATGGGTAATAGTAGGTTAGCTAACGTAGAAAAACTCGTACCAAATTTGATGGATAAGACAAAATATATAGTTCACTACAGAAATCTCGAGTTGTATCTATCGTTAGGTATGAAACTTAAGAAAATACACAGAGTTCTAAAGTTTGATCAAAGCCCTTGGATGGAGCCCTATATACGGCTGAACACAGATTTAAGAAAGATAGCCACCAGCGATTTCGAAAATAATCTGTATAAGCTCATGAATAACTCGGTATTCGGTAAAACTATGGAGAATCTAAGGAAGCGTGTTGATGTTAAATTAGTCAGATCTAATGAGGAAGAAAGTCTCAGGAAACTCATAGCCAGTCCGGCTTTTAACAGAAGCAAGATATTCGATAACGACTTAGCCGCGTTGCATATGCAGAAAAGTAATATAAAATTCAACAGACCGGTGTACGTCGGTATGAGTATTCTCGACTTGTCAAAACACTTAATGTATGACTTTTATTACAACGAACTTAAGAAGCAATACGGCGATAGATGCGAGGTGTTATATACCGACACAGATTCTTTGTTGATGGAAATACAAACCGAGGATGTGTATAAAGATATGGCAGAAAAAATAGATATGTACGACACGAGCGATTACCCTAAAGATAATCCACTGCACAGCGTTGTAAATAAAAAGGTGTTAGGTAAGATGAAGGATGAATGTGCTGGGACCCCTATAGCGGAGTATGTGGGATTAAGACCTAAGATGTATTCTATAAAAAAGTCCGATAATGAAGAGATAAGAAAAGCCAAGGGTGTTAAGAAGTATGTTGTAAAAAAGCATATCAAACACGAACAGTATAAAGAATCATTATTCAACGGTAGAACGTTCAAACACGAGATGAACTCTTTAAGAAGTTACGATCATAGGATATATGGATTAAGAATGAACAAGACATCATTATTCCCCCTTAGATACAAAGAGATGGATTGATAATGATGGTGTAACTACCTATGCTTATGGTTATGGTGGTAATACCGTACCGTCGGGAACTATGAACAACTCTTCTCGTACAAATGCCCTGCCCGGTCCATCTTGAAGATAATAAAGAATAGGCTCTTCTTCTTTCGTAACCAATCTACTAATGTTATACGTCTTAAGGGACCATATGGGATCGGTTGCGCGACGTAGGCCTCCCTCGATTTCACCTGCCTGGTATAAATATCTTACCCTTACTCTATCCGGAAGTTTTCGTTCTTTGCCTCTCCTCGGTGCTGAAGATTCGGAAGTCACAGATTTCATTTTAATAGCATCAGATGGTTTCTTTCCTATTAATCTCGTTACTTCATTATTCAGCGCTGATACAACGGCTGATAATCGTGTCACCCATTCGGTTGATCTTAATCGCTCGGATTTCATTTCGATCCCATACTGATAGCCAAACAAACGTTCCGCTAATGTCCTGTTAAATCTTTCGACGATAGCTTGACTGCGGTGGGCCTCTCTTTCACCATGGACGATTTTGATGTTGTGCTTTGTTAACAGTTTAGTTATCGATCCCATAAACTCGCGACCGGGATCTACTTGAAATAGCTTAGGCCATTTAGTGGTCCGCGTTTATATATGCGGCTCAGTGCATTAGCTACTTCTGTTGAATCTTTCGAGGTTAATGGCTCAGCCTCTTTGTATCGACTAGCCACATCCACTACTGTTAAAGCGTATTTATACGTTTTGCGTTTTACCTTATCGTGGGGAAGAAACAAGAGGTCAGCCTGATGAACTTCATTCGTCGTAGAAATATCAAACTTCTTCCTCGGTATATAACGCGGTGCCGGTAAACATATTTGCCACAGCGCTTGTTTCTTTAACCAATCCTTGGCTACATCTTTAGATACCTTAGCCGCGGTGGCTAATTTTTTTATTGCTCCTATACCTTTCCAATATCGTCGTGGGCTATAGTAAATTTTATTCATTATTAATTAATATTGATGTTTCGTTTAATACATCTCATGACTATCGTTGAATCGCATAATCATTTTGGCATAAAAAATGCCACCTGTAGTAGCAGTATAGGTATATGAATCCAGCTCCAGTGGAAGTGAGCCAGAACCCCCATTACCTATACTACTTTACTTAAAGATACATACATGGACGGCATATGTTCATCAGTACCAACTGATGTGAATGAGAAGGAGTTGAGTGAGGTTATTGATGCAGTCCTGGCATCTGGCGGATTCAAGGTTAAAAGTTGGACTTCAAACGGAGGCAAGTTCAAGAATAGCGAGTACAAAGAGAATATCATGTGGACAGAGGAACAGAAGATCCTGGGAGTGGTATGGGATCCAAAGGATGATGTGTTGAAATACAAGGTCAAACAACCTGACTTAAAGGGATCAAACCTGACAAAGAGAATTGTTCTCAGTGAGTTGTCAAAGGTGTATGATCCGATCGGATTTGCTGGAGCATATCTCATCAAAGGAAAGGTTATGATGCAGCAACTATGGTCAAGTGGAGTTTCCTGGGATGAGGAACTTGGTGAAAGGGAGACAGTCAGTTGGATCAACTTTTTTTCTGAGCTTAAAGAGCTTCAGGGAGTCAGCTTTGACAGATGTCTCATCCCGGAGCCAACTGCAGAGACACGTCAGTTAGTGACATTCTGTGACGCTTCCGAGAAGGCGTTTGGTGCTGTTTGTTATACCAGATGGATAACGGTTGATGGAACTGTGGGTGTAAGATTTGTTGCAGCAAAGGGAAGAGTTGCGCCTTTGAAAGCCTTGACATTGCCCAGACTTGAGTTACAAGCAGCTGTGTTAGCATCTCGACTCGCAACAACTGTAAAGCAGGAAATGACAGTATCCTTTGATCAAGTGTTTTTCTTGTCTGACAGCGTTATTGTCTTGAGTTGGATAAGAGGTCAGTCACGTCAGTGGAAGTCATTTGTCGCCAACAGAGTTGCTGAAATTTAGAGCCAAAGTGATCCTACTGATTGGTTTCACATTCCAGGTGAATACAATGTAGCAGACAAAGTGTCACGGGGTGTGCCAATTGGTGATTTGACAGGGGATTGGAGAGATGGCCCCATATTCCTACAGATGCCCAAAGAGCAATGGCCAAAGTCAAATCCCAAAGCTGATTGCGATGAAGTTGAAAAAGAACGTAAGAGAGAGAAAACAGTATTGATAGTTTCAGAGATTGAACGAGTGATTAATGCAAGAAATTTCTGGAGAAGACTGATTAGAGTTACATCTTATTTGCAGAGATTCATCAACAACTGCAGAAGAAAGGATCCAGCCATTACCGGTCCACTTACAGTTGAGGAACTATCTTTATCTGAGAAATATTGGATCCTCCAAGCTCAAACGGAGCTCAAGTCACTTGACACTTACAAAACAAAATTGTTTATGTTGGTGGAAGGACCAACAATCAGAGGCTGTCATATGATACAGCTTACCCAGCACTCTTGCCACAAAGTCATCATATTTCATACCTGATTGCAAAACATGTTCACGAGACAGGTCATTATGGTGTTGCCTCGACAGCAGCCAGGGTGAGGAGGCGATACTAGATCATTGGAGTAACAAAGTTGGTGAAGAAAATCAAGCATAGATGTGCAAGATGCAGAGTCTTTGAACATAAACTTGAGCAACAATGGATGAGTGATTTGCCCATGGAAAGAGTGAAACTCTTTTCACCACCTTTCTTTTATACTGCAGTGGATTATTTTGGACCGATTGATGTTAAAGTTGGCCGAAACAATACAACAAAACACTATGGCGTCATCTTCACTTGTTTAAACACAAGAGCAGTGCATTTGGAACTGGCAGTTGACTGTTCTACTCGGGAGTTTCTGCAAGTGTTGAGAAGGTTCTTTGCAGTCAGAGCTTATCCATGTCAAATACAAAGTGACAACGGTACACAGTTTGTTGGTACTCAGAGACAGCTAAGACAATGATTCAAGGTTGGGGCAAGGACAAGCTGAAGGAATACTGTGTTGAGAAACAGGTACACTGGAAGTTTGTAACACCATTAGCACCTCATCAGAATGGATGTGCAGAAGCTTTAGTGAAGAGCTGCAAACAAGGCCTGAAGAAGGCTGTAGGATCTCAGCTTCTAACACCATTTGAGTTGTACACGTGTTTGCAGGAGGTGGCTAATCTTGTCAACCAAAGACCCATTGGAAGAATTCCCAATGACCCAGATGACGGATCATATGTATGTCCAAATGATCTTCTTTTAGGACGTGCTACAAGTAGAGTTCCACAAGGTCCCTTTCAAGAAACAAGAAATCCACACCACAGGTTTAAGTTTGTTCAGAGAATCGCTGATGTTTTCTGGAAGAGATGGATCAGGGATGTCTTTCCAACGCTTGTTCCAAGGAAGAAGTGGAATGTACACAGAAGAAATGTGAGCGTCAATGACGTCATAGTTATGGCTGATCCTAATGCAGTTCGTGGACAGTGGAAGTTGGGAAGGATTGTGGAAGTGTACCCAGGCGCAGATGGACGAGTCCGAAATGTCAAAGTAAGGACAGTCAAAGGAGAGTTCCAAAGACCAGTCACAAAGATTGCGTGTTGTATCCATCTGAGGGTTTTTGACGAGGAATGATTAATGTGCATTTTGATGCGAATCCTTCGCATGGTAGGGAGAGAGTTGCACTTACAACATTAATGTACACATATTTACTTTGTATGGGCTTCTGAGTTGATGCTGTGTTGATTTTCATGTACTTAATGCCCCATCTGCGGTAGTAACTACCGCACTCTAGTGTGCGTAGCTTATACAAGTGATCTGACAGGTCAATATGACGTCATGATAACACATACATTTCATTGGTTTATGCGTAAACGGGTGACGTCATGTAAACACCCAACCACGTGGGCCGTTTGACAACAAGGACGTAAGTTTTAATGGTAATATGAATATCTACCAAACGATTCAAAGGCTTTTCAACAAACGCGTACATCTTTGGTTTTAAAACCCACCTGCCATGTCGTCTTCACACCTTCATAAAATGATACTGTGGAATTTCCACGAATAATCCAACACAATCCAACACACAAATTATAGTTCTAGATCTCTGGTGGAGAACGAAATACGTTTGTCGTGATGCATATAAGCAGTGTAAATGAACAAGAAACATAAAATGTGATTGGGCACCAATCGTTATCCTGTGGTGTACGGTATATCTGCAGTTTATAAATAGCATTTCTATATCGGCAATCGGTGATTTCAACTATGTTTTTCTTCGTTGTGTTCATCTTGCCTCATCTGGAATCTGGATGACAACGATCGTGTAAAAAAACCAGGTAATGGTCAAAAATATTTTCAAGTGATCAAAGTAGTTTCTTGTCTTTTTATCATTGCCCAGTAGCAGTGTATTTTAGCAAAGGCTCACTTGTCCGATGATGCTCCTCATGCAGAAGTAACTCGATCCATGATACTTGGCGGGTCCAAGTGACCCAGATCCCTGACAATTGGCACGCCAAGTGTCATTTGCATAGGGCCATCCATATTTTTTGTATGTGTTTCTCCCCTCAAGCCTCATCTAACCAGAGAGTTAGTAAAATATAAAATATATTACTTATCAAAAAATGTCTTTCAATAATTGTGTAAGTTATTTTGCGACATTTGAAAAGGTTTAACACTTGGTACTAGAATCTAGTCTATGAATTAATTTATGATGTAGATCGATTCCCTTTGCTTCGGAAACATATCTTTTTATAAACAACGGTACAAAGATAAAGTTGACCTTGTTCTTTTATGACGGTGCAATGGTAGATCTAGTAGTATTTCTTTTATTAGATCGGTGCGCAATTTTCCACAGCGGCAGCAAAATTGAGACACGAAGACATTATATTATTTCACGTCGGAATGATGATAAAACTATTAAAATACGGACAGCCTCACAGACTTCGAAACGATGTTCAGATAAATATTTGTTCACATTAATTCTGTCATGTGCGTGAAAATGGGTTTCAACATTATTTTCATCAAGCTTACATTCAGGTGGCTGGCTACTTCGGCATTAACACATGTTTTGTCTCGAAGCTCAAAGCAACAATGTTTCTCTCAGGAACATTTTTCTTTCCACCCATGACGAACATCTGTCAAAATGTCAATGCCTCAACAATCTTCCTGGGCAGTTGAATTCAACAGTGTAATACACACGGCCTCATTCTCGGCGTCATCGCAAAGATTCCTTCCAAATACCCACCACCTGATCAGGGTTACGACCTTAGGGTAAATTAATAAATTAATTTGCATTTTTAGAAAAGATTTTTTTTCGTGAATATTATTATTAAAAAATATCCTGTAATGGTACTTTTGGATTGCACTGCGTATTTCTTTTTTTATTTTCTAAAACTTTTTGTTTTCCCCTTTCTGACCACGCAATCTCCTAGCAACCACGCCCCATGAGCGCATCGAGTTGCTGCTTACAACTGTCAAGAACTTTGCAATTTCGCTTGTCTTCAATATGAGAAACTAAACATTTTCATGTGAAGCCTAATTTGACGAAGGGAGCCTTTGGTCATTTCGATTATGACATTTGTGACTGTATCGTGGAGAAAGTTCCAATTCAAGATGACATCATTCCGATTCACAACTCGAATCAACAAGATGGCGCCTCTCTTCCCGCCCTTGCAAGTGCAACAGAAACTTTGATAAATTCAGTGCCGATTCTTGGGATTAGTGAATCAGTGTCACAGCTAGATTTCATTGTGGAACCAGATGAAGCCGAATATGTATGTTCACACTTCTTTTGTCAACCATGCGTGACACGGCACAGGCAATCGCAGTAAGGGAATGGTGCGGCCACCATGTTGCAGAAATTTGTCGATTCGAACACATTGCTTCTGGACTGAGCTAAATAAATGAAGTGTTTGGAGGGATCGTAGATACTTGGACTTGAAGAAACGGAATTAAACGTTGCAGCAGATGAAGGATTGGTGTGGACAAAACGGGAAAGGGATCCTAGATTGTATTTTAAACTTCGGCGTGAAGTGTATCCAAATACCCCGAACAAAAAATACACGGGACAAGTGTGGATCTCTCTATGAAAAGATGAAAAGAAAAGTATGTTTAGGTTGCGTTGTATGGGTGCGACTCGAACCAGTGTTGCGTGCATGTTGACATTCACGACGTCATTAATTAACAGTCAATTAGAGTTATGGTTCTTCGTGAGCAAGCGCGATAACCGTACTTGCGTGGTGGGCATAATGCCGGTTTTCTTTGCTGATGAAGGGGAAAATATGTAAGTTACAGCTGATGTAAATCATTATTGATGATGACTCATTACAGTTAGCGTTCATTCATACATGTATGTAGCAGATAAATACGCCTTATTCGGCGCTGTATGGACAGGAAGTTATTTTATCATGCTTGTGTCTTCACTGCTTCAGACTTGAATAAGGAACCATTCAAGACCCCTTCGATTTGTTCCTTTACCTCGCCAGTACGGTTTCCAAGAATGTCAAACGATACGTATGGTTAGCGGTTCTTAACCGTCTGGATCGTGTCATGTCTTTCCAGATACCCAGATGGCAGCAAGTTCCGCTTCGACGATCCTTGTCTTGTCAATAAGATTGAACATGATGTTGCTTCTTGGACAGCGGCACAAAAGTTTTCTTCTTTCTTTTCTTCTTCTTCTTCAAACGAAAAACCCATCTCTCCCGAAAAAACACTTTCATCCTTGCTTTGACTACCCTCTTCACCATCCGCCAAAACAAACCAAAAAAAACAAAAACCCTGCCGCCCTACCACTTTCCCGCCTTCCCCACCCTTCCCGCCTTCTCTCCTCCCACCATCTTGGAGGCGCCGTGCTGCCATCTTGGATGAGGAGATGGCCCCTCGGAACCAGACGCGCCGCCATCTTGAAGATGCGCACGCCTCCCTGAACCAGACGCGCGCCCCACCAGAACCGGAAGTGACGCCATCTTGGATGCACACGCATGAACCCACAATGCCCTCTGTGCATGTGCACAGGTCACGTTACCCGAAGTGACGTCATCACAGAACTGACCAATCAGAAGCCAGAAGCGGTCCTAGAATGCTGCTACCAACTACTAATAACTAGAAGTAACACGATAACCTAAACAGCAAAAGCAAAACACTGACACCACCTGCATAATGAAAATAAAAGCGACAAAACCATTTCCATATTCAATAGAAATATCTACTAAAAGCAGTGTCGATTGTACGATTCCAACTTCATCAACATGTGTTTATGAATCACTATCAAATAGTAATGATACCAGGTGTTCACGAAAAGGTGAGCGTATCCTGCTTCATCCAAAAAAGGGTGCCCTGGGGTAAAACAAACACACAAAAATTGTCAAGTTTCACGACCTTTTAGTTCTGAACAAAGTAGCATAAATTCCTTACATTAACTCAGGTTTTTTATTCTTCCTTGTACTTGTCAGTAAATCCTTGAAAATGCAGATTAAGTGGTGCTAAGCGAGTAGGCAGCGGGCATTAGAGAGACTGGTATATAATAACCTCTGCTGCCTCGATCCCTGGCTCTCTTAACAGGAGCCAGCTTAGATTCCAGCAATAGATGTTAGATGACAAGTCGCTTCATAGGGCATTATGTAAATTCAAAGTGTCATTACACAATTTCAATGTACGTTTTAGACGTAGATGTGAAAAATGGGAAGTTGACATGGGTATCTGTAAAAACCTGCCAATTAGGTGATGTTATGGATGGATTTCATGTTTTATTGGTATGTGATAAGTATGGACATCTTAGAGAAAAATAGATTCCGATGTTTAACAGTAGGCATAAAAACACGATGTTAATGATCAGTCTTATAAAATCCAACAACACTGCTGTTATCCGTTCATTAGCCATATTGTTGAAACATGTTCTCTGTTTTTTTATATATCATGTATATCACGTGACTAAACAAATAAAACTGAAAATGTCAACTGTACAATGTGCAATGTGGCCTTAATACAATGTGCCAAGTGGCCTTAAATACAATGTGCCATGTGGCCATAAATACAATGTGTCATGTGGCCATAAATACAATGTGTCATGTGGCCTTAAATACAATGTGTCATGTGGCCTTAAATACAATGTGTCATGTGGCCTTAAATACAACGTGTCATGTGGCCTTAAATAACGAATAAAATATCTATCTATACCATTGCAATGCTAGCAGGGCGATGCCGACAGTGTGGGTGGCTGGCAAAGGAGTTTCAGCATTGGCCCAAAACAAGCATGCTACTTTGGAACGAACACCTAATTGCTTCATTCCATAAACATAAAGATCGCTGCCCTAACTTTCTTGATCTGTGACGTCCTGCATCGCTTTGCCCCTGTAGCGAATTATTGTGCATTTCTCAGGTGCACAACCAAAAGAAGGTGGTGTTGAAGGTCTTAACTTTATGCCACTCACACCTTTCACATCAAGGCAAGGGGATGGAACGACAGATCTTCCACTCTCCGGGCAGACCATGGAGGCGTTAAAATCAAAACCAAAACACAATTAGTTCGTACTACATAAATTGCACTAAAGACAATTATCTCATTGTCTCACTTGCTTCAGATGGATCCTGGCGAAACAACATTAGTGCACCAGAGCTTTGTGTCTCAGCCGATGCCAAACAGATCAGTAAGTATCCTGTCCTACCGGTGGCACCCGTTACAAACACATGCAAAGGCATGTGAACAAATCAAAATAGGGTATTGTATCAGACATCATTTTGTTTATCAATGATGCGTCAATTTTGGAAATGTCCTCCACATTGATCAAACAAAATCTGAGCAAGAGTCGTATGACCGTCTTTGCAATTTTGGTATAAAGAGCATGCTCGATTGTACCTGAAAAGTTGTTAAAAATAGACACCAAGGGCTGGAGCTGCAGGTATATAGCTCGGCATAAAGGGAAAGCTAACTGTTTGAAATCTTAAGTCATCCCTCTTTTCATAGTATGTGGAGAGTGTTTTGTCACTCTGAATAGTGATGCATACATCTAAATATGAAACAGATGAAGCGGTCTCAGTGGCAACATTATTTCTTCTTCAGGTAGGTAAAGGGAATTGGCTATTTGATGATTATTGAACGATATCCGATCATCAATATACCCGAAGCTTAAGTTAAACCTGATTATCTTCTTTTGACTTTTCCAATCCGAGCGGAAAATTCTGATTCATATGCATAAAGAAACAGATCAGCAAGAAGAGGAGCGCATTTGGTGCAAATGGGGATGTTGTCAATGAGGAAGTCTGGCTTTTCACATATTGTTTTCCCACTAAACTTCAGATGGTATTTGCTTTCATTTTGGACAAATTGACCTAAACCTCTGAAGACTGATATGTAACCATACTGAAAAACAAAAGTTTCTGTGACATTGAATAAGATTTAATGCAAAGTTATGTTTTTTTTTACCAAATCTGAAACAATTTCGGTTTGCAACAGATAAAATACTCCTGTAAGTGTTAAAATGGTTAATTTGCCATAGTGACTTCAAATGCGTGATTTCATAAAAAAAACATGAACATGCCAAATTGTCAATTTACAAATCAGTAGCGTGTGTGTCCACCTCTGGTTTTTATACCCATTCTTGGGTAGTGAAATGCATGGGGCTTGCATAAAAGTCAACTTTTGCATGGAATACATGCTTCTCTGTAGCAGTTGCGTTTTGTACTACAATATTGAAAACCAAACTTTACTTGTTTGAAAAATACACTAAAATATTGGTGTCACGGGAACTTTTGTTGTTGAGTACATATCTATGGTTACCACGTTTTGTAACAAAAGCCCCATGGATCAAGGTATCAAGGTTTTCCTTAAGTTTGTCATGTTGGATTAATTTTTTAAAGTTGAGGGGCGTTGTCTTTTGACAGATCTGATAGATTTATGATCGATGGCTATTTCTTGTATAGCAGGTATATGATTGTAACATATTGCCGTGAAAATCAATATCGCTTCTAGCTCCCATACATTTGCAATTATTAGTTGTCAGTGGCAGTTGGATCCACTTTTTCATCGTATGTCAACAAGGTATTTAACCACTTTATAGGAAGAACGCGTGCTTGTCTGTATATAATGTATATAGTGTATGACAATTAACTCATTTCGCTTGCAACCATGCCTCAAGACGGATGGAAAACGTATTTGTCTGAGATATATTATGATAGAAAACATCCAGCTTCATTCTCTGGACCTGATGAGCTGTATCATGTTGTCAAAAGAGAGGGAAAATTTGATATCAGTTTACATTTTATCAAGAAATGGTTACAAAATCAAGATAGCTTTTCTCTGCAGAAACCATTGAGATACAAGTTAAAAAGAAATCGAATTGTTGCTACTGGAATGAATGACAGATGGGATTTGGATTTGGCAGATGTATCAAATATCAGTGCAGAGAACAATGGAGTTAAATTTCTCTTAATTGTGATCAATGTGTTTACACGCTATTTATGGGTTCAACCTCTCAAAAATAAAACCCCAGAGGCCGTCATATCAGCTTTGAAAAAGGTATTTCTCCAGGCTGATGTGCCTCGTATCATTCGATCTGACAAAGGTAGGGAGTTTGATAATAGGAAAGTGAGATCTTTTTTAAAGCAGAAAGGGATCGCGTTTTATGTCACTCACAATGAAACAAAGGCTTCTTATGCTGAGAGGGTCATTAGAACATTGAAGACTACCATGTATAGGTATTTTACCTATAAACAGAGTTACCATTATTTGGATGTTTTACAAGATTTGGTCACGGATTATAATCATAGACCCCACAGATCATTGAAAGAGCGTGCTCCAAGTGATATAACTGTAGACAATGAAGCTAAGGTATGGACAGAACAATATATTGATCCATTGAAAAAACTTCATAAATCAGGGAAGAGACCTTTCAAATTTAAGGTAGGGGATCAAGTCAGGCTGTCCCATTTGAAACATGTATTTCAAAGGGATTATCAAGAGAAATGGACAGAGGAAATCTTTGTGGTAAACAGACGATATTATAGGGCAGGCATTCCCATCCACCTCGTGAAAGATATGACAGATGACCCTGTCAAAGGTAGTTTCTATGGGAATGAGTTGCAGAAAGTGCATAAAGCTGATGATACTATGTGGAAGGTGGAAAAAGTACTGAAGAAACGTAAACGGGCTGGTCAAAAGGAAGTTTATGTGAAATGGATGGGGCACCCTAAAAAATATAACAGCTGGATTCCGGAGGCTGATCTACAGGCTATATAAAGGGCTAGAAATTATGATACATGTCATTTGCAACTGAACCTTCATTCCGACAACAACCATGGTGTACAAAGCCATAAGGAGAGTGAAGTTGCATAAGAAATCTAAAAAACTGAAACCCACTAAACTGAAAATCAAGTACATATCACAAAATCAAGCCTTTATCAATAGAACAAAAGCAGTTTTAAAACGACAGAGAAAGAATGCCTCTCGTCTACAGTAATATATAAACATATAAGCATTAGAACAATATCAGTTGAATGTCATCAGTCATGGAATCAACATCCTGTTCACATTGTGATAAGACTTTCTCCAGAAAAGATGTATTGCTTCGTCATAAGAGGCATGTACATGGTATATCAAATATGACATCATGTCCGCAGGGACAACAAGTACTGCATCCGCCGCCGCCACCGCCGCAGGGACAACAAGTACTGCATCCGCCGCTGCCGCCGCCACCGCCGCAGGGACAACAAGTACTGCATCCGCCGCTGCCGCCGCCACCGCCGCAGGGACAACAAGTACTGCATTCGCTACTAATAACTAGAAGTAACACGATAACCTAAACAGCAAAAGCAAAACACTGACACCACCTGCATAATGAAAATAAAAGCGACAAAACCATTTCCATATAAAATAGAAATATCTACTAAAAGCAGTGTCGATTGTACGATTCCAACTTCATCAGCATGTGTTTATGAATCACTATCAAATAGTAATGATACCAGGTGTTCACGAAAAGGTGAGCGTATCCTGCTTCATCCAAAAAAGGGTGCCCTGGGGTAAAACAAACACACAAAAATTGTCAAGTTTCACGACCTTTTAGTTCTGAACAAAGTAGCATAAATTCCTTACATTAACTCAGGTTTTTTATTCTTCCTTGTACTTGTCAGTAAAACCTTGAAAATGCAGATTAAGTGGTGCTAAGCGAGTAGGCAGCGGGCATTAGAGAGACTGGTATATAATAACCTCTGCTGCCTCGATCCCTGGCTCTCTTAACAGGAGCCGGCTTAGATTCCAGCAATAGATGTTAGATGACAAGTCGCTTCATAGGGCATTATGTTGAAACATGTTCTCTGTTTTTTTATATATCATGTATATCACGTGACTAAACAAATGAAACTGAAAATGTCAACTGTACAATGTGCCATGTGGCCTTAAATACAATGTGCCATGTGGCCTTAAATACAATGTGTCATGTGGCCATAAATACAATGTGTCATGTGGCCTTAAATACAATGTGTCATGTGGCCTTAAATACAATGTGTCATGTGGCCTTAAATACAACGTGTCATGTGGCCTTAAATAACGAATAAAATATTTATCTATACCAGGGCAATGCTAGCAGGGTGATGCCGACAGTGTGGGTGGCTGGCAAAGGAGTGGCAGCACTGGTCCAAAACAAGCATGCTACTTTGGAACGAACACCTAATTGCTTCATTCCATAAACATAAAGATCGCTGCCCTAACTTTCTTGATCTGTGACGTCCTGCATCGCTTTGCCCCTGTAGCGAATTATTGTGCATTTCTCATGTGCACCACCAAAAGAAGGTGGTGTTGAAGGTCTTAACTTTATGCCACTCACACCTTTCACATCAAGGCAAGGGGATGGAACGACAGATCTTCCACTCTCCAGGCAGCCCATGGAGGCGTTAAAATCAAAACCAAAACATAATTAGTTCGTACTACATAAATTGCACTAAAGACAATTATCTCATTGTCTCACTTGCTTCAGATGGATCTTGGCGAAACAACATTAGTGCACCAGAACTTTGTGTCTCAGCCGATGGCAAACAGATCAGTAAGAGATTTACCCGGAATAGGTACAGTTTATGGAAGTGCGTTAGAGGCTGCAGGGTATGACAAGGTAAGTAAGTAGTGAACATAAAGGATTCAAATGGGACATATACAAATACACCCGACAAAAATCCTTACTATATCCAATAGACATCTCTGCCAAACAGAGTCGATTCTGCGATTCCGATTATATCAAAAGCATGTGTTTATGAGTCACTATCAAATAGTGATGATACCAGGTGTTCACAAAATGGTGAGTGTATCCTGTCCTACCGGTGGCACCCGTTACAAACACATGCAAAGGCATGTGAACAAATCAAAATAGGGTATTGTATCAGACATCATTTTGTTTATCAATGATGCGTCAATTTTGGAAATGTCCTCCACATTGATCAAACAAATTCTGAGCAAGAGTCGTATGACCGTCTTTGCAATCTTGGTATAAAGAGCATGCTCGATTGTACCTGAAAAGTTGTTAAAAATAGACACCAAGGGCTGGAGCTGCAGGAATATAGCTCGGCATAAAGGGAAAGCTAACTGTTTGAAATCTTAAGTCATCCCTCTTTTCATAGTATGTGGAGAGTGTTTTGTCACTCTGAATAGTGATGCATACATCTAAATATGAAACAGATGAAGCGGTCTCAGTGGCAACATTATTTCTTCGTCAGGTAGGTAAAGGGAATTGGCTATTTGATGATTATTGAACGATATCCGATCATCAATATACCCGAAGCTTAAGTTAAACCTGATTATCTTCTTTTGACTTTTCCAATCCGAGCGGAAAATTCTGATTCATATGCATAAAGAAACAGATCAGCAAGAAGAGCGCATTTGGTGCAAATGGGGATGTTGTCAATGAGGAAGTTTGGCTTTTCACATATTGTTTTCCCACTAAACTTCAGATGGTATTTGCTTTCATTTTGGACAAATTGACCTAAACCTCTGAAGACTGATATGTAACTATACTGAAAAACAAAAGTTTCTGTGACATTGAATAAGATTTAATGCAAAGTTATGTTTTTTTTTACCAAATCTGAAACAATTTCGGTTTGCAACAGATAAAATACACCTGTAAGTGTTCAAATGGTTTAATTTGCCATAGTGACTTCAAATACGTGATTTCATAAAAAAAACCAGGAACATGCCAAATTGTCAATTTACAAATCAGTAGCGTGTGTGTCCACCTCTGGTTGCGATGCAAGCAACACATCTTCGTCTCATGGAATGGACCAGGCGTCGCACAAAGTCCTGTGAGATATCTGTCAATATCTGCTGGAGCATGTTTCGAAGTTCCTGGAGTGTCTGTTGAACACGTGGTTGACGTCGAAGGGGCCGATCCATCTCATCCCTGATGTGCTCAATTAGTGAGAGATCAGGGGAGCGAGCCGGGCAGGGGATGACATTCACGTTGTTTTGTTGAAGAGAATCCTAAACATGTCAAGCAATTGGAGGTTGGGCGGTGTCATGTTGAAAGGTAATGCTGGGCCATGACGACGCAAAAACGGTAGAACAACAGGGCCGATGATCTCGTCGTGGTAGCGCTGTCCATTGAGATTTCCCTCTATCACTATCAAACGGGTCCTCTGTCTTGCTGTAATCCCACCCCATACCATAACGCTGCCGCCCCCGAACCGATCTTCTTCCATGACACAATGATTGACGTAACGTTAACCTTGACATCGGTACAATCAAATCCGTCCATCACTGTGGCTGAGGTGAAAACGAGACTCGTCAGTGAATAGAACTTGTCCCACTGCACCACTGTAGACGTGCTTGATGGTGGTTTTCTATTAAAATCGGACGTCTGGCGGGTCTTCTGGCGACAATCCCTGCACATCTGAGGCGACGACGTACGGTTTGTGAAGATATTCATCGAAGGTCAGGGATGCTTCTTGCAGTCACTGTTGCTGGCTGGAATCGATTTCGTAGGTGTGTTGTTCGAATCCGGTTGTCTTGTCGATTATTGGTTACGGCTGGCCTGCCACTTCGAGGATGGTCTCTGACTGCATTTGTCTGTTGCCAACATTGCCATAAACACCAAATGTCTTGCAACATCACGTTGACTCGATCCTGCTTCAAGCATACCAGTGGCTCGCAATGCGTAATTTTGTTGTTTTTCTGAGTGTTTGTTGTCAGCACAATGCTAAACAATGCATATGGAATCCCTTTAACGCACATGTTTTTATACCCATTCTTGGGTAGTGAAATGCATGGGGCTTGCATAAAAGTCAACTTTTGCATGGAATACATGCTTCTCTGTAGCAGTTGCGTTTTGTACTACAATATTGAAAACCAAACTTTACTTGTTTGAAAAATACACTAAAATATTGGTGTCACAGGAACTTTTGTTGTTGAGTACATATCTATGGTTACCACGTTTTGTAACAAAAGCCCCATGGATCAAGGTATCAAGGTTTTCCTTAAGTTTGTCATGTTGGATTAATTTTTTAAAGTTGAGGGGCGTTGTCTTTTGACAGATCTGATAGATTTATGATCGATGGCTATTTCTTGTATAGCAGGTATATGATTGTAACATATTGCCGTGAAAATCAATATCGCTTCTAGCTCCCATACATTTGCAATTATTAGTTGTCAGTGGCAGTTGGATCCACTTTTTCATCGTATGTCAACAAGGTATTTAACCACTTTATAGGAAAAACGCGTGCTTGTCTGTATATAATGTATATAGTGTATGACAATTAACTCATTTCGCTTGCAACCATGCCTCAAGACGGATGGAAAACGTATTTGTCTGAGATATATTATGATAGAAAACATCCAGCTTCATTCTCTGGACCTGATGAGCTGTATCATGTTGTCAAAAGAGAGGGAAAATTTGATATCAGTTTACATTTTATCAAGAAATGGTTACAAAATCAAGATAGCTTTTCTCTGCAGAAACCATTGAGATACAAGTTAAAAAGAAATCGAATTGTTGCTACTGGAATGAATGACAGATGGGATTTGGATTTGGCAGATGTATCAAATATCAGTGCAGAGAACAATGGAGTTTAATTTCTCTTAATTGTGATCAATGTGTTTACACGCTATTTATGGGTTCAACCTCTCAAAAATAAAACCCCAGAGGCCGTCATATCAGCTTTGAAAAAGGTATTTCTCCAGGCTGATGTGCCTCGTATCATTCGATCTGACAAAGGTAGGGAGTTTGATAATAGGAAAGTGAGATCTTTTTTAAAGCAGAAAGGGATCGCGTTTTATGTCACTCACAATGAAACAAAGGCTTCTTATGCTGAGAGGGTCATTAGAACATTGAAGACTCCCATGTATAGGTATTTTACCTATAAACAGAGTTACCATTTTTTGGATGTTTTTACAAGATTTGGTCACGGATTATAATCATAGACCCCACAGATCATTGAAAGAGCGTGCTCCAAGTGATATAACTGTAGACAATGAAGCTAAGGTATGGACAGAACAATATATTGATCCATTGAAAAAACTTCATAAATCAGGGAAGAGACCTTTCAAATTTAAGGTAGGGGATCAAGTCAGGCTGTCCCATTTGAAACATGTATTTCAAAGGGATTATCAAGAGAAATGGACAGAGGAAATCTTTGTGGTAAACAGACGATATTATAGGGCAGGCATTCCCATCCACCTCGTGAAAGATATGACAGATGACCCTGTCAAAGGTAGTTTCTATGGGAATGAGTTGCAGAAAGTGCATAAAGCTGATGATACTATGTGGAAGGTGGAAAAAGTACTGAAGAAACGTAAACGGGCTGGTCAAAAGGAAGTTTATGTGAAATGGATGGGGTACCCTAAAAAATATAACAGCTGGATTCCGGAGGCTGATCTACAGGCTATATAAAGGGCTAGAAATTATGATACATGTCATTTGCAACTGAACCTTCATTCCGACAACAACCATGGTGTACAAAGCCAAAAGGAGAGTGAAGTTGCATAAGAAAAAACTGAAACCCACTAAACTGAAAATCAAGTACATATCACAAAATCAAGCCATTATCAATAGAACCAATGCAGCTTTAAAACGACAGAGAAAGAATGCCTCTCGTCTACAGTAATATATAAACATATAAGCATTAGAACAATATCAGTTGAATGTCATCAGTCATGGAATCAACATCCTGTTCACATTGTGATAAGACTTTCTCCAGAAAAGATGTATTGTTTCGTCATAAGAGGCATGTACATGGTATATCAAATATGACATCATGGCCGCAGGGACAACAAGTACTGCATCCGCCGCCGCCGCCGCCACCGCCGCAGGGACAACAAGTACTGCATCCGCCGCCGCCACCGCCGCAGGGACAACAAGTACTGCATCCGCCGCCGCCCCCGCCGCAGGGACAACAAGTACTGCATCCGCCGCCACCGCCGCCGCCGCAGGGACAACAAGTACTGCATCCGCCGCAGGGACAACAAGTACTGCATCCGCCGCCGCCACCGCCGCAGGGACAACAAGTACTGCATCCGCCGCCGCCGCCGCCGCCGCAGGGACAACAAGTACTGCATCCGCCGCCACCGCTGCAGGGACAACAAGTACTGCATCTGACGCCGCAGGAACATGATTCAGTTAAAACCTTTAAGTTTTCCATCCCATCCAATGCAGTGATTGTGGGTCCGAGTGGTAGTGGAAAATCTGTGTTTCTGTTTAACTTGTTAAAAACGGAATTGATTCAACCCAGACCTAATCATATCGTCTGGTGTTATGGTCAATGGCAGCCTTTGTATGAGCAGATACAGGAGCAGTTACCTTATGTGAAATTTGTCAAAGGCATTCCATAAAATATCACCGATGATGACTTCTTGGATGCAAGAAACAATAATATGATTGTTTTGGATGATCTCATGATTGAAGCCAAAACGAATTTCTCAGTTGTTCACACAAACCTCTCATCATAAAAATGTCATTATATTCTTGCTATTACAAAACCTATTTCCCAAAGGAAAGAAATCAAGTGACATTGCACTAAATTCCCATTATGTCACTTTATTTAACTCTCCTGTAGTCAGATATCAAGTTCACTTATTTGGTAGACGCATCTATCCCAATAACAGTCATAGATTCATGTCAGTCTATGAATCAGCTGTACAATATCCTTATGGGAATCTCACTATCGACTTACGTCCAATCACATTGGAGGCTGACAGGTTGCAACCCAATGTGTTGACCAGGTCTGATGATCATCAACCAAATAGATCATCTAACAAACCAGGGACTGACCCTATAGCATCACAAGACAGTACAGCAGCTATAAAAGGGGAACAGGCACAACCCATGCATCATTTGCCAGCAGACCCTGAACATGAGAACATCTCTGAGCAGTCAGAAGACGAGGCCATGGCTTCCTGTGAAGAGTGTGGTATTGTTGGAAGACAATCCTACAGTGGATACCACCTATAAACCCACTGAAGCTGACAGAGAGAGGGAAGTTAAAGGACTAGAATACATGTGGGAAAGAATCCTTGATAATTGTATGGAAGAGGTCTGGGCCAGGAAAGAGCAATATGAAGATGAGGGCAAGAGTGAGAGATGGATAGACAGGAAATTAGCGAAATGTTGGAAGACTACTTTCCTTGAAAGACTTTTTACGGCTATACGTTATGTCAGTTACTTTGCAAATGGCCCTCTGTTTAAACCCATTCTAGACAAGATCAATCAGTTGGACCCAAACACGGAAGTAGATGAATTGAATCGTAAAATTACTCAGTTGATGAAACCAGTGGTTAAAGATATCCTATCACACGTTGACTTATCACGGGCTGAGGATTTAGAACTTGTGAAACAATCGGATGATGAACCAAACAGTGAAAATGACAGTGACATTGATGAATAGTGAACTATCATACTTGTATATATATATATATATATATATATGTATGTATGTATATATGTAATAAAATAATGTACATAGAATGTATTATTGTTGTTAATATGAGATACATTATTCTCACGTCATCACAAATATCACAAATGCAATGAAGAAAATTCACATGTTTTATTCAATGTATTTCCATTGGTATGCAATCAATACAAAAACAATAGTATAACATAGGGATACATACAGTATAAAACATAATATGTTTGTACTATCATTGTTATATTAGATATTTATTTACAAAATTTCATTTTGCATACAATACAATAGCAATAACGCAACCTGTGGCGGCGGCGGATTGCAGTAATAGTAATAATAATCACATTAATCTTCATTCAATAAATATGCATATGTCAACAGGAATACATATTAAGATAGTAAGGTTCATAATATGGGTCATATTTTACATATATAGGGGTATTCTGTGAAGCAGCATAAGTTACAAAACCACATAATATCAACACATGAATATGATAATCTAAGACAGAGCTATGAAATGGTTTCACTGAATTTTATAATGGCCGTGAGCAAGTGTATGAATTCCATCTTCTAGAACATATCGCTTGTCATCAAACGGTGAAAGACTGATTTTGTTGATAGAAGCAGTGTACAATTGATGGTCTCGACTTTGTATTTGAGTCAACTGGTGTCTAAATTGTTTCTCATTGAAGAGGCACTCTTTGTACAAAGCATGTCTCAGATGTTTATCTCGAACGGTTTCTGTTATACCTTTGGCTCTGGTCTGATTGATTTCATTCACTGTTTCGATCACTAATCCATCCTTGACTTTTGTTTCTTTCTCTAAGGCATACATGGAGTACATTTTAGATCTGAGACCTACAAATTCAAGCATTTGTACCCCAGCTAGTTCATCTTTGAATTTCCCGAGAACATTTTCATTTGCTTTGGAATACAGGGGGTGGTCAGGTTTCAGATTGCAGGTGTCAAATAAATCAATGCTTCTGTTGTTTAGTTTGTGGTAACTTTATATAAATACCTAAGTCGTTGTTCATAGTAAAGTATTCGTATTCACTATCACTTTTACTGTATGTTTTCAACAGTTAAAATTCGTCATGGGAGAGTTCATTTTACATACACACGCTTTTCCCGCGACCCGTAAGGCGAGGGGTGATGGGTTGTTTACATTACAGGGAGTAGTTCAAAAACTCGCGTACGCGTAGCCCGGCAAAACTGAGTGCAAACTGTTCCAGTTCTGTCTTTTTACTTTCATCACTCGTCCCTCCTCCTCCGCCCTCATGGAGGCAGGCGGTTTCGGGAAAACAACATTCTGACTTCTTTAGTATTATTTTTTTAACTTTAAGGTCCCGTGATTCTAGCTCCATTGTAACTAAGTTATAAGTACATCCGGTTTGGATTATGTAACTTCCGGTTTCAGAAAATACATTCTACCTGCATTAAACCTCAAAATTCCATGGTTCTAGCAAAGCTTATAACAAAAGTATTCGGAGTTTAAATTATATCATTTCGGGTTTTGAAAACATGCTTACTTGTTGACAGAATTTCAATGGTTCTAACCAGCGTTTGAAATTTAAAAACATGTCTGGCTGCCACCAGGATCCACATACTTTAGAAGCTACAGGCCCTTACTAAACTCTTCACCCCTTCATTTAAAGTTTTTTTCTTAATTTTATTAACGGCTTGCCATAAGGACCCGTACAAATTTGAAACTTATGGCCCGACACGAGACCTGCCTGCCTACTCAGTTTGTAAAACAGTTTAGAGTTTTCAAGTTTAAAATATGTCACTTGTGATTTCGGAACTTGAAACGAGAAATAATTTAAGGTTTATTTGCGATATCGAGAATACTTTTTACCTGAAAGCCCTATCACATTGGCATTTTCACTTCTTGTCGCGGAAACATATTGAGTTTCAAACCAAAACGGCCCATATCTCAAGCACAATAGACCTTGGTTCCAGCTGATATAGATAGCAAGTTAATAGTAATTCCAACATTGTAATAGTATTGAATTCAGGCTGTTATTGGTAGATGCTATCTGCTTATATGTTGTTCCGTACTTGGGGACAGAAATGGAAGGTAAACAGTTTCAGTTTCTTACAACAAGCAATAGAGTGTTTGCAACATATTGCGTCCCTGCAGGATCCTAAGCCACGTGAGCTTTCTTAGTTTTCCAAGTGTAAAGAACCAGACTTGTATCAGCAAAACGAATTCTACCATGAATTTGGAATTTACTCGATTCTGATTGGTCAATCAGAGGCTATTAAATCACAAAAAAAAACTCTGATTGAAACAGCTGGTTTGACGGCCGCTTCACCGCGGAAGCTAATATTCCTAGAATAGTACTATTTTCAGTCATTGTCGGTAGGCGTATTTAAATAATTATATCTACAATTACAGGTTACAAAATGCACAGATGCGGTTACTACAATATTCAAAGGATGTGTGGCAATACATTTTGTGCAGAAAAACACGGCAGAAATCAACAAAGGGAATGTATTTACGTTTTGGAGACAACAGAGAGCTTGGAATTTTGGCGCTTTTCTATATACGACTGTGACGCCATATCTTTTTCGTCACAATGAGCGGCATGACGTCATAATGGTGGCGTGCGATGTAGAGCGAAAGCCCACCTCATGCCCACCTCATGCCCACGGGATGCCCACCTCATGTTTGCTTACCAAGTTGCCGTGCTTATATGCTTTCAATGCCTGTCATATGTTCGAGTGAAGTATTACGGTATAAACAAACTGCTTGAGGATATACAGCACCATATTTTGTTCGGTGATTCCGTAATTCAGATCGATAACCCACTCAAAACACTGAACTCAACCCATGACGCTTCACTCAGTATATTTGCTAACACCAAAGAGATCGCGTTATATTTAGTCATGGTAGAATGGAGATAAACATACTGTGTTTTCAATGTAGAGCTAGGTTACCTGTAGATTTAACCCCGCTAAATTTAACATTTGAAACCTCACGCTGCGTGTTCGGTTCTAAATTCAATTTAGCGGGGTTAAATCTACAGGTAACATGGCTCTACATTGAAAACACAGTATGTTTATCTCCTAATTATACATGGTGTAACACTCTTACACAGTTTACATTAAACTAATCCTACAATCTTCAGGTGTTCGAGTTCCAAGGTGTTTCATGGTATCATTTACTTTCTACACATTAAACAGCTGGCAGTCATAGCTGTAGACATGAGAAATACTTTCTACCAAATGCGCCACCTTTATTCCTTGATCCATGGGGCTTTTATATTGACGAAGCACTCTCCACAAGACTCTATGACAAGAGCGATGAATTCAGCTTTCCGATAGTCAACGTTTCCTTTTTGTCGAGCTATATTCCTTTCCAGGAACAATCGAGCATGTTCTTTCTACCAAGATTTCAAAGAGCGTCATACGATTCTTGCTCAGAAGTTGATCAAGGGTACAACATTGAAGGCCCCAGTAAAGCTTTCAAAACATTTTATGGTAGACACATCAGTGACAAAAATGATGTTCGATGCAATTCCCTAGTTTGATTTGTACCATATGTTACCGTGTGTTTTCAGGTGAACCGTTCGATTCGCCTTTGCACGTGTTTGTGATTGGTGCCTCGGGCAGGCTAGGAAACGCCCCACTATTCGCGAACACCTGGTATCATCACTGTTTGATAATGATTCATAAACCTAAGCTGATTATACAATCGATTGTTTTTGACAGAGATTTCTTATATATGTGGAAAACATTTTGTCGCCTTTATTCAATATCTTTATTATCCCCCGCCACGAAGTGGAAGGGGGATATAGGAATGGGTGCCGTCCGGCCGTCCTTCCGTCCGTCCGTCACATTTCGTTTCCGGAGCAGATCTTGAAAACCGTACCATATTTCTTCACCAAACTTGGCATATAGATAGATCTAGTGGTGAACTGGTGCCTTTTGATAGTTTTGGATTTAAAAAAAAAAAAAAATTTCAAGTTTCCATGGCAACGACTTTGATTTAGACTGAAAATGGTGGTAGTCCTCGTTTCCGGAGCAGATCTTGAAAACCGTACCATTTTTCTTCACCATATTTTGCACATTGATAGGTCTAGTGGTGAACTGGTGCCTTTTGATAGTTTGGGATATTTAAAAAATATTTTTTTCGAGTTTCCATGGCAACGACTTTGATTTAGACTGATAATGGTGGTAGTCCTCGTTTCTGGAGCAGATCCTGAAAACCGTACTATATTTCTTCATCAAACTTGACACATAGATAGGTCTAGTGGTGAACTGGTGACTTTTGATAGTTGGGGATTTAAAAAAAAACATTTTTCGAGTTTCCATGGCAACGACTTTGATTTAGACTGAAAATGGTGGTAGTCCTCGTTTCCGGAGCGGATCTTGAAAACCATACCATTTTTCTTCAACATTTTTTGCACATTGATAGGTCTAGTGGTGAACTGGTGCCTTTTGATAGTTTGAGATTTTTAAAAAAATATTTTTTTCGAGTTTCCATGGCAAATGGCGGTAAGTCCTCGTTTCCGGAGCAGATCTTGAAAACCGTACTGTATTTCTCACAGTATTGAATACATTTCCTTTCTTGTCGGTAAGTTCTGTATTGTTTGAGTGTATGTTCCTCCCAAAGTGTCATGGACACAGTTGTTGCATTCACTGACTAACTTCATACAGAAACACAACTCATTACAAATACAACAGTGTAACTGATCTTAAACCTACTCAACTGTATAAACAATATATATTCTTGTCAACCATACTCTGTACGTCTCTTGCTTGATAATGGTGTTAGAACCTACACCGAAACCATCGCTCCTATTTGTAATAAAGAAGTTGTTCGTCAATATCTCTCATCCTTACTCATTACAAATTCAGTAACATATTCTATCATAAACTGCAGATGGAAAAACAACACCAGTAATAACTTTTTTTAGTGCTGCAATTAGGCCATTTACAAAAGGACCAGTGAACATAGTTCACAGGAGCTAATGCATTGCACACACCCGACATGTCATATTGGCGGGGGATGGGAGTATTTCATGCTTGTTTTATTTATTACAGGCAGAAAAGGTCTTTGCAGAGTTCCTTCTTTGCGGCAGAGATCCCTCGACGTTCGTGAGCTGGCTGGGCTCTAAAGCCAATGTAAGCCGCAGGTACGCAAAGGCTTGTTATCAAGGCCTGAACGTTTGGTGTACAAAATTCTTCCATTAAAGAGAGAGAGCGGACGGACGGACGACACCCATTCTTATATTCCCCTTCGTGGCGGGGAATAATACATACACAATAAAAACCTCTGGTTCTGCACAAATATTGAGAACAAAGAGCTAGTAAAACAAACAATTTATGAACAGTAGAGTAGTTTAGTCGGAACCCTGCTTGAGACTCGGACAGTATAATATTTACTTCCATCAAAATGCAACAACAACAAAGAACATCCTGAATATATTAATTTACTTCCTTTTTGAAACTTGACATGAAAGTAACGTTTCAGTACCGGTATATAACATGGACACAATACACCATGGTGTAAAACAAAAATCAAAGTTAGCTCTACAGATTAATAGAACCATGATTAAAATTATAATTGGACTGGTCAAGAATAGTTTTTAGGTTATTTGGCCACAGTGAACAAGCCATTGTATTGTTTAAATAAAAATGAACCAGAGGACCAAATACAAGTGTTCTGTTTTTATTACAAAACAGTTAAAATAAATCACTTTGTAGCTGGGTTGTCTTTTATTATTAGATGATCCAAATAATCAGTGAGTTATTGCCTTACACAGCTTGAGCAATTTTGCAGCTATTCGTGGCGACCAAATAATCAGAGTATTTCGTTAAACACATGTACTGTTACATGTAGACTGTGATAAATCAAATTTAATTCTGAACTGAAGTAAACAGTCAAGCCATGTTTAGCCAATATTTTACTTTTTCACTCCTTTCACCACTTTAGACTCTTATTGACAATATTTTATCTTTATGGTGCGGCATGATGGCATTTACATGGTTTTCCATCTGGTTTCATGCAGCAATCACAAAAACACAGTCTTACTGGCAAAGGTTTCGAACTTGAGTCTCCATCAACCGATCTGTGATCCAATAGAAAATCCGATCCGATCTGTGAAATACCTATAGAAACTCGGAGCTTACTCAGCTAAACATACAAGTCCAAATCACTAAAACAAATTATTACTCCAGTACTTTGCACTTAAATAAAGTGATCATCACAGAAAACCGGATACTGTTTAATCAGGATCATATCCAGCCAGTTCAGCATCACTGTGTCAAGCAACACTAAAATGACCCCTTACTCAGCTTACCATACAAGTCCATATCTGCAACAAAAATATAAACCTTAAAATAATGAATTTTACAGAAACAATCCAGTTTTGTCATAAAAATCAAAAAGGTGCTACAACTGGAAATCTGTCAGAAAAATGGACAACTACACTCCGGTTTGAATAAAAGTGCAACTATAGACTCCACTATATTGACTAAATTCCAAATATAAAATTTTGGTCCATTTTCATGTAGTTCTTGGTTAAAAACAAGACTTCAGATCCGTAAAATATAGCTGTACTTCCTACATATAATTAAATTTGTTTTAGACCAGGCATGCCATATTCAACCAAGTATAAGTCTGTTAATAACCACAAATACATAAAAACATGTCCCCAAAGTACATTAACTTATCTAAATTATATTCTGAACGTCATGTTCATTACTTTAAGCATTTGACATTCTAATAATGTGAAAAATGTTTACAACTTGAGTCCAAGTACAACTTAGTTTTCATGGAAACGGATCATGAGAGAAAGAAAAAGCTGATTCTTTTAAACAGCTAAAATCCACTATCCAAACCCCTGCAAAATATGCCAAGAAGATAAAAACCTATCCCTTTTGAAGAATCACTATATTCATTCTCCACTAACAGGCGCCATAGCTATGACGAAGAAAAGCTACTTTGGTTCTTAAAGCTTCTCATTTCAACCAATTTTGTGTACATCAATCTATTTATTGTTCATATGAGTGCCAAATCAATTTAACAAATAAGATCGTTCACAGTACAGTGTACATCCAAGGCAAAATCATGATATATAACCAACTAATTTTTCTTTTTTTGCAAAAACAATGAACCAATTCTAAATGTAAATCTAATAGCATAATAAAAGAGATTACAATATCAAAATGTTTGGTAAAGACATGATTTATATATAACCCATCCTTTTGCATTTTCTTTCTGTAATTGTATTGACAGAAAACACTTTTTATGCAGAATATACACAGAAATATAAGCAATGACAAAATATATTATCATCAACAAACAATGAGAAAATGATCTGTGTCAAAGTAACTAATGTTTGAAGCAAGTATACATTTGTTCAAATTCGTCAGTTCAACATTTTTACTAAAAAGATAAACTCAGCTGGTAACATAAGTTTTTTTTATACTTTTGTGCAAAAGTCCAACAAAAAATTTCACATTATTTCATAACACTGGATAAGGGAATTTTTTGTATTGTATCCTCGGGACCCTGAATGTGTAATATAAAATCAAAACTCAAACAGGTCTAGTTGAGCTAGTTAATTTTTACATCTGCTCAAGTAACAAACTCCATCCTTAATCCTGCAATAATCCAATTTAATTTAATTTAATTTGATGGTCACTGACTAACGTACTGAAAAAATAAAACTTTTAATAAGCAAAAAGCATGAATTAGTTCTCCATTTTATTCCTAACCCAAAAGTTAAATGTTTCTTCGCAATTCTTACCACAAGAATCATATACATCACTAGATTACTGGACAATCATTGAGACCTTCGTGATATTATACAGATAAATGAGAAATACCACCCATTAGTGGAGACTGATATGCTGGCTCATCGGGAACAATTGTTTAACTTAGACTTAATGGTGTTTTTGATCTTCTCATCTCGAATCACATCATTAGGAAAACGCTGTCTGACTGCATCTGCAAGAAAGAAATATATATGTTACCGAAAAGAAAGTACACATGCTCCTTATGTTAGCTACACAGAGCTACAGGTTACCAATTTATTATCCCATAGTAAACTTCCAATAGAATTGTGAACTAAAATGATTCAGCTTTTCAGGCCATGGTCTCACCACACATCATGTTGCGACTGAACAGTGTATACTAAAGTCATTTTCATACTGTTATTTAAGTGCTGCAATTGACAATCACTCCAAAGGCCGAATCATTTAAGTTTTATTAGAGGTTGTTTGTTGTTTAACGCCGCACTCAGCAATATTCCAGCTATATGACGGCGGTCTGTAAATAATCGAGTCTGGACCAGTCAGTCCAGTGATTAATATCATGAGCATCGATCCACGCAATTGGGACCGATGACATGTATCAACCAAGTCAGCGAGCCTGACCACCCGATCCCATTAGTCGCCTTTTACGACAAGCATAGTCGCCTTTTACGGCAAGCATGGGTTGCTGAAGACCTATTCTACCCCGGAATCGTCACGGGTCATGTGGTGGTATCAGTAATACCTGTTTTCTTAGACACTTCTTCAACAAGAACCATGTTGAATTGACATATGCCTCCAATGAGACACAGTGATAAACTGAACATACTTTGCCTTAAGAAATAAACATTACTGTTTTGAAGATCATGTTAACATTGTAACTGAAACTATCAACACAAAAAGACCAGATACTATTTGACAAATTTCACCTATGTTCAAAAGCCACAATTTGTCAAAAAAATAATTCAAATTGGGATTTCATACTTCTACTTCAAAAGAGAGCACTTACAAAGGTTCACTGAATTTTGTCTAGCAGTTTTTCAGATGAAACGGAGAAACTATACACCCTATAAGGGTTGAATATCGGCAAAATGTGGGCAATTTCATCTATGTTCAACTTCAGTCCCTACAATCTAAGGACGGACAAGGGTAATACTATATGTCCAAGCAATATATGGCGGGGATATAAAAATTGTAACAGAACTGAGAAAAGATAATGGTGAATACTTACAGCGCACACACATAAAGGTATCATTCGGCATTGCCGGCTTTGGTGACTTTTCCCGACTGTTAGGATGACAGCTACGATACCTTTGAAACTGTGGTTTCGGAGAAAGTGTTTTCCGAACTTTGATACTAAGAGGTCGCCAACAAACCTAGAGGGGTCTGTGAACAAGACTCTATTTACTGCAGCCTGCAACAGTTTAAGAAAGTCATGAGTAACATTACTTATGCACGACATAATTATCTGTGGGACAAAATAATAGTCAACTATTTTTATTGATTGATTACCTTTCCGATCTCTTTTCAATGTGATATTAGCTCTTTCAGTAACAAGGGTAGATGTTCTTATTTTGTAGTGAAAATGAAGCTTTTTCCAAGATTTGCTAGGAAAAAGAACATGTTTTCTTTTCTGATGACCTTAATGTTTGAACTTTGCAATGCAATATTCTAAAACAACTGTTGGTCTCTGTATCAATATATAAACTATTGCAACATTTACTACAGAAAAGCAGTAGTTCATTACTTCCCAGTCCCTATCAAAAGAGGGCGGTCGAAAGGGTACTTCAGGAGATTCTGAAGGTGACCCTGAAACTGCAGGTCTTGGAGAGGTTGGAGACGAACATGATGAAGAAGCAACACTGGGGGCCCTAGAAGCAGCATATGTAGCAAACGGCATTCTGATGGGGGAGTCAACCTTCTTTTCTTACAGCAGTTCTTTGAGCTTGCGTACAATTTATGGAGCAACTGAAGTTACAAGAAGAAAGATTTATCAGGTGAGTTTACATTTCTGTAATTTTGTCATACAGGTATTATATTTGTTGCAATACAAAAAAATCCAGGCATTTTCCAAAGCCATCATTTAATTTTAAAGGATCTCTTTGCATGTCATTCAATGACATTTTTTTAATAAACCAACATCGCGACATAGTCAGCCATATCCCCCGCAACCGCTCATTGTCAAGGGTCAGATAATTATTATCCTGAAACATACAAATTTCGGAACAGTCTTGGCATATTTTACTGACACAAAGATGTACAGACACCAGTTAGAATATCATCCATAATAACTGTTAAACATTGCTGTAGGGGCAAAACTATGTCAAATAATTGGGAAATCATGCTCTGGAATGAATTCATCACTGTATTTCAATTTTTGTAGATTTTTGCCTCCAAAAACCAAAATATACTTTTCTGATCTGATTAATTGTTCTGCATAAAACATTTGGAGTATAGTATGTGTATCAAATCTGAAGTTATGCTCCGGACAGGACATATAACAGTTTTCTTTCATTTTTTTTTTTTAGCCAAAAGTTGATTTTCAGTGTGCACAATTGTGATGCATGACACATCCTCTAGGCAAGGTACTTCTGCATACCAAATTTGAGGTAAATGTAACCAGACAGGACCTGATACTATTTCACATTTTATTACTCCATTGACAGTAAATTTAATACAAGGAACACTCATGTTTCATTTTTCTGATGTTTTTCACATTTATAGAACAACTTCACTGCATCATTATAAGCACTGATACTGTCAATTGCTTCACGTTAACTGGCAAAAGCTTTTTACTCATCCTTTGTTTCCCGATATTGGTTACACCAACTTCTGTAAAATGCACACATCTGAATTGCAGATTTACAAAGTCTGAACTGATCAACCCCATGCTAACTGTTTACCAGTAAGGATAAATGTTTCTAATGTAATATAAAACCAGGTTTTTCCGAAATCTCAAGTGTTAGATCGAAATTTACTGCAATATTTTATAGCCGTTAGTTAACATTATGTTTTTCTGTAAGTTGTGTTGATTTGAAATGACAACGAAACATTCCTATTATCTGACCATCTATATTGATATACCGGTAAGCATCAAAATTGGCAAGACTTTGTTCTTGTCCGTTTCATTCCGATTAATGTGAGGACAATACTGTCCATTTACAACATGTGCAACCAGACAATAATATCTCATCGTAGATGAAATTAAATATATGTTGGTATGGTCTACTGTGGACAGAATTTAAATACATCGTTTATATGATGATCAAATGCTATAAAGCATCGTTTAGCAAACTGTCATAGTATGGACTTTGTAAACAGAAATGATATTCAGATTCCACGTCAAGTCTTACACAAAATGGACATAGCTCTAGCTCTAGGTATATTGTACTTCCGTCTATTTTCAATTAGCAAAGTATGACCAGAACATCTAAATTAACTCAAAGCAATACGATAGGCACTTACTGGAATACAATCTAGATAATTTTCAAATACATTATATTGCTTAATACAAGAATAAAAAGAAAGTTTTGAGTAAATTCTTAAACTGCTAGACCATTGTTGGTTATCTATATCAATACATCTTGTTTTAAAGTTATCAATAAAACCAATATGATTTACTCCTTGACTTTTCCAAACAAGGCCAAAATCATATGAAAAAAGAAGTTGTTTTACTTTTAGTGCCCAGCACTTTATTCCTTTTTCTGCCAGACTGTATAGATATGAATAAGCATGGCTAAGGATTATCTTAGTTTTTTGAGAAACAAGTCGGAGCCAATATTTGACAATACGAACATGTTGACTGACTTTAAGTGAATAACGTCCAAGCTCACCACGAGCAACTATATTGGGGACAAATCTCCCATATTATAAAATATTCTTACAGAATCTATCATGTACATTGATGACATCCTGAGACGGCCGAAAGACCCATATCTCTGAGTGAGTGAGTGAGTGAGTATGGTTTTACGCCGCTTTTAGCAATATTCCAGCAATATCACGGCGGGGGACACCAGAAATGGGCTTCACACATTGTACCCATGTCGGGAACCATATCTCTGAGCAGTAGAGAAGAACAGGTAGTATTTTGACATCAAATATCTGTAAAAGTACATTATAAGGATTGGTTGGTTGGTTGGTTGGTTGCATGGTTGGTTGGTTTGTTGTTTAACGCCGCACTCGGCAATATTCCAGCTATATGACGGCGGTCTGTAAATAATCGAGTCTGGACCAGACAATCCAGTGATTGATATCATGAGCATCGATCCAAGCAATTGGGATCGATGACATACATCAACCAAGTCAGCAAGCCTGACCACCTGATCCCGTTAGTCGCCTTTTACGACAAGCGAAGTCGCCTTTTACGGCAAGCATGGGTTGCTGAAGACCTATTCTGTCCCGGATCTTCACGGGTTATATATCATAAGGAAGTTTCATAAAATCCCTTGAGCCTGATTTTAAAGCGAGAAGATATTTCGTCGCTTGTAAAGCAAGTGTCTTCTGTGTAAAGTACCAACTGCCAAATGATGAAAGATGAGCACCCAAATATTTATAAGTAGGAACAATTTCTATAATGTCAGTGCCAAACCAAAACTTTTCATATTTTCTAAGACGACAACTACGTTTAAATACAATAACTTTACTTTTGCATCAACATGGCGCAGTTGGTGACTTAGCATAACACCACTGGCACAGGCTAATTCGCAAATCACGTGACCGGACTTTTCTCTTGTTTGTAAACAAACAGAAATCAGACTAGAACGGACTAATGCAAGTATTTGGGGGCAATTGTGCATAATTATATAGATATGCTACTACAACTGCGACGGTGAGTTGCATGACAATACATATTTACACATCAAAGTGACCGTATCGCTAGCTCTCCGCAGGGCTTCGATGACAACACGTGGAGCCGTACAACCAATGTAAATATAGGATTACTACGCAAAAAGAAATAGTTTTTCACGATTTAGGATATTTTCTCAAAGATAGTTAACCATTCTGTGACATGTGTTATCTAGATGTGTAGACTTCTCAAAAATGAAACGGATGAAAAACATATGCAATATCTTGAATGGACTGTGAAAAATGTGACGAATCGTCACATGACGCTGGCATGTGGCAAAGTTACTATATGCTGGTCGCAAGGAACCCTGGGTAGGAGAGTGGCTTAGATATCACATAGTCAATTGTGTCAATATCTTGAGGGTCATATTTGGGCTTGGACGGGTAACTCGGGTCGGATGGGTACTGAGTAGGACCCGGGTACCCACAGGATTACCCAGACCCGTGGTTAGTCACGTGATATAATGTTTAATGACAAAAAGTATCTAAAACTCTATGGTTACGCTACAAGTCACCGAAAATTTGTAAAATAAAAAATAAAAGTGTTTTCGTAAACTAGTGCTTGCTATAAAATGCGCCGCCGCAGGCTATATTCAGTAAACAAATATTCAAAACTCTCCACAGCGCTTGGCGTATTCAATGACATTTCGTGTAGAGATGATAGGTCACTGGGGGGAGCTTATGCACACTCGATGACCCCTAACGTCACAGGCCATTGTTTCGCCGGTGTGACTGGCAACAAAATACTACAAATTACGTCATTCTTCCCCGCCCTTAAGGCGGGGAAGTATACGGTAGAGGTTAATTTTATAGCATGTAAGTCGACATGTTGGTTTCTTTGAAATTTCAAGCCACACAGTAACCGAAACGAAACATACAAATCATGTGAAATGTGCGTGAAATGTTGATGTTTATCTTTTCCAGCAATAAGAGATACTCCAAAATCGTCTTGCTATTCTGAGACTTAGTCACTTTTCGTAATGCTGATAACTCATGAAATTTGTTCATTTTGTTTTTAAAGAGCTAAAAATGATCCCATTTCGCTAAAGTTAACCGGTCTATATTTTGTAAGAATAAACTATTGCGCATTGAGCGATTATCTCCTTTAGCTATAGGCGTAGTATAGAAGTGATAAATCACGCTCTGACCTTGCATTGCTGTACATCGTATCCTATTCAAGCTGTATCACTGAGAGTGAGTGATTATCTCCCTTACCCGAACAGCTTAATTGCGCACTACCTTTGCAATATATCGTATGTTATTCAGGAAGCCATCGAGAAACGTTCCAGGAAGGAATTTAGGCCCAGCCTGTCACGCGCACTCAATTTTCACACTGCTATTGCAACATATTGTTCAACACGGTTAAATACCAGGCTTCTATAAAGTATGACTTTGTTCAATAAACAACACATGTAAAACAACGGGTTTGATATGAGAATTTTTTATTAGTCGTGTTCATAATCACATGTATGGCGCTTGCTGTGCATAGTTGAGCACAGCATTGTTTTAAATACTTCACTGCATGTAATGTATGGTACATACCGTTTCATGCGGCGGTTTACGTTTCTGCATGGTTTATTGCTTTGACAAAAAAAAAAAACTTCCAGCAGAGATCATACACCCGTATATGTTCTTTGCTTCTGGATACATAGGAAATCAACAGGTTGGTCTGGAATTTGCAATTAGTTTCCAAAAAGATAATACGGTTGCATGATATCTTCACGATGTTTGGGTTGAACTTTCTTCAAAACAAATTTCAAATCTAAGCCGGAAGCAATCACAACACAAACCCAGTTAACCAAACGGAACCGTACACAAGAGTGAGTGAGTGAGTTGGGTTTAACGCCGTCTTGAATAGTATTCCGGTTCAGCTTGATGTGGGAGGAAAGTCTGAAGTGATGCAGGTCTTAGACGTTCACCACTTTGGTGAAACCAAGGAGCAAGGGTTTTGTGCTGACAACAAAATCGGGGCGAACCGAGATTCAAACACACTGTCATAGGTTTCTGGTGTGCCCAAGGGACACAACTCTGCATAGCGAATTGAAGCGCCTTCGGCGACTGGGCCAACCATGCCCCCGTAAACAACTGTAAGAAACTATTGTACAACAAAGATGTTTTAGATGAGATATGTATTGCGGAACATTCCATGAAGAAACAGTGGCAATATTACACAATCACAAACTACAAAATACATGCACAATAAACGACAATTAAGAAACACAGGAACATTCAACATTCAAAGGAGGTACATTATAACAATTTTATTTCAAAAACAAGTGTATTATAATGATATGGAAACAATATGAGAATTGAGCAAAACTATGGTAATGTTGTACATACATGTACAAGGAATTTGTTTGTAATTGTTGATATGTTAACAGATCTTGGAAGTTGTTTCTGGATAACTGTTGGTAAACTTGTTAAGAATCTGCTCCTTTTAACAGAGTGTACCAAATTCTTTATCATGATTGGGGATTATTTGTGATTCTCTTTCTTGGTTGTGTATTATGTAATGTTGTTCATCTTCTGAGATATCACATGTTTCACAGAGAAGTTCTTCAAATGGGGTTGGTGTTTTTGTATATCTACAATTTTTTCAATTTTTAGTTTGTGATTACTTAAACGAAGTTTTGAGAAAAGTGACCTATGGCCTTTGTTTTTACAATATGTAAGATAATTCTCAATATTTATAGATAACGTGACTAAACTGTATGTTCCTAACTTGCTGCTAGATAAATGGGAATCCATTAATGATTGCGTGAATTTTTACATTTGAACTGAAGTATATTTAGAGTGGATTCATTACATTTTTTGTGTTTACTATTTTAAAAGTTTGCTTTATTTAACCCAACCAACATTTTGACCAGAAATATTGATATTTGCTGCAAAAGCATGCTTTAGAATGACATTTGTTGTGTTATCTATATAGGATTTTTTTTATTGGTACTAATACTGGGTACATATCAAGTTTTGCCTGACAGGCCCAGTTTTCTTGCCTGGGTTTCCTTTGTGCTGACCAATTAAAGACACTGTTTCTTTTATTGTGCTTTCCAAAGATAAGTACTTTACTAACAACCAGTTTGTACTTAACACAAATTCTCTCCTCCCATAGCTTACACTTCCTTCCTCTGCACATAACATTATATTGCGGGGAGCTATTGATGCTCTGCAGCAATCTCTACTTGTAGGGTATTGTCACGTGTTTGAAAAGTTTGTGGTAAAGGTAGGCCCATAAAACTTCATGCAGTAAACGTCAGTTTTCGCATGACCAGATCGTTTTATACGTGTATCTAAATACTAGTATATTTAGCCAAGTCAGACATTTTGTACCTTTCTCATGAGACCTATACAGCGGGTACCCGGGTAGGGTCGGGTAATAGAGGGTTGGGTACCCGGGTAGTAAATTTGGACTCGTCCCAGCCCGAGGTCATATTGACTTGCAAGTCTTGCAAACGCCCAATTCAAAGGGGTAACAACCAATTGTTACGTTCAAGAGTTGCGTCCCCTGACCAGGCTGACATCCGCTGTTCGTGGGTTCGATCCATGACCCGCCCAGTCGACTGTCAGCAACGTGCCCCTACTCTATGGTGGCCGAGAGGGGACATAGCTTTCTCGACGTCGATACCGGCCGCGATAAAGCGATAACACGAGACGAGAAAGAGATAGAACGAGGCGACAAAGTGACAAAGCGATAGAGCGATACAAAAAAACGAGAAAGCGATATTTCCCATAATGCCGTACATGAAAAAGGGTTTTGATGGTATTCAGTGCTCTATTCCTATACGTTTCATGGCTATTTTTCTTTTTATAGCTAGCTTTTCAACATTTTGTGGTAGACAAGTGTTAGATACAGATACAGAACGCTATTTCGTTTCGTTTGCATACACATATGTGTTTACGTTATCAAGATTCACATATATTACAACGTAGAAGACCGCCGTCATATAGCTGGAATATTGCTGAGTGCGGCGTTAAACAAAAAAAACCCCTCAAAAGACAACCAAACAACGTAGAAGCTGTTTACATTTACTTTAAGCCCAAAAACTTTGCGAGTTTTTGCGATCTTAATTGCCCTTTTCATGGGAGTTACTCTAGTTTTATGCCTACCCTGGCAGTTGATTGAACACATGTTATAGATAATCATAGCTTCATATTGTTATCAGCGTTCAATATGTGTGGTTTACGCAAGTACATACAAGTATATCAACTCAGATAACACCGTTGTCAAAGGGATGTAGCCTAGTGGTTAAAGCGTTCGCTCGTCACGCCGAAGACACAGGTTGGATTCCCCACATGGATACAATGTGTGAAGCCCATTTCTGGTGTCCCCCCGCCGTGATATTGCTGGAATATTGTCAAAAGCGCCCTAAAACCATACTCACTCACTCACAGCGGTGTTTATCAAATTACGATATGTAAGTACATATACAATGCTATGGATATTTGTACAAGACAAGAAACGCCATACAAGTTGATCATAAAATCAAATGTAGAAAAGAATAACAGTATAATGGCATTCACAGTTACTACATATCCTACTCAAAGGAAGTTAAAGAACACACACAAATATGAAATCAGCCATGACTGACTAACCATAGGTATACGAAAAAATCGGATGTTCGGAGTATATATTTAGATTTTAACTTGATTTATTAAGAGGGTATTGTCATTACGTATACCCTGCTCAAACTCTCGACATGCTCTCAGGCAGGCTAAAGCGGCACCTCAGCAAAACGTCACCGATTTCTCGGGCAAAAACGTCACCTCAACTGGCAAAAATTGCACCTGTATTTTTAATAACAATAAGAACGCTTTATGTAAATGTAAATATGCTTTATGTACATGCTCTTATTTTATTATGTTGCAGTAGTGGCGGTGTGTCCCTTCCTTAAAGGTGTCGTCCAACTGTATGACCACGCCAGTTGTGATCTGACAGCACCACGTTAGGCCTCTTACAGCTTCGGAAGAGCATCAGCTTTGTCGCAAAACAGTGATTAAACAGGTTGTCAATTGAGACATATTTAATGATTATGAATAGGCCTCTATACTGGTATAACAAGTGTTATATTTGTGTAAAGTTACAGATTCTTGTACTATTTTGGGTTGAGTCCCGTCCGTACTTCGAACCCACACTGCCAGAGTGAGTCACCTAATCGCAAGCACACAAAGTAGCGATCTAACCCACTCAGCCACCGAGGCTTCCACAATAATGAAAGTCAGACAAATGGTAGACTAGATTACGTACTTTGTGTTCCCCTCTGACAAGTGTAAATTTGCACTGCTCCCATGACTGAAAGCTATGAACAAACAATGCCTTTTAGAAAGTTGTCAAATGTAACAAATGTTATATTTGGGATAACACTTTCTGAGTACCAAAAAAGTACGAGAATCTGTACTTTACTCAGAAAATGTTATCCCAAAGATGACATTTGTTACATTTGACAACTTTCTAAAAGGCATTGCGTGTTTATACTGCGACGCAATCCGGTCCTCATATAATGCTTAAAGGGGCACTGATCTAAAGCAATTCTCCGGGGGACTGGTGGTTGCCTTTGTTATTGTTTTTTCCCCGTGAGTACCCGGATGATACGCAACGCAACTGAGCGTGACAAGAGACTGGGCTACCGTCTGCAAGGACAGCTGAATACACTTGGAGGCAATATTTGTTTTACTCATTTTTTAACACTGATTGGTTAACCGTGATCTATAAAGATTTCGGCAAAGGGCGCATGTTAATTAATTTCTTCAGCCTAAACAAACAGACAAAAAGAACGGCGAAGCTCATCGGATGTCGTCATTTGGAAATACCCCAGATGGTTATTGTAGATGACAGAAAGGCACTGTTCTTTATTTAGCGGTATGCGGTTGAATGGCTTGGCTTGGCTTGGACAGGGGTGGTAACTGCGGGTGGATGGTATAAGAGAAAAAGCATGCGGGGTGGCGTGAAATTTGAAAGTGTGCATCGCTGTGAGTGATAACCTGATGTACGGCTGTTGTCAACGTTATGATTTAGCCACGAAATTTGTAAGTAATACATGCATATGCATGCATGATATATTTATTTATGAAAGGGGTGTAATTTAATATATTGTTCCTTTAAAGCCAGAATTATTTGAGAGTTACCACCGTGTTGTGACGCGTCCATGTTATTACCGTATTTACTGTATTTTTTGGATTATTACGGGGTAAGTTTGTATTGTGACAAGCTAGCTGTGTTTCAGACATGAGAATATGCAAGTAAGTTTGTAGTTTTGTATGGTTTCAGCTTGAACCTGCTTCGTATTGTATACGTTGAACATTGACTGTTTGGATCACAGAATAAAGCAGTGTGTGAGAAAATGCAGAATCTGATGTTTATTGACTTTTGAAACCCACATTTAGTTCAAGAAATTTCCACGATTGTGATTAAAGGGAAATAGCTGTGGAATCTGTGAATAATGGCATTTAAAGGCGATGATGGAGATGGTGCTATTGCTGAAGCAATAAGGCATTATCGACAGGAAAGAGGTGGTATTAATGTAGTAGGTGTGAATTCTGAAGCTTGTAAATATGTATGTATTTTTAGTGTAGATAAGGTATCATGTCTTTTCTATTTCAGCATGTTGTTTACTTCCAGTGCTGTGTTCATTTCTATCATTACTTCTGTATTTATATTCTTTATAAAATTTATGTTTTGATATTTACATTTGTGTGACATATTTCTATGCATACATTTATCCTTGTTTAAACACCAGCAATTATGAATATTTAATTGTGCTCTGTTTATAGTGTTTTTTGCATTTAGTTTTGATGCGCTAATTAGTTTTTTTAGTCAGTTGAAGAATTTGAGTTGTCTGAGTGTGTATAAATTTGATTAAACTTATTTCTAAATTTTGCTTCATCATAACTTAGCAAAAACTTAGTATAATCCTTTAAACAAGCTTCCTTAATTTAGTATATTGTTCAATTCAGTATTTGCACATTGCACTTTATTGCTGCTGCGCGCTATACTAATTAATTTAATAACATCCCAAATCCCCTCGTCAGCATTTAGTTGGGTTTTTGTGCTTTTGGTTCTTGTATTCTGGTTTTTGTTTATATTTTGCATCAGGTAACAAGGTGTTCTGTTTATTTTTTGTCGCGTTTCTCGCATTTCTCTGGTCGTATGTTGTGTGCTCGTGTTGTCGCGTTGTTGTCACGCAGTGTTGCATCGGCTTGACGTGATATTTTCGGGCAGAGCTGTCGAAGTTTGATGTTGCATTCCGTGTTTTTACATTGAATACAATATAAAACTTGGGTGTTTGTGTTATTCTTTTGCAATCTTCTCTGAATTTAATTGTGTTTATTACCTAATCTCAATTAGTTTAGTGATGTGCACTTCAGGTAGTTTAGTTTAGTTTACTTAGTTTAGATGTAAGTACTTACTTAGTTTAGTTTGAGTACTCAATTAAGGTTTCATTCTTAGTTTAGTACTTAGTCATTAGTTGCCACGTGGTATTAGTGTATTTTTCACTCACTTACAAGCATGTAAGCTTGCCACATATTCCTTCGCACACAAAAAGTTAGTTTGTGCTGTTAGTCTATAACACTTATTACTTCTACCACAAACTCCGTTGTTTGTGCTGTTTACCATTCAAAAATTTTTTTTTCTGTTTGTACATTTCTACTTTGTGCTACATTTTCACACAGGAGTTTGTCTTCGTAATTTCATTGGTGAATCTACAAAATGGAACTCAGCAAAGAGGAAATGAAAAAGATGATTGTTGCCTTTGAGAAGGCAGGATTGAAACCTAAAGCTGATACAGTGGAAGATTTCAAAGACTGGATCACTTCTGTCTCAGAACAGGAAGTTATAATCAAACAGGAAGTTGATCTTGGAGCTAGTGCTTCTTTGGATGATGTTGCTCCGACTAGTAGTACTACACAACAGAAGACTGTCAGTACTCACACATATCACAGCTTCCCTAAACTTACAGTATTTAGTGGGGAGCCAGGCAAGGATAGTGAATATGACCTTTGGCAATATGAGGTCGACTGCTTGATTGAGGCCAAAACACACAGCAATGAGGTGATTCTACAAGCCATACGGAAATCCCTCAAGGGTGAAGCTGCTCTTTCAGCAATGAAGCTTGGTCACAAAGCTTCAATTACAGACATCCTATCCAAGTTGAAGAGTGCTTTTGGGACACTTCGGAGAATTTTTGTACTCATGTCCGAGTTTTACAGTGCCACTCAGAAGGATGGTGAAGAAGTCACTGCTTGGAGCTGTCGTCTTGAGAGATTACTCTACCAGTTGGTTTGTCAGAAGTCTATATCTCATGCCGAGCAAGATGAGATGTTGAGGTCAAGGTTGTGGGATGGCTTGAATCCTACTCTTAAGGGAGTAGCAGGCTACAAATATGAGTCTCTCAAGAATTTTGATGACCTTCGTCTATGCCTAAGAGAGTTGGAGTTTGACTTGCATCGTGGGACTGTTCCTCAACATAAAGGGAAGCAAGCCATGGTGAAGCAAGCGTCCTCTGAGAAGACAACAGAGCCTGACCACTATTCTGAACTTAAAGATATGTTGAAGCAAATGAAGTCAGGGATTACTGGCATAAAAGATCATCAAACTCAAATGACGACACAGATCAATCAGCTTCAGTCAGGGCAACCAGATGTTAGGCCTAGAGGTCGTGGTAGATCAGGATATCGAGGTGCTTATAGTTCCACACAGGACACATCAGCATCAGTGAATCAGTCTGAGAGTGCTTCTGGATCAGATATTCCTCCATCTCGAGAGAGTACACAGCAACGACCACTCCCTGTTTGTTGGAATTGTGGTTATCCTGGTCATCTTTCATATGGTTGTCGTGTCCGACAGGATCATCGCCGGAGACCTTTAAACTCCAACAGGCCTATGGGCAGGGGGCACTCCTAGGCCAAGATCTACGCCCCAGAGGACGACATGTCATGGACAAGCTTGTGGGTCATTCTAATGAGGTCGAGCTACAGGTTGAGGGTGTCACAACCAGAGCTTTTCTTGACACTGGAGCGATAGTGTCTCTTGTGTCTCAGTCTTTTTATGATTCCTTCTTGAATCATTTACCAATTGAACCTTTGGGTTGCATGTTGAATATCGAACATGCTGGTGATGATTCTTTGGCTTACATAGGTTTTGTTGAGGTTGGAGTCAGTTCCGGTGGTTGTGGTCTTCGTGATTGTGTCACTTCTTGTTTGCTTCTTGTTGTACCTGATACTAAGTACAACCATAAGGTACCTATTTTACTTGGCATAAATGTATTTTCACATTTGTTGGGTGAGTGTAAGTCTGCTTATGCTGTTCGTTTTCTTCAATGTGCTGACCTGTTTACTCCTTGGTATTTGACATTTCGGAGTATGGTTGTTCAGGATAAGGAACTATCGAGGAATGGAGGAGTACTTGGCTACTTGAAGTCATCAGAGACAAGCAGAGTGATGATTCCACCCAACTCTCATGTCACTATTAAGGGACAACTATGCCATAGCATACCATACCGTCAAGTATGTGCCCTTACACAAGCTACTCAAGACTCGGTGTTACCCAGATATCTTGATGTTGCACCTACTCTATTGACCTATGATCACACCATGCCATATGACATTGATGTACTTGTGTCAAATGTTACCACTCAAACAGCTGTTGTACGTCCTAAGGATCTATTATGTGAGCTTCAGCCTGTCTCCATAGAAGGAATGACACCAACTATGCCTTCAGATCCTGATACTTTGCTTGACCAGATAGAGTTTGACCGTGATTGACTTACTGAAGATGAGATAGATCAAGGACTTGGAGTTGTTCAGCGCTTCAGTAATATATTCTCCAAAAGTGAAGATGATCTTGGTCACTCGTCACTTGTTCAACATAGGATAGACCTCGTAGATGACACACCTTTCAAACAACGGCATCGTCATATTCCTCCTGGAATGTTTGAAGATGTAAAGCAGCACTTGAATGACCTTTTGTCTGCTGGAGTGATAAGGCCCTCACACAGCCCCTGGGCAACAAACATTGTTCTTGTTAAGCGCAAGGATGGTCGTTTACGACTTTGTGTTGATTACCGTCAGTTAAATCAGAGGACAATAAAGGACAGTTATGCATTACCCTGTATAGAAGAGCTTCTTGACAGCCTTGGTGGGATGAAATTTTACTCAGTGCTGGACATGAAAAGTTGTTACTACCAGATGGAGCTTGAGGAAGAACATATACAGCACACAGCATTTACTGTAGGCCCACTTGGGTTCTATGAGTATAACCGAATGCCTTTTGGTCTGTCCAATGCGCCCGCCACCTATCAGCGCCTCATGGAGAAGTGTTTGGAAGGTCTGCATCTCCGTATTTGTCTCATCTACCTGGATGATTTAATTATATTCTCCAATACCTATGAGGAGTATGTAGAACGCCTCAGACTAGTTTTCCAGCGTCTCCAGGAGTTTGGCCTCAAACTTGCTACTAAGAAATGCAAGTTTTTCAAACGGAAGGTCAGGTATGTGGGATATATAGTGTCAGCTGAGGGACTTGAAGCAGATCCAGACAAGATCGATAAGATCAAGAACTGGCCTGTTCCCAAGAACCCTGAGGATGTTCGTCGTTTCCTGGGTTTCGCAGGGTATTACAGGAAATTTGTACAGAACTTTTCAAGGATTGCACGTCCTTTGTCGGCCTTGATGCCCTCCACACCACAGAGGAAGAGCAATTCACGGAAGCATGTACCTCCAATTGACTGGCAGTAGGAAGAAGCACAGCAGGATTCTTTTGACGTCCTGGCTGTCAAGTCCTCCAGTTCTAGGATATCCAGACTTTTCTAAGCCCTTCGAGCTCCACACAGATGCCAGTGCTCAGGGATTAGGAGCTGTCATATACCAGGAGCAAGATGGGGTATCTAGAGTTATAGCCTACGCCAGTAGAGGACTCACACGCTCAGAACGGAACTATTCAGCTCACAAATTGGAATTTTTGTGCCTAAAGTGGAGTGTGACCGAAAAGTTCCATGACTACTTATATGGACACGAGTTTTTAGTCTTTACAGACAACAACCCACTTACGTATGTGTTAACTACTGCAAAGTTAGTTACTGCCACAGGACACAGGTGGTTGGCTGCTTTATCCATGTACAACTTAACCATCAAATACAGACCTGGAAAGTCTAATGCAGATGCAGATTCCTTGTCAAGGTTGCCAGTTTGGGAAGAAGTCAGCAGTGAAGTTGTTCACGCCATCTGTGGGAAAGTGCAGGTGTCCAACTTGGTCGAGACCATCTGTTTGTCTGTTGATGGCATGTCCCAGGATGATGTTTCTGTCATTGAGGAACAATGTCAAACTAATGCCAAGGAGTGGAGTAAGACAGCGTAGAGACCCAGACTTGTTAGACATTATTGATTCTCTTGAATCAGGACAGAGATTGGACCGCAAGATGTACAGAGATAATCCTGTTATGACTGGTCTGCTCAAGAACTACGATCATTACAAGCTTATTGAGGGTGTTCTCCTCAAAGTTACTGTGACAGCAGATGGTACTCAGGAACAGCTAGTTTTGCCTTCAAGATGTAGACTTGCTGCACTCTGTAGTTTGCATGATGACTCAGGACATCCTGGCAGAGACCGCACTTTATCTCTTTTAAGAGAGAGATTCTATTGGCCAGGCATGGCACAGGATGTTCAGAAACACCTAGAGTCCTGTGACAGATGCTTAAAGAGGAAGGCGACCACTGACAAAGCACCACTAGTTAACATCGTGACCATACAGCCACTAGAGCTGATATGCATGGACTTTTTGACTATCGAGGCATCCAAAGGAGGTCACCAGTATGTGTTCGTGGTCACCGACCACTTTACCAGGTATGCGCAGGCCTATTCATGTCGGAATACCTCAGCAAGAACAACAGCTGAACTATTCTTCAACCATTTTGTTGTACATTATGGTCTGCCACAGAGAATACATTCCGACAAGGGTGCCAACTTTGTAGGAAACCTCATGACTGAGTTGTGCCACCTTTTGCACATTGAGAAATGGTCCACTACCCCATACCACCCTATGGGTAATGGGATGTGCGAACGATTTAATAGGACTTTGTGTAACATGCTTGGTACTTCAGATCCTGAAGCTAAGAAAGACTAGAAGACACGTGTTGGGCCATTAGTACTCGCCTTTTTATCTTATGTTTGGCCGACACCCAAGGCTTCCAGTCGATGTTGCTTTTGGTCTTGACATACAGCCAAGCAAGCCAAGAACAACCTTACAGTATACAAAATCCTTGAAGGAAAGGTTGGACCAGGCCTACAAGTTAGCATCCCAAAAGGCATATCAATCTCGTAGTCAACAGAAGGATTTCTACGACAAACGTGTGAGAACTGCAGTTCTGGATGTTGGTGATAGGGTGTTAGTACGAGTTGTGGCTTTTGAAGGACGCCATAAGATCCAGGACAAATGGGAAGTTGACATTTATGTTGTGATCCATCAGCCTAACCCTGATGTACCTGTCTACACTGTCAGGAAGGAAAATGGACAAAGACGCACCAGGACCCTGCATAGAAATTTGTTACTTCCTGTGAGTTCTCTTCCACGTCAAGACGTCCCAGCCCCTAAGCCTGCTCCCAGAACTAGTGTTCCTAGACAAACAGTAGTTCCTAGAAGATCAAGAAGAATCCAAGGACAAGACCCAGATTCTGATGAAGATGAGGATGATGACTTCATAGTTGTTTCCACTCCATCACAGCCGTCAGTGTCAACTTCAAGTGATCAGGATGTGGAAGAGCCTGCAGATTCTGTTCAGGAACAGGATCAAGAGTCCGATGTGGATCAGGCTGAGGATCAGTCATCAGAATCTGCAACCTCAGACACAGCTTCTGTACCAGAGGACGTCACTCCTGCAGTTCAAGACCAGGATCTAGAACCGATTAGAGGGTGTGACAACTCAGTTCCCCAGGTAGCTCCTAGACCAGTACCAGCTCCTAGACGCTCTACCCGAGAATGGAGAAAGCCTCAGTGGATTCAATCTGGAGATTACGTAATGTCTGCTATCACTGATGTTCCAGAGGACTGGAGAAGTCGAGCTGATTACCTGCTTTCACTGATAGGTACAGGAGTTGTAAATGACGTCACAGCCAAGAGTATGCTTTTGTCCCTTATTTCCGGTCATGACAAATGATGAGGACATCATTTTGCCAAGGGGAGGAAGTATGTAGTAGGTGTTAATTCTGCAGCTTGTAAATATGTATGTATTTTTAGTGTAGATAAGGTATTATGTCTTTTCTATTTCAGCTCGTTGATTCAACAGAGGGTTGTGTCATTTCCTGGTTTCTATCTATCAATAGTTGTGTCCTTATCAGTATTTGCTACTGATAACTTTCTACTGGGTCAAAGGTCAATGGTCCAGTCTATTTTACTTCCAAGGGTGTTTTGTTCTATTGTTTGCTCGTCATTAGGTTTACCTGTTGTTACCCAATTAGTATACCTTTCAATTCAAATCCCTTTCTCACCTGCCATTGCTAATCTAATGCTGCACACACCCACCTGCACTGCACACCAATAGATTGAGCATCAAGTTATCAAGTTTCATGTGACTGTCGAATGAGATGACTGGCAGAAGGCATGTTACACTCTCGTGTCACACACAGGGAGTGTCTTCTATATGCCTTGCTGAATAAACAGAATTTTCTCACAACCCCGTGGACTGTAATCTCTTGACTAAGGATTACACATAAGGTCTACAACATTAAAGTTGCTCTTACAAGCAAAATGAAAAAGATTAGAGACTTGATGAACTCTGAGAATGTTGGTGAAGTTGAATCTACATTCAGAATCATAAAGCACACTTTAAATAAATTATGGATTAAGAACACTGAATTGCTTGAATCTGTGGTAAATAATCCAGATGAGATTGTTGATGCTAAAAGATATGTGGCTGAAGTTCAGGCCAATTATGATGAGCTGAAAAATGATGTGAAAGTTTGGTTGGATACACAAGTAGGAAAGCTAGATGACATTCAACCAGGTGATTCTGTAAGCCAAACAGGTAAAAGTTCTGTGTTAACTTCAAGTTCCAAAATGAAACTGAAAGCCAAGAAGGCTGCTTTACTAGCGAAAGCTGATATGTTAGAGAGACAACAATCACACAAGAGACAACAAGCTGAGATACAGCTAGCACAAGAGAAACTAGAACTAGAGTGTGAAATACATGCAACAGAGGCTGAATAAAAGGTATATGAAAATTTTGAAGCTGAACTGACTCAAGGGTCACATATTCACAAGCGAGAAGGGCCTCTAAAGGGATTTCAGAATAAGACTTTTGACCAAAGACATACATCTCTTAATCCATTAGCTGGAACATGGATTAACAAAGCTCCAGCAGATAATATGCATCATAGCTCGGGTATATCAGGACATGTGCACACCAATGATGAAAACTTTCAGTCACATCAGTCCGACTCAAATGTCTGGCTTATGCAACAGAAGATGCTAGAGGTAGTGCAGTTACCAAAAAGTGAGTTGATCAAATTCGATGGTGACCCATTGAGATACTGGATGTTCATAAGGTCATTTGAAACCAATGTTGCTCAAACATCAGTTAGTAGTGGTGCAAAGCTGAATCGATTGCTGAACTATTGTACAGGCAAGGCTTTGTCAGTGATTGAATTCTGTTCAGTCATGGATCCTGATGAAGGATATATGGAAGCCCTGAGCCTTCTGAAGACACGATTCGGACGTCAGCATGTGATAGCAAATGCGTGGGTGAAGAAGATTAGCGAAGGTCCATGGTTGCGCCCTACTGACGTTGAAGGCTTGCGTAACTATGCAGATGATCTCAGGAGTGGTATGCTGACACTAAAGGCAATGGGCAAAGTGAATGAAGTGGACAATCAGATACGCATGGTGAAGATTGTGTCAAGGTTACCAACCTATCTCCAAGGAAGATGGAGGAGGAAGGCAGTTGAACACCTGGAAGCAACAGGTGACTATCCTGGTATAGGACAGCTAGTCGACTTTGTGCTGCGAGCTGCCGAAGAAGCAAATGATCCCATATTTGGAGTAGTATCTGGAAACAGACTAAAGGATGATACAACACAGAATAGACCAAGATCTTTTGAGAAGAAAGGTGTCAACTACAGTGTGCAAACAAGTGTGTACAATAAACACTCTTCAGATTCATTTTCAGGTTTTCCAATACCAAATTGTCCATTGTGCAGTGGAGAACATGCACTCTTCATGTGTGGGAAGTTCAGGGACCTGAAACCTGAGAAGAGACATGAGTTTGTTGTTGAAAAGAGACTATGCTTCAACTGTTTTTCGAATAACCACCTGTCAAGAGACTGTCATAAGCCCAGCAAGTGTCAGGTGCAGGGTTGTATGAGAAAGCATTCAAGATTGATACATCTCCTGGCGAAACCAGAAACTGATGTTCATCAAACATATCTAAAGGAGAGAAACCTGAGCTCGACAGTGCCTAAACAAGATAAACCATTAGGGGTTGAAAGTTCTGCGTGCAATGTTGTAACTCAAGGACCAAGGGTAGCTCTTCCTGTGGTAAGACTCCAAGTCTCGGTGAAGACTGGTAACAGAAAGATATGGACATATGCTCTGCTTGACAGTGGAAGCACAAACTCATTCTGCTCCAATGAACTATTTGATGAACTTGGTGTAGATGTTTCTGAAACATCACTATTGTTGACTACACTGGAGAAAGTGAATAGCACAACGAGTACAAGGGTAGGATCACTATTGATAACGGATGCAGGGAACAGGACAACCATAGAACTTTCACACGTATTTGGGACCTCAAATCTGTCCATTTGTGCATGTGATTCTGTCAAACAGCAGAACGTTGATGAGTGGCAGCATTTGAAGGGTATGGACTTTCCTAAAGTGGATAGAGTGCATGTGGGTCTCATCATTGGTCAAGATGTTCCAGTGGCGCTGACACCTATTGATGTGCGAAAGGGAAATGACAATGAACCTTATGCCGTGAAAACAGTGCTGGGTTGGGTTCTGAATGGACCATTGAGAGTTGTCAGAAATGGTGAAGTCATCTCACATTTTGTCGATATTGATCAAAGACTTGATGCGCAAGTTGAAAGATTCTGGAAAATAGAAAGGTGTGAATCATTGTCAAACAGCACATGTGAAATGTCGCAGGATGACAAAAGGACAATTGAGATATGGGATGAGTCTGCAGAAGTTGTAGATGGTCACTATGAAATAAAAAATCCATTCAGGAGCAGGCCTCCGAATGTAGAGAATAACTACATTGTTGCCGAGAGTCGTCTTGAATCACTTGGTAAACGCTTGTCAAAGGATGACAAGTTGTTTGAAAAGTATCAGTCGGGAATCAAGGAATTGATCGACAAAGGCTATGCTGAAAAGGTAAAGGAACAGGATATCAACAAGCCAGGTAAAGGTGTATGGTATATTCCTCATCACGCAGTTATCAACAAACGTAAACCAGACAAGTTACGAGTTGTTTTTGATTGTGCTGCAAAGTATTGTGGAACTAGTCTGAATGATCAAGTCTACTAGGGCCCAGACCTTACGAACAAGTTGATAGGAGTGTTGTTGCGATTCCGTGAAGGTCCCATAGGTATTATGGGGGACATAGAAGGAATGTTCCATCAGGTGAAAGTACCAGAAGGTGATCGAGACTATCTAGGATTTCTGTGGTTCTCAGAAGGGGGAAACAATCAACCAGAAGTCTACCGCATGACTGTGCACTTATTTGGAGGGGTGTGGAGCCCAAGTTGTACGAGTTATGCACTTAGACGCACTGCAGAGGATAATAGTGCAACTTATGAACCTGAGGTTGTGCAGACTGTTCTTGAAAACTTCTACGTAGATGACTGTCTCAAGTCATTAATGTCAGAAATTGAAACAATTGAACACGTTCAAAATGTGTGTTCACTTGGATCACATGGCGGATTCAAGTTGAACAAGTGGATCAGCAACAGCAGAGAAGTGCTTCGATCCATTCCTGAAGAACAGACAGCAAAGGGGGTTAAAGGAGTTGACCATATTGGAGGTACATTACCTAAAGAAAGAGCTCTAGGGGTTCTTTGGGACACCGAGAACGACGTCTTTGGTTTCAGAATTACAATAAAGAATAAACCAGACACAAGAAGAGGATTAATGAGTGTGATTGAGTCGGTGTATGACCCATTGGGATTTGTTAGTCCATACATTCTGCAAGCAAAGAAGGTATTCCAAAGTGAAACAAGACTGCACAAAGGCTGGGATGAACTGTTGAATCAAACAAACAGTGTGAAATGGACAAAGTGGGTAGAAGACTTGCCCAAACTGGAGAACTTTAAGTTGTCCCGATGTGTGATCACTCAAGCATCAGAAGATGGAAGCTATGAACTTAATCACTTCTCAGATGCTTCGTGTGAGGAATATGGTGCAGTATCCTACCTAAGAGTGGTAAAAAACGATGGGCCAGTTCAATGTTTTTTACTCATTAGCAAGTCCAGGCTGGCACCACTGAAGCAAATAACCATACCGCGTTTGGAACTATCAGCTGCAGTCATTTCAGTAAAGCTGGACGTGATGCTTCGTCAGGAGCTGAAAATGGAAATTAGTAGATCAGTATTTTGGACAGACAGTACAATTGTGATACAGTATATCAGGAATGAAAACAAACGCTTTCATGTCTTCATAGCAAACAGGATAGCTCTTATCCATGAGAGTTCAGAGCCAAACCAATGGAGACATGTGGGCAGTACAGAGACACCTGCTGATGACGTGTCACGGGGACTGGATGCAGACAAAATGGTGTCCTCTGACAGATGGAAACATGGTCCTAAGTTTCTGTTTCAAGCAGAGTCTGAATGGCCCACAAGTACCAATCTCAGTCTAGAAATACCTGATGGTGACAAGGAAGTGAAGAAAGCTACAACAACTTACACAACTGTGACGAATGGCTGTAGAGATCTGTTGTTTGACTTGTTTGAAAAATACTCCATGTGGCACAGCCTAAAACGAGCTGTAGCATGGATCCTGAGATTAAAAGGAATTCTCTATAATAGGACTCACTAGAAAACTCAATCTAAAATGCTGGATAGTGTGCTCAGTGTATTGGAGCTGAAGAATGCTGAGACTGCGATAGTTCAAGTTCAAGGCACTTGAAGCTGGGAAGCCATTTGCAAGAAGTAGTACCATTTATCGACTGGAACCAATGTTTAGTCCAATGGGTGTCCTGTGTGTTGGTGGAAGGCTGCAAGCAGCACCTGTACCTGTTGAGAGCAAGCACAATATGATACTGCCAAGGGATAATCATGTTACTACCCTAATTGTCAGACATTACCATGAAGTCTGTGGACATTCAGGCAAAGAGTATGTGTTGTCCCTTATCAGACAAGGATTCTGGATACCTAAAGGAAGGAAGTTAGTGAGCAAACTTCTGAACAGTTGTGTTGATACCCCCTTAGACACAGTACACTGAGAAAACCGGTCCTTGTTTTAGCCCCTCAATGCCGAGCACCAGGCAGGGTAGCACGTGTAACACACCTTTTAAGGTCAGCCACGGTCGGGGATCTAACCTGCGACCTTTGCTCTCCAGACAGACGCTCTACCAAATACCAAAATGTGTATCAAGTATAACAATTAATTATTGATTCAAATCCTTGTGCTTCCAACATTATTTCATACATATCATGCCATGTAATAATGTTAGAGAAACCCTAAATTAAAGCAAGTTGCAGACCACTGGTGAACTCCGAGAGTATGTGTATGTTGCCGACTTGCCAAGGGTGATAACTTGAGAAAATCTGGGATTCAAACCCTGAACCGGTGATTCTCTTGATCCCAGCACATGTTCAACTGTTACCGTGTGTTGTGTTGCAGTGTGTGGAGTGTCCATGGGAACCAGCAGAGACTAGTAGGTAAGGTAAGGGGCACAACTCCTCATGGCAACACCATGCACTGCCTTGTGCAGTGCAATGAACAGCCACATTAAAGTCTTTGATTTTGAAGGCATTTAGAAGTTGGAAGAATGTGAAACTTTATGGGTAGCAACTTCTAGATTCTAATCAATAAATAAAGGAGTTGTTATCCACAAAAGGTGTCATGGAAACAGCCATATTAATTATTGTTTGTTTTGTAACACCACACTCTGCAATACTCCAGCTCTATCACGACAGTCTGTAAATCATCAAGTCTGGATCAGACAATCTAGTGATTAACATCATGAGCATCAATCTATGCCACTTGTGTTCAACAACATGGATCGACCAAGGCAGTGAGTGTGACCACCCAATGCCATTTGTCGTCTCTTCCGACAAGCACGGGCTGCTGAAGACCAATTTTAACCCTCATCTTCACAGGGGGAGACAAGCACGGGCTGCTGAAGACCAATTCTAACCCTCATCTTCACAGGGGGAGACAAGCACGGGCTGCTGAAGGCCAATTCTAACCCTCATCTTCACAGGGGGAGACAAGCACGGGCTGCTGAAGGCCAATTCTAACCCTCATCTTCACATGGGGAGACAAGCACAGGCTGCTGAAGATTAATTCTAACCCTCATCTTCACAGGGGGAGACAAGCACGGGCTGATGAAGACCAATTCTAACCCGGATCTTCACGGGGGTCAATAGTCATCAGCTTCAGAGCATAAACAGGGACATTGATGTCATATAATCACAAGAGACATGATATTTGGAACCAAGTTCATACTAACCTTTTTGTCCAAAATGTAATCAAAATACAGTGACAACAGTTGTTATTATAATAAGAGTTTAATGAACATGGCTACAACATATTTGAAAATTTCACATTGCTAAATGTATGTATATAATCTCTCAGTTATCATAATTACCTTAGTTCCTATCTTCCTGTATGGTGATGAATAATTAATTCATTGTGTCACCACACCATCACCAAGTATCTTTATGTTAAGAACTTATATTGTGAAGTGCAGAATAAGCGAATAGTTAAATCCTGCCCGTTCTTTTACTCGAATCAAAGATCAGCCTGCTCCATTTAGAAAAAGAGGGACTAGATTTGGACATGGAACCTGACATTTTGGTTTAGAACGGTTATTGCACTGCAACATACATCTTGCCGAGTCAAGGGTGTCCTTTCGCCGATTCTCTAATGTAAAACATTAAGGATGTTGGGTTCTTACATTAAAACATTACTGCTAAAATGCCCAAATGGCACCTTGACCCCCTTAATTTTGTATCAATATTCGCAACTACTATTTGCATACAAGTCTGCGACCCAACTTGCAGCTCAAGTTATTAAAACAGGTTGTCTTAAGGCAATAAATATGTCCGTCATACTGTGTAGCTAACCCTACCAAAGCATTACACACAAACAAGATGGCTATACACTGAATATGGATATCTTATTTATGACAAGTAGTCAACAATTTAAAAGGATCCACTCCTGCAAACTTTATCAAAGGCAAAATAATCACATCACATTGATATTATAGTTATACTGAATTAACAACCCTTGCAGAAATAACTGCTAGCCTGGTAGATAAAGCTTGAACATTATAATTTCTTTGGTCCATGTTCCATAGGTTTATTGCATTGTGTTCCATTGCAGTGCAGTACTGTTTTGTTTCTTGGCAGCGAGTGTGATCTGTAGCTCTCAACACAACCTAGTAGGGGTGAAACGATACAGCAAGGTTACAATGATACGTATCACGATACAAAGGCCATGATACGATATGCATCGCATTATGCATATTTTCGTCAATTCGTGTGGATACGCCTTGACTATAAATATTTCAGGGCGGGTTCAAAAGGAAAAGCTAGCTGTAGACACTTATTCGTTTTTTAGTGGTGAACTACAACACATTTTTCGATTTTTTACTGACAAAATGTTGGGCGGTCATTAAACAAGCAGTATGTATTTTAGCAAGTGTATCGTCTCGTATTGATACAGAATAAAATGTATCGTATCGGCGCATGAAAACTCACGATGTATCGTTTCACCTCTATAACCTAGCAATAACCTGTTTTGACAAAAGTGGATTGAGAGAAACAACTTGGAACAAAGAAGCAAGAATATGCACAAGAACGTGTGGACAGAAGCATGATGTGACAGGGCAGGCATCTAACAAGAAGGAATCACACCAGTCTTTCAGACATGTGTAGCAGTCCCGAGACTGTTTGGCATTCGCAGAACATGTCTCCTTCAGCCATTCTTGGAACAACTCGTCATCTTTCTTCAGCACCAGGAACTGCCCCAGTACCACATACGCCTGGAAGCAAACAACAGACAGATGATCAAATGTTGGAGGTGAGATGAGGTGAGGTGAGGTGAGGTGAGGTGAGAAGACTTGAAGATCAATTGTTAGATATGAGGTGAGGAGCTTGAGGTTAATTGGGGTTTAATATCTCACTGACGATTATTGCACTGATCATCCACACTTACGCCCGTTTCACAGTGTGCTACCCACTGAGAAACCACCCGCAGTTTAACATGGATACCCTATTCAGACCCTGTATGTTGACTCTGAGCTGCCCACTCCTGATTCTATCCCCTTAATGGAAACAAGTTCCATCTTTTAATGTTTTTACTAAATGATGCGGCCTGGGATCAATCTGTGGATGTTCTAGACCACGGAGGCAGTCCATGAATTGTCAGAAAATGGATATACGAACTGTGTTACAATCACCAATTTAATGCCTAAAGAACTGAAACCTATTCTCCGTAATCTAAAAACACAAATCCAGACAAGTATATGAACACGGGGAGAAAGTATTTAGAGGTTGAACAGTATTCTGGAATTCTAAAAAATAACCATTATTATCGTACAGCCACGTCAGATACCAACCTGTTGCTGGGGCTCTTGTTTGTTTACAGTTATATGAAGCATCAACAAGCACTATAGCTACATGATAACTGCAAATGTTATTCCATGTCATATCTAAACATTAATAAAGTTTGAAACATTTGATGACGTAGATGTTTTTTGATGAAAGCTTTTTGAGAAATACCTGATGCCCTCACTTTGGTCACACTCATTCATCGATTATTGTTTTAAAAGATAACGTTGTATTCATATGAATCAAAACACATCTACTGAAAGCATGTCTGTCCTTACATATTAAAACATTTGAGTCCATCATTACTTGTAGATTCAATGAAGGGAGTTTTTGTGAAAGAGATTATTCATACTCGGGAAAAGACTCAGGTAATTTAGAGTGTTATTTTGTAAATTTTTTACTGACATTTTTCTGGGCTGCCATAAACCAGAACAATGCTGCTGCTTGACAATTGTGACGTCACAATGATGGTACAATGGATATGATGTCATGCCGGAGATATTACTACAATCAAATGACATCATTTGTGATGATATCTCCAAGGAGGTATCACTTCATCTCACACAAGTGATATCTACCTTGGGAGATATTTTTGAATGATATGACTTTTTACGCCTGCTTTGCCTCGAAAGGGACCTTTCGCCGTGTTCATAGTATGATTTTCCTTATATGGAGAATGGCATCTCATTCATAAATCACGTGACTCAACCTTCAGCTCAGGCTAATCGTCTTGCACTGGAGAAAAGAAACACAATACCAAAGTATCAAGGTTCAATTTATTAAAATAATAAGTTGGTACACTCCGCCGTTTCCCATTGTACTACTTATAGGTGAAATGAGTGATATTATTCTGTGTCTAATTCTCAGGGTAAAAGAAAAGAAAGATAAGGCTTAGTTGGATGTGTTTACAAATGCGCTATGTAGAACGGACTATACCATCTACAGGTAGGTGGCTGGCCATGGTATAGGGTGCAGTCAAGCGTTTAACTTGTCCGACGGAGTCTAGTATAGTCCGTATCAGAAAAATGTAAGTCTGTTATAGAGTGATTTTTATGAAATGAGTTTGACTTGTTATATTTCTTGATTTGTAAAATGTTTTAAAAAGTGATGTCTTTTATTTTTTTTAAATATTGATTCATTCAACTAAAGAAGTTTTTATTTTTTTGGAAACTATAAGTTTTTGATCTGGTAGTACAAATGTATTTAGGATAAACATTTTAACACATGGTACACAAGAAAATAAACGCAATTATATTCTCAAGAGGCTAAAACAATTATATAGTGAACAGAAAAAGTTATTTTCAGACAAGTTAAACATTTAACACAAAAGTACAGATGATTGAGTTGGTTTTTACATTGCTTTCAGCAGCTCGGGTCATATGATGATGTGCAAAACTGGATGCGGGAGGAAAGTCTACAACACCGATGCTGGTAGATGCTGTACAGAGTGAAACCCGCAGACAAGGCATGTGTCTCTCGAACCAAGGGAGATGTTAGCATGTGGTCCTAACCGCGCACCCTAACATAAGCACATTGTGGAACTGTTCTCCATGGTGGAAATGTTGCACTGTTCCCAACCGAGATTCGAACTCCAAACCTAGTGTTTCTGACTGACTGAGCTACCCAGGTCAAAGTATATAAGACAATAAATGCATGATTAATTAAACAAAAAACTATCATAAGAGTCTAACATTCCATATTAGAATACTACTGATGATCTCACATTAAAATAATATCATTGATTCATATCACATATCATTATGAATAAAATGTGTTTCGTCAACAATTTTGTTATTAATATTTACCTTAGACCTCAGTTGACATAAGGATAATAGCTATTGAATTCCACTGTTGACAAAATGACAATAGGTACACTGATGACGTCACGACGTCTGAACTTATCCAAAATGTGTCATGAACTAATACTGCTTGATAATGAGGATCACATTTACTTGACAACTTTAGATTGATAATTAAAAAACACTAATGACGAAAAAAAATTTTCCGATGAAATAAACGTGAGACATGATTTCTTTTCCACATGTGACAGTCATTACTACGCGAAATACATGCATCAATGGAAGATGTCTAACAATGACATTCCTGTCCCCATGAATCACATTTGAACCTCGTAGTAGCCACTTCCATATAGGGACACTCATTACTTCGGTTTGTTCTCACTTAATTAAGGACTCATTAACACATTGCATTCGTGCATTGGAACAACAGACCTCTCATTACACTTTCTGACCTGTGACATCATGATTATATTTGAGTATTAAAGAGTTATTGCACTTACGGATCAACTTAGCCTAAGATGTGGAATGGTGCCCCATAGAACTGACGTGTGGGTCAGGCGCGAGATTCAGACCCAGGACACGTGACGCCCGTGAGCGTTCATGGCAACGTCCGCCATCTTGTTTTTAGACACGTGTTGTTCTACGTTGAACGAATTGGTCAAGTAATTAATTGTATGATTGCATCCGATCAGTTGACCCTTTATTAACGTAATTGAATATCGGGAGATCTTTCTACATTAACCTGTTCCTGGGCTTTTAAATATTACCACACATAGCCCGCCATCGAATGTGCATAGAGAAATGTCTTCAATGCAAAAAGTTCAAATATTCACCAAATGTTCTCGCGCCAAAATGTACTCACAATGACATTCCATTCCACGTGAGTCAACACCCAACCCAACCCAACCCCAGTCGTAGTACCATTTCCCTATAGGGACATTCATTACTATCCGGTGTTCTACGGTTAACGAATGGTCAAGTAATTAATTGCATGATTGCATCTGGTCAGTTGACCCTATATTAACCTACTTGACCCGTGACGTCATGCATACATTTGCATATTAATGAGTTATTCTGTCAACTCCCCTTCAATAGCTATTCAATTCGGTCTCAATACCTTATTGACACAGGTGGGAAGGACTACAATACCTATTCAACTCACTGTTGACTTAAGGACAATACCTATTCAATACAGGTCAAGGACAGGTCAGATGACGTCAGAGAGCCTCTCGGGTCAAAAGGTCAATAGGTACACTGATGACATCAGGGAGCCTCTCGATGAGGCTCTAAACATCTTCAAATATATCTATTACTAATAGCTCTATAGTTATCTTTGATTAATCTTGAGCCTTTTTTTATGCTATGGGATAATAACACCTGTATCCCAATCTTTTGGAAAAACACCACTATCAAAGATACAATTGAAAATTATCTCAACATGAGGGACAATGTTAGGTAAAGCAAATTTCAGATATTCTGGGAGAATATTGTCCAAACCAGGTGATTTAGAGTTTTTGAGAGAAATAATACTGTAAATAATTTCATCTTGTCGCGAGAGATATCCTCGCTTTGTTATAAGTGGTTCGGCTTCGTCGTTTACGAAATCACTATCTTCTTCAATTGTAGATTGATTAAATACATGTTGAAAGTATTCCATTCATTCTTCTGAATCTATGGGATTATAGTTACTTTTTCGCATTCTGTAAGTCCTTGATATTCTTCCAGAATGTCTTTGAATCATTAGTTTGCTCTAGTGTGGTACGTTTACGTTCGTGTAATCCCCTTGTTTTTTCTACAAATAGTCTTATATTCATTCTTAATTTGATGGTAGTTCAGCAAGTCTTCATTGTCTTTAGTTTTCCTAAATTTGTTAAGTGCACGACAGCGTCCGTGTTTCATAAACAGTCATCATCATGCTACGGGTTTCTTGCTTTACAAATATGTTGATGATTGTTATTATTATTTCAAGTTGTTTTTAACATACATGCTGCTGAAAGAATTGCCTCCGTAAATGTTGATACACTCTTGTCTATGTCAGTGTCGAGCTTATAAACTCGCTTTTTTCCAGATTTGTTATGAACAGTTCCTGCAAATTATCCACCCAGGTGTATCGAACACGACGGTCTGTTGATTGCGTTTCCGCGGAGCATTTTACCACAGGCGTTGTCATAGTTTCAGGTAGATGCACAACCTCAAACTCACATGTATGATAAAAAAAAGTCAGGTGAGCATACATAATCTATGGAACTACAACCATTAGGGCTGACATAAGTATACTCTCCTGTTTGATTATCCGCCCCTAGTCTACCATTCACTATGTGAATGTCTAATACTAAGCACAACTCAAGTAGGCTTGTTCCATACATGTTGACTACTTTATCACAGGAATATCTTGGTTGGCAGAACCTTGGAAAATAATCTGAGTAACACCCATTATTATCAAGGAATGGTAAATAATCTACTTTTTCGCCTGTTCTTGCATTAAGGTCTCACATCAAAACAATAGGAATATTTGGATCTTGCCGAAATAGTTCCAAAATATCATTTTGAAGTAATTCAATACCATTCTTGTTTTCCTTATTTTCATACCAGCTGGAACGTTCAGGATGTACAAATGAAAAGACATACAGAATATGATCAGTCAAATTTAGCATTTCTCTTGAAAAAACAATGTATATACTATGTTCAAAAGTAACAATATTAATGACAAAATCAGTCAGAGAGTTTCATACTAAAACGATAATTCCACCTGATAAACGCCCATATTTAGAAAGTCTGGTTGCAGGCACACTATATAACTGGAAATCAGAAAATATAGCATTGAAGTCTTTTTCTGTAGTCCATGTTTCAAACAAAGCTATAATGTAAAAACTTGTAACAAAGGATAGATAATCATCATCAAGTTTTTTATTTTCAAGTCCTTCCACATTTCATGAAAGGAATGACACTTTGTCTTGTCTATCACTACACTCGGGGCCCTGGCCACGCCGCTATTTAGAATTCGATCGTAGGGACCGCTGGTTGTGTCCGTGTTGATTCCTCTACCTATTGATCCTGGGCCCCTGCGCCCTGAACCTCTACCCCTGATCTGTTTAGGTGTTTTGCTGGTGGAGTCGGTTTTGTGGGCTGGGAACGAATTGGACTCAGCCTTGTCCTCGTTGTCCACAATGAATAGCCTACCTCCCTTGTAGTATCCGCGCTTGTTCTCCTCTCTCAGACGTTTCAGTTTGTCACGTTGATTTCTTGTCAGATCATTTGCGACCCCGATATTAAACGTTTTGAGGTCACCTCGCATCTTTAGAACTCTAATTTTAATATCATTACAGACAAATCGCACAATTACTGGTCGTTGTTTACCGCTTATACTTGTACCCCGAGACGGTGTGATCGGACAATATCAGTTGTAAGTATCGGTTCTTATATAGGGGTCAAACTCATTACGATACCATATTATACTGCTAAGATCGCATAGAACATTATGCCAATATAGCATCGTAATTGATGACAATCATATTCTTAATGATATAATAATTCATTAAACATATTCATAAACTTAAATTCATGGATATAAATGAGCACCTTAAAATACTCTTCTTGATCAAAGAAGTCAGTATAACAGTATAGTAAATTACTTTCCCTTAATAATTCATTCCGAACATTCTTAAATTTACATTCATCATTATTTGAATTTAAAAGTACAAGTAAAAGATAATTGTAATACTTTGCATGTGCACTAAAATAAACCTTACCGTGAGAATATAATATCAATTACCATGATAACTACGGAAAAGATACCCGGGGCTTAAGCCAGGCATCATGGTGCGAGCACCATAATGTAACAAATGAGATGACGAGCATGCGCCGAACCATAGCAGCTTAAGTAAAACAAAGTAACTGAAGATACTTATTCAAATACTTCAAAAGAATGATAATTAAAAATTACAACACTAATTAAGTTTCTTACATGTACACATTTCAAGTGAATTACATATAACATTAGAAAGTGTTTATAAAAGAAATGCTGGTAATTTGAAATTCTGTCATTCTTATTTATGAAACTCCACTTCAAGATAATGCGGACACATTAAATGAAAATATATTAAAAAGAAATTGCCAACTCCGTGTATATTTAGCTATATAAAGAGATTTACTGTTGAGTATTGTATTATAGATGGTCACAAACTGGTTGTCTTTAAAAGTATACATTTAGCTGATGTCGCTAAGATCACACATAACATTGATACATAAAATATCTCCAGTGAAAAATACAAACAATAAGACAAATAACATGACAGAAATAAAGATGCAAATAATCGAAACGTGTTGACAACCAAGTTACTTCATATAGTAAACGTTTTACACGTTGGACATACTATTTAATGAGCATCCACGAAACTATAAAGACATTATTTTAAAACTGAGCAATAAACATCTAAAATGCTTATATTTTATCAGGGACTCTCAATTATGCAGTGTCGTACTTGGTGTTTATTTTAACCACTCGAAATTAACACAGCAACCAAAATGGTAGATTCGAACAGCATTTTTTTATTAAGTGTAACATAAGTTCCTTGTTCAAGCAGAGTAGGAAAGTTAGAAGGATGTTAAGCAAGTTTAACAAAACGGCAACGTAACAAGTAAACATGGTTTACATTCAAACATAAACAGAGATGCTCTCAGGCAAAGCAGGAATAACCCAGTGGCGATATACACTTGTATTTATACCTGAGATCACCTGACGATTCCCGCCTGTCCAGTTTGGAATTTTAACAATACACATACTGGTCATATTTATGCAAATTTCGATCTGGTGGTTTGCTTTGTCAATTATTTATTGGTCAGCCGGTTCATCCGTTGACGAAGAGTACTCTAAGTCATAAATCTCCCGGGAGGATCATTTGATGATGACAATGACAATAATGACAAACGATAGACTAATGTTCAATACATTTATTCAGTTATCAAATGCGATACAATAGTGAAGTTATTTTTTATGTGATACAATAGTGAAGTTATTATAACATGCGTCTCAAGTTCTTACAGAACAGTACACGTATGTATCTAGTCAGTACAAAGTAAAGCACATGGTTATACATATCTTCTCAAATTGTAATAAATGTTTTACCTTTCTGAAGTAGCGCAGCTTTGTATTAAATTCATAACAAAACTAGTCAAATCCCGGCACAGAAGGCAAGAACTCTGAACACAAACATATAGTAAGATTTAACGTACTTTACGCACGTTGTTACAGGTATAAAATGGTTCTCAAATGTTAAACACATTCATAGAGTAGTGGCAATAAACTGTATGAACTCCATCCTGAAGAACATAGCGCTTGTCACCAAAGGAGCTCAAACTTTATTTTGTTCACAGCTACACTCTTAGAGTTGATGATTCATGCGCTGAATACTATGCATTATGTACTGAACCTGGTCAAACGAACATGTCATACATGTCGTGCCCCAGACGTTTTAAGACCCCGTGTTGAGCACTGCTCACAGAACAGCTTTCCTTGTAATAGACACTTAAAGTGTCCACACCATTTACAAGTTGAAAACATTGCAGGTGTTATGTTGTCAGTTGTTGCATTAGATGAGCAGGAAATATTCACTGGTTAAAGACGAGGATGTTTGGCATAGGGATCAGTCGTGGTTAACTATCGGTTTCAGAACAGGCTGACATTGATGACTCCTATAGTTATCTATCTGAGTAAATGGGCGTTGAGTAAATCGTTTTTTTCCATGTTATGTTTATTTGTTGTCAGCAATATTTCAGCTACATGACAGCGGTCTGAAAATAATCGAGTTTGGACCAGCCAATCCAGTGATTGATATCATGAGCATCGATCTATGCAATTCAGCAATGTTGCTGAAGACCAATTTTAACACGGATCTCCACGGGTTTCATTCCCATGTATTGTAGTTGTGGGTGTGTCACAGAAGACATTTGTTTTGAGTGAAAGATGGTTACTTAACAAATAAGTGTATCCTGTCTCTGCTACCAGCGTTGGTCAAACGTGTGGAAAGTGACTCAATCCTCTTCATGGCCACCTCCAGGTCATCTTTGCCCATGCTTCAAGCACTTGAACTGAGTTTGCGGAATTGAGGAATGCCTTTTTGCTTGCCATTATGTAGATAATAATAGTGAGTGAGTGAGTTGGGTTTAACACCGCTTTTAACAGTATTCAAGTTATATCACGGCGTGTCAGCTTAATGTGGGAGGAAAGCCCGAAGTGATGCAGGTCTCAGACGTTTACCACTTCGATGAAACCCACGAGCACGTGTATGGTGCTTACAAACCTAGAAACGTAATCGGGGCGAACCGAGATTCAAACCCACAATCATAGGTTTCTGGCGTGCCAATGGGACGCAACTCTGCACAGGGAATCGCGGCGCCTTTAGACGACCCGTGGCCCCGTAGATAATAATAAGCAGAATAAAGCCCTGAAGTATTTCAAAACCTGTTGAAGCCAAATGAAATAGCAAAAATATATACATTCTAACAAACTGGATGGACAATTGTTCATGTTTGTTAGCGTGTGTACATGTATTACTGCTGGTAGAGCCACAAGTGATATTGTAATTCATGTAATTGTTCATTCATTACAAATTCAATAATATGATCAACTATACAGGTATTTAAGCCTTATTTTTCAAATGCTGTAAACTACGATTATAACAAACTCAAAGGGATCACTAATGTTAGTTTGTAATAACTGCAGTTCGTTTTAAGCAGATATACATCACATGGCCTGGACTAAGAAATGTTCGTTATATCGGTCAGTTCGTTATAAGCGTGTTTTGTGCCCTTAAAGCTACAATGGTCTTAAGTCTACAATATTCATGAGTGGGCGTGGGTTAAGTGATAACGTGACACTATGTTCCGCAAAGCCATTTGACGTCTTACGAACGCATCGCTATCTCGGCTGTCATTGCCTGATACGATGTTTCACTCACAATCTGCACATCAGGTATATAACATGTAGCTTTGAAGATTGTGCTGTACTGTATTTGCGAGCCTCGACTTCGAACAGATCGAAAGTTACACGAGTCAACCCATCGTCTCCGAAACATTCAGTGATGCACAATAGCCCTGATCGAAACATTTACATGTCTTTGCTATTACTTTCACAGCAATATATACCCAACAAAGTATAAATCTCCTGTCACCTCACCCATACTTATACAAGACATCTTTATCTATTTGTTATATGCAAGAGCAAAACAATCTCTGCGTATGGCAAAAGTAGGTCAACTTCCAAGATATTTTTCAACTATATTTTAAATTATATCTTTTTCATTTCAGAAACCCTGATAAGATTTCCAGGGAGTGGATTAAGACATTGTCCCAGAAAAAGAGTTTACATACCTATAATATAGATATATAAAATCAAATCCAAATGACGCTGAGAACAATGTTTATTTCTCAGGCCCAGGGCTGAGGCCAAATCATTCAGTTGGGTTTCCTTTCTGCATTTATTTTTATGTGTCTGAGAGACAGAGGTTCCGGAATGTGCAATCCTCTTTCTGGATAAAAATAACTACATGAACAGAGATTCTGATCCTGAACATTCGGTGGGCAGGTGAGCTTTATAACTCGCCAATATACTTGAGAATTTCACAAAGGTGTGAGATAGCAGGTGCAATTTTGTTCAAATCATTGTGATTTTATTTCAAGGTTGTTTTGTATGTTAAGAGTTAAAAAATCAAATTACGAAAAAAGGTTTAAATTGTTTTGCCCATCTCCCACAGGGAATAGAAAGCTGAAACTTTTTTTTATGAATTATAATGGCCATTGGTTGACAAATGTTTCAATGCATCACAGTCGGTAGTCAACTTTAGTGCCATAAACAATGCTGCAAAAATACATTTTTCTAAAACTCAACATTGATGCATCGAAGCATTATAAATTTAATATAATAATTTATATCAAATATGTATTTAGAAAAGTTAACATTGCAGATTTTAAACCACCTGTTTCCAGAAGCAAAGATAGTGGAATCATTATATCTGTGTTTGTGTGTGATGGGGACAAAATGAGAGATTTTGGAAATGCATTTTGTTCCTGGAGCAGATCTCCAGTGTAATAACACTACTAGTGTAAGCTGTGATTATTTATTGATATATTTATTTATTTCACAAATAGGCATTAGGCCTTTACAGCAGTTTGGAGTCATATGGTTTAAGAGACTTACGGCTATTGGTTGAGATGTTGTTGACAGTTTACTAAACTTATTGCTTTTTTTGCAGCAAAACAATATTGGAAATAAGATCTAACATAATGAAAACATCACTACTTTTTATAATATCTGCGGTGTCTACCTCCACCCCAAATAAAACATCAACAGCCTATGGGTCCATCTTCATACCTAATAAACCTTCAGTGATATTTAAATTGCCTATTTGGTCTACCTTCATCTCATTTATAGTGCCTATGGGGTTTATCTTCATTCTCAATACAATAATCACTACTATGTATACTGCCTATGGGGTCTATCTTTCACTCAGCATCAAATACTGTCTTGAGCCGCCTTGACAGAATACAATACAAAGCCCTAATGCTGGCCACAGGCGCAGCAACAAGCACTTCACTAGAAGAGCTACAAATAGAAACGGGAGAACTCCCATTGAAACTAATACCCTGTTCACATGCCAAAATATACACACATGAGTATCTTTACATGCAGAGTAAATTTGCACATATAAGCAAAAGTAAAAATACTTTGCATTCACATGAAGAAAATGCGCCGTGTGCAAAATATATTAGCTAATGTAAGTTTCAGAGTAATTCGGTCTCTACAACTCATTCACTCACTCGCTATTAAAACCAAGATGAACAGGCTACTCACTGTGAAGAGAAGACGAGACTTTCCTATATTTCTATGCACTGGTTTAGTGCTGGATCTTTTACATGATAGAAAAGGGTGGATACATCAGAGGTAAAACATGGAATGACATCGTAAAAGGAAAGTTGACAGACAAAGATTGGGTGGAAAATTTTCGGATGACAAGGGATTTGGTTGGTTGGTTGGTTTGTTGTTTAACGCCGCATTTAACAATATTCCAGCTATATGAGGGCGGTCTGTAAATAATCCAGTGATTGACGCCATGACCATCGATCCACGCGATTAGGATCGATGACATGCATCAACCAAGTCAGCAAGCCTGACCACCCGATCCCCCTTACGACAAGCATAGTCGCCTTTTACGGGTTGCTTAAGACCTATCCTACCCCGGATCTTCACGGGTCGGATGACAAAGTAAACATTCTACTTCCTTTGTCAGGAACTGCAGGAATCCCTGTCCAATGAGCCTGTGCCAGTTGACACTGACCTTAAAGTAGCTGTAGCAGTCTACTGGATTGCATCCTCTGCAGAGTTCAGGACAGTTGCAAATCTCTTTGGAGTTGGGAAATCAACTGTTTGGAAGTGCCCGAGAGATGTGTGTGAAGCAGTTCATGACACGATGATGTTGAACTATGTCAAATTTCCAAAGGAGGATGATCTGAAAGCAGTGCTGGATGGCTTTGAATCGGTTTGGGGATATCCGAACTGTGTAGAATATATAGAAGGAATCTCCTTTCAGTTTCCTTTGCTTTTATTTCTCCACCCTCTGTAGTATTTTCTCCACGACCTTCATTCTGTTCGTCTTCTCTGGATTCAATTACTAAGTCTGTACCGGTCTCTCTTGCTTCAGTATCTACTATGTCTGTCTCCATCTCCAGATCATCACCATTACCAATATCAGAGTAATCAGTATCATCAGATTCGATCAATCTCCGCTTTCAAAGCCACGATTCTGCAATTCAGATGACAAATGTTCATATATTGCACCTTTGGTCCGTTTTGGATCGTCCAAATGGTTTTCTACGTTTTCATCACTCCAAACGCTGAGAAGAGCCTCGGTTTCTTCATCAATCCAAGAGGAACCTCGTTTTTATATTTTCTGGTTGTTATTTTACCTCTGTTCAGCTTGTAAACAACTTGACTTATGTACATGCTTTGAATGATCGCCTGATCCGAGCTCTTCATAGATATCCTGTCACCTGTTGCTATTTTTAGTCATGATGAATCAGTTTTGCGTACCTAAGCAAAAGTATTTTGCGTTCACATGGCACAAAATACATACCATGTAAATATCCTTATAAGTAAATATACTTTTGCATGACCTCTTTAGGTCATGTAAATATACTCCAGGAGCAATGTTACATATGTAAGTAAATGCGTTCAGATGACCCATTTGCACACCAGGAGTAAATTTACTCACATATGTAAAGATACTCACATGAGTATCAGGTGGCATGTGAACGGGGTATAAGAAGAGAGCAGGCAATACTATCGTTCTAACCCTTTGGTTACAAAGATATGGGAAGACAAAAACACTCGAGATGAAGCCCTAGCTCGGAAAAATCCCTCACTAAAGCCATTTGGGATATTAGTACGTGAAATCATCCGAAGTGCTGAAGGCAATTCATCATGCCCTCAAACTCATACCAGAACTTCCGGAAGCAAAGGCAGTCGTCCTATCAGACTCGCTAAGTGCACTTCAAGCCATCAGCGGCAGAAACTCCAGGCCAGACAGTCACAATATTCTATACGAATATACAAAACTATCGGACCAAGGGCAACAGGTGGAGCTGTGTTGGATCCCCTCTAACATAGATATTCATGAAAATGGAAAAGTAGACTCACTGGCGAAGCTAGCTCTAGACAAAGCGGAGATACAGCCTATTCCCTCTTGTAAGCTAGAGATAAAAATCAAAATCAAAGCCTCCATAGCCAAAAGATGGCAGGCCCAGTGGGGCGCAAGTAAGATCGGCAGACGGCTTTACAAAATTCAACCCAAGGTCCAACAAAAGCCAAACTCATACTCAACTGATAGGAAATTTGAAATGACGTACTGTTGTGAAGAAATAAAGAAAGAATACTTTCATATACATTTTACATTTTTAAATTTTTAAATATATTCAGCACATGTTTCCTATATTTATTTTCCAGGACCAAATGACAAAAAGAAAAGTGACAATCAAAGAGATTAAATGTCCTACCGTAACATTCTTGCCTAAAAAATACACAATCTTTCAACACCACTTTGTAACATACAGTTCGCTTTGTTCTTCTCAAAGGGAGTAATTGTTATGATCGCTTGCTTATTTATGTAACAAAGAAGTTACAGGTTGTCTAGGTTATATTGATTGTACCGCAAACAATGGAGTGCGCCGGCATACACTGTTTGCTGTCACATCTCGCTACTTTACATTCCAAGTAATCAATGCGGTGGCCTACTTAAGCTTCAAGGACTCATCATGCAAGTTCAGAGAGCTTGAACAAGGTCTCGAGTTAATCTATTAAATATAATGTCATGTCTCACTGGTGTTGTTGGTAATAGTTGTGAAATCGTCCGATCAACTTAGTGTCTCTTGTGATCATTTCATATCAAAAAGGTTGCAGTACTTCAACATGGATTTTTATGAGAAAATATATTTTAGTCACATTATCGATGATAATGCTTGATGCCTCTTACAATATAGATTACAATATAAACACACAGGAAACAGTAAAAGTTATGATACATATTATCAGCTGTGCCATGATAGTCATGGCTGGAACTTGTGTTTATACATAAACCCTTTGACAGTTAAAAGTATTATTTACTCAAACTAGTTTTTATTAAAATTATGATATTATTTCATATTAATGCATTGATACTGAATGCTGATAGGGTCCCTTTTCAGTGTTTAAGGTAGACCTCAGCCATCAGATTCTTTCATTTGAAATTGTATGTGTGGCTCTTGTTGGAGCAAAAGTCCGATATCCAGCATTTATGAGAGGAAAGTTTCATTTAAGTGCATCTGAGGACGGGTCCACTAGAAAAAAAATAGCTTATGTATGCATTTATATTGCAAGGATACGGAAGCGTAGTAGAGCCACGGTGAAAACCTTTTTTGTCTAAGTATCTCCTACATATGACTTAGTATCTTCTACATAAAAGATACCAAGATGCACAGCTGACTGCCTTCACTATAAAGCCGGTATATGTGACCTGGTTTTTGTCAATGGGTCACGATCACACTACCAAGGCACTCTCATTACTCTTATTGGAGGGTATTTTGTCTCATTTATGCTGTGTAACTATGGGCAGAACGTATAGACAAGAACACATTTGAATTTGTGACGTTAATGCATTTATAGCGCGGGATTTATAGCACAAGTCTACTTGATAAAGTCGCAGTAATCCGCATCACAGAGGTAAAGCCGTGTCTGGACTTGATAGAAATATGGATGATTTCCATTAAGTTGTAAACCATAGTACATTTTCATCCCGCATACAGTATGAACACTTCTATACAACAATCGCATTCCACCAATCAATTCGGAGAAGCTCCCAAGTGTGCATATTCTGAACTAAGAAACAGGTCACATTTTCCCGACTTCGAGTTGACCTGGATTGGAGAAGTCGAGCTGAGTCTTCATTCGTGCATCCTCTTTCAGCCGGGTAGCAAAATTGATTTTACCAAACTCATTGGTTGATTCTCGCTTGATGTCGAGCAGGCTGCTTTCATTCGCGTCGCTGTGACTCTATCAGTTTTAAATCGATGCCAGGACTTGTTGTCAAGTTGTTCTCTGGTTGCAGATTCAACATTTGCTGATTCTTAATCAGTGACAGTAATCTTTGGTAATATAAATTTGCAGTGATCAAATATATCCTAACGAGTCATACATAAAACAAGACTGAAGCAACATGGGAACAACTTTCACCAAGACCAGCTTTGCAGTTACTATATGCTGAAATTATTATTGTTATTGTCCATGGATTGAGACTAGGATCTGATGGACTTCGTGAATGTATCACTCTTGCTTTGATGATTTGGCTTGGGTTAACACTAGCATTATATGTGTACAGTAGATACAATCATCTCTCACCCAGCGACAAACAAAACGACCGCAAGCCTCTAAACTCTTGTAATTTTGAAAGTCCTTCGGCGAGTACAATAGTTTGGATTGAAAACTAGATAGTTTATCAAGTTCGGACAGTTAAGTGCTTGAAACAAACTTTGGTCTTCGTTCCATGCTGATTTTTCTATCTGATAGATCATGATTATCTATAGGAATTATATTTCCAACATTTTTTTTCCAAATACATGGCATGTCCTTGCTTATCCAAGCTGTCAGCATAATTCTCCATCATCAGATGATCATCAGATAATTAAAAAAACCATTTATTTATCCGTAACACCCGATAGACATTCTTGCCGAGCGTATTTGCTGCATATGTTTCATTGCAATGTGAGCCTATCAAAGGTGCACCGCATGGGATTGTGGGTAATATTACTAATTTTAATTTTAGATTCACATTTAGGAATCTTATTTACAAGGACTGGTCGTTTCCACAAAGCTATCAAAAAGTTAAGTGAGCAAGCATCAAAAGCAATGTACAGCATATTTGGAAGATTAAGGACACTAGACATTCCTTTAGATTGCCAACTTAAACTGTTCAACAATTTAGTTCAACCGATACTTTTTTATTCTTCAGAAGTATGGGGGTATGAAAATGTAAAGACAATTGAAAGAATTCACCTAAAGTTCTGTAAATCTATCCTCAGCAGGTTAAAACAGTCAACACCCGATTTTCTAGTATATGGTGAATTAGGTAGACATCCATTAAAGATTCAGATAGAATTTAGAATGATATCTTTTTGGAGTAAACTAATTTTATCGCCTAATAAACTATCTAGCCGCATCTATCTGCTAATTCATAATATCACAATGACTAGCAATACTGCATTTCCATGGCTCACCTCAATTAAAAATATTTTATATGAAACTAGTTTGAATTTTGTCTTTGATACTAACTCTTATCCAAATCTCTCTTGGCTTAAAACAAACGTTAAACAAACCTTAATAGACAACTTCTATCAAAGCTGGAATGTCAAGGCTTGTTCTTCATCTAAAGGCAAATATTATACAATGCTAAAAGACAAACCACAGTTTGATGAGTATCTATTATCTCACCCATTGAAACAAGCAATCTGGATTCTTAAACTGAGAACATCAAATCATAGACTACCAATTGAGAAAGGCAGATGGTTTAACATACAGAGTACAGAGAGAACTTGCACTTTATGTAACGACCAAATAGGAGATGAATTTCACTTTCTATTAGTATGTCCAAGACTAAATGACCTTCGAAAACAATATCTTCCGGCATACTATACTACATATCCCTCCACTCTAAAATAGAATCAATTAATAAAATGTTCATACAAACCCATTCTAGTAAAACTGGCTCAGTTCTGTAAAAAAGGGTTAACATTATTTACATAATTAAATATCATAGGATTGTCAAGCAATGCCTGGAAAATTGCCCTTGCCACGTTAAGATTTGTGAATTTCACTCTACAATATTATATATGTGTATATTTTGTGTGTTCATGTGTGTAGTTATGCAGATCATACATGTATTATATAAATGCATTATGCGTGATTGGGTGCATGTATGTATTCATGTATGTACATATTATTAGATATTATTGTTGGTGTGGTTGTGTATACATTGAACCTCCATTCGTCACCACTCGCCCCTTTCCGTAACCTGCAAGAAGACTCATCCCCCTATCGATGAATGTTATGTGTGAAAATACGACAAACCAATCAGAAAATCGCGTTTGAAGTTCTTCGTCAAAAAATCCCCCAAAATAATTGTTGATTTTACATATGTCTAGCCTATAAATATATACCCAAGACACAGTTAAATGTGTTCAATCATACTGTATAATTTCGCAAGTCCCGATGTGCTTTAAATTGCATCTGAAATATATATGATATATGGGGAAATATATGTGAACCATCACGCAACGACCTGACAATTGTTTTAGGTATGCCCGTTTGCGCTAAGACGGACCCGGTCGCAAAAATGGCCATGTGAGGGGCACGAGTCGCTATTCAGCTTGTCCCGGAATAACACGAGTTGGTCACGAATGATTCAACCTCATGTATGCTCTGTAATCACTCTGTGTGATTTTCTTTCGAGCAATAAACTTCTGTTCTGTTCTGTTCGGTTCTGGCTATGTGACCTTGTTTCGCTCACTCCATCACACTACCAAGGCAATGTCCTTTTACTTTGGAAATACTGTGGACACATATCTGAGGCTATTTTTAGTGTCATACCTATGCCCAATTTCTGTTTACGGGTAAATTAGACCACCTTTTCACAGACTACATGTAATTTTCCCACCAATGTCACAATGCGTCAACTTGCACCATGAGAAGCTTCCTTCACGCTGAAGCCGGTGAAGATCCGGAGTCTTTAGCAACCCATGCGCCGTAAAAGGCGAATATGATTGTCGAAAGAGGCGACTAACGTGATCGGGTGGTCGGGCTCGCTGACTTGGTAGATGCATATCAGGGATCCCAATTGCGTGGAATGATGGTCATGTTGTCAATCACTGGAATGTCTGGTCCAGACTCGATTACTTACAGACCACCGTCATATAGCTGGAATATTGCTGAGTGTGGCGTAAAACAACAAACAAACAAATCCTTCACGCTGGTCTACTCAGTAGTTATTAATAGGCATGACCCAACAAGTGTTGGTTGCGGCATGTGTCTTTCGGTGTTCTAGGTTGTATTGCACATTGTTATCGGCTTTTGTTTATGCCTAATATCCCTTGTCACATCAGGTTGTATTAGGAGCGAGGGAATGATGTGAGATATCCGCACTTTGGCGTAAGCATGTATTACAGCCCGTGGTGCATTCGGGGCAATCCCGAGCTAAAGTTACATCACAAACGTCAAGTAACTTTCCGATCACGACACTAACACGAGTTCATGGTCTAATTGGTTTTAGCCAATCCAAATGGTCCATGGGGACGCGTGGCAACATTAGGTTCCCCTCACTTTGTGACGAACCTAGTCGGTCTGATCCTGTCGTGTATTGATATATGGACTGAGAGTAAGTAAAAAAGCACACATCTACAGTTTGTACTCCAAGCTAGCAACACCTCTCCAGCCTACCAAGACCACCAAGCCATCCAAGCGCTCCAGCCACCAAGCAACTCACACCCAGCAAAGCCTCCCAAGCCAGCACAGTATCCACTACTAGCCAGCAAAAGGAGGAACCCACGGTAAATATCACAACACACCCACACATACTCGTAAACCTTACTCACAACTAAGCCCGTTAAAAACTAAATCTCTAAACCCCCAGCCAGACCAACAACCCCCAAATACCCAAAATAAACACTACAACCTTTAAACCCTAAACACAGCTCACCAACACACTCTTACTTCACACCCTCCTTAAACACCTCTCATCCACCACTACTCACCCCATCCAACTCACTCACTACAATCCACTCAAACCACCTCCACACCAACATGTCCGACTCACGTATCATCACCCAGGCAGACATTCACCAAACCGACGCACCAACACTGGCGGAAGCGCACAACACCTCCGACCGGGCAATCGATACCCTCATCCCTAGCGAATTCGGCACAGAAACCCCAGTCGCCTCATCCATCAAACCAGCCGATTCGCCCACGCCTACAACAAACCCTAAGAAACGGAAGCTGGACACTTTCAACACCTCACCCGCACCACCTACCTTCCCCGCATCCGTCGTCACCTTCGCCCTGTACTTCTGTGCAGCCGGCCCCATAAACATCTTATCCAAATGTCTTACCGCAAACAAAATAGGAATATGGGCTAAAACAACATAAAATCCACTACAACAAAATTAAAGAAGCCCACAAGTGATACCAAATAATCTTCCCCGATCAAGACTCCTTAAATGCAGCTAAAAAAATCAAGCAAATCTTCCAATACACTGTAACTCACCAAACCCCTAACTGGCAGTTCTACACAAGAGGATTAATTAGGGTTAATCCTAGAGAAAATGAAGAAGACCTACTAATGTATACTAAAGAAGCTAATGATAACGTAGACATGTACCCACAACCCAAAATTACCAGCACCAAAAAAATCACATCAAACAGAAACGGGAAAACCTCTAACGCCCCAATAGTCATCATAAACTTCCAAAAATCTGCAAAATATCCCGAAGCCCCTAAATTTATCTCATTCGGCGCAGCTACCAAACTAGAAGTAAAAGCCTACATTAAACAGGTTAAACAATGCTCAAACTGTCTTCAGTATAATCACACAGCTAACCAATGTACATTCCGTAAAACGTAATGCAGGAAATGCGCCCAAACTGACTGTCCGGGGACTTGCGTACCCTGGTGCATCCATTGCAAAAACACAGAACACTCCTCACTCTCAAACAAATGCCCTCACAGACACACCCTCACACAACAGGCCAACAGACACATCAACATTGACACGGCCAAACACCAAACAAGAAGACTAACACAGCTTCCAAAACAAGCACTACTACCCACACCGCAACCAGACAACACCCCACATCTAAACTCCGCATGGGATGGCATCCTGAGAGTACACCCAGCAATCAAAACACCCATCCAACACACACCCAACCCACAATACTCCGCCACAACAAATACATTCACAACATCCACACCTGATCGCCAAACAAACCACATCTCACCCGCCACGCTCCAACCCCGCAACATACAACCCACAGCCACTAGGGCAACAACAACCTAACCCGAGCAAGCACTACCTGAAAACTCCAACAGCAATCAAACCACAGACAGACCCAGCACGCAAACGCAAACGCAACCTGACACACAAACAACCCACATGGAGAGTGAGGAAATAAACCAAAATAATACAAACGAGTGCGAATTCACTACCGACGAGGACACACATGAAATAACCCGCTCATCCCCTAAAAAAACAAAAACCATAAACGTAAACCCCAAACACTCCCCAATACAAACTAAACAACATAACCATCCTCCTTGCTTACGTGCTAAAGGAAATCAACCCTAACGCTACTCCACTACGTAGCGCATAAACTTAGATTAACTACCGAAACATACGAATCCTTCCACCTTGGCCTCCAGGCAGTAATCCCAAAGTAAACAAACCACACCAAAACCTAATCTCCAAACGCTAAAAAAACGAATAATGACAGGTCTTAATATCTTCCAGTGGAATGCTAACGGGCTTAACTCTCACGGCCACAAAATTCAAACAAAATAAAGTACCACATTCTCTAAAAAATCTAAATTTCACCTAGCAAACTACAACTCAGTCAGAACAGACCGAGCTAAACCCAAAACCGCTAAAGCAGCAAGAGGACTAATCATACTAATTAGAGAAGATATCAACTATGAGGAAATTAAAGTAAACACTCAAAGCCTAGAAGCAAATGGCATTCAAATCACATTACATAACCAAAAATTAACATCATAAATATCTACCATTGGCGAGAACAAAACATCCAACCCGAGGACCTAAACAAACTATTAGAAATAGGCAATAAATGAACAATATACCTAGGAGATTTCAAATAGACACTCACGGCAAACTAATATCAGAACGGGTAGAAACAAACGATCTAGTACTACTAAATAACAACCAACCAACCAGATATGACAAGCAATTCCTAAGCATGTCGGCTATCGACTTAACTATTTGCACAGCAGATCTTGCACAAAGTACTCAATGGGAAGTTCACGCCGTCCCACTAGGAAGTGACTATTTCCCAATAAACATAACCATAGGTAACACTAACGTCCCAAACAGAAAATTTGGACCCTAAATTTAACTACAATCACTCTAACTGGGAAAAAATTCACGAGATCTGCAACTAAGCTTATCTAAAAGAAATAGAAAATAATGATCCAGAAATCTATTGCAAAAACTTAACAGAATACATAATAAACGCAGCTAAATCCTCAATCCCTTTAAAAAAAATAAAGTAGGCAAACCCTCGGTACCATGGTGGAACGAGGAAATAGAACTAAATAGACGTAAACGTAAAACCGCCTTCAACAGAGCCAAACGTGACCATAGCCACATTAAAATAGCCCACGAACTAAACCACAAAGTGCAAAGCCTAGTTAGAAAAGCCAAAACTAGAAATTGGAAAAAAATCTGTGAGGAAATAAACAACCGCACAGATGCCAGAACAGTCTGGCGTAAAACACACGCCATTAGAGGCCTAAAACGACACCAAAAAAACCCAAACATAAACAACTCTAAAAATCCAACATAAAAAACAAATAACCTAGCAAACCACTTTTCGGCCACAAGCAGCAACAATAATTTCAGCCAAACCTTTCAAAATAAATTTAAAACCGAGGACCAACCTACAAAAGAACCAAACAATAACAACCTAGAAATTAACCAACCACACACAATGGAAGAACTAACTTATGTACTACAAAATAGGAAAAAGGGAACAGCCCCAGGTCTAGACCTTACATCATACCAAATAATCAAAAAACTTCCCCCCAAACTACTCAAGGCACTACTAAAATTATACCATATCATCTACCAAAAAGGACAGGTACCAACCCCCTGGAAACAGGCACTAGTCATCCCAATACATAAACAGTGCAACAGTGACGTCAATGTTTCTCCGGCGACAACGTGCCGGGCAGTGATGCATATTGTATATGTTTTTGTGATTGATAGATGAGTATGTGGGCAGTGTTTGTATGTGATGTATGCGCACGTGATATTGAGTGGATGTGGTGAACTGCCATGTGTGATTGAAAATGAAATGTGTGTAATATTTATGTATGTGTGTGTGTGTGTGCGTGCGTGCGTGCGTGCGTGCGTGCGTGCGTGCGTGTGTGTGTGTACTTTCGATTATGTTCGTGTATTATTCTTGCCAATTTATATAATGGATAATTTAATGATTTTAAGTGCCTCATAGATCCTTCATGGGTCAGCTGATGTTTTTATATATCATACGTATGTATACGTGTAATGTTTTCTACTGTCTTTAAACACCAGGTGGCACTATAATAAAATAATTTTCTTCTTCTTCTTCTTCCTAAACCGAATAAACCAGCTAATCAGGCTAACTCGTACAGACCAATCTCCTTAACCTCAAACCTATGCAAAGTAATGGAATGCATGGCAAAAAACAGATTACAACACTATCTAACTCAAAACAACATCATTAACCCAGACCGAAGCGGTTTCACTCCTGGCCGCTCAACCCTAGATAATCTTGCCGGGGTAGAACAGGAAATCAAAATGGGAAAACTTAACAAACAGTATACAACAGGCATCTTTCTGGACTTTTCAAAAGCATTCTACATGGTTTGGCATAACAGGCTAATACAAAAACTTAAAAAAATAGGACTAAAAGGACAAATACTAAACTTCATCCAGGACTTCTTAAATGATAGGAAAATAACAGTGGGTATAGACCATACTCTATCGGATCAGTGTCCCCTAGAAAATTGCACTCCCCAGGGCAGCATCCTCAGCCCCATACTCTTTAACATAATGATTAACGATCTCTTCGAGGGCTTACCCCATAAAATAAACACCTCCAAAAGACGACGGAGCCATCTGGATCCGCACAAAAAGCATCAAAACAACCCAAAATCTACTCCAAAAACCAAATACAACATTGGGCCGATAAGTGGGTATTCTCCCTTAACCCCGAAAAAAACAACAGGATTAGTGTTTAAACACAAAAACATGAAATAGGCCACCCCAAACCTACAGCTAAACAATAAACAAATCAAATTCCAAAAACTAAACTAAATCAAAACTAAATTCTTAGGACTAATCTTCGATGAACACCTTTCATGGGAGGCTCATGTAAACTATCTAAAAAAAAATTGCAGCAAAGATCTAAACACACTAAGATGTCTCACTGGGTCCAACTGGGGGGCTTCTAAAGATACCCTCTACCAACTATACACCTCACTAATTAGATCTAAACTAGACTACGGATGCCCCATCTACAACACTCTAAACCAAACCCTCTCCCAAAAGCTAGACTCAATACAATATCAGGCTCTCAAATTAGTCTCACGAACCCAACATGGCACCTCCCTTACTTCTCTCCAGGCACTAACAGGAGACATGCCACTAAATCTACGCAGAGAACATTTAACCTTTAACTTCTGGGCCTCGTCCCAATCAAACCCCCTCATCCAAAACCTAATAAAGCTAAATATTAGACCTCAAAACCAAGCTCTAACTAGGAAACACCCTCTACTTACACCAATATCCCAACGAATAATCAACTACCTAAACGAACACCAAATAAACAACCTAAACCAAAACTGCAAACAATCCAATATATTCACCCCAAAACTCAAAATCCCCACAATAGACATGTCACTAGCCAACACATAAAAAAACCCCGACCCAAACATACCTAAAACCACCACACTAACATACATACACGAAAACTGGCCGAATTGGTGCCACATCTACACGGACGGATCCTCTGATCCGATCTCCAATCACACAGGTTTCGGAGTCCACATCTCACAACCAACCAAAAACACGCAATCTTTCCGACTCCCAAACAACCAATCCATCTTTACAGCAGGGCTTATGGGCATGGCCTCAGCCCTACACAAACAACAAGCTAAAAATCATAAAAAAATCCTAATACTAACAGACGCACTTAGCAGACTACAGGCCCTCCAAAATAAAAACACCAAAAACCGCCCAAACTCATAAACCAAATTCTAAAAAGTTCAAACAACTTAACAGAGGCAGGCAAACAAATAGTCTTTATCTGGATCCCCGCACACGTAGGAATATACGGCAACGAAAAACGCTGATAAAGCAGCTAAAGAATCCCTCAAAATCCCGGAAATAAGCCTAAAACTACCCATATCCAAATCAGAAATTAAGAGCGTCAACAAACGAAAATTAACAATAAAATGGCATAGCCTTTACACAAAATCAAATAGCCAAATAAGAAATATTCTCAAAAAGCCCCTAACTAAACAAAAAACCATCATCCAACAAAGAAAATAGATAGAATAATCACTAAATTACAAACAGGACACACCAACTTAAACAATCACCTAAAAAAAACAAAAAAACACAACAGACACTTGGTTGATCCGACGATTTCACAACTATTACCAACAACACCAGTGAGACATGACATTGTATTTAATAGAGTAACTCGAGACCTTGTTCAAGCTCTCTGAACATGCATAATGAGTCCTTGAAGCTTAAGTAGGCCACCGCATTGATTACTTGGAATGTAAAGCAGCGAGATGTGACAGCAAACAGCGTATGCCGGGTGTCACGAAATATATTCGCCCCCAGAATAAAATCTCCCCCCGGCGAATTTATACCGGTACAGTTCCGCTCCTCTCGAAATAAACTCTCCCCCACCCTACGAAATAAAATCTCCCCCAGAATATTTCCTCTCCCGGTCGTTTTTTAAATACTTGCCAGGCAGTTGCCAATAGTTTTAAGTTTAATTTGTTTATGTGTTTTTTTATTCATTTTTTTTATCTCCTTTATTTTTTCTGAGTTATACATTTAGTTACTTGTGTGTGTGTGTGTGGGGGGGGGGGGGGGGGGGGGGGGGGGGGGGGGGGGCTCCCACCTTTCCTTTCGTTTTTCATAATAATATATTTTTAAGTTGTATATAACGTAGGAATCCCTTCTCAGATTACTTTATCTCAGTTCTATATGACGTACTATTTTACTTCTCTGTGTCGTTCTTGTTTTCTCTTCAGTGTGAGATTTAACTGTATCATTTTTACTATTTTGATATTTTGCAATATGTTGTGGTCATCAGTTATGCAAATCAGTTTCGGTGTGTCTTTTTAACAAGATGTTCTTCATTAATATTCACCGCCAACCCCATTGTAACAATTACATGTACACTTGCTTTGACGATGCCGGTTGATGTTGTTCAATACAGGTGTTTTTGAATCTATTCTACATGCTAATCATTTCGGAAAGATGATACACATTTATCTATATTTTGGGTTACTTTGCTTATAAAGATTATACATATAAACGTACGCAGTCTTAGTAGATTTAAATTAAGTTTTAATCAGTGCTGAATTAGATAGTTATGATGTTGTATGTTTAACAGAAACCTGGTTGCATCATGATATTCTAGCCTCTGGTTTTACACTGATACCATTTCAAATCGTAGCCTGTATTAAGGAATATATTTTAGATCTTTAATCAGAGTATAACGGCATGGATATGTTGACAGTTTTTATGTAGTTAGTGTTAAAACCGAATGTTTGCGAGGATTAATAAGGCGAATTTATACCGGTACAGTTCAGCCCCTCTCAAAATAAACTCTCCCCCACCCTAAGAAATAACCCCCCCCCCCCCCCCCTATATTAAGTCATTTCATTCAAATTTGTTTGGTATGATATATATCTTATAATTATTTTAGGATGGAATGTACAGTTACCAAATAAAATATACTGAAATATCAATTCATTATGACCATATTTCATAATCTATTTTTTAAAGCAACCCTCCTTACATTAAAGATATCTATTTTAAAAATATAGTACTTAAAGACATTGCAACAAACCGAATAATCAGGGGGGAGACTTTATACTGAGGGGGGCGGGAAATATATCCGCCTGGGGGAGATTTTATGTCAGAACAGATTCTCCTGGGGAGAATCTGTACTGGTATAAACTCTCCGGGGGGAGAATTTGTACGGGGGAGAGTTTATACCGGGACAACGGCGCACTACATTGTTTGCAGTACAATCAATATAACCTAGACAACCTGTAACTTCTTTGTTACATAAATAAGCAAGCGATCATAACAATTACTCCCTTTGAGAAGAACAAAGCGAACTGTATGTTACAAAGTGGTGTTGAAAGATTGTGTATTTTTTAGGCAAGAATGTTACGGTAGGACATTTAATCTCTTTGATTGTCACTTTTCTTTTTGTCATTTGGTCCTGGAAAATAAATATAGGAAACATGTGCTGAATATATTAAAAAATGTAAAAAATGTAAAATGTATATGAAAGTATTCTTTCTTTATTTCTTCACAACAGTACGTCATTTCAATTTTCGTATCAGTTGAGTATGAGTTTGGCTCTTGTTGGATCTTGGGTTGAATTTTGCGTCCCATTCGGCTTGCCATCTTTGGGCTATGGAGGCTTTGATTTTTATTTTTATCTCTAGTTTACAAGAGGGAATAGGCTGTATCTCCGCTTTGTCTAGAGCTAGCTTCGCCAGTGAGTCTACTTTTTCATTTACATGAATATCTATGTGAGAGGGGATCCAACACAGCTCCACCTGTTGCCCTTGGTCCGATAGTTTTGTATATTCGTATAGAATATTGTGACTGTCTGGCCTGGAGTTTCTGCCGCTGATGGCTTGAAGTGCACTTAGCGAGTCTGATAGGACGACTGCCTTTGCTTCTGGAAGTTCTGGTATGAGTTTTAGGGCATGATGAATTGCCTCCAGTACTGTTGTTGATAGGATTCTTGGATCCATCAGTGTATATATGGGCCCAGCTGTCCCAGGTAGTTTGAATTTTCGTGATAGCTACTGATTGAAGTAGGGTTCGGTTTTCTTTTTTAGTGACTTCTGATGTTAAGCAGTGTCAACTTTAGGAGTTTTTAAGTCCAGGGAGGGTGTAGCCCTTTGTAGTGACTTTCTGGAGGCTGAATGTCATCACAATTGTGACTTCGGATGAGTTCACGTACTAATATCCGGGATGGCTTTAGGGCTTTGTACTGTATTCTGTCAAGGCGGCTCAAGACAGTATTTGATGCTGAGTGAAAGGCCTCACAACCATAGTCTATTTTTTATCTGATAAGTGATTTGTAGAGGTCCAGCTGAGTGTCCCTCCATGTGCCCTAAGATGTGTCTTTTTAACATCTGTTTTCCGCATATTATATATCTTTGCGCCAAGTGAGGTGTTGATCAAGAATCACCCCAAGAAATATTGCGGATTTGATTCGAATTTGATTGGTTTGCCTTTTATGGGGACACGGGGTATCATAGCATCTTTCCCCCGGCGTTTGAATAGAACCCCAACAGTTTTTTCACTTGAAAGGGTAAATCCCCATTTATTGCGCCATTGATCTACTCTGTCCAGGGCTGACTCGAGGTGTTTTTTCTGTTTTGTGACATATCTCTCTGCTACTCATAATGCTCCATCATCAGTGAATTTAGAAGTTTGTGTAGGAGAGTTGACATGATCAAAAAGATCATGATGTTAAACAGGGTTTGGCTTATAATGCTGCCTTGTGGCATGTCATTGTCCAGTGACATAGGATCACATTGATTGTTCCCTATTTTAACTGACAGCGACCTGTCTTGCAGGAAGCTGTCTATGAAGTTTGCCATATTCCCTTCTACTCCCATTTTGTGCTAGTTTTATGAGGAGTCTGTCATGCCATACCATGTCAAAGGCTTTGCTGAAGTCCAGAAATACTGCGGCTAGGTATTGTCTCTTTAAATGAGCTTTTTTTATTTCATTTTCCAGTCTTAGAAAATGATCTAGACACGAGTGTCTCTTCCTGAAGCCACTTTGGTCAGGCTTCATGTGGTTGCCAGTTTCAAGGTGATGCATGAGCCTTTTCGTAACCATGGCTTCCATAGCTTTACACATGTTTGATGTGAGTGAGATCGGTCGATAAGAGTTTGTAGGGCTTTGTCTTTCCCTTGCTTTAGAAGCAAAATGACTGCAGCATATTTCCATGCTTTTGGGACTTCTCCTTTGGACCTTATCTTGTTACACAACTCAGTGAGTAAGTTTTTGGTTTCGTCAGGTAGGTTTTTCAATATCTCGTAACTGGTTGTGTCAAGACCAGGTGCTGTGCCTTTTCTATGTTGTATCGCATCGTCAAACTCTGTCACAGTAAATTGTATATTGTATACCAGAGGCTTGCTTTGCGGCTGTTTTGATATTTTAAGTATTAGGATTTTTTCTTGTTTGAATTCTTTGCTGCATTTTTTGTTGCTGCTGACAGATGAGAAGTGCTCAGGTAGAATGTTCGCCTTTTTTTTTACTGTATGGGCGTTGGCTAACTTGCGAATTTTTGTGGGTTTACGCTTAACCCTGATTGCATGTATTTTGCTCCAGACTGTTTTAGCATTTGTTTTTGTCATTAAGAAATTTGCAGAAGCTCTGCCATGACTATTTTAGAATCGTCTATGAGCTGCCTTGCTTATGTCCTGGCTGCTCGGACATGGGCGAAGGCTGATTTATCCCTTTTTTAAAAATCTATTTAGGGCTTTCTTTCCCACTATACTAGCTTTTGCTATTTCCCTGTTCCACCATGGTACCGGAGTTTTGCCAGGCTTGTGGGGTTTTTTTTTAATTGATTTGTCAGCTGCGGCAATAATTAAGATTTTGGAAAAAGATCAGGATTATCCGTGGCAATTTCTGAGGATGTGAATGATATACATTCAGTCCTGAATTTAGGCCAATCAGCCTTTGCATAGTCCCATGTGGGCTGAGGATTGGGCTGTTCCTCTAATTGTGGTGGGCTACCTATGTAGGAGGGTATAGGAAGGTGATCGCTTCCCCAAGTGTCATCATGTGAGGCTAGGTTGTTGGTGGCAGTTATGAGAACAATTGAAATCCACGTGTTGTGGACTTGGTCATAACGTGTGTGACTGCCGTTGTTAAGAGTTATGAGACAAGTCATCCTCAACCCATGTCTCTATCATTTTGCTGTATTTGCATGAATCATTCCTGTCTTCCCATAGAGTGCTGTCGGCATTAAATTCACCAAGGATTATCCCATGTTTGCCTACTATTTGAGCTAGTCTTGTTAGCTCTTCCATGTTCGTGTTATGGGTAACCCTGTGGTATATGTTGGTGTGGCAGATATGAATTTCCATGTATATAGGTTGTCATTTCAGGTTGTTTTACCTCTAATAGTATCGTCTTCAAGCGTTAGCCTATAGTTATTTTTAGACCTTTGTCAGGTCTGTTACGGGTATAAAGGGTGACAGGTTGTGTTGTGAAATTGCCCGTCTTATGTTCTTTGTCTTGCGCGGCCCCTTGTGTTGATTGGCTTGTTTTAAAATACATGTACTACAAACTACTTGCACGTCAGCCATTGCACTTCACAACAATCAGAGCACGTCAACGATCGCATCTCAGAGCACTTAGGACTAAACAACAAATCTAAAGGTTAGTATAATGTTTTAAGGATTGTATATACAATCATGTATGTTATGTATTGAGTAGTAATGGTATTGGTGTAAACTGATTATTCTAGTGCATCATAATGTTTGCTAAAATGTATAATCGTGTAGTTGTGTATATTTTGTGCAATGGCATTTATATATAAGTTTAATACTGTTCAGCATTATTAACATAACGCATAGGGCACGAAACTTATTACTGTGTTATTATATTGCAATTGTGTTAGATACATAGTTTCTCTATCTTTAGCATTCAATTTGTTTAACGTTCATCGAAACGTGTACGTTAGTATGAAGTATTTGCCTTGTGTTTGTCTTATCAGTGAGTGAGTGAGTGAGTATGGTTTTACGCCGCTTTTAGCAATATTCCAGCAATATCATGGCGGGGGACACCAGAAATGGGCTTCACACATTGTACCCATGTCGGGAATCGAACCCGGGTCTTCGGCGTGACGAGCGAACGCTTTAACCACTAGGCTACCTGACCGCCCCGTTTGTCTTATCAAGGATTTATCGTTCTTGCATGGTTGCCTCAATTAAATGTGTTAATGATAATGTCATTATTTCTGTATTGTATTATTTATTGCGTATGTTTTCTGAGGAACGATATTATAATTACTCCTATTGTAATAGAAATGGTTTGTATTTATTCATATATGCGTATATGTGTACATGTTTATCATGTTTATCCTGAACTAGTATGTATTTCCTATACATGGAGTTTCAGGGTGTATATCTGTCAATAGACAAAGAAATAAAGCCTCAAATCGTAGCCTGTGTCTGGTATACCTACACAATCCCGGTTACATTAGCTATGCATAATTCATTGCCATTTGACAGTTGTAGGGGAAATTACTTGGGTTTCAAGGTTTCCTACGCTTGATTCAATATTTTTGGAGGTACAGCCGTCGTGCACAAGGGTGATTAGTCCTCCTCCCTTGTTGCCAGGCATAAGTCTTTTTTGCTGTCTTTTCGGTATTGGCTGTACCCAGGTAGTACGAATTTGGCTTTTTCGCTGAGTTTAGTCTCCTGTATTAGAATGACAGGCAGCTTTATCACCTGTTTTTTTGGCTGTGTGCATGTGAGCAGGCGGATAAGTGTTGTATTCTAGTATTTCAGTATTTTATTAGGGATGAAGATGGACCGCATAGGTATGATAAATAGTAGTGATAATATATTGGCAATGGAGTTAGACCCCATAGGCATTATAAGTTGTAGTGATGTTTTATTGGGGATGAAGATGGATCCCATAGGCGTTATGAATAGTAGTGATGGTGTATTGAGGATGAAGATGGATCCCATAGGCGTTATGAATAGTAGTGATGGTGTATTGAGGATGAAGATGGATCCCATAGGCGTTATAAATAGTAGTGATGGTGTATTGAGGATGAAGATATCCCCCATTGCCATTATTAATAATAGTTATGAACAGACATTGCCATTTAGAAAGTGGTCAAATGTAACAAATGTTATATTTTGGATAACACTTTCTGAGTAAAGTACATTTGTTACAAATAATAGTTTTATTCGGCCGAAGATACACCCCACAGGCATAAATATTAGTACTGTTTTATTGGGGATGAAGATTCACCCCACAGGCATTATGATTTAAACAATATTTATTTCCAAGAAAAAGGAATGGGATCGGTGAACAGGTTTAACCTATTTAAACATCTCTCCCTACTTAGGACATTTAACAATTAATGAGAGTAAACTTAAATTAATTGTACCTACTGTTGCAAATATTATGATGATATACAAGTCACACACAAGTACACACATACATATATCGGTAGATAAACAAACAGCATACCAGCACATCACACTTACAAACAACTATTTGATCGATGTAATCGTTAAGAAGTCATATTTAGATTTTAAATCTTTTTGATTTTGCAATAAACAAATTGACAGATTGTACAATAGCAAGGTTAGTAGCAGTAGATGTTGTAGCATGTCCATATAAAACTGAATCCAAGTCATATCCCTTTATAAAGTAGTACATATTGTTCCGAAGATTGCAGTAGTTGCCACATGAAAAGATGTAAAGAGTAAGATCCTCATAATGATATCCACAGGAGCAGGTACATGTAGTAGAATCATGAATATGTCTATGGTATTTGTGTGCATTTAAATTATTGCATCCTAATTTGGATGGATTATTTGACAGAAATGGGTACCATAGTCTAAGTTAAAGCCAAATATTTTAGGATTTTCTGTCACGGTGATACATTTAGTGAAATCATTTACACTATATTTTGACTGTGTCAGGTAAGAATGCTTGGTGGTAGTTAACTGTTCTAGCATTTACAGTCTGTAGCTATGAAGAAGTTCTTAAATTGTAACGTGGGCTCGCTGAGACATTGGAAGGAATAAGACTACATAGACATTCAGGGGCCAACGTATTAACCGTTTTGCAAAATGTTTTTAATTTATGAGATTCCCGTCTTTTGAATAGGGGCGTAAGGTTAGTTTCAGAGTATAGAGATTCATGGCTGGTACCCCAAGTAGCTCCACATATTGTTCTCAGTGCGTCTAAATTTAGCCTTTCTAATACCAACGCTTGTTTGTGAGAACAGTTAGCCAATACCTGGTCACAATAGTCGAATATTGGTAAAAAAAATGATAAATATATATTCTGTAACGTTTTTTTCTGGACAAGCGGTATTTGAAAGTTCTAAAGCAGTTAATCATTGGGCTCTACTATATTATCTATATGATTTGACCAATAGCCATCTTGCTGTAGAATTAGCCCTAGGTGTTTGTGCGATGAGACCTCTGTTATTGGAGTACCTTTCCTCATAAGAACAGGTTTTTGACTTGGGTTAATTTTTCTTGAAAACATTATGGTTTCAGTTTTGTGTGGATTAAACGTTACTTGCCATTTATTCGCCCATACGGATAACCTTTCTAGATCAACATTGAAATTAATCGCTGCTGTGTTAGGATCATCGACAATAATATAAAGTGACGTATGGTCTGCAAAGAGACGTATATTACCAGTGATTACTGTCTATATCATCATCCAGGTCATTTATAAAAATCAGAAATAATAATGGTCGTAGGACAGATCCCTGTGGAAAACCGGTCGTGATAGATTTTAACTGTGATTCTTTAGCATTAATAACCAATTTTTGTGTTCTATTTGATAGATAACTGTCAAACCATTTCAACAATTTTCCTCGAATTCCACATAGTAATTCATAAAGTAATCCTTTGTGCAAAACTTTATCAAAGGGCTTGCTAATGTCACAAAACACTGCCCTTACTTCTTTTCCATTGTCTAGAGCCTTTGAAATATTTTTTTACAGATCTTATACTTGGTAGCTCGTGGAATCGCCTGGTATAAAGCCTGACTGAAGATGGCTCCGAATACTGTTGTCTTTGAAGAAGTTAAACACATGTTTTTGAATACATTTTTCAAATACTTTTGCCAAACAACTTGTTAGTGCGATTGGTCTATAATTACTGCATTCATTTACATTTCCTTTTTCTTTGATGTGGCAATACAGATGCTAATTTCCATTTTGATGGAAAAACAGAATATTTAAGTGATAATGGGAGGGATATACTTTTAGCAGAAACTTTGATAAGTTTGTTATTCATACCATCAGGCCCGGATACCTTGGTGGTATCAACAGAAAGTAAACATCTTGAATTTCCCCTGGAGTGAGGACAATATGGTCCAAAGTGTTACAACAATCAGTACTTACAGCTGGCAATGTTTTTGACGGGAATTCGACTGTCGATTGTTCAGAGAAGTAGTCGTTTAAAATATTTGCTTTACATACATCTTCATCATTAACCGTATATTTATATATAACAGCTGAAAAGAGAGTATTGGATTTTTGTTTTTTTTAGAAAGCGCTTCACCAAATTCCACCAAGTTTTAGAACCTTAGGAATTATTAATTTTTTCATCTATTTTTTTTGCAGTAATTTTGTTTTGCAATTCTAACAGAGGTGACAACTAGATTTCGTAATTGTCTAAAGGTTTCTCAATCCGGGGGATAGTTTCTGCCCATAAATATACATGACCATGGTAATGATATCAAGGTGAAAACTATCTGTGAAGCCAGATTGTAGACATTTATTGACTCAAGGTGTACGTTGTTCCTGTATTCAGATAATTCTAGAGCAGCAAATTGCACCATACAACACAGAGAAACTTCAGCTGATATCTGAGTTTAAAATGACAAAAGAAATTATTTTCAGTTAAGACATTTTATTCCTTAAACACAAAGAAATCTTTTATAAATTTTGTATAAGAAAGTATCACACAGGCTGTAAATGATTAAATCTCGCCCAGACAAAACAATTATATATGATGAAATATTATGAGCAATGGTCCTACAGTTCAAGGTACAAAGACACGTAATGAATCAAGCCTGAGTCTGACCACCGGATCAATATAATCATCTCTTACACCATGCAATGGTTCCTCGGGACCTAGTCTAACCAGGTAACAGACAACAATATTAGTATTATAGGTAATGATGGTTCTACCGCAACTCCACTGGAGCCAGATTTACTACTATATTCAGTTTTAGTGCCAAAAGTTTGGTAAACAAAAGCCCTATTTGTCTGTAGAAGAAAAATTAGTCAGTAAAAGAATCTTACATAATCCCAATGTAATGCCAACTAACTTGGCTAACTAGTCCTTGGCTACCAAACATTGAATGATAATATAACGTGGATAATCTACAGAATACTCATAATTAATAATGATTCTGGAAAGCAAACCAATATAAACTAAAACACAAAATGCTTCTGTGAACAATTGTAACTATCATACAACCAAGACCACATAGACATTTGTATCAACTTACATGTCAGGTACCTTTTCTACATTGGTATCTAAGGACAAGCACCAGATACTAGGCACCTTTTCTACAGCGGTAACTAAGGATCGACAAGCACAAGATACTAAGAAACTTTTTTACACAGCAGTATCTAAGGATGATGATAAGTATCACTCAACATTGAGTAAGGACTTGTATGGTGAATTTAGGTCACGCTACCAGGGATACCGTATTCGACCAAATAAGCGCCCCCCCCCCCCCCCCCCCCCCCCCGAAAATTTATATAGTAATTATTTCGTTTTAAATGAAAATCGTCTGGGAACCGAGGTTTCCGGATATTTGAAGTCTGTTTAAGCGGGGCCTGACTGTATTCTGTTTATTTTAGATATTTGTGACTTTGAGTATTATGCGCAGAAAAAAATTACACCGTATACTCGGAGCCCATGGTACCGCGGCATTCATCGTATTGCGGCATTTGTGATTTCCGATAGTTCACGTGTGACATGCCTCTTAGCGGCTGTCTATTAATGCAAATCAGTAACCAGGAAGTGCTCACTTCGTAAACAATTTCAATTTCCTCGGAATGTTCCGTCTGCTGTAAGTAAGGAGTTATTAATCCGTTGATACATATTTCTGGCATCTGTTGTAATATTGCCTTACCCCTATCTATCAATGGCCAACGATATAACCCGCAGTTCCCCAAGTAAACTTTCTCTATCGACTTGAACTAGATCATCTGCATATTCATGGTGACTAATGAGGTAACGGAAGTTACGTAGTCCGCACATTTTTTCCCGCTCTGTGCCAAGAATCTATTGGGAGATCATAAGGGCCATAATGCCAAACTTAGAAATACGTTCTTCACTAGTAACCAAAAGATAAATACATACTTTGGGCATACTAGGAGTGCTTTTTATATATTTATTGTTGACTTTTAACATTTTTCCATTTTGTGACAAATTATTGTCATCCAATGTTTTTCAAACAATCTTAAAATATCATTTCTGATATTTTGATGTTGACTTATAAAAATATTTTTCTCTTACTTTTCGGTAAATATGCATTGAATACCTATTGCTGATAACACATTTAGAATTTTACTTGTGCTGTCTTTGCACTTGTCTGGACAAATCACTGATGTCTGGCATGATCATACCAAGTGGTTGGTAGAATTATGTCCTTTTTTTGTCCAATTCGGACCTCCATACACAACTTTTCTCTGTACCGCGATACGATGGAGTTCTCTCCCTTGTCAAACAGAGCGCGAGGCCCGGCTTTTACTCGGAGATTCTAATGTAAATAATGAACTTTTATCAGTAAAATATGCATTATTTGTTAACATGAAAGATATCTGATACAGAAAACACGAATAAACATAAAGGTTTGTGAGTGCATTTTGTTCCGTTTAGCGTACATGACAAGCACCGCGATACCCCGAGGTTGCAGGCTACCCATTCAGCGAAGTCTGGCAAACGAACGGGTGATGACAAACTTCGTCAGTATAAATTCGAAATTTGAGATAAAAAATCACCAGACATGTTCAGCTAGCCATTGTTTTATATCCAGGGATTAAGATTACCTTGTGTATTTTCTCGTAAACTAAGCCGGACACAGCAATCAGCTGTACACACGTTTTCTTGGAATCTACCGGTGATTCGGTCAAGACACACCCAATGATATAACTTTACAGGATTTTAAATGCAAGGATCAGCAAAAGTTGTATCTGAAACTATTTTCTTATCAGGAATAATATATTCCAATATCTTGTTAATTTAGATGCAGCTTTTACTAAACATATTCAAAATAATAATAACCCTAAGCAAAGCAGATGATCGCTATTGCCGGGTATTATTTTTTACATGGAACCAGTCTGACCAGTCACCGTCAAGGCTCCCGTGCACGTGATCGCGAGAATTACGTGTTGACATAGAATCGTCCAACAAAAACAAATATGACTTTTAACGAATCAAAGTATGGCATTTATGATATATGTATCCATTCTCTGTCAACTAAAGTTCGTTTCAAGTCGTCAATAGCGGTAATCTGACCGTGGTTGCTGTTAATAACGGTGAGTTGTGCGATCTTCCGAAATTAATTAAAACAATATTAAAAGGAATTTTTGAATAAAATTAATGAAATAAGTTACAAACATAAATCCAGATATACAAAGAACACTTTTTATAGCCAGACAGTGTAATTACATAAATAATTTGCGAACTTCAGTATGGATTTGTTGACATGGTATTTCCGGTGTTACGTGCTCACAGTAATGTCTTTCCATGGAAAAAAAAAAAATCAAAACTCATTAATTCGTGTATAATGCGCACCCCTTCTACACTGCTGTGTTTTTTGGAAAAAAAGTCCGCACTATTCTCAAGAAAATACGGTAAGGCTTACTGATGAATTTACGCCAATTTGACTCTGAATTGGTCCCAATAAGCGCCCACCCCTTCTGTCTTTTTTTAATCGCCCTGGGCGCTTATTGGGTCGAATACGGTAGGTGCCAGGTTTGGTAGATTCGTGTAATTGTAGATTTGTTTTATAACACTTAAAACAATTAGATATCACTACTTTTGATTAACCATGCAAAACCTTATCCATATTGGAAGAGTAAGCTCCTGGTGTCGGTTGCCCATGATGTTTTACCACGATCATCCAGTGGCTTAAGCATAACAAATGCTTATTGAGGTAATCTCGGACTCTCCATATGATTGAGCCTGCACCAGTACCTGACTGCCCTTGACTGTGTCGGATAACGAGACTGGTCGATGAGGTGTACTGCGCATGTCAGCTGAGAGACGCATTGTTCTCTAGCTCCTCCTGCAAAAATCGAGAAAATCTCTACAATCTGGTGAATAACTGGTAAGTTTTAAAACCAAAGGTGACATTTAGTAACTATTTGCTATTTGCTGAGACGGTGATTGCCATTTTGACCCTAAAATCACAGATTTGATGAAAGATTGTCGATGTATGCAAGGGCAGAGAATTCATTCAGACTCATGGGAGCTCCCCATGTTATCACGGGAGTCGAGGTTCATGAAGTAAGCGGCTGTAAACTCCATAGATCCCAAGAGTTAAACTCTAATGAAGAAAGTGTTCCTGTTAAAAAGATTAAAGACTCAATTGAACATTCTGAACATCCAGAAATTAGTATCAACTTAACACAATGTGATAGCATGAAAAGTCTGTGCAGGCAAGATGGCGGCCAGCTAGTGTTAACCAAAAGTGTGATAATGTGGCAGGCTCATTTATGTACATAACTTTTAATTAAGATTTATTAGTAAGTAGTAAGGTTATGTGGCCTTGTTACCATTTTAACTGATTAGTTTATTACGATATTTACATTATAAGAATTTATTATTAGTTATAATATTAGTTATGTTTCATACCTTAGTATTTTATACCTTAAACATTCATTCCATAGCTCTGTAACATTAAGTAAGCTTACTCTCAGTCTAACTTCCACTAATTGTCCCACTGCATGCTTTTGACTTACAGCACTCTTTGCCCCAGCGCGCCCCGGCCCAGTCTATTGTCTTATTGATAGGCCAAGGCGGCCATAGAGGGATTTATTCATATTTAAGATTAGTTGATTATTTATTTTATGATGTTGTATATATGGATGTTTTCTAATTATTGCGATTAGAAATAATATATATTGTAGAATGCATTCTTTATTGATTTATTAGAAACATAATGCATATTGTATATATTTATAGTGCTTAATGAACTTACAGTTCAGTGAGTAATTATTATCTGTATAAAACAGTATTAAACACGAAACCTAAATATATATATAAACTAAGTAATATAAACCCCTCTGGACAGTAATGGAAAGTAAATGTATGTCTGTATGCTTGATTTATGTTGGTAAGTGCAAGTGTATGAGTGTTGTATGTCTGAAATGAGTGGCTGTTGTACTATATATTTTTATACACTATTTTACCATAGGATATCACTTGTATATAGTATTCTGCATTTGTATTTCTTTATTATGCAGATTCCTCAGTGGCAACGGTCACCATATAGAGAGACAGTGAAAGTGAGTATTTGGATTTTTGTTTTTTAGAAAGCGCTTCACCAAATTCCTCCAAGTTTTTTAGAACCTTGGGAATTATTAATTTTTTCATCTATTTTTTTGCAGTAATTTTGTTTTGCAATTCTAACAGAGGTGACAACTAGATTTCGTAATTGTCTAAAGGTTTCTCAATCCGGGGGATAGTTTCTGCCCATAAATATACATGACCATGGTAATGATATCAAGGTGAAAACTATCTGTGAAGCCAGATTGTAGACATTTATTGACTCAAGGTGTACGTTGTTCCTGTATTCAGATAATTCTAGAGCAGCAAATTGCACCATACAACACAGAGAAACTTCAGCTGATATCTGAGTTTAAAATGACAAAAGAAATTATTTTCAGTTAAGACATTTTATTCCTTAAACACAAAGAAATCTTTTATAAATTTTGTATAAGAAAGTATCACACAGGCTGTAAATGATTAAATCTCGCCCAGACAAAACAATTATATATGATGAAATATTATGAGCAATGGTCCTACAGTTCAAGGTACAAAGACACGTAATGAATCAAGCCTGAGTCTGACCACCGGATCAATATAATCATCTCTTACACCATGCAATGGTTCCTCGGGACCTAGTCTAACCAGGTAACAGACAACAATATTAGTAGTATAGGTAATGATGGTTCTACCGCAACTCCACTGGAGCCAGATTTACTACTATATTCAGTATTAGTGCCAAAAGTTTGGTAAACAAAAGCCCTATTTGTCTGTAGAAGAAAAATTAGTCAGTAAAAGAATCTTACATAATCCCAATGTAATGCCAACTAACTTGGCTAACTAGTCCTTGGCTACCAAACATTGAATGATAATATAACGTGGATAATCTACAGAATACTCATCATTAATAATGATTCTGGAAAGCAAACCAATATAAACTAAAAGACAGAATGCTTCTTTGAACAATTGTAACTATCATACAACCAAGACTACATAGACATTTGTATCAACTTACATGTCAGGTACCTTTTCTACATTGGTATGTAAGGACAAGCACGAGATACTAGGCACCTTTTCTACAGCGGTAACTAAGGATCGACAAGCACAAGATACTAAGCAACTTTTTATACAGCGGTATCTAAGGATGATAAGTATCACTCAACATTGAGTAAGGACTTGTATGGTGAATTTAGGTCACGCTACCAGGGATACCGTATTCGACCAAATAAGCGCCCCCCCTCCCTCCGAAAATTTATATAGTAATTATTTCGTTTTAAATGACTGTATTCTGTTTATTTTAGATATTTGTGACTTTGAATAATATGCACAGAAAAAAATTACACCGTATACTCGGAGCCCATGGTACCGCGGCATTCATCGTATCGCGGCATTTGTGATTTCCGATAGTTCACGCGTGACACGCCTCTTAGCGGCTGTCTATTAATGCAAATCAGTAACCAGGAAGTGCTCACTTCGTAAACAATTTCAATTTCCTCGATTGTTCCGTCTGCTGTAAGTAAGGAGTTATTAATCCGTTGATACATATTTCTGGAATCTGTTGTAATATTGCCTTACCCTTATCTATCAATGGCCAACGATATAACCCACCGTTCCCCAAGTAAACTTTCTCTATCGACCTGAACTAGATCATCTGCATATTCATGGTGACTAATGAGGTAACGGAAGTTACGTAGTCCGCACATTTTTTCCCGCTCTGTGCCAAGAATCTATTGGGAGATCATAAGGGCCATAATGCCAAACTTAGAAATACGTTCTTCACTAGTAACCAAAAGATAAATACATACTTTGGGCATACTAGGAGTGCTTTTTATATATTTATTGTTGACTTTTAACATTTTTCCATTTCGTGACAAATTATTGTCATCCAATGTTTTTCAAACAATCTTAAAATATCATTTCTGATTTTTTTTATGTTGACTTATAAAAATATTTTTCTCTTACTTTTCGGTAAATATGCATTGAATACCTATTGCTGATAACACATGTAGAATTTTACTTGTGCTGTCTTTGCACTTGTCTGGACAAATCACTGATGTCTGGCATGATCATACCAAGTGGTTGGTAGAATTATGTCCTTTTTTTGTCCAATTCGGACCTCCATACACAACTTTTCTCTGTACCGCGATACGATGGAGTTCTCTCCCTTGTCAAACAGAGCGCGAGGCCCGGCATTTACTCGGAGCTACTAATGTAAATAATGAACTTTTATCAGTAAAATATGCATTGTTTGATAACATGAATGATATCTGATACAGAGAACACGAATAAACAATAAAGGTTTGTGAGTGCATTTTGTTCCGTTTAGCGTACATGACAAGCACCGCGATACCCCGCGGATGCAGGCTACCCATTCAGCGAAGTCTGGCAAACAAACGGGTGATGAGAAACTTCGTCAGTACAAATTCGAAATTTGAGATAAAAAATCACCAGATATGTTGATTTACCGTTTAAATTGTACTTTTTGTTCAGCTAGGCATTGTTTTATATCCAAGGATTAAGATTACCTTGTGTATTTTCTCGTAAACTAAGCCGGACACAGCAATCAGCTGTACACACGTTTTCTTGGAATCTACCGGTGATTCGGTCAAGACACACCCAATGATATAACTTTACAGGATTTTAAATGCAAGGATCAGCAAAAGTTGTATCTGAAACTATTTTCTTATCAGGAATAATATATTCCAATATCTTGTTAATTTAGATGCAGCTTTTACTAAACATATTCAAAATAAATAATAACCCTAAGCAAAGCAGATGATCGCTATTGCCGGGTATTATTTTTTACATGGAACCAGTCTGACCAGTCACCGTCAAGGCTCCCGTGCACGTGATCGCGAGAATTACGTGTTGACATAGAATCGTCCAACAAAAACAAATATGACTTTTAACGAATCAAAGTATGGCATTTATGATATATGTATCCATTCTCTGTCAACTAAAGTTCGTTTCAAGTCGTCAATAGCGGTAATCTGACCGTGGTTGCTGTTAATAAACGGTGAGTTGTGCGATCTTCCGAAATTAATTAAAACAATATTAAAAGGAATTTTTGAATAAAATTAATGAAATAAGTTACAAACATAAATCCAGATATACAAAGAACACTTTTTATAGCCAGACAGTGTAATTACATAAATAATTTGCGAACTTCAGTATGGATTTGTTGACATGGTATTTCCGGTGTTACGTGCTCACAGTAATGTCTTTCCATGGGAAAAAAATAAATCAAAACTCATTAATTCGTGTATAATGCGCACCCCCTTCTACACTGCTGTGTTTTTTGGAAAAAAAAGTCTGCACTATTCTCAAGAAAATACGGTAAGGCTTACTGATGAATTTACGCCAATTTGACCCCACCCCTTCTGTCTTTTTTTAAGCGCCCTGGGCGCTTATTGGGTCGAATACGGTAGCTGACTGCCCTTGACATATTATGATTCTAGAAAGGGGTTCTGCCACACTCACCAAGGACCATGTTGTTATTTGTATCATTGCTGAGATTGAAACGTCTTTTAAAAACACTTTATCTGCACTTGCACAATAACTTTACAGATTGTGGTTCCAAATATTTCAGATCCATAACAGAAAATTGACCATATCATGGAGTAAAAAAAGATTTGAACATTTCCATCACAGGTTATGTCCAAAATGTTGTTGAAATCTGTTGATTGATAATAATAACTTTAGTGGCTTGTGCTGCTAAACATGTTTTTTATTTGGACTATGAGAGCTTGGGAGTGAAAAAAGTGCCAAGATATTTGTAATTATTCACAGTTTCTATCGTTTTCCCTCTGAAACACCATTTCTCATAATGTCTGAGTGGTCCGCCCTTTCGAAATACACCATTTAACTGAACTGTATATTTTTTCTTTGTGCAATAACTTAGTTGATAGTGTTATATGGCAGTGTATTTTGTTGTTTAACAATGATTGTGACTGTTGAATTACTTGTGGATTTTCGTCATAGCCTACTTGTAGATATTGCCGCAAGCCAGTTCGTGTCATTTCTGAGTGTAGAAAGCTCGCTTCTTAAAAACAGTCATTCTTCCCCGAATGCTTTTATGAATGTCAATTCACACCCTTTTTGTGGTACGATTAACGAGAAGTTAGCTGTTGCAGACCAGGCTTCAAAGTCTGTTGTTGAGAGAGGAGTACTTACCTTTTATTATAGCTAAAATGGATAGAATTATCATTAAACCGCCCGCATGTTATCAGAAATCAGTGGGCCAATGTAACTTGATAATGTGCTCATATTGCTTGACAACGGGCCATTATCACGCCCGTTGTTAGGTGACGTCATAGGGAGTGCACCTTTTGATATGCCGAACGCTGACAAAGGAATATGGCGTCCGATTGTATCGATACGGCCAAGACCCTTCGTGAGACCTACAGGCTCGTTTTGGGTTGAACAGGTTGAAGTTAGCAATATATTTGAAAACAACAGTGATTTAGATGAAGAAGAACTGGATAAGATTCAGATGGAGGGGAAATCGGAAAACCCATGCTTGCCATAAAAGGCGACTAAGCTTGTCGTAAGAGGCGACTAACGGGATCAGGCTCGCTAACTTGGTTGATGCACGTCATCGTATCCCAATTGCGTAGATCGATGTTAATGAATGCAGTCATTTGATTATTTACAGACCGCCGTCATATAGCTGGAATATTGCTGAGTGCGGCGTTAAACAACAAACAAACAAACAAACAAATACTTATTCGCATTAAACTAGATACCTCCATCCTCTAAGGTGGGGCCTGTAACAATAATGTTAAATTATTGAATACTATTCATCATCAAGGCCTGAGACTTTGTGTTGGAGCCTTCATAACTTCTCCTACCAATAGCCTACATCCGTAAAGCAACGTCGCATAAATTTAGCCTTGCAATATGCCCCAAGACAATATTCTAATCAATCTAATCCTGCATATATATGATTGTATTTTTCACCCTTCGAATGAGGACTTGTACAATAGAAAACCATCACTTATTCCATTTCTTATGCTAATATTGACCTTTCAACTCACAGGAACTCGATGATAGCGTGTATAGCATAACATATTCGTATAGAAAAAAACCACACCCCTCTAAATACATATAGTCTATATGTATATAGAGGGGTGTGTTTATTTTCTCTATATGTATATAGAGGGGTGTGTTTTTTTCTATACGTATATATTATACTATACACGCTATCATCGTGTTTCTCTGTTTCAACTAAATCTCCGACAAATTCTCCACCATGTCAGTTAGTAAAGCCAGAGGTAGATCTGACATTAACTTAAGAAATCTGAAACAAATCAACTAATTTATCAACAACATTATACTGAATTAAGAAACACATATGATACTTATACAAATCTATACATACAGATGATGTCAATGCAAGTTCAGTCAGGTTACGAGGTTAATAAACAGTCAAAATATAAGAGGTTTTATTAAATTTTCAGATTCTCTTTCGTGCCTACAGGCTATTCATAACATGTCATGTAAGCATCCACTTTTAATTGTTGAATTACATAATGAACTTGCTACTGGCCTATACGATATAATCTTTTGTTGGTTACCCATCCATGTTGAAATCACTGGTAACACAATGACTGATGCTGCTGCAAAAACAGCACTCAACATATCTGTGACACCACTTCTAATCCCATACAGTGATTACAAACCTGTTATTAGATCTTACACCAGAGATCTTTTACAAAAGAATTAGGACACCAAAGTGGGTATCAATAATGAAATAAAACAGTTGCACCTGCTTGGGTTGTCAATCCAGATTTGAAGTGGTCATAATACGATGACGTGTTGGCCATAGCAGATTTACACATGAATATTTATTGAAAGGTGGGATAGAAACATGAGGAATATTCTATGTTGTGAGGGCACTGTGTGGAAATTTCCAGTAGCTAGTTTGACTGTATATAAGCGGACAAGAGCATGCTCCTTGCATCACTCACGCATATTATTTCACCTTTTATCTGACATTATCAACACCAGCTTTTGTGTGAAGATCACTTATCACCCCTCATCCCCATCCTAGACTTTTCTCGGAATCTTGACCACTGTCGACGCTGGATGAATATATTATTATCACTGACTTTTGCTACTACCACTGTATTTTAAATTTGATACTGACCACTGTCATATATTATATACTGCCATTGAATAATGTTCTACGATTTTTGTGTACTGTCATTGTAGTTGCTGTGCAGTAATGATTATTGATTTGTAAACCTAGTAAATTTTGTAATGCATTTGTTGATTGTATACCATCTGTTGGTTGTTTTGAAACTGACAGTAAAGCTTATTTCCCGATATATTTCATTATTCCCTTATTCGTTTCCATCAGTATATATGTACAGATCAAATTTGTAATGGGATCAGTTATCAATGAAAGTTATATTTGGTTGGTGGCTGGTTCTGCACTATTCATGCATTCATATTAAAGCATAATATATTGATCATTTGTTTTTTTTCATTTTAGCCTCTGATCAAAATATTCATCATAACCACTTATGATAATAACTAGAAGTTACACGATAACGTAAACAACAAAAGCGAAACCCTGACACCACCTGCATAATGACAATAAAAGCGACAAAACCATTTCCATATTCAATAGAAATATCTACTAAAAGCAATGTCGATTGTACAATTTCGACTTCATCAGCATGTGTTTATAAATCACTATCAAATAGTAATAATACCAGGTGTTCGCGAAAAGGTGAGCGTATCCTGCTTCATCCAAAAAAGGGTGCCCTGGGGTAAAACAAACACACACAAATTGTCAAGTTTCACGACCTTTTAGTTCTGAACAAAGTAGCATAAATTCCTTACATTAACTCGGGTTTTGGTAATGACATGTAATGATTCTTCCTTGTATTTGTCAGTAAAACCTTGAAAATGCAGATTAAGTGGTGCTAAGCGAGTAGGCAGCGGGCATTAGAGAGACTGGTATATCTTATCTTTATTTCACATACTGAAGAGGCCACAGGCCTATAGTACAATTTGAAGAATATACAGTTTAATACAATTTATGTACATATCTCACCAGATCACCTCACGTCATTCCACCTCGCATTTCAACGCAGTCACATAATTTCACACATACAGTACAATACCATACCCTGTAATTTCATAATTTCTATATTACCATATCACAACTTGTTATATCATACAACATATTCTATAACATCATATCATATTGTATCATTATTATAAGATCATACTATATAGTGTTATTCCATATAACATTATCATAACATACTATACATACCATCGTACCATATATCACAACTATATTGTATCACAACATGTCATATCACACAACACATTAGCAATGTCATAGCTTGTCCCATCATATCTTATCATATCATACCATATAATGCCATGTCATTCCATGCCAATTTATTTCATATCAATCAATCAATATTTATTCAACACTGGAAGACCGCAAGCCATATCATATGTACACTAAAAAACAGTATTTACACAATTTCTATAATACACATAATATATTGCATCATATCCCCTCATGTATCATATCACACCACAACACTTCATATCATATCACATCATGTCATGTCACATCATATCATTTCATATACATATAACTATACTTAACCATTTGTAATATCACGTCCAACAATATCATATGACAGCCTAGTAGTTTAATACCATTTCTAACTCTTTTGTTTGTAGTTTATTCAGATGGCAAATATCAATAAATATGTACTTAATGTATATACACAATAGTTTCCTAATACCAAGCAGCTAAGATTATTCTTTCACAAGGTTCTGTCGGTATAAAGAGGCATAATATATGTACATGGAAACATTTTGTAAGATACTTCTTTTTGTGTTTGACAGCAATGTAACAAATTTAATAATATAAGGGTACCTGTAATAATAAGCTTGCAGGTATTTTTCTCTAAGGTGTAAATACACTGGATATACAAGTAAGAAATGAAATTCATCTTCTACTGAGTTTAAACTACATAGATTACAGATTCTTTCTTCACGAGGAATGTTTACATAGCGCCCTGTTTCTATTAAAAGGTCGTGAGAAGAACATCTAAAACGTGAAAGAGCCGTTCGAAATGTTTTAACATTAACTTTTGATAAATAATCTTCCATAATTATTTCTGATTTAAACATTTTTTAATAAAAGCATTTGTTTGTTAGAGTCAATGATGCAGTCCAAGATTGTAAATAAATATCCTTTAATCTCTGGGTTAATGAAAGCATAAACATTGATTTGGAATACACATTTTGGTTTTGCCAAATATCACCAAAGCCACAACTGAAAAGTAATTCTCTTACACCTGTCACCCAGTTTCTTTTCCCATTATTATCATAAACTATCATCATATTATAACACTTTTTTGGCAATCGATATGAGGGCATGTCAATAAGTCTCAGCCAGTATTTAATTACTTTTATATTTGAATATACATAGAGAGGGAATCTTCCACATTCTCCATACACCACCAAGCTGGAAGTGTTTATTTTAACACCCAAATACTTTTTGCAAACATATAAATGAATCCTTTCTATGGCATCAAAGTGCTGTAAACCCCAGACTTCTGCCCCATACAACAAAATGGGGAGTATCTTTATATCAAATATTTAAAAAAAAGATTGATGAGAAATGGTTTCTAAAACTTTCAAACTCTTATGGATACTTACAAAGACCTTTCTTGCTTGTAAAGCAGCTTGATACAAATGTTTATGCCATGACAAGTTTCTACTGAAGTAAACACCAAGATATTTATAAAATCCTGTAGTTTCTATTTTTTGTCCTTTAAAAGACCAATATTCTTTACTTGCTAAATGACCTCCATTCTTAAATACCAAAACTTTTGTTTTACTCATGTTTACTGTTAGCTTCCATTTATTGCAGTAACTTTCAAGTTCATTAATTTGACACTGCAGTCCTTTGATTGTTGATGAAAAGAGAGCAATATCATCTGCAAATAAAAGTAAAAATATCTGTGTAATATCTGGATGGAGCTGAACACCATAATTACAGTTGGTATTTATTTTTACAGCCAGTTCATTTATGAAAAAGTAAAGAGAAATGGGCTTAAGATGCATCCTTGTCTTACTCCCAACTGACTAATAAATGTTTCTGAAATCTCATTATTGTTTCGCACACACACCTTAATATTCTCGTAAATGCTACCCAATAGTTTGTTCATCTTAAAGCTGAGGCCATGTGATCTTAAAAGGTTCCATAGTTTATGTCTCTGCACTGAGTCAAATGCCTTGGCAAAGTCAACGAAGAGCCCATAAAGTTTCCCACCCTTGACACTGAGGTATTTGTTAACTAAAACTTGAAGGATAAAAATGTTGTCAATAGTTGAATAGCCCTCTCTAAATCCAGCTTGTTCTTCATTGATTTTGTTGAGGGTATCTGCCCAAAACACTAACCTTTTATTTATTATGTTTGTGAATAGTTTACCAAAAATACTTAGCAGTGAAATACCTCTGTAATTGTTTATATTATTTAGATCACCTTGTTTATGTATTGGCACAATTATCCCTATTGACCATGCATCTGGAAATGTTCCATTTTCTAATATAACATTAAATATAAGTTCAAGGTAACGTACAATGATATCTGAGGAATGTTTAAAAAACTCGGGAATAATCTGATCCATTCCTGGTGATATGTTGCATTTAAGATGGTGTATACTCTCTAAAATCTCATCTCTGGTAATAGGGGAATCCAGTATATCATTTGCAAACTGAGTATCTGTTTGAGTCTGAGTATTATCTTGTGACTCCTGGAACTGATTTTCAGGGCTCTGATCAGTATCTGTGAAAGTAAATAATTCTTTAAAGTAAATGTACCAATCCTTAATGTTGATATTATTTGTCTTTTGATGTTTGCTTAGACTTTTCAGTTCTGACCAAAATAGTTTAGAGTCATGAATGTTATTTTCTAAGGATTGGTGCTTATCATGTAAATATTCTTGTTTCTTTTCTTTGCACATAGCTATCTATTTGTTTCTTATGTTATGATATTCTCTAAGTGAGTCCTTATCTTTACATCTCCTGAATTTATTGAGTGCCCTACATCTTTTCTTTTTAAGACCCTCACATTCTGCATCATACCATTTACACAATTGACTAAGCTTTGGATTTCTGTCCTTTTTATGCATGTCTGAGCCCGCTAATTTCAAGGCATCCACTAAGTAATTAATACTTACATCAATATTGGACAATGCTGTATTACTGATTTATCAAGTAAATCTTGAACTTGGTCAGAAAAGAGTTGATCTCTAAAATTTTGTGATTTGTCATTATCCCAGACAAACTTGAAAGATTTAGTTGCCTGATCATTCCTTTGTTTTGAGGGTTGGTGTGTTTCAGGTACACTTAATGTCATAGTAACTGGAAGGTGAACTGAATCTGATCGAGATTCTACACCAAAGTCTGCAACATTGTCAAATAATGGAGAAGAGGCTATAATATAGTCAATTACACTGGTACCATTTACACCAATAAAAGTAAAGTCACCGACATTTTTATCTCTACCACATCTTGCATTCATGATATGAATATTCAGAACTGAACATAAATCAGTCAAACATTTTCCAAAGCTGTTTAAAACTCTATCTAGAGAAATGCGTTCAAGATTGAAGTAATCCGATATAAGATCAGACATGAAGTAATTATGGTTTTCAGTATACTCTATTATGTCATCTTCAACAAAGTCAGATTTAGTTCCAGTTTTGGCATTGAAATCACCACCACATAATACATGTACATCATCAAATTCTGATAATATTGTAAGTAGTTTCTCTTGAAAAAGAGTGACACCATTTTTGCAATTAGAACTAAACTTATCATACCATGAGGGTGTATGTACACACAAGCATAAAGCAAATCTAATTCTGTTCCAAAAAGTTGTTTGTCAAACAGTAGGAAAATTGCATTTTCAGAAGTTTTTGTCCATTTTACATATTTAGACAATTCTTTCCTAGCCATAACTAAATGCCACCAGAAAGTCTGCCATAAGATGATAATTTATCTGCCTCTTTGTTAATGATTTCATAATTTTGAAAAACATTACCTAAATTGAGATCCTTACACCATGTTTCTGTAATTCCAATTTTGTCAAAGTTTTGTACATAGCTACAGAAGTCAGAGTCACTTCATGTACTCCAAATTCAAGAAATATTCCAAAATATAAATTTCACAAGATTTTCCTTACTTACAGGTTGATTGTCAAATAAGTCCACAGATTCTTGATGAAACGTCCTACAATCACTAGAAGTATGTACATTGTCTCTTACTGGGCTCTGACCACACCCCTAGCTCGACTGTCCCCTAGAGGCAGCGTGAGAGTAGGATCTAAGCTGTCGCCTGGGAGGCTTGTTCTGCTGGGAATGTTATCTTGTGAATTCTGTACACTGTCCTCCTTAGGTTCCTCGACGAGCTTATTCCCTTTATAGTAGTATCTAGTATTTGGGTTCTCACTACGAAGCTTGTACAGTTCCTGTCTCTGTTGGTTTGACAGGTCATTAGCGATTCCTATCCCATTCTGTTTCAGTACACTCCTAAGTTTCACTGAGTGCCACTTGTCTTCCCAGTGGCACATGCGCACGATTATAGGCCTGGTTTTATTGGAGTTTTTTGAGGAAATGCAGTGGGCCCTCTCAATGTCTCTCGCCAAAAGCGTAGTCAGACCCTTTGTTCTCCTTGCGTCGTTCAAGATTTTCAGCACCTTGTTCTTACTTTCTGTATGTATCGATGTCCAGACGTAAAATCTCTTGTTCCGCTGTACTGTTCTTGACCTCTTTCTTCAGATCTGTTACTTCCGACATCAGATATTCTATATCCTTCTTCATCAAGTGTATATCTTTTGACAGTCTTTCCTCTGATTCCTTTATTTGTCTAATGATAGCCGATTTCATATCCTCTAATTCCCTAACAGCTGGACCTGGGTTCAATTCGACGTCTCCGGCCAGGTGAATCACTGATGGGAAGATAGTCATACCTGGGACGGTAAACAAGTCGAGTGTCTCCTGAATTCGCCATGTAAACAATGGTGACGTCACACATGATGATTGATCACATACAATTCCTTTCGGACACAAAGACGCTGGTGGAATCCATGAAAACTCCAAATTATGCACAAAACATCCTAAGAACGATCCAGCACATGCTACTGTGAAAATTAGCGATCCACATAGTAGAATCCTGTAAGCTGTGTCCATGGTCGTTGTCCACTCACAAGTCGGGTCGTAGGGTAACACAGTTCCGATCTGTCTCACACCTTTCGGGGGCACAAATCTTCCGATCCTGGCTCTCCAAACGTCGACTGGGATGCCCATGATGGTCTTCTGCAAGTTTCGTCACAGTGTGTCTGTTTTTTTTGTAGTAAATATCAATTTTCGGGTGAGCGTGAAATGAGCGTGTATGCTTATCAAGGGTGGTAAGTTACTATCAATAACCTGGTATATAATAACCTCTGCTGCCTCGATCCCTGGCTCTCTTAACAGGAGCCAGTTTAGATTCCAGCAATAGATGTTAGATGACAAGTCGCTTCATAGGGCATTATGTAAATTCAAAGTGTCATTACACAATTTCAATGTACGTTTTAGACGTAGATGTGAAAAAAGGGAAGTTGACATGGGTATCTGTAAAAACTGCCAATTAGGTGATGTTATGGATGGATTTTATGTTTTATTAGTATGTGATAAGTATGGACATCTTAGAGAAAAATAGATTCCGATGTTTAACAATAGGCATAAAAACACGATGTTAATGATCAGTCTTATAAAATCCAACAACACTGCCGTTATCCGTTCATTAGCCATTTTGTTGAAACATGTTCTCTGTTTTTTTTATATATCATGTATATCACGTGACTAAACAAATGAAACTGAAAATGTCAACTGTACAATGGGCCATGTGGCCTTAAATACAATCTGCCATGTGGCCATGAATACAATGGGCCATGTGACCTTAAATACAATCTGCCATGTGGCTATAAATACAATGTGTCATGTGGCCTTAAATACAATGTGTCATGTGGCCTTAAATACACTGTGTCATGTGGCCTTAAATACAATGTGCCATGTGGCTTTAAACACAATGTGTCATGTGGCCTTAAATACAATGTGCCATGTGGCTTTAAATACAATGTGTCATGTGGCCTTAAATACAATCTGCCATGTGGCCATAAATACAATGTGTCATGTGGCCTTAAATACAATGTGCCATGTGGCCTTAAATACAATGTGTCATGTGGCCTTAAATACAATGTGTCATGTGGCCTTAAATACAATCTGCCATGTGGCCATAAATACAATGTGTCATGTGGCCTTAAATAACGAATAAAATATCTATCTATACTAGGGCAATGCTAGCAGGGCGATGCCGACAGTGTGGGTGGCTGGCAAAGGAGTGGCAGCATTGGCCCAAAACAAGCATGCTACTTGGGAACGAACACCTAATTGCTTCATTCCATAAACATACAGATCACTGCCCTAACTTTCTTGATATGTGTGACGTCCTGCATCGCTTTGCCCCTGTAGCGAATTATTGTGCATTTCTCATGTGGACCACCAAAAGAAGGTGGTGTTGAAGGTCTTAACTTTTATCTCATTGTCTCACTTGCTTCAGATGGATTCTTGCTTAACAACAAACAAGCACCAGAGCTTTGTGTCTCAGCCAATGGCAAACAGACCAGTAGGACATTTACCTGGAATAGGTAAAGTTTATGGACAAAGGTTATGTGCCGAAGGCTATCCCTTGGTAAGTGAGTAGTAAACATAAAGGATTCAAATAGGACATATACAAATACACCCGACAAAAATCCTTACTATATCCAATAGACATCTCTGCCTAACAGAGTCGATTCTGTGATTCCGATTATATCAAAAGCATGTGTTTATGAGTCACTATCAAATAGTGATGATTCCAGGTGTTCACAAAATGGTGAGTGTATCCTGTCCTACCGGTGGCACCCGTTACAAACACATGCAAAGGCATGTGAACAAATCAAAATAGGGAATTGTATCAGACATCATTTTGTTTATCAATGATGCGTCAATTTTGGAAATGTCCTCCACATTGATCAAACAAATTCTGAGCAAGAGTCGTATGACCGTCTTTGCAATCTTGGTATAAAGAGCATGCTCGATTGTACCTGAAAAGTTGTTAAAAATAGACACCAAGGGCTGGAGCTGCAGGAATATAGCTCGGCATAAAGGGAAAGCTAACTGTTGGAAATCTGAAGTCATCCCTCTTTTCATAGTATGTGGAGAGTGTTTTGTCACTCTGAATAGTTATGCATACATCTAAATATGACATTATTTCTTCTTCAGGTGGGTAAAGGGAATTGGCTATTTGATGATTATTGAACGATATCCGATCATCAATATACCCGAAGCTTAAGTTAAACCAGATTATCTTCTTTTGACTTTTCCAATCTGAGCGGAAATTCTGATTCATATGCATAAAGAAACAGATCAGCAAGAAGAGGAGCGCATTTGGTGCAAATGGGGATGCCTACTGCATACCTAAATGTCTTACCCCAAAATTGTACAGAGATGTTGTCAATGAGGAAGTCTGGCATTTCACATATTGTTTTCCCAATAAACTTCAGATTGTATTTGCTTTCATTTTGGACAAATTGACCTAAACCTCTGAAGACTGATATGTAACTATACTGAAAAACAAAAGTTTCTGTGACATTGAATAAAATTTAATGCAAAGTTATGTTTTTTACCAAATCTGAAACAATTTCGGTTTGCAACAGATAAAATACTCCTGTAAGTGTTCAAATGGTTTAATTTGCCATAGTGACTTCAAATGCCTGATTTCATAAAAAAAACATGAACATGCCAAATTGTCAATTTACAAATCAGTAGCGTGTGTGTCCACCTCTGGTTGCGATGCAAGCAACACATCTTCGTCTCATGGAATGGACCAGGCGTCGCACAAAGTCCTGTGAGATATCTGTCAATATCTGCTGGAGCATGTTTTGAAGTTCCTGGAGTGTCTGTGGAACACGTGGTTGACGTCAAAGGGGCCGATCCATCTTATCCCTGATGTGCTCAAGTGGTGAGAGATCAGGGGAGCGAGCCGGCCAGGGGATGACATTCACGTTGTTTTGTTGAAGAGAATCCTGAACATGTCGAGCAATTGGAGGCTGGGCGGTGTCATGTTGAAAGGTAATGCTGGGCCATGACGACGCAAAAACGGTAGAACAACAGGGCCGATGATCTCGTCGTGGTAGCGCTGTCCATTGAGATTTCCCTCTATCACTATCAAACGGGTCCTCTGTCTTGCTGTAATCCCACCCCATACCATAACGCTGCCGCCCCCGAACCGATCTTCTTCCATGACACAATGATTGACGTAACGTTCACCTTGACGTCGGTACAATCAAATCCATCCATCGCTGTGGCTGAGGTGAAAACGAGACTCGTCAGTGAATAGAACTTGTCCCACTGCACCACTGTAGACGTGCTTGATGGTGGTTTTCTATTAAAATGGGATGTCTGGCGGGTCTTCTGGCGACAATCCCTGCACATCTGAGGCGACGACGTACGGTTTGTGAAGATATTCGTCGAAGGTCAGGGATGCTTCTTGCAGTCACTGTTGCTGGCTGGAATCGATTTCGTAGGTGTGTTGTTCGAATCCGGTTGTCTTGTCGATTATTGGTTACGCCTGGCCTGCCACTTCGAGGATAGTCTCTGTCTTTGTCTGTTGCCAACATTGCCATAAACACCAAATGGTGTTTCTGTGGACGTTTAATTGTCTTGCAACATCACGTTGACTCGATCCTGCTTCAAGCATACCAATGGCTCGCAATGCGTAATTTTGTTATTTTTCTGAGTGGTTGTTGTCAGCACAATGCTAAACAATGCATATGGAATTCTGTTAACGCACATGTTTTTATACCCATTCTTGGGTAGTGAAATGCATGGGGCTTGCATAAAAGTCAACTTTTGCATGGAATACATGCTTCTCTGTAGCAGTTGCGTTTTGTACTACAATATTGAAAACCAAACTTTACTTGTTTGAAAAATACACTAAAATATTGGTGTAACAGAAACTTTTGTTGTTGAGTACATATCTATGGTTACCACGTTTTGTAACGAAAGCCCCATGAATCAAGGTATCAAGGTTTTCCTTAAGTTTGTCATGTTGGATTAATTTTTTAAAGTTGAGGGGCGTTGTCTTTTGACAGATCTGATAGATTTATGATTGATGGCTATTTCTTGTATAGCAGGTATATGTTTGTAACATATTGCCGTGAAAATCAATATCGCTTCTAGCTCCCATACATTTGCAATTATTAGTTGTCAGTGGCAGTTGGATCCACTTTTTCATCTAATGGTATACAACGGGAGTAGTTAGGTGGAACGATCTGGTAACCAAGCCAGCAGGAGTTATCTCCCCCTACCGGAAGTGCCGCCATCTTGGATGCGCAAAGCGGGGCATGCTGGGTCAAGAGGACGTCACAGAGGGCAACGGCGAAGGAGGAGGAGGATTTTTTTGTGGTGGTTGGTAGGCAAATCATTGATGAAAGCGTTCTTTCGGGAGAGTGGGGTGGCCCTGAATAGGGCCGTTGGAAACAAACTTGAAACTGGAAAACTGTTGGAAACTGGACAAGGTTCGTCTCTGTTTTACATTACTTTCCTTGATCTCGATACTAGATAATAATACGGTCCACTCGAACAGTCGGGGATGTCAATTCCGCGTTGTATAGTTCGTTGTTATGCTGTAATAGCCTCAGACTTGTTCTTAAACCAGTGTGGACTCTGCGATAAGCATTACAACAAACTATACAACGCGGAGTGGACCGTATTATCCTCCTCCTCCTCCTCCCGCCGCCGCCGCCGCCTCCCTCGTCCCTCCTCCTCCGGCTCCGCCCTCTTGGAGGCAGGCGGTTTCGGGAAAACAACATTCTGACTTCTTTAGTATTAATTTTTTTACTTTAAGGTCCCGTGATTCTAGCTCCATTGTAACTAAGTTATAAGTACATCCGGTTTGGATTATGTAACTTCCGGTTTCAAAAAATACATTCTACCTGCATTAAACCTCAAAATTCCATGGTTCTAGCAAAGCTTATAACAAAAGTATTCGGAGTTTAAATTATGTCATTTCGGGTTTTGAAAACATGCTTACTTTTAGACAGAATTTCAATGGTTCTAACTAGCGTTTGAATTTAAAAACATGTCTGGCTGCCACCAGGATCCACATACTTTAGAAGCTACAGGCCCTTACTAAACTCTTCACCCCTTCATTTAAAGTTTTTTTCCTAATTTTATTTACGGCAGGCCATAAGGACCCATACAAATTTGAAACTTATGGCCTGACACGAGACCTGCTTGCCTACTCAGTTTGTAAAACAGTTTAGAGTTTTCAAGTTTAAAATATGTCACTTGTGATTTCGGAACTTGAAACGAGAAAGAATTTAAGGTTTATTTGCGATATCGAGAATACTTTTTACCTGAAAGTCCTATCACATTGGCATTATCACTTGTCGTGGAAACATATTGAGTTTCAAACCAAAACGCCCCATATCTCAAGCACAATAGGCCTTGGTTCCAGCTGATATAGATAGCAAGTTAATAGTAATTCCAACATTGTAATATTATTGAATTCAGGCTGTTATTGGTAGATGCTATCTGCTTATATGTTGTTCCGTACTTGGGGACAGAAATGGAAGGTAAACAGTTTCAGTTTCTTACAACAAGCAATAGAGTGTTTGCAACATATTGCGTCCCCGCAGGATCCTGAGCCACATGAGCTTTCTTAGTTTTCCAAGTGTAAAGAACCAAGCCCCGTTCCACAAAGTAATCTTAGCGCTAAGTCGATCGTAACTCCCATTCTTTAACACTGACTTACAACAATCGTAGCGCTAAGATCGCTTTGTGGAACCGGGCCCTGACTTGTATCAGCAAAACGAATTATACATGATGTAACATTTGTCTCCTCTTACATAGTTTACATTAAACTAATCCTACAATCTTCAGGTGTTCGAGTCCCAAGGTGTTACATGGTATCATTTTCTTTCTACACATTAAACAGCTGGCGGTCATAGCTGTAGACATGAGAAATACTTTCTACCAAATGCGCCACCTTTATTCCTTGATCCATGGGGCTTTTATATTCACGAAGCACTCTCCACAAGACTTTATGACAAGAGCGATGAATTCAGCTTTCTGATAGTCAACGTTTTCTTTTTGTCGAGCTATATTCCTTTCCATCGAGCTATATTCCTTTCCAGGAACAATCGAGCATGTTCTTTCTACCAAGATTTCAAAGAGCGTCATACGATTCTTGCTCAGAAGTTGATCAAGGGTACAACATTGAAGGCCCCAGTAAAGCTTTCAAAACATTTTATGGTAGACACATCAGTGACAAAAATGATGTTCGATGCATTTCCCTAGTTTGATTTGTACCATATGTTACCGTGTGTTTTCAGGTGAACCGTTCGATTCGCCTTTGCATGTGTTTGTGATTGGTGCCTCGGGTAGGCTAGGAAACGCTCCACTATTCGCGAACACCTGGTATCATCACTGTTTGATAATGATTCATAAACCTAAGCTGATTATACAATCGATTGTTTTTGACAGAGATTTCTTATATATGTGGAAAACATTTTGTCGCCTTTATTCAATATCTTTATTATCCCCCGCCACGAAGTGGAATGGGGATATAGGAATGGGTGCCGTCCGGCCGTCCTTCCTTCCGTCCGTCACATTTCGTTTCCGGAGCAGATCTTGAAAACCGTACCATATTTCTTCACCAAACTTGGCACATAGATAGATCTAGTGGTGAACTGGTGCCTTTTGATAGTTTGGTATTTAAAAAAAATTATTTTTCAAGTTTCCATGGCAATGACTTTGATTTAGACTGAAAATGGTGGTAGTCCTCGTTTCCGGAGCAGATCTTGAAAACCGTACCATTTTTCTTCACCATATTTTGCACATTGATAGGTCTAGTGGTGAACTGGTGCCTTTTGATAGTTTGGGATATTTAAAAAACAAATATTTTTCGAGTTTCCATGGCAACGACTTTGATTTAGACTGATAATGGTGGTAGTCCTCGTTTCCGAAGCAGATCTTGAAAACCGTACTATATTTCTTCATCAAACTTGACACATAGACAGGTCTAGTGGTGAACTGATGCCTTTTGATAGTTTGGGATTTAGAAAAAAACAACTTTTCGAGTTTCCATGGCAACGACTTTGATTTAGACTGAAAATAGTGGTAGTCCTCGTTTCCGGAGCGGATCTTGAAAACCGTACCATTTTTCTTCACCACATTTTGCACATTGATAGGTGTAGTGGTGAACTGGTGTCTTTTCATAGTTTGAGATTTTTTTAAAAAGTTATTTTTCGAGTTTCCATGGCAACGACTTTGACTTAGACTGAAAATGGCAGTAGTCCTCGTTCCCGGAGCAGATCTTGAAAACCGTACTATATTTCTTTACCAAACTTGGCACATAATGTCATCTCACAGTATTGAATACATTTCCTTTCTTGTCGGTAAGTTCTGCATTGCTTGAGTGTATGTTCCTCAAAAAGTGTCATGGACACAGTTGTTGCATTCACTGACTAACTTCATACAGAAACACAACTCATTACAAATACAACAGTGTAACTGATCTTAAACCTACTCAACTGTATAAACAATATATATTCTTGTCAACCATACTCTGTATTTCACTTGCTTGATAATGGTGTTAGATCCTACACCGAAACCATCGCTCCTAATTGTAATAAAGAAGTTGTACGTCCATATGTCTCATCCTTACTCATTACAATTCAGTAACATATTCTATCATAAACTGCAGATGGAAAAACAACACCAGTAATAACCTTTTTTAGTGCTGCAATTAGGCCATTTACAAAAGGCCCAGTGAACATAGTTCACAGGAGCTAATGCATTGCACACACCCGACATGTCATATTGGCGGGGGATGTGAGTTTTTCATGCTTGTTTTATTTATTACAGGCAGAAAATGTTTTTGCACAGTTCCTTCTTTGCGGCAGAGATCCCTCAAGGTTCATGTACTGGCTGCACTCCATAACCCTTGTAAAGCCGTGGTGCGCAAACGCTTGTTATGAAGGCCTGAACGTTTGGTATCAAAACTTCTTCCGTTAAAGAGAGGGCGGACAGCGGACGGACGGACGGCACCCATTCTTATATAACCAGGATATTTTGGAAAAAGTTTTTTTTTATATTTACTTAAATTGTAGTTTACTAAATTAAGCTTTTGGGTAAAAATATGGATGCATATGAGAGAAGTGACCGTACTGGGTGAGGGCATAACCCCCAGGGCAAATGATTATGGATTTTGCTTTCATTAGTCTGAGGAAATTGGTAGAATACCAGATTGTGTCCGAACTTGAAACACGTGTATATCTTTCGATATTAGTATTTCCATTGGTTTGTAACCTGTTGTGACCGAACTAGGAACACGTGTATATCGTTTGCAAATACTTAAAATTGTAATAAATCAGTATGTGGAACAATTTTGTAGTTTGTCCCTTATTTAGGATTTAAGCATTACTCCCATAATTAAGTGCCACCCAAAACTTGGAGAACCTCTTGTTTAAATTTTGTAAGCGTAACAAGAGTTATGCAAACTCTTGAGGCGGGAATGAGGCTGTGGAAGTAAATCGCTTACAAATTGGCGTCGTCGGCAGGATTTATTTGATCGGCACTTTGTTTATGGAGAGTTTTGCTTTTTGTCAGTAATATTAGTATCTAGTTAGTTAGTTAGGTATTTTAGTTAATTTAGTTAGTTGGTGTGACTTGGCATGTAGGTATAAATTAATACTTAGTTAGTTCATCAGTGTGTACAGATTCACGGTAAGCTATTATCCTTTTTTGCGTTACATTTTTACTAAGTTTATTTAAGGCACCACATTAATTTCAGTAATTTTCTTTAGCTTTAAGTGATAATTATGTCTGCTAGTTAATTCTAGGTCTGTGTATGTTCGTATTTGTTAGCCATTAGTTTATCACAGTTAGGTTGACAAGATAGACACAACTTTTTATGGATAACAACTTCTTTAATACTGTAAAAGGCGACGTTTCGGTATAGATCCTTATACCGTTGTCAAGCAAGACTGAATGAGGGACATAGTGCAGAATATATATAGCAAGTGGATGATAACAATAGAGGATTAATAGTAACAGCAAGGGCATAGATGAGTGGGATAACATAGGTAGGTGTGACAACAAAGGTATTATGCTATCACAACACGATGGACAGAAAACACATAGCTAGAAGCCAATAGGGGCATGAAGCCAATAAACAGGTGATTATTGGTTGATGAGTTCATAGTAGGCGGATGGGATGAAATAGCCTTGATCTATAAGGATCTATACCGAAACGTCGCCTTTTACAGTATTAAAGAAGTTGTTATCCATAAAAAGTTGTGTCTATCTTGTCACCCTCTTCAATATAATGATAAACGATCTATTCGAGGGCCTATCCCCTAAAGTAAACACATCAAAATTCGCGGATGATGGAGCCATCTGGATCCGCACTAAAAGCATGAACATGGTCCAAAATTTACTCCAAAAATCTCTAAATAAAATACAACAATGGGCTGACAAATGGGGCTTCTCCCTTAACTCAGAAAAAACAACAGGAATAGTATTCAAACATAAAAACATGAAACCCGCCTCCCCAATCCTCCAGCTAAACAATCAAACAATCAAATTTCAAAAACAAACCAAATTCTTAGGACTTATTTTCGATGAACATCTCACCTGGGATGCTCACATTCAAAACCTAACAACTAAATGCAGTAAAGACCTAAACACCCTAAGATGCCTAACTGGCTCTAACTGGGGAGCATCCAAAGATACCCTCCTCTCTCTCTACATATCACTAATTAGATCAAAACTAGACTACGGCTGCGCCATATACAACACCCTAAACAACTCTCTATCTAAAAAACTTGACTCAATACAATATCAGGCTCTCAAACTAATTACACGCACCCAACATGGCACCTCCTACACCTCACTTCAGGCCTTAACAGGAGAAATGCCACTAAGTCTACGCAGGGAACAGCTAAGCTTAAATTTCTGGGCCGCGTCCCAATCAAACCCTCTCATCCAAAACTTAATAAACCAAAACATCAGCCCCAAAAACCAAGCTCTAGCTCGTAAACACCCCTTACTTACCCCAATATCCCAAAGAATAACAAACTACCTAAATGAACACCAAATTAAAAATCTCAAACAAAACTGCAAACAATCAAATATCTTCACCCCTAAACTTAAAATACCCAAAATAGACACAACACTAGCTAGCCAAATAAATAAACAAACCGACCCAAACATAGCTAAAACTACCACACTAGCATACATACACGAAAATTGGCCAAATTGGTGTCACATTTACACGGACGGATCCTCAAATCCGACCTCCAAACACACAGGTTTCGGAGTCCATACCACACAACCAACTAAAACCACACAATCCTTCCGACTCCCAAACAACCAATCAATATTCACGGCAGAACTAATGGGCATGGCCTCAGCCCTCCATAATCAAGAATCCAAAAAACACAAAAAAATCCTAATACTTACCGACTCCCTAAGTGGACTGCAAGCCCTCCAAAACAAAAATACCAAAAACCGACCTAAATTAATAAATCAAATACTTAAAAGCTCCAACGACCTAACTAAGGCAGGCAAACAAATAACCTTCTTGTGGATACCCGCCCACGTAGGAATATACGGTAATGAAAACGCCGATAAAGCAGCTAAACTATCCCTCAAAATCCCAGAAATAAGCTTAAACTTACCCATCTCAAAATCAGAAATTAAAAGTGTAAACAAGCAAAAAATCACAAAAAAATGGCATAACCTATATCTAAACTCAAATAGCCAAATCAAAAAAGTGCTCAGCAAACCACTAACCAAACCAAAAATTCTCCATCCATCCAAAAAAATCGACAGAGTAATCACTAAACTCCAAACAGGACACACCAACCTAAATAACCACCTAAAAAAATTTAAAAAACACACTACAGGTAACTGCCCACACTGCAAACAACCAGAAACCCCAGAACACGCACTCATCCACTGCACACACTACCTAACACATCGAACCGCATTACAAACCACCCTTAATCTAAACAAGGCTCTAACTCTAGAAGAAATACTAAACCCACAAAATAAACTAGAAAACTTCAAGGCCTTAGGCGTATTCTTAATAAAAACGGAACTAATAAAACGCATCTAAAAACACAATAACCTACCAAATCAAAATCACATAAACAAACAAACATCCACCATACCCAGCTCCCTTAGTTCTCCTCCCCAATCCCATCGGCATCTATTCCAAATCTCAAAATTCCCAAATTCTATATAAGCAACCCCTAAAACCCCCCTCTTGGGTTGCACAGACCACCTTCGCCCCTTTCGGAAACACATTAAATGGCCTGGCCGGGCCCGTGTGCGAAACACGCATCAGTCGGAAAGCGCACGTTAAATCTCCAAAGTAAGTAAGTAAGTATGTCATCCGTCAACTTCTAAGTAATGCCTATCAAACAATTCAGAGTTAGGTTAGTTTGTAGTTTAGTAGTATTTGATTGGTTAGTTTAGTAGTAGATCATGAGTTTTAAGAAGGAACAGGTAACTTTTGTTAAGGAGTCCGTTGAGAAAGCTCATTATCTACTCCAGTGTCTTCCACTTCTGCGGGTAGGGCTACTCCGTCTGAGGGTGTTTTGCATACTCCGTCTGGTCGTGGTAGAGGATTCAATCTAGTAGGTGATAGGGAGGTAGGAAGCATTAGGAATATGGACAGTTTTGATTCTTTTCCTGCGGATGTGGCTTTGCTTCCTGAAGTTTTCACTGGTGAGAAACTAGAGGAGTGGCCAGATTGGATTCGAACGGTTGAGATGTATGCACAACTCAATAGTTGGAATAATAGGCACATGGCTAGTATGATAGGAGTCCGTTTGGGAGGTAGGGCTCGAAAAATTTATTTTGATTTGTCCGAGGAGACTCGTACTAGTTATAGGTTGGTGGTTCAATCCTTGACTAGCAAGTTTCGACCTAAAGGTACTCAGGCTTAAGGACTGGTGGAATATCAGACGCGCGTTAGGCGTTCGGGAGAGACATATCTCGATTTTGCTGTGGAAATTCGTCGACTTTGTGAGGTAGCTTTTCCTCAGGTTGATTCGTTAGCTAGACAGGCTTTGTGCATTAGTGAGTTTGTCAATAAGGTGGAACATCGGGAATTGAGATTGAAAATGAGACATCAGAATTTTAAGACTTTGGATGATGCTGTAGCATTTGCATTAGAATGGGAAGCAATAGAGTTAGCCGATTCGGGTAGCTGTAGTTTGGTACAGGCTTCTATGGAGGTACAGAAAGGGTCTACCGATAGTAAGTCTTTGGAAGATTTAGTTAAAGGATTGAGTGATCAACTGGGGCAGCTTAAGGCAGAGTTGTCGGCCATAAAGAACCGCAAGAGTGTCTGATACTGGTTATTTAACCAGATCTGGTCGGCAAGTTTGTGCCAATCCAAGGTTTGCAGATTATGTATCATAGTTTTATGGGTAGCTTAGTCATGATCTTTTTTATGGCTAATTAAATAGATTTTAGCACTTGGACATATGAATCTGATATTCCATGAGAGTTTGTGGAGGGGGACGCCTTTCGTGTGGAAGAAGGGACGCCTTGTGAATGTGAAAGTGCGATTGTTATGTGAGAGGGAATGTCAACTCATGTGCCAAGTATGCTGGTTAAATTTTGTTGGCCTCTGTTTGGATTCACTCTGTATTCATAAGTTTGTATGCATTCTCGAGTTTTTGATATGTTGCTCCGGGTTTAATATGTTTTGCTAGAGTTCTGATATGTTCTGAGATGTTTTGATATGTTCTGAGATGTTTTGATATGTTCTGATATGTTTTGATATGTTTTGATATGTTCTGATATGTTTTGATATGTTTTATTCAAGCACTAATGTTTGCTCGATTTCGCTTGTTCAAAACTCTGCTTGCTTGAGACTTGGTTGGCTTCAGATTCTGTTTGTTCGAGTTTGTCGAGTATGAATTTGAAACACAGGTATACCGGTCGATAAGTACGTCCATTGGTTTGCAACCAGATTGTGTCCGAATTTGAAACACAGGTATATCGTTCGATATTAGTATTTCCATTGGTTTGTAACCAGTTGTGTCTGAACTTGAAACACATGTATACCGGTCGATAATACTTCCATTGGTTTGTAGCCAGTTGTGTCTGAACTTGAAACACATGTATACCGGTCGATAAGTACGTCCATTGGTTTGCAACCAGATTGTGTCCGAATTTGAAACACAGGTATATCGTTCAATATTAGTATTTCCATTGGTTTGTAACCAGTTGTGTCTGAACTTGAAACACATGTATACCGGTCGATAATGCTTCCATTGGTTTGCAACCAGATTGTGTCCGAATTTGAAACACAGGTATATCGTTCGATAAGTACGTCCATTGGTTTGCAACCAGATTGTGTCCGAATTTGAAACACAATTATTTCGTTCTATATTTGTATTTCCATTGGTTTGTAACCAGTTGTGTCTGAACTTGAAACACATGTATACCGGTCGATAAGTACGTCCATTGGTTTGCAACCAGATTGTGTCCGAATTTTGTCCCTTATTTAGTCCCTTATTTAGGATAATGCTTATTTAGGATTTAAGCATTATTCCCTCACTCAGAGTGCCACCCAAAACTTGGAGAACCTCTTGTTTAAATTTTGTAAGCGTAACAAGAGTTATGCAAACTCTTGAGGCGGGAATGAGGCTGTGGAAGTAAATCGCTTACAGTAGTTTAGTCGGAACCCTGCTTGAGACTCGGACAGTAAATCATTTACTTCCTTCAAAATGCAACAACAACAAAGAACATCCCGAATATATTAATTTACTTCCTTTTTGAAACTTGACATGAAAGTAACGTTTCAGTACCGGTATATAACATGGACACAATACACCATGGTGTAAAACAAAAATCAAATTCTCATCTCATATATTCAAACTAAAAGTTAGCTCTACAGATTAATAGAACCATGATTAAAATTATGATTGGACTGGTCAAGAATAGTTTTTATGTTATTTGGCCACAGTGAACAACCCATTGTATTGTTTAAATAAAAATGAACCAGAGGACCAAATACAAGTGTTCTATTTTTATTACAAAACAGTTAAAATAAACCACTTTGTAGCTGTGTTGTCTTAGATGATCCAAATAATCAGTGAGTTATTGCCTTACACAGCTTGAGCAATTTTGCAGCTATTCGCGGGACCAAATAATCAGAGTATTTCGTTAAACACATGTACTGTTACATGTACACTGTGATAAATCAAATTCAATTCTGGACTGAAGTAAACACAGTCAAGCCATGTTTAGCCAATATTTTACTTTTTCACTCCTTTCTAGACCACTTTAGACTCTTATTGACAATATTTTATCTTTATGGTGCAGCATGATGGCATTTACATGATTTTCCATCTGGTTTCATGCAGCAATCACAAAAACAGTCTTACTGGCAAAAGTTTCGAACTTGAGTCTCCATCAACCGATCTGTGATCCAAAAGAAAATAAGGTCAGATCTGTGAAATACCAATAGAAAATCGGAGCTTACTCAGCTAAACATACAAGTCCAAAGCTCTAAAACAAATGATTACTCCAGTACTTTGCACTTAAATAAAGTGATCATCACAGAAAATCGGATACTGTTTAATCAGGATCATATCCAGCCAGTTCAGCATCACTGTGTCAAGCAACACTAAAATGACCCCTTACTCAGCTTACCATACAAGTCCATATCTGCAACAAAATATAAACCTTAAAATAATGAATTTTACAGAAACAATCAAGTTTTGTCATAAAAATCAAAAAGGTGCTACACCTGGAAATCTGTCAGAAAAATGGACAACTACACTCCGGTTTGAGTGAGTGAGTTGGGTGTAGCCGATTTTAACAGTATTCCAGTTATATCACGGCGTGTCAGCTTAATGTGGGAGGAAAGCCCGAAATGATGCAGGTCTCAGACGTTTACCACTTCGGTGAAACCCACGAGCACGGGTATGGTGCTGACAAAACTAGAAACATAATCGGGGCGACCCGCGATTCGAACCCACAATCATAGGTTTCTGGCGTGCCCAAGGGCCGCAACTCTGCACAGCGAATCGCGGCGCCTTAGACCTGTGCCCCCTACTCCGGTTTGAATAAAAGTGCAACTATAGACTCCACTATATTGACTAAATTCCAAATATAAAATTTTGGTCCATTTTCATCTAGTTCTTGGTTAAAAACAAGACTTCAGATCCGTAAAATATAGCTGTACTTCCTACATATAATTAAATTTGTTTTAGACCAGGCATGCCATATTCAACCAAGTATAAGTCTGTTAATAACCACAAATACATAAAAACATGTCCACAAAGTACATTAACTTATCTAAATTATATTCTGAACGTCATGTTCATTACTTTAGGCATTTGACATTCTAATAATGTGAAAAATGTTTACAACTTGAGTCCAAGTACAACTTTTTTTTCCATGGAAACTGATCATGGGAGATAGAAAAAGCTGATTTTTTTAAACAGCTAAAATCCACTATCCGAACCCCTGCAAAATATGCCAAGAAGATTAAAACCTATCCCTTTTGAAGAATCACTAATTCATTCTCCACTAACAGGCGCCATAGCTATGACGAAGAAAAGCTACTTTGGTTCTTAAACCTCATTTCAACCAATTTTGTGTACATCAATCTATTTATTGTTCATATGAGTGCCAAATCAATTTAACAAGTAAGATCGTTCACAGTACAGTGTACAGCCTATAAGGGTTGAATATCGGCAAAATGTGGGCAATTTCATCTATGTTCAACTTCAGTCCCTACAACCTAAGGAGGGACAAGGGTAATACTATGTCCAAGCAATATATGGCGGGGATATAAAAATTGTAATAGAACTGAGAAAAGATAATGGTGAATACTTACAGCGAACACACATAAAGGTATCATTCGGCATTGCAGGCTTTGGTGACTTTTCCCGACTGTTAGGATGACTACTACGGATACCTTTGAAACTGTGGTTTCGGAGAAAGTGTTTTCCGAACTTTGATACTAAGAGGTCGCCAACAAACCTTGAGGGGTCTGTTAACAAGACTCTATTTACTGCAGCCTGCAACAGTTTAATAAAGTCATGAGTAACATTACTTATGCACGACATAATTATCTGTGGGACAAAACAATAGTCAACTATTTTCATTGATTGATTACCTTTCCGATCTCTTTTCAATGTGATATTAGCTCTTTCAGTAACAAGGTTAGATGTTCTTATTTTGTAGTGAAAATGAAGCTTTTTCCAAGATTAGCTAGGAAAAAAAACATGTTTTCTTTTCTGATGACCTTAATGTTTCAACTTTGCAATGCAATATTCTAAAACAACTGTTGGTCTCTGTATCAATATATAAACTATTGCAACATTAACTACAGAAAAGCAGTAGTTCATTACTTCCCAGTCCCTATCAAAAGAGGGCGGTCGAAAGGGTACTTCTGGAGATTCTGAAGGTGACCGTGAAACTGCAGGTCTTGGAGAGGTTGGAGACGAAGATGATGAAGAAGCAACACTGGGGGGCCTAGAAGCAGCATATGTAGCAAACGGCATTCTGATGGGGGAGTCAACCTTCTTTTCTTTCAGAAGTTCTTTGAGCTTGCGCACAATTTATAGAGCAACTGAAGTAACAAGAAGAAAGATTCATCAGGTGAGTTTACATTTCTGTAATTTTGTCATACAGGTATTATACAGGTATTATATTTGTTGCAATACAAACAAATGCAGGCATTTTCCAAAGCCATCGTTTAATTTTCAAGGATCTGTTTGCATGTCATTCAATGAAATTTTTTAATAAACCAACAACGCGACATAGTCAGCCATATCCCCCGTAACCGCTCATTGTCAAGGGTCAGATAATTATTATGGTGAAACATACAATTTTCGGAACAGTCTTGGCATATTTTACTGACACAAAGATGTACAGACACCAGTTAGAATACCATCCATAATAACTGTTAAACATGGCTGTAGGGGCAAAACTATGTCAAATAATTGGGGAATCATGCTCTGGAATGAACACATCACTGTATTTAAATTTTTGTAGATTTTTGCCTCCAAAAACAAATGAAAAAAACCTGATCTGCTTAATTGTTCTGCATGATACATCTTCATGGTATAGTATGTGTATCATATATGAAGTTATGCTCCGGACAGGACATATAACAGTTTTCTTTCATTTATTTTTTTAGCCAAAAGTAGATTTTCAGTTTGCACAATTGTGATGCATGACACATCTTCTAGGCAAGGTAATTCTGCATACCAAATTTGAGGTAGATGTAACCAGACAGAACCTGATACTATTTCACATTTTATTACTCCATTGACAGTAAATTTAATACAAGGAACACTCATGTTTCATTTTTCTGATGTTTTTCACATTTATAGAACAACTTCACTGCATTATTATAAGCACTGATACTGCCAATTGCTATACGTTAACTGGCAAAAGCTTTTTACTCATCCTTTGTTTCCCGATATTGGTTACACCAACTTCTGTAAAATGCACACATCTGAATTGCAGATTTACAAAGTCTGAACTGATCAACCCCATGCCTTACTGTGTACCAGTAAGGATAAATGTTTCTAATGTAATACAAAACCAGTTTTTTCCGAAATCTCAAGTGTTAGATCGAAATTTACTGCAATATTTTATAGCCGTTAGTTAACATTATGTTTTTCTGTAAGTTGTCTTGATTTGAAATGACAACGAAAACTTCCCATTATCTGACCATCTATATTAATATAAGCATCAAAATTGGCAAGACTTTGTTCTTGTCCGTTTCATTCCGATTAATGTGAGGACAATAGTGTCCATTTACAACATGTGCAACCAGACAATAATATCTCATCGTAGATGAAATTAAATATATGTTGGTATGGTCTACTGTGGACAGAATTTAAATACACCGTTTATATGATGATCAAATGCTATAAAGCATCTTTTAGCAAACCTCCCCAAATTGAAGTACTTTTTAAGCCTGTGGAAATTCTTTGAAATCTACATGTCAAGTTCATCACTGAAAACTTTTATTTAACATTTTGTTTGATTTTCCCCTACAAACTTTGCATTTAAAATCAAACATCACACGTTACCAGTGATAATCTTTGGCATGAGCTTCTTCCAGTTCTTCTCTCAGAAGGGAATTTTCAGCTTTTCACTGATTAAATTACTTTTCTGGAACTTTTCTGCTGAATGGTCAATCTGCAAAATAGTGTGTCATATTACTTTACAAAATAATCAAAGATGTGAGCATAGTTCACTTTTACCTCAGACCTGACTTGTTTATTTTACTGAAATTACCTTAGATCAGATTTCTGTATTTCTGTATTGGCCATGTACATTACATACAAATGCTCGTAAGACTAAAATAATTATTCAATCATACCTGACTCTCTATTTCTTTTGGTTTTCTTTTCCTTTTCTGATTCAAAGTCTCAAGCATCCGAGTGGATAAAATAATAAAACTAAATCAAAGTATAACTAGATATGTGTTTGTGGGACACCACAAAAACAGAGCAGCCACTTTACCCCGCCTTCTTAATGATGCCCATTTCAAGGCTAGATAACATCAGTATTACTTTCACTGTAGAATGAAAGGTATTATTTTTTCAAGTTAAAAAAAATCCAAACAAGGCCAAAACCATATGAAAAAAGAAGTTGTTTTACTTTTAGTGCCCAGCAATTTATTCCTTTTTCTGCCAGACTGTATAGATATGAATAAGCATGGCTAAGGATTATCTTAGTTTTTTGAGAAACAAGTCGGAGCCAATATTTGACAATACGAACATGTTGATTGACTTTAAGTGAATAACGTCCAAGCTCACCACGAGCAACTATATTGGGGACAAATCTCCGATATTGTAAAATATTCTTACAGAATCTATCATGTACATTGATGACATCCTGAGACGGGTGAAAGCCCCATATCTCTGAGTGAGTGAGTGAGTGAGTATGGTTTTACGCCGCTTTTAGCAATATTCCAGCAATATCACGGCGGGGGACACCAGAAATGGGCTTCACACATTGTACCCATGTCGGGAACCATATCTCTGAGCAGTAGAGAAGAACAGGTAGTATTTTGACATCAAATATCTGTAAAAGTACATTATAAGGATTGGTTGGTTGGTTTGGTGTTTAACGCCGCACTCAGCAATATTCAAGCTATATGACGGCGGTCTGTAAATAATCGAGTCTGGACCAGACACTCCAGTGACTGATATCATGAGCATCGATCCAAGCAATTGGGATCGATAACATGCATCAACCAAGTCAGCAAGCCTGACCACCTGATCACGTTAGTCGCCTTTCACGACAAGCGAAGTCGCCTTTTACGACAAGCATGGGTTGCTGAAGACCCATTCTGTCCCGGATCTTCACGGGCTATATATTATAAGGAAGTTTCATAAAATCCCTTGAGCCTGATTTTAAAGCGAGAAGATATTTCGTCGCTTGTAAAGCATGTGTCTTCTGTGTAAAGTACCAACTACCAAATGATGAAAGATGAACACCTAAATATTTATAAGTAGGAACAATTTCTATAATGTTGGTGCCAAACCAAAAAAATTCATATCTTCTAAGACGACCACTACGTCTAAATACAATAACTTTACTTTTGCATCAACATGGCGCAGTTGGTGACTTAGCATAACACCACTGGCACAGGCTAATTCGCAAATCACGTGACCGGACTTTTCTCTTGTTTGTAAACAAACAGAAATCAGACTAGAACGGACTAATGCAAGAATTTGGGGGCAATTGTGCATAATTATATAGATATGCTACTACAACTGCGACAGTGAGTTGCATGACAATACATATTTACACATCAAAGTGACCGTATCGCTAGCTCTCCGCAGGGCTTCGATGACAACACTTGGAGCCGTACAACCAATGTAAATATAGGATAACTACGCAAAAAGAAATAGTTTTTCACGATTTAGGATATTTTCTCAAAGATATATAACCATTCTGTGACATGTGTTATCTAGATGTGTAGACTTGTCAAAAATGAAACGGGTGAAAAACTGGGGTGAATAGACTGTGAGAAATGTGACGAATCGTCACATGACGCTGGCATGTGGCAAAGGTACTATGCTGGTCGCAAGGAACTCTGGGTGGGAGAGTGTCTTAGATATCACATAGTCAATTGTGTCAATATCATGAGGGTCATATTAGGGCTTGGACGGGTAACTCGGGTCGGATGGGTACTGAGTAGGACCCGGGTACCCAAAGGATTACCCGGACCCGTGGTTAGTCACGTGATATAATGTTTAATGACAAAAAGTATCTAAAACTCTATGGTTACGCTACAAGTCACCGAAAATTTGTAAAATAAAAAATAAAAGTGCTTTCGTAAACTAGCGCTTGCTATAAAATGCGCCGCCGCAGGCTATATTCAGTAAACAAATATTCAAAACTCTCCACAGCGCTTGGCGTATTCAATGACATTTCGTGTAGAGATGATAGGTCACTGGGGGGAGCTTATGCACACACGATGACCCCTGACGTCACAGGCCATTGTTTCGCCGGTGTGACTGGCAACAAAATACTACAAATTACGTCAAATCACTCAAGTATTCGGGAGAGGTTAATTTTATAGCATGTAAGTCGACATGTTGGTTTCTTTGAAATTTCAAGCCACACAGTTACCGAAACGAAACATACAAATCATGTGAAATGTGCGTCAAATGTTGATGTTTATCTTTTCAAGCAATAAGAGATACTTCAAAATCGTCTTGCTAATCTGAGACTTAGTCACTTTTCGTAATGCTGATAACCCATGAAATTTGTTCATTTTGTTTTTAAAAGAGCTAAAAATGATCCCATTTCGCTAAAGTTAACCGGTCAATATTTTGTAAGAATAAACTATTGCGCATTGAGCGATTATCTCCTTTAGCTATAGGCGTAATATAGAAGTGATAAATCACGCACTGACCTTGCGTTGCTGTACATCGTTTCTTATTCAAGCTGTATCACTGAGAGTGAGTGATTATCTCCCTTACCCGAACAGCTCAATTGCGCACTACCTTTGCAATATATCGTATGTTATTCAGGCAGCCATCGAGAAACGTTCCAGGAAGGAATTTAGGCCCAGCCTGTCACGCGCACTCAATTTTCACACTGCTATTGTAACATATTGTTCAACACGATTAAATACCAGGCTTCTATAAAGTATGACTTTGTTCAATAAACAAAACATGTAAAACAACGGGTTTGATATGAGAATTTTTTTATTAATTAGTTGTCTTCATAATCACATGTATGGCGCTTGCTGTGCATAGTTGAGCACAGCATTGTTTTAAATACTTCACTGTATGTAATGTATGGTACATACCGTTTCATGCGGCGGTTTACGTTTCTGCCTGGTTTATTGCTTTGACCAAAAAAAATTAACTTCCAGCAGAGATCATACACCCGTATGTGTTCTTTGCTTCAGGATACATAGGAAATCAACAGGTTGGTCTGGAGTTTGCAATTAGTTTCCAAAAAGATAATACGGTTTCATGATATCTTCACGATGTTTGGGTTGAACATAGTAACATTCTTCTAAACAAATTTCAAATCTAAGCCGGAAGCAATCACAACACAAACCCAGTTAACCAAACGGAACCGTACACAAGAGTGAGTGAGTGAGTTGGGTTTAACGCCGTCTTGAATAGTATTCCGGTTCAGCTTGATGTGGGAGAAAAGTCTGAAGTGATGCAGGTCTTAGACGTTCACCACTTTGGTGAAACCAAGGAGCAAGGGTTTTGTGCTGACAACAAAATCGGGGCGAACCGAGATCCAAACACACTGTCATAGGTTTCTGGTGTGCCCAAGGGACACAACTCTGCATAGCGAATTGCAGCGCCTTCGGCGACTGGGCCAACCATGCCCCCGTAAACAACTGTAAGAAACTATTATACAACAAAGATGTTTTAGATGAGATATGTATTGCGGAACATTCCATGAAGAAACAGTGGCAATATTACACAATCACAAACTACAAAATACATGCACAATAAACGACAATTAAGAAACACGGGAACATTCAACATTCAAAGGAGGTACATTATAACAATTTTATTTCAAAAACAAGTGTATTATAATGATATGGAAACAATATGAGAATTGAGCAAAACTATGGTAATGTTGTACATACATGTACAAGGAATTTGTTTGTAATTGTTGATATGTTAACAGATCTTGGAAGTTGTTTCTGGATAACTGTTGGTAAACTTATTAAGAATCTGCTCCTTTTAACAGAGTGTACCAAATTCTTTATCATGATTGGGGATTATTTGTGATTCTCTTTCTTGGTTGTATTATGTAAGACAGTGCGTAATGTTGTTCATCTTCTGAGACATCACATGTTTCACAGAGACGTTGTTCAAATGGGGTTGGTGTTTTTGTATATCTACAATTTTTTCAATTTTTAGTTTGTGATTACTTAAACGAAGTATTGAGAAAAGTGACCTATGGCCTTTGTTTTTACAATATGTAAGATAATTCTCAATATTTATAGATAACGTGACCAAACTGTATGTTCCTAACTTGCTGCTAGATAAATGGGAATCCATTAATGATTGCGTGAATTTTTACATTTGAACTGAAGTTTATTTAGAGTGGATTCATTACATTTTTTGTGTTTACTATTTTAAAAGTTTGCTTTATTTAACCCAACCAACATTTTGACCAGAAATATTGATATTTGCTGCAAAAGCATGCTTTAGAATGACATTTGTTGTGTTATCTATATAGGATATTTTTTATTGGTACTAATAGTGGGTATATATCAAGTTTTGCCTGACAGGCCCAGTTTTCTTGCCACGGTTTTCTTTGTGCTGACCAATTAAAGACACTGTTTCTTTTATTGTGCTTTCCAAAGATAAGTACATTAATAACAACCAATTTGTACTTAACACAAATTCTCTCCTCCCATAGCTTACACTTCCTTCCTCTGCACATAACATTATATTGCGGGGAGCTATTGATGCTCTGCAGCAATCTCTACTTGTAGGGTATTGTCACGTGTTTGAAAAGTTTGTGGTAAAGGTAGGCCCATAAAACTTCATGCAGTAAACTTCAGTTTGTGCATGACCAGATCGTTTTATACGTGCATCCAAATACTAGTATATTTAGCCAAGTCAGACATTTTGTACCTTTCTCATGAGACCTATACAGCGGGTACCCGGGTAGGGTCGGGTAATAGGGGGTTGGGTACCCGGGTAGTAAATTTGGACTCGTCCCAGCCCGAGGTCATATTGACTTGCAAGTCTTGCAAACGCCCAATTCAAAGGCGTAACAACCAATTGTTACGTTCAAGAGTTGCGTCCCCTGACCAGGCTGACATCCGCTGTTCGTGGGTTCGATCCATGACCCGCCCAGTCGACTGTCAGCAACATGCCCCTACTCTAGGGGCCGAGAGGGGACATAGCTTTCTCGCCGTCAATACCGGCCGCGTTAAAGCGATAACACGAGACGAGAAAGCGATAGAACGAGGCGACAAAGTGACAAAGCGATAGATCGATACGAAAAAACGAGAAAGCGATATTTCCCATAATGCCGTATATGAAAAAGTTTTTTGATGGTATTGACTGCTCTATTCCTATACGTTTCGTGGCTATTTTCATTTTTATAGCTAGACGTTTTCAACATTTTGTGGTAGACACAAGTGTTAGATACAGATACAGAACGCTATTTAGTTTCGTTTGCATACACATATGTGTTTACGTTAACGTTATTAAGGTTCACATATATTACAACGTAGAAGACCGCCGTCACATAGCGGGAATATTGCTGAGTGCGGCGTTAAACAACAACAACCAAACAACGTAGAAGCTGTTTACATTTACTTTAAGCGCAAAAACTCCAGAAAAAGTCCGCGGGTAATTTGCGAGTTTTTGCGATCCTAATTGCCCTTTTCATGGGAGTTACTCTAGTTTTATGCCTACCCTGGCAGTTGATTGAACACATGTTATAGATAATCATAGCTTCATATTGTTATCAGCGTTCAATATGTGTGGTTTACGCAAGTACATACAAGTATATCAACCCAGATAACACCGTTGTCAAAGGGATGTAGCCTAGTGGTTAAAGCGTTCGCTCGTCACGCCGAAGACACAGGTTGGATTCCCCACATGGATACAATGTGTGAAGCCCATTTCTGGTGTCCCCCGCCGTTATATTGCTGGAATATTGTCAAAAGCGACCTAAAACCATACTCACTCACTCACAGCGGTGTTTATCAAATTACGATATGTAAGTACATATACAATGCTATGTAGATTTGTACAAGACAAGACACGCCATACAAGTTGATCATAAAATCAAATGTAGAAAAGAATAACAGTATAATGGCATTCACAGTTACTACATATACTACTCAAAAGACGTTAAAGAACACACACAAAAATGAGATTGTGTTTTGCAATGAAATCAGCCATGACTGACTAACTATAGGTATACGAAACAATCGGATGTTCGGAGTATATATTTAGAATTTAACTTCATTTATTTAGAGGGTATTGTCATTACCCCGCTCAAACTCTCGATATGCTCTCATGCAGGCTAAAACGCATCTTCCCGAGGCAAGAGAGTTAAACTGACTCTAAAAGTCCAGTTTCCACCTTGCCGAACTTGGCTGGAATTCCTGGGCTCGATCGTAGCGCCACCACTGGCTATTGCGAGTTATGTCCTTTCTATGCCTCTCCTATTGATCAATCAGATTCAACCTCTCGTATCACTTGCATTTGCTTCAAACAAAACGGTGGCGCCCAGTCAAGACGATCTGATCGATAATCAAGATCTATATTGTGATAAAACGAGTCTTACATCGCGAAGTGGCTAGTGAACAATCCCAATCAGCACCCCTTCCGATTGATCAATGTACACAAGACTTATTTATTCGTGTATAATACGCACTCGTGTGTTATACTACCCTTAATTATGGGCAATTAAATTCTTGAAAATATATTTGTCGTATGTAAACATTTCAGGCAGTTAGCAAAACCACGAAAATTACGATCTTTCAACTGAAATTAATATTCCAATAAGCGCCCCCTATTTCTAATTTTGAGAGCTCCCTGGGCGCTTATTACGTTGAATACGGTATGTACTTTGTGTTCCCCTCTGACAAGTGTAAGTCCACTGCTCCCATGACCGAAAGCTATGAACACACAATGCCTTTTAGAAAGTTGTCAAATCTAACAAATGTTATATTTAGGATAACACTTTCTAATTACCAAAAAATAAAAGTACGAGAATCTGTACTTTAATCAGAAAATGTTATCCCAAAGATAAACTTTCTAAAAGGCCTTGTGTGTTTATATACTGCGACGCAAATCGGTCCTCATATCATGCTTAATACCAACTCGTTACAAATGCAACCAATTTGAAAACAAATGAAATGTGTACGGATCCTCACAACGTATGATGTGATTATTTTCTGTTGTTATGTGTATTTGCAATGTTTTCTGATGACACGACGAACATTTAACACATCCCAATACCCGCATATACTTTATTTCACCCACTTCTCGACAATGTGCAGGTGTCACCTAAATTTATTTTTAGTGGTCTACACATATATTTGACAGGAAGTTGTCTGATTATCTCCCTTGTCCATGTGTTGAGCAATGTTTTAGTCTGCTTGAACGCTCTTTCAGTTGTACTAAAAGATACATCATAACACTTGTTAACAGTATCAGTTGTGTGAAATGTCCAAAGCTACCAAGAGAAAGCATGTCGTGAAAGAGGTTCTCAATGACTATGTTCTTCCTGAAGGAGACCAAGAGATCGTCAGGGTAGGTCACAGATCACTACTAGGAAATCAGTTTCGGGGTCGTTGTCGGCACAGTTGGTAGTAGTACAGAAAATATACCCCAGGTACCAATCTGTTTATACAAGTATGTCCGTGCCTGCCAATATATAAACGCCACTGTTAAATGTTCACGAAACCGGTTTGAGTTTGTCTGTCACTTAACTCAGTCGTGTACACTATTCTGCTTGGGTGCTGTTTACCCACATCTGTCATTCGAAGCTGTATCTCAAAGTAACAAAAACCGTTGTCAGCCTAAGTATTACAGAAATGTACCCCAGTCTTTCTGTTTAAAAAGAGGTACCCTTGCGTGGTAATGTTAATGGCGCTAAAGTCAAGATTGACACTTGCAGCATATTGCATCATGCTGCATTTTATTGAAACTGAAACCGAAACCAGTCATATGTTGTGAAAATAGAGATTGATATATATAGGGTGCACACACACACACACGAACACACACACACACACACACACACACACACGAACACACACACACACACGAAAACACACACACACACGAACACACACAGAGTGGTGGTGGGGTAGAACATGCTACAGTTCCTGTGCCGACAACAGCCCCAGCAGTGTAATTTTGGGCCTACCTTTAGAATACAGTACCACAAACTTTTCAAACACGTGATCATACCCTTTGACGTAATTTGTAGTATTTTGTTGCCAATCACACCGGCGAGACAATGCCCAGTGACGTCAGGGGTCATCGAGTATGAATAAGCTCCTCCCAGTGATCTATCATCTCTACATGCAATGTCATTGAATACGCCCTGCGGTGTTAAGAGTTTTGAGTATTTGTTTACTAATTATAGCCTGCGGCGGCGCATTTTAGAGCAAGCGCTAGTTTATGTAAGCACTTTTATTTATTTTTTATTTTTTATTTCGTTTTTCTCGTAATTGAAGTGGATAAAATGGTGTAAATGGGAACTAATATACATATATTATTTTTTCGGTTCATTAATTTTCATTATTATGTTTATTATATCAGTTTATTAGGGATATTATATTGGCGCTGAACACATCCAAATGTCGCCAGTTTTAGGGTAGGTTACCCCAACTCTCTATCATTAGCCCTTGGATCGCCTTTACGGTCATTAGGTTAAGGAACCCGTTTAGTGGCTATAAGATTACCCGAAGTCTATCCTTAACCTTTGGATCCCCTTTACAATCAATCACCCCTTTACGATCATTAGGGTTAGGTACTCGTTTAGTGGCTATTATAGATTATATAGCGGCTCCTAATATTCTTCACACTAAAACGTTGAGTAGAAAGGATGAAATGGTTTTGTGTTGAATATTTTGGCTAATGAAAACTGTCCCGGAAGATTCACACAAGCCACTTTCACCGGCTACATTACAGTACTGATTCAAAAGCGAACTCACCGTTGTGTTGTCACTAGTCATGCTTATTCCTCCATTGTTCCTTACTATTATCCAAATCATCCTTACAGTGTTCCCTACCACACTTTTCTGTCACAAAAATCACCAGACGAATGATTAAATACCATATCATTCATGCATACTCGCGAGTTCGACGTCTGACGTCTGGAGCCGTTTTCAGTTTGCGGCATATCAGCTCATGCCCCACCACTCGGTATCTTGTAGATTACAGAATGGGACGAGTGTGCCAATGGCATCGGGATCATTCGTTAGTGTCCGTAGACTAGAGTCTTGAGACACCATGCCTACCCGTAACCTTCGTAAGTGTCCGTCACCTATTCAACCCTTTTCGTTCAGTTCCGTAACGACTAGGTAAATTTGCACTAAGTTTAACAGTGTGGACGTAGCTCAGTCGGTTAGCTGTCAGGCTAACAATCCGAAGGTCACGGGTTCGAGTCCGACGGATTCTCACAAAAAAATGGTTGCTTGTCTTGAGATATGAGACCTACGTCAGAGATCGTCCTCACGAGAAGTTGTGGTACTGTATTCTAAAGGTGCCCCTCATTTTCATATTTACTTAATAACATCTGATTATCAAGGCGGTTGGAAACTAGACTACTCTGAAAACTTATCACCATTTATGATATGACCCGTGAAGATACTGGGGTACAAAAGGTCTTCAGCAACCCATACTTGCCGTAAAAGGCGACCATGCTTGTCGTAAAAGGCGACCAATGGGAGCGGGGGGCCATTTCGCTGACTTGGTTGATACATGTCATCGATCCCAATTGCATGGATCAATGCTTATGATATTAATCACTGGATTGTCTGGTCCAGACTCGATTATTTACAGACAGCCGTCATATAGCTTGAATATTGCTGAGTGCGGCGTTAAACAACAAACCAACCCAACCCAACCATTTACGATATGAATAATGTAGAGCAACACAATTACCTTATTAGCACCTAGTACTTTCTTATTTATCTACATCCTTTCAGAAATCAATCATGAGAGTCAAGGGTTGTCATGGTTATCTGTGGTTTTGACCATTGATTATCCTGATAATGTCATTCAGTAATCCGAAAGGACCCTTGAAGCCCCCTTAACATGGCTTATACAACATGTCACGAACACCACTTTGCTTAGTCATTCCCAGTTATCAAGAAGAATTATTAATGCATCTCCATTCTGTTAGGATAAATACAATCTCAACAGTAAATAGTTTCATGTTGAAGTTTTGGCTCCATCTTACAGGCTGGATTGCTGAAACTTCAGGTAGATAATCTGCATTTGATATGAGCTGAAACCATGGTAACTCTGATAATCACAGGTTGTATACTTTTATGTACAGGTTACAGCCAGTCGAGGCAACAACCTTCATGAAGTAGAGACAGCCCAAAGCAACAGATACCTAGTCAGTATGCCCACCAGGTTCAGGAAGAATGTGTGGATAAAGAGAGGTGAGTACTCTGATACTGCCAATTACATCATCATAGTAATTTCAGATACATCTTCATGAGGCAAGGGAGTTGACTGACTATAAAAGTCCAGTTTCCACCCTTGGCAAACAAGGCTGGCATCATGGAGTTAAAGGGGCGGTCGGGTAGCCTAGTGGTTAAAGCGTTCGCTCGTCACGCCGAAGACCCGGGTTCGATTCCCGACATGGGTACAATGTGTGAAGCCCATTTCTGGTGTCCCCCGCCGTGATATTGCTGGAATATTGCTAAAAGTGGCGTAAAACCATACTCACTCACTCATGGAGTTATATTTTTCTGGACTAACGAGTCTATGCGTAGTCCAATCAAAATTGTGTAATAAACTTGATATCCGGTTTGTAAACTGCCATTCAGATTTTGGTCGATTACAGGATTTTCAAAACATGCGTATCAGCAATTCAACAGATATTTTCCAAATCTTTTCATATTTTTAATCAATGTCAGTAATCCAGAAGACCAGTAGATAGAAAAAGTCTATCCTATTGGACCTCCAGTGTTTGTGACCGATTAATAGTGATCCCTCGCTACAACGCTACCTTCGAGGTCCAAATAATTGATGAGCGTTATAGATGATCAGTGGTTTAACGAAGGTCGAGTCATAGGTGGTAGATGACCAACAAAACAGTATACATGCTCTGCCTACCTAACACGATCTACGTTGCACGTTTCCGAGTCACAAAAAAAGGTTAATATAGGAGTTATTTAATAAATCATAGTGTAAAAAAAAAGATTTAATGGGTATTAATATGCGCTTTATCAGGTGATAATAAATTTCAAACACTATACCACACAGGGTTGTTCAATAGGTTGTTGATGGGGGCATTGGTGGTCCTGTGATCTAGACACTGTTCAGAGTTGCATCCATTGGCCACGCCAGAAACCCATGATCATGGGTTTGAATTCCATTTTGCCCCGATTATGTTTCTAGGTTTGTCAGCACCTTACCCGTGCTCGTGGGTTTCACCAAAGTGGTAACTAGATCAACAGAGCCCTCCAAAGTACTACTGCACAACCTAGCCACCATTAATTCATTCCACAGATCCTTGAGAAAATTACAAGACTCGGGCCAATGAACCAGCTCTGACATACTCTTGTAAAGAGAAATATATTGATGTTTTAAGTAACTTTTAACTTGTAATTGTTATTATGTTTTAAAATAAAGATTAGTAGCATGTGTGTCCAAATAATGGGTTGACAATTACTAAAAAATTAAAACACACTAAACAGCTAAAGTGCCTAATATATCTTATGTTTAAATTCAGTATATATAAAATACAAACTAGTGGGTACAATAAGGAGAAGTAACTTATGGCAACAACAAATATTCCTTAAGTTTATGAAGTTTAAGGTACCAAATGATGAAAAAACTGTCATCTTACTTTGGAGTTTTTATTTTAATCTATTTATTGTGCTTAATTTATTAATTACAGTGTCATGCTTCATGCATGATATTGTTATGAAGGATTTGACATATTTGTGTGCTTTTATTATGGTTTTAACATAACTGGAACGGACATAGCACATTCTGTCAATCAACTCCTAATTTTCCATGCTGCCTTAACTGAGGCCAATTTGTAATGACTTGATCAAGGGAACTGCAGATACTGGTCTATTGTTTGTTTGGGTTTTCGTTCCGTGGTTGCATAGTAAGCTGTTCAGTGAAGTTTGTTGTTGATTAATGCTGTCACTTTCAGTCAGAGATAGTTTTCATCAGAGATAGTTTGGTTTCAGTTTCAAACCAAGAAATTTATCATTGTATCAGTGATCAATTTATTTTCTACGATTTGATGAGACCTTTTAATAGATGGGACTGAGGGTACAGCTTAAGAGTCCGGTAATGGAGCTGTATTTGTGAGGCTTGTAGCTATTTCTTTATAGTAACTGTAGTGTTTTCTTTGTAATTTTGTTGCAGTTGACAGCTTTGTCATTTCTTCTCTTATTATAGCCGACGAGCTATTTTTAATGAGAAAAGACAAATGTATTCATGCAGAATTCTTGTAATGCAAGTTTTTTCTCTCTTGGGGTAGTGTAGTGGTAAAAGTGTTTGCTCGCCATGCCTGGGTTTGATTCCCCATGTGGGTACCGTGTGTGGAGCCTAAATTTGGAGTCCCACACCATGATATTGCTGGAATATTGCCAGAGGCAGCATAAATCTCAACTCACTTACTCATGATTAATTGATTGATAATTAATTGATGAATAAAATGTCATACCCAGAATCATATTCACATTTTGGTCGCATTGTTGAAGAAGACATTTTGGAAGGACGAACTGTCAGTTGTGATCTGGCTGATATGGTGATGTTTCTTAGTATACGTGACTGAAGGTGTGTTGCTACACGACTACAGATTGCATCACAGATGAATACAAGTGGGTTTGCAAAACATGTTAGAGTTGCAAAATATAAAAAGGTCATTCTAACAACATGTATTGGTTTCTATTCTGGTATTTAGAAATATCCATAGAATGATTAGTCTGTTTAACTACCATACGTATTATCCAGGAGACTTTGTGCTGGTGGAGCCTATTGCCGAGGGAGACAAGGTGCGAGCAGAGATCCTCAGTATCCTGTACAAGGACCAGATCAAGCACATCAAGGATGAAGGACTCTGGTGAGATGGGGAGTGGCTGTGGTGAGATGGGGAGGGCCTGTGGTGGTATGGGGAGGGACTTTGGGAGATGGGAGGGGCTGTGGTGTGATGGGAGGGGTTGTGGTGAGATGGGAGAGGTTGTGGTGAGATGGGAGGGGCTGTGATGAGATGGGAGGGGCTGTGATGAGATGGGAGGGGCTGTGGTGAGATGGGGAGAGGCTGTGGTAAGATGGGGAGGGGCTGTTGTGAGAGAGGAAGGCATAGTGGTGAGATGTTGGAGTTATGCCAGAATTGTTTGAATAATTTCTTGTGCCACTCATTTTCAGTATTTCAATAGAAAAGAGTAGCCATCCTACAGTTGACTGTATTTGTTTAAGGCCACCAGCATTTGAGGAGAGAACAACCCAGGGCAAGAATGATATGATTCCTGACGACATGCTGCCACCAAGCGATGACTCGGACGAAGATCTGGCGGACATGGTTGTGAATACCAACAGGCCACAGGTGGTGTACGTGGATACAGATTCTTCAGATGAAGACAAAACAGCTGAGGATGACGGAAACAGCTGACAGCGCCAGGACATACTTCATCAGGGATATGTGCATACGACTCATTAAATGTTGCGTCATGTAAATAAGTTTATCATGTTCTCAGTGTTGTTGAAATGAATGTGCCTCGGTGGGGAGTTTTGGGGATGAGACCACTGTACGTCAACAGATCGTTGTCATTCATTATTATGTCATTGGAACATATGGAAATTGTTAAAGAACAAGGCTTTATTGTGAATTGATGATAAAGACTGATGTTTCTTTCTTAGATATCAATCACTGACAAAAGAGACCAAATGTTGATGAAGATTATTGCTGGCGCATGACCAGTATTATGTAAAAAACAAACTCCTTCATGCAAAAAATATGATGAGAAAATAATTTGTACATATTAACAATGTAATAAAATAATGTTAAAACAAGAGCCATAGTCTTAAATTTGACAGAAAGCAATTTCAAAAGCTGTGTTTTAACGGTAAGATGCTTCTGGAGTCTGTAATGATGGAGTCCTTTGAGGCTTAAGGCGCTCCCTCAGCTGGCCATTTCAGCAGCTTCAGGATGCCAAACTTTCCTCGGGCCCGGGGTGCCCACTTGTTACGCAGGGGGTCCTTCACTGGCCCAACCGTCTTCCAGCCAATCTCACGGGCTGTTGTGACTGGGAAGGAAGTATCTCTGGTTGTTTTGAAGGATCTGATTGGCGGAAGCCTGATCTCTCCATGTTTTGACTGTGGTTGGCCGCCATAGAACGAGTGGCCAGGCTTCGGGGGCTTTCCCTCCAGGACACTGGTCATCTGTAATGAACCAAGGGGGTTGTGGGGGAGATTTAGATGCACTGATAGAACAAGACAAGGGAGCATATGGCAATATTGCTGAATAATGTATACTACTGCTTCAAATTAACAAAATACTGATTGCTTCAGATGTGTTCACACAGCGATGGCTGGGTGGTCTTAAAGAAAGACTTTGTGCAGGAACATAAAATTTGATTCAAGTTGTTCAAACACTCTGACCCGTGAAGATCCGGGGGAGAATAAGTCTTTGGCAACCTATGCTTGCCGCTTGATGTTAATAATGGATTGTCTGGTCCAGACTTGATTATTTACAGACTGTCGTCATATAGCTGAAATATTTCTGAGTGCAGCTTTAAACAAGAAACAAACAAATCAAACACTCTGGGAATACAATCTGAGTACCTCCTCTACCGCCTCACAACTCCCCTTGCATGCTACTGGATCAGAGACCAAAGTATAAGGATAGGACATTCCTCGTTTTTTTGTTGAAACTGTAAAACTGCGAGCAAGCTTGTGGTTTTACATTTTCAACCAAAACCAAAATAACAGAAAAAATGAGAAAACATCGAGGTACCTGATAGTTAAACAATAAAATGTGTTGTGGTATGAAAGGAATTCAATCAAGGCTTGCAAGAGAAAAAATGTGCAGCATGGACATGTCTGAAGTCATGACGTGTAAAATTCGACAATCTTTCTTCACTTGCCCCAGTCGCTCAGTGGGAAGACAGTGGGTTACAAAACTTAACACATATGTGATGTTGCAGGTTCGATGCATGTCATGGAATTTTCATGTAAAATAAAATTGTGTCTTTTGACCAAGCAAATCAACATTCTATCAATATCAAAAGGCCAGTTTATAAAACGTCAATTGTAAAACCTAGGTCTTGCAGTTGAAATGTAAAACCTCAAAGGAGGTTTAGAAGTGACCCATTTCAAGATCTAGGTTTCGAAGAGAACAAAGAAACAAACCAACAAAAACTTGTTTGCTGTGATATGTCTGGTATGTTACTGGTGAAAAATAACATTTACTCCCGTGTTCACTCGGGTGTTCATCACTGTTATTACACGATGTCTTGTGGTCGTTAGGGGGCACGGGTGGCCCAGTCGTCTAAGGCGCCGCGATTCGCTGTGCAGAGTTGCGTCCCTTGGGCACGCCAGAAACCTATGATTGTGGGTTCGAATCCCGGTTCGCCCCAATTATGTTTCTAGGTTTGTCAACACCATACCTGTGCTCGTGGGTTTCACCGAAGGGGTAAACGTCTGAGACCTGCATCACTTCGGGCTTTCCTCCCACATTAAGCTGACACGCTGCGATATAACTGTAATACTGTTAAAAGCGGCGTTAAACCCAACTCACTCACTCACTCACTCTTGTGGTCGTTATGTTGGGGAGTATTAAACTATCAAACCAGGAACACAGTTCCCTGTATGGAAGCTCATCTGTTTTAAGTGAGGCGTTTATACAAGACTGCTGAAGATAGATTTGTGGTACAGAGCACACTTCAAACTTTCCATACACAGGACAAAATTAGGACTGTACTGATTAAGTTTTTATTCTGCCTGCCACAGAACCTGGTTCGGAAAGGAAGGTTCCAAAACAAACAGGGCCCGGGAAATCATTCATACCAGCCAGTTAAGTCTTCTTTTAGATGATTATCTGTTTACCACTTTTTAACAGTTCGCTGTATACAAGTGGTATCCCTTTTATTAAAGTTTGCTATTGCTTAGTATGTATATATATATATATATATATATATATATATATATATATATATATATATATATATATATAATATTAGTAACTTTTTAACATATTTTAATATGATATATCTTCTTTTTCTATATTTTAGTGCAAATCAACAACGCATTATGGATTTCCCTTGGAATAATAAAGTCTTATCTTCTCATATCTCTTATCCTAAAATCCTCATAAATAATAATTTATTAAGATGTTACCAAAATAAGTATTATACTTGACATACTTGAGAAATCTTATGTCATGAAGCCATGACTCTAAAAATATCCTGTTTCAAACAAAAATCCAATACACAGTACATAAATAACCTGTTGGAAGACAAGGTTCAGATAGCCCAAGATATGGTCATGGCCAAGACACCAGACGCACTCCGAGATCCACACTTCCTCCAAATGTTGGCTTTCTCTGTTCACATTGGCCGACTCATTGGTAGACATGGTTTGCGGTATGATTGCCAACATTCAGACCAATCACGTTGCATCCAGTTTCACTCGGAAGTTACGATTATGAAACAAATGTTTAGGAGAACAGAAAGCGCTGTGAATGCATGGACCCGTGTGCATTTTGGATTATGACAAGAGTCATCAGAAGATGACAAATCCCCCGGCCCAAACAATAGCCTAAGACAATTCGGCCCTTGGTTAAGAAGTGTACCGAGTTTGGTTGAAATTTCTTTCACGGTTTTCAAGTTATGCTCCGGAAACAGACCGACTGACTACCTGACGGACGAACGGACGGACAGACCGGATGATGACTACACATGTATATCCCTCTGCATTATATGCTGGGAGGGGTGAACGTGAAACAGCCTTTTCTGAATTTTGCCTTCGTGATTATAATGGAAGCGGTCGTAAAATGACTTCTCATTACCAATTATATTCATACTCTGAGGATCATAACCGATCCCTGTTATTAATCGCATTCGCATTTCGTCAGGAAAGTATGTATAACATTGAGTGATTGTGGTTTTACGGTGTATCAGTAATTTTGCAGCTATTCCTGGCATGACACTCTATAACAGTCAATATGTTCTATACTCCGGCTGTGACACAAACAAGTCTTACTAACTAAAATGTCCACCTTCGACTGTCCGGTAAAATATGTCTCAATCCTGTTAAATCCATCTGTCATAAAAGAATGGAGACATAATACACTAGATGATGGAGGATTTTCCCCTTTCATGTCAATTTCATGGAATCAGGTTTGACGAATGAATGAATGTTGTTTCAACCAGTCAGCCACGTTGTAATAATCATGTTAGACTGAGAAATTGTCTCCGAGTACTCTCTAGTTTGATAAACGTAATAACCATTGTCTGTTTAGAATGACTTGCTATATCACTCTTACAAGGACAGCCAAGTAACCTGTCCTCACTTCTCCGTAATATGAAGGCTTACGAAGTATTATGTACGAGGGGTGTTCATTAAAGATTTCCCCTAAACCACTTAGGGTTATCATATTTGGTTGAACTTTCACATGTGTAATGATACATGTATCTATGGGTTATGTCTGAATTTGCAGCACCGAACTATTAATGTTACCACTTTTACAGGTGTTATGATCGAGTAGGGTGTGACAATGGAGCCAGTAGAATACCGAGCAGTGATTAGGTTTTTATATTTGAAAGGTCGCACACCAAAAGAAACTTTCGATGAAATGAAAGCAACTTATGGGGAAGATGCCCCATCAAATGACGTTGTTAATCACTGGCATCGCCAGTTCAAGATGATGAATCACTGATTTCTGAGGTCAAGTCCTGGTTTGAGACGCAAAATGAGGGCTTTTACAAGCGAGGTCTCCACAGTTGCATAAAACGATGGGAGAAGTGTGTAACTCTTGGTGGTTCCTATGTGGAGAAAGACTAATAACCTATTCCAAGTTTCATTCCACTAGGTCCATCGGAAGTGGGTCAGGGGAAATCTTTAATGAACACCCCTCGTATTGTTTGTTTGTTGTTTAACGCCGCACTCAGCAATATTCCAGCTATATGGGGCGGTCTGTAAATAATCGAGTCTGGACCAGACAAGTAAGTGATTAATATCATGAGCATCGATCCACACAATTCGAATACGATGACATGCATCATCCTGACTCAGCGAGCCTGACCACCCGATCCCATAGTCGCTTTTTACGGCAAGCATGGGTTGCTGAAAACCTAAAATTAGCGTGTAAATCACGTGCAGCATATCATGATCAGACTAACGTCACTCTGTGGTACCACTTGACTGATTGTTTGTTTTGTCATTAATTGGTACACATTGGAAACATCTCTTTTTCGCATAGATACTTCTCTATATGTTGATGGGTAGCGTTTCTTTTCGCGGTGAGTATATGTGCAATAGACTGCAGTATTTGTGTCCCCACTTCGGAAGGAACGTTTTTACGTGTTTACGGAAGTTGTCGAATGAAAAACGTTCCACGCATGCGCAGATCTATTGTACTGGAGCCGATTGTGCCCGGCTTCCCTACCCTGTCATACTCCTGTACAAGGTACCCCCATCTCTCCGGCCACTTCCTGAGCTGGGAGTTGGTTTCATGTCTGACGTGATCTTTCCTGGAACAATCCAATAGAGAATCTAAAGAATATCGGGAATTATAAGACGGTTGTGCAGTGAATAAAATCCCCCCAAATTTGAGTCAGACAACCGGACTGGCAACATTGCAAAGTTACCACACCAGATAAAATGTTACCAGTCCAGAATTTTCTAGAGTAACAAACAAAAGTAACAAAAGGGTAAACATAAGAATACAGTAAACTACGGTTATAACGAACACGCATATAACGAACTGACTGATATAACGAACTTATTTTTCAGTCCCGATCATTTGTTGACTAAATGTCGTATATATGCTTATAACGAACCACGGTTATTACGAACTAAAATTAGTGGTCCCTTCGAGTTCGTTATAACCGTGGTTAACTGTAGTACTGTTTTATGTTTGTTCTCGGAAAATAACAATAAACTGGTGGATTGTCAGCTTAGTTACTTTAAGTCCCGACCATCAAAATAGACCGTCTCGAACTGTCGGACAGGCGGGTATTTCAAACACTGCTGTAGTATTGATAGGTTTAGAATCCATTGCTATGAATAAAATGAACACAATTTACGTACCAGATTTGATCACTATGGACAACATTCATGTGCAAAGAACCCTTCTTCTGTACACCAGCTTCGATCGGCATAGTGCGGCTTGCTGGCACACCGTCCAATGTAAGTAGTAATCGTGATTGTGACGTCACTCATTGATGTCGATTCCACTACCGTGACGTCACAACCATTATTGCGTCATGCGTACTTGTTCACATGCGTAATTTCAACGCGTGTTGTTTTTTCTCCCGGAATAAGTGTAGTGCAGAAAACGTGTGATGGGTATAGCACACGGGAACTTGCATGACCTGAGCGTCCTTGTACAAACCGATTTTCGAGCCTGGTGATAACTTAACAGAGACTTACGACAGTTGTAGCGGTAAGGCTTTGTACTTAGTCTGGTGGCCAGTAATATTTCGAAAGCCTAATGATGCCACTTTGGTAACATTTGAACGAGAAAGTAACTCGAAATAATCGAAATTGCGAGAAAGAATTACAAAAACTTTGAAGAAACCTGAATAACAAGAAAATATTCGAAGTAACAGAAAATAACTGAAATAACGCGAAATGTTGATTTGACAAAGATTAAATTATGAAACCAAAGTGGCATCATTAGGATTTCGTAGTAGTATTGCGTTATGAAACATGCGCACAAATTAAAATGTAAAGACAAACGTATTTTGATCACGATGCAATGGCAACAAAATAAAACTGTCTACTTTTCTAAGAAGTGAAAATAGTTTTACTGGTGACAAAGTCAAGTATAGTTTTGCCGTTGTCACAAGAAATGCCTTTACTACATAAGTCTCGTGACTAGTAGACCGCCTCCGTGGTCTAGTGGATAGAGCGTCCGCCCGGAGAGAGGAAGGTCGGGGTTCGATCCCCGGCTAAAACAAGGACTGGTCGGCTGTACTCTGTCTGAGTCGAGTATTCATATTAAACTGCGGCACTAGCACTAGCGGCTAGCAATTGGGCTAGCACTATAAAATCGATATTAGTCCAGACTAGCCCAAGCAGCCACACGTGCATGCGCTATATAATAGTAGCAAACTAGACGTTAAACCCCATTTCACCTCACCTCACCTGTGGGTAGTAATTTTGTAGTTCAATTTTATACCCCGTCTGCGCGTCTAAACGTTTCACACGTCAAACCGCAATATGCTCGAACGTTGTGTGGTTTTCCACGATAAGATGTCTCTTACTACTCAGAGAGTGAGTGAGTGAGTGAGTGAGTTAGTGAGTGAGTTTTACAGCAATTCAGTTGTCGTCTTGGCGCCATAATGAAACCGACCATCACCGATTTGTGGCCCTTTAGACTATTCCTTCATCTGCCATAGTGCAATTTGATATACTCGTTCTGAAAGGTATGGTGACGTTCACTGAGGTAACTTTATTTAATACAAATATGTTGCTACAAAATGCCCTTTGCACACATCCAATACGGAACACTCAGCGGGGGATTTGTTTGTTTGTTTGTTGTTTTACGCCGGATTGGGCAGCAATATTCCAGCTATATGACGGCTGTCGGCGAGTAACCAGTCGGGTTGTCAGACTCGCTGACTTTGTTGATGCATATCATCGTATTCCAATTGCGTGGATCGATGCTCATGATGTCAATCCCTGGATTGTGTGGTCCAGACTCGATTATTTATAGACCGACGCCACATAGGTGGAATATTGTTGAGTGCGGCGTTAAATAACAAATAAACAAACAAACAAATCATATCCCAAGTATAGTGTCTTTTGGGGGGAAAATTCAGCAGAGAAGCGTTTAACGGCGGTTTGAACAGCATTTTAGATTGGCAGGACGTACACGCGTGAGTAACGGGTAAGCCTGAAGTGAAGACTGCAAATCTGCTCATATTTCAAGGTGTAAAGAATTTTGCAAAGGGGTGTATGTAGCATAACCACGTCAATGATCACTGCAACATGTACGAGTCGCCATATGGCTGAAATAATGCCGGTACGACGTTAAATTGTAACTCACTCACACACTTATCATATACGATCACCATTGCACTTGACCACTATCACAAACGGATGTCCCAAAACCAACAAGTATTGATACACATTAGGTGTTACAACCCTGGAATTAGCGATTTAGCGGAGATGAAGTATTATTGACCGTTACTCAATTTTGGTTCCTGGGGTTCGAAGACAAACATGCATTCTGGTACACCCTGGCGACAGACCTAAACCAGCAGGACTCCACTTGAGTCCACGCGATCTAACTTGATCTACTAACGACCTCCGAGCCACGTTGACTTCCACTCCGTCGGACTCAGAAAATTGAAATTATATGCATTGCCATAGGGTGGAGATTTGTCTTGGCGGCGATTATCGGATTATCGTTGGCACCTGTGGGTTTGCTAATCGCTGTTAGACCGGGGTGGGGGTGCTTGTAGGTAAACACTACATGGGAAACGCTTTACGGGACGGTGTAGCCACAGCATTGTAATCCCAGACAAGTCAGCTGTCGTAAGCTGGTAATGCCTGCAGTATGGAACAAGCTGACCGAGGTATTCATAGCTGTAACCACTCACCTGGAAGTTGCATGCCAAGCTTGTTAGAAATTATCCCAAGTTTCATATTCTGGCTTGTTTATCAAGTCGTTTGCCGAACACCTTCGAATCTGTATTCAATAAAAACAAAATATGCAAAGTAAGCTGAAAGCATTCAAATCATTAAAGGGGGTCTTCGGTCGTTTAGGAAGCACCTGTCTAAGAGGTCCAAAATGGAGATACGGGAGTTATTTCCGAAGCTTGGACTAACCTGCTCCTACTCCTTCCTCAGCAGCAGGCTATACATGACTTGATAAAGTGCTATATCTATTATTCGAATTCAGTTCAGGCTCCTGGACATATATACTATTGTAATTATTTGACACTGACATCAGCATTGCAGTAAACTGTCTGTAATTATCCAACTAAATGTCTTGCCAACTCCTGTTCATTTTCCTGTTCTTTCGTCGTCAGCGCCAGACTCATGCTTGTGTCAGGCATCAAATTAGTAGACCCGCCGCCCGAATCTCTTCAGGGTGTCCTCCCACAGTGGGTTCACGTGCCGTCACATAACTGATACTGTTTGAAGCGGCGTTAAACATAACTCACTCACGTGACATCGCCTTTCTATGCAGTCCACCAATCGCTGGAATCAAACCAACAATTGAAAATAATAAATGCAATTTGTCATATAATGGGTAGGTTTTATTACAGGATAAAGCGAGAGGATAAAAACGGTATTCGTTGGCATCATTTGCGGATATTTATGCAAATACAAAAGGTCAAGTAGTAACTACTGTCAGTGTTTACAAACAAACATGGCGTCGCCCTTGTCTATCTTGTCAGAATTGACAAAAGGACATCTAGACAAATTCCGGGGATAATTATGGAAATAATAGTGTACGAAACCGAAAATCAGACGCAACTGATGCATTTTGCAAGCGTACATAGGCAACAAGATCGGAACATCAGTTCCCAGACACCTGCTTGTGGGACTCTGAGACTTGGAGTGTTTTCCCGAAGTTTAAAAAGTTGGATTTGGTAGACAATTTTACTTTGTTTCATTTTGTCGTTGTGTGGGACATCTGACTGCACTTCGTAATGTAATGCGACCAGGCAGACTCTAAATAAAAGCGCCATAACTCTGTCCATAATCATAAGGAATCTCAAGTGATGATGTCATGTGTTGGCGAAAAGGTGAGCGTACCCGGCCTCACCGGTGGCAATCGTCACAAACACATGCAAAGGCAAGTCAACTGTTCACCTGAAAAAATACGGGAATTCATGGTACATATTGTCACATTGTTTATCACTGATGCGTCAAATTTGGAAATGTGTTCCACATGTGTACCATAAAATATTATGAAAGCTGTGCTGTGGCCTTGAACGCTGTAACCCTGACCAAACACCTGGACAGGAGCTGTATGGCACTCTTTGTTTGTTAGTTTGTTTGATGTTTAACGCCGCATGACGGCGGTCTGTAAATAATCGAGTCTAGACCAGACAATCCAGTGATTGACATCATGAGCATCGATCCACGCAATTGGGATACGATGACACGAATCAACCAAGTCAGCGAGCCTGACCACCCGATCCCGTTAGTCGCCTCATACATACACAGTCGCCCGTTACGACAAGCATGGGTTGCTGAAGACCTATTCTACCCCGGATCCTCACGGGTTGCATGACACTCTTTGAAATCTTGGTAGAAAGAGCATGCTCGACTGTACCTAAAAAGTTGTGAAATATAGACACCAAGGGCTGGAGCTGCAGGAATATAGCTCGACATTAAGGGAAAGCTGAGTATTGGAAAGAAGTCCCCCTTCTTGTCATACAGTCTTACGTCACTCTTAATCTTTATGTTTGTTTGTTTGTTTGTTGTTTAAGGCCGCACTCAGCCATATCCCAGCTATATGACGGCGGTCTGTAAATACTCGAGTCTGGGTCAGACAATACAGTGACCAAACACCTGAATTGTATGGCACTCTTTGTTTGTTAGTTTGTTTGATGTTTAACGCCGCATGACGGCGGTCTGTAAATAATCGAGTCTGGACCAGACAATCCAGTGATTGACATCATGAGCATCGACCGACGCAGTTGGGATACGATGACATGCATCAACCAAGTCAGCAAGCCTGACCACCCGATTAGTCGCCTCTCGAAACAAGCATAGTCGCCTTTCACGGCAAGCATGGGATGCTGAAGACTATTCTACCCCGGATCTTCACGGGGAGACAAGCATGGGATGCTGAAGACCTATTCTACCCCGGATCTTCACGGGGAGACAAGCATGGGATGCTGAAGACCTATTCTACCCCGGATCTTCTACTCAACTGATCTAGTGGAATAATATATATTTGCATGAATAATTTCTCCAAATCATTAATAGTAATTGTCGAGCGTAACCACACTTACACTGTTTTGCTGCTCAAATACCACGTCCGGTGGCAGCAGGGGGTCTTGGTTCCATACAAAATGGCTTCTTTTGTTTGTGTGTTTGTTTGTTGTTTAACGCCGTACACAGCAATATTCAAGCTATATGACGGTGGTCTGTAAATAATCGAGTCTAGACCAGACAACCCAGTGATTGATTTCATGAGCATCGATCTACGCAATTTTGATACAATGACATGCATCAACCAAGTCAGCGATACTGACCAACCGATCCCGTCAGTCCCCTCTTGCTACAAGCATTGTCGCCTGTTATGGCAAACACGGGTTGCTGAAGACCTATTCCGACCCGTATCTTCACGGGTCGACTTCTTTTTCCAACTTTGACACTTACTCTTGTCTGTTGTGGGTAAGTACAGTTTTAAGAATCGTACTGATTTAATCAAACACTGCATCTTTGTTTTATGGATATCGAGATTGCCTCGTCATTTACCTCCTGGTGATCGTTCATACTAATAAACGAATCGTACGTCACCTCAAGGAGGTCGCAAGCCCTCGAAGCACCACACGATAGAATCCAACAAACAATTGACATATTTCAACCGGAGCAGGAAAATGTCATACAGGCTCTCGCGAGAGGAGATAAACCATTGTTATACCCCCTTTAACTCAGTCCCACAGATGACAGGCAAGGCCTGGGTTGCTACTGTCCGCCACGCGCTGTCAATGGACATCCGGTGGGTGCGTGGGTGTTATGCGCACTGACGTAACCGACAATGGCGCGCAGTGGTCGACCACAAAGGGCAAGGAAACGTGTTCCCCGCTTCTGTGTGAGTCATACCTGGCCGGTAAGGTTTACGAGACTGTGATGAAGTAACGTGCCTTGACCGGGGGAGACAGTGTACATACTGGTGATATATCACGCGTTATCGGTCTTAGAGGATGATAAGTGATAATAGTCATAGCATAGTTGTGAAGGTAGCTGCGTTCTCCGTCACGTCCAGCGTTCAAGCTCTGACCAGTGTCCAGACTGTCTGTGTCTGGAAGTCGAGCGGAATGTGGTCGTGAGTGACACCAAGGTCACAACACCTTGATTCAACTCTCAAATTATTTACAGCGTTAATTTATGAAAAGGTGAAATTAAACTCGATATATTTCCGGGTTCTGCTTACTCACAGATTGCAGTGATCGCAAGAACAATTAAGAAACTAGTCCAGAGATTCGTTCTTAAGAGGGTACCACCCCCACCCACCCAACTTCGGCATCCGACATACCACTTCATTTGTCTTGGCATCCAATTTAATTCGTATCAGTTGACACAACTGGTTGAAATGAATTATACGGGGATTTAAACATTGAGTGCTCATAAGCTTAAGGCTGATTGATTTATTGATTTGTCACTCTTAGCAATACTCTTAAAAAAAAGAAACGCAATACGGATATGTTGGGCCATAAAAGCATAACCATCGGTCCAAGAGGTGCAAACGGAAGAGGTTTAATATGTTAAAGTGTCAGTGACAAATTTCCCGGATCAATATGTCGGGAAAAACGCACCCATTGCATTAACAAAAGGTCCATGAAGCTGCACGTACTGCACGTGCAGCAGCTCTATGAACGGTATTAAAGTGCAGGGGGTTTGATTGCCTGGCATCTGCGTCAATCGAACAGTGACTGTTCAACAACATGCCAAGATTAACAGAAGTGCAAAGAAACAACACCATAGGCCGCTTGCAGGCAGGGGAATCCCGATCAGCTGTAACCAAGGTTTTCAATGTAGCGCCCAGCACCATCACAAGGCTATGGGCTCGATTTCAACAGCATGGGTCAACACGTGATCGGCCAATGTCGTGACGGCCAAGAGTAACCACCCCCGCCCAAGATCGCTGCATCCGACTGCGCTACCTACGTGAAAGGACGACCACAGCTTCCTCAACCGCATCCCAAATACCCGGACTTCGCAGAATCTCCGACCAGACTGTACGAAACCGTTTAAGAGCAGCAGGTCCACGAACAAGACGTCCTATTCGACGCGTCATATTGAGTTGACGACATCGTTAACAACGACTGCATTGGTGTCAACACAGGGTATGGCATCAACTGCGATGGAGAGATGTCTGGCTCAGCGACGAATCAAGATTTCTCCTCCGTCGAGGGGATGGAAGAGCGCGGGTCTACAGACGTCGGGGAGAACGTTACGCCAGAATCTGCGTACAGGAAGTGGACAGGATTGCTGGGGGTAGCGTTATGATGTGGGCGGCTATCTGTCATCATGACAGGACAGGTTTGGTCCATACCCAGGGCAATCTTACGGCTCAACGATACATCCACGAAATTCCACACGTCCTCCCAAATGCAGCCAACGGCAACGGTGTATTCCAGCAGGACAACGGTCGACCGCATACAGCACGGATCTCAAGAGCCTGTTTACACAACAACAACGTTGATGTTCTCCCCTGTCCTTCCAGATCCCCGGATTTGAACCTGATAGAGACGCCTGTGAGATGAATTGGATAGACGGCTACGCCCACGTCAACCACAACCCCAGACGTTGCAGCAGTTGGCTTTTGCGTTGCAGGCCGAGTGGGTTATCATTACCCATGATGCGATTCGCATACTCGTGTTTTTCATGGGCAGGAGATGTCTATCGATTCCAACGATGACATTCGCGTTATTGATGGTAGCACCTTGGACTTTTCCTATCTACCGATAACTGAGATGACTACAATCACCAAGCGTTCTCTCCATAACATTTTGGCTCAATACCTTGTACGGTTCCTCGTATAAATGTATTTTCCTACCTCACAAAAATCTGGCTTTGTGTTTCTTTTTTAAGAGTATATATTTCAGCATTGAATTAGTGGCATTCACGCACCAGATAAACATGTTATGGCACCCAGCGTACTGCACTGCTGCATCCGGAATACCACTTCACAGGGCTCGTCATCCGGGGCATCAAAAAGGGATTGGCACCCTCTCTTAGCGCTACGACAACCGTAATCTTACGTATCTAACACAAATTTACGATAGTCGAAGCGCTAAGATCGCTTTGTGGCAGTCCGTGATGCTGAAAGATCAGATGAACTATTCCCTATCGAGGACAAATTGATGCAAGGTCATGATGAGACACGCCAGCGACAAGGTGTCACCTTTCTCGCAGACACCTATCTTAATGTTTTGTTAAAACATAAATAAACCCTTACTTAAAGAAGAAGCAACAAACACAACACTAACAACATGTGCATGGACATCTACTATAACAATACAGCCTGATAACGGTTTTGGATACAGTAAATGGAGGATACTAAATTCTTAATCATAGCCTATGTCGACCGACGTTCGACTTGCATCACACAGAAACTACTACACCAACGTTTCATATTCGTACAGCAATGTGAAGGTCAGGGTTAGAACTGGTCTTCAGCAACCTATGCTTGTTTTCCCCTGTGAAAGTCACCAACCCCATCTTCCCGAGGCAAGGGAGTTAACTGACTTTAAAAGTCCACTTTCCACCCTTGCCGAACTCGACTGGAATTTCTGGGCTCGATCCTCGCGCAACCACTGGTAATGACGTGTTATGTCCCTTCTATGACTCGCCTATTGACCAATCAGATTCCACCTCTTGTTTCACTTTCATTTACTTCAAACAAAATGGCGGCGCCCAGTCAGGGCGATCTGATCAATAATCAAGATCTATATTGTGATAAAACGGGTCTTACATCGCAATGTGCATTAAATCACGTGTGCACCTTGATTAAAAACATTAAAAGATTTGGAAAATATCTGTTGACGCCGAGTTGACGGTGCACATGCTTTGTAAATCATGCAATCGACCAAAATCTGCACGACAGTTTTCAAACCGGATTTCGATTTCGTTACACGATTATGATTGGACTATGCATAGACTCGTTAATGCAGCCAAAATATAACTCCATAATACCAGCCAAGTTCGGCAAAGGTGGAAGCAGGACTTTTATAGTCAGTTAACTCTCTTTCCTCGGGAAGATGCAGCAACCCATGCATGTCTCCCCCTGTGGACATCCCTGTTAGAATTTGTCTTCAGCAACCATTGTTTGTCTCCCCCGTGAAGATCCGGTTAAAACCAGTCCTTAAGAAAAGGAACAATGTCTGAAAAAATATTGAAGGGGTTATTCAAAATGTATTAGCCCAAAATTCATTTTTTTAAATAATTATAATATTTGTGAACAATCTGCAAGGAGAACGGAACCTAGAATTTAATGGTCCATTATGCGATGGGGTAGCCCAGTGGTTAAAGCGTTCGCTCATCCCGCCGAAGGCCCAGTTCGATTCTCCACGTGGGTATGATATGTGAAGCCCGTTTCTGATGTCCCCCCGATGTGATATTGTTTAAATATTGGTAAAAGCGGCGTAAAACAATACTCACTCTCTGTGCCTGCATGTCATGCCATGCAGTCCCTGTAGAATGTCGACATAGTAATATGGTATTTCATTTGAATGCGACGATCACTGCAAATGTGTAAGTTTAACAGCTGTGATTTCAAAAACGAAATCCGAATAATATGAAACAATGATGAAAAAGATGAAGATTATTAGTATTTTTTCTGAAAGAAAATACTGTCTTTAAACCTTATTCATATCCGTCAGAGATGTTTAATGTCTATGCTTAGAAATGTCCAAAGTGACCCTACGGATATACCTGGTAATAAATTCGAGTCAATATGTTATTATCTCGCGACCGAGTATACACGTAAATCATTAAACCAAATAACTATTCTTGACATCTCGTGTCGTAAAAGCGTCACCACAACAAAGCACGTCGTAGTGACGACGACGCGAGACGTCACCAAGTCGGCGTTAGCGAGCAGATCTTTCGCTCCAGTAATTAAACCACGCGATTGCAGGGACCACGAGCTAGCGGGGACAACATGGGAACGACGTTCCCACACGTTATCATACCATCTTTCAATTAGCCCAACAAGATCTGGAGACACTGGCACATCTACTTTTGTCCGACGACGTTTCCAATTCGCGTTCCGCCATTGCTGGGGGGCAGAATTACGTCATCTTTTCTTATACGCCGGCGCTAAAAGCCCGTATCGCGAACTGGACAATGTACCTATAATTTCTTAACAAAATATAGAGCGGTTCTTTTGATACGAGGTCATTTTACAGCGGTCAGCGCCAAACTCTCTGTTGAAGATAGTTATGTTTACATTGGGTTGTAAAACATCTTAGGCTGGTACTGCAATCTTTCTTCCCCCTATCATTGATGAGATAGTTGTCATTGTACTGTGGTGTAGATTAATGGGTGGGGTGTAAACACTGGAGAATAATCGAGCCATGTTACCCCGGAGTGTCAATAAGTCAATCAAATCACGCACCTGCTGATTGTCCGGGATAGGTAATTGCGATAAATTGGATTTAGGGAGGTGACTGTCCAAATATATTTAATTGTTTTAAAACCGCCATAAGATTAAAAGGTTATTTGACTAATGAAGCAAGTGATTGCATCCCCTTATGATGGAGAGAGGGAACACAAAGATGTTTGTCCAGATTTGTAGGAGACAAATGACATCAAACATAACCAGCGACACAACAGCTTCAGGCGCGAGGGGAGGTTTCAACGGGAAAACCTCACTCAGCTCTCAGCTCCATGGGATAGAAACATTCACACGCCAGAAATTTTCAAGACTTAAACTTAATTTTGAATTCAAATAATAGTGCAGTCGATTGGCGAAAATATCATCCCAAAGGGAAAGTTTTCAACGTTCGGGATGTATGACCAGTTCCATTTTAGCCTTTGTTTCATGTTGCCGTAAGTTGAAAACTTAATATTGATAATATTAATATATAAATGCTTATCTGCTCACTTGTCATAGATTTCTTAACATTAACAAGTTTCATGGGCAGGATAAGCTCACCTTTTCGCGAACACCTGGTGTCATCACTATTTGATAGTGATTCATTAACACGTGCTAATGATAGTCGGAATCGTACAATCGACTCTGCTTTTAGCAAAATTGTCTTTGGAAAGGGTTTTGTTATTAAAATGTTTCGTATTCAGAGTCCTTTTGATACCTCGTCCTTTGAATTATTGTAGTGAACATTTGTACTGCACACATTGGGTAAAGTCATTTGTGAAAAACACACAAACGCCTAAATGATAGTATATTCGGCAAAATTCAAAGGCCTTCTCAATCTTACTGATAAACTTCCAAATATACAGCTAATGGGGTTTAGATTCTGATAATAGAGAAAGAAATTATAGAATTAAATTCCTGTATAACGTATTTAATACTTCCAATCATATGTAAAGATTTCATGTGAAAATATGCAATGACTTCATGTCACTATGATCTTGCATCTTGATGCAATATTAAGATGCGGCCCACCGCTATAGTAAAACAAATTTTAGCTGTAAGTTTCGTTGATAAAAAGCGACATAAAACATTTCCGTAATCATAAGGAATCTCAAATAAAAGCACTGTCACATTGTGTGATTATAGTATAACAAGACGTGTATGAGAATTGAAACTGTTAATTCCCTGAATAATTGTCTCAGCGGTTGTTTATGTTTGTGTTTTCGTTTGTGGATGTTTACCAGGAATATACAATGTAGTATATGAACGGGATTTTAAGCTGTTAGTTCCTTGAATGGCCATGGAGGAACCAAGCTTATATCACACATCCTTGCCCTAGAAAATTGGATTAAGAATTATGGTCGTGATTCAACTCTACTGCATTTGGCCACTATCCTTATCAGTTACATGCATCTTCAGGTAAGTCCTTACTTATTGGTTTTGATCATGACGTGATCAGGATAAATTCATTATTCACGTATGTCCAGGTCTATTAAATTTCCGGAAAAGCTCTTGAGTTCCAGGAAATGACCAAGATACAACATCTGGCTCTCATGCATTTGCAGGGTTAATGGTTGAACGCCTAGTTTCTGCAGAACGCAGTATGTTAAGATATTTATTTCTTCAGAACGCGGTATATTGTGAAATATATTTCTGCAGAACACGATATGCCATGAACATTATATCAGCAGAACACGGAAGGTTATAAAATTTATTTCTGCAGAACTTGGTGAAAATTATTTCTGCAGAACATAGAGAAATGTATTTCTGCAGAACGTGGTATGTTATAAAAATCATTTCTACAGAACATGGTGAAATTTATTTCTGCAGAACACGATATGTTATGAAATTTATTTCGGCAGAACACGGTATTTTATATTTAAAAAATTCGGCAGAACATGGTATGTCATGAAATTTATTTCTGCAGTACATGGTATGTTATAAAATTTATTTCTGCAGAACACGGTATGTCGTGAGATTTATTTTTGCAGAACACGGTATGATAATGCACACAAAAAAGCCAGCCTATCTTCACTGTCGAAAACTTTATTTTTTAATAGTCATGAAACCTTTTGCGACCATGCTTTCATCAATGTTTAAACTGGAAAAGTGACTCAGTTATCACAAAAGTATAGTAATTTATTTCTCTTTGAGGATGTCAACATTTTCACCATTAGGTTCGAGTAGGTGTAGGGGGTTATGTCTCAAATATTACCCGACACGGAACATTTGAACTGCTGCCTGATCGGACGGTACTCCCGCTGTCACTGAAGACCGCCACCATATCGACACCACAAGCAACAGGTGCTTTCCTGCGGGATTTCTGATTTTTACATGCTCATTGCCATTATTCAATTTATGACTTAGATTTCATCTAGCCAGTGTTTTTATTTAATGTGTCTATGTGTTGATATATAGAGTGCCTATTGGTTCATATACAGTATGTCAATCACACATAAATGTGAAACAACACAAAACAACATTTTCTGCTAGATGTTATTGGCCAGCTGTAATTGTAAATTATTCAAACACTGCTTTAAAGTAACCAGTAATAAATAAATCACTAAAAAATATACCGTTTTCTTGGTATGCACTTAAAAATTAAAATTAAGCAAAACATTACAAACGTTATCAAAACGATAGGCTGAAAACAGTCGCCGAAACTCTGTAAACCTAACTCCTCAAACACAACTATGATACCCGTATAAAATATATACATCACCATCGGATAACCATTTCTTGTTTATTTCATTTTTAGCGACCATCAAACATGGGTGTATTTACTTTCTTTTGCCCGGCTGCTTTGTCGCACTTGAGTGGGTACCCTGGTTCTACCTGTTACAAGGTAACACATTTGGGTGATGTCTCATGCAGTAAAAAACATGTGTACGTCTACTCCAGACTTCGACATTATACAAACATGAAATGCATGACACTTTTTGTGGATTGCAACTTTTTATATTTTTTGTCACGTCGTTTCAGAGCTACTTCTTCCTCCTTCGTCGGGTGAAGGAAGTTGCTATCCATAAAAAGTGTAATGTATTCACGTTCTTCCAACTTCTAAATGCCTATCAAAGACTTCATTAATTATTATGGAAACTAGACTGTAGGTACAATTAGATCATTAGCTGTGATTATTAATGGAGTAAACTGATTTGAGGGTGTCAGAAGAGATTAACGGTAATCCCAGGTCATCTTGACTTAATCCGAGTACAATAAAGACAATGACGTATCTGTGTGTCCCGTCACTCTCCTTCATCAGCCCGCCCTTCCGTCACTGTCACCGGTGTCACCCCCAAGCCTTCAACAGATCCCCATTTAACGCTGAACCTCTCAACAAGCTCTTCAGATCACTCATCGATGACCTCTGTTCCAGTAACGCAACAAACCCCCATTTAACACCGGCCCCCCTCAACACTGCTGAGTCAGCGATGACCATCAGTCGCTAAGAATTGTCGATACCCTTGTTCGACTTGTGGAGATATTTACGTATCGTAATCCAAGTGACATGGCTTTATCCCGCGGGCTCGTTACGAGATTACCAGTTGATTCCTCGACAATAGAGTCGACAGCTAACCTAATCAAATCAGCGGCTATCTTTTGGAAGGGAGCGTTCAGCGTAAGCCCTGCTGGTATTTCAGCTCAAGATGGTTGTCGCTGCGTGTGTGTACAAGGCTTCCGTCACGGGAGTTTCACGAGAGTAATGCTTTGTTGTTTTTTGTACGAGTGAGTGAGTGAGCGAGTATGGTTTTACAATGGAGGAAATAAAAAATAGGGTCCAAATACTGATCAAAACTGGGAATCGAACCCGGGTCTTCGGAGTGAATGCCTTAGCCACTATGCTACCAGACCGCCTCCGTGGTCTAATGGTAAAGCGTCCGCTCGGAGAGCGGAAGGTCCGGGGTTCGATCCCCAGCCGCGTCATACCAAAAGACGTTAAAAGATGGTACTTGTTGTTACCCTGTCTGGCGCTCGGCATTAAGGGGCTAAAACAAGGACTGGTCGGCTCGGAGTCAGTATACTGTGTCTGATTTGGGTATTCATGTTAAACTGCGGCATGGTATCTCAGTGTGCTAGCACTATAAATCGGCATCATTCCGGACTACTACAAGTAGCCACACACACATGTACGTCGCTATATAAGTGCGATAATCTTGGTGTTATACCCCATTTCACCTCACCTCACCTATGCTACCAACCTTCCTTTTATGCTTGAAATACATATGCAAGACAATTATGCTATGATCCACACGATTAGATTGAGACATTAAACCATATTTGTTGTTGTTTGATTTGATTAATGTTTGTTTGTTTTCAAAACAATAATTGTCTCCACTGAGAATTAAAACAACAATGCTATAAATAAGATAATTACGGCTTTGTCTAATTATCAGCGGAGGCCCGGTTGGTCCAGTCGTCTAAGGCGCCGCGATTCGCTGTGCAGAGTTGCGTCCCTTGGGCACGCCAGAAATGGTTCGAATCCCGGTTCGCCCCGATTGTGTTTCTAGGTTTGTCGTTGATTTCACCGAAGTGGTAAACATCTGAGACCTGCATCACTTCGGGCTTTCCTCCCACATTTAGCTGACATGCCGCGAGATAACGGGAATACTGTTAAAAAGCGGCGTTAAACCCAACTCACTAATTATCAGCACCTACTAGTATTTAATATCATTAGCCCGTCCCTGACAAATTCATTTGTCAAACAATATAATTATCCAATATAAATATGATATGCCTCTGAGCGCTAAGTTTATGTTCTATTAATATCCTTTCGGGTGTTATAGCACGTGTTCATCTCACGGAGAAAACAGAAAGATGACATTAAAATATAAGAAGAAAAGTATTCGTGTCACACATTGACAATAAAGAATGGCATAAAAAATTTCATAAAAAGAATAAACTGTCAGGCAATATGGTCTTTGAGATACTCAACACAGCATATATACAAATATGCATGAGTAACAAGATACCGCAGTGTATTGACATTTAGCATTGCTTCTTATCCTGAAACAGGTACATTCACAAAGTCAGTCCAAATTAGACTTTAGAAATGAACGAATCATTTGTCGTACATAATTATTTTCTGTTACCATCACGGCGTGCACGGAAAGGTACTTATATACAGGCCTGATGGTGATGGTATCCGTTTCGAAAGGGAAATATGTAGTTAACAGTTAACCTTTTACCCGAATGTCGTCAATGTACTACAGACATTATAGTCTTTATACTGACATAACACCAAAGGAAGTTAGGGGTTTTCCTATTGCCATTGTGTGATCAGGTCTGACATGGAACTGCCTCTATGTTAAACTCAAATATAGACAGACATACAGAATTAGTTTCTAAAAGGATCACAAGTCAGTTACAGAAAATACTCAGAGGAATGCCACTCGGAAACAGATACATATAACTCCAATGTAACATACTGCATTCAATTATTCCGTGTAATTTATACCTCAACAAGACACTTGTATTGGATAGTCATTTGCGTAAGGTACCATAAGACTTTATTTATTTTGTCTTTGAAAGGCATTTAGAAGTGATACACATAAGGAAGAGAATTTATGGATGTCAACTTCTTTATTATGAGGATCACAACGTTTCGGAATATATGCTTGATCCTTCATCAGGTGAATGAGTGATATGAGTATATACTCCGAAACGTTGTGTTCCTCATAATAAAGAAGTTGACAGCCATACATTTTCTTCTTTATTATTTATTTTACTGTCAAAATGTTTTCCCTTTAGGTTGGATTTCTTTAGGTGGTCTAGCGTTAATATCGATAACAAAAATATGATAAGCATAGGAATATTGATTTGTGTGGTGTCAGTGAAGAAAACGATGATTCTGAAGTTATGAATTATTTGTTGTTTACAGGTGTAAAGTGACTCGAAATGAATTTCATTTAAATATAATCCGAAGAGATTTGTTATTAACCTACAAATAACTGAAGTTCATGTAAAAATATATCAATCACCCATTGCATCCAAACTAAACACAGTTCCTGATGTCAATTAGAAAATAGTATTATTTAATGTACTTTTAACATGGAAACAATACTCCATGGTAAGCCTGTTCACGTGGTATTGTACAGAGTTGTGAAAAGCTTGGAATTATGATGTAATGAAGATGGTAAAATGAAAAGAAAATGAAAAAAAGTCAGATACAATACATTGTACAGGTACATTTAATTAAGAATAATGACATCCAGTCATAAATCGAGATTATAAAACTCTCAGTATTATTATTAAAAAATAAATATATCATTACCCATATATATATATATATACAACATCCGCACATGGGGTGTATGATTAGTTACTAATCCTGCATAATGTGCAGCAAGCAAAGCGTGTTATATCATTCTTTCACACAGACGCTATACACGCATGGTAATATATACTAGTATTTGTGAGGTTAGTTAGTTTGTTTTGTGTGCTTGTTGTTTAACGCCGCACTCAGCAAAATTCTAGCTATATGACGGCGGTCTGTAAATAATCGGGTCAGGACCAGACAATCCAGTGATTAACATCATGAGCATCGATCCATGCAATTCGGATACAATGATATGCACCAACCAAGTCAGATTGACCACCTGATCCCGTTACTCGCCTTTTACGACAAGCATGGGTTGCCGAAGACCTATTCTAAACCGGATCTTCACGTTACTTTAATTTTTTAAACCAGTGGTTTGACTTTCATCACACGGGCGTGTCCATCCTGGATAACTACGAAAGCCTCGGATAGTTGGTTGTTTTGTATACTCAAATCTCACACGTTACTCTTATGAAATGTGTATTACTACATGCATATGTGTAAGTAGTTCTAGTTGTGAATTAACAACGAATAGCTAAGCTCGGTTTCGTCGACAGGTATTCTCTCCATATACTAGAAAGATTCCCTTCAAGAAGAAAACCTATTGGCCTAAATGTACCTGAGTGTACGCTAGTAAAGCTTTATTTAATCAACAAGTAACACCACGTGAATGTTAAAATGTCTATCTTTCATAATTTGAAAAGACATTGTACTCACGTGGAAACCAAAAGTTATGAGAAAATAAAATATGTAGGCTAGTGTAAGGTATAAACGATATTGTTGACTAAAATGCTCAGTCCTTACCCTTCTCCTACTCATCCCTGTGTTGGAAGACCACAATGTCTGGTATACGGTATGCACGACTGTGTACTCACTGACTTTATCACCAATTAACCAAAAGCTATAAAAATAAAGACCTAAAATAAAATATGTAGGCTAGTGTAAGGTATAAACGATATTGTTGACTAAAATGCTCAGTCCTTACCCTTCTCCTTCTCCATCCCTGTGTTGGAAGACCACAATGTCTGGTATACGGTATGCACGACTGTGTACTCACTGACTTTATCACCAATTAACCAAAGGATATAAAAAAACAATCATACACGTACACCCTTCTATTAAATGAGTATTTAGAAGTGATAGAACAGGTAACCAGGATAACGTGTTGTTTCTTTATACGACCCTTCACGACTGTGCCATCAGCATCACTTCGGTCTCTCCTCCCATTGAGTTGCCACATCGTGATACAACTGACATTTTATGAAACCCGACTCATGATCGTTTGCCAGAAAAAGCAGCCTTGAAAGGCCAAATAACCAATATATTGTTGTCCATGTCTTCATAAACGCCTTGATTATTTACAGAGTTTGTTGTGGCTTCTTCTATAATATATATCCATTGCTTGATTTTTTCAATAGTTGCTTGATTAAAGCTGTAGCTATATTTTGGTACGTTGAAAGTCTAAACCAATATAACCTCAAGGTATATTGAGAAGAAGCCTTTCACATTCTCTCCTGTCCTACCCCAGGCATGAAACACAACAAAATCACACGGCCTCGCCAATCTGCCGCAGTGCATGCAGTAGCTAACAGTTAAAGTAACAAATTAAGAGATTTTTGGATGGAGTTTTTCTTTTAATTATCGAGTATGGTCGACTTAACCAGCTTACAATGGCTAATTCTATCAACGAGCCCAGCACCAAAGTGCGGAGTGAGTTCTAGCAACAAGTTCCATTCTTCACCCGTAATTTTCCTCGTAATCCGCTATAAGCCGAGATATGGAGAGAATAGGGGATGTAACTTTGTGGGGAGAGCAATTACCAGGCCAGATACGGCTCTGAGGCTCGATAAGGTGCAGATAGTACCAGAAGCATTGCTCAGTCACTATACACGACATCTGATAGGCCTTGTTACAAGGCTCTACGGGAATCAACTGACTTTAGCCTAAGTACTTTACAAGTAGTTATATAGACGCCTGGGTTTAAAACAAAATATACAACAATGCCTTAAGTATTGAAAACAACTACAAAATATAAACTGATATATACATTTGAAAACTGGATTTGACCCAATAGTACAAACGTTTTTAAAACGTTACTTAACTGAAAACAGTCGCCGAAACACTGAATTAATAACGTTTCTTTATTTGAAATATATGTATTTATAAATAATAATAATCTCAAACTTATTTCAAATAACGCGAACTAAGGGTACAACATGCATAAGGGAGGCATCGTGTTACTGTGTTACGTCTTGTAATATTATTTAATATTTTGATAATATTTCTTATGATGACCTGTACCATATAGTATGTTACATAAAAGTACAAACGTGAAATAAATGAAGTTTACATCACTCGTTTTTGAAGTGAAGTACAAAATCACGTATATGACTGAAAGTTGTAGAGCTGGGGGCTCAACGTTATCAATGGCTACCAATGAGTGACGTGATGGCTCGTGGAGTGGCGTACAAAGGGGCTCGCTGTACAGTGTGATGTCTACCTCTCTGACCAATGTGAAACCGAATCTATACACCTAAACCCTCCAACAAGAGGAGGGCGGTGCATGAAAACAAAACAAAATGGGGATTTACGCAACAATGCACTCTGGGAAACGAGTGTAGGTTAATGATTTAACTGGTTGAGTGGCTATTGGGGCGGGATTAGTTAATACAAAAGAGACAATAGGTTATGTTGACAGCCCTAAGGAGGAAATGGCCCGTTAGCGCATTTACTTAAGTCCTTCTCAATCCTCCACTGCCGCTGTTTGTGTGCGAGAGCTCGGTAAATATGATCAGGTTGTTAAAAGTTTGCGCTTGAAAAGTTGGCTCCAATCGAAAAATGACTTTTATCTACGATGTCTATGTAACTATGGAGAAAGATAACAGTTTACTCTCGCGAGACTGATTGAGCGGACGCGTTCATGCTGCCCTCCGCCGTTCGGCGTTGACACCTGAGTGGAGGCAGGCAAGGGGATGCATTTAGCCCTAGTTTGTTTAGCAATACTGCGGACAAGTTGCAGGGACAACCACGAGGGAAGGAGGTGGCAATCGGGAACAACCTAACGTTAGTGCCATCACCTTGGACTTGAGGGAGATTCATTTCACCAGCTTACTATTACTTGTATGTAGCTATATCATCCCAGACCCACCATGTTGGGCAAGTACATCCACCTGCAGTGTTCTGACCATCGACATCACAGCTGACACCGGGAAATAGCTCAAGACTCGAGAGGGATTTATGTGCTGTCTACATTTACAAAACGGTGGAAATTACTGGAATATATTTATCTGTGATATTCAAGTGTAAAGGAAATAATTTGCAGTTTGAACTCCAGGATTTTATTGGAATATCAACATGATTCAGATTGACAGCCTCAGAAACTCGCTTGGCCAGCAAGGTAAGTTTATTTTTTTTATAATAAGCATTTTATTATATTTCATTTGTGTCATTTTCAGGAACATACATGCAACATGGCAACCAGAATAGGGACCGTATGCATACTCCGCAGAATAGTTCTCACAAACTATAAGTTTACTATTGCGTAAAATATAACAAGTGTCAACGCGAAAAATGTCAAATTACAAAGTTTATCCGTTATCTTGTCGAAAGACGTGCAAACGATGTATGTATGTATTATGTAATAGCTTTGACGGTTATTGACAGATTCCATACACAAACAGATAAATAATATCTTACTTAGAATCAGCTGTTGACTCTCGTTCCAGGGTAAACCTCCCTTGAGTAACTTATTACTTCTAAACCAAACATGAACTTCTTTCTGTAGAGTTTGTTTGTAGACATTACCGAGAGTTATCTCATCTGAAGCCTCTCGGCGCCTACACAACCCTTCTCAAGCAAATTGATAAGGTTCTGTGCTAATATTGTGACACAAAGCTGTTCCACAATGTCCTTTATTTAATATCATATTTATCCACCGTGTTTCTTAAGTAATCAAGTCAAAATAGCAGAGGACAGATCCAAAGCATGATACAAGATACGTTTTGACATTAATTTCTTGTTGATACAGCGTGACTGGACGCGATGACATTGTTTTCTGATTAATTCTGTGTTCATGTGTCACTTTCCGCTTCCAGGTCTGTCGAGGCAGAGTTTTGAGTCCTCCGACTCCAACAGCTCTGCCATATCCTCCCCCGGCAGCACGGCCTACCACCCCGTACCAACAGCCCCACCCCCCGGGGATAGCAGGAACAATGGGATGATCCCCTGGACGCAGGGTGCGGCAACATTCCCCGGGGCTGAAGGATCAGATGATGACGATGGTGGGTGGTACACATTTATTTCTAATGCATCGATTCTCGTATCCAAGGAATTCCTTGGTATGAAGATATATCATATATAATTTATGTTATAGAAAATAAATGTGATTGCTTAAGAATATTGTTGTAAGTGAGGTGTAATAATAAATTGAACTGTGAGCATGACGCGTGTAGGTTACATTTGTAATGTAACCTCACTTAATGCATGCTAAAACAACATTAATTAACATAATTAATTAACTAAATGTTTATTACACAGTGACCGGGTAGTGGTGTCCGGCCAGACTCGCCGTCCACTGGCCGGCAGGATATCGGTTACACGACTCCCTCTGCACTAATGGTCACTGTAAAAGGGGACATGGTAGGGGGTTAGGAGCAATTATACCCTCTCAGGGGTCTCAGGCTGCACCAATAGCTAACAGCGGGGCTCTGTGATTACAGTTGTATTCATACGATAAAGGGTATTTTTTTCATTGTCCAAATTCTTTAAAGGTTACCCGCTTTCTCAGATCCGATTTTAATAGGTGGTCCTTGTGTAGATGGTTCTGCATGCGGTAATGAATAGTGGTCACTTTGTTCTCATATATATAATTAAAGGACCGTTCTAAAGGTTATCAATCTTATCATTTTTGTTTGGAAAATGAAACAAAAAATTCATTCATATATAAAATTAATATTTTTAAAGGTTTTCCGCATTCTAAGATCCGATTTTAATAGGTGGTCTTAGTTTAGATAGTTCTGCATGCGGTAATGAAAAGAGGTCACTTTGTTTTATAAAGATTAAAGGACCGTTCCAAAGGTTATTTTTGTTTGGAAAATGAAAAAGAAAATTCATTCATATATATAATTAATATTTTTTGTACAAATGGTTTGAGGAAGTACCCCTGCTACATGTTGATTATTGCAGCTAAATTAAGTCGTTGGATATTCAGACAATATATAGTAATCATTCTTAAAAGCCCTGGGCTACCTTCCCACAATAAGTAATTATAATGAGTTAATCCAGCCCGGAGATTAATGAGTGAAAATGACAAGGACAGTTGTAAATTGCCTCGCATGTCGACCACGTGAAATGAACAAGCTGATGACACTTGACAGGTGCTTGATTACAATGCCGATCAGCTGATTGGCATATGCACGTGACATATAGGACAACTGTTGCTGTTATTTATTACTATGAAACAATGTACACTGTCATTTGATTTGAGAGATTATCAACTATTTACATCAGTAATATTACGAATATAATGTCTGCCTCCCGTGTCAAATATACGAGTTTAAAACATACATAATATATTTGTTGTTTCTCATTAACTTTAAAAAAAAGTTTGCCTGTGTTAGGATAACATATTTAGCAATTGATACCAATGCTGTTCATGAAATACTCCTTTATACATGGATACAAATGTAGCTTGAAGTATAGTCATGTCCGCATGTATCAGTGTGTTTTTGTAAAATTTGGAAAATTTTAAATATATTTGGCGTAACTCACAGCGAGGCTAGTAGAAATGATTGTTTTAATTGAAATAAAACAACGTTCACCAACAGTTACTCGATGTTGAAACAAGTCGGCATTTGAATCATGAATTCATTATTTTTTCCAGAATACCGTCCCTTCACACCCCCACCTCCACGTGAGAGGCTCAGCTACACGCGTTATCAGCTGGAGTTACTCAACGCCATCTACTCCAGGGTGAAATACCCCAACAGCACCCAGAAGCAGCTGATTGCAAAGAGAGTCGGCATCACACGTGACCAAGTGAAGGTGAGGACGATACGTCATGTCTACGATACACGGTTAAACAAACCCCGCGAGGTTCCCAGAAACCCATGCTTCTCGTAAGAGGCGACCAAATGGATCGGGTGATCAGGCTCAGCGACCTGGTTGATAGCCCGACATCGTATCCAGGCCTTGTTGAATGGTGATCATAATATCAATCACTGGGATTGTTTAAATGCCGCGTCACATCGCTGGAATTTTGTTAAACAACCATACACACCTACGCACGCACACATGCATAAATAACATGAATATATTCAATATCAATCAGACATATGCTATTTAAGTATTTGTGAATAGACAAGACAAGACAATTTAATTCAGTATAGAGGCCAGTGGCCCAAAATACAGACATATAAAGGTTTCATTTCTGAGCGCTATTTTGCATCCATACACACATACATATTTGTGAATAACTAGTATGTTAATTCCTCTTCAAACTCCTAATATTATTGCTGAATTCATTTCGTATTATGCTACAGTAAACTACGGCTATAGCGAACTCAAAGGAACCACAAATTTTAGTTCGTTAGAACCGTAGTTCGTTATAAGCATATATACAGCATGTATATACAGCAAATGACAGGGACCTAAAAACTAGTTCGTTATAAGCGTGTTTGTTATAAACGTAGTTTACTGTATTCTTATAATTTATGAATAGACATTGAACCTGTTCTTCTCTGTTCAGATCTGGTTTCAAAATCGCCGCCGCAAGGATGTTGTTGGGCGGAAACCCGGGGATAAGAAAGATGGCGGCGAGGAGAAGGCCGAGAGCCCCAAAAGTGAGAGTGGTAGTGCTGAAACCGCGACAAAGGAATCATCTGACGTCGCTGACGACGATGCAGCAACAGACGACATAGATGAAAAAGTACTCCCCCCTCTCGTCATGAAAAGCGTCATCGCTGAACTGATGAGGTTCGAGAACGACCCTCTGAAGAACAAGAAGAATAAGAAGAAGTCGAGGAAGCGCCCTGCTCCAGCCCCTGCAGTAGGACCTAAACCTCCTCAGCCCATGTTCCAGAGCTACGACATGATCTCACCGCCCAACAAGGTCACGCCGACAGCAGCCTTCCTGAACACCGTGCCCAACAGGTTTAACCACTCCAAGAGTGCATCCGCTTTCCACAACCCTCGTAACCCCCGTTTGCCGGGGCATATGATGCTCCCAGGACAATCCCCGTTCTTGATGGGGATGCCCCACCCCGCGTCTGCCAGCAGTATAACTGTGCTACCCAATGACTATATCAACCCTCCCAATACCACTGTGCCACAGAGTCTACCGCCAACGGGCAATCATTCGTTATATGACAGTATACCCGTTCTTGCAGATCTCCTTGGTTACAGGTCTCACGTTGAAGCCTCGCGCCAGAGGGAGCATTCATTGTCTCAGTCTCATCTACCCTCCCAATGCTCAACAGTTTCTAGTCGTAGCCCTGAGAACAATCTTTCAGAAACACATGCTCCCTCTACCCAGAGTGCGCTTGGATTAAATCGTGTGTTCCCCTTCCCGTTTATCGCTGACCCTCCAGTGATGCTGTCGTCCATCCGACATTCTGACCCTTACAGACCACAGCTTCACTACCAACCTCCGTCGTATTCAGATGAACCCTACCAGCCATTGGTCATCTCGTCGCTAAGCAACCCCTACTTCAATGCAACGTCATCGGTCTCCTGGGCCAATCAGAGCTCAAGTGACTCTAGTGTTCACCCGTCCTCCTACACCCAGTTATAACCCAACTGGGAAATATGAATATGTATATTGTGCGTGAATGGAATGCCAAAGAATTTGCCGAAGAGTATATGTGTGTGAATGTGTATCGTCCAATCACTTCTGATCTCACCGCCACCTACCTCTACTACCGTGTTGTTATTTTCCATCACGGCCTTGTGTTGTACATATTCAATTATATATTTTATAACATAAAATATACAAATCCAACCCGTCTCTGTTTTATTGCTACAGCAACTAGATGTGAATCTATTGCTATCGATGCATTGAAATTGTTTCTGGACCATCGATGGCAAGTTGAAATCGATACGACGCTATTGTATTGATAGTTTCGATAAATGTAACAGACACCTTGTATAAATATAAATTTCCGATCAGAAATTCACAAATGTTCATAAATGTTCATGTGTACCACTTTATGATCAGAGTTAGCCTAGGAAATGGCCGACATGTTAGGCTTAACACAATGCATTAACTACTACTACTACTACTACTACTACTACTACTGCTACTACTACTACTACTACTACTACCCCAGTCGATGAATCTGTATGCACTCGATTTTCATTCTCAGCTCCCTGGGGAGTATACAACCTCAATCACACATTACGTGTAGCGAATAATGAACGAGGCATCTGTATAGTTGAAAGCGTTTCTACTCCCAAATTCATCGTTTTTAACCCAGAACCAACTTATACCTGATAGACGCCATTCCTAGGCCCTTTCACACATATTGACAGCTTCAAAGCTGGAAAGTTTTCAAGTTCCTACTTTTTGTGAAACTTGTATTGTTAAAATGGTTGAGTGAGTGAGTATGGTTTTACGTCGCTTTTAGCAATATCCCGGCAATATCATGACTGGAGAGACCGGGAAATGGGCTTCACACATTGTGCCCATGTGGGGAATCGAACACAGGCGTGACAAGATAACACTTAAACCACTAGGCTACCCCACCATACACTTTAATGGTTGCAGGTTCTGAAACTGAAAAGGTTATTGGTCGTCTAAGTTAGTTCCACTTATACTTGTATATGGCGGTAAGCCACGTAACTGCCAATTGTTGCATTATTCACACACTCATTCACTCGAGTTATGGGTAGCAATTTCCACCTGTATATGGATGAATGTGAACAAAAGACCGGACAACGCAGGACCTTTCACAACATCGACACTGATACTACACGTTGCCACTAGTGTATTTAGGACAGGGACATGGCATTGGACATCTATATGGACCGATACATGAACGCATATTCTTCCATGGCTCATCACCGTGTCGACTATCGGGATGTTACCATCACAGATTCCACCATAGAGCATGCACCATGAATGAGGGCATATGCTGGTTCCAGATCAGACTTCTGTGTACGAGTGACACAGTGTAGAGTGCGTGACTTGGGAGGACGATTGCTGTGCCCCTAAACCTACCACCACCCTTGGCAGGTTCAAGGGGCCTGGTTCAAGCCAAGATCAGACTTCTGTGAATGAGTGGCGTAGAGTGCGCGAGTCTGACCAGGAAGGACATTTGTTGAGCACCTAAACCTAGTGCAATCCTTGTTTGGTTCGAACTAGGGCTGATCGAGCATTTTTAAAAGGGAGAGGTCCAACATATCAATTCTCTCTGAGATATTTTTACTGCCTGCAACATACTACAATTGGTTTCCACCCCTTTGCATCCGCCTATGGGTGCAACAAGCATGCTCTATCTGTATCTCGTTCCACACATCGATTTAGCGCTGTCATGAGTCTGTGCTATTGTATTTGCTGCCCCAGTCATATAAATAGTATTCATAATAATATACTTACAGGAATGTACTTACACTTTGCGAAATGCGGACAAAGGTGATATTGGGGTCAATGTTTTATAAAATATGCTCCTGTGTCTGTCACAGAGACAAAGATAACCACCAACCGTAAGAGAAATGTAATGGATATTTTACGTCTCTTCGGCAACTTTTTATACCCACAAACTTTTTTATAAGTTGAGTTTGCAACTATACGAATACAAACAGAGTGAATCAATGCTTTAAAATGGTTGACTGGCTATGGTTGGGTCAATTTTCACGAAGTACACCCAAACTGTCTTGGTTAATAGAGGAATGAACAGAGGTTATTCATTCGAAGATACCCTCACTTCAATGTTCATTGTCATCGCGTGTTGTGATACGTGGCAGCAGATCGTTGTGGATTCCCGTACCCCACACATCTCATTGTGGATAGACTACAAACAGCACAACAATATCATACTTTGGACCGGTCGTTTCACGACATGTGGCGGCAGAGATAACTGCATTGTGGAAGGTGGCAGCAGATCGTTGTGGGTTCATTTCTAGTGATGGTCAGTGGTAGCAAATCTCCGAGGCGCTCGTAAAATATCGAGTTTTGTAGCAAGAAAAAAACAACGAAAAAACACACAGCTAAAATGGTTTTAAAGTCAATACAAATCTATGTATATGATAGATTTTTATGATATATCAAATTTCAAGCTTCAGTTATGAAGTCTTAAATAGCCCGCTGTATTGAAGCATAAACTATTTTAGGGCCCAAAGGGTGTAATTGGGGAAAATGAACTTTCCTTCTCAAAACTGCACTTCTCATATTTAGTCTGATATGATTGTGGCCTGGGCATTCAATTCAATAATGTTTCACTGTCTCTGAATTATTTTCATCACAGTGCGTACATACAGGGGAGACCTACCAACATACAGGGAGTGTCTATGACACTGCGGTAAGCATTTAATCCACAGTGTCCAAGACGAAGTAATTATGACTGCCTCACGTTTCTTTCGTCGACGAATTGTCTAATTTAATTTTACAGAAGGATAAACTGTGTTCACGTGTCGGCCAGTAATCCCAGCATCCCACAACTGTTGCCAGCTTGAGACTTTACCAACATGGAGTCGAAATCGTTTGGTTGGGGTCTGAATTCCTATATCGTTATCTCAGGATTTTGCAAGCGAGATTTCGCAAAATTGTCTGCTATCTCATTTCCATGCAGCCCAACATAAGCTTTAAGTTAAAAATGTATCCAGCTTTAATATTTCATAAACAATGTCACTTCGTGAACCATTAATACCAGATTTGATTGCCTTAACAGCTGCCATGGAATCAGTAAAATATGACTGCCTCATGGTTATATTCTTTAACCCACCTTAGAGCTTGAAGAATGGCTAAAAGTTCAGCAGCAAACACTGACAGAAGGTCATTTAGCCCGAACACACTTGTTCAGATGAACCCCCCCCCCCCACCCCCACCCCCCCAACGGAAATCCAATATTCCCAAACAGTTCGATCCAAGGCTGAATCCTTTAAGGCATCAGTCAAATGTATGTCAAGTTCGCATAATGTTCAAATCCTGAGATAAAGTCTAAAAAAAGTCAATCTGCACGGAAAGTGAGACTTAGTTGCCTCCTTTAGTCGTATGTGAGCAGGCGTGACAGTTCGAGCTCAGGTAGGGAGTTTCTAGATGGCTGTATGTACCTCTATAAGAGTGACACAAGGGCGATTATCGGCCTTTAATTTACTTGTCAAACGCAGACGTTATACCCATCTGAAAACGCAGAATTCCTGCAAGCATCCGAAGCTATTCCGGATTCAAGACATCTTCCCGAGGCAAGGGAGTTGACTGACTGTAAAAGTCCAGTTTCCACCCTTGCCGAACTAAGCTGCAATTAGGGAGTTATATTTTGGTTGGACTAACGAGTCTATGCATAGTCCAATCAAAATCGCGTAACGGAATCGACATCCGGTCGTAAACAACACTGATTTCAACATGCAGATTTCGGTCAACTGGCAAGATTTGCAAAAGATGTGTGCCGTCAACCGGGCGTCGACAGCTATTTTCCAAATCTTTTCATGCTTTTAATCAAGGTGCTCAAGTGATTTGATGCACTTCGCGAGGCTTTATTACAATATATATCTTCATCATCGTTTGTTTGAAGCAAATGCAAGTGATATGAGAGATGGAATCTGATTGCTCAATAGGAGGAACATAGAAGGGGCGTAACTCGTAATGGCCGATGGTGGCGCTTCGATCGAGCCTAGAAATTCCACCCTAGTTCCACAAGGGTGGATACTACCGGTAGACTTTTATCAGTTAATTAAATCCCTTGCCTCGGGAAGCTGGATTCCAGAACTGAGCACAGGCCTCTTTCAAGACATTCGACAATTGTGGACATTTATGAGTGCACAGACTTATGATGCTGCCACTTATTTAACGTGTTTCACTATAATGTTTTGACTATTTATTTATCTTGTCTGGTCATTTCCTGACTTAACAATTTAGCTCTGTACGAACATATTACTGGTTTAACCTTTGGCTTTCAATTTGGAAACCTTGTAAGAATTGCATGTATTAACGTAAGTCTGAAGAACAACTTTACTCATACTCATACTCATGTGTGATCTCGCCATGTTTGGTATCTGAGATCTAGCCATGAGTGGGAATTGTGATCTCGCGATGTCTGGGAATTGTGATCTCACCATGTGTGGGATCTGTGATCTAGCCATTTGTCAGATCTGTGATGTCACCATGTCTGGAATCTGTGATCTCGCCATGTGTGGGATCAGTGACCTAGTCATGTGTGGGATCTGTGATCTAGCCATATGTGGGATCTGTGATCTTGCCATGTTTGGGATCTGTGATCTAGCCAATAGTGGGATCCTTGACCTTGCCACGCGTGGGATCCTTGACTTTGCCATGGGTGGGATCTGTGACCTTGCCATGTGTGGGATCCTTGACCTTGCCATGTGTGGGACCCTTGACCTTGCCATGTATGGGATCTGTGACCTAGCCAAGTGTGGGATCCTTGACCTTGCCATGCGTGGGATCCTTGACTTTGCCATGGGTGGGATCTGTGACCTTGCCATGTGTGGGATCCTTGACCTTGCCATGTGTGGGACCCTTGACCTTGCCATGTGTGGGATCTGTGACCTTGCCATGTGTGGGATCCTTGACCTTGCCATGTGTGGGACCCTTGACCTTGCCATGCGTGGGATCTGTGACCTAGCCAAGTGCGGGATCCTTGACCTTGCCATGTGTGGGATCTGTGACCTTGCCATGTGTGGGATCCTTGACCTTGCCATGTGTGGGACCCTTGACCTTGCCATGCGTGGGAATTGTGACCTAGCCAAGCGCGGGATCCTTGACCTTGCCATGTGTGGGATCCTTGACCTAGCTATGGCTAGGATGGGCTTGACCCAACGAGTGATCCTGTTAGCCACCAGGCTACCAATTGCCCAAAGTACACACTAACAAAGGATCTGATGGTTACAAAGTGGATCCTTGATCACGCATCAACAGCTTGATTGCCTGGCCAAGTCTTCACTTTTAACTGCTTCTACCTGGAATATTCTTGATTGCAGAATAAGGCATTTGCTCACACCACTATGGTGTAAAAGATAAAAAAAAACCATGTTTTTCAAAAAAAGCAGCTGTTTACTTCATGATATTATTATTCACATTCATTTCAATCACTTCATATATGCATACCATTTACAAATAGCTTATTTTTGTTGAATAAATATTTTATGTACAGATGTGTATGCATAAATATCCACCTTCCGTGACTCCAGTCGAGTATCACTGAACATTGCACATGCCTTTCTGTACAACCAGACACTGTACGTCCATCTTTACTCACAAACAAAAATCAACAACAACAACCTGAAGTGTCCTTGCAAACTCTGACAAGAAAATACATCCACTCGTCATGAATTCAAAATCCCACTGCAGAACCTCCATGTGCCCCTGTAGAACTATGTAGATATGTCTCCAGGATGTCTCCAGGATGTCTCCAGGCCCAAGGTTTCATATTTCGGCAGAGGCCCCTCTAATAAGTAACTGTATTTATTTTTTGTACAATTATTGAAATTATCACAAACATGACAGAACAATTTTCGGTACAACATAGAATCCTTGAATAAAGAAGCTTGAATAGAACGCAAACACAAAATGGTTTGAGGTTGACTCAGTCGCCATCATTAAATTTAGATAATATTTATCAACTGTGGAGCAACATCTTCTAAACACCTATAATCAACTGTGCGTAACAAGGTCCATCATCTACCTGACAAATCTATACTAAATGTGGTTTCATTCTGAAAGACAGTCATGGTCACTGGTCCTGCCATCACTCACACTAGGACATTTGTTGACATGCTAAAATGGCAAGGTTTGGATATGCCTCTCTAGACATGGCGAAGAAACACACATTACTCATGTCTCTCATCACAAGTGGGAGTCGGTATATGAACCTGTTGCATACAGTACTATGTTGAAGCATCGATAAGTAGGAACATGCATACCTGCTTAACATAACCAATTCCATTATTGCAGTTTCAGTAACTAACTACTGGGTAATCACAAAATGTGTTTATTTATCAGTCCACTTCAAAGACCCTAACAGATGAGTAAACATTATCTAGTCCATACGAGTCAGATACAGAGAGACCTGTTTATAATGGACCAGCTCGCAAAACCCACTGTTCATGCTAATATCCAACTTCAACATTTTGTATTTTCAATGTTAGCAGCATGTTAAGTTACTCAATAAAAGAGGTGAAAAGATCCACAAAAGCAGCTAGCTATGAAACACTATCACTGAATGTTACGTTATTGTGAACATGTTTCCTAACATCACCTCAACACAAATGCAAAAAAACACATGAAAATAATTCAAATGTAATGTCCATATCAAGATGTAAAGGGTGAGCAAGAAAATTGTTATTAAAATAACTTTCCATACAATCATACACATGGATGTGGGCCCCTTTCAAATGATCCGATCAGGTATACAGCAATACAAAGCAGCAACCAATCTCGTTAAAATCTGATCTTAGCGTAATAGCAAGCACCAAGATCAGATCTTAGTGTACTAGCAAGCACCAAGATCAGATCTTAGCATAATAGCAAGCACCAAGATCAGATCTTAGTGTACTAGCAAGCACCAACATCTGATCTTAGCATAATAGCAAGCACCAACATCTGATCTTAGCGTAATATCAAGCACCAAGATCAGATCTTAGCATAAAACCAAGCACCAAGATCTGATTTTTATGAGATTGAAAAGAAACAGCAGGTGCTTGTGACAAAGGATTGGAGGATGTTCCGATACGAACACACATACACACAGGTCGTATTACGTCCTATAATCAACTTACGACCAGGAATGTTTACTAACAGGAATATTATTCTCTAGAGGCAGGAACATGTAATACATCTACACTACTGGTTCATGTGTTCTAACAATGGTAAGCCTGTCAACAGTTCACACACAGCAGATATACACAGGACAAAGGGCAGACAACTCCACAACAGCCAGGCATGACATGGAGGACTGGACCATTCTGGAAGGAAGCATGATGATTTCTGCCAAAATGCCATTATTATAATTCATGAAATTCTTCTTTATTGCCCCTTTTGTTTGCTTTTCAATATTATAATATTGCTGAAGAGCAAGCTGATGTAACATTGGAGCTGACTGATCATTTTCAGTATCACAATTTGTCATTTTCTGTAGGGAATCCCTAATTAAAGTATTGTGTAGATGTAAGTTCTAGTACAGTGATTATTTAATAAAGCCTCCTCAATTCTAGACTTGAGAGAAGTCCCAGGTGACTATCACTGACTGCATGAAATGGGCAGGGCATCTACTCAAGTCAGCAGATTCAATATACAACAGCATAGCAGCTATTATGCAACATTCTAAAGAAGTCAGCGATACATGTTACGCAACAACTGCTCACTTAAGTAATACATTAACATTTATACTGAAGGAGTCAGAAGACTTTTTCAATAATCTGTATACCAGCTCGGACTCATGAGTTGAGGTTTGATCTTGGAACACTATTTTAATCGCATCATGTCAAGTCAACATCGATAGCAACAAACATATGTATTGTGCTGACAGATCAAGGATCATAACTGAGTCAAATCTTTGTTCTAACCCATGACAAGCAGATCCTTGCACTGCTAAGGGACCCAACTCTGCACAGTGAGTTACAGCTCCTTAGACCACTTGGCCACCTGTGCCCCTTGCGTTGTTGAAAGAGACTACAGAATCAAAATGATGTGACAGGATGGTGGATATCACAGTTCAGAAAGTAGCATGGCTGTGATTTACTGATAACAAAACAATACAGACAATCAAGGCCAAGAACACACCTTTCTTCATAAATCAGTAATATTAAGGCTACATAGAAAATGATATATTAAAATAAACAAAAGCAAAAACTGATGCAAAAGAAATTCTAGACTTTCAGAAGCAAAGTGAATGTGAACTAAATCCACTTCTGACTATACTACTCAACCTTTGATAGAGATACTGGGATATGCCATTCTAATTAAACATACACTTGACACATGAAATTCAGCCTTGTGCATCATGGAGAGATAAAACATCCCTATCAAAAGTGGAGCAGTATACATACATATTTACTTGCTGTCTCTATATATCTTGCATCAACAAGTTTGTTATTTGAATTTCTGCATCAATAATGTCCTAAGAGAGACTGTTTAGCCTATTATGACTGAAATTATGATGGACATTTGAAGATGTACATAATTTCACCATTATAGATAGGTAGAAAATCAAAACAAATTTCTATACACTGTACATTGTTTAAGAAAACAAAGAAAGCAGAAACACTTAAAACATCAATGATAAAACCTGATGATTTCTATGAGAAAAAAGAACCCAAAGTCACTGTAGCTCACCTATATTGTTCGGAATCATCTTGAAAAAATAAAACTTGTGGTTCATCACATGAAAGGCTATAACAGGATAAAAAATAAAGTGTCATATATGTTGAGTTTTACACACATTACATGTCAATCCACACACCCAAAACATTCAGAAATGGCTAAGAAATATGCACAGTACTTATATCTAAAAGAGAAACACTTGTTATAATATTGAACATCTGATCCTCTTTCTGTGTATGGCTGCTGTGAATACTGTGTTGGAAGCTGTCTGCTAAATTTCAGCATTAAATGTGTTAAAGGCCCTGTGGTTTCAAACTGCTGAAAAAGTACAAGTTTATTACAGACAATGTGCAGTACATACTTGTGAGCTAACAAATACATGCATGGGCCATCTGGTCTGACAGTTCCACAATACACATTCTAGTCCTAAGCCTTTAACCATTGCAGCAAACTGCCCCAGCATTAAACATCTTGAAGGTCTGAACTAGTATAGGTGGCATAGTCATCAGCTTTCAGTACTCCACTAATATATACCATATGTGTATAGTGCGCACCCCCTCTAGCGGATTCCGTATTTGGAATTCTTTCATTTATTTTTTAATAGTATGCGCCGAAAAAAACTACTCTGTACCCCTTCAGTAAATTCCGGTAAACGAATGGGTGATAAGAAATTTGGTCAGTATAAATTTGAAATTTGAGAAAAAAAAATCACCAGACATGTTGATTTACTGTTTAAATTGTATAATATGTTCTGCTAGGCATTGTTTTACATGCAGGGATTAAGATTACCTTGTGTATTCATTGTCATTGTATTGTCATTGTATTGTCATTGAAACAAGAAACCATACATCTCCATTGTGGCCATAGAAGAAGTGAGTTGGTGAGAGGTTTAACGCTGCCTTGACCAGTATCAGATTAAACTAAGGGAAAAGTCCAAGTTATATATGCCTTAGACATTTACCACTTTGGGGTTTCTGCTGGCACTGGTATGTTGATACCAAACCAAGGATAATAAATAGGGCTAATCGAGGGTTCAAACTCAAGCTTATCAGGTCTTCCGTCCACAAAGTAGTCGTAGCATTATGACTATCGTAACTCCTACACATAGACTTATGACAGTCATAGCGCTACAAACTCTTTGTGAAACAGGCCACAGATCCTTGGAAGGTTAAGGGGTGCACAGTGAATTGCAGTGTCAAAGACCACTGTCAACCCATACTTCCACTGAAATAGAAGTCAGTCCTGTATGTCCCATACACAGTATCCTACATCACACATGCCATCAAAACATTTGAAAAATATCTGTCAACGCCTAGTTGACGGTACACATGCTTTGCAAATGCTGGAATCAACCAAAATTTTGACAGCAGTTGCCATGTTGTTCATGAATCGGTTGTCAATTTTGTTACGCGATTTTGACTGGACTACCCATAGACTCGTTAGTCCAGCCCAAACCAAAATTTAACTCAAATAATTCCATCCTTGTTCGGCAAGGGTGGAAACTGGACTTTTATAGTCAGTTCACTCCTTGCTTCAGGAAGATGCCTACATGCATGCACTAGCCTACGCATCTCAATATGGAAGAATTGTATTGCTGTATTAAGATACACATGCATTTCCTAATACAATGTGATTATATTTCTTTCAACTAAAACAAAACCAGCCAACACGCTTCCAATATTTTGAGGCCTACTTGTATTCATATATTGGCACCAGAGAGCTTCAATCCCACCCCAGGTGCGGTAACAGTGTAATATATTGGTCATGGTTCTACAACACTGTACCACACAGAAAGGGATAGATAAATAAATACCAGTTCATATGACCTTTGATAAAATGTACAACACAGAGAGTGAATGAAAGACGAATACATGAATATGACCTTTGTATAGATGTCACCTTGTTGTCTTCACACTAATACTACTTAGACAACTTGGGACAGCTGGCGGTGTTTGACGTGTGTGTGCAGAGAGAGTGAAAGCTGCATTCCTAGGTACCACAGCAGTAGCTTGGTGCATGATTTGGCTATCTAGAAGTCATGTTCATCGAGACCACAACAAAGCTTCATCACAGAGTATCTGTGACACAGTGATAGCTTTTCCTAGGAACATGGGTTGGCTATTTAGTAGCCATGTTCCCAGGTACCACAATAGCTTCACTACAGAGTAGCTATAATACAGTGATAGCTTGATCTAGATTCATTGCTTGGGTAATTAGTAGCCATGTTCCCAGGTACCACAATGGCTTCACTACAGAGTAGCTATAATACAGTGATAGCTTGATCTAGATTCATTGCTTGGGTAATTAGTAGCCATGTTCCCAGGTACCACAATGGCTTCACTACAGAGTAGCTATAATACAGTGATAGCTTGACCTAGACACATTGCTTGGGTAATTAGTAGCCATGTTCCCAGGTACCACAATGGCTTCGCTACAGAGTAGCTATAATACAGTGTTAGCTTGACCTAGATACATTGCTGGGGTAATTAGTAGCCATGTTCCCGGGAACCACAGCATGGCTTCACTACAGAGTAGCTATAATACAGTGATAGCTTGATCTAGGTACATTGCTGGGGTAATTATTAGGCATGTTCCCAGGAACCACAGCATGGCTTCACTACAGAGTAGCTATAATACAGTGATAGCTTGATCTAGGTACATTGCTGGGGTAATTAGTAGCCATGTTCCTGGGAACCACAGTCCAGTGTGAATGACACTCACAAGAAAGACATGCCCACAATCTCATACCATCACACATCAAATCCACACAACAGCAGTTTGGCTGAAGCATCTCCTGTAGTGACTACACACCATGCTTCAGCTATTACAGACTAGTTTGTTGATCTCACAATGTTCCAGGAACATCATGACACCTTCAATATCACACATGAACATCAGACTCTCTTCCTGTGGGACTGTGATGACGTAGAAATTATCAACTACACCTTCAACAATCATCATCATCATCATCAAAGAAGTGCTCCTGGAAGACATCCGTCTTAAAACAACTGTGTAAGGTAATACCAGTTGTCCAGCAACTGCCGTCACCTCCTTCCCAACAACCAGAAAGCATCATGGTTTTCACAGCCAAGAAGTGACCTGACAGAAATCTTCAAACAGCCATCATCATTCCACAGTCCCTTCTACTTACAACACACCAGTCTGAAGAACCAACATCACATATGACATCAGCCATCCGAAACTTCAACTAAAATCTGACATCACTGAGATTTCTTCCGAAATCTGAGGTCTTCCACACACCTTCCACACGACCACACATACACACACCCTCACATGACTCTCATCAACTCTTGTCTCCCTCTCTCCACTTGTCCTCATCCTCCTTCTTGGCCTCGGGGCGGAGCTGGTTCCTCATCCCACCCAGGACCTTAGAGGTGGCCTCTGAGGCGATGATGACTGGCTGCACAATGGTGGGCGGGATCTGACGGAGCACGCCCCCCACCACCCCTGTCAGCCCTTTCTGTTCCTGCTCCTCTGTTGCCGCCCGCACCAGGTTCTGGGCTGTGTCCGAGATACCCTGGATGAAACAACATCACACAGCATCATTACTGAACTCCATACGTGAAGATCACAGGTAGAATAGGTCTTAAGCAACCCATGCTTGCCGTAGAATGCGACTTTGCTTGTCATAAGAGGCAACTAACGGGATCAGTCAGTCAGGCTCCCTTACTTGGTTGATGCATACCATCGTATCCCAATTGGGTGGATCAATGCTCATTTTGTCAATCACTGGATTGTCTGGTCCAGACATGATTATTTACAGACTGTCATCATATAGCTGGAATATTGCTGAGTGCGGCAATATTTATCAATATCTTTGTTCTAGATCAAATGACAATGACTATAAAATCAGGCTTCCAGCAAGCAGACTAGTCGTGTCCTGTCTCTATAGCATAAGAGTAACATGTAGAAAGTGTACAATATTACTTTTATTGCTTCATCTTTTATGACTTCAAATCTGCATATTATGTCTTAAGAAGATGTTGAAAATAACTGTCTTTCCTGTCAAAATTGCTTTAATTATATCAACATAATTACAAATAACTGTTTATGTGATTCTGTGATTAACTAACCTACCTCTCTTATGACAATGTAGGCATTGGTCATTCCTTCTCTCATGTCTGATGGCTGACCACGGCGGACATGTTGCTTTGGGCGTCGTGTGCCAGCCTTGCGAACACTTGGCCCCGGGGACAACATGTCGTAGGTTAACTCGGCCACATACTGGAGTACAGAGGGAATCGGAATGCACATTTCAATAAAACAAGCAGACACCAGACATTATTTCTTACCCCACTAATAAATACAAAGTAGACACAATTTTGGATAACAACTTCTTTAACTACTGTATAGGCGACGTTTCGGTATAGATTCTTATTCTGTTGTCAAGCAAGACATTTCGGTATAGATCCTTATACCGTTGTCATGCAAGACGTTTCGGTACAGATCCTTATACTGTTGTCAAGCAAGACGTTTCAGTATAGATCCCTATACCGTTGTCAAGCTTCACGTTTCGGTATAAATTCTTATACCGTTGTCAAGCAAGAAGTTTCGGTATAGGTCCTTATACCGTTGTCAAGCAAGAATTTGTCAATACATAAAATGTATATAAAAACACATGTCAATAAATTTCATTATTCCCAACTGATCATGGTTTCAATAGATCACTTCAAGATTACATGCTGTTTCAGTTTCTAGTTTGACAACTGACTAGGGTTAGGATCAAGAAATCTGTACATCATTCAGTAGTACAATCTCATTAAAATCAGATCTTAGTTCTCGCTACTGCTAAACAAAGATCTGAGGACCCCCCATTATGGTCCACGTCAGACAGACCTTGCACGAACTTTGACCTACCAATGGAATGACCAATCAGAAGGCAGCTTTCTCGTGCTTTACGGCACAAATTTCAGATAGGCGACTACACTTCGAAACATATTTTGACAAATTCACAATTACAAATTTGAAACCTGAACAAAAAAACATTCTGGAATTGCTAATAGATGGTCTGTAAGGTTTCAGTCGTCAAACCCGTAACTATCGTTCGGAATACCCCATGTTAAAGTTTTCGAGATTGCATGATTAGAAATCACATTCCGACTGTCACTTTCATAATCTGGTAAGCAATGCACTGATTGATCGGATGAAAGGTTAACAGTTAACAGTTAACCTGTAATGGGATGTCTTCACATCTTTGTTTAGCGGTACCGAGAACTAAGGTCTGATTTTAATTGATCAGTAGTATAGACGATGGGGATTCTGGACCACCCTCCCTGGGCCAGACCAAGCCTAACAATGCTAAGCAGTTCCTAAAATTTGCTTAGCAAAATATAGCATGGATCGTCATCACATAATTCGTATAAACTTAAGATCCCCATGGATGCATTGTTAGGGCCCAGGGTCGGTTGTCCAGAATCCCTATCGTCTATACTACTCAATCTTATTCATGGTTTAGGGGAACACCTATTCCGCGTGCTTTAAAGGGTGACAGTCATCTGCAGTTGCCTGATAGTAAACACATACAGCTGGACACTAGAGCAACTTGTACCCACTACAACAAATCAGGTCCCTCATTGTTATCACATTTGACTAATGTTAAAGTCTGATGCTGTACATATATAATGTGATTATACCACCTACATGATCATAATTGTACCAACTGAACTGAATAAGAAAAAAACCAAAAAACAAAAAACAAAAACAAAAACAAACGTGTCCCCACCTGAATGGACTGCACCAGTTTGTTGGTGAGCTCCAGCAATGCCATGGCCGTGGACGTGGTGAAGGAACTTGCCCCTCGCTGGATCCCACGGACGATGCGGCCATCTTTGCGATACTGCTCCACCGGCAGCCAGAACAGATCCCTCACGCCATGCACTGGAGGTGAGACACATAGAGTGCATGAGTACTGCTTGTTGCTCACTGCTCTCAAGTAGTGTCGCATCAATCTGGGAATTTAGTCACTTGAGTGAAGCCAGTGTCGAGTGAACTTATGACTCACCTATCTGCACAAAGGAGTACAGCGGCCCCCACCCCAGGACGTAGCTATTCTACCAATACACAGTGATAGGACTCACCTATCTGCACAAAGGAGTACATCGGCCCCACTCCCTCCGGACGTAGCTATTCTACCAATACACAGTGTCATGACTCACCTACCTGCACAAAGGAGTACATCGGTCCCCACCCCAGGACACAGTTGTTCTACCAATACACAGTGTCATGACTCACCTATCTGCACAAAGGAGTACATCGGCCCCACTCCCCCCCAGGACGTAGCTGTTCTACCAATACACAGTGATAGGACTCACCTATCTGCACAAAGGAGTACATCGGTCCCCACCCCAGGACGTAGCTGTTCTACCAATACACAGTGTCATGACTCACCTATCTGCACAGAGGAGTACATCATCCCCACTCCCCCCCCGGACGTAGCTGTTCTACCAATACACAGTGTCACGACTCACCTATCTGCACAAAGGAGTACATTGGCCCCACTCCCCCCAGGATGCTGGGCAGCTGTGTCTTCTTGATGTCATTCAGCCACTCACTCACAGCATACTTGGCCAGTTTGTCCATGCCCAGCAAGCTGCACAGAGAAGTTCAAGTTACTAACCCGTGTCTACTTGCACAAAGTCATCTTAGTGCTTAGACAGTAGCAACTCCCATACTTTAACATAGACTTACAATAGTTGCAGCCCTGAGTTCACTATGTGCTAGTGGACACGGCTGAAGAGAGAAGCAAATTTAAGTAACTGACCTGTATCCATTTGCACAAATGTCTTTTTGCGCTTTGAGTCGTAATTCACATACTTCAACATAGGCTTACGATAGTCGCAGCGCTAAGATCGCCATGTGTAAGTGGACCCGGATCAGGATACATGGGCTACCTGGACCCTATGAGAATTCAACCCAGGGACCAACCAGTAGCTATTGCCAGTTGGAATAATATGTGTCAGAAAATACTTGGAAAAAACAACAACCTGGGTTACAACTGGTCTTAAGCAGCCCAAGCTTGTAGTAAGACATGACTAACTGGATTGGTGGTCAGACTCGCTGACCTTGTTGATACATGTCATAATATACCAATTGCATAGAAATGACAGGAAAGATATTGTGGCATAAGCAAAAAGCCACAATACACACACACGTGCACACACACACACACACACACACACACACACACACACACACACACACACACACACACACACACACACACACACACACACACACACACACACACACACACACACACACACACACACACACACGGTCAATTTGAAGCTGTGATAAAGTTAGAATATTGCTGACTGAGGCAACAACATTCACTCACTAATCCTGATTTGAAACAACACTTGGCTAACCTACATGGGACCAAGAAACAACATATTCCGTTAGTCTGGTTTGTTTGGGGACTACAATTACATTGCTCAGAACATAAATTCAGGATAGTAATAAGTAAGAGATTTACAAAGTGTCTTTGTACCGGTAATTGAAACTTCATATTTAATGATAATCTTCAAATAAATTTTGCTTACCCATGCTTGTAGTTGAGACGCTTCAGTTTGAGCTCGGACGAATTCAGTTGCGCAAGGCCAACCAACAATCCAGCAAATGTTCCCTGTTTAAAAAAAAAATTTACCGTTAGAATTGTAGGCAGGAGTTTTCTCTATACAAGATTGATTGACATGCATGTTATACAAACAGGTAGAAAATGACAAAAAGGTGCCTTAAAGGGCCCCTCTCACCTGCTCCATGTCAACTCTCTTGCCATGGTAGTCCAACCGTATTGGCACATCTGGTGAAAATATGAAAGACCTGGAACAGGAAGGTGACAACTACAAAACCAGCCTCAAACATCAAGCATGTAAATACAGTCTGAGATGGAAACAATCAATTTTGTGAAACGAATAAAAAAAAAAAATTCTTTTCTGATAAACTTTCGGGTACCCCAGTATCCCACAGTCAGTCAATTCTAGATGCATTAAAGTTGCACACAACAAGAAATCAGCTGTAACAAAGTCAAATTAGTTTGAAATGCTGATAAACTTTTACTTTCATGTGAATGGTAATCCTAATAATCTCTCTACATCTCAAGTAAACTACAGGTTAATGAATTTGTTGATGACTAGAGCCTGTTGAGTCCTACTAACTTGAAGAAGACCGGCTGAGACCCATGGTCCGATCCCGTGGATGATGATGTGCTCTCTGTCAGCTCCTGGTTTAGCCCAGCATTAGACTCCAGGTTCATCTCATCGAACATGATGAGCAGGTCCTGTTGGTCCTGCTCCGACTCCTCCTCAGGGCTCAGATTGACGGCCATCACGGGGGCGGGGGGAGCAGGGGGGGTGGAGGAGGAGGCGGTGCCTGGCTTAGGGCTCCCCACTGGACTCTCGGGGACAGGCACGGACTTGCTGTGAGGGGAGGGTGCACTCCCCCCGGACAGATCAATGAAGAACTTCCTCAAGAAGAACAGTGCATCCTGTGGGTAAATCATTGACTGAGTGAATAGGGTTCCGAACTGTGTACTGTAGAGACTATTATTTATATATTTAGTTGAGCTAATTTGGTTTTCAGGAGCCATATTTTTGTGATTTAACCTATTTAGCTCCGGTAACAAAATTATATACAAAATAAATGTGATTTAAACCATCATTATTATATTTAATATCGGAGAAACATTGGCTATGGAGGCCTTTTTTCACACATTTTTGTGATTTCAAATTTCCGTGTTTAATCCATCCTTTCTGACTACAACGATCCAGTGACATACTGGCATGTTGCCTGCTTGTTGTGTTAGTGAGTGTACTAGCTGGTGCTCACCTGGTCAATGTTGAGTCTGAGGGGGAGGAGGGACACCCGCAGGGCACACTCCTGCTGGATGGGGGACGACTCCGGCCGGGTGTGGAGAGCCTTGACCACCAGCTGAAGCACACGGACACAGAAACACGATGCCTCAGAGGTAGAATCACAATAACACAGCATGACAATGAGGACAAATATTTGCGGAGACCTCTATTAATGGCCGTCTTCACTGACTTCACTTCCTGTATATATCCTTTCCATGTCCAAAACATATTTAAAAAATGTAATGATTTTTCAGGTTTCAAACAGCCAGTATGCTTTCCTGGTCTTAAGACACAATTCTGCCTATTTATGTATAACTTTTGAAAATATTAATTTCATGATGTCTAAATACAATCTGGTTGTCCTCTTGAAATATCCCAGCTATGCTAAGAAATATTTCCCATGAATGTTCATAGACTCAGCACTTGCCACATCTCCAGTCAACTACTCATCACACAGGTTGACGCTCCACCTACCATATTGGCATGTGTTTGTTTGGGCATGTTCTCGGAGGTGTACTGGTAGAGGAACTTGTTGATCTGGGACGTTGCCAGGCGGTCTCGGACTTCGAACTCGGCAATGATGAGGACCTGTCTGGAGGCTTGCCTCGTGTGAACTGGGTAGACCTCGTGTTGACATCGTACCTGGGGAAACAACCATCCTTCACGTAATGAAATGTACTCGGAGGCAACTAAGTACCAAGGATGTAATGCATTATCATAACAGTTCTCAATCAGTCACTGCATCTGTGCGAGATGATAATAATAATCTTAAAAACATGTCTGCTTGTAAAGTGCATAACTCCACACGCAATGAATGCTCAAAGCTGAATTATCATTACCCCAGTCAATGGATCTGCTCCCTGGGGAGTATATAACCAAGCTGCCTGTGAGGCGCTTGAAGGTTAACACATCTCATCCTACCGGGTACCCACTGACTGCTTTGTGAACAGAGGCATATTTTGAACAATTGTCACATCAGTATTAACCATTATAATGGTAAAGGGTTAACATGGCTGATATTCAATAATAGAAATTACCAAGAAAAACTCTTCTTAACCTTATGTGTGACGTATAAGGGGAGTTGTGACTGTCTCAGTGTTAAGACAGCTGTCACCAGGGCCAGGAGAAAAACTGGCTTCAGGGTGACATGTTCATAATCCTTCTCTTATAAGTGGTCATACTCCTCTGAAGTCAGATGATGTAAGATGACATTCGAGTCCCAAGTAGGTTAACGAAACTGGGACGATTGGTCCACCAACTTATGCGAAAGAATTAGAGCCTGGAATTCTGCAACCATGGAGATCTTTAAGCCAGTCATAGCGGCAATAACAGAGTTGATTGCCACGAGATATGTAGACAGTGTGGAACCTTTAAGTTTTTGGAAAGGCCTTAGGTGCTGCAAATACCCGGCATTGTGTTAGGGAGAAGCCGTGGTCGGAGTCGAGATGTCACGTACCAGACACTACCCTTCGAAAGCTTTCCATTTATGGTCATACAAGGCCTTGGAAGAGGTGCGATGAGCTTCAGAGATGGTCTTGGCTACTCTTGTTGAATAACCCTTGGCTACAAGTGACTTTTGGAGATGAACCATACACCGAGATGGAGGGTGTCTGGCAATGGGCGCAGTAGGTGGGAATGAGGCTGGAGGAGGAGATCTTGTCTGTGATCACATTCTTAATTCCCTGAATGTGTATAGCTTGAACTTGAAAGTCTACCAGTTCATAGAATTGGATCATCATTCGTAGCTATGAGGATATCGTCAATCCAATCTTGTTGATGTACCACAGAACTGATGTACTGATGGATTGATCCATCAGTCAGGATGCTTGTAGGATCTCTGCACAATATGTCATGGCTAACACTACCGCTTGCGTTCAAAGTTGTTGACGCAGAAATTCTGGTCATCTATACACCAACGCCCTGCCATATGTGTGGCGGCATTTCCAAAAACAGTTGCAGGCGTGCAGGAAAGAATCTGAGACAGCATCGTCCTCTACTGAGAGTCAAGTGACAATAGCTAGTGACGGTTGTTTGACGAAAGGAGCCATGGGATGTACGGTTGATAAATGTCGATTTACAGTTTCATAATTCACCATGTTCTGAATCCCTATATTTAGAACGCCCTATATTTATCAACTGTGCATTTCTGGCACTTGGGTAAATCATTCTTGAAAGTTCCTACCGAAAATGGAGCACATTGGAACCAAAGATGAGCAGGTTGGCAGAGGCCACGTCAATCACAGCACACCATATGCGGATTGTAGGAGGAAAAGGTACGACAACATTCTCTACAAGCCGGGCACTTGTCTTCATCTGTTCCCACGTAACTCCACAAAATGATGTAGTTGGAGGAGAAAGCTCACAAAAAGCCCCAAATGTATTCTCTATGTTCACACACTTCTCCACACTGGGGTGGTAAGAAATGGAATATGTCAGGTGAGGTCAGGTCATTAGCTTGTTATAGGTTGCTATGCACAGGATTACAATGCATGACTCATTTGTTTAAGGAGTGACCATGGGGATGTTGGGTGTGTTCGGGTGTTATGTTTTTTTAAGCTGGAACTTTGTTCTAGGACGTTTCAACCACAAGATTGAAAGGTGTAAGATAGGATAAGTTTAAACATTTGGTCAAATCCATGAAAGATTAATGCCACACTCTGCAATATTCCAGCCACATGACAGTGGCCTGTAAATAATCAAGTCTGGAGCAGACAATCCAGTGATCGATATTATGAGAAACGACCCATGACATTGGGTTACAAGGACACGCAATCAACCCAGTAACCAAGCCTTATCACCTGATCTAAGGGGTCGCCTCGTACGACCAGCATAGGTTGCTGAGGACCTATGTTAACCTGGCATCCCCACAGTCCGTCAACACTGAATGTTTGTTGGTGCTGCAGGAACCCACCTTGGTCAGCTGCAGCTCCATGAGTGTGTTGAGATCTCGCTGCGGCCCTCCTCGGGAGTGCCAGCTGGCAGGATGTCTGCTGGGCTTCTTCACGGCGCCGCCTACACCATGGCCCGGCAATCTGTGGCAACATCCGAGCATCAGTACAAACATTCACCCTCATACTTTACAGCCAAAATTTTGTTTCAAGCAATTTGATTTAACTGGAATCAGGTGAAACAAATGCTTAAAAGCATTCATACATTCATTATTACTTGTTTGTATTATTGCTGTCTATTGTTGACAAATATCAGCTCACCTTGGGTATTTAATATAACAGGAATCAGATGAATCAAAATTAGTTAATTTCAAGATTAGTAGTTTATATGATTGCTGTTTTGGAATTTTTAGAAGTTAAGTAAGTAATAGTAAAGACAGAATATTCTATGGATGACAACTTCTTCATTCTTTTACATACGGATCTATACCGAAATGTTCCATAATAATAATAAGTTGTCATCCATAATACATCTTGTCTTTACTATTTATATCATGGCTTTCTATTTGATGACAGAAACCAGCCTACCTTGGGTGCTTGGGTGATGAAGATGCACTCGAAATGTCTGAAATAGGAAAAGAAAAGTCAAAACAGGGACACCTCTGAACCAGGAAGCCCCACTGTAGATATTGGTGGTGGTGGTGGGGGGGGGAGGTGTGTGTGTGTGTGCTGCCCTGGAGTTCCCACACTAGGTCAGGAGGACACCCCCACACCCCACAGGGAGACAAACATGAGGTGCTGGGGACATATTCTGCACCAGGGTCTTGTTCCACAAAGCAATCTTAGCACTATGATTATCGTAAGTAAAGCCAATGTTAAAGTATTGGAGTTATGACCATCTTAGCACTAAGGTCCCTTTGTAGACCAGGGCCCACTTGCACAAAGCGATCTTAGCACTACAACTATTGTAAGCCTATGTTAAAGTATGGGAGTTACGATCATCTTAGCTCTAAGATCGCTTTGTGCAAGTGGGCCCAGGTCACAGATCCCAAAAGAGTCATTTAAAGTGGTAGCACCCATTCAAACCGAACTCGATGTTAAAAGAGTGAACAGTTATGACAGGCAATTGTTGGAGAGTTGAACCCTTGTTACTTAAAGTAATATTGTTTTTCAGATTAGGTACAAAATCTCTCGTGCACAGACTCCGGCCTCACCTGCTCTCTCCCCCGAGAAGTCCATGCCCCCATACATGTACCACACCAGGGTGAGCTCCTTCAGGGTGTAGCGGTACTCTGCGTGGGGGAAGTGTTCCGGGGGCTTCAGCTGGTCCGTCTTCCCCAGGGGCTGACTGAAGTAGTTGTCCTTGATACAGACAGGACCCTTGGTCAGCACACGTACCACTGGCTGACCGTCACGTGGCTGGAAACAATACCATAGTTACACACATAGTATCGGGAACAAGTCACGCTGGATTTTTGCGGCCTTGATACAGACAGGACCCTTGGTCAGCACACGTACCACTGGCTGACCGTCACACGGCTGGAAACAATACCATAGTTACACACATAGTACCGGGAACAAGTCATGCTGGATGATTGCGTCCCTGATACAGACAGGACCCTTGGTCAGCACACGTACCACTGGCTGACTGTCAAGTGGCTGGAGACAATACCATAGTTACACACATACTATCGGTAACAAGCGATGCTGAATTATTGTTGGACTATCATAATTTCATGTCAAAACAGACTTCATACAGATATATGTCACCCTAAACCAAGGCTTTTGAAGCTATTGAAGCCTATATTTGTACATTTTCATTGCCAAACTCTATTGTTTACACACATACACACACTCACTCACTCTCTATTTTGTGTTTTATTTTATGTTTCATTTCCTCAAAAAAATGTAGGCAAGTCACGCTCAATAACTTTTCAAGCTGAAATGTAGCCTGATAATGCGTGATAGACATCCAGTTACAAATTATTATCGTGCACTGGTATCAAGTTAAAAGGAATCAACCACCCGAAAACTACATGAAACGCCTTGCATGATAAAGGTGGTGAAGGTTCCTCATCCACTGAGGACTTCCTCTACTGGTCCATCAGAGTAGTCTCCCTTGAACCACCATGCTACCAAGCTTATTCAATCATGGTCATAATAGTCTCCCATGATTTAATTTTCATCTTGAAAATATAAGATAATGCTGAAGTGCCTCATTGGTTTTTTTAAAAAGAACATTTGTACTTTTTGTTATTATTGATACATTCCCAACTCATAACTCCTTAACTTACCGCTATCCCCCAGCCTGGGTCATCGATGATACAGAATTCCTCATCATCGCTCAGCTTCTCGGTGCGGTCAGACAGGGTGCTACTGGTCACAGACTCGGCACTGGTTGAGATGACGATCGGCCTCAGCCCGGCTGGAGGGACCTGACCTTGACCTTGGGTCTGAGTATTTGGCAGGAAGAAAACTTGAGTCTTGTTGTCTGAACCTTGTCTTTCAGGAGATTCTGGAAAAGTAGCATTTTTTTTGTAATAAAAGAAAGTGTGTAATTATTTTACTGGAGGAGAAGCACTTTCAGAAAAGTCATTCAAATAAATTAAATAGCATCCATAATGTGCACAGTAGGCAATAGGCACTCACCAGTACATTCAGCATTGCATTCACCTGTACATTCAGCATTGCATTCACCTGTACATTCAGCATGGCACCTATCTGTACATTCAACATGACACTCACCTGCATATTCAGCATGGCATTCACCTGTGCATTCAGCATGACATTCACCTGTACATTCAGCATTGCATTCACCTGTACATTCAGCATCACATTCATCTGTACATTCAGCATTGCATTCACCTGTACATTTAGCATGGCACCCACCTGTACATTCAGCATGACACTTATCTGTACATTCAACATGACACTCACCTGTACATTCAGCATGACAATCACCTGTACATTCAGCATAAAACTCACCTGTACATTCAGCATGGCACCTTTCTGTACATTCTGCATGACACCGACCTATTTATTCAACATGAAACCCACCTGTATATTCAGCATGGCATTCACCTGTACATTCAGCATCGCATTCATCTGTACAGTCAGCATGCCACCTTTCTGTACATTCAGCATGATACTCACCTGTACATTCAACATGACACCAACCTATTTATTCAACATGACACCCACCTGTATATTCAGCATGCCATTCACCTGTACATTCAGCATGGCACCCACCTGTACATTAAGCATGGCATTCACCTGTACATTCGGCATAACATTCACCTGTACATTCAGCATGGCACCCACCTGTACATTCAACATGACACTCACCTGTACATTCAGCATGGCATTCACCTGTACATTTAGCATGGCACCCACCTGTACATTCAACATAGCACCTATCTGTACATTCAACAGGACACCCACCTGAGCTGGATGAGGAGGCTTCAGACTCCTGCATGGCGTCCACCATCATGGTGCTGACATGCTCCAAGCGGGACTCCGACATCTGGTAGCTTTCCGGGACTGTCTCAGGTACAAGTGAAGACTCCCGGGACTGAAAAAGAGACACAATTTTCTGACCAACCAATCCTGTTAGTCGCTTCTGAAGACAAGCATGAGTTGCTGAAGACCGATTCTAACCCAGATCTTCACGGGGACTAAACATTTCAGACAAATGTTGCAGTAATATAGTGATACAAATCAACAGCCAGGGGTACCTTATACTTGTGACCTGTTGAAAAACATACAACCCTCCTTTCTGAGCAAAATGGTTAACTTGCCAAACACTTCTTAAAATCATGGCCAAGCATTTTAACTGTTAATGGGTGGGTCACTTTACTCTTACAATTCAAATTAGTCTGCAGGTCTTGGAGGGAGTGGTACTGCGAGTTTACTGACCGGGATGCTGAGTTTACTGACCGGGTTGCCGAGTTTACTGACCTGGTTGCTGGACACAAGGTAAGCCTCCTCCAGAGGTGGGCTGTCGGCAGGGAAGAGGTCACCGTCATCGGCAAAGTAGCGTATCAACTCTGTCAGGGCTTTACACGAGTCGGCACACGTGCGGATGTTCACACGATTGGTGGATATTCTCAGGTCAGTCTTGGGAAACTTCTGTATAATATATGATCCAGGATCATTGTAATACTGGCAGACTTACACAACATTTTAAAATGGAAATTTTACAGTAATTTGTATATTTACATACATATCCTATCTCACACTATGCATTTCTCCTTCTTTTGATTGTGGTGTGGAAACGCCCTAGAACAAATTTCCCAGCTTCTAAAAACACTTTGCTCGAACACATCTCAGCATTACCATAGTCACCACCCAAACAAATGGTTCACGCAGTGTTATCCAGTACACCTTGACTACCTCTGCCACACCATTCTCTTTCTTAGAGTGAAGGCTAATGTAGGCTATAGTGTGTGAGGTGTAAATAAACAATTTATTGTAAAATTTCCACATTTTTAAATTTATCCTGTCTCACACTTCGCATTTATCCCATGGCTTGATGGTAACAATGATACCCTAGCCGGTATTTGACGACAGCTGAGAGATATACACAAGGAAGCGTGTTCTAAACAGTGCTTCAATCACCAGATTGTTAGATCGTCTAGTGTTGTAAAGACAGGAAGTCGTGAGTGGGTAACAAAGACTGTAACAAGTGTAGGAAACCCTTTACGGGAATGAGTGAATAGGGTTTAACGCCGCCTTTAACAGTATTCCAGTTATATCGCGGCGTGTCAGCTTAATGTGGGAGGAAAGCCCGAAGTGATGCAGGTTTCAAATGATTACCACTTCGGTGAAACCCACAAGCACGGTTATGTGCTGACAAACCTAGAAACATAATCGGGGCGAACCGGGATTTGAACCCACAACCATAGGTTTCTGGCGTGCCCAAGGGACGCAACTCTGCACAGGGAATTGTGGCGCCTAAGATGACTGGGCCACCCGTGCCCCCTGATCAACAAAATGCTTCTGGCATTTGTATAGGTAGTTCCAAAAGGCTTCCTACGACAACTGGGAACATTGTGAGCAGCGGTGAGCCGGTTTACAAAGCCCATGGCAATCACAACAAAGATCATGTCGATTGGTTTATGAATAAGTACATTTGCATTTTTTACAGGCTGGGCATTGTTTATCCTTATCAGTATTGTGCCGTAATGTTGGTAAGATGGAAGAGGAAAAAAGATCAATTCTCTACCACTGAAAACATGTTCCTATATATTGGCGATGAGAGAGAATGATGTGGCTGGGGTAGTCAGGTGATCAAGCCAGGTAGAGTCAAGGCACACGGGATTACAGTGTGTGACTCATTTGTTTGGGTAGTTACTATGGTGATGCGGGAATGTGTTCGGGCGAAGTGTTTTTAGCAGCTGGAAACTTTGTTTTGGGGCCTTCCACACCAAGATTGAAAGAAGGAGAAATGCATAGTGTGAGATAGGATAAGTTTAAAAATGATATATATATATTCAAAGTATTAGGTAATATAACACAGAACATGTTAAGCTCAAAATGTCAGCGCTGAAAGGTGAGTTTGTACATTTGGGGATTAGGCCAATATAAATCATCCATCATATAGCCATCCTATCTGTCTGCCTCTCAATCTCAGTCTCAATTCACTGTAATCTGAGGTGTTGTCAAATTTGGTTTCGGTACAGCTTTGAATTAATTTTGAAAAAACGCCACACACCTGATTTTCCAGACCTAACTACACACCAATCTACTACTGTAGATACACCAGCCTAGCAGCGGTTCCTACCTGGTCCTTGCCATCGCTGGTCCTCAAAGACAGCTCAAACCTCTCAAGGTCCGCTACACACACATAGTCTGTAACACAACGCAGAACTCTCAACACTACGTACCATAGGGACCTGGGAACAGTTCACAGAGGGATCTTAGTGTTACGATTGTCATAAGTCAATGTTACAGTATGGGAGGTGTGATTGTCTTAGGGCTAAGATTGGTTTGTGGAACGATGTCCTGGGCATGCATCACAAAGTGATCCTAGTGCTACGAAAAATCTTAACTCCCATACGTTAACATACACTTACCACCGTCGTAGCACCACAATCGCTTTGTGAAACAGGCCCATGTAGTCATACATAGAGCCTTTAATACTAAGGAATACAATGATTTTATATGCATTTAATTGAAACCAATAATCTAGACACAATCATAAAATGAAATCAAAATCATTAAAATATATTCTTATAAGCAACCATTGTACCAGTTATTGGCTAGAAACATTAAAGGATACAACGATAAATATCTGAAAAAAACCCAACATTATTAACATGTAGTCTCTGATCACCGGAAACTCCCAGTGAAGTGAACAATGTCTTCTCTGTCAGATGTCCATACATGGATCTTACTGTACAAATAGTATATATTTTGTACTTTAAATCAGAATTCAAAAATGGAAACAATAATCAGGTCCATAATTGTTTTGTTATTTTGACCCATGCAAAATTGTTAAGCATAACATTAAAGTGTGTATCTTTATCAGCACCTTAAAATGGGCAACCGCCTCTGTAGTCTAGTGGACATAGCTTCTGCCTGGGGAGCAGAAGGTCGGTAGTTCGATCACTGGCTGTGTCACACCAAAAGAAGATGATGGTACTTGTTGTTACCATGCCTGTTGTTTGGCATTAATGTGCACCCACGCTGCTACACAAGTTTAGTAATTCTGAACATGATGTTAAACCCAACTTCAGCTCACCTCACCTCTACTATTGGCACTCTGGGTTGTCATCTTCCTGAGGCAAGGGCGTTAACTGACTATAGAAGTCTAGTTTTCACCCTTGCTGGAACTAGACTGGAATTCCAGAGTTACATTTGGCTGGACTAATGAGTCCTATGCATAATTCTATCAAAATTGTGTAACGAACTAGACATCCAGTTCATACACAACATGGATTTCTAAGTGCCAAGTGATTTGCAAGGCATGTGTACCACCAGCTGGGGGTCGACACATATTTTGCAAATCTTTTCATGTTTTTGATCAAGGTGCTCGATCATCAGATCAGATTGTCTTGGCTGGACACCACCATTTTGTTCTAAGCAAATGCAAGTGATATGAAAGATAGCATCTGATTGGAATTTTATAGCCAGTAAACGCCCTTGCCTCGGGAATACGTCTGGTTGTGTTGAAGTACAAGTTTTCACTGTATGCGTGTCTTACCTCTTCTAAGATTCACCTCCATGTAGTTCTTGTTGGACAGAAATAGAGCAGCATCATCAAGGTGAAACCTGTAGGGCAACAAGAACATGAGTAAAGTCATGCACAGGTCCACACGGGTCCACATAGGTACACACATGTCCACACAGAACCATACAGGTCCACACAGAACCATACAGGTCCACACAGGTCCACATAGGTCCTCACATGTCCACACAGAACCATACAGGTCCACACACAACCACACAGGTCCACACAGGTCCACACAGGTCTACATAGGTCATCACAGGTCCTCACAGGTCCTCACAGGTCCTCACATGTCCACACAAGTCCTCACAAGTCCAAACAGAACCATACAGGTCCACACAGAAACAGTTTCCATTTAACTGAGAAGGGTTGCAGTGAAAGTTTTACCTGAGAAAGGTCATAGTGAAATTGTTAGCTGAGAAGGGTTGAAGTGAAATTTTTAGCTGAGAAGGGTTGAAGTGAAAGTTTGATCTGGGAAGGCTTGAAGTGAAAGTTTGACGTGAGAAGGGTTGCAGTGAAAGTTTGATCTGGGAAGGCTTGAAGTGAAAGTTTGACGTGAGAAGGGTTGCAGTGACATTTTTACCTGAGTAGGGTAGTTGGAGATTGGGCTACAATGTTGCTGGATATACTGAAGGTTTCTGCTGTCAACATGGCACGCTGAGCAAGATGAACAGGTCTGGAAAGCAAATATTATGCAAGTAATCTCACACAAATAGCAAATATATGTACCCTGCTTTTATTCCTGAGACCAACATTAGTTTATTTTCTTGCTTCACTGATTAGCCTACCTTCAAAGTTGGTCTGGCCTTAACATCCTGTAGAGTTATATCATAACAGTGATATATAGAGTATCTTGTGTCTTTTCATATCAAATATATCAACATGAGTTCATAAATGTTTAAACCTTTGTGGCTTGCCTAGGAGCTTTAACACTTGGCTCTTGGCATCAGTGAATTTTTGTGCAATCATATGGACTATTATTAGCAGAACTGACTCGACCAGACAGAATTTTACTAGACTGGGGCTTCGGACTGGTGTCTAAAGTCGCAGACCGTAACCAGCTTCTGTGGCAGAGAGATAAGTGATATCATTTCATTGTGACGTCATGGTACCCAATGACATTACAATGATGTGCAAAGCATTGTGATGCAATTCATTGAAGTGAATTCTCCAAGAAGATATTGCTTCATCTCACCCAAGCTGTATCTCCTGTGGAAGCCAGATTTGGATGATAAATATATATTTAATAAATACCAAGCATAAACGATGTTCAAGAGGTGAAAGGATAACATCAGTGCATTGGCCACAACAGAAGCTGGTGTACATGTGTGTTCGTGGGGTAGGGCATCCTCTGTATCTCCAGGGCTTACATTTCGGTAAAACCTACACTTACCCCTTGACCCATTCCCATGCTTCTCGCCATCTAAAATTACCCCTGCCCTTGATTTTCATTAACATTTTACCGACCAATCAAGATCAAGATATGGAAAAAGGAAATGGGTAGGGGAGGTTACTCTTATTGCCTAGAAACCAAAGCCACTGCCAGTTTTCCTATGTTGAATTTCTCGCAAACTCTATCATAATCAATGGGACTGGCCACCCTGTTGTTGATATGGCCAACCTAAAACAGAAGCTGGTTTGTAACTCTCGTAATGATTGGTCCATTAGACTAAGTAGCGTAGCAAATCAAATTGGCTAATGAAAATCAAGGGCAGGTAATTTGAGATCACAGGAACCACAGGAATGGATTCAGGGGTTTGAGTAGGTTTAGCGAAATGCGAGCCCTGGAGATATGAAGGATGGTGTGGGCAGGCAGTCAGTATCTAGCAATCGCAAGAAAGGTTTCAGTGCAGCCATGCCAAGTGAGGGACTGACTCTGGAATAATGGGAGCAAGATGTCAGTGTCAACTTGAGAACTATGTACATCATAAGACCACACAAGATAATGAGTCACTGGATGTCAAATTCCAGAGGATTGACAGATCAAAGTGTATCAAATTTAAAAGTGAAAGAGTTCAAAAGAATTTAAGTTACGTCGGCAGAATTTCAGCCATGTTGTGACTCAAATTCAAGAAATGAAAAAAGGGTTTGCACTGATCTGGAAAGCGAGTGGAAAGCAATAAGTTAAAATCATTACTCTGTGACCAAGTCATCTTCATCTTGGAATGGTCTGTATGTACACACAAACATAATATTACCATTACTGCTGATATAAAGACTCCAGCACGACAATTGGTTAAATACATCACAACAAAAGATCTTGTAAAAACATGGTTCAATCAATTTGGTAACGCTGAAGCTTCAGCGAGTGAGGAAGTGAATATGCGCAGAGCTACAGATAAACAGCGTAAAATATCCCCCAAAATATTCAAAACCCAATTACTTTTAATTTACTTGCGTACAGAAACACATGCATTCAATGAAAAACTCAAATGTATAAAAACAGCTCATGTAAATACCCAATGAGGCTTTTTCAGCATGCGTACAAAGGATCTAATTTCCAAAAAACACAACTACGAGATAATTTACTTTCCGAGTCAAGCCTTTATATTTAAAACAGTTATATACATCCAAAACATTATTTCATTTTTTTTAAATCTTAAAATGTTCTCAAATTTTGGGAAAAACCCAATAGAGTGATCATGGTGATGTATAGATGAGTGAAAAAATATTAGTTTCCCAATGAAAAATGTAATAACCGAATCAAATTAGGGTGAAAACTCATTTGCTCAAAAACTTATCTGGAGCTCTGGTATGCTTTATACTGATTGAGCAACTTCAGCAATATGAAGGATGTGGACACCAAGAATGGGCTTCACACATTTTTGCTAGATGTGGAACTGAACCCTGTCTCTTTGTTACCAAGGATCATTTTAAACAGAAAGCTGACCCACCACCCACTGAAGCATAAAGGAGTAAAAAACAACAACACAATAATATACACTCACCGACAAAGAAATGCGAATACCATACATGTTGTTTAATATATGACGAATTACTCATATTCAAGGGACATTAGATTAGTTTCATGCACAAACGACACACTGGTATGTTATGTGAACAGACGCTTATGAACGCATCACATGTGACGCCAAAGATAAATGACTTGAGATGCACCATTTGTCTTGTACAAGATTAGCGTGTAAAGTTTGGAAATCACGTGCATAAGAATAAAGACACTTAACTGATTGTCAGTTTGTTATTAAGTGGTACACATTGGAAACATCTCTTCTTATTGTACATGCTTCTCTATATGTTTTTATGGTTTGGGTTTCTTTTGGCGGTGAGTATATATATATATATATATATATATATATATATATAAAAATATTTAAAAAAAAGATGTATGAGATTAAGACTGATATCCTTAAACACCTCACAGCATTACAGATGAAAAGCCTAATCATAATGGAAGATTTTGAACATCCTCCGAGAGGAAGCCAGTGTAATTCCTTGTCATTGCTAAAAGTCACAGCGACATGCCGAGTACCAGCATACAGACATGCAGGAACTGGAAGAATCTAACAAATAAGGACGACACTCACACCAGACAATACCTGTGACTGCAAGTAGTGAAACATGAAGGACTGAGTGACTTTAGTTATAGCACTGACCTGTAGTCTACAGCACAACTCCATAGATGAACGTGCAGCTCCGTGATGACCTTGGGCTCCATGTAACCCAGGATAGGGTAGTCCTTCACATCCAGGAAGTCCAGACACTGTCAACACAGGGGCATGTCACTCACAGTACTATAGGGGAACACAGAGGGCATGTCACTCACAGTACTGTAGGGGAACACAGGGGCACATCACTCACAGTACTATAGGGGAACACAGAGGGCATGTCACTCACAGTACTATAGGGGAACACAGAGGGCATGTCACTCACAGTACTGTAGGGAAACACAGAGGGCATGTCACTCACAGTACTGTAGGGGAACACAGAGGGCATGTCACTCACAGTACTATAGGGGAACACAGAGGGCATGTCACTCACAGTACTGTAGGGAAACACAGGGGGCATGTCACTAACAGTACTGTAGGGGAACACAGAGGGCATGTCACTCACAGTACTGTAGGGAAACACAGAGGGCATGTCACTCACAGTACTATAGGGGAACACAGAGGGCATGTCACTCACAGTACTGTAGGGGAACACAGAGGGCATGTCACTCACAGTACTATAGGGGAACACAGAGGGCATGTCACTCACAGTACTATAGGGGAACACAGGGGGCATGTCACTCACAGTACTGTAGGGGAACACAGGGGGCATGTCACTCACAGTACTATAGGGGAACACAGAGGGCATGTCACTCACAGTACTATAGGGGAACACAGGGGGCATGTCACTCACAGTACTGTAGGGGAACACAGGGGCACATCACTCACAGTACTATAGGGGAACACAGGGGGCATGTCACTCACAGTACTGTAGGGAAACACAGAGGGCACATCACTCACAGTACTATAGGGGAACACAGAGGGCATGTCACTCACAGTACTGTAGGGGAACACAGGGGCACATCACTCACAGTACTATCGGGGAACACAGAGGGCATGTCACTCACAGTACTATAGGGGAACACAGAGGGCATGTCACTCACAGTACTGTAGGGAAACACAGAGGGCATGTCACTCACAGTATTGTAGGGGAACACAGGGGGCACATCACTCACAGTACTGTAGGGGAACACAGGGGGCACATCACTCACAGTACTGTAGGGAAACACAGAGGGCACATCACTCACAGTACTGTAGGGGAACACAGGGGGCATGTCACTCACAGTACTGTAGGGGAACACAGAGGGCATGTCACTCACAGTACTGTAGGGGAACACAGAGGGCATGTCACTCACAGTATTGTAGGGGAACACAGGGGGCACATCACTCACAGTACTGTAGGGGAACACAGGGGGCACATCACTCACAGTACTGTAGGGAAACACAGAGGGCACATCACTCACAGTACTGTAGGGGAACACAGGGGGCATGTCACTCACAGTACTGTAGGGGAACACAGAGGCCATGTCACTCACTGTTGTCATACATGGCAATGTCCGTCGATGGGTTTTCCACTCACAGTACTACAGGGGAACTTGCTTCACACATAACACCCATGTAAGAAAAGAAACTGGGAAAATCTGTAGGATGAGTGCTTTTACCATTAGGCTACCCTGTTGCGTCCATCAGCCAATGATTGTTGGTTATGTGCTGACACTGCAAGTGTTAACATACCTGGGACTGCATGTGTTAACATACCTGGGACTGCAAGTGTTAACATACCTGGGACTGCAAATGTTAACATACCTGGGACTACAAGTGTTAACATACCTGGGACTGCAAGTGTTAACATACCTGGGACTGCAAGTGTAAACATACCTGGGGCTGCAAGTGTTAACATACCTGGGACTGCATGTGCTAACATACCTGGGACTGCAAGTGTTAACATACCTGGGACTGCAAGTGTTATAACATACCTGGGACTGCAAGTGTAAACATACCTGGGACTGCAAGTGTTAACATACCTGAGACTGCAAGTGTTAACATACCTGGGACTGCAAGTGTTAACATACCTGGGACTACAAGTGTTAACATACATGGGGCTAGAAGTGTAAACATACCTGGGACTGCAAGTGTTAACATACCTGGGACTACAAGTGTTAACATACCTGGGACTGCTAGTGTTAACATACCTGGGAGATCCAGCTTTCACCACTGGCAACCATCTTGTGTCGTAGTGTCCCCCCTCTCACATTCACCGACACAATGAAGTCCTGGCACATAAACATCACAAATGTGACAAATCATAGACAATCAAACCTAAAGTTGCATCATAGTTCAATATAATTCATGCATAAACCTGCGGCTGGGTTGGTTTTTTTTATAAAAAATAATGTGTTCCTGAAACTGCTGGAGAACAATTATTTTGCCCCATTTTCTCAAAAGTAAATAAATTGGTCACAGGACATGCTGAATGTCCAGGAAATATGTTCTGTGCCCCCTAAAATAATTGTTCACCCATAACTAGAATATGAAATGGTCTGTCCTCCCAAAGTAGCATCATTATATTTGGAAGTATTTTCATTCCCACTGTAGAAAAACATATTTCATAAGGCTTAAAAAAACCAAAAGAGTTGGTTCTCGGGCATTGTTTTTTTAAAATATAGTGCGGGTGGGCGTTGTCTTTTTTGTTGTTGTTGTTGTTGTTGTTGTTGTTGTTCAAACTAGTATGTACAAAAAATAAACAGCTGTGTACAATCAACCTACAAAATGTATTCCTTGATGAGTTAAATTATGGAATACAGTATTTGACAACTGCTGGACTTGGAATATTGAAGGGATTGTTTGTTATTTTTTAAAAATGGAACTAAAAACAAATTGTGTGCCCAACTTCATGATGATGCAGGCGGTGCCTGAGAACCAAGGCTATTATTTTGTTTAGCCTAACATAACTGACAAGCCCCTTATAATGTCGAGCCATGCTGAGGAAGTGATGACAGACTGGCTATGGGATGTCTCTGACCAGACTCTCACCTTGGTGTTGTTGATTGTATCTAGTTTGATCTTGATGGCTAGACTGATCATGTCGGGGCTGTCCGGGCCACGCCCCACACAGCTGGCAGCCTTGGAGGCCACACCCATTTCTGACTTGTATATCCGGGGCTCCAGATGGGCTGGGAGGGAGTCTTGCTTCAGGGGCTCCAGGTTGCCTGGGACGACAGGGTTACCAAGGTAACCTAGCAGCACAAAATCAAGTTTTTAAATTTAGTGATGAAAGTATTTCATAGATCCTGAAGGACCTAAACATCTCCTAGCTAGGATTCATTTTTTGTAATTGGTTACAGCCTATTACAGTGTATGTCTCTTCTAATTATTTGCTTAGACAATATCTGCTAACATTAACGTAAGCCTCAAAGATCTATGATAGAACTGGTCTTGAGCAACTCATACTTGTTGTAAGACACGACTAACAGAGTCAGGCTCGCTGACTTCGTTGGTGCATGTCATTGTAACCCAATTGCATAGATTGATGTTCATGATGTCAATTTCTGGATCACAGACTTGATTATTTACAGACCACTGTCATATTGCTGAGTGTGTCTTGAAAGAACAAGCAAAGCAAAAGATAATCCCCCAAACAGCAAAACATCATCATAATATTACTAAAGATTGAATCATCCATATTTAGCTGTGCAAGTACTTTGTTACTGTCGGGGGCTCAGGTAGCCCAGTCGTCTAAGGCGCCGCGATTCGCTGTGCAGAGTTGCGTCCCTTGGGCACGCCAGAAACCTATGATCGTGGGTTCGAATCCAGGTTCATCACGATTATGTTTCTAGGTTTGTCAGCACCATACCCGTGCTCGTGGGTTTCACTGAAGTGGTAAATGTCTGAGACCTGCATCAATTCAGGCTTTCCTCCAACATTAAGCTGACACGCTGTGATATAACTGGAATACTGTTAAAAGCGGCGTTAAACCCAACTCACTCACTTAATTGTTACTGTCGTACGGGGATGCTACACAACATATCCTACCATTGTTACTCATGGCAGCTTTGTTTGACTGGAAACAGAGGTATCTAAGGTCAGGATCTCCGTTGTAGCTGATGACGGAGAAGAGGACAGCTTCATCCACCTCCAGACACACCTCCCCGTGCTTTCCTTCTTCCTGGAGGTGTGAGAAATCAACACTCAAAATACTTCACACAAAACGTCAAAATATAACAGGTTATTCATGTGGGAACAATATTTCTTCAAAGGTCATTGAGTTATGAGACGTTAGAAGGAGACATTATTATTTAAAGTCGTATCAATAAATTTGCAGCATTTCACGACATGATGATGAGGCTTGGTGTTGGCCAGACTAGTTTACCTTATGTGGTGTGACCATCAGAAGTTTTCCTTTGGTGATGCTGAGAGAGAAGCAGAACTTGCTCGGAAGCTGCTGCTTGGAGGTCCGCTGGCTGCGAGAGCGGCCATCATGGATGGAGTAGTGGTAGTCTTCTGAGTCTGAGTCTGAACCAGAGTCTGTAACAGTGTGTAAGTGTTGAAGCATCAATGACAGAAATATGTTGCTGGAACAGAGCTGTGGCACCAGTATGGATGATGCTTACCATACTGGAGAGCTGACATTGAAATGAGGCTAACCATACGGGAGAGCTGACTTTGAAATGAGGCTTACCATATTGGAGAGCTGACTTTGAGATGAGACTTACCATACTGGAGAGCTGACTTTGAGATGGTGCTTACCATATTGGAGAGCTGACTTTGAGATGAGGCTTACCATACTGGAGAGCTGACTTTGAGATGGTGCTTACCATACTGGAGAGCTGACTTTGAGATGGTGCTTACCATACTGGAGAGCTGACGTTGAGATGATGCTTACCATACTGGAGAGCTGACTTTGAGATGAGGCTTACCATATTGGAGAGCTGACTTTGAGATGGTGCTTACCATATTGGAGAGCTGACTTTGAGATGGTGCTTACCATATTGGAGAGCTGACTTTGAGATGATGCTTACCATATTGGAGAGCTGACTTTGAGATGATGCTTACCATATTGGAGAGCTGACTTTGAGATGGTGCTTACCATATTGGAGAGCTGACATTGAGATGGTGCTTACCATACTGGAGAGCTGACTTTGAGATGGTGCTTACCATACTGAAGTGCTGACTTTGAGATGGTGCTTTGCATACTGGAGAGCTGACTTTGAGATGGTGCTTACCATACTGGAGAGCTGACTTTGAGATGGTGCTTACCATACTGGAGAGCTGACTTTGAGATGGTGCTAACCATACTGGAGAGCTGACTTTGAGATGGTGCTTACCATATTGGAGAGCTGACTTTGAGATGGTGCTTACCATATTGGAGAGCTGAATTTGAGATGAGGCTTACCATATTGGAGAGCTGACTTTGAGATGATGCTTACCATACTGGAGAGCTGACTTTGAGATGAGGCTTACCATACTGGAGAGCTGACTTTGAGATGAGGCTTACCATACTGGAGTGCTGACTTTGAGATGATGCTTACCATACTGGAGAGCTGACTTTGACATGATGCTTACCATACTGGGGGGCTGACTTTGAGATGATGCTTACCATACTGGAGAGCTGACTTTGAGATGAGGCTTACCATACTGGAGACCTGACTTTGAGATGATGCTTACCATACTGGAGAGCTGACTTTGAGATGATGCTTACCATATTGGAGGGCTGACTTTGAGGTGGTGCTTACCATACTGGAGAGCTGACTTTGAGATGGCGCTTACTATACTGGAGAGCTGACTTTGAGATGGTGCTTACCATACTGGAGAGCTGACTTTGAGATGATGCTTACCATACTGGAGAGCTGACTTTGAGATGGTGCTTACCATACTGGAGAGCTGACTTTGAGATGGTGCTTACCATACTGGAGAGCTGACTTGGTCAACTGGAACTTCTCCTGGTCTCCAGCCTGCTGCAGGAGATGGAGGATATCCAGGTTGGCTGGGTGAGCAAAGTTCATGGACTCCTGTGTTCTCAGTGGAGACGGAGCGCTTGGCTCCCACAATGTCAGGTCATTGTTTACCCTGAGGTTAAAATCAAGCAGACATTAGTAGTGCTCTAACAAACGCTTGCTCCTCAGTGTCTCAGCATTGTACCTGTGCTCATGGGTTTCACGCAAGTGGAAAATAGCATCATGAATTCACTCTCTGAAATCTTCTTTCTTAATGAGGTAAATTGTTTTTACAAAGATAGATGTATTTTTTTGCAGCACCATCTTGCTCACTTCATTGAATGGTCCTGTTAAAGGTTATGGAAATGTGTTGTTATTGATCAACCAAAGCTACAGGGTTTCATTCCAGAAACATATCTTTGTGCTTTGAGTGTTGTCATTATAGTACGGGAGTCACAATCATCTTCGTGCTCAGATTACTTTTTGTATTCATCAGATTCTACCAAACGATAACAACAAATTTCTAATTGGCTTCCCTGACAATAACCAGAGAAACTCATTCCTTGTCTTTAAAACAATATCTATATCTTCTAGGCAGGGACAGATATAAGTGTTGGCCCAATGGTTCCGGTGTCAGCTTATTATGACCAACGCACGGGTTTGATTCTACTGACCTGTTGTAGAGCACCTCAAACAGACTCCTGCTGGGGAGGAAGGCGGTGACAATCGGCAGTGTGATGTCCACCAGGAGCTTTGTGTTGTTGACACAGTAGTCCTGGAAGCCTCTCATCTCCTCCTTGTCTCCAGGCAGAACCATCTGGGTAATAACATCCTTCCAAGATTAGTAGCTCCATAACAACATCTATGTCACTGCCTAAGTCGAAGACATTTAAACAGAACTGTATGCCCTGATACATGGACTGACCTTGGATATGCCTGATGGACTGTACTTGGATATGCCTGATGGACTGAACTTGGATATGCCTGATGGAATGAACCCATAATATGCCTGATGGACTGAACCAGGATATGCTTGATGGATTGAACCCATAATGTGCCTGATGGACTGAACTTGGATATGCTTGATGGATTGAACCTATAATATGCCTGATGGACTGAACCCATAATATGCCTGATGGACTGAACCAGGATATGCTTGATGGATTGAACCAAAATGTGCCTGATGGACTGAACCAAAATATGCCTGACAGACTAAACCAAAATATGCCTGACAGACTGAACCAGGATATGCAATGGACTGAACCAAGATACGACAGAACACTGACCTCCTCACTGGTGTGCTTGCTCTCTGACTTGTCACTCAGACTGCTGAGATCCTCCTGTTCATACATAGACTTGCGGGCCGAGAAGGGTGACGGTTCTGCTCGGTCAAACTGACAAGCTCCATTCAAAGAATCCATTGGCAAGGAGTCATCGGTGTCTCCCTGATCGTCCTCCAACACAGATGGCTCCTTCTGGCTGGTTGCAATCACGAGTCTGCCCAAGTATAAAAACACATTTTTAATTGTGAACAGCATAAAAACTTCATTACAATACAAATCAAAAACAGCAACTTGCAGTCACTTATTATTTTCTCTTATGTTCAGAGAAGGACAATTTCATGAGCAGAAAACATTACAACTGGGGCATGCTGCTCTCCTTTCTCACCGTGGCCAGTTGAAGCCTTTCTCTGAGGAATCACAGCCATCATCAGATGAAACTGACGCCAGCAACACAGGCGCATCATTTGGGTCCTCTTGGAAGAAGCCTAATAAATAAAACAAGAACACACCAACGGTTAATTTTGTGACTTGTCTGTATAAGATCGATTTCTGTATGAAAATACCAAAATGATACTAAAGCATCTATGAAGATTGTGACAAGTATAATTATTTCGAAAAATGTTTGGCGTCGGACCTGATATATCACTGCACATGAACTCCATCTTCTGTTGTGGTCCTGAGTTGCCAAGATCTGTCTGAAAAGTGAAGTTCTTCATCTCCAGGATGAGGACTTCTTTGTGGAGGTTCCTCTGCCACCAGGGCTGGCGGATCACTTGGGGCCCGGTCCTCAGGTCAATGATCGGGAACCTGAAATATGGCAATGAACAATAGTTGGCCAAGATATAGATACCTTTATGGAGTATATGCTGGCATTACAGCAAGTTTCAGACAATGACTAGTCGGAGAGACAAGTGATATGTTGTAAGGACTTGTAGCTTTCAACTAAAATGTACTACCCTGGGTGATGTTACATGCCAAAAATAAATAATGGTCTAGAAGGATTTAATTGTGTTTACTGCTGTTAAAGCGGCATAATTGCTGGAGAATATTAAACACTTGATTCTAAAAGTTATGAAAGGCCTTTTTGCCAAAAATCTCACTACTAAGAAGATAGTCTTTAATTTGATCTACCGTATTCACCGAAAAAAGCGCCCTGGGCGCTCTCAAAATTAGAAATAGGGGGCTCTTATTATAATATTATTTTGGTTGAAAGATAAATTTCGTGGTTTATGCTGACAGCTTGAAATGTTTATATACGACAGATATATTTTTCCAGAATTTAATTGCCCATAATTAAGGGTGCATATAACACACGAGTGCGTATAATTCGCGAATAAATAAGTATTGTGTATATTGATCAGTCGGAAGGGGTGCTAACTGGGATTGTTCACTAGCCAATATGTTAGCAAACAAGCGCTTATTAGAGTGAGGCGCTTATTACGTCGAATACAGTAAAATGAATGAAATTATTTAAATTTGATTCCAAAAGAGTGTTCAGTAGAAATTTGACCACCTCCCAAATACAGGAATGTAACAGCTATGAAACGTACACATTCTCCTGTCATGCGAAAGACCCAGGTTTGATTCCCCACATAGGTACAAGGAGTGAAACCATTTTGGGTGTTCCCCGCCGTGATATTGCCGGGAATAGTGCTAAGGGAGGCGTAAAAGCATAACAAAGCAATATGGTGAGAAGTGGATCGTGCCGTCTCACCTGACTCGGAGTGTGGCTCCACTACTGGAGATGTGCAGATCCATCTGCTTCTGTTCCATCATCGGCCCCTCCTCCATGGCCTGGCTGAAACACTGCCGCCCCAACTGCAATCAAGACCATCCATGGATTACACTGGCACATAACAAATATAGACCATGGGTGCTAAATGGTCTGAGGCCATGCAAGAGTTATGTCCCTTTGGGACTGGTCACTTATTATAGGGGAGGGTGTGCCGGTGAGATTAAGGGGGTGGGGTCAATGTAAAATGACACAGTGAAAGGTGAGGGGGGTCAGCAAAATGTATCACAAATGTCTGGGGAGGGCCATGAAAACATGACAACAGTTGTTTTTTCAAATAAAAAAATATAAATTTGAAAATTATTTGGGGACTCATAAATTATTATAGGGGTGTGTTGGTGAATGAGATTAAGAGGGGTGGGGGTGAGTGAGATTAAGGGGATAGGGGTGAATTCTAAGAATACTACCATCATTACATCATTGCCAAATTCCTGTATTTTGGCTACAATTACACTAAACTAAATTTTCAGATTACAGAAGTCCTCTTCACTGTCACCTATACAATAATTAGTTGTACCCGCCATAGCACCCAACAGCCCACAGCACTCTCGTGTGTAAAGGCAGAAACAAACTTCTTTCCTGGTGTGCTAGAGTAAACAACGTACTAGGTGCAACTCTCCTCCAACACTTAGTTGTAATCAGATGTAGACGATTCGTAAGAATGATCATTCATTTTATTCCAGAAAACTACAACTGCTTTGCAGAAATTCTGCACTCTTTATTCAAAATGTATTCCTACCCAGGTCATAGTTTAGCTTAGTTTCATTGGCCATCATTACTATAAAGGAATACCCACTATGGAGCAGATATCAAATTCACATCATGTTTTTTTTTTCTGTAGATGCTGAGGGACAATAGAACATGTGAGGTGGACAGGGGATGAAATTAATTTATCTCTCCCGGCCTATAGTTCTGACAGGATGTAGAGGAGTATGCTCTCACCACACTGGTCTGCTGTTGCTGCGACGTCTTGAACCTCGCACCACCCCCATGGTCAGTAGGGATGGTAGGCTCCGGAGACAGCAGGGCACTGATGCGGTCCACAATGGTGATATCAATCTCAGATGTAAACTGACCAAGTTCAAAGTTGATGTTTGTTTTAGGCAGCTTGCGTAACTTGGAACTAGACTGGAAAAGGACACATGCGATGATGAAGGTGATGTTGTTTTCAATACAATATGCCAAATATCTACATTTTGTTTTCACTTTAAACAAAATATTAGGATAGACTCGTCTCTAAAATACAAAAATAATTTGTTCTGGCCAAATAGTGGTAACAATACGACAAATGAGTATGTTTAGTATGAAAGATTAACTAAGAAAATAAGCACTCTACAGATCCCAAAATATACCTGAAAAAATAGTAAGTTAATTTATAGAGCTCAAACCAGAATTTAAACCCACAATTTAAGGTTTCTGGTGTGCCCAAGGGACGTAACTCTGCACACCTACTTGTGGCAACTTAGACGACAGGGGCCCCCCTCGCCCCCGGAATATCATGATATGAGTAAGCTGCCTTGTGGTTTCTACTGTACATCTCATCAGAAATTAGTGTTGATTGTCAACCTCATGACATTTTTTTGTAATAAGCTTTATGTCAATCTTTTATATTCAAGAACTGACGTCCATACATATTGTGGTTATGGAGATATACAGCTAAAACTCGTCTGACAGTGTAAATAAAAAAAATATAAAAATGCATTTAGAGGTGAAATCTTATTATAAAATTCAACAACAAAAACTTCACGGACTGCTTATTCAATCATTAAAACACAAAAAAACACCACAGTATTAACGCAACACAAGCCCAACCCATTCAGGAAACACTTATCTGCTAGTTGGCGTGGTATTATATGTTTATTTGTTGTAAATAAATGCAAGAAGAACTGCTTGGTTAGCCAATTCAATGCCACAGAATCACTTGCTATTAAATTATTTTAAAAAATAACATCTACTTTTAAGATGAATGGGAACGGGTGGATGAAACTATCTAAATTGACTTGGATATTGTTTCATTATTCTGTTTTGCATGAGGAGGATTTGGCATGAATCAGTTATCTCACTAACATCCTAGCAAATGTTTGATGTCAGGGCCAAAAGGAAATTCAGTGACCACATGAATTTAAATGCGATTAAACCTGGCTTGACACCATGCAAGGGCATTTAACAATAGGGAAGTCCAAAGCATGGCTGTCAGGTGGAACAGATTCACTAAAATAGCCACAAATTCTAATGTGACGCAAAAATACAGCTAAAAACATGTCTACATGAGCGTAATTATAAGATGTGACGGTAGAGTTATAGGTTATCTGTTAATGAGGGGTCCTCATTGAAAATCAAATACTTTTGAATGTTGTGGTCATAAAAATTTCTAAAACAATTGCATTGTGTGGAAAGAATATTTCTATCAGAAAAGAAAACATTATCAAGCAGAGAACAAATCTCACCATGTACCATTAAAATTGATTATTGACACATAAATATTAAACTTGTATTTATACATGACCCTGAAACAGGACATCCAACATATTGTTTTAATCTAATACAATGACATAGGTTATCCAACCCAACCCTACATCCAAGAATTCCTTTTCAAGAATGTGTTAACAAGATATTCTGAACCCCAAATCACATCATCCAAAAGATCAAACCCCTCACCAATGGTACACTCAGATTAGAAGGATTAATACAACCACAGATACACACGATATCCTTTGACAAAAAGCAAGACAATATCTTCACCCGGGAATGTTCAACATGTTTTCACTTTGCAACAATACAGACTGTTATTGTCCAGAGATCAACCAACATCGACTTAGGATAATGAGACATGAATATTGTTGTCCATGTTTCCCGAGACAACACAGGTGATCTATCTACCCATCTAATCCCCAGCGTCAATATGTATTGACAGGTAGGCTGGAATCAAGTGATAATGGAGACCCTGATAACAATAATACCCCGCCCCAGGCCACTCCCTAGAAATCAGGTAATACACAGGTCGACTGACTGCACAAGTAGAGGCAGCCAGCCGTGACTATCTCCAACCCTCTCCCCACTGCCTCAGGCCGTGTCCCACTGTATATCCAATATGCTTACATGACAGCCACAATAAACTAATTACTGCAACAATATTGCCCTGAGGTAGCGGTTCATTGCCCAATGACTGTCATAAAGTGTGCAGTGAGAAAATAATCTTAAAAGGAAACACGGGTGACAAAGTAGAGAAAATTTATGGATAACAACTTCTTTATTTACTGTAAAGGCGACGTTTCGGTATAGATCCTGACACTGAGTCAAGCAAAGAAAGTAATGCCTATCAAACAATTTAAACTCATCTTTGAAAGGAATTTAGAAGTGATACACATAAGGAAGAGAATTTATGGATGTCAACTTCTTTGTTCTTACGTTGTTCCTCATAATAAAGAAGTTGACATCCATAAATTCTCTTCCTTAATTTAAACATGGGTTAGTGTGAATATGTAACATTAGATATGTGACCTTCCTGTTTGACACAAGCTTTAATGTTGAGATGTCACTGAATCACTAAACACACAAACACTCCCATATAAAGTAACATAAAATATCTCTTTCACAGAATCTTAAACTGTTCACCATGTTCGTGAAAGATCTTTTTTCCATAGATATTTACAGTGATATAACTGACATAAGAAGGGTTTTATAATCCTTGGTAAACAAAGATATGTCTGGCATATTTTCGTAACGGTTGTCTGACCTTAATCCTGTCAGCGGTGACGATGTTGAGCTTGAAGGCAGGTGCGCCGCCGTGCATGCTGCTGTACATGTTGCTGGGGAAGGCATCGGGTCCATCCTTGTTGTCAAACACCAACAGCTGCAAACAACAACAACAACACGATTGACACACGCATCACTACCAGTCTGAAACCAAGTGGCATGGAGCAAGGAAGATGCTGGATAATCTAAGACAGGTATACTGGTATCCAGGAGATGCTCTCATCAAAACCCCTACTCATGTGTGCTAGTTCGTCTATCAATGTTGGCTCTGAGGATGCAACATCATCAATACATGCAGTAACATATATATATTATTTACTGGTTGCCATTATACAGATGGAATATTGGCAACTTCATTGTAAAACAAGAACGAAGAAATAATCTAATGACAGTACTTGAGACAAGAGAACAAATACTGAGTTATCAGGGCTTCTAATTATGTACAAAAACAAAGAACACATTCAGCGAAAGTACTTAAGTCAATTGTTTGTTTCTTTATTGTTTAACGCCAAACTCAGCAATATTCCAGCTATATGAAATCATCCAGTGGCAGTACTTGAGACAAGTGACCCATGAAGATCCTGGCTAGAATAGGTCTTCAGCAACCCATGCTTGCGGTAAAAGGTGGCTGCGCTTGTCGTAAGAGGCGACTACCGGAATCGGTTGGTCAGGCTCACTGACTTGGTTGATGCATGTCATCGTATCCCAATTGCGTAGATCAATGCTCATGATGTCAATCACTGGAATGTCTGGTCCAGACTTGATTATTTACAGACCGCCGTCCTATAGCTGGAATATTGCTGAGTGCAGTGTTCAGTTATCAGAGCTTTTAATCCTCTACAAACAACACTTATCAGAGTGAGGCATGAGAACAAGTTGGTGCTGAGCCTGTTGATATTAACACCGAAGGCAAGATAACTACATACCCAAAACATTTACACATGATAACATAACTACACACACATGCAATATATACAGCAACAAAACCTACAAGATATCAATCTACTTTCATCCTTCAATGCAAATGAATGAATTAATAAATCATATTGTTATTCAAGGGGTCAACAAAACCTGTTATCTCCGACATATTACCGACAGTCGATTATGTGGGGTCAAATACTGATACACAAGGGAGGTCAGGGACTTGCTGGGATATCAATTTGTGTGTCAAGTTGATTGCGGTTGAGTTTATGAGACACTTTATGTCAGTGCACATCAGGCTGAGGAAGTACAGTTCATAACAGCAACAACTATATCACGATGCCACGCCACAACATATATACCTATTGTATATTGTGTTCCTGTCTCTGCTACCAGACACAGTTAATATAGTTACTTACATCTCTCACAGTATGAGATGGTGTTGAATTGAGTTTAACGTCGCGTCCAAGATTATGGCACTTATATAGAGATGTGCATGCACGTGTGTTTGTGTGGCTACTTGTACTAGTCCAGACTGATGCCGATTTATAGTGCTAGCTCACTGAGATACCATGCAGCAGTTTAACATGAATAGCCCACTCAGACACAGTATACTGACTCCGAGCCGACCAGTCCTTGTTTTATCCCCTTAATGCCGAGTACCATCTTTTAACGTCTTTTGGTATGACGCGGCTGGTGATCGAAACCCGAAACCTTCTGCTCTCCGGGCAGATGCTCTACCACTAGACCACGGAGGCGGTTCTCTCGCAGTATGATTATCAAACACCCATTGTATTCATTGGCGACTTTGCTTATACAACACATCTTTTTGTCACCATTGTTAGGGTTATTCTAACGAGAATGTCTATATATTCAAACGCACAAGTACAGATGATATTTTAACAGTGGATCATACACATTCTTTCAGTGACAAGGCAAGCATGCACAGGTAGACATTTCTGAAGGCAAGCCCTTGCATAGACAACCAATTGTGTTTCATCGCCATATCGTCAGCAGTAGCTTTGAATTATACAATAAAATTTTTAAACCTTTGATGTGTGTACGCTGTTTGTCATAATAAACCAGGTATTGAATGAGTTCCCATGCTGATTTGACAATACATGGATAAAATCATAGATAATAAAGTAGCTCCATCTGTCTCGTGGTTGTGAATGATGCAAACAAATAACGTAGCTCCTAAGTTACTCAATAGTTGACACTTTGTAAATGTCCTTCCACAAGTATCACTTTGCAATTACATTGAAATAATGGCCACCTATAAACTGTTTCCCATCCCCAACAAAGATGGAGTTTAACACAAGCTTGTGAAGCTCCAGAAATTCTTGAAATCCTAACGCAACAATGAGTGGGCTGAATATATTGTCAATAAAGCTTCAACAAAATCAACAAAAACAACTGCTTGGGATTTTTCTCTCGTTACATCATGACTTGGCTACACATGGAGGCGATGATTGATTCCACACTGATGCTAAACCCCACTACCCACACTAACTCTCAGCCTCTCAGTGAGAAGTCAGCAAGCTCACACAACATATTCTGCTCCTGTTCTGTTTGGAGAACAAAGCTGTAAATATTGAAATGAAATGGCCAGCACATATCCGACCATGAGTCCCCCAAGCACACAGTTCAGGAATCAATCACACCCTCCAGCCTAACAAACGCTCCCCTCGTCACTGCTGTACGAATGACCTCGGATGCAACATGGTTTGTTTAGAGCAGGCTGTCAATATGCTGGTCAACCACTAGCAGTTGCTACATGGTTTTGAGCCTTGTATTTACGGAATTAGGGAAGTGACAAAAACATCTGAGCATACATGTCTTCCACATTTTTGAGTTAGTATTGTGTTTGTTCTGAAGTGTATCCCTTCAACGCTCGTTTGACAATCAACTTCAACATCTACTGTCATCACACAAAGCCTTTTGACACAAAACACTTTCTTTCAAATCATGTAAGCAAAATAAATAAATGAATGAATGAATGAATGAATGAATGAATGAATGAATGAATGGATGGATGGATGGATGGATGGATGGATGGATGAATGAAAAAATAAATAAATAAAAAATGAATGGATGATAAATAAATAAATAAATAAATAAATAAATAAATAAATAAATAAATAAATAAATAAATAAATAAATAATAAAAAAAATAAATAAATACAACATGAAACCAATAACATGAAGGACACACAATCATTAACTGAGTGTAAACTAATATTTCAGAAGGACTATTTAGCAATGGAAAATAGCCCCGGTTAATTACAACTGCCTCAACTACTTTCTATTCCCCAAGAATTTCTTTACCTGTGCATGTGACTCTATTCATAGACATACAATTGTCCTGCTGCGACAAGGCGTGACAACAGCAGAGAGCTGCATTCTGACTGGCTGAGCCGAGCGTGTTTGTTGCACAGGTATGTGGGCGAGTGAGTCATAGCGAGGGTGACCCTGCTTACAGGTAATGGACTGAGTAAACAGGTAAGACGCTCATTTGGAAGTCGGACCTGGAACAGGCAGAGTTTGACATTGTGACAATTGTATATAATGTTGGAGTCCGACCTGCTGGACAGGCTGTTACTCGAGAGGACATCTACCACTGTGTGTTGAAGCAGAGACCAACAAGTGTACATCTCATACCCAGGTGTGTATCTAGGTCATATGGGTAGTGGTTTGCTCGGCTCCTACCATGACATTATGATGTTAGGGAATGTTTCTCCAAATAACAAGGCTACGTCTGTGTAATCTGTACAGATATGAAACACTGTTTGACACTCATAAACAAAAGACTAGGTGTGACAAGGCTACCATCAGGAGGTATTTACAATAATCTCACTATCAACAACGTAACAACAATATCAGTTCACATGAAAACCCAGATGTCCAGTGAGCAGAACAATGGGCTATAAGTACAGCCAATTCAGGTGAGGTGGCTGGACAAAGGTGTTAGGTAATTACCTTGCCACACTAATTAGCCAGTGTCCAGTGTTGACCTAATTAGAGGCCAGGTTGTTGATATCAGTAGGAGTGATTGCATCTGTGTGGTATGCAAGCCTCCCATTTTACACAGCAGCTGGAGTGGGGAGTGACGAGCGGTTGGTGAGACAGACTTGGAAATGTTATCAACTCTTGAGCTTCATTGACAGATATTACACATGTTGTAGATGTACAAGAGGAATACTACATATTTGGTTACTGTTCATTTATCCCATCAGAAGATAAAGGTAACATGGATTATGTCTTAGTCTTGAGGAGGTGATAAAGAGGATTTTTTCTGGATATAGTTATTAGTGTTGGGATGGGAGCATCAGATATGATTTTTTGCATATTTTATTGTAAACATTCATAAACTTGATGATAGCTTCACCACATATCAAAGCATGGGAAAGACTTCCACCCGTATCCCCTCCAAAAGTTATATATGTATGCATTGCCGCTCAATCCTTTGGATCATATATATTTTTTAGGGGGGATACGGGCGGAACCTTTCTAATCAAACAAATATATCTTATATCGGTGTTGGACATAGCCACTGGTCGAGAATCTAGGGAGAACCAACATGATTTCTCAAAACATGTAGTTACGTTACATCAAACACTTGTCAAGTTGGACATAACTCAAAGTGTCCACCCCTGGATACGAATTCTGTATAATTATGACACAAATGTGCTTCAATCTGAACTAATGACATGTGCATTTCCTGAAACAATTTTCATATTTTGTAATATTTTGATAAAATGTATGTTATTCTTTTCAGATCAGTGACAAGTTCATCACAGCATCATGAAGCATTTCTACGTGACTGCTGTAGTTTTGTGTGTAACTGTAGCAATGTGTACTGTAGCATCCGTGCCAGCAGACTGTCCTCAACTGGAAGCCATTATACACGACTGTACCTGTGAGGGGAGTCTGGATCAACCCACTGACATAGTCATCAACTGTCGCCGCAAAGGCCTCACCACCTTCCCTACCATTAATGGATCCTACACTGGAATAATCTATGAATTCACACTGGCTTATAACGATATTGAGACAGTCCCGGATGATGCTTTTCAAGGACTCCGCATCAAACGCTTGGATTTAACCAACAACAAGCTGTCCAGGATATCTGATGTGTCTTTCCGTGGATTGGAAGCCGACCTTACAGTGTTGAAGATCAGTGGAGGTGCCACAGGCATAAATGCACCTTTCACTGCCATGTCCAATCTGACCAACCTTCAAGAACTGACACTTCAAAATTTCATGATTCCTGGTGGAGACTTGGAAAACAGTATCTTCTTACAGCCCTTTTCTGCTCTTCAGAAACTGACACTTAAAAACTGGAACCTGAAGTCAATTGCCACAGCAGCCTTTACAGGCCTGACAAGCTTAAAAGAGCTGTATGTTCAGCAGCAACCAAATCTCACATCACTGCCTGTAGGAGCTATCAACCTACTGAAAGATACAATTGAGAAGATAGATATATCAAACACTAAAATAATAAAACTGTATAGCTACAGTTTCCAAACTATGAAGGTCCTCAAAACTTTGGTACTTGCATCAAATCGTATTGCAGACCTAGAGGACAATTGTTTCAATGGCCTGGAAGACAAACTCCAATTTTTGGACATGAGTTTAAACACAATTCCGTTGTCAAGTTTGTCGCAATTGCAGGTCCTGCGTAATCTACAAACACTTAAATTACAAAACTCTGGATTAACTACTCTTCCAACGAATGCAGCACTTTTCAACAACAAACCAAATCTACAGATTCTTGATCTCAGAGGCAACCGCTTGACAACTGTATCTAATAATGTATTCGCAAACTTGTCATCACTGGTACAACTGGATCTCTCTGAAAACCAGATCGGAACAATGGGGGACAACTCTCTCGGTGGCTTGACAAGCTTGAAGAACCTTGACCTTGGCCATCAGAGCCTTGTGGGCACTTCCCTCAAATTACCTCCCCTGGCCCAGCTCACCTCATTGATCAACCTAACTCTGGAGAACACACCTCTTTCCAGCCAGAGTTGGGACAGCATTCGTCAAGCTAGTTCACTGACAAAACTGGACTTGACACAGACTGGCTTCCCCAGTATCCCAAACATGACCTTCAGCACAATGACAAATCTCAATACCCTTTATCTTGGAAACAATCAAATCACAAACATTTATCAAGAAACATTTGTAGGTCCCCAAAATCATTTAAAAAGTATTGACTTATCTTCAAATTTGATAAATCACTTTGACAGCTGCACTTTCCACAATTATAGCTTTCCATTAAAATTGAATCTAATAGGCAATCCACTTCATTGCGACTGTCATCTTTACTGGCTCAGTAAGGCTGTGAGGGATGGACAAATCACCTTAGAAACATATATCCCAAACACATGTACGTACCCAACCCCAAGGAATGGTTCTGATTTCTCAGCACTCAATCCAAGCGACTTGTGCTCAACAGCACCAACCCCAGCAGTGTGCAGTGACTACTACAGCCCTACAACCACTACAACACCAACCACTACTACCACCACCCAACCAAGCGTCATCATCAGTGTCACCTTCATGAGTGCCACTACTGACAGCATCACTATCTCCTGGACTCTGGACTTGCCCGAACTGTTGAATTACATCATAGTCAGCCATATAGAAATACCTGGTGGAACCACACCCATTTACTCAAGGGAGATCACTCCTGGTAATTTGCAATACAGCATTGTCAGACTAAAACAGAATACCGGATATGAAATTTGTGTTGAAGGACACCCAAAGGTTGGCCAACAAAAACAAACATGCATAAAAGAAAACACTAAACCAACTCCGACACTACCGCCCAATACGGACGATCAGACATCCAACTCAACAGAAATAGGACTTATCATCGGTTCTGTTATTGGGGGGCTAGTGCTGCTTGCCATTCTTGTTGCAATCATTTATCTCGTGTTTCTACGTAAGAAGTCTCCTAAGGACAAATATCCAGTTCAGCCTCGTACCTTCACAAGAGCTGAACTTCCCCAGATGGGATATGATTCCAAAAGATATCGCAAAAAGAAGAAGGAGGATACCACAGATGGAAACAAGAACCAGGTCACTGTGTCAACAGTCACTGACGGTAAAAATGGTCAGCCTAACATAGGTCGTATTTCAGCCGGAAGTTATCAATACTTACAGGAGAAGCAACCAATCAGCAATAAGCCGAACCCAGTTCCTCCATATGTTAACGATGCGGCAGCTAAACAGTATTCCTTCCCATACGAGAATGACGTGAACATGCGTCCATTACCGAGGATGCCACAAGACTCACCAGGGTATTATAACCCTGCCTTCCGGCACAGCACAACCCCAGACCAGCAGCCTCATACATACTCGGAGATCCACTTGTAGAATTCCTACATCATAATCGCCAATGTGTGCCTGTGCACTGTGCTTCTCCCCTGTGCCTTTACATACACAATCAATGGGGCCAGTGTACATATATATATATATATATATATATATATATATATATATATATATATATATATATATATATATATATATATATCAAGTTGTTTCAACATCCATTCCAAGGTTCTACAGGGTGTTGTGTTCCCTGGTGCTGACCAAATAACAAGCTATCAACCTGTGAATGCGAAAAAGACACTGACAGATCTGTAGTCCTCAACAATCAAGTATTTGTGGAATGACATCCATATTAATTCCGTGGAAACAAGATCTGTGTATCACTCAACAGTACTTAAGGCTCCATGATATATCTGACTCTGAGAGTCCTGGCAATTCAAGCCCGTGTGTTTGTGTGTGGCGAGATGCTGTGACTTCCTCAAGCACATTCCAGCATGACACTCCTGCTGCAAGTGCTGCTTATTGGTGCTTACTGGTGCTAAGCACTAGGTTAACAAACTGGGCTTGTCTCATGCACCTGAGACACTTGTGTCTGTTCTACCATAGGATGAGCCTTCCTGATTGGACTATTAACCAGACTGCAGGTATCACACTATCTACCCAACCTACCTGCAACTATGAACAATGTGAGTGCCGTCCATTGACAGTTTTAGACACAGCAATGACTTGTGATATTACACAGGAGGCATAGACAACATACGCCTACTGGGGAGACTCCTACAGGCAGGGAAACTGTCCAGGGTGCCGTTGTACAAAACGATCTTAGCACTAAGGTGATCGTAACTCCTATACCTTAACACAGACTCACGACAGTCGTAGCGCTAAGGTTGTTTTGTACAACGGCACCCAGAACCTGCAAACATCCCGTAACAGTTGACTTCATATCACATATGCAAAATATATTTTCAGTGTTGTTAAATTCTATGTCATGACTATAACATAACCACTACAATCACTGTCCCTATGGACTTGTATTCAGGATATGTATTGATGGATGAATCTAAAAACATATTTTGCCACCGAATAATCAAAATGAATCAATACCAAAAGTACCATCTCATTACCTCAATTTGAATATAATTAAACAATAATTCACTTCTTACCTATAAAGGTTGAAATTAACATGATTATGTGCTCATTTTGTAATTATTTTGTATTTTGTGCCAGTTCATAAACCTTTGACTATATCCAGGATAACCAATATTCATTATTTGAAATCAAACATAGCCCATGGAAAATATGTTCCTATTCGGAAGTTGTGAATTTACTCTGGAAATAAATGGGTAAATGTTGGTTAAACAGTATTTGTATCTGACAGATTGTATAATAGTGGATTCAATACTTCTTGTGAGAGCTATTACACAAGGATCTAATCATCTGTGTGTATCCAAGCACATGACATTTTAGCCAAATTCATGCAGATTCACGGACCAAACCATCCTTCCCCAGGGTGTTTGGTACATGAATATGCATGAATTTGGTTAAAAGTTCCTGTGATCCAAGTTGATGACAGATTCTCAAATGACCATGTACACCTGAGATCTCAATCAAGTGCTAGTCGACCTGTCCGACATGTACATACAATGTGTATTGACCACTGGTGAACAAAGGACACCAGCAGGATGTCCTAGTGTGTATGATTGACAGGAGATAGCAGAATATAATATACATTCCAGTTGAATTTTGTTTTTATATACTTGTATACCAGACTATACACTTCTATTTTTCATGTTTTATCTTGTATATATTGTACAAATGTACATATTACTGACATTTGATGACTGTAAGCAGCAGCAGCAGCCACACATGGACCGTGGAACCTGGCCTACCCACAGTCTTCATTACACACCTCCAGGTTATCTGGGGTACTGATAAATCATAGTATTAAAGGGGGACTATACTCTACAAATTGGCAGTCCAGCCAATTTGATTGAAGGCCTTAAAACAACCCTTTGTCTATGTGATAAGTTAGATTATGACGTATATCAATGTTGTGGTTGATGCTTACAAGCTTACAAGTGGCATAAGTTAAAAAATGTCAACCTGGACTTGAAATTGGCACAAGTGTGGAGTAGTGTTTCCCTTTAAAGAAGAAAAAGGCTTCCGGAGTACCTGTCTGAAGCCTGTCTCCTCTGACCATGTGTGGCTGAATATATATGCAAACTGATATTATGTACAGACCTACATAGTTTTGAAAACATGATTCTTATGGTAATAAATTTTTAAAAACAAATCATTATTTTCTGTCGTTTCAACTACATTTGTTATGTTTACAAAAGAAAGGAATTGCTTGCTTGTCATGTATGGACAAGAGCTAAGAATAGAAACATCTAGGCTCTGGAACACGATTTCTGACTGCCGATCACTGTAACATGTGGGTCATGATCGTGATAAGAATTCAAAGTTGTTGATTAGCAGCAGCAGCTCAACTGATTCAGCCAAGGCCATGTCACATCCTGTTAGTGAACAGTTCGACAGTTTCATATTGGATAAAAAGCATAATTCCTAAAGTTGAGACAAATACTCCTCAGTCCTTAAAGTTCATTGAGAAAATACAGAAAGAGAAACACACAAATTATTAGTATCAGAATGTGAGGAAGGTTCTCACACAGGATATGATCTCCTTTTATATCTACAATAGTGACGCTGTTAATTCTTAGCAAAAATATGATGACTAGAGATGTGAATGCCCCTGAAAAGTTGTCAAATAGGAAACTTACAGGCCTGTTAACACCCACCCAAACATACAGAATCAAGATTTTTATCTGACAAAACTTCTAAACTTTATAAATCACATTCACATCCAAGTACACCAAGAGAAGTCTAGAAGGTTGGGTCATATATACAGATGAAGTTAATGAAACCAAGTTTCTGCTGAATCAGCAATAACACTCGCTATCACCTTTAGTCAAAATATTGATGAGAGTAGTCAAACCTAGAGTAGACCATGATTAAGTCGGCCACATCCTCATGAAAACTGTCTGAAACTACACTGTCAAGTAATTTCAAATAATGACTTTACTTAAGCCTGTGTTAAGAGTTATAAACACTGTTCTACATTTCCTAGGTTATTCAAGCCAATCTGGCAATAATGTATTTTGGACAGTAAGATTAATAATACAGAATAATGCATATAATAATATTTAGAACTAAATGTTTTAAGGGTTACAAAGAAAACACAATTTATGGTTAATAATGTCTTTAAAATAATATATAGCAACACTAGGGCTGGGATGAGTCCAAATTTACTACCCGGGTAACCAGCCCCCTATTACCCGACCCTACCCGGGTACCCACTGTAGGTCTCAAGAGGTAGGTACAAACTGTCCGATTAGGAAAAGTTTGACCGTAGCTCAGGTAAAATGTGTTTAGATACATGTATGAAATGATCTGGTGTATAAACTGAAGTTGACTGAAGTTTTATTTTTATTCAAACATATAAAAGTCAGAAGGAATGGGCGTAGTAGTCAGGATGAACTGCGAACATTAGTGACTTGTAGTTTAAACATAGAGTTTTAGATACTTTTTGTCATTAAACAATATATCACGTGACTAACCACAGGTCTGGGTAGTCCTGTGGGTATCCGGGTCCAACTCAGTACCCACCCGACCCGAGTACCCGAGGTACCCGTCCCAGCTCTAGTACAAACCCTTAAAAATTGTCAATCAAGGCTTAATAATCAGAGCATGGTACAGAATTACATATGGCGGTGAAGGATTAATGGTGTAAATTGTGTCTACTTTGTCACCTGTTAACTTCTAATAAATGGCAACACAAAAATTTCAGATTCAAGGGTTGTTCCATTTTCTCAAAGATTGTTCCTTTAGACAATATTTACATAGTACCTTTGCTTGACAATACTAGAAGTGATTACCTTATGGAAGTTACATTGATACTCAGGTAAAAAGTCTGGTATGGGTACATGAAAGGGAAAATATTCAAACAAAGTTGAATTAGAATATCTCATTAATATTTGAAAACTTATTCTAACATTTCTATAATCTTTGTTTTCAGTCCCTGAACCGAAAACATGGGAGGTTAGCTTGTATTCTTAGTGTGTAGCAGTATGTATCCTGAAAGTTTGTCAGACATATTTCTTACTGTGCTGACAGATATATATATATCCCAGCATTCATAACGTATGGAAATCTTATGTCAGCACTCAAGCCAGAATTTACGGCTATCTAGCACACCCAGCAATTCAAGGATGTAGAAGTATTCCCTTTCTATATGTCATTGCCAGCTTATCTACCACTACCCTCTCAATATGACCATATAAGGGAACACATATCATATACTTTGTAATATGTACACGATACCCTTCCCACAGACAGTTGATTATAGGCTGCAACTTCCAGATTCAAATGAGCTACACAACCAGCTTTGTATGACAAATAATGAAATTTGAAACATTTACAACAGGCTTATATTTTAAGCCTGATTACTACGCCATATTCTCTTAGAAAGGTAAAGACATGACTGAAGTTACGATTCATCCACACATTCATGCATATTTCGAGAATTTAAGGAGGCAAAATTTCACATAAATTAGTCTGTTTCTCAATAAAACTCAATCCTAAGTATTTAAATCTTATCACTTGTGTGTAGTATGTAGCTGTAGTGTTGATAACAAGGAAATACACACAAGGCACACGGCAAGCCCAGGATTCAGTCTCAACACGTCTCGGCTGTACGTGGCCACTGTTGACACAGGGTTTACAATGGAAGGTCAAGTTCTTACGACAAGCTCATATCAAACATCTGACCCTGGTCACTATGATCGTCAGTTGATGCTTTGATCATATGTACATTTTGTGAATTCCTGATATTCCCCTGGTCTCACTCAGAGATGAATGAACACGGGTTGGGTAAGCAGTGTTGTCAGAATGTGAACAGCCTATCCCCTCCTTGTGAACAATGACAGCTGATGTGCAGGTACATGTTATACATCAGGCTCCTAAAGGGCCCACTATTTACTTCTAACAGAGATGATTGCTGTTAGCCAAAGTAAATAACAAGTTGCAATGAATCAAATATGAAGATCACCACCACCACCACCACCACCACCTCCACCACCACCATCATCATCATCATCATCATCATCATCATCATCATCATCATCATCAGTGTTGTTGAAACAGGATATAAGAATAACTTTCTCGGGGTCCTTTTCATATCCTTATGTTCCTTACCCTAATTAAACCCTAACCCTAACGTTACCAGAAAATTAATAAATGTTGAAAGTGAAAATGCTAACAGGTCCTTTGAATCCAATATTATAGCAATAAACCCCAGGGCCCCCTGGTCAAACCTCTATTTATACCTTTGTCTCCATATGTCCAATGAAGGACTAAACATCAGTTTGTCACCGTGATATGCAGGTACATAACTACAGTTATATTTCATGATGTGGTGGGCTTTTTCAAATTGCCTTCGATATTATTGTGTGAAATGTTCTCATACAATAACCTAGAAACTCTGTCATGGTGATGTTTTCTCATTGGGAAACTCAAAACTAAAATATGTACCCCCATTACCTAACTGTTTTGGTTCTTTGGTAATAAATATGTGGTATACACAAGAAAATATTGACAGTCATAACTGTGCCACTTAAAATCAGCACTTAATACAGCGACTAATGCATATAGATTATGGCGGTCCTATTTCCACCTCCACATCACAAGCCCCACTGAACACAGCTCTGTGTTTTCCGGGGTCACTTCAAATCATGGGGTGACTCAGCTGGCCCTTAGGGCACGCAGATAACACGATTCCAGGGAAAACCCATGTCGTATTCACCTTTGTCATTGAACATGTCAACCTGTTACACAGACTAGCATTACCACCTCAGCTCTACAGTGGTGGCAATGTACATTCACAGCTTGCTTACACTATTGAACATAATAGTTACTTCACCAGTCACATGCTCACACACGTTATTGGGAGCTGTGTTTATTGTTCAGCTGTGGTAGCTTCAGCAGGAGGAGTCATAGCTATTTATAGTACCTCAGTTCCGGCTGGTCAATCCCTCGTCAATATTACTCACATACAGTTAGTACAGGTGTGCTTTAAAATTGACAGCAGTTTGCTTGAGAAATCTTGAGAATGTCAATTAGTTTACTTCAGTTTTAGAAATATGGAGTTGAGAATATGTTAAGATTATGAACAAAAAAACTCATTGGTATCATAATGATCATACTTCCTTTTCTTTTAATAAGCATAGTAAGTGATTATTCTGGCTGAGAAACATAAGAAAGATGATCCGTCTTTCATATTTTCAAATCAGTATTTAAAATATTGAGATATTTTGTTGTACAATAATTTTAGACAATTCACAAATTAATTTTCTTGCTTTTTTCTTGCTTTGTTTGATTGTTAGCTGCTTTCTGAGATTTTATTTGTTATCAGTTGAAGAGTTTTTATGTAATAATGATGTAATTTTCAATGCAATAATACTCAAATCAGCCCAAATCAAATTTCAATATGAAAATACTGACTAAGGTAGTTTGAACATGTCGACTCAATATGTCTGTTGGATGTCAGCATATTATATGTCAATTATGATTGCCATGATAATCTTTAATACACATTCAGTCTGGCAGTAGCAACATGTTATGGCAAATGTCACATCAATGTTTACTTCAAAGTTTATTCTCCCCTTCCCCATCTATGACATGAAACTTAAAAACGTTGCGTATGGATTATACGTTTATTTTTATTTTCCTATTGCCGAGTATGAACAGAAGTTATTATCATGGTGAATACATGAAACAGCAATATTGTGACAGTTAATGGACATGAAATTCTTCTCATTCACTATCATGTTTATACCTGCTATTCAAATCAAGACTTTATTGGAAATTCCATTTTGTGAAAGTCAGGCATGTGGAAGCAACCATCCTTCCATTGTGTGTGACAGCCATGCCCTGTTGATTACAGGTGAGGTCACACAGCCAGGTAACACACCTGTATCAGGATAGGTGAGCAGGAAGGCCATGACTAGCACCTCACACTAATGTGTTGTTGTTAATTTTAATCAGGGACCAGTTCAAAAGTTCAATGTCAGGTGAAAATCTTAATTCCTAAAGTTTAGGGGTGGGGTGAGGTGGGGTGGGGTGGGGTGTGTGTGTGTTAATGGCTCTGTAAGTTTTCCATCCAACAAAATCAACTTTCCTGATTTCTCAGTGTTTTCTATAGTAACTGAACTAAACCAATCCTATTTCCATCCATATGTTGTTAGGAGTTGTTTAAATACATCCAGCTTTTCCACAAGGTAGGGTTTTATCATCACCAGCAATAGTCTATCTAGTGCAGTGTGTAACATAATGACGACAGACTTGATCCATATAAACCCTACAAATGATTGGCAGCACCTACCCAATAAACTTCATTTGATAAACCTTAAAAAAACAAACAGATCAAAACACAAGAATGCTTTCAAAAAGAGGCCACTAAACTTGGAAATTCAACATTTTCAGAATTAACTTTTTGGGGTAGGTGGTATGTCTCAAAACTTAAGGAATTAAGGTTTTTTTATCCGACATCAAACTTTTAACTGGTCCCTAACCCAGCAATAAAGTGAGTTGTTTTTTTAACGCTGCTTTGAACAGTTTTGACAATAAAACATTTATAGGGCTGACTTGATAACATATCAACTGAGGACATTTTAAGAAACATTTCACCTGATGCCTATAGCTCATTACTAGCACCAAATTATTAAAATTGTCATGGTAAAACAATATCTTAGGAATTATGATTATGAAGTAATTAATCATTGATTTGAAACCTAAGTCTAACATGTTCACTTGTTACCTCACAATTTCCAACACATAGCAATTTTATCTCAATAGTTACTAACTCACTCATCAAAGTACCTGCAGTGACAAGGTGACACATGTTATACATGTGCTTTGCCAGGAACACAGGTTTTACAATAGTTGGTGTGTAACATGTGTAAGTTATCATCAAATATTGTTAGGGACTGGTCATTTATAGTGCTGTGTGTGTATTAACCATCAACACAACAACACTTATTTTTTTAATACATGTACTATGTTTAAAAGTGTGTTACATCAGTCAAAAGAAACACTCATAAAATCTATCTAGCCAGCATTAAAAAAACACATCTTCAACCAGTTCTGTGGTGTAGTGGTTAGAGTGCGTGACTACTGATCAGGAGGTTGTTGTTCAGTCCCATCCTCTGTATCGCCAGGGCTTGCATTTCAGTAAACTTACACAAACCATCCATTTGTGAGGTTTTAAAAATCTTAAAGATCTTAAATTGCCTATGCTTGATTTTCATTAACATTTTACCGACCAATCAAACGTTGAGAACATAGAACATGAATATAAAAAAAACTAGAGGGACCGGAGCAATCAGTTCATTATATACGTTGTTCGTTTTATACGTTTTCATGATATAAGTAGCCATTCTCTTTCAACTAAAGTTCGTTTCAAGGTGTCAAAAGCAGTAAACTGACCGCAGTTGCTGTAAAAAACGGTGAGCTGTGCGATCTCCCAATTACTTCAAGCACGTTTTCGCCGAAAATAATGTAAACATTATTGAATGATTAGCTAATAATGTTTTTTGAAATGGGGAAGACATCGTGTCATTGGAAAACTTAACCAAGTTATAACCAAGTAAGCGCTATATTTAAGACCACAATAGCGAGGCAACACTGTAATTGCTGCATTGACTTGTATTAGCAACGGTTGTTTAACAGACGGGATTATTCCAATCACATGGACAGGTAAGATTAACATAATGCATGTTTAACAAGGCTGAATTGTTACCAGTGATTGTGTTGATTCATAGCTGATTTGGGCTTGTCGGGGATCAGATATCAGTTCGCTCTAGAGAGTTCGTTATGTACGTACATCATATATGATAATATATAGGAGATAAATCAGGGATTTGTTAACAGTTCGTTGTATCTGTTTGTTTGTTATATCCGTGTTCCACTGTAATTCGTATTGCCTAGAAACCAAAGTCATCACAAGTTGTAATGGACATGAAACATCCTTTCCAGCAGAAAGATGTTTTAGGGCCTTCTTATGTGTGTCAGTCCATTTTTTAAAAGTTGAATTTCTCTCAAACTCTATTGTAATCAATGGAACTGGCCGCCATGCTATTCATATCACCGACCCAACATTGAGACTGGTTTGTAACTAACAATGTTCAATATCCCTGATAAGTTTACAAGATAAAATAAACATTCAAACACATACCCCACTGCTAACTATCTATATATGGTACCACCTTAATAAAGATATGGTGTTGTCCAATCTCATTAAAATCAGATCAAGGTTATCGCTGCCGATAAACAAAGATCTGAGGACATCCTATTACGGGTCACGTCAGAACAACCTTTCGTGAACTTTGACTGACTACAGAAATGACTTACAAGAAGTCGACATCAGCCAATTAGAAGGCAGCTTTCTCGAGCTTCATGGCACTCGTTTCAACCTGGCGACTATCATTTCAGACTACGCTTGAAAAATATGTTTACACAGTTTTTGATTGAGATTTTGAAAACTGAACCAACGACTTTAACGGATTGTCTAATATTTGGTTGAGATTGTATGGTAGTGCTTCCCACGTACTGTGCAACGCCTCCTACGTTCAAATGTTTATCCCGCGGGAACTAGAGATTGACGATAATTTTGACGGAATCAGCCGTACGGGTTGTAACTGTCGTTCGCAATACCCTGTGTTAACGTTTTCGAGGTTGCATGATTAGAAAACACATTCCCACTGTCGCTTTCACGATCTGGTAAGCGACGCTTTGATTAGTCGGATGAAAGGTCGTCCTGACGAGACCCGTAATGCAATGTCCTCAGATCTTTGTTTAGCGATAGTGGGAACTAAGATCTGATTTTAATGAGATTGAGTGTTGTCAATATGGTTGTCATGGAAGCCAGATTTAACTAATGTCAAACTTAACATACTTTAACCAACCTGGGAGAGAGCATTTTCTAGATCAAAAGTGCAAAGATTAGTACTGGTAATGATAATGAGGAAAACAGATATTCACTGCAAATCTACCTGTGGAGATACCGAGTAAGATCAGATGGTCAGGCTAGGTGATTTGGATGATTGCATGACATTGTATCCCAATGGATCTCTAGATCGATCATATCAATCACTGGATCGTCTGGTCCAGACTTAATAATTTACAGACGTCCGTCATATGGCTGGAATATTGCTAAATGTGATGTTAAACAACAAACAGGACGAATCATGCACCAATGACAACAATGTATAAGTTTGAACCTTACCTGGCTGTACTCCGGCAACTTGTTGTCGATGGGTAGACTGAAGCCCATCATGGAGGAGGTGAAGTTGCGCCGGTCAAACAGACACTCGGTGGCCTCGAACATCCCGATGGTGACATCTAGTGACAGACTCTGGACATGCTGAGACGTCTTCTGGGCACACTCCAGAGTCAGGGGCTTCCCCAGGATCCTGAAGTCACAATACAGCACATCATGGTGAGATGTACACAACTGAACGCACCTGCGGCATGAAACAATAATGAAGAAACATGTCGGCTTGTATACCAACTCAAATTAACTACATCTCTGAACCTGTAGTGTAATAGAGTCTGAATCCCAGGACTCTGGCCTCATAATAAGAGACCACAAAGATCACACCCAGCCTTCGAAATTCATACATGTCTACTAACACAAGACTACTAAATTGAGTTGATGACAAGTAAAAATTCAGTTCTCATTGATAAAATAAAGCTTGGATTCAAACAGCATTCAACAGCAACAAATGGAGCTTTCCAGATGGGAATTGTATCCAGTTAGAGTTACCTGCCCCTTGTTACATGAACATGGCAGGCTTGACAGACTGGAAGTTAGAGGAAGGGACAGTTTCAAGACGGCTGACTGTATATGACAGCAACTAGCGGGTGATGTGAGGCCTTTTTGACCTCATCCAATCTACTTATACTTATCTAAGTATAGTTTGAATACCTATTTGGAAACACTGAATTTCTTCCAGCTTCCAAAACTATTCTAGATACAAGACCGGAGACAGGCCTCCTTCAAGACATTCAAAAGAGACAATGTTCTGAACATTCATAAGTGCACTTCCATCAATTCAAGGGCCTGTTACTACTTGCTGCGGCCATTTATTTGACCCACTGTATTGTCTCTTTGAAAGTAAACCTAAAACTATGCATTTGACTAAAATATAATAGTCTTGGTTCTCAGGCACCGCCCGCATCATCATAAAATCTGCCGCACGTTTGGATTTTATTTCCATTTTAAAATTTAAAAAAAATCCTAATACTTAAATACAATGCGATCCACTATAGCACACAGTAGCTTCCCTTTACATGTGCACTGCTTTACTGCGCATCTCGTGTTTGCCTGAGTCATTGCCTGAGAACCAATTCTTTCATTGTTTTAAGCCTTAAAAATATTAAATAATCTGATTTTCATTGGTCTTGCGTGGTCTATTACTGATTTCACAATTCAGATCTGTACAGTGTGGGTTAGCTTCTGCGTTTCAATTTGAAAATCATCTCAAAAGACATTCTAACTACTCACCCAATATGATCATATGGCAGTGCTGTAGAGAACTTCTCCCTAAGGTCTTTCAGTGAGGACGTCATTCCACTGAAGGCAATTAACTTTGCCTTATTGAAGTAGGTGTCAGAGATAGTCTTCAGTTTCTCCGAGGCCGGCACCTCGGGGGAGAAGTGATCACCGGGGGTGGAGGTGGGGTTCTCGTGTAGAAGGTTGATTGAGATAAAAGTCAGTTTGAGGCGGTATCTACTCAGTTCTGCTGAAGGGTCGTCCAACAGTTTCTGTATGTGATCTGTAGATGGGGGGAGTTGATAATGAACAGTGAGTTAGGTTTCTTTATCAAGCAAATGTTTCTGTTACCTAATTCTGAAACCAAATTTTTTAAAAGGAACATAACTTATCTGTTTTCAATGCAAAGAAATTTGTATTGCTTTAACAAGGTTCGGATGTTCATCACACAATCTTTTTATGGAAATTGGATTATATACCTATATTGAAAGAGAAGATAGAACTTAAATATTGAAATAAGAATCTTAAATAATATTACCATGTTCATCCTAGCATCTTTAAATTAATAGATTTGTTAAATAGCTCTAAGATTGTACTATTGCCCCAATTGTCTATTCATTTTTATAATACCATGATATACAGGAGAAATCTTATTTAATAACAAAACTCTACTCGTCAGAATGTATTGTATTACCGTATTCGACATAATAAGCACCCAGGGCACTCCCAAAATTAGAAATAGGGGGCTCTTATTAGAATATTATTTTGTTGAAAAACAACAGAGTTGAAAGATCATAAATTTCGTGGTTTATACTGACAGCCTGAAATGTTTATATACGACAGATATATTTTTCCAGAATTTAAATGCCCATAAAGGGTGCATATAGCAAACATATTATGCACGAATAAATAGTCTTGTGTACATTTATCAATCAGAAGGGGTGCTAATTGGGATTGTTCACTAGCCAGTATATTAGCAAACATAGCCGTGGGCGCTTATTAGAGCAGGTGCTTATTACGTTGAATACTGTATGTACTATAGGCCTTTGACCTCCTCAGTATGGAAATAAAATTTGATGTTGAGTTAGTTTTCATGCTGCTTTTCGCAATATTCCAGTATTAGACAAGGCAAAGAAAACCAAGAATAGGCTTTTCAAATTGTAGACATCGCGGGAATGGAACCAGGGTCTACAGCATGACAAGCAGATAGATTACCCACTGGGCTACCCAACCACCCCGATGATTAGGATTAACCAACATGTAGTTCATTCTGCATAATGGATGTGACAGTGTCAACTTACTTTCATAGTCATATCATAGTGTCATATTCAGTGATATGATACACACTCTTTACACGAATGAATACCCATGTAATCACTAGATTCAGGAATCAAAGAGAAATTGCTGGTGTAATTGTTGGAGTTTGTCATAGTATGGAATAGCAGTTGTCTCCCATGGAGTGAAGAGTTATGTCCCCTGATTGTTCCCTCCAGTAAAGATGCTGTGTACAGCTGGTACCTTTAGGTGACTTTGGTGCTGATGAGGATGCTGGTCTTCGGTAATCTGTAGATTCACTTCTGGGGAATGCTGAAAAATGACAAATGACACTCTAGCATAGAACTGATTCAAATATTAAAATCAACAAATGTTCAAAAACGCTTTCCTTCCTGCTCTCATCAACTGATGGTAACTCAGTACAAGCATTAATTCAAATACCACAGTTTAGCAAAGGAAGAGTTTATGAAAAGAATTTAGCATAAAACCAACTCCAATTTATATTTTTATGCTACTTCAGAATACATGATACACCAGTATTTTCTTTTCCATAACCCATGATATTTGTTTGTTTGAGACAGCCATAACAAAACAAAGCCTAACACTGTTATCCTTGTTTCTGTAGGTGTTTATTGCAGTAACACCAATAGACACATAGGTTCCAGTAACCATGGCTACCAAGATATACTTATCTCTAATACAGAGCACATCTAAAGGCCATGAACTAATCTATGTTGACACTGGATCATGTGTAGTACAATTATATGCCAATAATGAACTCAGTGGGCGAAACAAGTGCCTGCCCAGTACCTCCTGGAAATGTTTCGTCTTCTGTGGCTATTGAAAATTAAATCTAGGTTGTCCGACTAGTGAGATATAATATTGCTGTTCAGTTGTCAAATACGAAAGTTCGAAACCATAAAGGAAATTCCTGCTAAATGGTGAATTGGTTTGAAATGTCTGATTTCTGACATGTGGGATGTACTAAACATTTTTCATATTTGTAATGGGGCGGTCTTGTAGCGTAGTGTTTAAAGTGTTCACTCGTCACGCTGAAGACCCAGGTTCGATTCATCAGAAGTGCAAAATGTGTGAAGCCCATTTCTGGTGTCCCCGTCATGATATTGCTGGAATATTGCTAAAGGCATCGTAAAACCATACTCGCTCGCTCACTCACTCACTCACTCATGGTCCCTTGTCACTAATTCTGCAACTGACTTTTGAAACTTGAAATATTTGGTAGAGTAAAAAATGACCTGTCAAACAAACCTAGTATTAGTAAAACATTATCAAGCTAGCCTGCCTGGCTGATACTTCACAAAAATTATATGTGTACTACTAGTCCAACAAACACACATCATACAGCAGAACAAGTCCAGCTGCATGTACCTCCGCCTCGCTCAAGGTTCTGGCAAGTGTACTTTTATGTCCTGTTGAGAACTGTCACTCCTTATCTATTCGGGTTAATTGGACACACTCTGTGTATAAACCCCAGGTAAAGGCTTACATGTGGCAGTGCTGGCCGTCTTGGTGGTGCTCCCACTGTAGTTGCTGGAGAAGGAGGACTCCATCTCAGACTGCGCCGAATCTCGCACCCCACCATGCATGGAGAAGTACAGGTCTTCATCTCTCAGCTCATCTGCATCAACACTCAGGGTGAACTACCAGCTTTCAACCACGTGCACATACAGTTCAAACCAATAGTGTTTCATAAGGAATAAGAGGATTTTTTATCAAACGTAAGTCCAGATCAAGCTATTTTACAGGTTACAGAAATGGGCACATTGCCATATTGGCTTGAAGAAACAATGGTCTTTTAATTGAGAGTGAAAGGGGTTGAAAATCGTATCATTAAATGACAACTGCCTGTGTGATTACAGATCACTGCATGACCCTGACCTATAGACTCCATCATGATGTCTTCCTGCATGAACATCGCAGTTTGCGGGGACATGTGCGCCATGTGGTGCTCCATCCTCCCAGTCTGTAGATGGCGCTGTAGCTCATACTCCACTCGCTGGAAGTCGGCAGCCTTCATCGGCTTGTCTTTGCTGGACCGCTTCTTGCCACTGGAATCATCACTGTTAGCTGAAACATACACAGGGACATCCACCTCAAGGTTAACAACAAACATACACAAGGACAGTTCGGATTGTAAATAATAAAGAATGGGCCATATAATGCTATGGATATCTTATACACCTTGTTATTTCTGACAGCAACATGTCCAACAGGAGTACCTTCAAAGGAATATTTGTGTTTCTGTGTGTTGTCTTGAAAATTGTGTTAAAATCAAAATTTCCGAATCAAGTGGTAAAGAAAAAAGCTGACATCTGATTAGATCAGAACCCAGGTCAAAGTTCATCCAGGTTTCACCAAGAAAAACCTTCTGAGAGATATTATACCAGAGTAAAAGATCTTATTTTAATTAGATTGTGACAATAAGGCTGCAACGATACAGACAGTACAATATGTATCTCAGTACAATGTCTGAATACAGTTGCACAGACAGCCATACTGGTGTAAGATAAAGACAGGTCTTCGCTCAGGTTCATCCGACGGAGAGTACCTGCATGACTTGACAAGTATCTTGACTATGTCTGTTTGTTTGTTGTTTAACGCCCCACTCAGTAACACTTGTGCGTGGTTGGGTGCGTGCGTGCGTGGTTGGGTGCGCGCGCGCGTCGGCTTGTACTAGTCAGGACTAATGCCACTTTTATAATGCTAGCCCACTGAGAGACCATGTCACAGTTTAAAATGGATACTCCACTCAGCACAGTACACTGATTCCAAGATAACCAGTCCTCATTTTATCCCCAGAATGACAAAAGCAAGGCAGGGAAGCAACAAGTACCATTTTTAAATATTTTTTTTGCATGATGTGGCCAGGGATCGAATCCCATACCTTGCGCTATGCGAACACATGCTCTATACACAAGACACACAGAGCTGGACCAAATATCCTAGAATATCAACTTCACTCACCTGGGGAGGCAAGACCACTGAATATCTCTAGAATCCCATGAAGTTGTCTGGGTGATAATAGCAAATGGAATGCTCCAAGCTGACAGTCAAGTTCAAGCTGAAATAACAATCAGTAATTCAGCTGAAAAATTAATGTGACACAAGATGGTTTAAAGAGAATTAAAAGGCTGTTCATTATGTTAAACATGATGCAGCAAAAACAAAGCTATAAATTTCCCCAGAATGTGATCAGTTCCTGAAGTCCACACTACTACAGTGGGACCCTGTTAATCCCGAGGAGCTAAAATATTCCCAGAATGTGATCAGTTCCTGTAGTCCACACTACTACAGAGGGACCCTGTTAATCCCGAGGAGCTAAAATATTCCCAGAATGTGATCAGTTCCTGTAGTCCACACTACTACAGTGGGACCCTGTTAATCCCGAGGAGCTAAAATATTCCCAGAATGTGATCAGTTCCTGTAGTCCACACTACTACAGAGGGACCCTGTTAATCCCGAGGAGCTAAAATATTCCCAGAATGTGATCAGTTCCTGTAGTCCACACTACTACAGAGGGACCCTGTTAATCCCGAGGAGCTAAAATATTCCCAGAATGTGATCAGTTCCTGTAGTCCACACTACTACAGAGGGACCCTGTTAATCCCGAGGAGCTAAAATATTCCCAGAATGTGATCAGTTCCTGTAGTCCACACTACTACAGAGGGACCCTGTTAATCCCGAGGAGCTAAAATATTCCCAGAATGTGATCAGTTCCTGTAGTCCACACTACTACAGAGGGACCCTGTTAATCCCGAGGAGCTAAAATATTCCCAGAATGTGATCAGTTCCTGTAGTCCACACTACTACAGAGGGACAGTGATACTGCTACAGTGAAACCCTGTAAATGATAACGGTAGCATTCCTCATGAAATCGGCAGGATTAAGGAAATATTAGGAAATCCTGCTGAACGAAGTCCAGGCTAACAAGGCGTACATGCAGAACATAACAGATGCTTCTCTTCAGTTCTCCTACCTTTGGTCCAGGCAGTGTGTCCACTTGTTTGAGTTTGGCCTTGAGCTCCTGCCTGCCGGAGAAGACTGCCACCTGAATGGGCTGAGATCCAGACACAAGGCAGGTTCCAAGTGACTTAGGCTGTGTGGTGATGCTTTGGTTGATCAAATTCTCGGCTGTGCTCTTGTACATTGAACTTGCTGTTGAGTCATACAGCTGAAATATGAAATAATATTGAAAATTACCAAATAAACAATTGAAAGTCAAGCGATTTATTATATTTTAAACATTTATTAGTATGACATTGAACCAAAATACATTTTTCTGTACAATTATGAAGATATTCTAGCCACTGCAACATGGCATTTTATAACCTATATATACTAATGTTAAAAAAGAAGTGCTTTCCAATAAAGAATAGATTCTATGCTGATGCATTGTCATTATAATCAGATCTTAGTGCTAGCCACTGCTCGACAAAGATTTTCAGGACATTCATTGACAGGTCATGTCTTTTTTAACAACCATTCACCCGACCAATGACAGCATCGCTTATGAGATTTAATCCTGCAACCTTGAAAAGGAGATTACTGGGCATTCCTAACAACAGTTACGAGTTGTATGACTGATTCCAGTGCTAGAAACTGTCTATTTCTCACTTCAAAGGGATAAATATTGAACTGAAAGAAACTTTGTGACATGTAATGCGATGTCCTCATACCATTGGTGTTGCACTAGCAGTTGCAGTTGATGCAGTTGTCAAATCAGTTATCATTGCTTGAAATCTTTGAATCAAGTGTTTTCCAACTTCATGGTAGAATTGCTCTTTATTGAATTTTGTGATTTTGCTGACTAAGGGCTCACACCACTCATGCCTTGACTTACTCTTGGTGACAGCTCCGGGGAATCAGGTCCTTGGTGCTGGCTCGGATCTCTGAAGAACTCATCAAAGAACAGCGACACCCCCATCACATGGATGTTCTTGTGAGCAATACCAGCTGGCTCAGACAAACCTCCCAAAGGATTGTCCACAGGACTACCATCCTGCTCTGTGGCAATGTCATCAAAATATTCCATCCTGTAAACAGTGGAGGAAGACAAAATGAAGGCCAGCATACTCTCCCACAGTTGATACAACAGTCATGCCAAGGACAGTAACCTTCTGATCGGTCTTTATATGTTAGATCTAACATAACAAAATATTCCATTCTGTAAACAGTGGTGGAAGACAAAATGAAGGCCAGCATACACTTCCACAGTTGATGCAACAGTCATGCCAAGGACAGTTACCTTCTGATCGGTCTTTATATGTTAGATCTAACATAACAAAATATTCCATTCTGTAAACAGTGGTGGAAGACAAAATGAAGGCCAGCATACTCTCCCACAGTTGATGCAACAGTCATGCCAAGGACAGTTACCTTCTGATCGGTCTTTATATGTTAGATCTAACATAACAAAATATTCCATTCTGTAAACAGTGGTGGAAGACAAAATGAAGGCCAGCATACTCTCCCACAGTTGATGCAACAGTCATGCCAAGGACAGTTACCTTCTGATCGGTCTTTATATGTTAGATCTAACATAACAAAATATTCCATTCTGTAAACAGTGGTGGAAGACAAAATGAAGGCCAGCATACTCTCCCACAGTTGATGCAACAGTCATGCCAAGGACAGTTACCTTCTGATCGGTCTTTATATGTTAGATCTAACATAACAAAATATTCCATTCTGTAAACAGTGGTGGAAGACAAAATGAAGGCCAGCATACTCTCCCACAGTTGATGCAACAGTCATGCCAAGGACAGTAACCTTCTGATCGGTCTTTATATGTTAGATCTAACATACAGGGCCCCATTCCACAAGGTGATCGTAGCACAACGACAGTTGTAAGTCTGTGTTAAAGTATGGTAGTTACGATAACCTTAGCTCTACGATAGTTTTGTGGAATGGAACCCAGGATGTATTTCTGGGAATTTAGTAAAGTAGCATAATCATCTCATACCAGAATTCACCGTCAACACTTCATGGATTTGTAGACACTACGTTTGTCCATTTTCCATGAATACATGCCTTGTGGTTATTTTAACCCAATGAATCAAGCCGCATTGTTTCAGGAGAGGAAACCAGCAAGTACCCAGATCAATGAGCCCTCAGATTACATAAACAGTCTTCAATTTTAGCCTGACTGTAGTATTATTCTGTTCGGTTCAGGAAGTTCAGCAAACAAAAGCCACATGATAATACTAAAATGTAAAAAAAATAATGTTAGGAGCCAGGTTAAGGTAGGTGGACTCAAAAGTTTTTGGCACAGACTGCATAAGCAAGATTTCTTATGCCATAGCATTCCTATGCAATAGCCTTGCTGCCATCTTCTCAACACATTATTAGAACATCAGTGAACTGTAGCATTCACCCAAAGTTCATACAGAGAGTAGGGCTTCTTTTGACTTCTGTGTGTCAACTGTATCATGTTTATTAGCTTCAAAAAATTACATGCATCATTTTTGCACCACAAAGCAGCTATATGTCTCATGAGTGATTGAGGAATGTAGTGTCCACACCCCCCTGAAGTATTGACAAGGACCAGAATGTGATGTGTTCATATCATGAGTAGCCATACATTCAGTTATAGCTAGGATCATGTAGTGTAAAGGCTGGATGTTTGGAAACATATCTCTGGTTTTCATGAACTAAATACAGCATACCTTTCAACCTTGAGCTCCAGGGCCACACCTCGGTCTGCCCCCTTGTGAAGATGCTCCAGTCTGATGGTGGTGTCTACAAAGGACATCTTTATCCTGGACAAAACTGGAACATCAAATCATCTATGTGAACAACAAAGATCATAATTAGCAGTTTGTAGCATGAGATTCTCAATCAGCCATCAATAATATTACCCAAGTCGCCAAGCCTGACACATTTTCCCGAGGCAAAGGAGTTAACTGACTGTAAAAAGTCCAGTTTCCTCACTTGCTGAACTACACTTGAATTATGGATTGGATTAATGTGTCCAATGCATAGTCCAATCAAAATTGCGGAGCAAAATGAACATCTGGTTCGTCAACTGCTGTGGTTCTGGTTCGTCATGTACATGTTTTGATGCACGTTGCAAAGTAAGGCCCGTATTATGACAATATAGATCTTGATTATCAATCAGATCGTCTTGACCGGGCACTACCATTTCGTTTAAAGTAAATGCAAGCGGTATGAGAGGTGGAATCTGATTTGTCAATAGGACGGACATAGAAGGGATATAACTCGTAATAACCACTGGTGGCGCTATAATCGAGCCAAGAATTTCCAGCCAAGTTCGGCAAGGGTGGAAACTGGACTTTTACAGTCAGTTAACTCCCTTACCTTAGGAAGATGAGCCTGACCAACAAATCTTCAATCGCTTCTTACCCGGTAATTAGGACCAGCAAAGGGGAACACATGGGGACCAGTTTTCATCCTGACCCTTCAGAAAGTCTACTAACCTGCATCAATGGTCTGGGCAAACATCTGGACTCCCTCGAAGCCTGTGGTTTCTTCAGCTGCTTCTTCTGTGAATTTCTCAGATTTGAGGACTTCCTGTGCCAACTGCATGCTGGATGTCATGTGCATGCTGTTCAACATGGACAGGGTGTCCAGACTGTCTCCTACAAACACATGACAGTGAACCAGTGAGGGTTGACTTACTCACCAATATCTTAATGTTATTATGGCAAAATGTAACTAACTGAATCTGGGCCAGACTTTGACAACCAAATCCTCATCTAGAAGCATTAATACAGGACTTACCCTGAACCAAAACTGGGTTCACAGGCCTCAAAGTTGCAACTACTTTGGTTGCCATGGCGATTGAAATTTCCACTTGGTGACTCATATTATTTAAGGAAGAGAATTTATGGATGTCAACTTCTTTACTATGAGGAACACAACGTTTTGGAGTATATACTTACTCCATCAGGTGAATAAATGCTATGAGGAAAAGAACATATATATATGTACCTGTAAGAACAACAAAAGTAGTAACATAATAAAGGCGGAAACTTAACAAGGGAAGCCAACAGATAACTGGCGCTGATAGGTGATTGGCAATGGACAAGTGGAAGCCAAACGTAACAGTAAATTAGTGCTGATAGTTGTTAGAGATGGACAACTGGAAGCCAGGACTAAAATTATCACTGACTGGTAATGGGCCAACTGGACTGGACTCTCTGATTCTTTTCACATTGTTTCAGCAACTTAAAAATACAATCTTGTTTCTTATGACTTTTTTAAAAACTGACGGGGCAGGGAGGGAGAAGGCAATTGTAATTCTTTTGTGAGTTACTCTTCTTTAAACATGTTAAAAGTAAAATTGACATTAATGAACCAAGTGTCCTCTTTTGGCTTCACACCATGCGGCTTTAAATCTACAGAGAAAAGCTTGGAGCCATGGTGGCGTTGGTAGCTTCCAGTGTAAATCTGACTCACTATGAATGGACAGGCACAAGCAATTATATCAGCAATGAAAGATGCTGGAAGTACAAGGGAGGCATCATTACATGACGTAAGTTAATATGATAGGGATCATTAATTTCATCAAACGATGGCTTCCATTTTCTGGCCTGGCATCAATTAGAGGCCGGTGTGTATTGAAGGCCCAACATCTAATAGAGGAAATATTGTAAGTTTGAGCAGCTGGCATCGGAACAGTAACCAATAAAACTCAATAAGCAAGGTATCTACCACTGTCATCCCATTGTTTGGGTTGTATTGTCAGCTCGAGGCCAGTGACCTCTACTGTTGTGCTGTCCGTCAGCAGCGAGGTCCATGGGATGGAGACGGAGATACTGCCGATGAAACCATCCACGATCTCAAGGGGGATGTTAACACTCTCCAATGCCTCATTGAGAGCCTGTCATAAAGAAAACACAAATAATTATCATGATTACTAAAGTTCCCATAAAAAACAATCTCATTAAAATCAGATCTTAGTTTTCGCTACCACTAAACAAAGATCTGAGGACATCCCATTATGGGTCACGCCAGAACAACGTTTGACCGACCAATGAAATGACTGACAAGAAATCGACATTGGCCAATCAGATGGCAGCTTTCTCGAGCTTTCAACACTAGTTTCAAACTGGCGACTACACTTCGAAACATATTTTGACGCATTCTCAATTAAAATTTTTAAAACTGATAAGAAGAACAATCTGGAATGGCTTATAGATGGCCTAGATTGTATGGATATAATCATAACACCCGTTACTGTCGTTCGGAATACCCTGTGTTAAATATATCGTGGTTGCATGATTAGATAACACATTCTGACTGTCACTTTCATGATCTGGTAAGCGACGCTCTGATTGGTTGGATGAAAGATCGTTCTGACGTGACCTGTAATGGGATGTCCTCAGATCTTTGTTTAGCGATAGCGAGAACTAAGATCTGATTTTAATGAGATTGCATAAAAAACAGCATTGTCAGCAAACACTTTTCACCACAATCATGTCAACTGTCATTATTTATACATACATTTAAGTACCATGAGACATTGCTATTACCTTGTCTTTGCTTACCTTAAAATAATATAAGTTGTAACAGGAGGCGAGGGATATAAAACCTAAGGAGGGATGCATAAAACCCCATGTACCCTGAGTGATACTGGTACAATCAATTTATCTTTCCCGACATGTTTTAATCTGCTATAGTGATAGAATTGAAACAAATTCAAAATTGCCGATTGAGCTGAGGTTAACTTGTGCTATGTCACGTGACTTTTATTGACTCGGATAAAGCTTGCAGCTTTTTGCCTTGAAGCGGGGTATAAGTGATTTATTCTCATGGAGGTAGGATAAACTGAGTGTGACACACACAAGCTGGGTGCCAATGTTCACATTATTTTACAACTGTGTGTTTTATGGAAAAAATATACACAACCAAACAAAGCCATGATAAGTGCATCTTCTCGAGGCAAGGGAGTTAACTGACAGTAAAAGTCAAGTTTCCACCCTTGCCGAACTGGGCTGGAATTATGGAGTTATATTGTGGCTTATATTATATTGTGACTAATAAGTCTATGCATAGTCTAATCAAAATCGACATTCGTAAACTGCCGTGCAGACTTCGGTCGATTGCAGGATTTGCAAAGTAGGTGTACTGTCAATTTATCGTCAACATATATATAGTCTAATGTGATTTGATGCACTTCACAAAGTAAGACCAGTTTAATTACAATAAAGAACTTGATTATCAATCAGATCATCTTGACTGGTTGCCGCGATCTTGTTTGATGCAAATGCAAGTGATATGAGAGGTGAAATCTGACTGATCAATAGGAGGGACATAACTAATAATAGCCACTGGTGGCGCTACGATCGAGCCCAGAAATTCCAGCCTTGTTCAGCAAGGGTGGATACTGGACTTTTCAAGTCAGTTTACACCCTTGCCTCAGGAAGATGTGATAAGTGAGAGGATGAGTTGAAAACTTCAACTAGCATTCCAAATAACAACCTTGGCAGTGTGTCTTAAGAATATTCACTGGTATGTACTCAAACTGTTGTATATCGGCATAACAACATATTCTAAGACAATGTTTTGCCAAAATGAAGCCAGGCAGTCAAGAACCATAGAATCAAAGTAATCGTCAAAGATATGATATGGTGTCATAAATCAAACAATATCATGAATATGTGAATTCATTCCCATTTTGCTTACAGCAAAAGTGAAAGAAAGTAGCGCTTCAATGTTCTTTAAATAATGATGTCACTGTATTGTAACCTTGTTTTGTGATGTCATAACACTGCATGACAACATGTAATGTTGCTGCATATTAGAAATTGAGGGAAATACAGTATGTAAATGTACATGTTTTTATCCATTTGCTAAAAAATAAGCACACTAACATTCAGAAACTATGTCTTCTAATTGGTGTGGACATATTATCCACATGTAGCAAAATAGTAAGGAAAGGAAGCTGTGATTAATTCTACTTAAATCTGTAAGTGATTTCCCTACATGCCTCTACAGTAAAGTAGGAATTTGAGGCAGTAGTTAATAATTGTTCCTAGCTCAGCAGAATGCACACTAACCCTTTTTTCAATTAAAAGTTAGTTTGAGCTTTATAGCTTTTTCAAAAATGTACCTCAGAAAAAGTTAAATACCCTGTACAGATCAGAGGACATCCTTAATAACTCTTAATCATGTCAATCACTATTGTTTGTTTGTTTGCTCTTTAACGCCACACATAGCAATATTACAGCAATATGACAGAGAACTGAAAATAATTGAATCCGGACCAGACAACCATTGACATCATGAGCATCAATCTACGCAATTGGGAAACGATGACATGCATCAACAAGTACATGAAATTACTATCATCATGGCTTTCAATCTATCACCTGCTTTACAACATGGACAGGTGACATTATAGTATTACCTGGAGAGTACTAATGTCATAAATCTCTTATCAACAGCAGTGAAACTATCAGCAACAGCTGCTTCCAACACAGACTGCTACTTAGCAATGTTCATTACTTAAGTGCATACGGCAGAGAGCACACTCTCTAAGGTAACTACTTCTTGAAGTGGGCACTTTGTGATGGATGATCTATTAAATTTTGGAATGATGCCTTTACACTTAGCTACTGGCAGACACAATGTATCCTGGTATACCTGAATCCATATCAGTATAAAAGGAAGGAGCGGGTGATCGGAGATTAATTTACAACCTCTTGACGCACACATACCCCCGGTAATTATTTCAATCAAATTCCATGCACACAACAATAAATGTGTGCAAGTCCATGACAAATCTTTTGACTTTACTAGCCAGAACCTGACTCTGATAAACATTTCATGTAGAGTTAAATATTAAATGGACTGATATTAACGGATTCAGGCTTTGAACCAGAGGCTAAGGTCACAGACATAATATATAACGTTTTTAACAATATTTCACGTCCCATTCGTTGGTTTGTTTGGTTTTTATTCTTAACACTGGCATGTTCAACAAAGCAATATCTTTAATGTCTGATCAGCATTTCTAGTAAATCTACATCAATGAGGTTGTATAATACTTCAGTTTGTGTTCAGTTTTCTAATCATGCTAATAGGGAATGTCTCTACCTATTAACATTCATTGCCTGAAAGCCATGTGATGAGGTACCCAGTTAGTCCTGATATGGCCATGATTACACTATTTCGTCTATAAAAAGGGTTCAGTGTATTTATGGCTAAACATGTTAAACAAGTTAATAGTTTTTACACATTTCATTGCTTTCATTAGAACATTCATTCAATGTCTTACATATGTTACTTCGTCAAAATAATTTCCGAAAGAAATTCAGTGGAAAATCAAGCAAGCCCTTTTATCATGTTTATAAAACATGCATGAAATAGCATATTATGATAAATGAGAATTTCTTTGTTAGTCAAAACACTCAGTAATTAAGGCCTGGATTGCTGCATCTTCCCAAGGCAAGGGAGTTAACTAAAAAAGTCCAGTTTCCACCCTTGCCGAACTAGGCTGGTATTATGGAGTTACATTTTGGCTGGACTAACGAGTCTAAGCATAGTCCAATCAAAATCGTTCATCGAAATCGAAATCTGGTTCGTAAACTGTCCTGCAGATTTTGGTCAATTGCAGGATTTGCAAAGCATGTGCACTGTCGTTGTCAACAGATATTTTCAAAATCTTTTCATGTTTTTAATCAAGGTGATCACGCGATGTAAGACCCGTTTTATCACAATATAGACCTTGATTATCGATCAGATCATCTTGACTGGGTGCCACTGTTTTGTTTCAAGCAAATGCAAGTGATACGAGAGGTGGTATCTGACTGGTCTAAAGGAGAGGCTCAGTAGGGACATAACTTGTAATAGCCACTGGTGGTGCTACGATAGAGCCCAGGAATTCCAGCGTAGTTTGGCAAGGGTGGAAACTGGACTTTTAAAGTCAGTAAACACTCTTGCCTCGGGAAGATGGGATTGTTGTTCACACATGCCCTTCTGTCAAAACTGACACTATTGTTTCTCCAAAAGAATTGTCCAAAAGACTAAATTATGAAATGAGTGTGAGTGAGTGAATGAGTGAATGTCTTACATCCAGCAGTATTATAACTTTGTTACGACAACGTGTTTACTTAGTGAATGTCAAAACTTCCAGATAAACCAGTGGTTGATAGTATAAACAACTAGCATTGTGGTAAGTGCATGATACAATCAGCCAGATCATGCATGTGACACATTGTTCCGAGACCACATAATCCCTATCCCAATCCGCTATTGTTAGAAGCATAGGGAATTGTGCCTCTGTACAGGGATTAAACCAACATGCCAAAGTCCTATACATTACGACTGCATGTTGTAGTTTTCCATCAGCATTATCAGTATATCAATTGTCCATGACAGCAATGAACATTAAGAAAGTAGTTCTGATGACACTAGAGATTCATGACTCTAGCATGACTGGGTCAGACTGACATACACCTTGTACAGTCAGCTGGTTAGTCATAGTGAGAGTTTGTGAAAGAAGACATCTTTGTAAGATCATCTTCATATTCCATTACTCAATTATTCTCTATTTACATAATGACACGGAATAGCATGTAGATGTATATATTAGAAGGCACAATAAAACGCTCTGGTGAATTGTATAAATAAATTTAAGCCACAAACAAAATGAATAAAGTATTTCACATGTTTACTTGACATGTATTCACATATAATTATGTATGAAATAGCATCTGATGAACATGATGAAAGGTAAGCACATAAAACAAACTGTCCACATTACTCAGCAGAACAGTTCTTAAAGGATTTCTGTGTTTTCTTTGTTCATCTGTGTCAGCATGGTCACTTATAACAAACCTATTGCACTTAGGTTCATATACATCCTCATAAATCTCTTCATATACCATGCAATGATGTATACTGGCCTTTATGCAAATTAAAATACACTTAGCATTTATATCGAGATATCAACCAGCTTGTCTGCTTTCGTATATTTATCATTTTAACCCCTTTACACTTAAAAAGTATATTGAACATAAACAGTTATATAAACCAATCAAAATTTGACGAAGTGTGAATTTATGCAATTAACAGTATGGACATAACTGCTGGCAAGAGGCAACCAAAATACAAGACAAAAATAAGACATATGCTGCTTTTCTGATATGAAAATAACAGTATATATTCCATCTATCAACTTGGTTTTCATAATTACATTATTTACCATGTCTATCAACAAAAGAATCATGACATATTGACAATATGTCAGTATCTGTGCCATAACACTATTTTCTTATCTTCCTGACACTGCATAACTTTGAAACAAGAACAAAAATCACATTTTCGAATAATGATTAATTATGATCACGTTGAGTACAAAACTCGTGTTTGGCGAATAATCATGGAAACAAAGAGAATATATTATACAGTTCTCCGCAAGAGCCATGACACAAAAGTAAACAAACGAAGCTAAAGGTCGAGTACGGTGTGGGACGATTCTTGTGATTACTGTCATCTACATTGGTTGTACGAGTGACAAAAAATGTGATATGACTTGACATAAAATAAGCAAAACTGCCGTTGATAGTTTTCTCATTATCTTACCTCGACATCTAAATTTAGCTCTTTGATGACACCTTTTCCACTGTACAAATCAACGCTCAGCTGATCCAAAGACAGCTTTTCTTTCAAGAAATGGCCAACATATCTTTGGAGAAGATATCTACATGCTCTCTTTTTCCAAGACTCGGGAATTAATTTGTACCAAGGCATCTTGATTCCCTGGCAAGCACTGTACAGTTATGATGAAAACAAAGTACAGTCTCACGAACCAAAACAAAACTACGCCATTTTCCTTGTAACGGTACTAGCGCGAGTGGTTCTAAGGGAGATAACTTTTTAGATTGTCGACCACACGCGAGTATGCTGAGCGCGAAATTTAAAATTCAGAACGTATCTTCAACATTGTATCCAGTTTTTACTGTCTTGAAATTATTCTTTTTCTCAGCAAATTTATTCGTTATAAATTCAAAGGAAAATTACACTGGGATTATATACATTTAATGGTAACTGAAATTTAATATTGATTATAATGACATGACATATAGGCCAATATTCAGAAAATACTGCTTTTCAACTAGGACATTGTGATGACATTTTAATGTGTTTTGGAATGAAAAGGAAAGTCAATACTCAAATCGCCAAAACGACAGAAAAAGAATGAATAGAAAGCTCGAAAGTTTGAACGAGAGAAAACCACAGAGGAAAGATCGCCTACATGTTATCCTAGCTGTATTTATCTTATGTATTTTTCTCTAAGCAATTTCTGGTTGTGCACTCTCCATTTTCAAAATCACGGATCCGTTCCTGTGCCGGATCTATTTGCACAGCGCCAAGTAATATATACCACAGATTGTCTTCTTTTTAGATATGGTCCTGCACTTTTAATTTAACGTGGACTCGTTAATTTCGTTTGACAACACGCACGCACGCACGCACGCACTGTTGATGAACACTGTAATTACAAAGCATACAGTTATCACTGGAAGGGCTGTTGTGATATAACTGTCATTTAAAAATATATTTTAAACCTATGTAACCCACTCAGCCACCAAGGCTTCCACGAAATGGGAATACCGACAACTCAGACAGGCGTACATTTTGTACTATTTTGCTATGGACACTTTGCTATTAAATGTTGTAAACATCATGAATGAAAATGAATGAAAATAGAGAACATGCTCTGTTGATATACACAATTTGAGGATGTAACTATATGTGTCATGAAAATAAAGCAATTGTTTTTATATAATTGTATTTTTTGTGTTTAGTCTCCTACCTGGTCTGTTGCAGGTATCAGCCTGTGGATTAGTAATTCACTCAACCGTGACCTATGTGATTGTAAGCTGTCTGAACTAGCGGGGTCACTGACAAATGGGGAGCCACCGTGTGCACGAACAGGTGGTACAGCCATCAGTTGGGTCATACCCATTTTTCCTACACCCATTTGTTATACAGCAAAGTGGAGCTGACTTAAAACAAACGTCTGAGAATATCCTTAGAAGCTGAATGGATTAGTCCACTGTTTTGAAAGACAGGTAAGGCCCATTAAACCCACACCCTTAATCCACACGATGCGCACACTGTTTGACAGAATTTGAGTTTGAATAAGCCAATTAATATTTGAAAGACAAGGAGTTTTAAAATCATACCTCACGATTTTAAATAAATTGCTTTGTTGTTAAAAAATTGATTTTTTTTAAAAAGCAAAGGAGTTAAGTACAACAAAATACGTTTATAACGAACACGCTTATAACGAACTGACGGATATAACGAACTGCTTTTTATGTCCCGACTATTTGCAAAAGTGAAGCTGTATATATGCTTATAACGAACTACGGTTATAACAAACTAAAGTTAGTGGTCCTTTTGAGGTCGTTAAAACCGTAGTTTACTATAAGCCAATTATTATACTGAGTGAAGACAAGAAGTTAACATAAACTTTATTGAGTTTACTCATTTAGGTTGGGAAATCACAAAGTAATGGGATCGTAATGATATTGTATACGAGGAAATGTGGTGCGGTCTCCATGACATCTCTCTCGTGAACATGGCAGGGTTGGGGGAGGTGAAGTATGTTACATCTATAGGCGGGGTACACCACAGGTGCTATTTCATGGACAGCTCGACAATAAGAATTCCACAAAGGAACACTGCATCCATTCGAAGTGTGTTGTTAAACAATGCGGAGACCTACTGTAGGGTTTTTAACAGCTTGGTCGCAGAGGCGCAGCAGAAACTGAACAGAAACCTCTCTCCACCCAGCCATTCGACGATACATTGCGACTGTAGCTGATCTGTGAGCTGTGGATGTGCTCGTGTGAATAAACTGACTGATCCGACTGTTTTAATTACATATATCCTCACGTCATTCATTGTGTTTTGTCATAGTCATAGTGGATAGGGGCGGTGGGGTAGCCTAGTGGTTAAAGCGTTCGCTAAAAGCGGCATAAAACTATACTCACTCACTTACTCAAGGTGGATCACTACGAGTTTACTATGTGATGGTTCGCCGGTGGGAATTACGGGTTAGAACTATAGTCCCGAGCAACACGTGCTTGTAGACTCCAGGATCGGGTGGTCAGACTCGATTTGTGATAAGCTGATTGCATGTCAGTGTGCCCCGACAGCGTGGATCGTTGCTCATAATATCAATCACTGGTTTGCCATATCTCGATTACAGATCTCTGTCAAATGATTGGAATAGTGCTGGCGTTCCAAAAATAGTTTGAGCTAATTGAACAGTTAGGGTGGCCCTTGAAAATGTAGACTTTTAAGTCCAACTACACACTGATGTGCACAGTAAATGACTTTGCATGACTTCTTTACTGTACCGGGTTTTTTTCAAAATGAAAAAACCCAGAATAACTACATATATATATAACTATGTATGTCTTTCTTAAAGTGTGTTTGCATTTATTCGATACGCCGCACTCAGCAATGCACTCAGCAATATTCCAAATATATGACGGCGGTTTAAAAAGGGCATGCAATGTTTAAAGACAGGTCTGAAATGCTCTAATTGAATTCCATCGGGAGTAATGGAAACTGACCCTTCGAAAAGTCGCATAAACAAGAGATCACCCTGACTGTTTCTTGTCAGTGTTTATTCCGGTGACTCTTCCCTGAGTGAGTGAATGTTATTCAACGCCGCAGTCAACAGTAATCCACGTGTATAAAGGCGGTCTGTGGGTGGAGTGTGGACCGGAAGCCAGCGGGGTCTTCCTGAGCAACTACCAACGCTGTCGGTGCACGATGCCACGCAGCCAGGTCTCTGTAAGTAATGTAAGTGCAACGACTTTGGTAACGTTCATTCTTTAACACACCATCGGTAATCCAGGATATTACTATATACAAACTCCCAAGCAAAGGAAAGTTTACACCTGAAAATTAGTTTTAACCAAACTATTACAAACGTTATCAAAACGTTACTAGGCTGAAAACAGTCGCCGATACACTGGACACAGGCCATAAGCACAACTAAGATACCCGGATGTTGAGGCATACCCGTACATCACCATCAATAACCTTTTCTTGTTTGTTTCATTTTTAGTCACCATCAAACACGGGTGTATATTTTCTTTAGCCAGATCATTCGTTACCATAGCTTCTATTGCGCCCTATTCGAAATGGGACGATGGTGAAAATAGGCTCTCGATCAAAGTACTCATGAACGAGAGTGAGTGAGTGAGTGAGTGAGTGAGTTTGGTTTTACGCCGCTTTTAGCAATATTCCAGCAATATCACGGCGGGGGACACCAGAAATGGGTTTCACACATTGTTCCCATGTCGGGAATCGAACCCGGGTCTTCGGCGTGACGAGCGAACGCTTTAACCACTAGGCTACCCGACCGCCCCCATGAACGAGAGAAATTCTGTGGTGTGTTAGGGTGGGAGTGTTGGGGCTGGTAACGGCATTTCCGAAACGAAGATACTAGGCGAATGGGCTCATATCCTAAAAGAATGGCGATATGATGTTCTGGATAATGGAGGGTGTCTTTTTAACATATACTTACTCATTTATCGCAGAGCTATGATTGTTTTTATGGAACAGGTTCTGGGTCAAACATGAGTAGTCGGTAAGCATGGGCCACCTGGAACCTGTCCCAGAATCCCTGGGGATTAAACAATATTTACTCACTCATGCACATGGGTTTATGCTCGCGCGTGCTTAGATGTAATAATCCCCACCGGTTGTATTTCGTGTCGAATAAGTGTTCATTGTCGATTAACAATACACCACCAGCGCCTTTGATCTTGCCACCTGCCTCATTTAAATGAATATCCCCTCGTGAATGAACCAATTGAACAGCTGGCATTTATCGTTTATCATTTTCTTGGTGGAAGTTGCTGCGAGCATTGATATTCAAGTACTTTCTGCATGAATAGTAAGGTAAAAATATAAAAAATGTAATGATTTGAACAAGAAATGTCATCATACGGAGAAACACACATGCCAAGTTCAGCTCTCGGTCAATTTCATGGAAGAAGTTAATCATATTTACAGAAACGAACATGTATTTTGAGAGAACGCAATTGCATGGTCAGAACAGGTTAAAAAATGTATTTTTCTAAAGAAAAAACAAACTGTGCCTTGAATCCCACAATAAACTAAACAATTACCAAATTTCATTACGTTCTGTACCAAATTGGTATTTTTCAATATGGCTGCCAAATGAACAATTTCAGATGTTATCAAGTGAACAAGAAGTACAGCTTCATTGGTACAACGGTTTCTATGGAGATAATGTCTAAAGTGCGGGGAAATTTTGAGAGAATTATCGAGCATGGCTATCTGCATTGAACCCCACTACTAACAACACATATACACAATTCAATTTAAGGATTAACTGTGGGTTGTTTTCGGTTCATTGAGGTATAGATCGAAAAACCGATGTGTAAACTGTATGAATCCGCGTAGCGGATTGTTACAAAAGTTTGCACCTGATGCTATTCATCGTTTCAGAGAGAACCAGCCCTCGTTTGGGCTACTTGGAACTACACCTACAGGTTTCAGGATTTCTGTGTTGTTTATTGTTGCTTTCATCACTTTTCCAACTGCACGAATGAGACCTATAAATAATCGAGTATAGACCAGACTAACCAGTGATTGATATGAACGTTCCACATCATTGAGGTACGCTGACACACCGTCAATCAAGTCACCGAGCCTGACCACCGTTCTACTTTGTTGCTTTGCATGATAAGCCTAGGTTGCTTGGGACCTACAATTAAGCAATGTCAGAGTGTTTAGAATTGCCAATCATGAAACTTCATGTCACCATGTCCACCATGAGTTGGTCGTGTTATTTCTGTGTCCACGTGAGTGTTTTAAAATCCACACCTTGACACACGCACGTTTCTGAGCCCAAGTCGAGTATTACAATCCATGCCTTGACATTCTGTCGTGTCTGTGCCCAAGAGGTGTACAAAAACCAATATATTGACACATTGGTGTTTGTGTACCCACTTGGTGTACTAAATCCAAACTTTGACACACTGGTTGAAGTTACTTAGTGAACATTTAAGAAAGACTCTTCCTCCAGGTCCAGTAATGTTCATTTATTGACATTTCAGGTGAGTCTTCAGTCGCAGCTGTACCTAGATGATGTCTGCAGATTATTTTTATCATGGTTACATAATTAGATTTAATAATTTAACATTCAATCATGAATTAATGTTGTCACGACTCTCACTTCGAATGCCAGATTCCCCCGATCATGACCCATGACTTGCATCGCTATTCCCTTGCTCAAGGGTTCAATCGTGCGGCAACATTTCATCTAGATGAATGACTTACCGATTTACACCCAGGTAGCTGACTTGTACCTTTAGCTATCTCAGAAGCATGATGTTACATACACTGGAAGTTTTTCAATTGTTTCGATGAAATTATAAAAAAATAAGATTTGTTGTTGTTTAAAAGTAATCAGTTGACCTCTCAACCGATTAGAGAGGAATTACAAATGGTTGATTGATTGGAAAACGGCAACCAAAAAAAAGTGCGACGTTTCATCATGAATGATTACGCCGGACACAATGGAAATGTGACGGACGGAAATATGCACACACTTAGGCCCATTCCAATATCCAGCCATGATCCAAAGACAAGGGAGTTAACTGACTACAAAAGTCCAGTTTCCACCCTTGCCGAACTACGCTGGAATTTTGTGGCTCGGTCGTAGTAATCAGTGGCTTCTATGAGTTATGTCCCTTCTATTGACCAACCAGATTCCATCACTAACATCACTTGCATTTGCTTCTAACAAAAAGGACGGCGCCCAGTCAAGACGATCTGATCGATAATCCGAGTCTTTATTGTCATAAAACGGGTCTTACCTCGCGAAGTACATCAAATCATTTGATCACCTTGATAAAAAATATGAAACGATAAGGAAAATATCTGTCGATGCCCAGATGATGGTACATAAGCTTTGCAAATCCTCCAGTCGACCAAAATCTGCACTTGAAATCCATGTTGTTTGCGAACAGGGTGATTTGATTTGACTATGAATAGATTCGTTAATCTAGCCAAAATGTAAACCGGAATTCCAGCCTAGATCTGCATGAGTGGAAACTGGACTTTTACTGTCAGTTAGCGCCCTTGCCTTGGGAAGATGTTCTGGACCCGTTTGATAATTCAGCTTGCCTAAGTATCACGAGAAAATGGAAAGCATGAATGCTCAACATTTCTCTCGTAAATAAGCCTTTAAATCCAAGTTTGGAAAAGGAATTGTTTGCTACGCTTATGTACTATTTTTTTCTTTTAGGGTGTTAAACAGTTGAAATTCCTAACTAAGAGAGCCATTTTAAAAAAAACCCAACTTATTATGCACAGTGCTCTTTACATAGCTGTATGTTTTATGAAAAAGAGCACTATTCACAAGAACATTGCAAGGTTATAAATTGTAGGTTGTAAAAAGTAGATGGGCCCATTCAGTTTGTCACATTAAGTTTCTATTGCTACGGTATGTACTTTTGTTAGCATATGTTGTTTACTGAAACTCAAGTATGCATGTCCTCACATATACTGATTGAGTATGATCTTATGTCACTGTTGGCACACTTCAAGAACAGGTTTCACCCATTGTAGCCATGTGTATTTTAAATTGGACCTGAGTGTTTAGTGTGACAGCTGAGGGAATGAGTTGGCTCTAATGCAGCTTTCTTCCCAACAGTATTTCAGTCGTCTCAAACAGGGTCAGCTTAATGTGGGAAGGAAGTTCGAAATAATAACAATCCATCAATTCTCATCAGGAAGAATACCAGATTCAATGACCCTTCAAGTCTAAAGGAGTAACTCCCCAGGGAGTGAGTGAGTGAGTATGGTTTTACGCCGCTTTTAGCAATATTCCAGCAATGTGACACCAGAAATGGGCTTCACACATTGTACCCATGTCGGGAATCAAACCCGGGTCTTAAGCATGACGAGCGAACGCTTTAACCACTAGGCTACCCGACCGCCCCTACTCCCAAGGGAACAGCAGCACCTTAAATGACTTAACATTTAGCATGAGCTATCACATTATCATAAGGCTACCGTCTCCCCTGACAAATTTCAGTATTTAGTAGTGTTGGTAATCATGACATTAATATAGACCACTAACCACTTGCGGAAAAAGTGTATGACAAATCATATTTTGTATACATTTAAAAAATTTTTTTTATTGCAGAATTAAATAAAAATACATCCAAACTTTTCATATGCCAAACTTTCTTATACAGCTAGTTAAGTCAATTCCGGACTGATCCCTAGAACTCCAAATTGATGTTGCAGGATATGATTTATGCCAACTCCACTAGTAGGTGCTGTAGGTTATTGATAAGGACAATCATATCAAAACACATAATGTAATGTTTCAACAACATTTAGGCTGGACAAGAGCAGATGGTTGGAGGAGGGATGACTTCCCAGAACATCGGTGCTGCATCAAAGCTTGATCTGAGTCACTCCTCAATGAATGACAGTAAAAAACAGTTTCAATGGGTTTATTATCCATTTCCATTACAAACAAAATATTACATAGTATCATTTAGCAAAAGATAAACATAGCTTCTTCACCGTGATAAAAAAAACATTTCCTTTTTCCTTTATCTGGATGAATTATGAATCCAGTACTATAACAGACCAAAGATGTTAATTCTTTTAAAATGTCAGTTGATTAACACTGACTTGAAAACAAACCATTGTGGCTTAGTCCATAACATGAAATTGAACAGTGCTGGGGCATGTTGAGCAGGTACTCTGCCTCAAGCAGCACTTCTGTACATGATGATATGCAGCAACTGAATGTCTACTTGGATGGCCCAGCTGGCAAGGGAGATCACTCCTGCATCAAAGTGGAGGTAACTCCGTGACAAGCTGATGAGTGGTGAACCTTGCACTTGCACACAAAGTCAGATCAAGAGATAGATGTTGGTGTTTTCATTAGACAATCATTTCTAACTCCCTGGCATATTCTATCGTCTGTTCAGCTAGTAATTTTGCAGGAATAACTTCATCTGTGTCTTTCGTGTCATGAGTAAAACTGAAAAAGTTGTCTGGTCCAACAGTCCACTTACGCTGAAACAAATATGAAATGTGAATAAATAAACACTGACAACAGGAGAAAATGTGTTACAATATATATAAAGGTTTCATCTCTTTCCTTATCATTTACTCCTTGTCATTTTTTTAGAATAGCGTTATCTCCACTAAAACATCAATCCTAATTGTCCCTATACTGGAGGAGGGGGGGGGGGGGGGGGGGGGGGGAAGAGGAAGGAAGAGGAGAGGGAGGGAGGGAGAAACAATGTAATGGAGTTCAACTACTTTTATCGGGGGAGAACATAAGGAGGTACATCTACCTGTATGGGGGAGACAATGTAATGACGTACATCTACCTGTATGGGGGGAGACAATGTAATGACGTACATCTACCTGTATGGGGGGAGACAATGTAATGACGTACATCTACCTGTATGGGGGGAGACAATGTAATGACGTACATCTACCTGTATGGGGGGGGAGACAATGTAATGACGTACATCTACCTGTATGGGGGGAGACAATGTAATGACGTACATCTACCTGTATGGGGGGAGACAATGTAATGACGTACATCTACCTGTATGGGGGGAGACAATGTAATGACGTACATCTACCTGTATGGGGGGGAGACAATGTAATGACGTACATCTACCTGTATGGGGGGGAGACAATGTAATGACGTACATCTACCTGTGTGGGGGAGACATTGTAATGACGTACAACTACCCGTGTTGAGGAGACAAAGTACTGAGGTACAATTACCTGTGTGGCATACTCCTTCATGGGTTTTTGTGACTCAAAGAACAACATGCGACCAGCCTCAGTCAGTGCAATCCTCTCATACGCCTTCTCAATGCATCCAGCGATTTCATCCCTGAAAGTTGAACAACAATCACTCATATAACAGCTTTCCTTGAAAAAGTCACTCATTTACTACAATGGTAATAATAAAGATCAACTACTCAAATTTCAACACCACGTAATGGTTGATCTCATCTTTCTTTCATCAAAACACATCATTACAGTCATAAATGGCAGTCTGTGACTTTGGCCACTAGTCCGCTGAAGTCTGTGTCTAGGAAAAAGTCTTTAGGTCTGGGAAGGTTTGCTTACAGAACTCCATACACTGAAAATGACGTAAAGTGTCAGGTTTGAGACTAAACTTTTTTGGCGCAGATTGAATGGTATTGAAATAGTGTGTCGATTGTGGTATCTCACAAGCAAATCTAATCTCTGTGTACAATTTTAGAAAAAGTATACCACGCTAAAGAAGTTGAGGACCACGCGATTCATTTATATTGCTATAGTTAATGTGTCATGCCATATTAACTACAACAACATGAAAGGATTGGGTGGTCCTTTACTTCTCTTGAGTAGTAGAAGACAAACATGAGAACTACACATAGCTGGTACACACCTAATTGTATTCAGTAATATATCTATGAAGAAGTTGTAGTTTTCTGCTGGAACATTTCCTCTTGCTAAGAATACCTGGGGGAAAAGATACAACCATAGTTCAATAAACAACACAAACAAAGGGTAGTATACTTCACAGTGAAAACATGCAATAAGAAATGAGGTGAACTTAACATTGTGTTCAAAATTACTGCACTCATACAGCGTCAGGCATGCACGTGTGTGTGTGGCTGCTTGTGCTAGACCAGACGAATGTAGTTTTATAGTGCTAGCCCACTGAGATATCATGCTGCAGTTTATAATAGATACCCCACTCAGACACAGTAAACTGTCTTCGAGCCAACCTGTCCTTGTTTAATGCCCTTAATCCCAAGCACCAGGCAGGGTAACAACAAGTACCATCTTTTAACGTCTTTTGGTATGACGCGTCTGGGGATTGAACCACCAGCTTTCTGCTCTCCAGGGACATGCTCTATACACCTGACCACAGAGGCGGTCCACGTGCAATAGGAACTATAATTGATATACAATGACATTTCTATTTGACAATTGTGCATGGACCACAAATAGCCCAAAACAAAGATATAGAAGTTGTGAGATAACCCCATAAATTCCCTGCAGTTATCAATCTAACAGCTGATTGAAAGGTTCAAGTATAGCAAGTCACTTACACCACAGTCAGTAACCACACAGCTACATGACAGATGACTGATATTATGAGCATCGCCCAACTTATTAAGTAGCAGCCTCTTATGACAAGCATAGATTCCCAGGGGCTGGGGCCCCACCAGAAGGTGAGTGAGTAAGTTGGGTTTAACGCCGCTTTAAACAGTATTCCAGTTATATCACGGTGTGTCAGCTTAATGTGGGAGGAAAGCCCGGAGTGATGCAGGTCTCAGTTTACCACTTCGGTGAAACCCACGAGCACGGGTATGGTGCTGACAAACCTAGAAACATAATCAGGGCGAACCAGGATTCGAACCCACAATCATAGGTTTCTGGCGTTCCAAAGTGACGCAACTCTGCACAGCGAATCGCAGCGCCTTAGACGACTGGGACCAACCTTGTTATAACTGCCTTCCATGAGGTACTGCTCCATGGACACCGGGTGTTTGATGTATATATTTGTCTGGATTTCCTTCACTGGTAATAACTCAAGTTCCTGCAAAAATGAAGACCATACATAAGTATATATGGTATTTGTGGTTTACATTACTCTCATTATAGACAACAGAAACAATTAACACACCTAGTAGAGAGTATAATCACTCATGATGTACTGTATAATGAAGAAATGTTAAGTCGCTTGTAATAAGTAAATTATTTATGAACTGAACCATATAAACACTTCATAATAGCTTACTTCCAGTCCTTGATCCTAGATATCTGCTCTAATTGTCTCTAAACAAGTGATTGCAGAAAGAAAGAAATGCACACAAAGTCAAACTAATATAACTGACGCTTACTGTGTGAAATTCTGCTAATCTGTTTTGTGAAAGTAGACAGAGCAGGTTGAGGCCCAGCAACTGGTATTTGTAAGTAGACTCTGGCAAATTGTCTCTGGAACAGAAGATGACATCATTAGCATATGCTATCAACTTATCAACACATTAACACTCACCAGAACTTAATTCAGCAACTTATTCTGAGAAAAACAAAGCTGAACTTGCAAAGGGAATTCAATTCATATCAATGTGTTACAAACTCCTTAGACTTAAGGAGTTGGAAAGTTTGTCCAACATCACTGGATCATTGGTGTTGTATTTGGAAGACTCACTTGTAATCCATGTAGTAACACTTCAGCTGTGCCATGTAGCGCTCGAACGATGGAATGTCTCTTTTAGCGATCGCCCATTGTGCACCAATTTCAAGAATATCACCTGAAATACCATGTAGACCAATTGCATATGAAGTACATGTCAACATATTGTGATAACAACATATTTTACAGAGTAGCTTAAAGAGGAAGTGAAGGACTGAAAAAAAAATTGCCATTTTGTTGCAAACATTAGTTTTCTTCGATACATTTAATCAATTTCCAAGTGAGTAAAATGCATGGTTTTTCTCTTGAAGAAAGTATGCCATTTTTAAGGGTATTGTTACATGTTATCATTATAAGGACTAGTTGACAAAAAATGTTAGTTTCTACCGCTGGATATATTATATAGTAGGTAAGCACGGCAAACAAGTCTGCATATCAGCCAATGAAAACGTGTGCTGCACCAGAAAATTCAGGCCACATCCCCCAATAGGTTTTGGAAGTTGATAACAGAGCATGGGATCTCAGCACTCTCACTTGGACATGTTAAAATTTCTACTAATCCTTAAAATACCTAGGTATTGGGCAGTTTTGCAAGGACTACAGGACTAGCGCCACTTCTGGCACCAATATCTTGTTATTCTTGGCAGCTATACAAATAACATGTATTCTGTTTCTGCCATTTCTAGTAATTCTATAACAATTGCAACACTGCATACATTGCTGAATGTGTGAAACATAACCTTTGACCTTTTAATAATAACAATTAGCAATTTGTAACTAGCTTTTTTATAACTAGCATCCTGTGTGGGTAAAAAAAATCATCTGCAAGCCCTTGGACCTTTCCACACAATGAATGCCTGTCTGGCAGTTTCAGTGTTGTTACTAATAACACTTAACTCATAAGTGGACCTAAGTTGTGGACATGGCAATTAAACAGATGTGCAAACAGAAAAAGCTCTGTAATGCAATTAAAAAATATGAGGCAGAAGCAGGCAGACTGGGTACCTGCCTGATGTTTGAAATTATGCAGGGCATCGAACACAGGGAACTCCTTTTCACCTCGTCAAAGGGATCTCCCCTAGATTTTCGTTAGGTGGGTGATTTTGCCGGTCATTTTTCATTGTTTGTTTTACCCTATTTCTGTTTTTTCGAAATTAATTTAGGTCAAGCATTTGTGATTTAGTATGCCCTAAAGTATTCAAATCTGCAAAGTTGCTATGTTGAGTTTACTTGCCCTTTATGAAAACCTGCATTACTGTAATTTACACATGCTACTTAATAAACAATATTGTTGTATATTGATATTGAGTCTAACTACCATAGCCTCATCCAGTTTGTAATATGTTGAAAATGTTGGAAGAAAAAACAAATTGCTAGGGATTCTGCCCGTCACTCCTGCCTCAAAATGTTTAAAAGTCATTAACCATGTTAACCCCTGGCTAGAAGTATTAAAATATTATTTATATAGGGTAATGTTGAAACAGGGGTTATGTGTGGAAATATTTCCAACTATTTCTATTTTAGTTCCATAGACCAACTAAAAAACTCAAGAAACTACAAATAAGCATCAACACTTATCTTGACAAATAAAGTCTTAATTCAGCTTATCTTATCTAAAAACAAATCTCAATTGCGACTTTAGAATTGAGAAGAAACTGGTAACATAATTCATATAATGAATGCAATAGTTTCCACCACTCATTTTCTTTTGAGGTTTCATTAATACCTGACAGTGTGGAGGATTATTAACTTACGAGCAATAAGAAGTTCTTGTTTTGATGGATTTGATTCATCTGTAGGCAAAAACGTCACACTAGTGAGTGCAATCTGAAAATTAACAATGTCAATGTTTGTTCAAGCATATCAAAATACATACAAAAGCAACAAGCAAAACATTTTTTATTGGAATAACTTTGTAACTAGTGAAGATCAAAATGCCACACACCCATTACATGTATATCTCTTTACAGGTCACATGGTTCAGATATGGTTCATATCTGGCATATTGTTTATATTTAACAAAATATATGAAAAATGGGAAATAAGTATTACCTTCTAATTAAAATGAGCAAACATAAAATCAGGTACAGTCGTTAGCATGCTATATCAGTATATATAATAGGCATGATAGACGGGTGTTCAGGTGTTGTCACCTGCCAGCTAATCTATTACTCACTTGAGTAAATCTTAATTTTCGGAACTTTTCTAGGATATACTGACTTTCTTGGCTTAAGGTCAAAAGGGATATGAAGATTGTGTTGTTCAATATTGCTATGCAAATCTACACTCTGGTTTCAAATAAAACATGTACCCCCTATATGTAAGCAGAGAAAACGGGGTACATATTATATCCCTATTAAAATATTATATTTACTGACCAATAACGAGTTCCTGTGGCATAAACATGGCCTGTGCATACCGCAATCACTGCAAACCGAATTATTTTTAAACCCAAAAGAGAGGAGAAAACTGGCCAATGTTTCAATAGTAAAACTTATTCTGGCTTCTACTAGATGTAGATGTTTTTGTATGAAAGTCTACCATGTATCAGTTACTGATACGTTAACAAAATGGAAATGACAAAGCAAATCAGTGGTTGAATCGGTCTTGTTTGGGGACTGATATAGAGACAACGAAACAGCTTTGACTAAATGTCGATGGGAAAATCGAAAGACGATACCTTCAGCTTTGCTAAAAATTCGCCACATCTATCAAGATTTGGTGGTTTGCGATCAAATTCACGCTTCAAATTCTGATACATTCCAACGATTTCCTTCAAGGAAGACATGTTTGTCGTGTTTGCAGGAACGTGCTTCAGTTTGGAAATGAATCTGATTGGATGAAAATAGGAATCACCTTCCCCGGACAACTATTTTTCTATATGATTGTCGTCTGCTAGAGACTTTCATATACAATTACGTTAAATGTATTATTTTTTACCTTATCATTGAATACATGATTAGGTTAACACAATAATAATACATTGCATCAGTATATGTTGTGTCTTAAAACACCTCTGATTATTCCTTCGGCATATCAATTCAAAACCATCCAATGGAGTATAAATCAGATAAATTCCATCGTAATTGGTGTATTGGTCTGCGCACTTGGTTCAATGAACTTGACTGATTGCATGATGGTTTCTTGTTGTTCTTCAGTACAACCAATTACTATAAATCCGTGATCAGAAGTCGAGTTTATATGAGGAATTAGGTTGAAACCAATCCGTGAAGATACGGGTGAGATCCGGTCTTAAACAACCTCACAAGAGGCGACTAAGGGGATCGGGTGGTCAGGCTCGCTGACTTGGTTGATGCATGTCATTGTTTTTAAGTTGCATAGCCATGCCCATGACGTCAACCACTGGATTGTCTGGTCCAGACTCAATTATGTACAGGCCGTCGCCATATAGCTGGAATATTGTGCGGCGTTAAACAACAAACAAGAAGCAAAAAAAGGTTGAACCTTTCATGAAAATCAAAAGAAACTGGTCTCAATGATTACAGTGCTTGGATAACAATAATTTTACTTTCACATTTGTACTGTTGAGAGTACAGTTTTACATGGCGTAAAAATAACACAAGCTGACCTGGAACGAAATCTCGTCTGCTGCTTTTGCGCTTTCAGGTTGATTGCAAGTGTTTACGAATAAGTTTGAATAAAAAATGAATAAACACTGTTGTATACACTGCATTTGACACCTCTTGTACCAGAGACTAGGTGACTGGGTGCCGTTCTAGCCTGTACCCGGGAACCGGTACAGTAAATAAATCCAGTTCACTTCTGAAACATTTCATGTGCGTTACATATATGGGTGTGTCAACTTGACAAAGACCGTCTACATTGCCTAGTAGATACTCTGGAGCGTCTGTCCAGAGAGCGGAAGGTTGGTGAATGGGTCCCAGTACCAAAAGACGTTAAAATATAGTACTTGTTGTTACCCTGTCTGGCGCTCGGCATTACGTGGACACGCACGCACACACACACGCACGCCCGCGCGCACGCACGCACCATATACTATACACATATATATATATGTACGTGCATGCACGTCTCTACATAAGTACGATAATCTTTGACGCGACGTTTAACCCAATTTCACCTCATTTCTGCAGTTAGAATGCCACACAACATCTTAGAACCTGAGTTCAATCAATCAACAAGACGTTTAAACGAAAATTGAATATAATGAGATATAATATAATGATATGGATATAATAATTGTAACAGCTACAGAATTTCATCCCACAAAAATAATTTCAATGTTTAGAACAGACCATATTCACACTGCACGAGCTCTCTGGTCAAAGCAAATTGGAAAATGGCATACTATCTTGGAATCTAGTTTCTCAGATGAAAACTATTTAAATCACGTTGAAAGCATCGATAACAGTGTAGTGTGATTTTGCTAGTCTCAATTTACCCATGGGGAGTGTTCTCATTTCCCCCTCCACTCAAAATTATTTCGTTTCATCACTGTCACTAGATGACCACCGACATGTTATCTTACAGTAACATATGTTTTGTGGAAACAAGTATTCTGCATTTCGTAAACTCAAGCACATGCGGAGTATAGACCGGCATTTGTCTATGATAATTTGACAGACAACGGCTATTTTGTGATGGAAAACGACATTCTAGATTCTCTAGAAGATCTAGGGTACTTCTTTCAATTCACTGTCAATATTATCTGATAACGTCTCATTATTTTTTGTGTCGGAGAAGCGCAGCTCCACCGGTGCAGTGCTACAAAACTGATTGTCAAACGCATTGCAATACGTCACTGACGTTTACAGCATACTTGCTTTGTCAGCACAACCGAAATATTTGATTAATTCTAAATGGACTAATTTGTTTTCCTTTGATAGTCATGTATGTGTAATATCACCAAAGTACATAAACCAAAGTAAAACTAAGTACACTGTTGTCACAGAAAAAAACAATGCACTTTATTGAGTATCGAGCAACAGATTTTTTTATCAGATGCGCCAGGTTTATTTTTCATAATGTATTGCAAGTGTTACTTTATGGTGTCCATTCTTATTTTAAGTGTAATGCCCTTATAGCTTACAACAAAATGTACTAATTATGAAAAAGAGGTGAAACACTTGAGTAGAATACACTTGATTAGATCTTATCTTCATATGTTGTAGGGATTTATGTCACTACAAGAAGTCAATTATGTTTGCCATCACAGGAATTGAGGGTGGTGTGTAGGTTCAGGGTTCAACTGCTTGTATTAAGTTGTGTTTTAATGGGCTACTCTGTGTATTGCAATGTGTCCACATTGTTCGCAGAATCAATGATATCTTGAATGCAGCCATAATGACCATGTGCCACAGGTGGCATGATGCCATCTAAGTACTGTTTATTTCAAAAGATAATATTGTGACATTATTGTGTAAGTTACCATGTTTATAAATATCTATATACTTTAGTTTTATATATAGATTAATATAGACAAAATGACAATTTAATATATCTTGTAAATTATTTATTATGATAAAGTGATTTGCATCCAATGCTGTAGGAAAATGATATTGCAATATTCATCACAATCAGCATTGTTCAAATTTGACGTGTACTTTTCCTTCTCACACAGATTCTCAGGGTCTCTCCTGGATGAATCTGTACTTTCCTCATCAGTTGATCCTAGCAACAAATCCGTGGAATACACTCAACTTGTTGAGTGGCTCACCAAACAACTTAAACAGTTCTGTGGATTAGAGGAACATGTCAACGCCATCACAAGTTAGTTCCTTCAAAGTGTTGTAGTAGAAACATGAGCAAGAAAGCAACAGTGATGATCAGTGTCAGAGTGGTAATCACGGCAATGATAATCAAGGAACTGATTATCGAGAGGTTGCACACAGTATTTGTACACACTAGAGGTGAAATGATACATCGGTGTAGGGTGCATCGTAAGTTTTCATGCACCGATATGATACACGATACATTTTTTTCTTCATCGACAAAAGTTGATACACCTGCTAAAATACATTACTTGTCATTTAATGACCCCCCCCCCCCCCCCCCCCCTCATGCGTTTTTGTCAGTAAAAAATCGCAAAATGTGTTGTAATTAAGTTGACAACTGAAAATAGCCGCAAGGAACATGTCTACAGCTAGCTTTTCCTTTTGAACCTGCTCTGAAATATGTATAGTCTGTATTTATATCCTGATATGTTTCTATTGTGTCCTTGCTGTATCGTTTCACTTCTAGTACACAGACTGCTGGTTGTCACGTGTGCATAAGGATAATGTAAAGTCTGACAATGGAAGTAAAGTTAATTGGCCCACTGTGTATAGTTGACCCGTACTACTTTGTTTGAACTGCACATACAAGAGTGAGTGAGTGAGTGAGTTTGGTTTTACGCCGCTTTTAGCAATATTCCAGCAATATCATGGCGGGGAACACCAGAAATGGGCTTCACACATTGTACCCATGTCGGGATTCGAACCCGGGTCTTCGGCGTGACGAGCGAACGCTTTAACCACTAGGCTACCCGACCGCCCCGCACATACAAGAAGTAAGTGAGTATGGTTTTACGCTGCTTTTAGCCATATTCCAGCAATATCATGGGGGAGGACACTAGAAATGGTCTTCACACATTGTACCTATGTAGTGTGTGGAACGTTGGTCTTCAGTGTGACAAGCGACCGCTTTAACCACTTGGCTACCCCACCATCCTCCACGTACAAGGAATTCAGTGAAGTAGAGGGGAATGGCTGAGTAACTCTCCACTCCTTAAAAATAATGGAGCAGAGGCCCATTATTTTTAAGGAATGGTGAGTTACGAGGATATTCCCCTACTTAAATCTCATCCCTACTTTCACACTTTGACAAAATATTTTGTTGTAGAAAATATTTGAAAAATACGCTAGAACTCTTTGTTGTTTGTATTTACTCTGCGTGAGTCTCCCTTGCGTGATGCACAAGGAGTGCGTTTTCTGCTGCTGTTGCATGTGCGCCAAGCTCCGCTGGAGCTAACATTTACCATGTTTACAATGCATGGTACACGGCTCTTCATAATTCCGTTGGGTACTAAACTAGTATTTATCAATCGCTTGCATATTGTTAATACTTGCTGACGTGAATAATATAAGGATATATATATTTGTTTTTTCTCGTCAAAGGTTTATTTAATTGTTGTAAGTATGAACATTGTTGTAGGTAACCTGCTCTTACACAATATCATATACATATCATTTTGACCTTTTTAGCATTATGCAAAATTATGAAATAATTAACAGTTAATTTCACACGATTCCTTCATGTGCCGCCGTAGCTGAGGCTGACAATTACACGTTCTCAAATGAAACGATGCGGGTTCAAAGCCCGCTGGCGACACATGTTTTCGGAAAGAAAATGAAATTATTCACTTGTCAATAAACATGATAAATGTTAAAGATAGTTCCGTCTATTCCAAGTGGAAATTAATTCAAATGCTAGTTCAAGATAATGTATGGTTGACAAACAATTCTCCATTCCTGGAAAATAATGGAGCGATAAAACAATAGAATGACATCACAGATGTGTTTTAACAATAGAATCGGATGTCATACATGACTCATAGTTCCTTTGGCATAATCCATCATTATACAACCCTTTGACTACATGGTCTGTGTGACCCGTTAAGATCCAGGGTAGAATGGGTCTTTAGCAACCCATGCTTGCCACAACAGGTGACTAAGCTTGTCGTAAGAGGCGACCAACGGGATCGGGTGGTCAGGCTCACTGACTTTGTGCATGAATGTCATCGTATCCCAGTTGCGTGGATCGATGTTCATGATATCAATCACTTGATTGTCTGGTCCAGACTCGATTATTTACAGACTGCCGTCATACAGCTGGAATATTGCTGAGTGTGGTGTTAAACAACAGACAAACAAACAAGACATGGTCTGTGTGCATGGCGGATGTGTGAAGGGTACATGTTAAATCCCAACTCATCAATGATTCATTTGTTACAAGTTGTAACATAAGTGTTGAAAGTCGAGAGGTCTTTGTCGTAACTCGAATGTAAAAAAAGTAAACAGTAAACAGATTGATACTTTTGCAGGATTCCTCCTTGACCTAAACATGCTCAATATACAGGGGACAGAAAAAACTTGTGAAGGATTGGTGCATTAACCTTGTGTAAAACTGTGATGGAGTGTCCAGGCAATGTCGATTATGCACTATGTGATGTAAATTCTATTGAAGATGAATTCTCATCTTCTATTTGAATGTCCTGCCAATTATGACCTTAGTACATCAATAGATATTACTTCTTTTTTATTCATATACCCTGCTATGGGAAAGTATGTCATTCATGACAAATTGTTCAAACTGTATAAGAGAAGCACTGACATTATGCTCTGCGTATATGTAATATATGTATTACTGCCACTGCCTCCTATTGTCATAAACTTTAATATATACTTATACGTGGGTCCGAGGCCTTATATGAGTTAAAATGATTGATATGCTCCAGGAGCCCAGGATATAACTTACTTTCCAGCACTGTGCGACAATATTACATTTTGGTTTAAGATCTGGGTTAGAATTGTTTTTTAGCAACACATGCTTGTCATAGAGGTGGCTATGCTTGTCATAAGAGGTGACTACGGGATCAGATGGTCAGACTCGCTGATTTGGTTGATGCATGTCTTCGTGCCCATTTGCATAGAACAATGCTCATGACGTCAATCACTGGATTGTCAGGTCCAGACTCGATTATTTACAGATTGCTGGAATATCGCTGGCTACGGCATTAAACAACATACAAATATTTTGGAGAGAACTACTGCTCGCTACATTTGTTACGGGACAAGGACTAGAAAATGTGTTTATCCTGGCTCTGAATGTTTTGAATTTTTCAAAGAATGAAGTAACTGAACAGAACAAAATATGTTGCAGATGCTGATGACTGGTCAAACTTTGAACTTGAGTTGAGTGGCTTCCTCCGAGAATATGGTAGGTCATGCTAATTGTTGTCTTTCCTGTTAGAAATCGTTTGTCCAAATGTAGTAAGTGGATTGAGTCTTTGATTATGCAATGTACAATGACAAATGTGCAAATATCTGTGTTAAAATTAAGTCTGTTTTGGACTGTTAGCCTTTAAATAAAAGCTGCTCCTGCAATCATAATGGAAAAGACTGGAAAGAAATATGTGAAATCTACAAGTAGCTGCACATTGTTGGCATGTTTGGTGTTGTGAACATCAACAGTATTTGCTGTACATTGACTGTTAGTCACAAGTTACATGATTCAATTGCAGGGTGTCCCTATCCTTCACTCAACGATGGTCCCATCAGTCAGCGGCTCACCACCAGAGAGAGCAAGCTTCAACTTCTGGGTAGATCTCTGACATGTCTTTGACCCTCACCTTACAATGTCACCTGCCAATGTCACCTTCCAGTGTCACCTTGCAATGTCACCTTCCTCTGTCCCCTGCCAAGTGCCACCTGCCAATGTCGTCCTCTAATCATGCCAATGTCACCTTCCAATGTCACCTTCCAATTTCCCTTGCCATTGTCACCTTCCAATGTCACCTTCCAATGTCACCTTCCAATTTCCCTTGCCAATGTCACCTTCCAATGTCACCTTCCAAGGTCACCTTCCAATGTCACCTTCCAATTTCCCTTGCCAATGTCACCTTCCAATGTCACCTTCCAATTTCACCTTCCAATTTCCCTTGCCATTGTCACCTTCCAATGTCACCTTCCAATGTCACCTTCCAATTTCCCTTGCCAATGTCACCTTCCAATGTCACCTTCCAATGTCACCTTCCAATGTCACCTTCCAATTTCCCTTGCCAATGTCACCTTCCAATTTCCCTTGCCAATGTCACCTTCTAATGTCACCTTCCAATGTCACCTTCCAAGGTCACCTTCCAATGTCACCTTCCAATGTCACCTTCCAATTTCCCTTGCCAATGTCACCTTCCAATGTCACCTTCCAATTTCCCTTGCCAATGTCACCTTCCAATTTCCCTTGCCAATGTCACCTTCTAATGTCACCTTCCAATGTCACCTTCCAAGGTCACCTTCCAATGTCACCTTCCAATGTCACCTTCCAATTTCCCTTGCCAATGTCACCTTCCAATGTCACCTTCCAATTTCCCTTGCCAATGTCACATTCCAAGGTCACATTCCAAAGTCACTTTCCAAGGTCACCTTCCAATGTCACCTTCCAAGGTCACCTTCCAATGTCACCTTCCAAGGTCACCTTCCAAGGTAACCTTCCAGACTTGATTTCCTGGCTGCAGTGATGTAGCTGGAATATTGCTGACTGGTATAAGACAACATCAACTCACAGCTGGGCTAGTAGAATTCCTGAATATTGATGCCATTGTAAACGTATCACTGTATCACTTTGTGCTTTCCTCCCACATTACACTGACATACCATAAAATATAACTGGAAAAGTGATGAAAGCGGTGTTAAATCGAACTCACTCACTCATTGATGCCATGATACAAGTATTGTATTGAGAGGTCATGTATCGATATTAAACGTTACAAGGATATACAAGGACATATTACGTGGTCGGAAAATGAATACAAGTGTACAAGGGTTCTCAAGTGATTTGGATGATTGATAGTTTAGGGAATTGTTTGTGGGTCCGTTGTCCTTCCTTTTCATGGTATAAGTCCTTGATGTGACAAATGGTGAACATTTCATGCATCACATTGTTAACTTCTCCACTGTTTCATAAAACAGTTGAAAGCACCGTACTGGATTTGCCCAACTTAACATGAACCAAGTCTGAATAGTTATGACATATAAGGTCCTCCAAAAATGCCGGAAATTCCACTAGGCCTGGGGATAGCTATAACTGACTGACGACATTGGACCAGCCTAGTGCCAATATATGTCCCTGTATTTATCTTTCATGGTATTGGAAGACCAATATTCTGGTGTAAGAGTGCCTTGTTAAGCTGTAAGTGCTGCCATAACTGACTGGGTACTTTCTGTCCTGCAGACTACCTGTGTACCGAGATGGCCAGTGTGAGGATCCTGGCAGCAGGGAAGCCTGGCTTGTTGAAGACCCCCACCACCACCCCTGATGGTGTGTCAGCCCAGGTACTTGTGTGGAGGAGTCCCCCAAGGGATTACAGAGCTATTCCCGATTTTTTAAAAGTACTGATTTAACTCGGAAGTTTGCTGCATCAGCCATCATTTGTTTATTTGACTTACTGACTTTTGCCATTTACATTTCTTGGTGTGAATGTTGTCCAAACTGCGCAAAATTGCTTAAAATGCAATCAAATGTTTTAAACATTTCTTTGGATGGGGGTGCCCCCCGAGACTTTTCCTCTTTTTCCGGGAAAACCTGCTCACATCCCTGGTTGTTACTGCATTATGTTGAGGCTGTTGTTGCTGCTGTGTCTGCATTATGTTGAGGCTGTTGCTGTGTCTGCGTTATGTTGAGGCTGTTGTTGCTGCTATATCTGCGTTATGTTGAGGCTGTTGTTGCTGCTGTATCTGCGTTATGTTGAGGCTGTTGCTGTTGTTACTGCAGTATGTTAAGGCTGTTGCTGCTGTGTCTGCATTATGTTGTTGCTGCTGTATCTGCGTTATGTTGAGGCTGTTGCTGTTGTTACTGCAGTATGTTAAGGCTGTTGCTGCTGTGTCTGCGTTATGTTGTTGCTGCTGTATCTGCGTTATGTTGAGGCTGTTGCTGCTGCGTCTGCACTATGTTGAGGCTGTTGTTGCTGTATCTGCGTTATGTTGAGGCTGTTGTTGCTGCTGTGTCTGCATTATGTTGTTGCTGCTATATCTGCGTTATGTTGAGGCTGTTGCTGCTGCGTCTGCACTATGTTGAGGCTGTTGTTGCGTCTGTGTCTACGTTATGTTGTTGCTGCTGTATCTGCGTTATGTTGAGGCTGTTGCTGCTGTGTCTGCACTATGTTGAGGCTGTTGTTGCCGCTGTGTCTGCGTTATGTTGTTGCTGCTGTATCTGCGTTATGTTGAGGCTGCTGTTGTTGCTGCTGCAGGCTGAGAGCGACGTGGCCACGTACCTGAGACAGATGCTGATGGCTCTGGGCTTCCCCAAACCACCCACAAACATCACACCATTCCAGCTGTTCAGCAAGGTGGAGTCCAAGGTGAGGAATGTTTCTGTGTTCTGTAACTCGTTTTCTGTAACTCGTTTTCTGTAACTCGTTTTCTGTAACTCGTTAACTCCTGACAGTCAGATTGTTTCTCATGTTAGTCACATCTGTAAACACAAATGGTCTGCGAAACTGAATCCCACGTGATCCTGCATTTGTAACACAAGTATGTGCCCACTGGGCTCTGAGCATATTTTGATATTTGACATCTATCTTCTTGATGCTTTCATCTTTATGTCTGTGAGATGAAACATGAAGGATGATCTTTCCTGTGAAATCATTAAACGTTGCTCAAAGAAGTCCAGCAGATCTTCCAACCATTGTTGGGGTGGATGGGTAGCCTAGTGGTTAAATCGTTCGCTCTTCATGCCCAAGACCCGTGTTTGATTCCCCACTTGGGTACAATGTTTGAAGCCCATTTCTGGTCTGCCCCGCCGTGATATTGCTGGAATATTGCTAAAAACGGCATAAAACCATACTTACTCACTCTCTCCAAACTATAGTATCCATATTGAAACATGTGTTTTCTTGCACTCGTAATCATTTATGAATATATTTACGTCGTGCGATTTGATCTTTTGGAAATGCTGAGCATATGCATCGACAAGTTTTAATGAAACATTAGTAAAACTTTTAGCCAATTACCTTTCATAAGTTGTCACTGAACACTTTTATCTATCTATTGATGGTCACTGAACGCTTTTATCTATCCATTGATGGTCACTGAACAATTTTATCTATCCATTGATGGTCACTGAACACTTCAATCCGTTACGAAAGTTATGCTGAATCTCGATTCCAATAATACTGACATGACAAAGAATGTCCTGCAAGGTAAACTTTGTAAACAGGTTAAAGAGTTGGTGGCAAAGCACCCAAGTCTGCTCGGCAAGCCGCTGCTGAAGGCGCGGCTGTCGGACAAGCAGTGGGAGCAGGTGCTGAAGGTCAACATGGCGCTGTGTGAGGAGTACAAGCTGAGGAGGGACATGTTGATCAAGCGGCTCGACGTCACCATCCAGTCCTTCAAGTGGTCTGACAAAGCAAAGGTATACTCTCATTCAAGCCTATATATCTTGTTAGTTTTAGGGTAATCTTTGGGGACTCTAGGTTAGAATTTGTGCCAAGCAACCTGGCCGTATGAGGCGACAGAATTGAGTGGGTGGTCAGTCTTCGTTGCTTGTTTTATTACCTTGATGAAGTGGATTCTTGCTCATAATATTGTTTATTGGAGTGTCTGGTTCAGATTCAGTTATTTACAGAATGCAATCTTTGCTAAGTGTGATGTGAAACAACAAAGTTACCAAGGTTCATCAAGGGTCATCAAGAGTTATCAAGGGTCATCTAGGGTCATCAAGAGTTATCAAGGTTCATCAAGGTTCATCAAGGGTCATCTAGGGTCATCAAGAGTTATCAAGGTTCATCTAGTGTTATCAAGGGTCATCTAGGGTCATCAAGAGTTATCACGGGTCATCTAGTGTTATCAAGGGTCATAAGGGGTCATCATGGGTCATCAAGGTTCATCTAGTGTTATCAAGGGTCATCTAGGGTCATCAAGAGTTTTCAAGGTTCATCTAGTGTTATCTAGGGTCATCAAGAGTTATCAAGGGTCATCTAGTGTTATCAAGGGTCATAAGGGGTCATCATGGGTCATCAAGGTTCATCTAGTGTTATCAAGGGTCATCTAGGGTCATCAAGAGTTATCAAGGTTCATCTAGTGTTATCAAGGGTCATAAGGGGTCATCATGGGTCATCAAGGTTCATCTAGTGTTATCAAGGGTCATCTAGGGTCATCAAGAGTTATCAAGGTTCATCTAGTGTTATCAAGGGTCATCTAGGGTCATCAAGAGTTATCAAGGGTCATCTAGTGTTATCAAGGGTCATAAGGGGTCATCATGGTTCATCTAGTGTTATCAAGGGTCATCTAGGGTCATCAAGAGTTATCAAGGTTCATCTAGTGTTATCAAGGGTCATCAAGAGTTATCAAGGGTCATCAAGAGTTATCAAGGTTCATCTAGTGTTATCAAGGGTCATCTAGGGTTATCAAGGGTCATCTAGGGTCATCAAGAGTTATTAAGGTTCATCTAGTGTTATCAAGGGTCATCATGGGTCATCAAGGTTCATCTAGTGTTATCAAGGGTCATCTAGGGTCATCAAGAGTTATCAAGGTTCATCTAGTGTTATCAAGGGTCATAAGGGGTCATCATGGGTCATCAAGGTTCATCAGGGGTCATCAAGGCTCATCAGGGGTCATCAAGGTTCATCAATGGTCATCTTAAGCCAATGTTATAATTTATTTTCTGTAGCTGTTGTCTGGCTGCAAAGCATTTAATGTGACGCACTTCCTGCCTCCATCTTGTCGCTGAGCCGATTCATAAACACAAGTTGGTGATATGGCCAGTATCGTACAATGGACTCTGCTATCAGTGGAGATTTCTTATGATTACAGAAATGTTTTTTTATTAACATTTATCACTTATTCATTGCAGCATAATGAGGACAAAATAGCCAAAGTATATCAGCCTATAAGGAAACAACTTGTGTCGAAAACCAATATAGGAGTCCCCCAGATCCTGGCAGCAAGAGATGGTACGTTTCTCCAGCATTGTGGAGGGGAGGGCAGCTGGAGGTCTTCATAGCGAGACCGATTATTGATAGGACTTGTTTAATCAACTCATCATGAAAAATATGCAATAGCCACACATTTCTAGGTAGCAGGTATTCATTGTTCCTGGCTGTGAACAACTGTGCTGTAGACCAGGGTTCCGTTGTACGAAACAACCTTAGTGCTACGACTGCGTAAGTCCATGTTAAGGTGTGGTTTTTAAGGTGACCTTAGCGCTAAGAACGCTTTGTACAACGGCACCCTGTCGTCTAAGGCGCCACCACAATGCGCTGTGCAGAGTTGCATCCCTTGGGCACGCCTGATACCTATGATCGTGGGTTTGATTTTCCCTTTCTCCTTGATCATGTTTCTAGGTTAGGCAGCACTATACCTGTGCTCGTAGGTTCGACTTTCCCTTTCTCCTTGATCATGTTTCTAGGTTAGGCAGCACTATACCTGTGCTCGTGGGTTTCACCAAAGTTTAACCCAACTTACTCACTTCCTCCATGGGTAGCCTAGTGGTTAGAGTGTTTGCTTGTCACGCAGAAGACCCGGGTTCGATTCTCGATGTGTACAACGTGAGAAGCCCCTTTTCCGGTGTCCCCCGCCGTGATATTGCTGGAATATTGCTTATATTGGCGTAAAACCAACGTGCATCCATGATGAGGTAAACAAAAGTGTTCCTGTATTTGTACAGTGAGGGGAAAGATGAGTTGCTGTATCCCAATCGTAGTCTGGCGCTATCAATTAATTAGGCCAAAGAGATTTCAAAGTAGTCCTCAAATGTATATCAATTGTATATCCTTGATCTATCAATCTAACATTGTATATCCTTGATCTATCAATATACATTGTATATCCTTGATCTATCAATCTACATTGTATATCCTCGATCTATCAATCTAACATTGTATATCCTTGATCTATCAATCTAACATTGTATATCCTTGATCTATCAATCTACATTGTATATCCTTGATTTATCAATCTACATTGTATATCCTTGATCTAGCAATCTACATTGTATATCCTTCGTCTATCAATCTAACATTGTATATCCTTGATCTATCAGTCTACATTGTATATCCTTGATCTAGCAATCTACATTGTATATCCTTCGTCTATCAATCTAACATTGTATATCCTTGATCTATCAGTCTACATTGTATATCCTTTATCTATCAATCTACATTGTATATCCTTAATCTATCAGTCTACATTGTATATCCTTGATCTATCAATCTATATTGTATATCCTTGATCTATCAATCTACATTGTATATCCTTGATTTATCAATCTAACATTGTTTATCCTTGATCTATCAATCTACATTGTATATGCTTGATTTATCAATCTAACATTGTATATCCTTGATCTATCAATCTAACATTGTGTATCCTTGATCTATCAATCTACATTGTATATCCTTGCCTGTTATGTGATTACGTAACACATGTTTCTCCACTGCAGATTTAACCCAGATTCAGAAGACGAGCAGCGGGGAGGCCCGGGAAAAGACAAAGTGTGCAATAAATAGAGTCCTGATAGGAAGGGTGAGCAGTGGACGTTCCAGGGGGGCTTGTGGTGCATCAATTCAGTCAGTACCAAGACTCAGTCCCTCTTGAAATGAAAAAGTCAAAGTCATTTTCCTTCATATATGTGTGTGTGTGTGTGTCTGTGTGTGTCTGTCTGTCTGTCTGTCTGTCTGTTGGTGTGTGTGTGTCTGTGTGGTCGGAATCACTGCCTGAAGCCTTTGAAGCAGATTGGAGGCTATACTGAGTCTGTAAAAGCTTTTGTTGATTGTCCAGGTCCCCGACCGTGGAGGTCGAACCACCGAACTAGAACCACCGCCTCCAGAGATGCCAGCGTTCATGCAGCGGTCAGCAGCGCCTCAAGGTCAGCCTGCTAATGTGTGCTAGAGAAATAGTTATCATAATTATCGTTCACTCACCTAAATGTCTCTGATACCCCCAACACCTAATGTAACATTGGTAAAAGAACACTGTTGATACTCTAGTTGGATTGGTTCACATCATATAATGTTGAGAAGGGAAACACTTGAATGGGTAGTCAGCTAACTAATACCATGAATGGTTACAAAACATGTTCTGGAAAAGAAATGTTTCGTCAGAAACTTCCATTTTCCCAAAGCAAGTGAGTTGACTGTAAAAATCTAGTTTACATACTTGCTGAACTCAGCTGCAAATTGGGAGTGATATTTGGTCTATGCATAGTCCAATCAAAATTGCGTGAAGAAATCGACATCTGGTTTGTAAACAACATGGTTTTCAACGTACAGATTTTGGCCGACTGCAGGCTTTGCAAAATATGTGTTCTGTCAACTGGGCATCCATAGATATTTTGCAAATCTGTACATGTTTTTAGTCAGGGTGCTCACGTGATTTGATACAGATCTTGATTGTCGATCAGATCGTCTTGACATGGCGGCTCCATTTTGTTAGAAACACACAGCGTGTCTTTATTCTTATGATGATATGCTGCCATGATTTCCAAACGCTAACCCTGCACGAGACAAATGGTGCATCTCGAATCATGGACCTATGACGTCACATGTGATGTGTTCATGAGCCTCGGTTCCCACAACATACCAGTATGTTCGTTTGTGCGTCGAACCAATCTAATATCTCTTGAATAGGAGTAAGTCTTCATATATTGACCAACATGTATGGTATTCACATTTCTTCTGGCAGTGAGTATATAACTGTATGACTTGGGGAATTTGTACTGGCTTTGGCTGCAGATTAAGGGTCAGTATCAGCCAAGGAGCAGGCCTACGTAAATCCCTGTCGTTAGTCAATATTTCTCTGCCATTTCAGTTTTGTTGTTTTGCGATTCTTCTGATTACCAGCATACTGGCTGAAGTAGCCTCAGACATTTGATTCCAAAAACTAAAATAGATGCAAATGTAAAAAATAGTCTCTTAAGCATTTCTAGATTTGTATATAGTAGTTACATGTTTCTGTTGATTGTTTCAGGGCGTGGCAGAGGTGGTGGTCAGAGGGGAGGAAGAGGAGGAGGAGGAGGTGGGCGTGTCCAGGGTGGGTGGGGCGAGTCCCACAGTCAGAACCAAGGAGGGAGCTGGGCCCAGGGTGGAGGAGGATATGGAGGGTCAAAGGGAGGGTATAATCAGGGTGGGGGTGGGGGTGGTGGATATGGAGCGGGCGGGGGCGGATATCACGGGGGAGGAGGGGGAGTTTATCAAGGGGGTGGAGGTAGTTATCAAGGCGGTGGAGGGGGTAGTTATCAAGGGGGAGGAGGGGGTGGTTATCAAGGGGGTGGTGGGGGAGGAGGAGGTGGTTATCAAGGCGGTGGAGGGGGTAGTTATCAAGGGGGAGGAGGAAGTGGTTATCAAGGGGGAGGTGGTAGAGGAGGAGGAAGGGGGCGGGGCAGAGGGGGAGGGAGGGGTAGAGGTAGGGGTGGAGGAGGCTACAACTGAATGTAAACCTTTGTCACATATGATGCATAGTTTGTGAAGAATACCGCCAGAGGCAATACAATTACTTACCTAGTGTTCTATCCTGTTTGAGAAAGGGCATTATTATTTACAATTGAGTCTCTTTGATTGTTATTTAAGAATTTCTGTTTAGTGTAAGTTCCATATACAATAGGCATTTTTATGATCATTTTGGTTGTTGTGAAGAATTAGTTCCAGAGGTTGTTGAAGTTTTGGTTGTTGAATGCAGCATGTTTTATTAATGAAATATCATAGCTTGTTCCTGTCAGTGAGTGGGAAAGTGAGCATTGAGGTTCATGATGCATGCTAATTTCTAAACACTTATTACAAATATTCTCCACATCATACAAGCAACGCTTTGTGCCAAATAATCAAGTGAGAGGGACATATGGCTAATGCAAGTAATTCAGAATAAATGGCAAATAGATTTATGTTAGGCTGGTTTGTGCCTCGCCTTTGTTACATAAACTAACTGACAACCCCTCACTTTTGTATTTGTCCAAGTTAATGTCCTCGTCTGTTGCTGCCCTGTGACACCATTTTTATAGCAAAATAAATCTATTTATATGAACCTGTCTGTGTTACTGCCTTTGAAGAATGTCGGGAATTGAACCCGGGTCTTCGGCGTGAGGAGCAAACGCATTTAACCTCAAGACTACCTGTCTGCCACTCGCATGCTATCCGAAGTAATCTTGTCTGGCCCAGACTAGAATACTGCTGACTGCAGCAAATCAGCACTCTGCTTGGGACCCACCCTACCCCATCACAACCCGCACCACCTTTTAACCCTGTTCTATCAGGAGACCATGGACCTGAAACTACAAGGGCTTGTAGCACTCTTCTGGTGCTGAAACACAAATCACTTCATGGCTATATATATATATATTAGTTAGTTCATTGGTGTCAGATAGATATACCAGCATACCCCTGGTCGAATTACACTAGGGACCACCATTTGCTTCTAAAGAAACCAGGATAAAGAACTTCCTCAAGGAATGTAGTTACTTCTGATCCATCAGAAGTAACTACAATCCTTGAGAATGTTCTTTAGAAGCAAATGGCGGTCCCTGGCGGTCCCTGGTGTAACTCGACCACAGGTATGCTGGTATGTGATGGATCAAATTAATGATAGTTCCCCAGGCAACAAGCAAAGATGTCAACAACTCTTTTTCTCCTGTCCGTTTACGCGAGTCCACAGGAATTTGCAAGCGGAAGGTTCCTCCTTGAGGTCACATTGTGGCGTTATGCCTAGTCAGCTTTACTACCAAGCAACACCTATATCGACGGCAAATTAACAGGAGCCGAACATTGTCGCATAGATTATCGGTGCTGATACATAGCCAATGTTCAACCTCAAGTGGCTTGAACAACCTCATGTTAGAAGTGGCATGCTTATGCATGTTATCAATCACTGGATTGTCGGGTCAACACTCAATTATTTACAGATCACCGTCACATAGCTGGAATATTGCTGAGTGCGGCGTTAAACAACAAACAACCATATCTTTGAAAACTTTCTTTGTGCCCCAAACTGTCTTGAGGGTATTCACCAAAACCTTCCGGCAGATATATTTATCATAATGAACTTCAATTTCCTAATATAAACAAATTAGTAGAAAGTGGAATTCGTCCTATCTGTCGTAGTTGCAAATTCGACATATTTTTAGTGATCTATCAATTGCCGATATTTCCCTTGTTTTTCAATATTAAAAGATCCACTTTAAACCTCAAAAGAATGTTTCTAAATATATCCTGGTTCTTATAGACTCGTAAATTCTTTGTTTTGATGGAAACGTGAACTTGAATTAACCAGTGAGTGCCAGATTTGAAAAAAGACCATGTTGATATATGTATCCTAATGAAAGAGTAAGACAGTAGACTCACACCCTTTTCAAGGAGTGATCTTTTCCCCATAATGGACAAGTCTGATTTCCTGACTAATAAAGAATAAACCAGGATATTTGTAGCTGGGTATAAATTTCCTCTATAATGCCAAATATCCTTTTTCGAAAGAGGACCCCCACGTCTCGGTAAAACAGTTTTCGTCTGGTCCAAATTTAGCTTCACGTTCCACTTACCGAAATTCGTTTCAAGAATAATTAATTACGTCTGTAACCCATTGGCGTTGACACTAAACTAACGTCGTCAGCGAATAACAGTGAATAATTTCTAATATATCAGGAAGTAACTGGGTACAACGTTGCCATGAGACATACCTTTCCTTTGACAGTTCGCTAATGAACAATTGGTAGTGACCTTAAAGTGCATCCTTTGCCCAAACCATTTGGACAATCAGAATCGTTTACATTTAGCGTTCCTCTTTCACAAGATTTAACACCTTTATAAATATTTCTTAAGGCGTTCAGCATTTTACCATTCGGACCATAAGCTTTTAAAAGAAGCCATAAATTGTCCGATTTACTAAATCTTACGCTTTCTTAAAATCTTCAAAAAACACATAAACTCTGTGCTTCCTTTTGGTTTAACATGTCTGTACCATAGCATATAATGTAAATAGGTGGTTGGTCGTTGAATAAACCTGTCTAAAGCCGGCTTAAGTTTCTGGTACTATATTCGTTATGTTTGAGCAGAGCGTTAGTCGTTACAAAGTGTGTATGTTTGTATAAAACCGCACCAAACAATAGTCCAGCTGTATGACGGCGGTCTGTAAATAATTGATCCTGTACCAGAAAATCCAGTGATTGACATCATGAGCATCGATCCACGCAATTAGGATACGATGACATGCATCAACCAAGTCGGCGAGCCTGACCACCCGATCCCCTTAGTCGCCTCTTACGACAAGCATGGGTTGTTGAAGACCTATTCTACCCTGGATTTTGAAGGGGAGACAAACATGGAATGCTGAAGACCTTTTCTACCTTGGCAAATAAACCAAGTGATGTTTCAACGTGATTTGTGCTTAAGTTTCAGCTACCAGGCTGTAGGTCCACAGAATGCGACCTCATGCTTGGAGAACCAATGGAGTGGGATGTGCAATGTGACTCTCTCCAGGGCAACTGTATGTTGTGTTACTGGTGTAGAGTGAATGTTTGATTTGTAAGACGAGCAGCTCCACGTGCAGACGATGTACGTCTCAGCCAGCAGCAATTATTCTCTACAGACAGAGCTGCAAATGTCAATTAAAATGCCGACTTCATATTTATGTCTGTCGCGTCCAGACATTACCGGACAGGATGAGCCAGTCGTCGAAGGCACCGCAATTCACTGGGTAGAGTTACTCCCCTTTGTGTGCCAGAATCCTACGCTCGTGGATTCGAATGCCTGTTCGACCTGGTTTTTTTGTCAGCACCACACCCGTGCTCGTGGGTTTCACAATAGTAGTACATGTCGGAGACCTGTATCACTTCGGGTTTTCCTCCCAACTCACACGCCGTGATACAATTGGAATACTTCCCAAAGCGGCGGTAAAACCAACTTCACTCATAGAAAAAAAGTCTCTTATTAACAAACCTAGCGAAGAGTCGTAAAATAATTGTGAGCCAGTTGGTTCAGTATCCATTGTGAATGTCGTTAGAGGCGACTAAGGGGATCGGGTGGTCAGGCTCGCTGACTTGATTGATGCATGTCATCGTACCTCAATTGCGTGGATCAATGCTCGTGATGTCAATCACTGGATTGTCTGGTCCAGACTCGATTATTTACAGACCGCCCTCACATACCTGGAATATTGCTGGGTTTAGCGTTAAACAACAAACCAACAACAACAACTACAGCTGTTATTATCACTGTACCCCTGTGAGGGGAACTCCGGGTGGACTTGGCCTTGGCGGTAACACCCAGTTACTCCGACTCGGAAAGTAATTAGGACATAACGCAATACTGAACTGCCAAGGAACAGGAGCTTCTACCCTCCCCATGCTCACGAGCATTTCTGACTACCCTCATAATTTAGTTAGTGAGTGAGTTGGGTTTACTGCCGCTTTGAACAGTTTTTCAGTTACATCACGGCGTGTCAGCTTAATGTGGGAGGAAAGCCCGAAGCGATGCAGGTCTCAGACGTTTACCACTTCGGTGAAACCCACGAGCACGGGTATGGTGCTGACAAACTTGGAAACATAATCGGGGCGAACCGGGATTCGTACCACGATCATAGGTTTCTGGCGTGCCTAAGGGTACGCAACCCTGCACTGCGAATTGCGGTGCCTTAGACGACTGGGCCACCCGTGTCCTGTAAACTATTTAGAAAACTGGGTCAACAATCCACAAGTATTTGAAACACGAAGTAAATCCCAACCCCATGCGCAAGAAATTATTGATCCAATTGTGTAAGCCATCAGTAAGAAAAACGATGCATATTCTTTCATTATCTCAAGAAACCGCTTCTGTAGTGTAATGGTTCGATCCCCGGCCGCGTCATACCAAAAGACGTTAAAAGATGGTATTTTGTTGTTACCCTGCCTGGCGCTCGGCATTAAGGGGGACAAAACAAGGACTGGTTGGCTTGAAGTCAGTATACTGTGTCTGAGTGGGGTATTTATGTTAAACTGCGACATGGTATGTCTGTGGGCTCGCACACACACACACACACACACACACACACACACACACACACACACATTGACACACACACATTGACACACACACGCAGACGTATACGGACATACACACAGACACAGAGACATATACGGACACACACAGACACACACGCAGACACAGACATACACACGGACACACACACACACACACACACACACACACACACACACACACACACACACACACACACACTTTTACCATTCAACAAGAAATCAGGACACCATCGAACGCCAGTTGGTATAAAAAAGGAACTAGGAATCATGTCAGACTACTCCACAAGTCAATTAAGACATCCTAGCTTCTTCAAATATTTCAATGAATGGATTTAAGCTACATGTAGAATGCTAAGGCGATCGGATTAAAAGGGATTATTCAACTATTAGCTTAATTTTCTCATTTACAGTAAAGCGTTTTCCCTCGTTTGGTTATTGGACAAGGTAATAGTGACATTGTGAAAGTTAATGAAAGCAGATATGTACAACAGATATGTGTGTGTGTGTGTGTGTGTATGTCTGTTTGTGTTTGTGTGTGTGTCTGCTGTGTCCGTGTCTCTGGCTGTGTAGGTGTCCGTGTCTATATCTTTGTCTCTGTGTCTCTGTGTGTGTTCCTGTCCGTGTGTGTGTCTCTGTGTGTGTCCGTATTTGTCTCTGTGTGTATGTCTGTGCCCGTGTGTGGATGTCTATGTCTGTGTGTATGTGTGTGTCCGTGTCTGTGTGTATGTCTGTGTCTGTGTGTCTGACTCTGTGTGTGTCCGTATATGTCTCTGTGTCTGTGTGTGTCTGTCCGTATATGTCTGTGTGTGTCCGTGTCTGTGTCTGTGTGTCTGTCTCTGTGTGTGTCCGTATATGTCTCTGTGTGTATGTCTGTGCCCGTGTGTGGATGTCTATGTCTGTGTGTATGTGTCTGTCCGTGTCTGTGTGTATGTCTGTGTCTGCGTGTCTGTCTCTGTGTGTGTCCGTATATGTCTCTATGTCTGTGTGTGTGTCTGTGTGTATGTCCGTATATGTCTGCGTGTGTCTGTGTCAATGTGTGTTTGTGTGTGTGTCCGTATATGTCTCTGTGTGTCTATGTGTATGTCTGTGTGTGTGTGCATGTGACCGTATCTGTGTGTGTGTCTGTATGTGTGTGTATATGTCCGTGTGTGTATCTGTCTGTGCGTATGTATGTGTGTGTGTTTGTATGTGTGTCCGTGTCTATGTGTATGTCCGTGTCTGTAAGTATATATGTGTCTGTGTCTGTCTATGTGTACGTCTGTGTGTGTCTGTGTCAGTGTGTGTCTGTGTCTGTGTCAGTGTGTGTCTGTGTCAGTGTGTGTCTTTGTGTATGTCTGTGTCTGTGTCAGTGTGTGTCTGTGTCGGCGTGTGTCTGTGTCTGTGTCAGTGTGTGTCTGTGTCTGTGTCTGTGTGTGTCTGTGTCTGTGTCAGTGTGTGTCCGTGTCGCTGTGTGTCTGTGTCGGTGTGTGTCTGTGTCTGTGTCAGTGTGTGTCTGTGTCTGTGTCAGTGTGTGTCTGTGTCAGTGTGTGTCTGTGTGTGTCTGTGTCAGTGTGTGTCTGTGTCTGTGTGTGTCTGTGTCTGTTTCTGTGTATTTCTGAGTCTGTGTCGCTGTGTGTCGGTGTGTGTCGGTGTGTGTCTGTGTCGGTCTGTGTGTGTCTGTGTCAGTGTGTGTCTGTGTCGGTGTGTGTCTGTGTCTGTTTCTGTGTATATCTGTGTCTGTGTCGGTGTGTGTCTGTGTCGCTCTGTGTCTGTCTGTGTCGCTGTGTGTCTGTGTCTGTGTGTGTCTGTGTCGGTGCGTGTCTGTGTCTGTGTCAGTGTGTGTCTGTGTCTGTGTCGGTGTGTGTCTGTGTCTGTGTCTGTCTGTGTGTGTCGGTCTGTGTCTGTGTCGGTGTGTGTCTGTGTCGGTGTGTGTCTGTGTCAATGTCGCTGTGTGCTGGTGTGTGTCTGTGTCTGTGTCGGTGTGTGTCTGTGTCAGTGTCGCTGTGTGCTGGTGTGTGTCTGTGTCTGTGTCGGTGTGTGTATGTGTCTGTGTCGCTGTGTGTCGGTGTGTGTCTGTGTCTGTGTCGGTGTTTGTCTGTGTCTGTCTGTGTCGCTGTGTGTCTGTGTGTGTCTGTGTCTGTTATCCCAAGTAAACTCCATCGCCACTACCCTCTCTCCTGGCAGAGCATCTGTTTCACTTAGGTACTCTCGCACTACATCCACGGAAAATGAATCACCATTTAGTTAAAAAAAAAGTCGGTTTGTTGGTGCCTTAGGAAATAGATTAACTTTGCCATGGTAACCCGGCAAATATGCTCCCTTTCGACACGCGAGGAAAATCACTTGATGTTCATGAACACTGGTAGTGAGAAAGCGCTCCTAGATGGCTGTACCCTCTCCGTTTAGGTACCATTAGGCAGGGACATCCATGTCGACGTCTATTTCTTTCACAGCCGCGTCTCTCTTAATAACCTGCACACGCATGTATCGGGGGGACTTGATGTATTTCCTTGTTTAATGAATAGCTGTCGTGTCAGAAGAGTATTTTGTTTTTGAAATAATTATTCCAGTGTAAACCATACATCCCTTAGTAATGGGAATCATTGCTTGAGATGTTTATAGCATTGGGATATATTACGACTCAGATCAAGATTCATTTATTTGTCTAATTATTTATCTGGTTTGCCAACGCTTAAACATGGTTGTAAAACATTCGTCTTTTTAAGCAAATGACTGATTCGAATTGTGCCTCTGGTCACACCGCTGGGTACCCAATAGGATTAGAAGGTAATTTGACGCAAACCAATACTGTCTGTATACTCCCCACGGAGCTGAGAATGACAATTTGAATGGGTATACCCAGTGCTTGGAGCATGCGTTTGTGTTTCAGCTGATCCCGCAGAGCTGACTAGGCAGATAGACTTCTGGATTGACAGCAGGTCTTAGACGTTGAGTACATATTGATTGTGTGATGTAGCAAATTAGTGTTCGTTTTTAGCTAGGTTTGTAGGCAGCGATGATTAAGTAAATGTATCCCAACAATATTCATGACGTATCCAAACAACATGACATATCCAAACAATATTCATGACGTATCCAAACAATATTCATGACGCATCCAAACAATATTCATGACGTATCCAAACAATATTTATGACGTATCCAAACAATATTCAACACGTATCCAAACAATATTTATGACATATCCAAACAATATTCAGGACGTATCCTAACAACATGACGTATCCAAACAATATTCATGACGTATTCTAACAACATGATGTATCCAAACAATATTCATGACGTATCCAAACATTATGACGTATCCAAACAACATTCATGAAGCATCCAAACAATGTTCATGACGTATCCAAACAATATTCATGAAGTATCCAAACAACATGACGTATTCAAACAATTTTCATGACGCATCCAAACAACATTCATAACATATCCAAACAATATTCATGGCATATCCAAACAATATTCATGACATATCCAAACAATATTCATGACGTATCCAAACAATATTCATGACGTTTCCAAACAACATGACATATCCAAACAATATTCATGACGCATCCAAACAATATTCATGACGCATCCAAACAATATTCATGACGTATCCAAACAATATTTATGACGTATCAAAACAATATTCATGACGTATCCAAACAACATAACATATCCGAATAATATTCATAACGCATCCAAACAACATTCAACACGTATCCAAACACTATTTATGACATATCCAAACAATATTCATGACGTATCCAACCTGTATTCATAGCGTATCAAAACAATATTCATGACGTACCCAAACAACATTCATGGCGTATCCAAACAATGTGCATGACGTATCCAAACAATATTCATGACGTATGCAAACAACATGACATATCCACACAATATTTATGTCGTATCCAAACAATATTCATGTTGTATCCTAAAAACATGGCGTATCCAAACAATATTCATAACGTATCCAAACACCATTCATAACATATCCAAACAATATTCATGTCGTATCCTAACAACATGACGTATCCAAACAATATTCATAACGTATCCAAACACCATTCATAACATATCCAAACAATATTCATGACGTATCCAAACAATATTCATATCGTATCCAAACAATATTCATGGCGTATCCAAACAATAGTCATGACGTATCCTAACAATAGTCATGACGTACCAATTATATGGACGGTATCTAAACAATATATATACGATGTATCCAACTATATGGGCGGTATCCAACTACAGGAACGGTATACAACGACATGGACGGTATAAAACTACATGGACGGTATTCAACTACATGGACGGTATACAAAATAACAATTCTCTTGACGTAATCCCGTGGTGTTCACTTTAAACTCTCTCCGTCGGAGCCCCGTGGCACAAGGCGATCTTCGAAGGTATTAACTCTATACACAGATTGATGATAGTCGTTGCCCTAAGATCTCTTTATGGAAACTTACAGAGGGCTGTTACGTAATGTTCATATGTGGAGTGCAAAACTCCTTTAGATCTTGCTCTGTGTGGCGGCTTGACTTAAAGCCATTTTGATTGGTCTGTTGTTGCAGATTGACCTTTCATTTTCAGGGAGGTTTAGTCCCGAGAAATGCCACAGGCTTTCAAGGAACTTTGATGAAGAAGGTTGATTTTCCAAATGCACATTGTGTTAGCTGACTTGACGAGAAATCGAATGCAAGGCAGATTACATATGTGACATGATAGGGAAACATGTCGTAATAGCCGGGTCCGATGACAGACCCCACTTAGATAGAATGGCGTCTTGATTCATAAGGAGGAATGCTATTTATGAAGTGAAAAATACATATTTGTTAGATATGAATGTTTATCATCCAAAAACATACTGGCTACCACAGGAGATATCGCTTGGGTAAGATCAAGCTATTGTAGATATCGCTGCAATGAAATTGCACCACAATGCTTTGCAGACCATTGTGACGTCATTGGTTTCCATGACGTCATAATCAAATGACATCACTAATGGCTCTGCTACTGCTACTTTTTACGCTTCAGACACTGTTTGTTACTGTCTACAAACTGGAGAAGTTGAAAGAATGATGTTGGATGATAGATAATATCTCAACACTCGTTGATATATTTGATGTCAAATACTCGGGTGAGATTCTCTATATATATCACTCAATCTCTAAGTTAGTTGATAATACCAAAGCAGTTTACCTTAAGTGTGCCCACCTACCTTCAGTTTTCAAAGCACGTTGCAACAACATACCGGAAATGTAAGCACCAAACTACAATAAAAGTGTGACAAGCTCCCAAACATAGGTTCTTTTGCAAAACAATGCATTGGTCAGGACATCCACATCTGAATCCATACCAAACTACTATTGTCCGCTGACTATCAAAATCCGTGACACGTATGTCTACTGATGGCGCACATTTAAGCTTGCACGAGTCGTGGCATTAACCAGATGAGCTGCCGAGAAACGTTCTGTCTTGCTACCCTTGGAATTTCTGAGGTGGGCCAGAAGTCTGTTCTGAAACTTGAGCCCATAACCACGTCTCATCAAGACGTCCTAAGCATGTTAAAAAGGAGTTAGGTAATGACTGTATCTAAGAGGCCAGTTCCTATTTGTGATGTAATGCAGAAGTTCCTTGAACCTGTTGATGCTGGAAGTAGAATCAAGATCCCCGAAGGGAAGATTAGAGTGATTACTTCGGCTTGAAACACGTTATGTTTCTTAAAATAATTTCTATAAAAATTTGTAGTAGAACTTGTTGTCCAGTAAGTTTTACTTGTAAAAATATAAAATGTCAACGTCAGAGAACAACAGTCTCGATTACCCGCAAAAAAAAAACATTCGCGAAAGGCAAAATAGGGGTAAAAATGTGAATGGATCACTGAAAATCAGTGATGACACATGGTTTTTGCCAAAAGGTAAGCATATCCTGCAATACGGTAGCACCCGCCAGTCGCACAAGTTGCACTATTAGTAAGCGTGTGTTGCCTGACGCTCGTTCAGAAAGACCAATGAAGGCATGGCTCGGAATTAACTGCAATGACAATAACGTGACGCCACCATACTGTTTTAACTTGTTAGAACAAGAGGTATTATGAACCACTCCGTGTGGACGGGCCTTGTAATCCATGACGTTAGGACCACCTTGTTGTGTCAGAGGAACAAGCATGGTGATTCCTTCTCTGTGGAGTCCACCACGTCCAATGATCGCAAGACAGATCTACGGCCAACCAAAGGCCACCCAATATCACCAAGCTTCAACCTCCACAATGCATGCTGGTACGTTATAGTGAATAGACTAATCTGTTAAACAGGCATTTTGATTTCGCCAACGGTAGGTCCTCTAGTTGCGACACTGATTTACAAGAGTCCTTTGCTGGTGATGGTGTAATCTGTGGAGTGAGTGTGTGTGGTGGCAGTATGGAGTCTATTTCCAACAGTCTTGGTAAAAGCTCTGGTCCCTTCCACCCTTACACAATCAATCTAGACAGGCCTTGCTGTGCTGAAACTATTGCTCAGGACGAGTGCAGTTAATTACAAAAGTGGCCATGATACTATTGACAATAGCGGACGTGCTTCAGCTGTTGTAGTGCTGGTGACAAAAGCGGAGGTGCTTTAGCTGTTGTAGTGCTGGTGACAATAGCGGACGTGCTTTAGCTGTTGTAGTGCTGGTGACAAAAGCGGAGGTGCTTCAGCTGTTGTAGTGCTGGTGACAATAGCGGACGTGCTTTAGCTGTTGTAATAATACTCAAGACAATAGCGGGCGTGTTTTAGCTTTTGTAGTGTTGGTGACAATAGCGGACGTGCTTTAGCTGTTGTAATAATACTCTTGACAATAGCGGGCGTGATTTAGCTGTTGTAGTGCTGTTGACAATAGCGGGCATGCTTTAGCTGTTGCAGTGCTTGTGACAATAACGGAAGTGCTTTAGCTGTTGTAATACTACCCTTGACAATAGCGGACGTGCTTTAGCTGTTGTAATAATACTCTAGACAATAGCGGGCGGGCTTTAGCTTTTGTAGTGCTGTTGACAATAGTGCTTCAGCTGTTGAAATGTAAATAATAAATAATGCAATAGTGGGCGAGATATTTGTCTTGAAATGCCCCTGACAATAATGGCCACGATACAGCTGTTGTAATGTGTCTGATAATGATTATCATGATACAGCTGTTGTAATGTGTCTGAGTGAGTGTGAGTGAGTATGGTTTTACGCCGCGTTTAGCAATATTCCAGCAATATCACGGCGGGGCCACCAAAAATGGGCTTCACACAATGTACCCATGTCGGGAATCGAACCCGGGTCTTCGGCGTGACGAGTAAACACTTTAACCACTAGGCTACCCGACCGACCCTGTAATGTGTCTGACAATGTTGTCCACGATACAGCTGTTGTAATGTGTCTGACAATGATTATCATGATACAGCTTCTGTAATGTGTCTGATAGTGATTATCATGATACAGCTGTTGTAATGTGTCTGACAATGATGGTCACGATACAGCTGTTGTAATGTGTCTGACAATGATGGCCACGATGCAGCTGTTGTAATGTGTCTGACTGTGATGGCCACGATACAGCTGTAGTAATGTGCCTGACTGTGATAGCCACGATACAGCTGTTGTAATGTGTCTGACTGTGATACCCACGAAACAGCTGTTGTTATGTGTCTGACAATGATTATCACGATACAGCTGTTGTAATGTGTCTGACAATGATGTACACGATACAGCTGTTGTAATGTGTCCGACTCATATTTCCATGATACAGCTGCTGTAATGTATGTGTCAATTATGGTCACGATACAGCTGTTGTAATGTGTCTGACAATGATTATCACGATACAGCTGTTGTAATGTGTCTGACAATGATGGCCACGATACAGCTGTTGTAATGTATCTGACAATGATTATCACGATACAGCTGTTGTAATGTGCCTGACTGTGATAGCCACGATACAGCTGTTGTAATGTGTCTGACTGTGATAGCCACGATACAGCTGTTGTAATGTGTGTGACAATGATGGACACGATACAGCTGTTGTAATGTGTCTGACAATGATGGCCACGATACAGCTGTTGTAATGTGTCTGACAATGATTATCACGATACAGCTGTTGTAATGTGTCTGACAATGATGTCCACAATACAGCTGTTGTAATGTGTCTGACTGTGATGTCCACGATACAGCTGTTGTAGTGTGCCTGACTGTGATAGCCACGATACAGCTGTTGTAATGTGCCTGACTGTGATAGCCACGATACAGCTGTTGTAATGTGTGTGACAATGATGGCCATGAGACAGCTGTTGTAATGTGTCTGACAATGATGGCCATGAGACAGCTGTTGTAATGTGTCTGACAATGATGGCCACGATACAGCTGTTGTAATGTGTCTGACTGTGATGGCCACGATACAGCTGTAGTAATGTGCCTGACAATGATGGTCACGATACAGCTGTTGTAATGTATCTGACAATGATGGTCACGATACAGCTGTTGTAATGTGTCTGACAATGATGGCCACGATACAGCTGTTGTAATGTGTCTGACTGTGATGGCCACGATACAGCTGTAGTAATGTGCCTGACAATGATGGTCACGATACAGCTGTTGTAATGTGTCTGACAATGATGGTCACGATACAGCTGTTGTTATGTGTCTGACAATGATGGCCACGATACAGCTGTTGTAATGTATCTGACAATGATTATCACGATACAGCTGTTGTAATGTGCCTGACTGTGATAGCCACGATACAGCTGTTGTAATGTGTCTGACTGTGATGTCCACGATACAGCTGTTGTAATGTGTGTGTCAATGATGGACACGATACAGCTGTTGTAATGTGTCAGACAATGATGGCCACGATACAGCTGTTGTAATTTATCTGACAATGATTATCACGATACAGTTGTTGTAATGTGTCTGACAATGATAGCCACGATACAGCTGCTGTAATGTGCCTGACTGTGATGTCCACGATACAGCTGTTGTAATGTGCCTGACTGTGATAGCCACGATACAGCTGTTGTAATGTGCCTGACCGTGATAGCCACGATACAGCTGTTGTAATGTGCCTGACCGTGATAGCCACGATACAGCTGTTGTAATGTGTGTGTCAATGATGGTCACGATACAGCTGTTGTAATGTGTCTGACAATGATGGCCATGATATAGCTGCTTTTATGTTTCTGACATTTTATGAAATTGAATCTGGAAATATCGCTCACAACAGCGTCAGCTCTTATTCCTTTCTGTTTTAAATGTAACAAGTTAAAAAACGACCAGTGACAGAAAAAGACCAGACACTTGGTGATCACCGATCATAATGATAACTTCATTCTTCACCCGCACAGCTCAATAGTCTTAAACCGTTCCCTGGCAACTATTAGTCAATTTCTTCTAGCTTTCACTGACTGCTTAGGTTTCTCGAAACTGTGTTTAATCGCATTCCGTTGTTACCGTTTTAGCATATGAAACACGTGTTTACGATTATGATATAATATAAAACACAACTCACACTCCTAACAGACGGTATATGATGGCACCATTCCCTATGTCATTAACCAGGGGTACATTACAGTCGCTGTGTGGAGTCAAATCTCGTTTGGCTGTGCGGTTCGGTATTAAACACGTTTCCGAACTATCGAACCAGTCGGCAGTGTAGAAGCAACGCTTTGGTGCCAGTCTTTTCTCCAGGAAGGGTGCGTTGGGCCTAATGAAGTCAGATCTCAAGAGACTTCCTTGTACTCCATGTTTTCTTTTCGCTTCATCTGGATGGCGGTCAGTGGACTTCCGGCCCATCGTATTAGTACAGGGCAGCGTGGATAATTCCTTCTCATAGGTCAGCCTTTGTAGTTTACGTTGATCACGGCTTTCCGGTCGGCTTGCTTCAGAACCATGCTTAGCACTCGTTCTACAGACTGACATAGAGTCTTTGAAATCTTTTATTACGAATGCAATTCCCTCCTCTAACTTTGTTTGATGCTGACGCTGATCATTTTCACCGCATTTAAGCATTTTACAACCATGGAATTTGTTTCGTGGGATAATCGAGACTAGCGTTTTTATTTCTGGCGTTGTAAACTCAAATTTGGACGAGAGCTGGCTGAACTTGCTTTTTAATAAGAAACATAGGTTCTGGTTTAATTGTGAAAGACTACCCTTTCTCATTTTCCAGCCATGACACCGTTTGTGTCAGCTGTAAATATACCTTTCAGCGCGATGCCTAGCCTCTGAAGGGAACAGACGCCTACGTGGTCTAGTGGTGGAGCGTCCTCCCGGAGAGCGGAAGGTCCAATGTTTGATCCAGGTCGCGTCATACCAAAAGACGTAAAAAGATGGTATTTGTTTTTACCATGTCTGGCACTCGGCATTAAGGGGCTAAAACAAGGCATGGTCGGCTCGGGGTCAGTATACTGTGTCTGAGGATTCTGCGGCATTGTATCTCAGTGGGCTTGCACTATAACGTCGGCATCAGGCCGGTCTAGTACATATACACAAACACGCACGCACGCACACGCTTACGTGCATGCACGTCGCTATATAATTGCAACAATGTTGGACGCGACGTTAATCCACATTTCACCTCACCTCGAAAGGGAACAAAAGTGGTCATGCCAGCGGAAACCTCAAATTCAATTTTGATATTTCTTCACATTTTCAAATGTTGTTGCCCACGGATCCGTGAATTAAATGTTTTCCTCCAGGTAGAGTCATCCGACTTTTACTCCTCATTCAGAACAACTCGACATTCTCTGTGACCTCCAAGACGATAGTTCCCGAATGTTATAAAGGGTCTCTCTAATCACGTGACCCTTTACCACCCTACGTTTGTCTGTGACTGGCTTGTTCGAAGCCGGGGGTGATAAGAAGGCGTAATTAACTGAGTCGGGTCTCGACACGCGCAGGGTCGGTCGGCAGACAACTCTCGGTCTCGCCCTTCTGGCGATATAACGCTCACGCGCAATCGATAACCAACAGAAGAGGCACTCCTTGAGTTCTACTCATACAGTAATGTTGAAACATAAAAAAGATTGTGTAATAAATCTGTTTTGTATTTAAACAAGTTGTAAAAGTGAAATGATTCTAAGTTTATTGCCAGTCCATGCTCAGTGTGAAGATGTAAAGATAGAATTACGTTAAATCATATAGAGTTAAACCTTGTTAATCCAGAAATATCGCTGCTTGTACAATTCTTGGATCAGTGGACTCCTTGGATTTGATACAGCTTATCCTCACAGTATCCGCCATACACCTGTCACATTTTTACCTAAATCTAACGTAGTTTTTGTTTTACTTCGGATGTATTTTATGTAAATAGTCTCTCGTAGTTCCTCATGGAACTGCCGCATATTTCAATGTAGCTTCTTTTTTTATCATAAGTTGAAGTGAGACCTAAATAAACTCTCTGTCTGTCTGTGGTCTTTCCGGAATAAGAGAGCAGTGACTACACCAGCTTATATGTGCTTCGTTCGAGTGTATATCGACAGCCATTTATAGGCGATGAATCATGATTTGTCTGTCAAAGAACTTTAAAAAAAGGTCAGTAAAATGACCATCGATATCTCATTTCCAGTTTACTGCGACTGTTTAAAAGATGTTTTTGAAAGCAGCATATTATCTCTTAACTTAAAACATGAAAAGACAAACCATTTTGGCTGCTCATTAGCAATAAAAGGGACTGTCTGAATATTTCATGAATACAACAAAGAAACGATAATTGAAAATGTAAGGGTTTTTTTCAACGTGTAAGGTGTCTTGTGACGTTGCTATGATGTTGGCGGAGTCACTCCTACTGCCAACTTTGAGTTGCGTAACCCTTAAGGCAACGCTGTCTGATCGATTTATTGATCTCCTTACCAGAAATCTGCCAAACTTGATAGTCGTAAAGAGAGCGTTGAAAGCTTTGTCATATAGTACGACGCACTAAAACATCCGGCCGCGCTGCTAATTGATTCAAGCTGTTCTAATCCTGTAGCTTATCTGAAGAAACGCCACCTCGAGTGGCGAGTTAGCAGTAAGTTAGATTAGTCGTTTATAGGTCGAGGTCAGAGTTGGAGCGGGTGAAGTCTGTGAACTTGTCAGTCTACCGTGTTAGCGAGAGTAAGTAGGGGCAGTGAGTGTAAGGATGTTGTTTTACGCCGCATTCAGCAATCCTTCTACGATGTAAGTGAGTGAGTATGGTGTAACGCCTCCTTTGGCAATAGTCCAGTTGTGTCACGGCGGGGATCTCCAGAAACAGACTTGACACATTTTCCCCACTATGGGAATCGAACCCGGGCCTTCGGCGAGCGAAGCGAACGCTTTAACCACTAGGCTACCCTGCCGGCCTTTCTGCTATGTCACTGAGGCCTCTACATAGTCAGGACAAAACAATATATTACACTCGTGTTTCGTTGAGCTCGAGAGCCTTCGATAACGTATGGAGAACTGACTCGGGAAGAAAATAATTGACCAGAAGTATAGATGGAAAGTGTTTAAGAATCACTCATTAAATGTAGCAGCCCACCAGCCAGGTTAATAATAACCACGCAATATTTCCCATGATGCAGTGGGGTACGACAAGGTGACTATCCATCTCCAGTCTTGTTTGCACTTTATTGAAATGACTTTCTTCGTTCTATAACATAATGTTATAGCATTAATCTCAAACTTGATTGTAATCAGAATTTTTCTCGATATGTTCTTCAAACTGATCATTTTGCTATATGCTGATGACACAGTTATTGGCTGACAACAAAAATATTTACAATTAGCCACTGACTTTGGACTCTACTTTTCTGAGGGGAAACTTAAGATGAAATTATATAAAACTATACTAATATTTAGAGGTGCGAAGAACGATTATCAAAATATAGTTTTGTTACATGATGCGACTTTGGAGGATGCTGCTAGTTTTAAATATCTTGAACAAGTTATCTTCATGTACACTTGCTGAATCAAAGAAGCATTGTGCGGAAAGGGTTTGAAAGCAATGCTGTACCTATGGTCAGAATCAAGACATCACAGCTTGCTAAACGATGTCAGTTTAGATACATTCATGCCCTTGTCGCCCCCATTACAAAAGACAGCTGAGAAATATGGGGTATGAAAATGTCCATCTCAACTGTATTCGCATAAGTATTGTCTGTTAAAAAGTACACACCTCTGTATAAGCGGTGTGGGGCAATAGGTATGTCATTATCTGCTCAGTAGGTATATCTTACTGTGCACGACTTTTTTAGGGTATATCGATAAAAAATGTACCAATTGTTAATGAATAGATATCAGAAGAATGAAAGGTAACTAAGTTGGCTTGGTACATAGTAACTATTGTTATAGTTAATGTGTAAAATGAGACAGTTTGTAAAATGACTGATTTTGTCACTGACGCAATATTTACAAAACGCCGAAATTTTAAGAAGTTTAATAGGGCTTAGCATCACAATATACAAATTATGCCATGATTAGAAGCCAAGAAATGCGAAATAAATATACATTGAGTTACGTTTTCTTTTAATCCTATCATTTTTAGTCACTGGGTAATAAAGTAGAACAATGTTTGGAATTCGATATCATGATATAATAAATCGAAAAATAACTGTAAAATGACAGAAGTATTTTGGCGTTTTGTAAACTGCTTAAGTGAAAATTTCAGTCATTTTACAAATTGACTGATTATATTACACCGACAACTGTCTGACTGATCAACATAACCAAGAGAGAAATTATTTTACTACACTGAGAATCATTAATAATTAGTCTACTGCATTTCAGAACTTCATATCACCGCCTGTCTAAAGAAAAATCATGCAGGAGCTATATATCTGTTGAAAACAGGAAAATGTATTTTGTAACAATCTGATATAGGCGATGAACTCCACTACTTATTTATTGTGACCAGTTGAATCAGGACAGGTAATTGTACTTATGTAACGTGTTTGCGTGCGTGTGTGTGTGTGCGTGCGTGCATGTGGTGTGTTACTATGTTGTGTGTCTGTGTGTCGTGTGTGCGTCTATGTGAGGCTGTGTGTGTGTGTGTCTATATGTGTGGTGTATGTCTGTGTTTGTGTGTAGTGTGTGTATGTGTGTGTGCGTGTCTCTCTGTGTGGTGTGTGTCTGTGTTTGTGTGTAGTGTGTGTATGTGTGTGTGCGTGTCTCTGTGTGTGGTGTGTTACTATGTTGTGTGTGTCTGTGTGTGTCTATGTGATGCTGAGTGTGTGTCTATATGTGTGGTGTGTGTCTGTGTTTGTGTGTAGTGTGTGTATGTGTGTGTGCGTGCGTGCGTGCGTGCGTGTGCGTGTGTGTGCGTGTGTGTGATTGTTGTCTGCACATAATCATACCAGAGAGCCAGTGGTTGAGCAACGTCCTAGACCGTCTGGGAATGATGACGTATTATCAGCCCCGTCACACTTGTGTCCATCCGATCCTCATTAGCCGACCCTTACGACAAGCACGGGCTAATGAGGACCTATTCTGAAGGCACGTAATCAGCCTTGCAGATCACACACTGTAGCCACCCTCATTATGGACAATCCCACGGTGGAGGCGGGGCCGGGGTGGGGAACGTGCCTGGGGGTGGGGGTCAGGGATATATAGGGACCCAGAGAAAGAGAGTTGGGTATGTCGAACAACATTAGGTACATACATGTTCGCACTGTAAAACCTCTGACCATCTTACATAACCTGTCCAATTATCCGCCACGTTGGTTCGGAAATAACAGTAGCTCGATACATATGTATTTTACAGAGATTTAGTATTTTCAAGTGCGAAATAAACAACGACGGCCAATCAGCGACTTTGAAATAGGAAAGAGAACAAGCTCCATTATTTGATACGGAAATCTCAAAAAGGGAAATACAAGAAACAATTTCCATAAATATAAGGAATCTCTGCTAAAACCAGGGTCAATTGTTCGATTCTAACTATATCATAAGCACGTGTGAATGATATGAATCACTATCAAATAGCGTTGAATAGGTGTTCTGAAAGAGGTGAACATATCCTGCCCCACCGATTGCACACGTCACAAACACATGCAAAGGCAAGTCAACTGTTCATCTTATACCTATGGTATGAGTCAAATAAGGAATTGCATCGGACATTTTTGTCACTGATGCATCAAATTAGGAAAAGTCGCCAACATGACAACCATAAAAAGGCCTTCAATGTTGAAACCCCGATCAAACAACTTTTGAGCAACAGTCGCATGACACTCATTGAAATCTGCCTTTAAAGTTTTGAAGTGTAAACACCAAAGCCTGGAGCTGTTTGAATATTGCTTGACATAAAGGGAATGGTGACGTCATCCCCCTTGTCTTACAATCTTGTGCATACTTCTTTGCCAGTCTGAATCTTCATGCATGTATTACTACGTATCCACTTCCAACTTGAGACCGCCTCCGTGGTCTAGTGGTAGAACGTCCGCCCGGAGAGCGGAAGGTCCGGGGTTCAATCCCCGGCCGCGTCATACCAAAAGACGTTAAAATATGGTACTTGTTGTTACCCTGTCTGGCGCTCGGCATTAAGGGGCTAAAACAAGGACTGGTCGGCTCGGAGTCAGTATACTGTGTCTGAGTGGGGTATTCATGTTAAACTGCGGCATGGTATCTCAGTGAGCTAGCACTATGAATCGGCATCAGTCCGGACTAGTACAAGCAGCCACACAAACACACACACGTACATGCACATCGCTATATAAGTGCAATAATCTTGGACGCGACGTTAAACCCCATTTCACCTCACCTCACTTCCTACTTGAAACAATAAGTTAATCTATACGTAAAATCTATACGTAAAATAATTCAGTGTGAAATCAATACATAACAAACAAATGTTATACACTTAACAAGTGTATTATAAAATTAACAAGGTTTACAAATCATTTCAAACTACTGCACAACAATTGCAATGACAGGATGCAATAACGTGGCAGTACAAAATTCAATGGAAGCATATTTTCAATGACAGTATGAAATATAATAGCAGTGGTAACAATATTCACCTTGCAGCAACACATGTCAAGCTTCCAAAAAAGGCCTAGGCTTTATATCCAGGATAAAAAAAAACAATTATCAAACATCAGCTCTTCTAGACGTCATATGAGATGTGAGACGCATGCACTGATCCATTTATATCGTCTAAATACCTTCTAGTAGATTCCAGGCAGTGCTGGAATAGTCTAGCTGTTCTAGAGAACATTCCAGATCACACTTGACTCCAGAAGCATCTAAATGTAGTAACTTTCACAAAACTACTTACATTAAATTGTACTACATTCCTGACAACTAACCATTGTCAAAACACCATGCTATATGAACTTCTACTGAATCTCAACAGAAACAATGTGCTACAATTACAACAATAAATTACACTGTCATAACACACTCTCCCCTTTCGGAAAAAAAAGTTTGAACATAGTGAGAAATGTCTTTGCTAATTAAAATACAATATGTTCATCACACAATAGTAAACAATATACAAGTAAATTATCAGATCCTTTTACATACATGCAAACTCATGTTTGCACTCAAAACTGATGACATCCAAGCACCGTGATATTGTATCAGCAATAATGTGGTCTTTGCTCTTAAAATGTCAGAAGCCCTAATACAATTCCTGCTAAGACAAGCGCCAGTGCATCAAGCGCTGGTTTCTGTTCTTCATTTTATGAAGAGAAATCAGTGGATTGTGGTCAGTGTGCACTTGAATATGAAACAATGTACACAAATACACTTCAAATTGTTGCAACGCTAATAATAGGACAGGGGTTTCTTTTTCAATGTTTTTTCAACGATGGACTAATTTATCTGATGGTTGTCACATTTTTGTGAATAATAACAAACAGGAGGATCAAAGCCTGATGCACCTTCTTGCAACAAGACAGCCCCAGCACTAATGTCCTTAGCTGCCAATCTGAAAGGTTTAAACAATTGGAGCTTGGAGAACAGGAGAATTCATGAGAATGGCTTTAAATTTTCCCAAAGCAGCCTGACAAATTTCACCTTTTTTCCCACCCTCAAGAACAGCTGAAATGTCATGTTGAGACGCTGGAATGTGGTTGGAACGTTCTAGAACCCATATGGAATCACTTTGTATTGATAAAGTCAACCTGGAGTCACAAAAGCTGAGACCCGTTTGGCACACTCAGTCAGAGGAATCTGCTAATACCCCTTCATTAGGTCAAACTTGCTGACGTACTTTGCTTGACATGTCGATGCTGTCATCAATTCTTGGCAGTCGGTAAGAGTCAGTTTTAGAAACAGCGTCCTACCGTTTCATGATCTATAACAACCATCAGACTTCGGCCCAAGTATGCAAGGTGAACTCCAGTCACTATGACTTGGTTCAATAAAGTCAGTATTGAACTTCCTTTTTCAGAGCTTCAAGCTTTTTATATTTTGTTATTTTGTCATGATGATATTCACAGTCAATGCTGTTATTTTACATTTACTTTTCGATGAACACAGATGAGGACATGATAAGGCATAGGCAACTTCTTATAGTGCACAATACTATATATCTTTCATTAGTCTATACATAGAAAATTAAATCAGAAAAAGTCCCAAAGCAATATTCATATTATGTTAGAAAAAAAGACTTCCTGGTTGAGTAGTGTATGTATAATTGATTGACCAGAAAAAGTAGAAATAGTCAGATTTGCATATAGAGATATATATACATTTTGAACTATCACATAGCACCTAACGATTTCATTCTTTATTTATATGAAAAAGGGTACTTTTTTGTACTTCATCTGAAAATTATTTGTTTAACTAGTAAAGTTATGTTTGGCTTTGATAAGGTGAAAGTAATGTCTTGTGGTGTTAGTATCCAGTTTTCAATGTCTTTCCAAAAAGTATTAACAGCATCACAATCCCCAGGAAGGTGTTCTATAGTTTACAAAAACTACATATGTGTCAGGTGTGTCAGGTGTGTCAGGTGTGTCAGTATATCTTATATCTTAAACAAAATTTATTGTTGGAAATATATTGTGCATTTTTTTCATTGTAACCAAATCCAACCTGAACTCAGTATACATTTTAATGGTATAATATTGAAAATTTCCCTCCTTATCTGTAAAATCTTTCAGGACCTTATCTTCATATTTTTTGTGACAAGGTAGTCTAGTAAACCTTCAGTTAAGAAGAATATTGTAATATTTATCCGTACCTTCTTTTTTCAAAACCGATAGGTTTTAAGGAAATATAGGATTGGATAGCTTTTCTTTAAAATGTCTAAAATTAAGCTTTTTCATGAAATCATCAATAGTTTTCTTAATGCCTTCGTATTTCAGAAAATGTATGTGAAGTATAGAAAATGCCATTTTCATTTATCAAATTGTTAACAAAAAATATTCCTTTTTCATAACAATGGTTATACCTAAACAATCTTTATATCAATATTATGCAACATTGATTGTGATTGTATTTCGGATTCTTACACAGCGATGTAACGTCTTTGCAAACCATATTTGTTTATCAATATAGGAACTACTCACATGCAAAACGAGAGGCCTTTCAGCAAGCATTTTAACAAAAACGACAGCCCACTTTTTATTATCAAATATTACCTTATTAATTCAACTAACATTTTGGACAGTGATAGTTTCTATACTTTTTGATACCTTAATACAAATGTTTGTAGATATTTAATGGCATCGGTTGATGGATTTGGCAATCCCGAAAAGAGATGATTTGATTCAGGTGACACGAAGGATTTCAATACCGCATTTCTTCCAATAGGTGTGAGTGTCCGAACCTGCCATACGTTGATTTCCTTTTGCATCATATTTAGTTTGTCTTCTTAGTATTTTTCTTCCATATTTCATAAGTTGATATCGAAATGTAATCCTGACAGTGTAAATTATGTTTGTGATTATCACTCTTTACATTGTTTGCATCTTGGCCTTCTCTATATCATTATTAATAAAAAAACACGCGTGAAAAACTGCAGAACAATAAACACAGCATAGAGACTTTTTTCTCTACCATCTCGTGTTAACTTGGTATCATCAGCGAATAAATTCAATATTACAAACATTTTTATCTCCTATTTTTTTATCTTTTCTGATCATTTTGCCCAAAATGATAACGCATAATATAAAAATAATGGTGATAAGGGAGATCAGGCATAAGGGAGATCTCAGGCATAAGGGAGATCTAAGGGATAAGGGAGTGGCAAAGCTTCAAGCATGATTGGATACATCCGGTATGGATGTTATTACACAGGCAGAGTGTCACCTGCACCTACATCAAGACACGCTAAATCTGTATGGCCAGGTACATCTGTAAACAAAACAAGTGATTTGGTTGTTTGGTTTGTTGTTTAACGCTGCACCCAGCAATATTCCAGCTATATGACGGCGGTCTGTAAATAATTGAGTCTTGACCAGACAATCCAGTGATTGACAACATGAGCAACGATCCACTAAACTGAGACCGATGACATGCATCAACCAAGTCAGCGAGTCTGACCACCAGATCCCGTTAGTCCTCTTTTACGACAAGCATAGTCACCTTTTACGGCAAGTATGGGTTGCTGGATACCGATTTTACCCCGCAATCTTCACGGGTCACAAAACAACTGAGCAAACTCTTGAATTAACTTTGACACTTGAGCCTTTTGCTTAGATGACAAATAACCGAACTTAACATCTAAGTTAGAGACAACTTCAGAATTGTTTAGCTTAGAGCTAGCATGCTCAGCAATGCCATCAAACTTCACAAAGTCACAATTCTCATCAGTATCAAAATCTGATACAACAACCACAGGAGAAACATTGGCAACACACTGAGTAGGTACATTGACATTTCTTTCACGATACTTTCTAATCATATTGACATCACAAAGCTGTTTTACGACGGCCTGGTGTTTGTACAACATAGCCAGTATAACTGACTTTCCTATAAATGACATAAAGACCATGGTACCTAGAACGTAATGGTTGACGAGGGATTGGCAAAAACACGAAAACGTTATCGCCAGGACTGAAATGTCTCTGTTGAGAATGTACTTTCATTATTTCCTGGGATTCTTTCACGTCATCCCCAGCAACTTCACAAGCTTTAGAAAGCCTAGCACGAACTGATGAAACATACTCCCACAGACTCATTTCAGACCTATCATCAAACCAATGCTCAGTCAAGTGCTTTAAAGGTCCACGGACAGTATGGCCAAAGACAAGCTCAAACGACTAAAGCCTAAAGACCCCTGAACTCCCTCACAGCAAAGAACAAATGAATGTCTTCATCCAAATCCTTTTCAGTCTCAAAAGAATCGTTTTTATTCTTAAGAGTCTGATGACAACCCTCTTAAGCTCCCTGAGATTCAGGATGATAAGCATTAGATTGTTGGAAAACACCTGACATGAAATTACAGGCCTGATGTGCCTGAAAAGTCGTTGGAAAAGCAACCATAGTGAAGACCTTTACCAAAGTCTCGATAATAACATGAGCCATAATTTACCACAAAGAAATAGCCTCTGGAAACCTTGTGGAAGCACACATGATAGTAAGCATATACTGATTTCCTGACCCAATTTTAGGCAAAGGACCAACACAATCAATGATGACCCTGTTGAAAGTTTCTTCAAAGGCTGGAATGGGTTTCAAAGGTGTGGCTGGGATTTTCTGATTAGGTTTGCCAACCATTTGACACGTTTTGCAAAATTCTGCCCCACCATGCCGTAAAATAGCCCCAAAGAAATGGGATAGAAGTTTGTCACAAGTTTTATTCACACCCAAAAGTACCTGCCAAAGGAGTTGTAGGTGTCAAAGTCAACACAACATTTTCGAAATGAATATGGAAGAACAATTTGATGAAAAGCCTTCTGGCGGCCTCCATTTCCTAATTAAAACGCTTTCCGTAAAATAATAACAAACTGGAACCATGTCAGCGTCTTCTAAAGGGAGTGCCCTATTGGTAAGACTTTTGAGATCTTTCCCCTGTAACCTAACCAACTGCCCCCTGCTCAGAACTGGTTCCTCAACAGCCCAATTGTCAGAATTTGGAGTACACTTCCTTGACAATTAAGACAGGTCGAGAGAATGATCGATACAGGTGCCAGTCAAATCATAATTGGAATCATTCTCAGAAGAAAGCTGTTTAGCCACAGCACGAGTAACTACACATGAAGGAACAATACATGGAGTTTCTTTTTCCAGATTTTGAGTCCTTTCCAACGTGCTAAGCTCATGACTAACAACAGGCTCAGCCAAAATATTTCCCCCAAACGATTCTCAAAGACAAGTCTACACCTTTAACAGGAGGTGTTTCTGCAACCTCCACCTTACTAACCCTGGCACCAAATCTGTCAAATTCATAAAATAGAGAGGTGCACTGGTAAAACCACATAAACCCTCCAACAAAACCTCGGAGTTTACTGATGACTCCTAGGATGTGGCAAAGTACCACCCAAAAGCAGTTTGCCGAGCACAAGTATCACAACGGTAATGGGCTTAACATTGGAAGCGTCACTTTTAGGTGACACGAAACCCTTACTAACAAATGATAAGTACTCCTCTGTCACAACCCCAGACCTTGATGACTGGGTGCCGTTGTACAAAACAACCTAAGGGCTATGTCTGTCGCAAGTCTATGTTAAGGTATAGGAGTTACGATCACCTTAGCGCTAGGGTCGCTTTGTACAACGGCACCCTGGTCTACAAAGGCTAACTCTTCATTACCCGAACCACAACAAGGCTGTGACTCGACATTCACAAAAGCATTAGGGAAAGGATAAACTTTTTACACACAGAAATGATATGTCCTGGCTCATGGCACTATCTGCAAGTGGGAACAAACTCAGAATCTGAGAAATGTTACAATTAGATCAAGGAGGGGCTGAACTATCCATTTGTCATTTGTAACCTGTGAATTCCTGCCTGAAAGCCCTGACTGCCTAGAACTAACATTATGAGAAGCAGTCTGGTGTAACTGATCCACTTTCTGTTCGTCAAGATATGTCCGAATGTCTGTTGACACACACTGCTAAAAATCCGCTTGCAAACCAACTGCCTCAAACTGTCAAACTCACGATTGACCTCCTTAGAAGTACACCAGATAGGAACAAAGTTTCTTTCTCCTAGCAAACGCAACAAAAGTAGAACCATTCCTTTTCTTAGAAACATTTCTGCCTGATCAACCTGGTAATCAGAACTCCTATCAATAGGTAATGCAGAATGAGTTTTCCCCTGTTTAACATTACGTTCAGTGAAGGGCGGAGATGTACTACTCCTCTCTCTCTCTCTCTCTCTCTCTCTCTCTCTCTCTCTCTCTCTCTCTCTCTCTCCCTCTCATTATGAGATGTGTCTTCTTTAAGTACCCCCCCCCCCCACACACACACACGAAATTAAAATACAAAACAACAACAAAAACTACCCCAAAAAACAACCAGAAACGGGTGGTCAGGCTCAGCCACTGGTTTGCCTAGTCCAGACTCGTTTTTTTACAGGTCGGAGTGACATAAACGGAATATGAATAAATGCGGCATTTATCAACATCCATTCAGTCAGTTTGTTATGGAGAGAGGAAAGTCATCATTTAACCCGGCCCGATGATTCTCCTTCTACTGTGGAAGTATTCAGTCCCTGGACTAACTCCGTTTTACCGCGCATGCGCTTCTGCAACCAGATGTTTAAAATCAACGGCATTCCGTAGGCTCATTCTCAATACGATATTCTAGTAACCCCGTAATCCCATGAGATTTGTATTAATTGAACCGTGGCATTGATCTCCCTGAAAAGTTATCTATTACAGGTCGCCAATGTCGACGATGTTGTTCGCTATGAACCAGAGTTGATGCCAGTGGTTATGGGAGACGCAGCGTTCAGCCCATATATATCTCCAGGGACAGAGAGGCAAGGAGAGGTGGGGGCAGACGCGCTAACGAGCCTAATGACATGCTTTTAGAAGCTAGCACTGTCGGAGAGGGACTGACGTCGTACGAGCCTCATCGAGCTGAGATTGATGATGATGCGAGGGGAATCTGGCCAGTTGTGGCGGTTTGCCGGAAGCCACTCAAGAGTGAAGCGAGTCTTTGTTGACACAAGATGATTTACAGAAATGAAATTGATTCCTTCAAAATACAATGTCAGCTTATTCGTTTGGTCAAACAAAGCATTCCTTAATCATTTTGCTCATTTCTGTTTGACAATGTTTGATTCATTCATAATACAAAATAACTGGCGAACCTACTAGTTTCGTAGTGTATTCCCTGTAGAAAGAGAGCAACCTGTTCTGGGAGCCACGTGTGCCCTGTAGATAGAGAGACCTGTTCAGGTAGTCACGTGTCCCCTGTAGATAAATTGGCCAATTAATGAAGTCACGTGTCCCCTGTTGATAGAGTGACCTGTTCAGGAAGTAACGTGTCCCCTGTTGATAGAGTGACCTGTTCAGAGAGTCATGTGTCCCCTTTAGATAGAGTGACCTGTTCAGGGAGTCACGTGTCCTCTGTAGATAGGGTGACCTGTTCAGGGAGTCACGTGTCCCCTTTAGATAGAGTGACCTGTTCAGAGAGTCAAGTGTCCCCTGTAGATAGAGTGACCTGTTCAGGGAGTCACGTGTCCCCTGTAGATAGAGTGACCTGTTCAGAGAGTCACGTGTCCCCGTAGATAGAGTGACCTGTTCAGGGAGTCACGTGTCCCCTGTAGATAGAGAGACCTGTTCAGGGAGTCACGTGTCTCCTGTAGATAGAGTGACCTGTTCAGGGAGTCACGTGTCTCCTGCACCACCTGTTCAGGGAGTCACGTGTCTCCTGTAGATAAAGTGACCTGTTCAGGGAGCCACGTGTCCCCTGTAGATAGAGAGACCTGTTCAGGGAGTCACGTGTCCCCTGTAGATAGAGAGACCTGTTCAGGGAGTCACGTGTCTCCTGTAGATAAAGTGACCTGTTCAGGGAGTCACGTGTCCCCTGTAGATAGAGAGACCTGTTCAGGGAGCCACGTGTCCCCTGTAGATAGAGTGACCTGTTCAGGTAGTCACATGTCCCCTGTAGATAGAGAGACCTGTTCAGGTAGTCACGTGTCCCCTGTAAATAGAGTGACCTGTTCAGGTAGTCAGTGTCCCCTGTAGATAGGGTGACCTGTTCAGGGAGTCACGTGTCCCCGTAGATAGAGAGACCTGTTCAGGGAGTCACGTGTCTCCTGCACCACCTGTTCAGGGAGTCACGTGTCTCCTGTAGATAGAGAGACCTGTTCAGGGAGTAACGTGTCCCCTGTAGATAAAGTGACCTGTTCAGAGAGCCACGTGTCCCCTGTAGATAGAGAGACCTGTTCAGGGAGTCACGTGTCCCCTGTTGATAGGGTGACCTGTTCAGGGAGTAACGTGTCCCCGTAGATACAGAGACCTGTTCAGGGAGTCACGTGTCTCCTGCATCACCAGTTCAGGGAGTCACGTGTCTCCTGTAGATAGAGAGACCTGTTCAGGGAGTAACGTGTCCTCCTGTAGATAAAGTGACCTGTTCAGGGAGCCACGTGTCCCCTATAGATAGAGAGACCTGTTCAGGGAGTCACGTGTCCCCTGTAGATAGAGAGACCTGTTCAGGGAGTCACGTGTCCCCTGTAGATAAAGTGACCTGTTCAGGGAGTCACGTGTCCCCTGTAGATAGATAGACCTGTTCAGGGAGTCACGTGTCCCCTGTAGATAGAGAGACCTGTTCAGGGAGCCACGTGTCCCCTGTAGATAGAGTGACCTGTTCAGGTAGTCACGTGTCCCCTGTAGATACAGAGACCTGTTCAGGTAGTCACGTGTCCCCTGTAGATAGAGAGACCTGTTCAGGGAGTCACGTGTCCCCTGTAGATAGAGAGACCTGTTCAGGGAGCCACGTGTCCCCTGTAGATAGAGTGACCTGTTCAGGTAGTCACGTGTCCCCTGTAGATACAGAGACCTGTTCAGGTAGTCACGTGTCCCCTGTAAATAGAGTGACCTGTTCAGGTAGTCAGTGTCCCCTGTAGATAGAGAGACCTGTTCAGGGAGTCACATGTCTCCTGTAGATAGAGTGACCTGTTCAGGGAGTCACATGTCCCCTGTAGATAGAGAGACCTGTTCAGGGAGTCACGTGTCCCCTGTAGATAGGCCTAACCAGGGTGACCTCTTCGGGGAGCCATATGTCCCTGTTGGTATTTGGACCTTTGTCCCCATGTGGACGCACATGCTCAGGATAGCGTGTTATAGCGGGTGCATCTGGCCGTGAATGGAAATAGGAAAATGTCTGCTTTACTATTCTACTGACAAAACACTCTAACATGATGAAAAAACCAAAGTAGGGGTTACATCGCCTTTGGTTCCTCGAAAACTGAGATCGTACGGTGGATAATTGAATTTGAAGTGTTTGTAGTTGGACGCTGCGCCATGTTTTTATAAAGACAAATGGAGGTTTCGAGTGCCACAGACGTGTGTGTGAGCGCTATCAGGCCACGTTAGCCAGCGCTCGTCTTAACTCCCTTGGGCAGATAACGCGCACCTGTTGATGACCAATCAATTACCGCCGTCTCCTCCATCACGCTTCGTTGTCTGCCATCTCAGGCTTCACGGACTGTAATGGCCAAACAAACAGAGGCAACATAAAGCTACATGCATCGTTTATCATTTCCTGCAGCGGGGATCAGGCCATACAAGACGTGCATACAGATGTGTATATTGTCAGGCCGCTTTAGCATAACCTTCAACACCATCTGCAGCACCACGATGACATGACCAGCGCCGCCAAAAGCTGTGCGGAGATGCATCCGTACCAGGATCCGCGGATTGGAACCCTAAATATTGATCCTTGATCTCTCTTCATTACACTGCAGGGTTGCTCCCCAAACATTAGCGTTAGGTTATGAGACAATATGGTTGATGACAGTATCAACATCATGACTGCAACGACGTCAGAGCGTCTTCTCCTTCAGACACTGCCTTGAATGCCATCCCTACGGGTGAGATATAGAAGAACTAGTTAGAGATAATAACTAATTAATAACTAATTTGTCTGGTGATAGGATTCCAGTTGGAAGTGGGGGGGTGGGGGGGGGGGGTGGGGTGGGGTGGGGGGGGGGGGGGTGTAGATGACAGGAGGAGTCACCACGTGACTACAGATGCAGCCGTCGATAGTCTGGTATCATCATACATGCGTCTATAACTATAATACCAGATTGGCTTCCTTCCGTTTCCATCAACTCTTGGACAGCAAGTTAACGATACTCATTAACTGAAGCTTTGTTTTTCTCGCTGTGTCTATGCAGCTTTGCAGTACGTCTTTCAACAAATAGCTTGTGTTTTTGATAGGGTCATGCACAAAATATTCCCCTTCGTCCCATAATTCCAGTCAGCTGGCCAAAGTCTCACAGTTCCTGAATCATATTATTTTCCCTTCCATCCAACCCTTTCTGTACTGCCAAAGCCCTAAATGTAGCAAGTCTTGGCTTTCTGGTTCTGAATCTCCTACCTCACTGGGACTCCTTTGCAATTTACATAGAGGTACTTATTTCTATCAAAATTACATATTTTCAGAGACTAAGCGTTAGTTTAAGATTGCCTCAGCCTGGCAGCATCGTCCCCGTATATATTCCGGGAGGCGATTTCAGCATACGTTGTCTTGTGTTTAGGTTTTCCTCGTCAGTAAATGCGTGTAGGTTTTTATCAAACTTTTACGTGTTCACCGTTAGTGTGTGTTAGTGTAAAGTGTTCTGGAGGGTTCAAGGTGTGGTACATCCAGTTGAATATATGTATGTTGTCCCGGAAGGCTTAATGGGCGTGTGTTTATCCCTGTCCCTGTATATTAACCTGAGTGTGCGTGCTTTGGATTATTCAGTGTGTGAAGTTAAATGCGTCTATGTTTCTTCTGGTTTGCATAATGGGTATACGTGTACCGTGTTCGCCTCAGTGTGTGTACGTGTACCGTGTTCACCTCAGTGTGTGTACGTGTACCGTGTTCGCCTCAGTGTGTGTACGTGTACCGTGTTCACCTCAGTGTGTGTACGTGTACCGTGTTCGCCTCAGTGTGTGTACGTGTACCGTGTTCGGTTCAGAGTGTGTACGTGTACCGTGGTCGGCTCAGTGTGTGTACGTGTACTGTGTTCGGTTCAGTTTGTGTACGTGTACCGTGTTCGGTTCAGTGTGTGTACGTGTACCGTGTTCGGTTCAGTGTGTGTACGTGTACCGTGTTCGCCTCAGTGTGTGTGCGTGTACCGTGTTCGGTTCAGTGTGTGTACGTGTACCGTGTTCGCCTCAGTGTGTGTACGTGTACCGTGTTCACCTCAATGTGTGTACGTGTACCGTGTTCGCCTCAGTGTGTGTACGTGTACCGTGTTCACCTCAGTGTGTGTACGTGTACCGTGTTCGCCTCAGTGTGTGTACGTGTACCGTGGTCGCCTCAGTGTGTGTGCGTGTACCGTGTTCGCCTCAGTGTGTGTACGTGTACCGTGGTCGCCTCAGTGTGTGTGCGTGTACCGTGTTCGGTTCAGAGTGTGTACGTGTACCGTGGTCGGCTCAGTGTGTGTACGTGGACTGTGGTCGGTTCAGTGTGTGTTCGTGTACCGTGTTCGCCTCAGTGTGTGTACGTGTACTGTGTTCGGTTCAGTGTGTGTACGTGTACCGTGTTCGGTTCAGTGTGTGTACGTGTACCGTGTTCGCCTCAGTGTGTGTACGTGTACCGTGTTCGCCTCAGTGTGTGTGCGTGTACCGTGTTCGGTTCAGTGTGTGTACGTGTACCGTGTTCGCCTCAGTGTGTGTACGTGTACCGTGTTCACCTCAGTGTGTGTACGTGTACCGTGTTCGCCTCAGTGTGTGTACGTGTACCGTGTTCACCTCAGTGTGTGTACGTGTACCGTGTTCGCCTCAGTGTGTGTACGTGTACCGTGGTCGCCTCAGTGTGTGTGCGTGTACCGTGATCGCCTCAGTGTGTGTACGTGTACCGTGGTCGCCTCAGTGTGTGTGCGTGTACCGTGTTCGGTTCAGAGTGTGTACGTGTACCGTGGTCGGCTCAGTGTGTGTACGTGGACTGTGGTCGGTTCAGTGTGTGTTCGTGTACCGTGTTCGCCTCAGTGTGTGTACGTGTACCGTGTTCGGTTCAGTGTGTGTACGTGTACCGTGTTCGGTTCAGTGTGTGTACGTGTACCGTGTTCGCCTCAGTGTGTGTACGTGTACCGTGTTCGCCTCAGTGTGTGTACGTGTACTGTGTCCGGTTCAATGTGTGTACGTGTGCCGTGTTCGCCTCAGTGTGTGTACGTGTGCCGTGTTCGGTTCAATGTGTGCACGTGTATCTTGTTCGCCTCAGTGTATGTACCTATACTGTGTTCGCCTCAGTGTGTGAACCTATACTGTGTTCGTCACAGTGTATGTACCTATACTGTGTTCGCCTCAGTGTATGTAACTATACAGGTTCGTCACAGTGTATGTACCTATACTGTGTTCGCCTCAGTGTATGTAACTATACTGTGTTCGCCTTAGTGTATGTACCTATACTGTGTTCGCCTCAGTGTATTTACCTATACTGTGTTCGCCTCAGTGTATGTACCTATACTGTGTTCGCCTCAGTGTATGTAACTATACTGTGTTCGCCTTAGTGTATGTACCTATACTGTGTTCGCCTCAGTGTATTTACCTATACTGTGTTCGCCTTAGTGTATGTACCTATACTGTGTTCGCCTCAGTGTATGTACCTATACTGTGTTCGCCTCAGTGTATGTACCTATACTGTGTTCGCCTCAGTGTATGTACCTATACTGTGTTCGCCTCAGTGTATGTACCTATACCGTGTTCGCCTCAGTGTATGTACCTACACTGTGTTCGCCTTAGTGTATGTACCTATACCGTGTTCGCCTTAGTGTATGTACCTATTCTGTGTTCGCCTTAGTGTATGTACCTATTCTGTGTTCGCCTCAGTGTGTGCACTTATACTGTGTTCGCCTCAGTGTGAGCATGTGTACCGTGTTCGCCTCAGTGTATGTACCTATACTGTGTTCGCCTCAGTGTGTGCACGTGTACCGTGTTCGCCTCAGTGTGAGCACCTGTACCGTGTTCGCCTCAGTGAGTGCACTTGTACCGTGTTCGCCTCAGTGTGTGCACGTGTACCGCGTTTGCCTCAGTGTGTGCACGTGAATTGGTTCGCCCCCTGACTGTGTACGTTAATCGTGGACATTCACTTACCTCCCACATTAAGTTAAGACGCCGTGATTTTACCCAATGCTGTTCAGAAAGCCCAACTCACTCACTCACTCACGCAAGAAAATAAAGACTCAGCATGGTAGACATAAACAAAGATAAATGTATTGATTTCTTTTATTATTGAAAAGATAGTCCCGTTGGTACGCGACGGCAACATGTGACCACGTCGCCGGTAGGGAGGAAATAAACTCAGCTCACTGAAGCCGAAGGTGAGGTTGCGCGGCAACCGCGTTGATGTTGCCCTGTGTTTCTCTGCGCCCCCATCTCTCCGCACTAAACCCCTCATTGACCTAAACCATCGGAACATAAACACCCTGGGAAACCCGAGTACAACAGTTCCGTTAAGCGTTGCAGCACGTTCACGGGGACAGTTTGTCAAAATTATTGTTTCCCACCTGTGTGTCCCTATTAAAACGGTAATATTTCGCACATGCGCACTAATTCTCCCCGCCAGTACAGACGATGGACGGCGTAGAAGCATCATCAGCAAGAGCGGCGCATCGTGCCAACATGTTCCATGTCAGGGTGGGGTGATTAGTTCCGCTTCATCATCCCTAGCACATCCATCCCCATCTGTTTCGACACGGCGGCCCGTTGGGCGTACGTTCGTGATGTGGAATAGTGGAGTTGCAGTTCTAACAACATGGCGCAGGCTGGTAGGGTTCCAGCACGTGTGAAAATGTTTACGTTATCGATGAGTGTTGGCGCACAGAAAGAGGGAGTACTTCACACAACTGAAGCACTTCAAGTCTTGCAGTAAACACGTCGGTCTTGATAGGATGGGCTCACGTGGTTTACAATATAAATAGACTTTTGAAAAACAATAAAATCTATTCAAGTCTAAAAGGCAGGTACCGTATGCTCAACCACGATATATATATCGCCAGTACACAATGTCGTAATTGACGTCAGTACACAATGTCGTTAATGACGACAGTACGAAATATCGTACGTGACGACAGTACGAAATATCGTATGTGACGCCAGTAAACAATGATATACGTGACGCCAGTAAACAATGTCATACGTGAGGCTAGTACAAAGCGTCATACTTGACGTCAGTACACAATGTCTTACTTGGTAAAGGTACACAATGCCGTAAATGACGTCAGTACACAATACCGTACATTGTGTCAGTATACAATAATGCCCCTAACAGTTTCTCAATACAAGGGGTGTGTGTGTGTGTGTGTGTGTGTGTGTGTGTGTGTGTGTGTGTGTGTGTGTGTGTGTGTGTGTGTGTGTGTGTGTGTGTGTGTGTGTGTGTGTGTGTGTGTGTTGTGCGTGTGTGTGTGTGTGTTGTGCGTGCGTGCATTTGGCTGCCTGTACTAGTCTGGTTCTTTTATAGGTCCAGCCAACTAAAGTACCATGCCGCAGTCTAACATGGTTGCCCACTCAGACACAGTATACTGACTCCAAGACGTCCAGGCCTTGTTTTATCCACTTCTAGTAAAACCGAAAACCAGGCAGGGTAACAACAAGTGTTATCTTTTTGGTATAAAAGCGGCCGGGGTACAACCACCAATCTTCCCAATCCGGACAAACCACCACCAGGCCACGGAAGCGGATCAACAAAACCAATAACCCAAACTGCAATACATAAATTTTAACCATATATACGGACATAACAGCCCAGTGTAGCATCATTTATTATATAATCCCAAACCATACACAGAACCACAACTAACAAGCTGTACTTGAGGGTGCAGCTCCCTGTTACGTTCAGCCCAGGGCAGGGGCTGCGGTGCCGTGTAATTACAGCAGGCATAGTGCCATTCCCTGGAAATTAGGATCACCTCTTGTCGATGATCTGGTAGGGTGAGATATGACTACGCACAGTGGGGAGACGTGGTGTATTAAAGCAGGGCCGAAGGCAGGGAGATAAGCACACCTCTTGAGGGAAGTAGCGGCAACGAGCGGTGGCGCATCTAGTTAATTCCACACTGCATCTACTGGAGTACTATCTTCAGCAGGAAGGAAGGATAACAGATTGATTGATGGCCGAAAGTCAGCCTTGTGCAATTGATGCTTGTTTTTTTAAACATGTAAATACATTCCTAAGAATACTTGTGAGTTGAAGTAATGTAACGCAGATCTGTGAGCACAGTTTGTATAAATTAAAGCTACTTCAACCGAGACTGAACCTGTGTGTGTCTGTGTACAATCTGCAATGGATTGCAGGCTATGTAATCTAAATAACTTTGTATTAATGAACGTCTTACTCAAAACATACGTTTTACAGACTGTTAAAAGGAAACCACAATTCAAAGAAACAAGCGTCATTAACCGAGCCGAGCCGAGCCGAACCGAACTGAGCAGAACCGAACCGAACCGAACCGAACTGAACCGAAATGAACTTTATTTACACAAAAATGTATGTATAAAAATACAATATTACAATAACATCTTTTTAGATCATTCGGGTCAATTTAAAAACACACATTCGGGAAATGTGTAGGATATTTATTGAAATATTCTTTCCAGGTTTGAACTTCATTATTATTTTACACAAAATAGAGTTTGTTAGTTTTTTGTAATGTTGATAATCTTGAGCTATTAAAAACAATTTATTTTAAACATGTTATGTCTAATATGTACATATATATAAATCAGATGTTTCTACTCTCTTTGAAATAGGTTTCTAAAGGAATTCTCTTTAAACTCAGCTGTGTTGTACAGGCAATCATCACTGCCGACCCTGTTGTTCTACAACCGCGTTGTCGTTCCAGTAAGCTGTATTTTATCCCGCTCAGCTCAATCACAATGGCTTCATTGACAACCCTACCTTGTCAACCTCGTTAATCGTATTGGCTTCCATGTTATCTTGTTATCTCTATATATTAGGAGAAGTAACCCCGAAAAGCCGCGAGAATCAATAACGAAGTTGTTATCCATAAAAGTTATCCATTTTTCATAATTTTCAGTAACAGTGAGGGAATTATGAGATACATGTACAACGTTATCAATGCGATTTAACTGTGCTAAATTGAATTTGGAACCATAGCTCAGTTAAATATACAGGTAACCTAGCTCTACATGGAAAACACAGTTGGTTTATCTCATTTCTACCTTGTCTAAATATAACGCGAACCATTTGTCGTCAGAAAATATATTGAGTCAGGATCGGTATGGGTTGAGTCCAATGTTTTTGAGTGGGTTTTCGATCTGAATTACGGAATCACTGACAACAGCCTTTAAACAAAGTATGGCGATGTACGTATATGCTCACAGTCCTATGTAGCAGAGCGTGGAGTCATCCCACAGATGACATCCTTACCTTGTCAGCTTGCTGACGGGATAACTTCTTTGGTCATGTGGACAAGGCGTCCGACCTCTGATCAGAAGGTCCGTGGTTCGAATCCCATCGCGGGACTCGGACATGTAATGTCCGCTACACCTACATAGAACAGCGACCATTTCGAGATCACTGCTTTTGGAGGAGATGTATTAGGAATTTAGAAAGAGTTTTGTCGCTTTTATTTACAATGCCATTGGCAATAGTTTTCAAAAACATTCTCTTGAAATAATTTCAGCTGATCTATAGACTACAAGTCATGCAATATTAGTTTAAATCCCTTCTAGCAGTAATGCATCATCATCAAGGATTGGTCGAGAAAAGTGAATCAATTTTAGGATTCGAACTCCGTATGTGGTCAATCTGTAACCTGCACCAATTAGGTGTATCGCAAACAAACGGAATAACGGTAGTTCAAGCTTTCGGAGCCCCTGGGGTAACGGGATCCTTGTCTGATATACTGGCCTGATGATTCAGTCAAATGATTGTCTGTAACCTGACGAGTCTTGGAACAGTGTGGATGCCGTCGTAGGCAGTGAGTGCCACGTTGACAGTCGTGATGTCGCCCTGCTCACCATGGGGATTAACGACCACAACAGTCGGTGTAAACCTCCTTTGTACCTGTGTAGGCAGGACTGTGAGTCAATTAGCGAGTTACCCCCATGCATTGCCCTCGTCTTGGTGTACCATCGTTGCTGTCGTCGCTAAGTGACGGTGTGTTGAGGCAGACGGGTCTAGAGGGGGAACAGTGTCAGTCTTGTCACACATCACGACAGCCAAACATTAATAACGCCTGGTGGAATATCAGATTGGCTCAAACACAAAATCGAAAATGCATTATGGGCAGAAATATGAAGGGTTTCCTTTTGGAAATGTCAAAGATGGAAGTGTCCTATGAGGTTCTTCACTATAGGCAGTATCCCATATGGTTCTTTACTAAAAGCAGTGCCCCATGTGGTTCTTTACTATAGACAGTGCCCTATGTCGTTCTTTACTATAGACAGTGTCCCAGGTGGTTCTTTACTATAGACAGTGTCCCGGGTGGTTCTTTACCATAGGCAGTGTCCCATGTGGTTCTTTACTATAGGCAGTGTCCCAGGTTGTTCTTTACTGCAAACAGTGACCCATGTGGTTCTTTACTATAGGCAGTGACCCATGTGGTTCTTTACTATAGGCAGTGTCCCAGGTGGTTCTTTGCAATAGACAGTGTCTCAGGTGGTTCTGTACCATAGGCAGTGACCCATGTGGTTCTTTACTATAGGCAGTGTCCCATGTGGTTCTTTACTATAGGCAGTGTCCCAGGTGATTCTTTGCAATAGACAGTGTCTCAGGTGGTTCTGTACCATAGGCAGTGACCCATGTGGTTCTTTACTATAGACAGTGTACCAGGTGGTTCTTACCATAGGCAGTAACCCAGGTTGTTCTTTACTATAGGCAGTGACCCATGTGGTTCTTTACTATAGGCAGTGTCTCAGGTGGTTCTTTACTATAGGCAGTGTCCCAGGTGGTTCTTACCATAGGTAGTGTCCCATGTGGTTCTTTACTATAGACAGTGTCTCAGGTGGTTCTTTACTATAGGCAGTGTCCCATGTGGTTCTTTACTATAGGCAGTGTCCCATGTGATTCTTTACTGCAAACAGTGAACCCATGTGGTTCTTTACGATAGGCAGTGTCCCATGTGGTTCTTTACTATAGGCAGTGTCCCAGGTTGTTCTTTACCAAAGCAAATGTCCCATGTGGTTGTGTTGTCGGTGTTGGAAACCATAGAAACCAAATTGGATATTGCCAGAATTGGACACTTATACAGCCTGTTTTCTATGACAATATACACTTATTACACTAGTTATATTAATATCTATTAAAACTTATTATTATTCATACAACAAAAGCTGAATAATCTTTTCGCACAATCAGTCTTTGTGATCAAAGGCTTGTGTTAATTAGTTATAACAACAAAAGTACAGTATCAGGTATCACTAGTATGATAAACATTGCAAACCAACATCGATCTGCAGTGAACATAACACTTCAATGGAACTATTGTTAGGTGGGGAGAATTTACTTTTCAAGTTTTACATTTGTAAAGAAATAATATCATTTTCCTGTGGACAACTACACACAAAGTATATAATAAATAGGATACCCCATGTGCCGAGTGAAGTATCATGTTTCGCTCATCTCGTGACGGGGGAAAAGGGGATATTTACACTCGTGTCTACGCCTCCGTCACTCGATTAGGGAAACAAGACACGTCACTCCACACATGAAATATCCTACTTAATCAGACAAACACAAGTGATATATTCTACACGATCAAACATACACTAGTTATATATTCTACATGATCAAACATACACCTGTGATATATCATACACGTTCAAACATACACTAGTTATATATTCTACATGAACAAACATACACTAGTTATATATTCTACATGATCAAACATACACTAGTTATATATTCTACACGATCAAACATACACTAGTTATATATTCTACATGATCAAACATACACATGTGATATATTATACACGTTCAAACATACACTAGTTATATATATTCTACAGGATCAAACATACACTACTTTTATATTCTTCATGATCAAACATACACTAGTTATATATTCTACATGATCAAACATGTACCACTGGTACATACGGCATGATCAAGCCTACATCAATGACGTGTACCACGTGATCAGACCTACATGAATGACGTGTCAACGGGATCAGGCCTACATCAATGGCGTATTTAATGGGATCAGGCGTACTTCAGTGACGTAGTCAACGGGATCAGGCCTACATCAATGACGTATTTAACGGGATCAGGCCTACATCAATGACGTATTTCACGGGATCAGACCTACATCAATGACGTATTTAACGGGATCAGGCCTACTTCAATGACGTAGTTAACGGGATCAGGCCTACATCAATGGCGTATTTAATGGGATCAGGCGTACTTCAGTGACGTAGTCAACGGGATCAGGCCTACATCAATGACGTATTTAACGGGATCAGGCCTACATCAATGACGTATTTCACGGGATCAGACCTACATCAATGACGTATTTAACGGGATCAGGCCTACTTCAATGACGTAGTCAACGGGATCAGGCCTACATCAATGACGTATTTAATGGGATCAGGCGTACTTCAATGACGTAGTCAACGGGATCAGGCCTACTTCAATGACGTATTTAACGGGATCAGACCTACATCAATGAAGTATTTCACGGGATCAGGCCTACTTCAATGACGTAGTCAACGGGATCAGACCTACATCAATGACGTATTTAACGGGATCAGACCTACATCAATGACGTATTTAACGGGATCAGGCCTACATCAATGACATATTTCACGGGATCAGGCCTACTTCAATGATGTTTACCAAATGATCACCATCGACGAATGACACAGTACGGAACATGGTAGACATCGACGACAGGGTGTTGTTCAAGTTTCCTGCTGGTAACTAGAAGCGGAAGTGCCAAGTCTGGGCCTTCCACGAGAAGGCGCAATTTCATTGATGAAAATAGACGGACAGAAGCAGGCGATTACCACTGACATGCCATCTTCAGGGTACGTGTCTACGAGAACAGATCGAGCGAAGCAACTGGAGAAGATCAAGTGAGCGTGTGGCGCCAAAATTGTTTCCGGTTTCGTTTTCCAAACAATCCACTTAGAAACAGATGTATTATCCATATTAAGACCTGCGAATACGATGTGATCAACTGGAAAACAGATGTATCAGCTATATAAAGAACTGAGAATATGTCTGAAGCTCGTATACGTTGACGACAGCTTATCAAATGCAATTTGCCTTAACTTAGGTTACGTCACATAATAATTGTCTCATCTTCGGTCAAGAGTTTGTGTCATTGTCTCATCTTAGGTCTAGAACTTGTGTCATTGTCTTGTCCTAAGTCAAGAGGTTTGTCTTTGTCTTAAGTCAAGAGCCTGTGTCATTATCTTAGGTCTAGAGCTTATATCATTGTCTAATATTAGGTCTAGAGCTTGTATCATTGTCTTGTCTTAGGTCCAGAGCTTTGGTCTCTGTCTAATGTCTAGGGCTTGTGTCATTGTCTTGTCTTAAGTCTAGAGAATTTGTCTTTTTCTTAAGTCTAGAGATTTTGTTTTTGTCTTATCACAAGTCTAGAGTCTGTGTCATTGTTATTTTAGGTCTAGATATTGTGTCCTTGTCTGGTCTTAGGTCTAGAGCTTGTACCATTGTCTAGAGCGTGTTCCATTGTCCCATCGTAGGTCTAGAGCTTGTGTCTTTGTCTCATGTTAGGTCTAGAGCTTGTGTCATCGCCTCATCACAGGTCTAGAGCTTGTATCATTGTCTTGTCTTAGGTCTAGAGGGTGTTTCATTGTCCCATCTTAGGTCTAGAGCTTGTGTCTTTGTCTCATGTTAGGTCTAGAGCTTGTGTCATCGCCTCATCACAGGTCTAGAGCTTGTATCATTGTCTTGTCTTAGGTCCAGAGCTTTGGTCTCTGTCTCATGTCTAGGGCTTGTATCATTTTCTTGTCTTAGGTCCAGAGCTTTGGTCTCTGTCTCATGTCTAGAGCTTGTATCAATGTCTTGTCTTAGGTCCAGAGCTTTGGTCTCTGTCTCATGTCTAGAGCTTGTATCAATGTCTTGTCTTAGGTCCAGAGCTTTGGTCTCTGTCTCATGTCTAGAGCTTGTATCAATGTCTTGTCGTAGGTCTAGAGCTTTGTCTCTGTCTCATGTCTAGGGCTTGTATCATTGTCTTGTCTTAGGTCCTGAGCTTTGATCTCTGTCTCATGTCTAGAGCTTTGGTCTCTGCCTCATGTCTAGAGCTTGTGTCATTGTCTTGTCTCATGTCTAGATCTTGTATCATTGTCTTATCTTAGGTCCAGAGCTTTGATCTCTGTCTCATGTCTAGAGCTTGTATCATTGTCTTGTCTTAGGTCCAGACCTTTGGTCTCTGCCTCATGTCTAGAGCTTGTATCATTGTCTTGTCTTAGATCTAGAGAGTATGGCATTGTCTTGTCTTAGGTCTAGAGAGTGTGGCATGGTCTTATTTCGGTTTAAGTTGATATCAAATCTAAAGATGAGTCATGTCATTTCATTTTGAGTCTTGTGGCATTCTCATATCTTAGGCCTAGATATTGCGCCATAGTCATATCACTGTTGTGATATTATCAGATCTAAAGTTGAGTCATATTAGTTCCACCTGGATCTTATTTCCTCATCTAATGAAACATCTGGAGCTTGTGTCATTTCATGTAATATTGAGTTGCCACTAGGTCATTCTGGATCTTGAAGTAGTTATTTCATCTGAACTCGTATATGGCTTAGTCATGTTGCCAAATCTAACTTTGGCAATAATAATGAACGTTATTTTGCGACTTATTTTATCCACAAATAAAAAGATACATTGCATATGTGGGCACAGAAATATCGCGTGATAGCAAAGACGCAGTTTGCTTAAAAGCAAGGTCTTTTTACCGATTGATGGAGTTGTTTTAGTGTAATAGATGAACATACATAACAGGAAGCTACAGTTCAACACCGTTGTGTCAAAGTTGAAGGGACCTACGTAAATACGTCGAGTTATCCGAGCTTCGACACAACCAAAAATTATCAATAAAGAAGGAACACGCAGGGACGAAGCTTTTACAAGATCGAAACATCAAAGTTCGACATTTGATCTTTCTGAAACATTTAAAGGTTTTGCATCGAATATAACTGAAATTAATATTATTGAGTATTATTCCTGTCGTTCGTCATTGAAGTTTTTCAAGTTCTGAAGGGGATCCCATCACAATTTAACTCATTATCAACCATGCAAAAATGTAAATTGAAATAGTGAAATACATATAGTGTTCTAGCCTTTAGCGTTTGTTTGTTTGTTTGTTGTTTAACGCCGCACTCAGCAATATTACAGCTATATGACGGCGGTCTGTAAATAATCGAGTCTGGACCAGACAATCCAGTGATTGACATCATGAGCGTCGATCCACGCAATTGGGATCGATGACATGCATCATGCATCAACCAAGTCAGCGAGCCTGGCCACCCGATAAGTTGATGTATGTCATCGTATCCTAATTGTTTCGATCGATGCTCATGTAGTCAATCACTGTATTGTCTGGTCCAGACTCGATCCGCATCAAATACGTCACCATCGAATAACCATTCCTCATTTCATTTTAGCTACCATCAAACATGGGTGTATACTTTCTTTGGCCTTGCAGTGTATTTATAACTTAAAATCACCTTTAAAGCCCGTCATTCTAATGCATTTGTTAATTAAAATGTGGTTTTAAAATATCTGTAGACGAGAGGCTGAACGGTGTTGTTCACTCTGACGTTCATGCTGTCTGTGATTCTTTGCTGGCGTTATTTCACCGTGTATTCCTATGTTACTGAAATATATCCTTTTTCTTCAGAAGCCTTTGAAAGACACGGCAAGGATATATTTCAGGCACATCTGTATTTGTAGTTGTGGCCAGAGTAGCCTTGAAAGAGAGAACCACAGTATGATAATGAAACACTTCAAGTAACCGCACACGTCGCAGGTGAGTGACATGGAACTGTTTGTTTCGCCTGTATCTTCAGAGAAAATTATTTCTTGAAGGGCGTAGAACGTTCCGGGGTCAACAGTAGCGTGACCTTGACCGTAGCTCGGTTGTTACAAGCAAGGCTTGACATGCCCTGTTGGTTCGAGAACACCACGTGTCACCCTTGTAATTCTAAAGTGGTTCATGAGTGTGGGTTGAGAATATCGCTTTCATTTTAATTGGCCTTTTTCTTCTTACGAATTACGAAAGTCGTGACAAAAAGGCACGAATCTGAAAATAAACTGCCGGGCAAAAGGAAGTATACCTTTGTTTGATGGCTGCTAAAATTTAACAAACAAGAAATAGTTATTCGTTGGTGATGGATTTTATACGGGTATATATTTTTGACCTATCGTTTGTAGTGTTTCGGCGACTGTTTTCAGCCCAGTAACGTTTTGACAACGATTGTAATAGTTTGGTCATATCCAATTATCAAGTGTATACTTTCTTTTGCCTAGCAGTTTATGAAATCGATATGTCACCGAGTAAAATGTCACTTTGTGCTTGAACTTCTTTGACTCAACCACACTGACGCCGTGATTTCTCACTGAGATCAGTGCGTTAAGGATATATAGAACATACATCTTTTCTTGCCTTTGTCTTATCCAGTGACTTGACATTTTCACTTGTGGATAAGAGAAAAAAGAAAACCATCAAATTTATCCGGTCCATAAGACAACCATTTAAATTGATATGATGAGCCAAACATCTATGTATTCAAAGAAGTAGAGCGGAATGTAAGAGGTAGGCAGGTTGTTTGTCATAACTATCAGTTTCACGATGTAACATGAACTTACAAGCAGCCACCACGTATGTGTGCATGTAAGTGATCGGAACCCACGTCAATATACTAACCAGGCTTACAGTTAAGCCTCCTCGTATGTTGAGGTTTTATATGATTAGTGATGCGCAGTAGGTTTTATATTCTACTTGAACTAGATTTCAGCGCGGGCAAAGTAACACCAGTTTGTGTAGCATATATCTCACGAGTGAGTGAGTGAGTGGGTGGGTGAGTGAGTGGCTTGGTGAGTGAGTGAGTGAGTGAGATGAGGTGAGGTGAGGTGAGGTGAGGTGAGGTGAGGTGAGGTGGGCGGGCGAGCGGGCGAGTGAGTGAGTGAGTCCCCTAAATTATTTGACTGTGTAGGCTATCTTTGAACACTGTGAGTAAAAGCCACACAGAGATTTGTTTATTGTAAACCGTAGTTGTATGATTGATAAAATAACAACTACAGAATTGTTTGATACAGACTTACACACTGGCGCTAGTCTAAACTATAAATAACTACTTGCGAGCATGGGGAAATATTTATCTATCCCGAGTTTCCGAGCCTTAGCGACGGACATTCAACACTATATCAGGAACGACAAGTAATCCGCAATTCCGAGTTACGAGTAGGTTATTTTATATATATTACCCACAGTTCTTTTTCTGAGATAATGAAGAAAAAATAGGTTTTCCCGATCACAGGTGTAGACTTCAGCTCAATCGATCTGTTATTGCGGGAACGACGTTACATAAAACGGATTGTGAGTCCATGAACAATGGGTGACATCATCTGTAATCATTTGCGACAATGCGTTTACATGTCGTAACATGATTAGGGGCCGTTTTGCAAACACTGGAAATATTTGTACAATTAAGCATGAATTAGCCAATCAGATGAATCAGATATGACAATGTTCAATGAGAATAATTACACGGATATCTTTGACCCTATATGTAATATTTGTCAAATTGTACTGCGTATATATTATATATTAATATCCATGAAAGTTATAGATCAAATTCAGATGTTTTTGTTAATTATTCATTTAAAAAATATTTTCAAATCTTTATCGCACAAAACATGTACGCCATGTAAGGTGCCCCTGTACTACTCAGCCACTATATTTATCTGCCTCTGAGTTGATCCCTGTTTCAGGGTCGGTCGGGTAGCCTAGTGGTTACAGCGTTCGCTCGTCACGCCGAAGACCCGGGTTCGGTTCCCGACATGGGTACAATGTGTGAAGCCCATTACTGGTGTCCCCTGCCGTGATATTGCTGGAATATTGCTAAAAGCGGCGTAAAACCACACTCAATCAATCCATTGTTCCCTGTTTCAATATTGCAAGTTTAAAATGGAGCGTGGGGCGCGCTGAGGTAGCCACGTGGTCAAATCTTGGCTCGTCACGCTGTAGGTCCATGTTCGAGTCTCCACATCGATACAAGTGGGAACCTTACTCTGTGTCACACGTCGTACAAATAACTGGAATTTTGCTAAACCTCACCCACTAGCGTATTTCCTCAACTATACGCCCAGTGCTATATTTCTTTCAGACAATCTTTACGCTCCCGTATAATCGGGACCCAGCGGTCAGAATTTCAACTTCCGACTAATGATTCGTTCCGACCCATCTTCGGGACCGTAGTTTAAAAGTTCTCTAAATGTTTCTGTTGAGCTGGTACAATGGCGTGTACGCATACAGTGGTCTGAAAATCAATTCGGTATGGATCATGAAACTCGCGCTTTCATTCATTGTCTTAACTACTCGGCGTTTAATCGGGCCTGGCGTTTAATCGAGGCCCGGTAGCCCGGGGTTTAATCGAAGAAATACGGTATGTCCTAAAGCCGTATGTTTACTCTTAGAACAAAAGAGGGGCAGATTTGCAATTTACCGCAAGGCAAAGCAAGACAACAGGCTACAGCAAAACATCAAAGAAAGACTTAATACAACAGTTTGTTTAGAATTACTGCAGGAGGATAAGAACATGAGCCTTTGAGTAAGGCTCAACGCGGTTTATATAACAGTCTTATAGCAAATAGTCAGTGCCTCCAGTGAAACCACGGTAGCTGAGTATCAACAGCATCTACAATTCTATTTATGTGTCGCACGAGTGTCGCACCACCGGCAATTCTAACACACACAATAGGTGGACTAATTAAGAATAAAGATGCGAAACGTAATGTTTTTGCTGTTCTATGTTCTGAGTAGCACACGGAATATTGAATTCTTAAAACAAAACTCTGTATGAATACTGCTACATCCATATTCGTAATCAATACCCTACATGTTCTTGAGCACCCTCATAGTGAATCGACGGTCAAATGGATGTTATGACAGAGTAGCAGGTTCAATCAGCCTTAAGGCGTACAAGAGGCCCAGTCGTCTAAAGCGCCGCAATTCGCTGTACAGAGTTGCGTCCCTTGAGCGCCCAGAAACCTAGGATGTGGATTTGAATCCGGGTTTGTCTCCGGTTTGTTTCTAGGTTTGTCAGCACCACACCCCTGCATGTGGGTTTCACCGAAGTGGTAAACGTCTAAGACCTGCATCACTTCAGGCTTTCCTCCCCCATTAAGCTGACACGCCGTGATATAACTGGAATACTGTTAGAAGCGGCGTTAAACATAACTCACTCACTCACTCACTCAATCACTGTACAGCTTAAACAGCCCACTTCAGTTGTTTTTGCTCAGCTTGAAATGAAGTTGTTAATAATAGATAGAGGAGAACCCGGATGTATATATGAGCACAAGGCTGGACCAAAACATGATTATTACAAATATTTAAAAGAATTCCATGCGATATGTTTAATGCATCCTCAATGTTGATTCTAAGGCTGAAATCAAAGTATTTGATACTGATGAAATATGTACGTACTTGAAACGAAGTGTGCATGTACAGCCATCTATAGAGTCTGCACACCGTCCCTAACACACTGCACGTGTAGCAATGACGTCATCAGGTGTTGGCGCATGGATGGCTGGGATATATGTAAACAAGTAAACATGGCGGCTGGCTTGCTGCTCGCTGTGTTTTAAACACGTCGTTCCTTCCTGACGTCATCTTAACGTGTCTCTGAATTGGTTTTGTCGATAACTGAACGGCAATAGACGCTCCATTATTGAATTACATGTTGTTCGCCATCTTTGTTCTGTTATGGATTACTCGTATTTTAAAAGAGTGACGCCGCTTATAGCAACATTGCAATAATATCACGGCGGGGGATAACGGGATTGGTTAAGTTCGATATTTTTATGCAGTTTGTTTGTTTCATTGTTTGGGGCACTGTGAGTGAGTGCATGTTGTTCAACGCCGCTGTCAGTTGAATTCCAGCTTTATCGCGGTGGCAAGACGAAACAGAGGAAGGGATCCAATGACAGAATACTCCACGCCATTGGGAACACTGTGTGTGTGTGTGGATGTCTGTGTGTGTGTGTGTGTGTGTGTGTGTGAGTGTGCGTACGGGTGTCTCTGTGCGCGCGTGTATGTCTGTCTCTCTGTGTGTGCCTGCGTTCGTGTGTGTCTGTGGCTGTGCGTGTGTCTGTGTGTGTGTGTGTGTCAGCGTGTCTGTGGCTGTGCGTGTGTGTCTGTGTGTGTGTGTGTGCGTGTGTGTGTCTGTGTCTGTGTGTTTGTGTCTGCGTGTGTGTGCCAAGCGAGTGATCGCATTTGATGTAGCCAGGGTAACATATAGCTGGTACGTAATATTCTATGGGATAGTATGTGTGAGGTAAGGGAAATAAGTAGCTTGTCGACAGCTTGAGCACCGACCCCTCATTTTAGCCATCATGTACACACGCATAGTGCTGGGCCCCCGGGAAGATCCGGGTTAGAATAGGTCTTCAGCAACCCATGCTTGTTGTAAGAGGCGACTAACGGTATCGGATGGTCATGCTCGCTGACTTGGTTGATGCATGTCATTATATCCCAGTTGCGTAGATCGATGCTTATAATGTCAATCACTGGATTGTTTGGTCTGGAATCGATAATTTACAGACCGCCGTCATATAGATTGACCCGGGTTAGAATAGGTCTCCAGCAACTCATGTTTGCCGTAAAAAGTGACTATGCTTGTCGTAAGAGGCGACTAACGGGATTGGGTGGTCAGACTCGCTGACTTGGTTGCTGAATGACATCGTATACCAATTGCGTAGATCAATGCTCATGATGTCAATCAATGGATTGTGTGGTCCAGACTCGATTATTTACAGACAGCCGTCATTTAGCTGGAATATTGCTGAGTGCGGCGTTAAACAACAAACAAACAAAAGAAGATACAAGAACCAGCCTACACACAGACCAGCTGTAACAGGATGACCCCGGCCAGAGTCTGGTCATCTTTGTCCTGGTGTATCAATCATTAGGATCATTGTGTCCGTCAATGTCATATCCACTCGGCGGCCAAGCTACTTTCTGCGTTCTCTGGATGATGGATGGACTATGATGACGTCCAAATTGGCCGATAACAATTTCTCGGTCACCACGAATGCTGGGAGACAGTAGAGCGTTGAATCGTGCTGGTTGGTACGTCTGACTTCACGAATATCAAATCGATTCACTTTGTGTTGTTTATAAGGTAAATATAGAAAGATCTAACTAGGTTTTCATGAACAGATTTTTGGATGCAGCCATTGATATAATTGCTGGTGTCGGACACACACACACACACACACACACACACACACACACACACACACACACACACACACACACACACACACACAGCCATCCACAGCCACACACACAGAGCCGCCTCCCCCCCTACACACACAGTCACACAGACATTCACACACACACAGCCGCCCCCCCGTCACACAGACATCCACACACACACACACAGCCGCCCCCCCACATACACACAGCCGCCCCCCCCCCCCCCCAGTCACACAGACATCCACACAGCCGCCCCCCCCCCCACACACACAGCCATCCACAGACAGCCGCCCCCCCCCAGTCAAACAGCCATCCACACACACACACAGCCGCACGCACACACAGCCGCCCACACATACAACCACACAGACATCTACACACACAGAGCCGTAAACACACACACACACACACACACACACAAAGCCCCCCTCCCCACAGCCACACAGCGCCCCCCCCCCCCCCACACACACAGCCACACATACATCCACAACCACACACACACACACACACAGCCGCCACACCCCCCCCCCCCAGTCACACACACAGCCACACAGCCATCCACAGCCACACACGCACAGCCGCTCCCCCCCCCCCCCCAACACGCAGCCACACAGACATCCACAACCACACACTCACACACACAGCCATTCACAGACACACACGCGCAGCCGCCCCCCCCCCCCCCCCCCAACACACAGCCACACAGACATCCACACACACAAAGCCGCACGCACAAAAAGCCGCTCACACACTCACAGCCGCCCACACACTCACAACCGCCCACACATACAACCACACAGGCATCTACACACACAGAGCCGCACACGCACACACACACACACACGCACACACACACACACACTCACACTCACACTCACACACACACAAAGCCCCCTCCCCACAGCCAAACAGCCCCCCACATCCCCCCCCCCCCCAGCCACACAGCCATCTACAACCATACACACACACAGAGTCATCCACAGACAAACACAGACAGCCGCCCCCCCTCCCCTACACAGCCACACAGACATCTACACACACAGCCGCACGCACACACAGCCGCTCACACACTCACAGCCGCCCACACACTCACAGCCGCCCAAACATACAAAGACATTTACACACACAGAGCCGCACACACACACATACACACACACAAAGCCCCCTTCCCCACAGCCAAACAGCCTCCCCCCCCCCCCCCCCCCCCCCGCCACACAGACATCCACAACCACACATACACACAGCCGCACACACACAGCCGCACACACACAGCTGCACACACACACACACACAGCTGCACACACACACACACACACACACACACACACACACACACACACACACACACACACACACACACACACACACACACACACACACACACACACACACACACACACACACACACAGAGACACACAAACACACACACACACACACACACACACACACACACACACACATATGAATGTCTAAACATATGAATGACTCTCACAGCCTAAAGACCACCCATAGCACAATAGGCATAACAGTTCTTCTTGGCGCGGTGAGACGTTACAAGATTTAGAAACAAAGAGTCTATAAGTCACAGGAATAAATTTGCTTAAAATACTAATCACATCATGTATGGTATTATGTTATGTGTTCAGTCGACATAAATGTTGCATGTACCTTAAATAGGTGTAATAAATATGTAGCAAGTCTTCGAACACAGTTCACAGGACCATTGTTCAATATCAGAGTTAGTTTAAACATATTCAAATGTTGGTATTCTCCTTCCTGACGATACCTAGATCTAATGTCAGTATACAATGGACAGACTGCAAACATATGAAGGTCATCTATCAAACATACATTTTCCTGCGAACACTATAAACAATATCTCCGGTGGAATGGAATTCCTTTAAATCTACCATTTTAAACACAGCATTCCTATGATATAAACATGTTCAGTATGTAAACACGTTAAAACATGTTTAGATTTTAAACATGTTTAAAGTTTACAGATTGACAGGCACTTGGATAAATCCTATGCCACAAGGGCCCACTTGCACAAAGCGATCTTAGCGCTAAGATGATCTTAACTCCCACACTTTAATTATGCTTACAATAGTCCTCGCGCTAAGATCGCTTTGTGCAAGAGGGCCCAGGACTTACAAACAACCTAACTCAGGTAATGGTGGCAAGGATAGCTGACACCTGTGATGAAGGACTACACAAGAAGAGGTTGCAGGTTCGTATTCCGCCGAGGTTTAAACATTTATGTGTTCTTAAAAAATAAATATGTTGACTAAAAGTATTTCTCTCATACAAGGACCTGACTACTATAGACGCTTAACTTTGTTTAGTTACCACCACCACCCACCAATAACAACATTAATCCATTCATACTGCTAAAATAGCTTTATTTCCACCCACCCACCACCCACACACTAATTCTGAAGTCTCATGAAACGCATAAAATGCACCCCTTTTAAAAATTACTTACAATGAATTTCATGGGTTGTATACACATTTAGACCATAAACACGTTTACCTGTTAAACACAATTCTAAACATGTTAAGACCAAAACATGTCAAACGTATGCGACAAGGAACGTGTTTAAGTTTGTGTTTAGTATCTGGGATTTTGAAACGAGACTAAATATTAATATATTAATAACCAGATATATTTTATTTAAAAATATGAACCTGCTTTTTGGTTGAAGAAAAACACCTTGCAACAATGCAATTCTTGCTGCAGGCTATATTTTTCCTATTCGAAAGTCTGAAGCATTATCATTTTTTAAAGAATTTTCAGGGACAATTTTTGTTGTTAATGAAATACCAGACATGATGATGAAGAATATATCGTCATAGCAACCCCGCAAATGAACATCAGGACATATGGTCTCATTTTTAACGATTTAACATTTGTAAAGGACAACAAAAACAGTCCTGCAGAAAATGTATGGTTGAAAGACTCTCGTCACCGATGTTGATGACAGGTGCGGAGGGAATCAATCTCTCCTCCCGGCGTCGGATCGAAGCTTATGATATAGTTTCTCCTTCCTGCACCGGTGTTAGTAACCCTTTGGTTCTTCATAATACGCTAGTACTTTTTCTGGCCCTCTTTATCCACATCGCCGTAGCCCACGCATGGTATTCGTGCCGTGCCTATTCTATATGTGTCAATAGAGGCATTAAATCTTGTTTAAACTTTCAAATGCGCGCGACTTAATCCTCTGCCGTGACATCCTCTTGAGCAGGATATTGGGAGCCCAGCGTTATGTGGCGATAAGCCGACGGTCGGCTCCAAGGTTGGAGCCCTGCCATCTAGTCGGCGATGTCGTTCTGTTCACGAGCCTACTTGGGCCTGTGCCATCGAGGGGAACTTAAGCTTAAGTCAGGATATCCGCGGCTCTGGTAATGTCAGTACTGTTAACACACTCGGTGTCTGATTGATGAGAAATGTTATTCTTTACAAAATCAATATATTTTGTCTGTGTGACTGGTTTATCCTCAAGTCGAATCTAAACAGTCATGCAGCATGAAGTATACACCCATGTTTGATGGTGGCTCATTATAAAACAAAAAAGAAATGGTTATTCGTTGTTGGTGTTTGCAGTTTTTTCCCAGCTTAGACTCACTCACAGTACCAGTAAGGTAGGTTTGTTTGTTTGTTGTTTAACGCCGAACTCAGCGATATTCCAGCTATATGACTGCGGTCTGTAAATAATCGAGTCTCGAAAAGAAAATCCGGTGATTGATATCATGAGCATCGATCCACGTAATTGGGATACGATGGCATACATCAATCAAGTCAACGAGCCTGACCACCCGATACCGTCAGTCGCCTTTTACGTCAAGAAAGGGTTGCTGAAGACCTATTTTACTCCATATGATCACGGGTCGGATATCCCAAATAAATTCCATGATTATATATCATCCAACGAGGCATAATGGAGGTTTAAAGTCATTTAGGCTATATGTTTAGCATCTATGAGGAGCACAGATGGAGTCGAATAAGTGTCACCCTTTGATGTGATGCCGAGAGGTGCATGGAGTGATGTTGAGTGATGTTGTGGTTATGGGGACTAGTCGACATACGTATTTATGGCTACGCGCTGTCGAGACAGATATCGCTGCTATTGTTCTTTTAATGTCATACCTGCTGGTTGATATGTGAAGTCCCTACAGTTAATTCGAGCACTGTTTAGCTCGTATCATTCATATATCGATTGATGGGACAGAACAAGGTGTTGATGGTTTGTGACGATTTTGTATACGCATTCCAAGGCTTTGTTTAGGATGTCAAAGGCTAAGTTTTGTAAAACAAGTCAAACGCTACGATTTCGTATACGTCGACAAAGCGTACGAAAGGTTACGATTGTGTTTAAATAGTCAAAGGTTACGATTGTATTTAAGAAGTCAAAGGTTACGATTGTGTTTAAGAAGTCCAAGGTTACGATTGTGTTTAAGAAGTCCAAGGTTACGATTGTGTTTAAAAAGTCAAAGGTTACGATTGTGTATAAGAAGTCAAAGGTTACGATTGTGTTTAAGAAGTCAAAGGTTACGATTGTATTTAAGAAGTCAAAGGTTACGATTGTGTATAAGAAGTCCAAGATTACGATTTTGTATAAGAAGTCAAAGGTTACGATTGTGTATAAGAAGTTAAATGTTATGATTGTGTATAAGAAGTCAAAGGCTACGATTATGTAAAAGAAGTCAAAGGTTACGATTGTGTATAAATAATCAAAGGCTACGATTGTGTTTAAATAGTCAAAGGTTACGATTGTGTTTAAATAGTCAAAGGTTACGATTGTATTTAAGAAGTCAAAGGTTACGATTGTGTTTAAGAAGTCAAAGGCTACGATTGTGTTTAAATAGTCAAAGGTTACGATTGTGTTTAAATAGTCAAAGGTTACGATTGTATTTAAGAAGTCAAAGGTTACGATTGTGTTTAAGAAGTCAAAGGTTACGATTGTGTTTAAGAAGTCAAAGGTTACGATTGTGTTTAAAAAGTCCAAGGTTACGATTGTGTATAAGAAGTCAAAGGTTACGATTGTGTTTGAGAAGTCAAAGGTTACGATTGTGTTTAAATAGTCAAAGGTTACGATTGTATTTAAGAAGTCAAAGGTTACGATTGTATTTAAGAAGTCAAAGGCTACGATTGTGTTTGAGAAGTCAAAGGTTACGATTGTGTTTAAAAAGTCCAAGGTTACGATAGTGTATAAGAAGTCAAATGTTATGATTGTGTATAAGAAGTCAAAGGTTACGATTGTGTAGAAGAAGTCAAAGGTTACGATGTCGTATATGCTGTCAAGGGATCTTCTCTTCATTTATCACGTATGACAGAGGAGCCATTCCACCGATACAACAACGCTGCATGCTTTCCTGTTCGAGACAAAATAAGTCCTTTTTTGTAATCTTCCATGTTTACGTAAATGATATGCCATTTCTCTGAATCCCTATCAAACCGATACTCTTTAATGCCGTTACTAAGGCAGATATCGTCATAGTCACAGTGTGTAGCAACACTCTTGAATCAATACAGCGGGGATTCATGAAGTCTGTCATTGCGAAACTCAAGAGCATATAGCACATCTGCGTCCAGCCTCCCTGAACATTATGTGTGCGATACCACTGATTCACCGCGCCCGTTCTCAATAAAAAATATTAAAAAGTCATTGGATTTGGATGTGTCACAGTGGATGGGGAAGTAAGCCGTCGTCTTCAACATCACGACGACAACGACAATAACAGCGTCAACAGTGTATACATTAGTATCCACGACAGCAGTGTACACATATGAACTGGCGTCCACTTGTACCCTAAGGTACTGGCGTCACCTTGTACTAACAGGTACTGGTGTCAACCGTGTACTAACAGGTACTGGTGTCAACCTTGTATTAACAGGTACTGGTGTCAACCTTGTACTCACCGCTACTGGAGAAAACCGTGTACTAACAGGTACTGGCGTCACCTTGTATTAACAGGTACTGGCGTCACCTTGTACTCACAGGTACTGGCGTCACCTTGTACTAACAGGTACTGGCGTCAACCTTGTACTCACAGGTACTGGCGTCAACCTTGTACTAACAGGTACTGGCGTCACCTTGTACTAACAGGTACTGGTGTCAACATTGTACTAACAGGTACTGGCGTCACCTTGTACTAACAGGTACTGGCGTCACCTTGTACTCACAGGTACTGGCGTCAACCTTGTACACAAAGGTACTGGAGTCCTCCTTGTACTCAAAGGTACTGGAGTCAACCTTGTACTCAAAGGTACTGAAGTCAACCTTGTACTCAAAGGTACTGGAGTCAACCTTGTACTCAAAGGTACTGAAGTCAACCTTGTAATCAAAGGTACTGGAGTCATCCTTGTACTCAAAGGTACTGGAGTCATCCTTGTACTCATTAGTACTGGAGTCATCCTTGTACTCAAAGGTACTCACCAGTGTCTTCTTTGATAGCGACTTCGTCTTTCATGATTACGTCCATGTAAGAAGTGAGCTTAGACAAACATCACATACATAATACATTTACTTGAAACAAAGACGTATTTATGTCTTTGCTTGAAACCATCTTGACATAGTTCCGTAATTCAGAGTTGATTTTCGTCGTCGTGGGTACGGCTGTGTTTGCAACACGGCGACATCATTACCAAGGCATCACTGTATAACATTTGCAACGAGAGTGAGAGGCTGAAACTACAACAACAATGTACAACAGTGTTACACAGCCATGCTCATCTCAATATGGACAACTTGGCAGCATCCCAAGGCAGCAATGGCCGTTCCTGTCAGTCCCATGTAATGTTACCATGGAATTTCCTCTCCCCGGGAGGCGTTGGGGCAGCCTAGTGGGTAAACCGTTCGCTCGTCCCGCCGATCGATGGCCTGGGTTCAGTTCCCCACATAAGTACAATGCGGGAATCTAATTTCTGTTGTCCCCTGCCGTAATATTGCTGGAATACTGCTAACAGCGGCGTAAAACCACACTCACTCACTCACTTCTCTTCCCAGGCGGTGGCGAGGAGGAAAATTACACATGTCTCTAAGGTACAAAATATTGGTTAAAATCATAAATCCTAGATTATATAAATAATAGAAACAAGTAAACTGGCGTCCTTCGACTTGCATATTATAAGGATAGAATTACTATACCCCCATGGACTTATCCTTCAGTACAGCCTTGGAGCAAGGCTCGAGGAAACTGTATTTCGTGATGTTCAGCTTGCTGTCCGATAATGACTGAAAAGAGGTATTCATAAATAAAGTAGTTTGGGGTCACGGGTTGGCTAAAGCATCGCAATTCGCTGTGCAGGTTTGGTCCTTTGGGCACGCCAGAAACATGGTTGTGGGTTCGAATCCAGGTTCGCCCGATTATGTTTCTGGGTTTTTCAGCACCATACCCGTGCCGGTGGCTTTCACCAAAGTGGTAACCGTCTGAGATTTGCATCACTTCGGTCTTTCCTCCCACATTTAGCTGACACGCCGTGATATAACTGTGGAATACTGTTCAAAGCGGTGTTAACTCACTCACTCACTCACTCACTCACTCACTCACTACAAAGTGGTTACTAAAGAAGAAATGATGAGAATCTGGACACATGAACAACTTCAACATTAATGTACATTTCCATTACATTTATACTTGGTTAACTACGGCAATGGAATTGATTAATGGTACTCATTTGTTCTTGTTTTATTTACCTGGTACCTGGAAAAGCCCATCCCGTGTCTATGTACCGTATCTATCGTTTACTCGTCCCTAGGGCGCCATCCTGATATGTTCCTCCTAAGCAGCAGATGTGGCGCTCACGGGCCGTAACTGAATCTCCTGATTCTACTTCCGGAATCCTCAGACTCGATTGTTTTATACGACGTAAAATAACACATTATAGTTAATAAATAATTTCGCTATAATTTTGCATAATGACCAATAGCTTCGTCAGGTTTTGTTCAGCTTTTTTTCAGAATGGGCACTCAGTTCCCGGTTCAGAATCAACATCATAAAGGTTCAAACAATAGCTCATCAGTTCTAAGCTCTAATCTTCTATCAAGATGTATCTCTCCTGCTCTTAAGACATGCACGAGGAAGTAGTTAGAAGCTATTTACAATGTTCTCTCAAAATTTTACTTCCCGTTACACTAGTAATATTGACAAAAATGTCAACATTTCCATGTAGGCAAGACTTTCCTTTCCTTTCCTTATGAGAACCATAATTAAACGCCAACAGGGATATAAAGCAGGCCGACCCATCTGTAAGGTGCAGTGAGTCATGATCAAACTGGAGTGTGTTAGCTGCAGGAGGTTTAAGAGAGTCATCTACTCAACCGCTTGTGTTAACCGCCCCGGATTTATACGTCGTATTAGTGTGTTGGGTTTAATGAGAGTAAAAGTTAAAATATGGTTCACATTTTTAGTGGTTCACCGTCGTTTTACGTCACGAGCAGCTGGCAAACGCAATAAAGTGACGTCTTTGGTACGATGTGTGTGTCTGGAATCAATCAACGGAACGCGTGTGTCGTATTACAGCGGCGCGTTAACATAAACAAACGCAAATGTGACGAATGTGGTCATGCGTTTCAATGTAATCATAAATAAATTTATTCCCCATAAATTTATTACGACCAATTCTACACGTCACGTGTCATACATGACGTGGCAGTTTTATTCGTAAAATGTTTTTCTTAACCTTTAGACATCAAGACGTAGTGTGTGAATACTCGCGGTGAATGTAAGTGCATGAGTTCATCAGCCTTGGCGAGCGAGTAGCTCTTCCCGGGATACAAGGTACGGCATACGCCGGATGATAAGTTTAAAGAACGCAGGCAAAACGGCAATATATTACATTCAATCCTAATCATCCGAAAATATTATTAGGTCTTAACCAATTACGTATTTTATTGACGAAAGAGCCTTGTTATCCATGGCCTTATATCTAGTGGACAATGGAGGGCCTTGTCATACCATGTCCTTATATCTAGTGGACATTGAAGGGCCTTGTCATACCATGTCGTTATATCTAGTGGGCAATGAAGGGCCTTGTCATACCATGTCCTTATATCTAGTGGACATTGAAGGGCCTTGTCATACCATGTCCTTATATCTAGTGGGCAACGAATGGCCTTGTCATACCACGTCTTTATATCTAGTGGGCAATGAAGGGCCTTGTCATACCATGTCCTTATATCTAGTGGGCAATGAAGGGCCTTGTCATGCCATGGCTTTATATCTAGTGGACAATGAAGGGCCTTGTCATACCACGTCTTTATATCTAGTGGGCAATGAAGGGTCCTTGTCATACAACGTCCTCATATCTAGTGGACAATGAAGGGCCTTGTCATACCATGTCCTTATATCTAGTGGGCAATGAAGGGCCTTGTCATACCATGTCCTTATATCTAGTGGACATTGAAGGGCCTTGTCATACCATGTCCTTTTATCTAGTGGACATTGAAGGGCCTTGTCATACCATGTCCTTATATCTAGTGGGCAACGAATGGCCTTGTCATACCACGTCTTTATATCTAGTGGACAATGAAGGGCCTTGTCATACCATGGCTTTATATCTAGTGGGCTATGAACCAGCCTTACCATACCATGTCCTTATATCTGGTGGGCAATGAAGGGCCTTGTCATATCATGTCCTCTGTATTCATGGGAGATTTAACGGTCTCAGCAACTGAATAATTGACATGGCTCGAACGTTAGTTATTCCTACAATCCTCACGTTGAGCAGTATTCAAAAACAATTAATCATTCCTACCTTAGTTGACACAGTAGCTTCTCACTACCACATAAAGGCATTGATGATGTTTGAAATATATTATTTTCTCAGAATAGTCCCACACATATTCGTGATAAGGAAATTGAGGCCGAGAATCCTACAGGGTGATCAATTCCTTCTGGTCCAAACATGCTCAGTAACAAGCACCTCTATGGGGATCCTTGGGTAGAAAAGATCCACCGCCACCAATGCTGGCATTCCTATGCAACCAAGAGGATCGGGTGGTCAGGCTCGCTGACGTGGTTGTTGCCGTGTCCGCCCACCCCGACGGCGCCGATTGTTGCTCACAATATCGATCCCTGGATTGTCTGGTCCAGACTCGATTGTTTACAGGGCAACGTCGTATGGCTGGAATATTGCGGCGTTAAAAAAGAACAAATTAACAGAACTCCCAACAAGGATTGTTTTCTCACGGGTATAAATCTATAAATATGAATCCCATCTGGTAGATACTTCACCAGTTCTGAGCTGCATATAACACAAGGAACCTATCACGACCTTGAGAAACAAACTAGTTTAGGAAATAACATTTTCTTCAACATTGGAACTGGATTTTGTCCAAGAAAAATATTTACCACCTTCTCTCGTCATAAGTTATAGCAAGCAGACACTTATTTCTATAGGATTCAGAGGCAGATTAACACCCAAGTCATCCTCCTTATCCTAGGGCTGAGATCATGCGCTTCTTTGACCTGGCCGATTGTGTCATCTTGGGTGAAATCGTTGAAGATTGTTCATGCTCTCAGTCGGTGGTTGTTCTGGCCCCCGTTCCACAAAGCGATCTTAGCGCTAAGTCGATCGTAACGCCCATTCTTTAACACTGCCTTACGACAGTCGAAGCGCTAAGATCGCTTTGTGGAACGGGTCCCTGGTCTGGACCCGTTTATGTTTATAAGTAGCCGCTATGCATCCGTTACATTCCTGGTTGTAGTGACACAACGTGGATACAATGACTCGCTCACTCTTTCTCGCAATAAACTAAACTTTACACATGAAAGTAAGTTTTATGTACAGTTCCTTTCGTTGTCGGGTTCAGCCCAGGCGTGATATTGGCTCTGTAATGGACCAATTAAGCAACGCGTGGGGGCTATTAAATGGAATGTGAAACATGTCCGATCATCTGTGAAAGGTGTAAGCCTGCAGCTGAGAGTGCACTTGAGTGGAAATTCATCAGAAAGCTTTGCAAGTCAGTGGTGGACGATTAGTTGTCGAGGTCTGCGTGTGAGAATACACACAGATAAGTTATTCCAAGGCTCACATCAAGTATGCAGGTTGGTGCGAGGCTGGTAGTAGTGCAAGTGCAAGTGTGTCAGCAACGCACATCTATCTCGGAGGGGGGACGGGGGTCACACACGGGGGTCTGGCGGTTGATGGAGGGGGTCTGGCATGCTTGTAATGTTTCGACGAGGATAGGGTTCGCATTCTGCGGACATTTACATTTGAAAAAAATATTTAAGCGTCCCTTAACAAGTTCAGAAATCTGTTTGAAAGGAATAGGGTGTGATTAAGGTAAGCCATAGCATCACTTATCTACATAAGAAAGTCTTCACAGGCATTATTTGTCGTCTTCTCGGACGCGTTGCGACACATCTCCACATTTAACGTAATTCCGTGACTGAGCATTTTAGAGGGATGTCTGTGCTCAGTTACGTTGGTTTATCCTCACTTTGCCACCAGGCCACCAGGGATTAACAGTAGCAATGTTTATACAAGCATGGGGGCCATATCAAAGTCACCAAATACTGAACTGAGTTCACCCCCTCAATTAATGTCAAAAGTGTTCACTGGCAATATTGGTGAGCGAATTTTCTTATTTGTTGATTAATTACTTATTAACGATCAATGTCCAGTTTGTAGATCCTGCTATATAAGAAGGTTAATTTTCAGTTCGTTCCTCACACATCGAACCGCATTACAAACCACTCTCAATCTAAACAAGGCTCTCACTCTAGAAGCAATACTAAACCCACAAAATAAACTAGAAAACTTCAAGGCCTTAGGCGTATTCTTAATCAAAACGGAACTAATAAAACGCATCTAAAAACATAATTACCTACCAAATCAAAATCACATAAACAAACAAACATCCACCATACCCAGCTCCCTTAGTTCTCCTCCCCAACCACATCGGCATCTATTCCAAATCTCAAAATTCCCAAATTCTATATAAGCAACCCCCTAAAGCCCCCTCTTGGGTTGCACAGACCACCTTCGCCCCTTTCGGAAACACATTAAATGGCCTGACCGGGCCCGTGTGCGAAATACGCATCAGTCGGAAAGCGCACGTTAAATCTCCAAAGTAAGTAAGTAAGTAAGTAAGCAGTTCATTCACTGCAAAATGGCAAATTCACAGGTGGATAGCATGCCTGACTGACTGATTTTCATACTGGGAACAATAGGTGGTGGCAAAGTGAGGAGATCCCGTTACGTTATGCAGAACCCACCCACCACAACAATAGATCATCATAGACCCCCCCCCCCCCCCCCCCCCCCCCCCCTCACCGTCCCCTGTCCACATACCTCCCTCGTCCCAATCCCTCTTGTCCACGCACATGCGCGCCAGCACCCATTAACGTCCAAGCTGTAACGTACATACATCTATCACTGATACCGAGTGATCCAGGTGCTTCATGTACGTCAGGTAGAGGAGCCGTACTTCTGTGCCCACGTGATGTTTATTACAGAACAGATTGAGTAAATAATGTCATAAACGTCACTCAAAATCCTCCTCCTTGTATATCCTGTCAAGGGCATCGTCTTCTGGAGATTCGTGATATAGCGTACACTGGGGCATAACGAATTCGGATATAGCGTACACTGGGGCATAACGAATTCGGATACAGCGTATACTAGGGCATAACTCATTCGGATATAGCGTACACTGGGGCATAACGAATTCGGATATAGCATACACTGGTGCACAACGAATTCGGATATAGCGTACACTAGGGCATAACGAATTCGGATATAGCGTACACTAGGGCATAACGAATTCGGATATAGCGTACACTAGGGCATAACGAATTCGGATATAGCGTACACTGGTGCACAACGAATTCGGATATAGCGTACACTGGGGCATAACGAATTCGGATATAGCGTACACTAGGGCATAACGAAATTGGATATAGCGTACACTGGGGCACAACGAATTCGGATATAGCGTACACTGGGGCATAACGAATTCGGATATAGCGTACACTGGGGCATAACGAATTCGGATATAGCGTACACTGGGGCACAACGAATTCGGATATAGCGTACACTAGGGCACAACGAAATTGGATATAGCGTACATTAGGGCATAACGAATTCGGATATAGCGTACATTAGGGCATAACGAATTCGGATATAACGTACATTAGGGCATAACGAATTCGGATATAGCGTACACTAGGGCATGACGAATTCGGATATAGCGTACATTAGGACATAACGAATTCGGATATAACGTACATTAGGGCATTACGAATTCGGATATAGCGTACATTAGGGCATAACTCACTCGGATATAGCTTACACTAGGGCATAACTCACTCGGATATAACGCACATTAGGGCATAACTCACTCGGATATAGCGTACACTAGGGCATGACGAATTCGGATATAGCGTACATTAGGACATAACGAATTCGGATATAACGTACATTAGGGCATTACGAATTCGGATATAGCGTACATTAGGGCATAACTCACTCGGATATAGCTTACACTAGGGCATAACTCACTCGGATATAACGCACATTAGGGCATAACTCACTCGGATATAGCGTACACTGGGGCATAACTCACTCGGATATACCGTACACTAGGGTATAACTCACTCGGATATACCGTAGACTAGGTTATAACTCACCCGGATATAGCGTACACTCGGGTATAACTCACTCGGATATAGCGTACACTGGGGCATAACTCACTCGGATATACCGTAGACTAGGGTATAACTCACCCGGATATAGCGTACACTAGGGTATAACTCACTCGGATATAGCGTACACTGGGGCATAACTCACTCGGATATACCGTACACTAGGGTATAACTCACTTGATATACCGTACATTAGGACATAACTCACTCGGATATAGCGTACACTAGGGCATAACTCACTCGGATATAGCGTACACTAGGGCGTAACGAATTCGGATATAGCGTACACTAGGACATAACGAATTCGGATATAGCTTACACTAGAGCATAACGAATTCGGATATAGCTTATACTAGGGCATAACGAATTTTGGTCAAGCATTTTTGAATAAGTATGCCCTAAAGTACTAAAATCTACAAAGTTGCTATGTTAACTTTATTTGCCCTTTAAGAGTTCGCTCTTCCAGCTCAACACTCGAGTTCGACTTTTACACGGGTGCAGCCTTGTTCTGTCGTAATACTGCTGCAGTGGTGCTGAATAAGCGAAAACACCGAGCACGAACTAGTGCCACGTTTCACGAATGTCATTAAAACAATCGTTCTCGATTACCCGCTTCTTGTGCCACACCACATCCCCAGGGAACAGAACGGTATTTGGCTACGTGACGTCACAGACGCATCAGGTTGTGAAGAAGGCGTATAAGCATTATCGATAAAAAAAATCAATGTTGTGTCGATTTCTTATAACTTGAAAGATAAATCATACACCTAAGTAAAGATTCCATTTGACTTTAATACATTTGCTCAACTGAGCCACTGTCTTTTAAGTGACGGATCCCGTGAAGAGCCTGGTTAGAATTGGCCTTCACCAACCAACGGGGTCGGATCGTCAGGCTCACACAACTAGAAAGATAGATCATACACCTAGGTAAAGATTCCATTTGACTTAAATACATTTGCTCAACCGAGCCACTGTCTTTTAAGTGACGGATCCCGTGAAGAGCCTGGTTAGAACTGGCCTTCACCAACCCACGGGATCGGATCGTCAGGCTCATATACTTGGCTGATGCGTGTCATCGTATCCCAATTGCGTAGATTGATGCTCATAATGTCAATCACTGGATGGTCTGATCTACACTAGATTATTTACAGACCGCCGTCATATAGCTGAAATATTTCTGAGTGCGGCGTTAACAATAAACAAAGGGATTTAAGGATTAACAACCTGCGCTCTAATTAAGTTGAACCATGCTTAAGTTTAAACATTGTTCGTCAGAAGCAAAACTGGAAGTTTTTATATTGTCTAATAGAAGGTTCCCTCTACCTCGTCGAAACGCCATGTTTCAAAACGTTTTCTTTAGCTGTGTTTCCACTCGTGTTTGACAGACTCAGCTTACGTACAGATATGAACCTGACACCAGAAACACTTAGACAGATCGATCAATGTCCTGCTCACATCAATACTGCATATGTGCATTTCTCCCTTCACATGCGTTATATGTACACACAAACCGTGAACATTGGTAAAAAACAAAATGGGGTTGAGTTTTTGCACATTCTGCACTTTCAGTTTTTATTGAAGATCGATAGATTGTACAGTGGGAGGGAATCACTGAATACCAGATGGATCGACGAGGCCTTATTCACAGTTATATCATATCACACGCACTGACAACAACCGGGGCCCAATAAAAGCTTCAATGGTTAACCGTTGTAGAAGCTATCGGCGAATACACTGGGTGAGCGTTCGGGTGTAGGATAGGGCACGCTAGGTAAATACAGCAACTTGAATATCAAAGTTTATTTTAACCGAGTCTGACTCATGTTCTAGTTACTCGGGCATATACTAACAAAGTTGAACTAGTGTACATACATAATAGATTTAAATATTGTGCTACACCCTTCAATCAAACACAAGTAAACACATGCATACCTCACAGTTATCAGAATCACTGATGGGCATCAATATATATCTAGACTCCACCTTCATCAATCCTGTTTTCGTCTGTAACGATGCCAAACTTCTTTCAGCTTCTGAGAACACAGCGTCAATAACAAAATGATAATCTTTTGGCAAAGGACACACAACTCCCAGAATTTTGCTATTACAATAGACGGCACAAACAACTCGGCGTGTATCTGACGTGTCATCTCCTCTGATATCAACCGGACGACACCTATATCCTTGGCGAGATCTATGGGTAGTTCTGATTGTCGAGTGAGAGCAAACACGTCTGCTCCGTATAGAAGCAACATACTGGCCACTTGAAGAAATCCACAAGCAGAGGCCGTATGGAGTGGTGTAAACCCATGAATATCCTGAGTATTAACGCGAGCTCCGTGTGTGAGAAGAAGTTTCACAGCGTCCAGGTTGTTGCTGAGGACACCGTGGTGGAGGGCAGTCAGTCCGGTGTGGCTGCCGGTGTTGACGTCCACACAGGGCGACGATGCCTGCAGTATCCGTGTCAGTTCGGCAATATCACCATCCTGGATAATAGCTGTCAGGACAGAGTCCGGGGGAAAAGATATCTTCCTTTTGGAACTTGTCATTAATAGATAATCCTGGACATGGATTGGGGACCATGCACTGTTAATATGACATAAATATCTAACCATCCATAGCGTGGTTGTGTATTAGCCTAGCACCATCAGCAACGTCGTTTCCTACCTGTAGCAGTTTGACAGTACGCCTCGGGAAACCATACCGCTGCTTATGAGTCCCTCGAAACACTATCAATTAAGTCCGGCTTCTTTGGATGAAACAATTAGGTCTAGGTATTCTAGGATAGCGTAAAACAGATGTCATGCATACTTGATCTCGAGCAGCAAAGTGGCAGACAGGCACATCCTTCTAACACAGAACACACAAACTTCCCTATCCCTCGACGTTTCCGGTGGTGCTCTCGTGTCGTCTGCTCGTGAAGGTAGCAGACGATAGCCTCTCACCTCGGAGAAAGGAATGTCGACTGTGCGAACTACCTAGTGTAGTTTGGGCCATCCGTCACGGCTGTAGTGGATGTTTACGGTCCCACTTTAAAGCCGCACTGACGCCACTGGCGAGTTGTAAACACTCTCTCTTCTTATGGATGTAATGGCTATACCAGCTTTCTCTGCGGACAACACAAATGCATCTCAGCTCTCTACAAGTTTGTCCGTACCTTTTCCAGGCGCGGCAATCTGACAGCCTCGATATCGATTTCCTGGTGTCGTCTGCTAGCTAGACTTTTGTGACAAAGTTGTTTGACACAGCCAGGTGATATCTTTAAATCAATCTTCCTCAAAACCCACTTGCTACAACTTCCTTTCGTTGTATTACATCGATGAACTTGTTGACTGAGGTGTCACGACCAATAAGTTACATGCACGGCAATGTGATTCTTTTGGCTGATCACCAATATAGTCCCCAGTTAAGCCAGGATTACTCTATGTAATGTCCTCTATATTAACTTATAGAGGTTATTAACTATATTAAGGTGTGTTCACAAAGTCTGTTGGATGTTGTTTAACGCCGCGCTCGTCAACATTCCATCTTGATAAATATTCGAGCCTGGACCAGACAAACCAATTATTGATATAACGATATATCGGGTTACTCTGACAACAATCAACCAGGTCACCGAGCCTGACCGATACATGTAATCATCTTTGACGGCGAGCCATAGAATACTCTGGCCCCATTCCAACCCGACGTTCCCACGGGGTGAGGAGCCAAGGAAGCCGGACACACCAGTCGCAATGTAATATGCATTATATGTGCACAGCCGATCATATTTGATATTACATGTCTATATGGGTAGAAATGTACATTATACTACATACAATTTCATATCCACACAGAAAGAAATACCTACAGTTATGTTGACAACCTCTCATGTCGCTGCTGCCGCTGCTGCCGCTGCTGCTACTACTACTACTACTACTACTACTACTACTACTTCTACTGGTACTAATACTGCTGTTGCTGCTGCTGTTACTACTACTACTGCTACTACTACTATTGCTACTACTACTACTACTGCAGCTACTACTGTTGCTGCTACTACTACTGCAGCTGCTACTACTACTGCTGCTACTACTGCTACTGCAGCTGCTAATGCAACTACTTCTACTACTACTACTATTGCTACTACTGCTGCTGCGGCTGCTACTACTACTGCTGCTGCAACTACTACTACTGCAGCTGCAACTACTTCTACTACTAATACTACTGCTACTATACTGCTGCGGCTGTTACTACTACTACTACGAGTATTGCTACTACTACTGCTGCTACTACTACTACTACTACCACTACTACTGCTACCACTACTGCTATTACTATTCCTCGTGCTTCTACTGCTGCTGCGGCTGCTACTACTACTGCTGCAACTAATTCTACTACCATTGCTACTGCTACTATACTGCTGCGGCTGTTACTACTACTAGTAGTATTGCTACTACTACTGCTGCTGCTACTACTACTATTACTACCACTACTACTGCTACCACTACTGCTATTACTATTCCTCGTGCTTCTACTTCTGCTGCTGTTGCATTTCTACCTATTTCCCGTGCAGCTGCCTGCAGAGCCCCGCGTGACTAGGAGATTTACGGTACACTCATAACTTGGCTGCCACTGTCACATTGATTTATATGGATCTTGTAGATGTGATCACGTAAGTCTCATTGTATCAGTCTGACTGGCCGACATTTAAGTACATTTGCATTTTTTTAGGTGCACACATATAGGATCAAACAATATGTATGTCATACTTTTCTAGACATAATTAATAAAGATCATACGAGATTTCATTTCAGTTCTGGAATACGCGCATGAGGCCAGAAAACGTAGTAGGGTACGATGACACGCAACCACCCATGTCACCAAACCTGACCACCCTATCCATCTGCCTGCTTCTTTTGACAAGAACGAACCCGTGGAGGTCTTCAGCAACCCATGCTTGCCGTAAAAGGCGACTATGCTTGTCGTAAGAGGCGACCAACGGGATAGGGTGGTCAGGCTCGCTGACTTGGTTCATGCATGTCATCGATCCAAATTGCGTGGATCGATGCTCATGATGTTAATCACTGGATTGTCTGGTCCAGACTCGATTATTTACAGACCGCCGTCATATAGTAGGATTGTTGCTGAGTGCGGCGTTGAAAAACAAACAAATACAAAACAACAAGCATAAATTGCAGGGGGTCTGTTCTCACCCAGATTCTCCCGGTGGTGGTGTCAAATGTGAGTTTAATGTGTTTGTGTGTAAACCGGAGTGAAGCATGTGTGTATATGTGTAGAGCAACTTTCAAGGAGAATGTGACTCCTTACATCACGGTGACAAGTACACTGTTGTTCATGCGTGCGCAAAGACTTCCTCCTTTTGTCTAGACAAACAACAGACAGGACATGTTTCAATATTACCGCATTATTCCTTATTTATATTTATAGAAAACCGGCGAAGGTCCTCTATGTTGCATCTGAGATAATATTTTGATACAGCAGTCTGCTTCCGGGTGTGTATACACGGATGCCATAACATCACAAGAAACGTGGATTTTTTATTATTATTATTATTATTATTATTATTATTATTATTATCATCATCATCATCATCATTATTATTGTTGTTGTTGTTGTTGTTCATGTTATTATTATTATTATTGTTATTATTTTGTCAGTGGTTGGTAGCGACGAGAAGACGGGTTGATTGGTAGAGCAGTTTACCACCAAACTAATGCTGAACAACCAAATTAGAGACAGGTATGAACAGAGTTATTTCCCTTGGATCTATTGCTCTGTTTAGAATTTGGATCTGTTTTGCTTCTTGTTGTCGGGATTTTTCATTCTATCCAAATCATTGGGGTTTATTCCTGCTTTTCAAATATACACCACAAAAAAAGCGATTTAAAAACCCTTAAGAAAATGTGTAAGAGATATTGCAAGGGGAAAACCCAAGCAAACGTCACATTATATCGGTTAAAGGTGAGGACAGTACATCTTTATTCGGCGCCTGTTAGTATTTCGATAATTGCAAGAACATGGGCTTATTTTTCAAAACTATATGAAACAACATTATATAATGAAACTGTCTTGGTGGGTGAAAATGCACATGTTCACGCACGCTCGTGACGTAACAAGTTTTCTTCGTATATCCGTACAGAAACGCAACCACTAGTCCTGCACCATAATTGTGGAATATATTTATTTTATAAAAAAAAATATAGATATGTATAAAAAGGCAAGTCTAGCCAGCTCCAGCTAGCTCTATTCCACATGAAATCGGCATCGGGAAAACATTTTTGTTTTATTTTAGAGTCGAGAAGGGTATCGTGTGATATAAGATTTCATAGATTAAATGTTAGTCTACGCACCCACGTATACATAAACAGATAAGCATCTATACAAATACGCAGATTCATATCTATATGCACTTCAATATTGCTTTTGCTTTTGTAGATGTATAAATAAGTATGCAGGCTGAGAGACTGCGTGATCATTAACACCTAAAACTGTAGTAAATGATACAATATCAGTGATATCGTTCAACGCAATAATGCTACACGGGCCTCATCCTTTCTACTATTAACCATTCCTTGATCCATGGGGCATTGTCACTAAACGTGGTGGCCGTAGACAGGGCTACATCTCTACCTTCTGAGGCCGATGGCAGTTTGTCCAGTGTGAAAGCCAATAAGGAAGAGAATGTATGGATGTCAACTTCTTTATTATGAGGAACACAACGTTTCGGGGAATATGCTTACTCCTTCATCAGGTGAATTTGACATCCATACATTCTCTTCCTTGTGCGTATCACTTCTAAATGCCTTTCCAAGACTTGAAAGCAAATCGTTAACTGTTATATGAATATTTGAAATTCTCGACTTCCCCATTGATAACATCTATGTGAAATATGAGGATAGGACCAGGCAAGATGTAGGCATCCCCATGGGCACCCAATGTGCTCCCCTCCTTGCTGGGCCCCGTTCCTCAAAGCGATCTTAGAGCTACGCTGATCGTAAACCTATGTTAAAGTATGGGACTTAAGATCACCTTAGTGCTAAGATCGCTTTGTGGAATGGGGCTCTTGTCTGTTTCTTTCAGCACATGAATAGGAATTTCTGCTCAGATTGGCAAAATCAAAACAAGGCAATTATTGGGCAGGAAGTATAACTTTAGCTTCAACTATATCGTTTATCTGATATCTTTCAATAATGGTCAATTAGCCAATTCCCTTCCACTGATTTACCCACCTGAACTAGAAATATAAGAGATCAGCGAAACAGGCTCATCTGTTTCAATAGTGACAACCAACTATACACAAGATTGTTAGTCAAGCGATAAATTTCAGCCTTTAGCGTCATTTTCAAATCTGTTGAGGTGTGACGAGCACACGCTTTCCTCGACCATTAAGAGAGCGTCATTCGACGAAAATGGTTTGATCAGGGTTACAGCATTCAATGCCTTAGTAAATCTTTCAAAACGATATTTGGTACACACGTGGAGGGTATTTCCATTATTGACGCATCAGTGACACAAATGATGTCCGATGCAATTTTGCTTGTACCATATGTTCCCGTGTTTGTTCAGGTCCGACTAGCCTTTGCATGTGTTTGTGTCCGACGTACAAGTGGGGCAGGATACGCTCACCTTTTCATCACTATGTGATAGTGATTGACAAACACTTATGATATAGTCGGAATCGTACAATGGACTCTTAGCTTTCTTATGATTATGGAAACGGTTTTGTCGCCTTTATTTACGAGTTCTATCCCTGCTTTATCGCGTGTCTGTACCAAAAGAACCAGCTGAACATTGCATAATCAACGTCCGACGTCCGAACACAGAAACAGGCTCTCATCCACATATTTATACGGAAGCCTTTTAAGGCCATTTGTTTTTATATTTCTTTTCCGATACTATCTTGAAATTTCAAGATACTAGGTTGAAATTTCAAGATAGAAAGTTGAAATTTCAAATTCTGTATCTCGAATTTCAACTTAGTATTTTGAAATTTCAAGATCATTATCTTCTGTATCTTGAAACTTCAAATTAGTATGTATCTTGAAATTTCAACCTAACATCTTGAAATTTCAAGAAAAAAATTAAAAAAACAAATGACACTAACAGGCTTCCGTAGATTTAGGCACTAGGGCCTGTTTTATCCCAGAATTCCCGGACATATAAAACTAAACATGTATTTATATCTGAAACAAAACACCAGTTATAAGGAGGCGGTGTGAGCCCACAATTTGTACATGTCACATATTAAATATATGTTGTGATGATCGATAAACACCCGGCGATTATGGTCGCCGCAATGTATAATTCTATGTCATTTTATCCGATTCACTGGCAACAGCATTTTGAAATGACCATAAAGCTATAAATAAGGGTACATATAATTTGATATGCTTTACACAAACAGTGTTTAATGTCTGACTGTCGTATATCATGCAAGCAGTTACAATAGGGGGAGGGGAGGTGCGGCGGGAGGAGTCTGTCACCGTGAGTGGCACGCATGACGTCAGATGGTGTCTTAATACACTTACGGTAGGTCACGTGGTGTTTAAGTCAATTTAAATAACCCTTCTGAATGGGAATAAACGTCAACTTGAGTCATAACCACGTGACTCAAATGTCCTTGACGTCGGTTGCTCACGAACCATGTAATACGCATGGACATACACACGATATTATACCAGGCTGTCATAATTATATATCATGTCGGGGCAGTGGGGTAGCCAAGTGGTTAAAGCGTTCACTCGGCACGCGGAAGTGAGTATGGTTTTACGCCGCTTTTAGCAATGTTCTAGCAATATCAGGGGCACGGGTGGCCCAGTCGTCTAAGGTGCCGCGATTCGCTGTGCAGAGTTGCATCCCTTGGGCACGCCAGAAGCCTATGATTGTGAGTTCGAATCCCGGTTCGCCCCGATTAAGTTTCTAGGTCAGCACCATACCCGTGCTCGTGGGTTTCACCGAAGTGGTAAACGTCTGAGACCTGCATCACTTCGGGCTTTCCTCCCACATTAAGCTGACACGCCGTGATATAACTGGAATACTGTTAAAAGCGGCGTTAAACCCAACTCACTCACTCACTCTAGCAACATCACGGCGGGGGACACCGAATCAAACCCGGGTCTTCAGCGTGACGAGCCAACGCTTTAACCACTAGGCTAACCACCGCCCCCGTCATGCCGAAGACCCAGGTTTGATTTTCCACATGGGTACAATGTGTGAACCCTATTTCTGGTGTCCCCCGCCGTGATATTGCTGGAATATTGCTAAAAGCGGCGTAAAACCAAACTCACTCACTATGAAGCATCTCTCTTTCCATGTTCATCACACATACATTTACTGTACCTGTCTTGTAATAAATGACCCAAACCTGCCATAAGGGGCGGTCGGGTAGCCTAGTGGTTAAAGCGTTCGCTCTTCACGCCGAAGACCCGGGTTCGATTCCCCACATGGGTACAATGTGTGAAGCCTATTTCTGGTGCCCTAGCCGTGAAATTGCTGAATGTTTGCTAAAATCGGGTTGAAACCATACTCACTCGCTTCATGGAATAACATATATTCAGCCACAAAATAAGGTTTACAAAATTATGAAATTAATTATAAAACATAATTAATATTTAAATCCAACCAACATTGTGTCAGTTGATGCCAATCAAACAAAGGTTATCGGGTTAGTTTAATAAATGTCCTTTGGAGATACGTCACATGGCTTTAAACGAGATGAGGTGAAATGGGGTGTAACGTCGTGTTTAAGATTACTGGGCTCATATCGATGTGTGTATGAGTCCGTGGTTGCACTAGTCTGGACTAATGCCGGTTTTATAGTGCCAGCTCAGTGAGACACCATGCTGCAGTTTAACATGGACACTGCACTGACACAGTATACTGACTCCGAGCAGACCAGTCCTTGTTTTCTACCTTTAATGTCGAGCTTCAGGCAGTGTAACAACAAGTACCATATTCAACGTGTTTGGGCATGACACGGTCGGGGATCGAACCCCCGATCTTTTACAGCCTGGGCATTACGTGGCGTTAAACGTTGCTCATCAAAGAGACACCACGTTGCTTTAAAATATGTCCATCAAAGAGACATCACGTTGCTTTAAAATATGTCCATCAAAGAGACATCACGTGGCTTTAAAATATGCACATCAAAAAGACACCACGTGGCTTTAAAATATGTCCATCAAAGAGACACCACGTGGCTTTATAATATGTCCATCAAAGAGACATCACGTGGATTTATAATATGTCCATCAAAGAGACATCACGTGGCTTTATAATATGTCCATCAAAGAGACATCACGTGGCTTTATAATATGTCCATCAAAGAGACATCACGTGGATTAATATCACGTGATGGATGCTCATCAACAGTTATTGTAAAACAGTAAATGTGAACGTAAAATGTAAGGCTGCACATTATACTGTATATTACAGTGTTCTACTGAAATCTTAAAATACTGTAATTAGGTTTAAACTAGAAAAAATATGTAATCCTATGTTTTCTTAAAAGACATGACTGACATAGTAAGTTCTCTAAGCAACCGATTTTGGAAAGGGAAAATCGTGCTATTCGTCTACATTACTGAGATCGCGTGGTCAGGCTCGCTGACTTGGTTGATGCATGTCATCGTATCCCAAATGCGTGGATCGATACTCATGATGTCAATCACTGGATTGTCTGGTCCTGACTCGATGATTTACAGACCGCCATCACATAGCTGGAATATTGCTGAGTGCGGAGTTAAACAACAAACAAACAAACATCATTGTAATGAGTATATTTGACCGTGTCCCTGTGTGTCATGGGAGCCGTTTTTAAACGTGGATCGGTTTACTGTACAAACAAACAAACAAAAACAAACATTACACACGGAGTCGTAAAGCACGGCGTCTACAAACCCCCGGTCATAACAGCTGTAGGCAAATAAAACATGGCGACAGTGTAAAACCACGGAACCATTACTTAAGTAAAGGAATATACGCGTCACCAGACTCAGTGACCAAACGTTTTATAAATGCATTCCGTCAAAGGTATGTTTGATTATCAGTGCCCCAAACGCGTATATCTGTCTGTTCATGGCTCCTGCCTTCTCAGCACAGCCAGGAGGCGTTCCCTGAACTTCCCAAAACACAGTCCATATACAAGTGGCTTGATGCCTGCTCCACAATGACACAGCCACACAAGGGATGTAATCACACCAGCCGGCAGAGGGCTGAACCGGGAGTACGTCCACACATAGCTGCTGATGACGTAGGGTATCCATGTGCCAACGTAAGCACAAGAAGTGATGACGTAGACCTTGAGCAGCATATAATCTTCTTTAGCCAACGAGTACTCCTTTTTCTTGAACTTCGTTTTGGTATCTCTCTGTTGTACGTCGTCCTCGGTATCCGACGTCACGACGTAGCCATCTTTAGTGTAGTCGTACGTCTTCTCCAACTTGGGTTTCTTGTTCTTCATCCCTGCGTTCTGAAACTTTTCGCTGTATCGCTTCATCCTCTCCGAGTACGAGTCTCCCTTGGCGCTCTTGTTTGTCTCCAACACCAGAGCTCCCGTTGGTTGCACACGACTCCGCATGTGGAACACCTTTATAAAACAGGCGGAGTAACAGCCGATCATTACAACAAGAGGAATTCCATAGGACAGAACGAACATGAAGTTCATGTGCGAGGTGCTGAGCTGGTGCTCCGGGATGCACTGATACTGGGCTGGGTAGTATCTCACCTGCGCCCAGTGAACGGCCGTGAACACGCAGACGACACCGTCAAAGAACCACACTCCGCAAATGAGAAGGGTAAGGAAAAACCCGATACATATGTCTTCATGTTTGGAGGGTTTGAAGAACTTGAGAAACCTCTCTAAGGCTAGGATGGTGAGTGTGTGGAGGTTTATTGTGTTGCAGAAGGTGGAGAAGTACGCATGGACGTTACAGACGCCGTCTGGTAGGATCCAAGCATCACCGACAACGGCCGTGACGGACAACGACGTCCACATACACAATCCGATCATATCCACCACAACAAGGTTAATCCAGAAATAGTACTTGGGATCTCGGAGTTTCGGAGATTTAATCCACACAACTAAGACTATTATGTTGACAACTAGTGTTACAACTGCGATGAGCACCAGCGAGACGCCAAGCCACACCTGGGAAGCTACGTTCGTCATGATCCCTCACCCAAAGATCTGCCCTGTTCCCTGGGTAAGAGCGACTCTGGTCAATCAGACAATCAGAACCCTGTATCACCGTTGAGCTGTGTGAGTTAGCGGTGCGCGATATTCCAGGTTAATTGCCCTGAAACCTCCATTAAAATTACGCCGTATTCAAAAGCTGTCAGACAATGGCGCGCCATGCTGTACCTAGATATCACAATTGTGTGTCAAACCCCCATGCCAATGATTGACTTTCAGTGTCCAGATCTATACGGCTTCACATTCCTGTCCATATTTCACCCATGACAACTACACAAACATTTCCCCCGGTTCCTTTCCCTCGCATTGATAGCAGCGCATGATGTCGTGACTTGATAATCCCGGTATTCAGAGTACGACGTTAGTTAATACAGCACTACACCCTAGCCTATATTGATAGTGTCGTACACACTCTATCTACATACGTTCATATGAACGGTCTGCACGAACGACACGCTAAAGCCTTAGTCGGTTATGTTTACTAATGGACAAACAGTAGAGCGGAACAAAGAACTGTTTTCACTCCGACCTATTGCTAACAGAAGAGGAACTCTAACAGTGTATGAGGGGCGGTCGGGTAGCCTAGTGGTTGAAGCATTCGCTCGTCACGCCGAAGACCTGGGTTCGATTCCCGACATGGGTACAATGTGTGAAGCCCATTTCCGGTGTACCCCGCCGTGATATTGCTGCAATATTGCTAAAAGCGGCGTAAAAACCATACTCACTCACTCATATGTGGGAGAATGTGGATGGTACGTGAGTCCCTACCTAAGAGGTGGTGCTCGACGGCCAACACGCTGCCTTGCGTTTTTTCCATTGCGTTGACTGTTTTTCTGTATATCCGACACAATCGTATGCAACCAACCATGTGGGATTAACGGGACTTGACTGTAGAATTTTGAAAAATAGTTCATTGGATGAGTGTGTGGGTCATATCGATTTTTACGAGTTTGGGAATTTGTTTATGGGTATAGTTTTACGCCGCTTTTAACAATATTCCAGGAATATCAAGGCGAGGGACACCAGGAAAAGGTTCCTCATGTGGGAATTCATTGTACCCATGTGGGAAATCGAACCCGGGCCTTCAGCGTGTCGAGCGCACGCTTTAACCACTAGACTACACCACCGCCGCTTTTACGCATGGTACGTGCTCCGTATTAAAGTGTGATACTCGCAAACAAAAGTAGTCTCTTTGTTTTCAGTGCTTTTCTTTGTTTTACGCCAGTCAGCAGTATGTCGGCTATATGACGGCAGCCTGTAAACAATCGAATCTGGACCAAGTAAACCAGTGTCTGAGAGCATGAGCACCGAGCCACGTCGTCGGGGTACGATGACACACAGTGGACCAGCCCGTACAGTAAACCGATCCACGTTTAGAAACGTCTCCCACGACCCACACAGGGACACGGTCAAATATACACCACAACACTGATGTTTGTTTGTTTATTTGTTTCTTTGAGTGGCATTTAGAAGTTGGTGTGATGAAGAAAGACAAGTTCTATGGATGAACAACTTCTTTATTACAATTAGTGAGACGTTTCGGTGTAGATCCTAACACCTTTATCAAGCAAGTGATCTTCTATGGATGAACAACTTCTTTATAACAATTAGTGCGATGTTTCGGTGTAGATCCTAACACCTTTATCAAGCAAGTGATCAATAAAGAAGTTGTTCATCCATAGAACTTGTCTTTCTTCTGTTTATTTGTTGTTTAACGCCGCACTCAGCAATATTACAGCTATGTGACGGTGGTCTGTAAATAATCGAGACTGGACCAGACAATCCCGTGATTGACATCATGCTCATCGATCCACGCAATTAGGATACATTGACATGCATCAACCCATTTAGCGAGCCTGACCACCCGATCCAGTTAGTTGCCTCTTACGACAAGCATAGTCTCCTTTTACGGCAAGCATGGGTTGCTGAAGACCTGTTCTATCCCGGATCTTCATGGGTTCTCACCCATGGTTATAACACATCTGTGACGTCATTCTATTGTTTGAGCGCTCCGTTATGTTTAGGGAATGGCGAGTTGATTGTGTTCTCTGCACGTGCTCCGTCACGAGCTGATCTTTACACTGCATGTTTTGTGGCTCTTCAGAATGTTTTTCAAAGTGAAGGAGTAAAGATGTGTTTTAAGTAGGGGAATATCCTCATAACTCTAAATTCCTGCGGGGCCTCTGCTCCATTATCTTTAAGGAATGGAGAGTTATCGGACATTCCCCTCTACTGGAAACATATATATTTAAAGAAATTAAAGAACACCCAGTTTCATATATGGCTATGGCAGATTATCTGTAGTCATGTGAAAAATTGGATGTTCTTCCACTTCTTTTGAGTAGTATATATCTTCAATGAGTCAATAATTAGACTGGCGTAAATTTCCTACCTGCGTCTTAGCCTTGAAGAGCGCATCGATCGTTCTCCACAAACTTGATAAAATAGGGTCATGTACACATTTCAGCGGAAAATAAGACAATACTTAATTGTTCTTGTGAAAACATTTGCGAGGATGGGAACTTGAAAACAAGCACCGCCAGGTCTCTGTGTTTATGGGAATTGAGTAAGTTGGTTTTAACACCGCTTTGAACAGTATCCAGTTATATCATGGCGTGTCAGCTTGCGGTTGGAGACGAGCACGACAGACCTAGAAACAAAGTTGGGGCGAACCGGGATTCGAACACATAAATGATTCTGGCGTGACCAACTCTGCAAAGCGAATTGCAGCGCCTAGGACAACTGGGCCCTCCGTGCTCCCATGTGAGTATTGAAGGTACATAGATACCTATTTAGAAATATGATCGGGCCATTGCAGAACAATCTAAATTGACACTGATCCATATCAACGCTTTTACTTAATTTGTTCAGTGTGTTTCATCCACGTAGGGATTCAGGGCGAGACGAGGACTCTAATGTGTATTGGGTGGCTGTTTTGACTTTGCTGATTGCGTGTCACTGATCACGCCCTCAACGGCTCGGTCGCCGTGTTGATGAAGCTTGGGACGAACATCGGCGACTGACCCGTGATTCGGGGTAGATTTGGTCTTCAGCAAACCATTCTTGCCGTAAAAGGCGACCATGCTTGTCGTAAGAGGCGACTAACGGGATCGGGTGGTCAGGCTCGCTGACTTGGTTGAAGCATGTCATCTATCCCAATTGCGTGGATCGATGCTCATGATATCATTCACTGGATTGTCTGGTCCAGAGTCGATTATTTACAGACCGCCGTCATATAGCTGTAATATTGCTGAGTGCGGCGTAAAACAGCAAACCAACATCGGCGGCTGGGGCGTAATACAACGAGCATTTTGTTTTAGGTGTTAGAGGGGGGACGTGGACCGACGTGATTCATAGCAAGCAGTGACTCACGGGTTCGGGAGGCGTCTTACGGTCATAAGAAACCACATAGATCAGGTCGGATCAGGTTTAAGAATATAGGAGAATCCCAACTGAATACGTAAAACGGGGTCTTTGTTGTTGCTGCTCGTTAACAGATCGGTGCGAAGAGGGTAGTTTACCATACATAACACACGGGTAATACAAATATGAACTGACTTAAATCTTCATGTTTCAATTTGAGGACCTTAAAACGTTAGACGTCACTTGTACGAGTGAGGTGACTTTCTCGGAATCTGCACATTTTTGTTTGTTGTTTAGCGCCGCACTCAGAAATATTCCAGCTCTATGACGGCGGTCTGTTAATAATCGAGTCTGGAGCAGACAATCCAACGCTTGACGACATGTATCAACCAAGTCAGCGAGCCTGACAACCGGATCCCTTAGTCTCCTAGACAAACATGGGTTGGTAAAGACCAGTTCTAACCCGGATCTTCACAAGGGGAGACAAGCATGGGTTCCTGAAGACCAGTTTTAACCCGGATCTTCTCGGGCAATCTGGAAAACAGGACGCAATATTGAAGGAAAAGGTTCCACTTCAGAAATAGGCGAGGTGCAATGGGGTTTAACATCGCGTATAAGATTATTGCACTTATATAGCGACGTGCATGCACGTGTGTGTGGCTGCTTGTATTAGTCCGGACTAATGCCGATTTTCACTGAGATACCATGCCGCAGTTTAACACGAATATCCCGCTCAGACACAGCATACCGACTCCGAGTCGACTAGTCCTTGTTTTAGCCCCTTAATGCCGAGCGCTAGGCAGGGCAACAACAAGCACCATGTTTTAACGTCTTTTGGTATGACGCGGCCGGGGATCGAACCCGTACCTTCCGCTCTCCGGGCGGACGCTCTACCACTAAATCAAGGAGGGTCCACTTGAGAAAAACAGACAACGGCGATATCTCAAATAGTTTAATTGTCAAACACATTCGTAGCAACAGGAACAACCCAACGGTAACCAGTCGTCTCATATATACAAATACACAGTACTGCATGTCTGGTAAACTAGGTAAGACACGTGTGAGACAGAGGGCGTGGAGAAAGGGGGAGGGAGGCATGGGGTGAACACAGAGGAGAGAACACCACCAGTCACAGCAAAAACGTCATCACCGACACGAACAGGAAGGAACCGTTTTCTAAAAGATTGAGGAAATGGTAAATTTTGAATACTGTAATGACACGATTCTAGGTAAAAACAATGTCACATAGCAAATATGTTTTAATATTTCGATTAGGGAGTCATAAAACTTTGCTTGTGCGTTTGTTGTTTTACGCCGCACTCAGCAGTATTTCAGCTATATGGCGGCGGTCTGTAAATAATCGAGTCTGGACAAGAAGATCCAGTGATTGACATCAAGACTAAATGAGTGAGTGAGTATGGTTTTACGCCTCTTTTAGCAATATTCAGCAATATCACGGCGGGGGACACCAGAAATGGGCTTCACACATTGTACCCATGTCGGGAATCGAACCCGGGTCTTCGGCGTGACGAGCGAACGCTTTAACCACTAGGCTACCCGACCGCCCCCATCATGACTAAACATTTGACTATAATTGGTATAATGCATTAACATAATTTGAAACTCTCGTGAGGTGACTACTCAAAATAAGTGAAAAAACACACAACTCTTTATATCACCATAGTTAATCTGTCACGCTAGTTAAAGAACACTGAATATTTCAAATTACTAAATTAATAGCATTATGAAAAAATCGTTGGATTCTATTTGAGTAGTATGAAAAATATTAAAATATAATCATGCATTCATTAACAATTTGAAACTGTCGTAACCTTTAGACTGGGTTTTCAGCTTCGCTGCGACCGGTGGTGTAACGTGTAAGGCCACAAAACCATAAGTATACATATGTACAGATGCTCAGTATGGCAGTGTCAGGGGTGGACTTTACAGGGGGGAAGCGAGAGTGGGTATATTGATAGATAGATTCTCATACATTCATTGCATGAAGTCAAATCCACATCGCCCAAATAGCCTGTCACAATAATGACCAATTGCGTATAAATCTCTTGACGAAAAATAAACCCAAGATAAAAGGTTTAAGATTCAAACACTCATACAAACACTGATATAAATACATGAAATCAAATAAAAATGTAGTATATTTTCAGTGGCTAATGGAGAAAAATGGCAAGGTTGAACAGTACGTTTGATGATACTCGTCATGCTATGAGGAGAAACGTTGAGTGGTCATGTGTTCACGAACAACGTCCGTCGCTGAAAGGTCCGAGTCTTTTGGTCCAACACATATTAGTGCCACATATCCTCATGCTGCAATGTGCACTAATGTGAGAAGGCATGGTCAATGCAGTCCGATTGTGTCTCGTGCATTCATGGCCACTATTCTACAACGATCACTGTTTGGTACAGACTCCCGCGAACTCTTTGATCACGTTTTGATTGTTTTAGTAATGTCAGCATGCTGGTTACGTGATAATACCAAGGAAGTATGGTTTTCGGAGTTGTAAGCAATATGTCAGCCAAATTTGGTACACGGCGAATGGGCGTCAGGCATTAGGTGGAATCGAACCCGGATTTGGGGCGTCCAGAGCCTATCCTGCAACTACTATCCACTATCCTGCTACTAGTCCCCAGGCTGTACTGCTAGAGATGGCGCTCGCCTACCATGGACTCCGCTGAGATTTCTTATGATTATGGAAATGGATCAGTCGTTTGTTTCTATAATGTGGTCGCCGCGTCTGAACGACCAGTGATTGGTTTTGTAATATCTACATAAGGACGTGGTCTAGAAAGTCTATGATTCCTTGTAATCCATCCTTGTGTTGTAACAGGTACACGTGGTGGAAAGCCTACACAATACAGAAATATCAACCTCAACATATTTGAATGTATTGCCGTGTCAGAAAACAACGGTCATAAAAGAGGTCAAAGACAACGCTGGGAGCTTTTATCATAATGAACAAGATGGGGCATTTTAGTATTTCTGCATATGAAATGCATGCATTAACTGCACGTGTGATGGCAAATGTTCTGCATGCATATCGGTGGCAGGCTACATTGATCTATAATGTTCCGCAGGTAGTTCGTAACAGGGTTGATTATGCATTGCATTCATAAAGATGACTACAAGATTGTGGTGTATGTGCTGCATGCATGAAGTTAGGCTGGATTGTAATAGGTGTGCAAGTTGATGGTAGACATGATTGTGGTATTTGTGCTGCATGCGTGCATGGATAGAATGAATAGTACTGTTCTGAATGCATGATCAATGAATTAACTGTCCTGGATGCAACGACTGTTCGATCAATGCAGTTCTGAAAGCATGGTCAATGAATGTATTGTTCTGCATGCATGAAGATTGTAGGCAGGATTGTCAGTCTTTCCTGCATGCATGTTTGTGAAGGCTGGATTTGTACTGTTCTGCATGCATTATGGTAGGCTGGATGTTGTCCTAGATTCTCTGGTACCCTGGGATGGTGTGATTGAACTGTGACATGCTGACTGAAGACCCTCACAAAGGAGGTATTGGAATGTCAGTTGCTGCCTATGATTTCGTCTTAGATTATTAGCCAAGACAACATGTTCACAATACACTGCTGTCTCTTTCAGACTAACACAATATCTCAATGGACATGCATTCAACAATGTACCAACAAAACGTTCCTACTCTAACAGCAAAGTCTAAACAGCATCATTTGTACAATTGGTTATGAAACATGTTCACTGCGAACTGACAATGCCTTGTGTGGGTTATGTACAATTATTATGAACACAAATCTACTCATATACATGATATACCAGAAACAACCTTTTCTTTGACATGAAACCAACCACATAATAAAATACTATCATGTGTGCAATGAATTTTTGTGTTAAAATATTCAATAAAATATATCTGACAAGACTCTGTATACTAATAATGGGGCCTCTTGCATCTTGATTGCTGAGCATACATCCAAACACATATGTACATATATTTCTTGGGAGTGCTGATATTGCTTGACTATAAACATATCCACAAAGCGAAAGACTGAACACAATTGGATCACAGCTAAAACACAACAAGATTATGGGCGTGGTGGACAAACGAATAAATTATGCTTCTATATGGGGAAGGAAGTTGGTTGACTACTCAAGGACTAGCGAGAGGGGGCACTACGTTTGGCTATAAATGCATCATAGGTTACTGGTTGGGGACAACAGAAGGACTCTCTTCGGATGTTTGGGTGTGACAAGAGTCAACAGATCAAATTTATATAACATACAATTGCACAAAGAGCAATTCTTTCAAGACAGGCTCTTGGTTTGATCAATGTTTCAATTGGAATATCAGATTCATGATTAAATAAACAGCATAATACAGAAGAATGAGCATCCTGCACAAAACAATCAGTCATACTGTACGCCTTTGATGGAACACGCCAGGGTTTATCTAGACATGCTCAGAGGCCGATATTCGGTCCCAAGTCAGCAGCAATTAACAGTACAAATTCCCAATTTGAATGAAAAATTCCCAATTCCTCTTAATCCATGAATTTTATTTTAAAATCCAATTTTGAACAATATCCTGATTATTTCCCCCCAATTTTCCCACCAAGGACACTTAGTTTGGAATCCTAGGTAAATCCCTGCATGCTTGTTTGACAAGTGTATTACATCATTACTTTAGAGCCTTTGTAACAGCTCATTAACCATGACATCAGCACCCCTTACACAGGTTGGGTATTCTAGTCCAGAACAAGGCTATATTCCTGGTTCCAACAAAGCATTCCCTTGTTCTTTGTGCAATGCCTCTACCATAGGACAGATACTACCAAAGTGAATGTGCCTAGGGTTCTAGTGAAACTTGATTACACTTCTAGTTGCATAAACTTTGGATAGATGCACTCTGGCTTTGCATTGCATAACACAACATGGAAAATGATGTTGACCTAAGCCTCACTGGCTCCTGATACATCAGTGAGTGAGTGAGTGAGTGAGTGAGTTGGGTTTAACGCTGCTTTGAACAGTATTCCCGTCACGATGTGATAAAATCACTGACAGAGTGCAGACAACTCAGAAACTAGTTGGAACCAAACAGCTATGGCCAAAATCTTTCAGTCAATAATATTTGAGGGCTCTTCATATCTCCTATCTGTCTGTCTTGTATTATATTTCAAACCTATTTCATATTTACGCCAATTTTTGTAACCAAAAAGGTCATATAAACAAATAAAAATTTACAATCATCTTTAACTTGAAGTTCTACTTTTTACAAAATCCTTTGTTGGCTAGTGAGCAGTTGACTAAAGAAATCCCTCAGTATTTATTATGAATGTAGAGCAATGTCCGAAATAACTGCCTACCCACGTAACTTTTCTGTCGGGCTGCATAAAATTTTCCTCCACCTGCCCGACTGTCTGGCAGATAATTTTTAGACTACTTATGTATTCAATTTTATTATAACTCCTCATAGATTCTCAAGTAGATTTTCAACTGAATCAGGACGCGATTTGTGGAAATTCTTCCCGCAATTTTTCAATTTTCATGTCTGGGCAGGCAACATTTATGGGTCAACTGCTTGACTGTCTTGTTGGGTTTAAAGTTTTCAAGCACTGATGTTACAGTCACTGACCCCTTTCCTCAGCCAGGGCTGCTGGGCTCACATGCTGAATCCATGCTGAAGTCAGGGCCTCCCAAAACACCCTCTGCTTTACATTCCTGGCCTGTCCACCTTATTGCTAGTACATCACTATGGCAGTGATGTGTATATACACAGAGCTCATCACAGCACACACCAGATCGACAGTCCTTAACCACTACCCTCGCACCTAGGTTTTATAACTTTCTGTTGTGATAAATGATACACCTGCTGCAGTAGGTTTAACATTTACAATTTTCATAACAAAAACATAGTATGGGTTAGCTTGAATTTTCACAAACCAATTCACTGTCCAGTCAACTGAAGCATGCATAAAGCAGAGACAATTTTTGGATAACAACTTCTTTATTTACTGTAAAGGCAACGTTTCGGTATAGATCCTTATACCATTGTCAGGCAACTGTTGACAACGGTATGAGGATCTATACCGAAGCGTTGCCCTTACAGTAAATAAAGAAGTTTTCGATAAATTGTCTCTACCTTGTCATCAGTCAACAAGTAATGCCTATCAAACAATTGAAGCATGCATACTCGGACACACTGATCTATTGATGGGGTAATAATGTAACGCTGTGTGCAGTCACAGGAGTGGAATACGGCATATAATAACCAGATTTATTATAATCATTAACATTCCTGCACAACTTTAGTTTCCAGCAAAACTAGCAACCACAGTTTGCGATAGAATACACATCCCTTTCTGAAAAGACTTAACACTAAAATATTCAGTCCACAAGAACATTTGAACATATTCATAGGACCTGGCTGGCATCATAGGGGCTCCTTGAGTGCACATTATATCTGTACAGAACACGTATTGCACTTCCTGTAGTCAGTGATCAGTTTCAGAGGAGGATGCAGGATCAGGTTCCTGAGCCACAGCAGTTACTGACATCAGATCATCGGAAGAACATCCAGATGCAGAACCTACATTATTGATGCAATTCTAGTGTGTGACTGCCCCCTTGGAACCCCTTGGCTTCAGTCTGCTGAATGATAGACACGACAGGGTTTGTCTGCACGGAGAGATTCTCTACACTATGTACATGATGAACAGGAAGAAAACATCAACATTTCAAACATGTAGTCATATAAAATTAATTGATCCCAACATTTGATAAACTCTGTTGAACTAAAATTTCAATTGGCCTCAAAAAAGAGATTAATTTATACATTCAGAAGCTTTCTGCATGTACGTAAACATAAAAAATAAATTAATGTATAAAACTGATAAAACAATAAACAAGAGAGATAACAAGGATAACACAAACACACCTGTACGCGTCCCGACTGGACACAGATCAGATTCATTTCATGATAACATTGATATACATGATCTACACGCCATGTGTATACCTGTATAAGTGAATGAGTGAGTTGGGTTTAACGCCGATTAAACAGTATTCCAGTTATATCACGGCATGTCAGCTCAATGTGGGAGGAAATCCCAAAGTGATTTAGGTCTCACACGTTTACCACTTTGGTGAAACCCAAGAGCATGGGTATGGTGCTGTCAAAACTAGAAACATTATCGGGGCGAACCAGGATTCGAACCCACGATCATAGGTTTCTGCCATGCCCAAGGGACACAACTCTGCAAAGCGAATTGCGGGTATACCTGTATAACGCATGTGATAACATATGTTTACACACGCATTGTGAATACTGTGAATAATTATCATGCAAGTGAATGTATACACAAATTCTGTTTACTGTACTGTTAACACCAATGTCTGCAAATGTCATATACACATTGTTCAAACATGTCAAACCATGCTGTTTTTTATTCGTTAGTTTTGATATGACTGTGGCCTTTATACAATGCATTTGATCAATTATCATTCAAAACATTGTTACTTTTCTTCTTCTTTTTGTTATAGGTGTATCTTTTGTTTCTAATCGATCAAAGCCAAATTTAAAAAAATAAATATTGCCTTATTGACAGTGAGTGAGTGAGTGAGTGAGTTGGGTTTAACGCCGCTTTTAACATTATTCCAGTTATATCACGGCGTGTTAGCTTAAAGTGGGAGGAAAGCCCGAAGTGATGCAGGTCTGAGACGTACCACTTCGGTGAAACCCACGAGCATGGGTATGGTGCTGAGAAACCTAGAAACATAATCGGGGTGAACCGGGATTCGAACCCACAATCATAGGTTTCTGGCGTGTCCAAGGGATGCAACTCTGCAAAGCGAATCGCGGCGCCTTGGACGACTGGGCCACCCGTGCCCTCCCCTTATTGAAAGTGCTAACAGTGGCATATATACTTGATAATCACATAACACCACACTGCATTTGTAGCACTGATCCATGGTATTGTCAACAAATTGTCATCCATATATGCACAATATTTTGACAACACTACGACGTGCACAAAACATAACAGTAATGTTAACAGTGCATTGAACATTGCAGACACAAAGATGGAAGTAGAGTACACCGTCAACAACTTTACCTACATATTGTACCTATCACATTGTCGGTTTCAATCATCAATGATCACATCTGATACACATTGAGATCAGACTGTAAACAGATTCTTTAACAACACTTACTTCATACACGCCACACCTCACAAGAACACACCCCAGGGTGTGGTCTCTTCTCACTCCCTCCATACTCACACACAAAGCCACACGATACTGTTCCGGAGACAGTTCAGATCTAGAGTTATCTAAAATTGCATGTCAGCAGCCTGCTGATTTAGGTATAGCTTCCTTTGATCATATTCTATGAGTATATTCTGGAGCCTGCAATAGTAACCATGGCAACTACACTTTCTACAATACTGACAATACAAAGAATAGGTCTGCTGTGTTGTTGGGCTACGGAAGAGCCCAGTTCACTTTTCTATAGAAATGACTTGAACTTCTGTCAACTGTTTGGATACTATAGATTGATGATAGTCTACTTTTACATGTGAAAACTCATAAATTATATATGGCACTGGTCTGATCGTACTGCAAGGATTGTAGACGAAACTCCACTTTAGTATGGGATATCTTTTAACCTTTCCATGAGACACAAAACTGGTTCTCATGATATGTCAAGTGTATATTCAAATAAGACATTCTGATCATACCTATTAAAAGGTGAGTAGTATATTAAAAGTAATAACAATAATATCTTAAGCAAGGAGGGCTACAAAATATTCCACAAACATTCATATGAACAGAAAGACTTATTCAAAAACTTCAACTAGTGGCTTACCATGTCACCATAGAAACAAGTGCACATTTACTGCTAAATGGGTGTTTTTGAAATAGGACGAGGGTCCTATTAATTTGCTTTGGCATGGACGAATACAAAACTTCAACAAAACAATTAATTGTTGACTTCAACCATGATGTCAAAGACATGCGGTTCTCTTCTTCACAGGAGTGATGTTGTCACCTCGAGAGGGCCTCACCTACTTGAGACACTGTCTGGGATGTTGTCACCTCGAGAGGGCCTCATCTACTTGAGACACTGTCTGGGATGTTGTCACCTCGAGAGGACCTCATCTACTTGAGACACTGTCTGGGATGTTGTCACCTCGAGAGGACCTCATCTACTTGAGACGCTGTCTGGGATGTTGTCACCTCGAGAGGCCTCATCTACTTGAGACACTGTCTTGGGACAATGTGATGAACGTCTTGCACAACATCGGTGTACGTGGAATAAGGCAGGTAGACACTCGCACCATTCAAACACTGAAACATGCCGTCCTCCATCCGAAGGTAGCAGCAATACTGAAAAGGTCCTTGATTAAAACTGTATTGCACTGTGAGTCTCCCTGGGGGAGTTGTGGGTCGTATTGGTCAAGTACACGAAGGTGACGTCGTCATTAACTCACACTCGATGGTCCAGTACCGGTCACTACAACTTGGGGCAGTTCTCAAGATGGGTTTTTTAGCATTCTCTTTTGTCTAAAGTCATACACCTGTCGACATACGAACACCGTGGAAGGGTCGACGTCGACCCCGGGCATGCGGTGAAGGATTGGGCTATCTCCATCCAAGTCGGGAACTACTTTAGATCGTACACATGCATGCTGATCACTTCTGGAAACTTCTGCTCGGAACCTGCAAATGGAAAGGGTAAAGTAAGCATCACTCTGTCATAGTATTGTCCAGTTTTGTCAGAGAGTTTCAGAGTCTAGTTTCCACCCTTGCTGAACTAGGCTGCAATTATGGGGTTCTATTTTGCCTGGACTAACGAGTCAATGCACAGCCCAATCAAAAAAGCGTAACAAAATCAACATCCGGTTCGCAAACAACATGCATTTGAACATGCAGATTTTGGTCAACTGCAGGATTTGCAAAGGATGTGTACTGTCAATTGGTCGTCTAGAGATATTTTCCAAATCGTTTAATGTTTTTGATCAAGGTGCTCATGTGATTTGATGCACTTAAGAGGTAAGACTTTTTTTATTACAATAAAGATCTTGATCATCGATCATATTGTCTTGACTGGGCACCGCCCTTTTGTTTGATGTAAATGCAAGTGATATGAGAGGTGGAATCTAATTGGTCAATAGGAGGGACAGAACTCGTAATAGCCACTGGTCGCGCTATGATCGATCCCAGAAATTTCAGCCTAATTCGGCAAGGGTGGAAACAGGACTTTTAGAGTCCTGGTAAAGTCAATGAATAAACATGCTATTACGTAACTCTTAGCCAATCGACACATACTTTACTCGTATTTCTCTCAGCCAATAGACATAGTCTATTACATACACTACTCTCAGCCAATAAACAGACATTATTCGTAGTTTGTTTAGTCTGACCACTCGATCCATTAACACTCCTCCAGCGTAGGTTGCTGGGGACTTATTCTAAACCACAATCCCATTGATGTCTAGTATCTCAGTCATATTAAGACTTAACTAAGAGGAAACCAGATGTGAAGCAAGCTACTCCTTCTGTGAAAACTAACATTGGTCTGGTGCTGATGACATGTTTGACTCTATACAAAATGTTACAATAGTTATAAATATGTTAACACAGTCGAAAAATTTGACAGCTTGATGGAAAGTTGACACAATAAAAGGGAGATAACTCTAGTAGTAGGTAAGGTGATGTGAAATGGGGTTTAACGTCGCCTTCAAGATTACTGCACTTATATAGCGGTGTGTGTGTGCCGAAGTGCGTGCATTTGTATTAGGGCTTATGCCGATTTTATAGTGCTAGCACATTGGGATACCATGCTGCAATTTAACATAAATATCCCACTCAGACACTGTATACTGACTTATGGGCTGCGGTAAATTTACGTGTCGATTTATGTCACAATAAGCTGCATTTATTTTTAAATGAGGGCCTGAAGAGTTTGGTCAGGACCTGCAGCTAAAGTATATGGGTCCTGATGGCATCCAGACAATGTTTACATTTTAAACACTGATCAGATCATAAAAAGGCAATAAGCTATGGATTTATTGAAATGTTGATTTATGGCAGGATAATCTTTTGTTACGCATCAGGAACCTATCAAGTGGATTCTGTTTGCATCAGTATAGTTGTTATATCTTTGTTTGTTGTTTAACGCTGCACTCAGGAATATTTCAGCTACATGACAGCGGTCAGTAAATAATTGAGTCCCGACCAGACAAACCTGTGATTGATATCATGAGCATCGATTGACGCACTTGGGATACGATGACATGAATCAACCAAGTCAGTGTGTCTGACCACCTGATCCAGTAAGTCAGTTCTTGAGACAAGCATGGGTGCTGAAGACCTATTCTAACCTGGATCTTTACAGATCACATTGTTTCAGGAGAAGTTTGCACCTACCTGCAATACTCATTAAAGGTGAGCACATAGCCCTTGTCGTCTATGCAGGCCACACTGTTCTCGTCCTTGTGCTTGGAAGCGAACACTTCACAGTCGACATGGTGTGGCTTACGGCCAATCTCCGTGTGTTCAGGACGGTAGTACCACAGTAAGCTCATCATCATCTCATCTGTAACCATGGATACGCATCAGTGACAAAATCATCTCAAACTTTTAATTTAACGCATAATTTGTTACCTTCAAATTCATTGAAACATTTATAACAAAATACCATTACAGACAAGCAAGCTGAAAGATGACGGTCAATCTACAAAGAGTGAGTGAGTGAGTGAGTTGGGTTTAACGCCGCTTTTTACAGTATTCCAATTATATCACGGCGTGTCAGCTTAATGTGGGAGGAAAGCCCAAAGGGGTGCAGGTCTGAGACGTTTACCACTTCGGTGAAACCCACGAGTACGGGTATGGTGCTGACAAACCTAGAAACATAATCAGGGCGATACGGGATTCGAATCCACATTCATAGGTTTCTGGCGTGCCCAAGGGACGCGACTCTGCAATCTACAAAGAACTACCGGGTATCTACATTCAACAGATTTTGAGGCCTATAGGGATAACAAGCTTGATTCCAAGGTCACCAGATACTCCCCATCCCTTTAAAACTGAACTGAAATCTCGAAGAGAATTGTGACCAACCATGAGATCAGGGTCCCTATGGGTGAAATATAACATTTTGACTTTTCATTATATTTTAAAACTACTGCATCTTCGGAACACAGAAATACAATTCACAAGCTCCAATTCATATTTATTACAAAGATACATGACATCAAACATTTGGACTCATTTTGAGACTCATAACTGTGTATGTAATATTTGCAGTTTCTAGACATGATGTCTGATGAATGCATGTATGCTTAAAGATTTTGAAATTATTCTTTTATTACATTACGAATGAACGTAAGAAAAATAAGCTCTTTTGTACAGTCCGCACGCATGGCTAGTTCAGGACAAGAGCTGTAATTTATTGTTTTGAACAGAGAAGACCCTACAGATATTACATTACGGGATGGAAGACTTGTACATCTGTTTAACCTTCCTATTCCAAAACAAATTAAGTGAGTGAGTGAGTTGGGTTTAACGCCGCTTTTAACAGTATTCCAGTTATATCACAGCATGTGAGCTTAATGTGGGAGGAAAGCCCAAAGTGATGCAGGTCTCGGACTTTTAACACTTCGGTGAAACCCACAAGCACGGGTATGGTGCTGACAAACCTAGAAACATAATCGGGGCAAACCGGGATTCGAACCCACAATCATAGGTTTAACGGCATGGCCAAGGGTCTCAACTCTGCGCAGCGAATCGCGGCGCTTTAGACGACTGGGCCATCCATACCACCCCAAACAAATTTAGACATGTATCTGACATCAAACAATTGAATAGGTTGTGTTGTAAGATGCAGAAATATGAGTTTGAATGCACTAGCAAAACATGTGTTGCTCCCGAGGATGCAGTAAAAATGAGAACAGATACTGACTGTCATCAGGATGTTCCCAAAGCGCAGAAACTTTGGCTACAAATGGAATGTCTTTCTTTCTTGGTCCAGACCGGAGTAGCACACAGTCCCTCACTCGGATTATATCTCCACTGCTGTGTTGTATGGCTGGGTAGCTCTTCCGCTTCACCGGTGGGGTGTCCCCCTGAAACACACAACACATGCCCTGAAATACCCACAACATGGGATATAATATACATGATAATATCTATCAATATTGTGCCAATCTATCCATTAAAGCATGCTCCAAGTGCTGCATTATTATTACTCCGGTCAGTGGATCAGTTTGCAATTGAATTTCATTCTCAACTCCCTGGGGATTATACAGCCCAAGCTGCCACGTGGGGTGTTAGAAGGCTTACAACACATTACCATCTCATACTACCAGATACCTCTTGGAGAACAGAGGCATATTTCAAAGAAAACTTCTATCATTAGGAGACATCACATGTGACATGTTTCAGTGTCGGGCAGAACCGAGACCCGTGAATATTCCGGGGTAGAATAGGTCTTCAGCACCCCATTCTTACCGTAAAAGGCGACTATGCTTGTCATAAGAGGCGACTAACAGGATCGGGTAGTCAGGCTCACTGACTTGGTTAATGCATGTCATCAATCCCAATTGTGTGGATTGATGCTCATGATGTCAATCACTTGATTGTCTGGTCCAGATTCGATTATTTTACAGACTACCATCATATAGCTGGAATATTGGTGAGTGCTGCGTTAAACAAACAGGGTCGAGCTAGCTGAACACAGTCTCTCATCCATCTTACTTTCAGTGAGAATAGTTGTTTAACTTGATTTGTGACCTGTGTTCTGGACACAGGATGTGCCCCATTACACATGCACCAGGGGTAGATTCAACAACAAATTCGTATGTAGCCAGCCATACTCCCGAGGCAAGAGCTTCCACTCGCCTTTTATCAAAGTCTTGTTTCCACCCTTGCTGCATCAAGCCCACTTTCCTGTGCTAAATATGACTGGAGTATTTCATAGATTGATAGTCCAATGAGAAAACGTTTCACAAAATCAACATCCACGACTGGTACACCTTCGTATGAAAGTGATTTACCGCTGCCTGTCTTTTTTGACACAAATGTCTTTTTCATCTTTTAAGCTCCCCTCCTCCTCAACGATTGCCAATGTTTTTGTGTCCGGGATGAAATCTTGAATTATTTCATTATCTAATCAACTAGGTCGTAGCCTATGGTAGTCGCCATCTTTGTGAAGCTATACGAGATAAGAACAGTGAACTGATTGGATATCACGTTTCATTACAAGGGGCACAACTCATGATCTACATGAGGTGGCGCCAGGGTTGAGCCTAGAAAAGTGGCCTTGATGTGGCAAGGGTAGAAACTAAGCTTTGATATAGGTTAGTGGACACGCTTGCCTTGGGAAAATGGTCGCCAGCAGGGCTTGCTCCTTTTTAAAGTTCCTAACCTTCTCCAAATATACTGGCCTACAACTAAAGGATGAGGATGCTGCAAAGGGGCCTAACCTGAGGTCGTGTAGCCACAGAGCAGGGCTCTGAAAAGTTTAGAACCCAACCATGAAACGCCTCTATCTTCGGCATCAAACTCACCAGACTTGGTACCACTTTCATCTCCGACTCCCCTGACCACCTCCAGCTGTGCGGGGGTGAAGAAATCTGTCGCTGCACGGCTGCCGGAACTACTTTACTTCCGCCCTTCTTCTCCACCCCGTCATCCTTGGGACTCTTGCTGCGCCTCCTCTCCACCTTCTTCTTTGGCTTGGGGTTTTCTGGCTTGGATTTGTTGTCTCCTTTTGGCTTCTTGCTGACGGAGTTCCCACCAGCGGCATCCTCGGGGATTTCCTTGTCGTGTTTGGTGTAGCTGGAGAACGCACAGTCGTGGGAGTTGTCGGGGTTGTGGATGAGGACCTTCACCTGTGCGTGGGGGACGGGGACGGGGAGATGGTGGGGCAGCAAGCAGGGGTCGATAGACTGGTGCAGCACCGGCGGGTTTGGCTGGTAGAATCCTCCACCGTAGTAACCTGCAATTCCACACACAATCAACATACAACATGTACAACCCTGTGGTAGAAACTAACATTCTCAGTCCACTAGTCCTTATAATGATAACATACAGCAAAACACTTAAAAATGGCAAATTTCTACTAGTCCTTATGATACCTTAACAATTGGGCAGTTTGGCAATTTCTAACGCTGCAACCCTGCACTACATCAACCTGATCAGCAACTAGTCCTTACAATAACATATAGCAAAAACCCTTAATGAAAAGAGTGAGGTGAGGTGAAATGGGGTTTAACGTTGCGTCCAAGATTATTGCACTTATATAGCGACGTGCATGTACGTGTGTGTTTGTGTGGCTGCTTGTACTAGTCCGGACTGATGCCGATTTATAGTGCTAGCTCACTGAGATACCATGCCGCAGTTTAACATGAATACCCCACTCAGACACAGTATACTGACACAGAGCCGACCAGTCCTTGTTTTAGCCTCTAAATGCAGAGCACCAGACAGGGTAACAACAAGTACCATCTTTTAACGACTTTTGGTATGGTGCGGCCGGGGACATTCCGCGCTCTGGGCAGACGATCTGCCACTCAACCATGGAGGCGGTCTAATGAAAAGGGTAAATTTCTACTAGTCCTTAATATACCCTAACTATTAGGCAGTTTGGCAAGGACCATAGGACCAGTGCCAATTTCTAATCCTGTATTATGCTCTGAAAAAGAACAGATCTACAGTATTCATTCACAAGGGACTGATAATCCGCAATTTCGGGTTTCAGGTAAGTTATTCTAGAACTCATTGACATTTTAAGAGAGAAAACGAAAAAAATCACGTCATTAACAATAGATGACGTCACATCTTGTTTTTCTCAACACTGAAGAAATGTGACGTCATGTGATATGGACTTTTCAGTGAAGGCTTAATCAATATAATGCAGTTCATTAATACATGTAACAGTAATCATCTAATCAATAGGATTGTTATTAAATAGTGAACTGATTTAGCTGAGGTGAAATGGGGTATAACTATCAGGTTCCAAATAGTTGAACTTACATAGCGACAAACTGAATAAGACAATTATTGATTTTGGAGAACAACAACATTAATGTTCAAGTGAAAAAGTGAGTGAAAGTTGTTCAACACTGCAGCCAGCAATAATTCAGCAATAGAATAAGGACCTGTATATACATTATAAGACCAACACAGGCAAACCAGTGAGTGAAAGCATGAGCATCGATTCATGTCACTCTGGGTTCATGTTGGTTGGTTGGTTTGTTGTTTAACGCCGCACTAAGCAATATTCCAGCTATATGACGGCGGTCTGTACATAATCAAGTCTGAACCAGACAATCCAGTGATTGATATCATGAGCATTAATTTGATCCATTCAATTGGGATCGATGACATGCATCAACCAAGTCAGCGAGCCTGGCCACCCGATCCCATTAGTCGCCTCTTACGGCAAGCATAGTTGCCTTTCACGGCAAGATTTGGTTGCTGAAGACCTATTCTACCCCAGATCTTCACGGGTCCTGGTACAAGGAGATGCTGTCGGTCAAGTCTCTAACCTGCGATTGTCTCGCATGACAGTCATATTTACCCTTTCGTAGCTACAGCTTTCATTTATCTTCACACAATTACGTTTTGTTTTGTTTCCTGTTTAACCCTGCAGACAGCAATATTTCAGCAGTATCACAGCTGTCTGTAATTATCGTGTTTGGTTGAGAAAAAACAGTGGTTTATATAATGAGCAACATCCCATGTTATCTGGCTTCAATGATGTGCAACCAGGTCAGAGACAGACATGGCTACGAGTCCGTTAGTCCAAGGCAAGTGAAAATATATAGGGTCCAGTAGTTTTCCGACAAAATCTAGTTATATTAGCTAGACCATAGTCCAAAATGAGGCGCGAACTAGTTGTACGGTGTTTAACCCTACAAGTCACTGAACCTGAACCCAGATCCACAGGGACAGTGTCCACTAGTATGCAAGCCTGGACCAGATTTGTTAATGTTAAAGGTCTAATAAGGGCTAGAAGAATTTCAAACATTTTGGAGGGTATTGCTCATCAGAGGGAGGGTATGTCATCAATATTCGGGCTAGGAGACTTTCTTGGTTAATCTCCATCACTTACGACATGCATAGGTGAGTATGGTCAGACTTGATTGATGCATGTCATCATACCATTTGTGTAGATAGATACTCATGATGTCAGTCACTGGATTGTCTGGTCCAGGCTTGATTATTTACAGACCGCCATCACATAGCTGAGTACGACGTTAAACAAGAAACAAACAAATACTAAGTAGCACTATCATACTCACTGTAAGATGGAATAGTTGCGTGGTTGAATGGCACACTGAATGCGCTCCTGTAGGGAGACTGGTGGTTGTACGACATCATCTGAATGCTACTGAGACTCCCAATACCTCCGAGGGTCAAGGACTGGTACTGCCCCGCGGTGACAAACCTCTCCGAACCAGACCCACATGAGAAACCATTACACGGTGGAACACAGTTGTGACTGGATGAGAACATGGGCGTGAGGCAGTGTGGTGTCCGAGACAAGGGTTTCACTGGAGTGTGCGCTCCTACCACGTCCACAACACTGGATGGGCGGTCGTCACTGATTGTCTCGGATTCCGGTATTGTCGATGGTTTCTGGATGGCTGTCATCACAGTGGTTGTGGTCGTCTTAGATTCCTCACAAATCTGTTGTTCTTTCTTGGAGATGCAAACACTGGCTTGAGTTGTACAGCACACGGTGGAGCCCAGCCCATCCACCCACCGAGCTACAGGGTGATGCTTGCTCGCTATTGATACTCGTTTCCATGAAACACAAAAGCGGTCTATCCGAGCAGCACGTTCCAAACTCGGCCTCACATCCTTTGTGGCAGCCATCAATGCCTTTGCGTTTAGATTGGCTATTCTTTTGCCAGTTTTTCCAACCAAGTTCATTTTATCTTTCATTCTTTTTTTTAAATCATCTTTCTTGTCCTTTTTCTTTTTAATATTTGATTTTTTATCTGTGGTTTTGTCTTTAGCTTTACATTTTGGTAATAATTTCCTAATTTTTTTCAAAGTCTTTCCTTTGGAATCAATCTTATTTTTATTTTTATCCAATTTGGCATTTTTCTTCTTTTCTTCAATTTTTACCTTCCTATGCTTGATAATCTCCTCTCGTTGTTTCTTCACATCCTCAACTTTTTCTTTACAGGATTTATCCTTCTCCTTGACTGATTTGCATGCTTTGTCCTTTGTGGATTTATCTTTGGGCCCCGTCTTGTCCCTCCCCGATTTATCACTGGACTGAGCATTGGACTCTTCCTTATTCTGTTTAGCTTTCTTTGGAGTAGCAGGAAGTTTTTCAAACATGATATTGACTCTGGCAGAGGCATTGAGACTCGCCTCTCGCTTCAGTCGCATGAACTGATACACATTAAACTCTTTCTTGGGCTTCTTCACTTTAACTTTCATCTTCTTGGTCTTTGATGTCTCCTTGCTCACTGTGTTAGCAAATGACACAGACTTTTCTGTATTTTTGCCAGAATTAGAATCGTTGCAACTGGAACCCATCTTATCTTTTTTCTCTAATTTGATTTTTTTCTCCGTCTTTTCCTTCTTTCCTTGTTTCTTGTCTGGTTTGACAACCACGTTGTTGTTGGGTTCTTTCATCTCATCGTGCTTGCGTTTCTTGGCCTTGTGGTCTTGTTTGGACATGAGAGTGTCTTTGTTAGTCTCCAGGTACACCTGAATTACTGACTCATACATCGGATATGTGTCGTTATATGATACAAACTTCTCGCGCAGCTTGCGAGATCCAATGCTGTGTGCCTGTTTATATTTCTTCAGATTCTGAAACAAAAACAAGTCTCCATGAATTCAATTTTGGGGAGAGTCGAATAAGCTACTGTGGACACTTAATCTGTCCTTAGTGGTTCTAATGGTACAGGTATTAGTGGGGTAGCCTAGTGGTTAAAGCATTTGCTCGCCACGTGAAGACTCGGGTTTGATTCCCCACATGGGTACAATGTGTGAAGCCAATTTCTGTTGTCCCCTCCCGTGATATTGTTGGAATATTGCTAAAAGCGGTGTAAAACCCACCTCACTCACTCTAATAGGGACAGGGAGAGCACTTATTGATCAATGTTAAAAGTACTTCTCTCTAGGTAAGACATGATGAATGCAGTTGTACAGAAAATCATTTCATTTGTGTTCCTTAATTTTTGGTCAGTTTAGAACAATTCATTGTCTTCATTAGCGAGTGAGTGAGTATTGTTTTACGCCGCTTGTCGCAATATTTCAGCAACATCACAGTGGGGAAAACCAGAAATGGGCTTCACACATTATACCCATGTGGGGAACCGAAAAGACCAGTGACGAAAGAACGCCTTAATCTCTAGGCTACTCAGAGCCCCCATTATCATGTTTAAGTATTTGTTGCAGGATAAACATGAGGTAAAACATTGTAATCCTGCAGAACAGTGTCCATGGCCTCGTCTTGATGAGCAGCATAATAACTGGTTTGTTGGGTCCAAGTTTGATTACCTGGAGGGCCCCTAACAGGGCGGGAACACTGCGGTCAGCGGCAGGAAACAACATTCAGTCACATACTCATGGTGATGTGTCTCTACAACTCGGCGCTAAGCAGTACTCAGCTCTGACTATACAAGGTTGGTTGGTTGGTTGATTTGTTGTTTAACACTGCACTCAGCAATATTCCAGCTATATGACGGCGGTCTGTGAAATAATTGAGTCTTGACCAGACAATCCAGTGATTGACATCATGAGCATCGATCCCCGCAATAGGGATCGATGACAAGCATCAACCAAGTCAGCGAGCCTGACCACCAGATCCCGTTAGTCGCCTTTTACGACAGGCATAGTCGCCTATTACGGCAAGCATGGGTTGCTGAAGACCTATTCTACCCCGGAATCTTCATGGGTAGACTATACAAGGAGCCAGAAGAGAGTGAGTGTTGATCATGCCTTACAATTATGTTTTGAAGGGATGTGGGGAAAAGTATCACTTTTACAAGTTTTTTCCACCACAGATAGAAAATTACAATAATCGAAAAGTATATGGTATTGACTGACATGAAAGATTGTCTTGAGTGCAGTTCTAACACTTCAAAAAAGGAACAGTACAGAGAGTTGAACAATCCATGACAATGAGGCCCAATTACACACTTTCAGCTAGGTCAGTCACTGACCAATACTCATTTCACTCAACTCTTACAACAAGCATGTGGTGCCAATGTCATGCCATGATTGACACAGGATCTACCAGGTCAGACACTGACCAACACTCAATCCACTTTTCCAGCAATAGAAATTGGCACTCGTCCTATAGTCCTTACCAAACTGCCCAGTTGTTGAGGTTCATAAGGACTAGCAGAAATTTGCCCTTTTTAAGGGTCTTGCTGTATGTTATCATTATAAGGACTAGTGGACTAAAAATGTCTCTCACAACAAGCATGTGGTGCTGTCAGGGCAGGATTGACACAGGACCTGACAGGTCAGAGGCTGACCACCCAATGGCAATGACCTGGCAACTCTTAAACAAGCATGTACTTCACGACAACCTCACGGGGTCTCTCAACCAAGAAAACAGGCAGAACATTCCTCAAGACTGCATAACAAATTCCTATACTGCAGGTGCATTGTCTGCACATTCACATAGTATTCATTCAGAGGAACAGGTAAAGCCCTGACCTACTGCTTGCACATGTAGATAGAGATCAGGGGTTTACCTGCACACCATACAGCTGAGTGGACCCAAGCCTCCATACTTCACTGTGCACAGGGACCACGCCCCCAGCCTGCCCTCACAGAGATAACACTCTAGTCTCAGTCTGTGCAAACAACTTTATAGCCTACTTACAAATGTCCACCAGATAGAAACTTACTTCACTACTACCGCATAGTACTACCATAATGAACCCGCACGAACACACATATCCACGGGCAGGTCAGCTAGATGCATGTTGTCACTGAACACTATCCTCTTGTGGAATGTGTATTGAAAGCATAGCAGACTGGTAAATGGAGTATTTTCATATTATCCAATAAATCCATTTACAAACTTAACATATTTTTACAAGAAACTTTATCTGATTTTTAGGATATTAGAGAGATCCTGGTCCATTTAGACAGTTCCTACAGTACTAAACATACATACATATATATATTGTGCAGTTTTCCTTACTACATAGCAACTCTACATATTAGAGTCAAAAGTGACAGTGTCCCAGTATAAATGGGTATAAGGTCTCAGTATAATATGCTAAACTAATTTATTTATATATTTTTACCTTTCAGGCAGCTATGTTAAGTTAATACTTTATTATCTAAATAATTAAAAAATACAGTATATGTGTGTATAAGGTCTCAGTGTTATATACTCAAATATTATACTGTGACCATTCAGGAAGCCATGTTAACTTAACAATTTATGATTTCAATAATTAATACAAGGAGGTGTGAAACCTTTCAAGAAAACTATTTTCAGAATCATAACCTTTTCAAGCTTCACATTATATTTACAATAAGGTACAAGCTACTGCACTTAGTTGGTTTTAATTGAACAGCTTGCAAATACTCAAAACCAATACGTAATTTTAGAAATTAAGTTTTTTTAGATAAAATATGAAATTGTTGTGACACAGGTGGTAAATTAGGTGACAGATGTAGTTGTATACGAATGCTATTCAGACAAACTCATATAGGATCGTAACTGGCAGTGCGCTCTTCTGGACTGACTACCGCAGCATACATACAGACGAACAACCAGATTCCCATATAGGCTGTCGGCCGACATCGCAAAATACATGCCTAGAAAACGTTTAGTACGCTTTTGTGAAGACCGATATCCACTTATATGTGTTGCCTTCGTCAAAAATAAACACTCTAGAATGAGATATATATTATGGTTAGTCTAGTTCACTCACGGATCTCGAGATATGCGACAAAATACTTCAGACCCCTTCGGAAATTGAGAGAAATTTGCACGAATTTTTTCACTCGACTAACTTATTTCTGGTAATTCACCGCGATATCCTTATCTGATCTCTCCCAACAAGACATAGTCATCTTCGTAAATGTTCATAGATACGGTATATAATAATTTTGATACCTGATCTTTCGCCTTGTTCGCACACGCAGCGACAACTGGGCTTGCCTTGCCTCCGTGTTTCCGAGCTTCGGTCGCCATCTTTCCGAGGCTTGACGTGACGAGCTTCGGCTGGCCGGTAGAGGGCGCGCTGTCAGGTAGTTTAGTTCGCGGAAAGCAATGCGGTCGCAAGCATCTGCCTGTATAATTATGCATCATACTCCGTCTAAATAACCTTACTCGTCCCCAAATACAAAGGAAAACCAACCATGCATTACACAATAAGAGCTCACACGGCTTTAGGCATTAATTTCTTCCTTCGTGTAGGGTTTGGTATTTTAATCATGACGACTTTTATTGGTGGCAGACCATAAAGCCTGCAATATTGAGTGAATACATTTCTCTCGTATATCAAGCGGCTTATTCATTGATAATTTAATTGTGATTGTGTCTTTTTTAATTAAAGGAACCGAAGCAATATTGATGAATTATCACCCGCGAAAGAAAAAACGCGTGTACGTCGAGGAAAGGAGCTGAAAACCCGAATGTGTGAAAATACACACTATCTCAGAATCAACAGTTTATTAATAAACGTACCACGGAAGTATTTACCGCTTAATTATTCAAATATATTTTCATGACGTAAATGATGCAACCGTTGAAAACTCGATTAATATGACCATATGTCATGACGCACACATGTATGCATGTTTAAATGTAAATGTCCACAACGGAAGCCACGTCGGCAACAACGTGGCAATTATTGGTCTAACACATGATCTATCATTGTAGTTATTTTGAAATAGTGTTAGTCTAATCACACAGTAGAACAACGACCCTTTAATTAGGATCTGTATGGTCCAATCAGTCCCGGCCTTGTATTAACCCCGACATTAGGAACCATCACCGGACGACTGTAACAAGAATAAGTTAGTTGTTTCTTACGGAAAGTAGACATTCTTACAAGTGAAACAGATTTATCTTGTCTGAATATCGAGTATTATCGACCACATTGTAGTGCCGACCTACAGATCATACTGGGGCGGTGGGGTAGCCTAGTGGTTAAAGAGTTTGCTAGTCACGCCGAAGACCCGGGTTCGAGTCCCGACACGGGTGCAATGTTTGAAGCTCATTTCTGGTGTCCCACGCCGTGATATTGCTGGAATATTGCTAAAAGCAGCCTCAAACCATACTCACTCACAGATCATACGGCCGACTGATGTGCCTGTCCAGTTGCAAGTCCGATTGCTTTCTTGCAATATGCAAACATAATCATTCCAAACAATTCGTCTAATATCCTTCTAGAGAATCTTCGGAGCAAAGCATGCTAGTTCGCCTTACGTGTTTGCTTTCCTAAACACGGGAAGAATTCACTGCAGAAAAGTGACGAGAAGGGGTGTTCGTGACAAGAAGGGAGTGTTCGGGACAAGAAGGGGTGTTCGTGACAAGAAGGGGTGTTCGTGACAAGAAGGGGTGTTCGTGACAAGAAGGGGTGTTCGTGACAAGAAGGGAGTGTTCGTGACAAGAAGGGGTGTTCGTGACAAGAAGGGATGTTCGTGACAAGAAGGGGTGTTCGAGACAAGAATGGGTGTTCGTGACAAGAAGGGGTGTTCGTGACAAGAAGGGGTGTTCGAGACAAGAAGGGGTGTTCGTGACAAGAAGGGGTGTTCGTGACAAGAATGGGTGTTCGACGATATGAGAAAATAAGCAATGCAATGAAAACGCTATTTTCTTCGGACCGAAATATTTGACCGATTGAGCGGCACAAAGTACTCTTAACGTTCTAAGAAATAATGAGGCGACTGTCTCCCATAACGCACGTTGGTGTTTATAGATACTGTTCATGTTCTCTACTGCAATAAAACAGTGAGTATACACTCGTTAGTATATGTTTGTCTCTTTATATGACACTATGGCTGATATATTTTCGAAGTGACTGAAAAATTTAACTCACTCACTTAATTGTTGCCCCAAAGTCATTTCGAAATTTTGCGAGCGACATTTGTTGAAACAATAATAATCAAACTTAATGAAAAAAAACCCCACAAATACGAATACACTGACATGATTACTATAAGTTTGCATATTGTACGTAGCATAGATCGATGCTCATGATGTCAATCGCTGGATTGTCTAGTCCAGACTCGATTATTTACAGACCGCCGTCATATAGATAGAATATTGCTGAATGCGGCGTTAAACAACAAACAAACAACGAAGCATAATTCTATATATCAGCATAAATCGAGCATATATCGACCTCTCAGCATACATACATACATACATACATACATACATACATACATACATACATATATATATATATATATACATATATATATATATATATATATATATATAGTGCTATACATCTACAAATCAAACACACAAGCGTTGGTAATAATTTCCTTGTTCAGACTTCGTTGAACGGTTCTTGATCGGAACAGACATTATCAAAAAACTATGTAATACAGTTGTATTAGTTTTTACAATTGTTACATTGTAGAAGAAAACTATCAATGCCAGGTTATCACAGTAACAGCTGCTCGAATACGTCCACACTAGTTAGGTTAAAGGGTAGACCTCCGCTGACTCTTGATGGACCGCCTCCGTGGTCCAGTGGTAGAGCGTCCGCCCGGATACCGAAGGTCCGGGGTTCGATCCCCGGGTGCGTCATGCAAAAGACGTTAAAAGATGGTATTTGTTGTTACCTTGTCTGGCGCTCGGCATAAAGGGGCTAAACAAGGTGTTGTCGGCTCGGAGTCGGTATACTGTGTCTGAGTGGGGTATTCATGTTAAACTGCGGCATGGTATCTCAGTGGGCTAGCACAATAAATCGGCATCAATCCGGACTAATACAAGCAGTCACAAACACACGTGCCTGCACGTCGCTATATAAGTGCACAAATCGTTAAACCCCATTTCAACTAACCTCTCTGTCATGATGAATAAAAACAATACAAACAATGACGAATGACATAGTTGCACATCTCGTTCTGGATGGTTGACGATAAATGTACCGAATGAGACAAGGATCAACATATGGCGCCCATCTGGGGATTAGGATATCGGTGTAAGTAATGGCAATTAAGTAATGGTCGCTATGACAATACATACCTTCGTATCGACATACTAAGTATTTATCTATATATTGACATGCCTTATATGCAAATAATACTAAGTACATACATACTGTCTTATTTTACAGTGTATTATTGGTCACGGTGTCTTTAGTTGCCGTATACGGTGTCATATTAGGTTTACTATTGGGTGAGGCGTGGTTTTAAAATAAATGTCTTTGCACATCACAATTGATAATATTAAAACACAAAACTGTGTCGAATAACGAATTTCTGTACCAGAATTTTCATGTGAAATATGTGACGTGGATGTTGGAAAATCCAAGATGGCTGTTACTAACGGTATACCGCCTCAAATTAGGTCAGTAACAGTGAGTATGGTTTTACGCCGCTTTTAGCAATATTCCAGCAATATCACGGCGGGGGACACCAGAAATGGGCTTCACACATTGTACCCATGTCGGGAATCGAACCCGGGTCTTCGGCGCGACGAGCGAACGCTTTAACCACAAGGCTTACCGACCGCCCTAGGTCAGTAACAACCAGATTTTACAATGCCGGGGTCCCGGCTGTGCAATCAAAATGGTTCGGTTTCCTTGATCTATCACCTGAATTTATATCATGTCCGTACCATTTTGGAAGAGGGAAATTAGAGTGTTCGTGAAAGACATTCATGTTAACTGTATCATCCTATACTGAAGACGTGAAAATCAACAAACTCAAATCTGTTTGCATGTGAGTGACAGCTTCGAACGAGGGGCAAGATCACCACCGGAATAAGAAAAGACAACCGTGATCTACTCACAGCGTTTTACGCTAGAGATGGGGAATGTTATTGTTCACATTTGGGATACTTTGGGCCACATAATCAGAAAACAAACTTCTACGGAGTTTTCGAATGATTTGTATCGGAAATGTTCACTTTGAGTGATCCGGTAGTGCTGTCGTGAAGATACAACTCCCGAAACAGTGCCACAAAATACGTTTCGAACGAAAGGGACACTGATGGCACAACCGGATCATTCCAAGTAGGTCTAGATATCTGACCAGATAGTTTAAACTGACTTCATTTCACCAAGCTTATCCATTTACGTTAAATCAAATTGAAAGTTGCGTAACTGGTCGGGTGCGTCACGCTCATGGGGACCCTCGATCGGTAGTCGTACATTGTAAATGGATATAGCTCGATTATATAATGTCTGTAGCTCTATGCATAACCTACATAGAGTGTAAACCGCATTTTGATGCGTGTGACTATCTTGTTTGGTTTAATAAAGTGTTTGTAAACATCTCTCGCTCTCATGAGATTGCTTCAGTTCTGCCTTGTAGTCGCAATATGAATGGCGTCTCGCGTTTTTTTTTTATGAATGAAAAAAGTAGCCCCGGTGTGACAGAGGTCACGGTTATCCAATCAAAACGAATAAAACAATGTCAACCTTGTACGACACACTTGTGACATACGGATTTAGTATCTTACCACCTGTATCTTCACCACGTGGGTAATAATAATGATTCCATTACATGGGGCACGCGTGGCCAAGTCGATTCGCTGTGCAGTGTTGCGTCTCTTGGGCACGCCTGAAACCTATGATTGTGGGTTCGAATCCCGGTTCGCCCCCATTACGTTTCTAGGTTTGCCAGCACCATACTCGTGCTCGTGGGTTTCACTGAAGTGGTAAACGTCTGAGACCTGCATCACTTCGGGCTTTCCTCCCACATTAAGCTGACACGCCGTGATATAACTGGAATACTGTTAAAAGCGGCGTTAAACCAAACTCACTCACTCACTTACTCATTCCATTACATATTTAGTAAATTTACATAAAGCCATGTTTAATATGTATCTTCATATTTGAATACTACTAAATACATACATATTGTATATAAATCGATAATTAAGCATATGCCTACACCTTATCATACTTAATATTCACTTGAAATTTGCATAACTTGTATAGCCCTTACTATTGTCAATATGCTTCATATGATCAAACTTACTATTTATGCATCTTTGAATACTGTATAGTTTCATACTTGCATTCTTATACATTTTGTCATGCTTAATATATATCTTCATATTTAAATACTTAATAAATAGTTTCATATTCAAATACTGCAGTTTCTGTCCACATATTGCCATGCTTAATATATAGCTTCATATTTGAATCCTTCATATTTTCATATAATTTTCACCGCTAATTTCCTTTTACGCCCAATGGAATCTGTTTCGGCGGATAATCGAGACTGGTTATTCTCTCTATTTACTATATACCTTCATATTTGAATACTCAATGAATAATTTCACATTTTCATACACCTACATGTCATACATAGTTTACATACGAACGCTTCTAGCTGCTCCTTCTCCCCTCTCACATAGCAACTACAAAAGATAGAAAGTCGTTCCATTACTCAAACACAGATACCGTAAACACTGCTTCCTCCACGAACACCGTAAAGGGATTGCAAAACAGCCGACGGCAGTATAAACACATGTACACGATGGTCATAAAAGACATGTCATTCGGACAACCACTTCTTTTCCGCCGTTCTTTCAACTTATATCCGTAACAGATCAAACAATACTTACTTATATAATTATATATAATCTAATGTGTTTGTGTTGTTAAAAGCCGCACCCAGCAATATTCCAGCTATATAACGGCGATCTGTAAATAATCGAGTCTGGACCATTCAATCCAGTGATTGTATTATAGAAATAGAAGCGACAAAAGACTTTCCTAGATCATAAGACATCTGTGCTAAAAGCAGAGCCCAGTGTGCGTTTCCGACTATATCATAGGCATGTGCGTCTGAATCACGATCAAATAGGGATGCTCTACATGGGTCAATGTATCTATGTTTCCATAGAAGGGCACCAAAAAAGATCATTTACAACCACCTCTTGAACACTTCCGTGTTTGAGTCAACGCCATGGAGTGGCCGCGAGACGATCGCCTAATCCCTACTTAGTAGGGCATTGTATGTACAACGCGGAACAAACAGAATATGACATAGAATCACGTCACAATGTTACCATTGAATGCAATCGGATTGCATTGACGTAATGCTAGACGCGGAGGGACGGTAAGCGAGTGGAATTTGACATGGCGTTTGTGTGTTGCGTCACTTGTGTAATGGTGGTTATCTGGGTATTAACCTGTCGCGCTGCACCGGCTCGTGGCTTTGTATCTGTCGCCTTATTATCTACTGATGTAGGTCTTGAGTAGGTTTCCATTCTACCAGTGTCCATGTGCTGATCATATCTGCCCTTCATGCACATCTTGTCGCAGGTCTCTCGCAGCGGTAGAAATTGGCACTCGTCCTATAGTCCATGTCAAACTGCCCAATAGTTAAGGTATCACAAGGGCTAGTAGAAATTTGCTCTATTTAAGGGTTTTGCTACATGTTATCATTATAAGGTTTAGAGGACGAAAACTTTGTTTCGTGGTGCCTATTGCCACGTTAGTGAGCAGGGTTAGAAACTAACAATTTTTGTCCACTAGTCCCTATAATGATAGCATATAGCAAAACCCTTAAAATGGGCTAAATTCTACTAGTCCTTAGGATACCCTTACTATTGGGCAGTTTGGTAAGGACTATAGGACTAGTGCCAATTTCTAACGCTGGTGAGTGAGTATGGGTTTACACCGCTTTTAGCAATGTTTCAGCAATATCACAGCGGAGGACTCTAGAAATGGGCTTCACACATTGCACCCATGTGGGGAATCGAGCCCGGGTCTCCGGCGTGACAGCGAACGCTACGCGTTTACGATGGGCACTTGTATAGCGACGTGTGTGTACATGCGTGTGTGTGTGTGCTTGCGTGCATGCGTGCCTGCGTACGTACGTTAGTCCGGACTAATGTCGGTTTTAAAACCATGCCGCAGTTTAACATGAATACCCCACTCAGGCACAGTATACTGTCGCCGAGCCGACCAGTCCTTGTTTTTCCCCTTAATGCGAGCGTTGGACAGGGCATCAACAATTACCACCTTTAAACGTCCTTTGCTATGAATCGACTTGGGATCGAACCATCTCCGTTCAACTCTGCGGACAGACGCTCTATCCACTAGACCACCTATTTCCAATACAACGCTGCTTGTTTCACAGACAGAACTAGCATTTTCTCCAAACCGATGTAGTCTTGGAACCGTTTCCCCTGATAATAGAGGGTGAATATCACTTCACTGCTGCTTTAAATGCTTTTAGAATTAAATATTTACCAAAGACTAAATACATTAAAAAATATAAATGTCATGAAAAAATAAAATCAATATGCTTGTTTATATATTATGCTCATAACAGAACAAAGTAATTGTTTAACAATGTATAAAATTTGAAAATTGTTTTATATACATATTGGCATATGACCTTCAAAATGAATAAAGTATTGATTGATTGAACTAAAATGATGTTTCGGCCGGGACTGAGATGGGCCGAGCACAATGTTTGTCTTCGATTCCGTTTCTACTGTTAGACAAAGGAACGCGCCATGTTACGTCTTTACAGTCAAACATTCGGAGCAGTGACGACCTAAGTGGAACTCGGAACTGCTACCTAACTGACTGGTGGCACCATGTAATTACATGTGACACCACCAAACTGCACGCGACAAGTGACACCACCAAACTGCACGCGACAAGTGACACCACCAAACTGCACTCGACAAGTGACACCACCAAACTGCACGTGACAAGTGACACCACCAAACTGCACGCGACAAGTGACACCACCAAACTGCACTCGACAAGTGACACCACCAAACTGCACGTGACAAGTGACACCACCAAACTGCACGTGACAAGTGACACCACCAAACTGCACGCGACAAGTGACACCACCAAACTGCACGTGACAAGTGACACCACCAAACTGCACGTGACAAGTGACACCACCAAACTGCACGCGACAAGTGACACCACCAAACTGCACGCGACAAGTGACACCACTAAACAAACGTCACGTGACTAGTGGCACCACTAAACAAACGTCACGTGACTAGTGACACCAACGAAAATTCAAGTGACTTGTGACACCAACAAACGTCAAGTGACTTCTGACTCTAAATAACTACACATGACGAGTGACTCCAGGGACCACAGCTTTCAACATGATTTGAGAAAGACGGTCGCACGAAGACCCTTTAAGGCACACATGGTATCGTGATCTGTCAAGAGGGCAAAATAAACACATTTGATGTTGAAGCATAATAAGACTGCGAAGAAATGCATTCTTGATGGACAAGAAGAAATTTAGTCTTTGAAGAAGCGTGGTGAACCAAATACATCAATGTTTTTTTATTGCACAAAAGCAACAATGTTAACTAAGGTTGTTGACAATAAGCAGCAAATTTAGCCAACTTGTCCTCCATCAACTCAAGCAGGCACCAGTTGTGTCCATTGACTTGATAAAAAGTGTACGAATGTACACTGAATTGGAGAAAGAACTTGGAGCTCGCCCGCTTCTTTTAATCTTTCCAATGCAGTTTCGAAATGTCACTCAAAGGAACTATTTCAAGACGAATAAGAACAGAGTAAGATACTCGAATTCTCGTGTTTTTGTAACAGATAGTGGAAAACGGCTCTCACATTTCAACCATGCTTACTTTTTTGGGGCTTTTGTACCGGTATAGAATCTTCATCAGAACTGGATCGGGAAATAAATGACGATTTTAATAAGTGAGTGAGCATGGTTTTACGCCGCTTTTAGCAATATTCCAGCAATATCACGGCTGGGGACACACAAATGGGCTTCACAGATTGTACACATGTCGGGAATCGGACCCGGGTCTATGGCGTGAAGAGCGAACGCTTTAACCACTAGGGTACCCCACCGCCCCCGGCGTGACGAGCGAACGCTTTAACCACTAGGCTACCCCACCGCCCCGGCGTGACGAGCGAACGCTTTAACCACTAGGCTACCCCACCGCCCCGGCGTGACGAGCGAACGCTTTAACCCCTAGGCTACCCCACCGCCCCGGCGTGACGAGCGAACGCTTTAACCCCTAGGCTACCCCACCGCCCCGGCGTGACGAGCGAACGCTTTAACCACTAGGCTACCCCACCGCCCCGGCGTGACGAGCGAACGCTTTAACCACTAGGCTACCCCACCGCCCCGGCGTGACGAGCGAACGCTTTAACCCCTAGGCTACCCCACCGCCCAGGCGTGACGAGCGAACGCTTTAACCACTAGACTACCTCACCGCCCTCGATTTTAATAAGGATCATCGTGATCACTTAGCAAGGAGGAACGACATGAACCGTCACGCCATATCAGATAACTAACGTTGTCCGTTACACGTTGAATTCCAGGCGTTATGTCGTAAAACTATAAGCCAAAGCGGGATGCCATCAACACGTGTTACTTCCGCCCTAGCTTCACGATCTAATCTTCCACATGGCGATTACAATCTGGTCTTACAGATTTCACGACGGTTCCCACTCCTGTCGAGTCTCGTTTCAACCTGTACTAAAAGAACTGTTTTCAGACATATTTGAAACATTGAGCGTTTTAATTGTTTGGCTTGTGTCACAACGACATAATTTCTCCAGGAGATGTATGGACACGAGAGCCTAACATGCAATAAGCCTGGAAGATCGCCTCAGGACGTGATATAGTCTGTTTACCCACTCGCTGGTGATCCATTAAGTCCATACTGAAGCGAGTGTAGGTGCTAACCACAGTGGGAATCTAAGACGGATGGCACTCAATTTCGTTATTGAATTAAAACTTGATCTATCAGGTGTGTGCAGCAGGGAAGGCTAAACGTCAAATTATAGACGAGCTGGTACTTCTGCCGCACTTATTACCTGAATGACTGTCATTGTTATACCACTTATGTCGATTTGCAGATTGCTTTGCCTTAGACCTCCAATGGAATCTGGTTAGGCAGATAATCGAGACTGGTTATAGTCTCGTTGACGTTTTATATTTCTTCGTTTCCCGACGCTACAAATCTTTCACTTTATTGGAAAAGATGGAATATTCTGGTGCTTTATCCGACGAGAAAATCTGGATGAAGAATGGGTGTCCTGCGATGCCCGTCTTGCGCTTGGATGCGGATTTTCCTACGAAACTTCCTATTAAATATTTTCGATTTATATTTTTGACGTTAGCGAAAAACATAAGAACATACACGTTTTCGCTGTAATGATGCATTGTGGGACAAAATATATTTGTAAACGGTATGGGGTCAAACGGCAGAACATTCTTCAACACCTCTCTTACTTTTACAGACTCATCTTTCCTTAGATCGGTCATGTTGATAATTATTCAAGTTGAAGATATCACTTATTTATCATTCCAAACTGGCTTCCACGGGAGATATCGCTTGGGCGAGATCAAGCGATACATCCTAAAGTAGGAGATATCGCCACTATAAAATCGCAGCACCAAGCTTTGCATTCGTGACCGACTCGTGTCATTCCGGGACAACCCGAAAAGCCCCTCTCGTGGCCATTTTTTGCAACTGGGTTTCGTCTAAGCGCAAACGAGCATAGCTAAAAGAATTCGTTGTGATACTATTTAAAACACATCGGGAATTACGGTATTATACAGCATGTTTGAACACATTTATATTGGGTATATTTTAGATGCATGACATATGTGAAGTCAAAGATTATTCCTGAAGGATTCTTAGACCGAAGTACTTGAAGTCATACGCGCAGTCTGATTGGTTTGTCGTATTTACGCACATAACATTCATCGATAGGGGGACGAGTCTTGCAGACCATCGTGACATCATCTTGTCACCATGACGTCACAATCAAATGAAATCACTAATCTCTCTGCTACTGAAACTGGTTAGCTGTAATTTCTACACCAAATAAACTTGTTATTACTGTTTATATACTGTAAAAGTAAGTGAAAGAATGATATTAGCTGATAAATAGAATCTCACCCTCGTGTCTTTTGATATCAAATATATCAACACAAGTTGATAAAAGTTACAAAGCTTATTGACTTAGTCGATATATTGGATATAAAAACATGACGGCGAAATTCTCTATGAACCACCACCGTCTCTTGGACTGTTCAATGAGAGCAATGGGGGCATGTCATTGGCGTTTTAATTAAGTGAAGATTTTTCATGACTGTAGTTAATCGGTCATGTCATGAAAGATTAACTATATTAATATGAAAGAATCGGGTGTTCTTTAATTCCTTTTGAGCAGTATATCTGCATTTGTGTGGACTGACACGAGAATAGTGTATTCTGAGCCGCTCGCTAATTATAGTGCTTAGCGGAGACTAAACATCACTAAGGCTGAGGGTGAATGAATTAATGTTTAGTTATGGCTCGGCCAGACATACTTCGTGTCAAGTTCAACTCCAGCTGTACTCGAAGACAAAACCATATGTTCTCTTCATTCACCACGAATCGGGTTTTTGTTTTATCTCGGCGTGTTAACTTAATGTGGGAGAAAAGCTCAGCGATCCAGGTGGTAGACGTTATCGACCTTGGTGAAACCCAGAAACTCGCGATTACCTGATCCAGGCGCCAGTAAGGGACGTAACTCTGCATATCTAAATGCGCTACCTTTGACTACTGGACCACATGTGCTGAGCGACAGGAAGCCAGGAACCTATGCCAGGTGTTCGAGAAAGGCAAGTATTCCTGAGTGTGGTATTACCGTATAAAAACACAAAACATGCCTACTTGTACAGCGATTAAGTGACTTTGCATGTAGACATCAGCTGACATCTCCAATCTTGAGGTATCTGTGACAAAAATGATGCGCGATGTGATTCCCTATTTTGACCTGTACATGTTACCGTGTTTTGTAATTTTCAGGTGAACAATTTACTTGCCTGTACTTGTGTTTGTGACGGGTACCACCAGTGGGGCAGGATACGCTCACCTTTTCGCGAACACCTGGTATCATTACTATCTAATAGTGATTAAGAAACTCGTGCGCATGATATAGTCGGAATCGTGCAATGGTCTTTAGTAGAGATTTCTTGTGGAAAAGGTTTTCGTAGATAAAATCGTAGATTAAATGAGTGCGTACGGAATCGCTTGCTCTCCTTGTGTTCAACCGAGCAGTGAAGTTACGATGTCGTGAACGTATTGTACACACGAGTCGGCGACAGCGCATCACGACGTGGCGCCACACACAGCTGTTGAGCATCAGTTGCACATCAACACATCAACACAAGCTGTGCAAGCACCATGTGGGTGAAGACTTGTCCTTTGTCTCTCCCTGTTGGATACACTGCCGAAATGTCTACATCATCTGAACTGTATAACGCGAATCTCCTCCACCATTTCATCATCATCATCATCATCATAACCGTCGTCGCAATCATCACTGTTATCATCACATTATCATTACCACCGTCATCATCATCACCATCATCATCATCAACATTTTCATCATCATCATCATCATCATCATCTTCATCCGGGACGATGAGGTAGCAAAGTGGTTAAAGCGTTGTTTGTCACGCCGAAGACCCAGGTTCGATTCCCCACATGTGTGAAACCCATTTCTGGTGTCCCCCGCCGTGATATTGCTGAAATATTGCTAAAGCGGCGTAAAACCATACTCACTTCCCTATTTACAGACCGCCGCCATATACCTGGAATATTGCTGAGTGCGGCGTAAAACAACCAACCAACCAACCCCATTCACTCATCATCACTATCGACATACATAATCAACTTCATCAACAAGACAATACATCACGTACCATGGGAAATAATAACTAAGTCATGCCATCATAGTCGTCGTCGTCGACGTCGTCGTCGTCGACGTCGTCGTCGACGTCGTCGTCATCCCACCAAATAGGTCCCCAGTACCTCATTCAGACTACAATGGGGATCAGGTGGTACAGAGTGCGATCTGGCGGACTCGACTCTCAGATAGAGATAGAGAAGACACCTTCAGACAGGTGCACATACTGCATATAACACTATTTGGAACTCCACAAATAAACCTTTAGTCACAACACACGTGGTGAAATTGTGATTCAGTCGTCTTGCATTACTGGGCAGTATTTACATTATACTATTCAAAATATGTTAGTGATTGAGAGGGAGTAGAATAGGTCTTCAGCAACCCATGCTTGCCATAAAAGGCGACTTTGCTTGTCGTAAGAGGCGACTAACGGGATCGGATGGTCAGGCTCGCTGACTTGGATGATGCATGTCATCAATCCCAATTGCGTGGATCGATGCTCATGATATCAATCACTGGATTGTCTGGTCCAGATTCGATTATTTTCACAGACCGCCGTCATATAGCTGGAATATTGCTGAGTGCGGCGTTAAACGACAAAAAACCCCAAAACAAACATAGTGATTGAGAGAGTATGGTTTACGGTTTTTAACTATATTCAAATACTATCACAGCGTGGGACACCAGAAATGGGCTTCACACATTGTACCCATGTGAGGAATCAAAATATGAAATAAGATTAACTATAGTAATATGAAATAATCAGGTGGTCCTTAACTTCTTTTGAGTAGTATAGTTGAGCTACCAGAACTTGATGGGCCGGTTACCCATCTTTCTTTGTTTCTTTGTTGTTTACCGCTGTGCTCAGCAATATTCCAGCTATATGACGGCGGTCTGTAAATAATCGAGTCTGGACCAAACAATCCAGTGAATGACAGCATGAGCATCGATCTGTGCAATTGGGATACGAAAACCGGCATCAACCAAGTCAGCGAGTCTGACCACCCGATCCCGTTAGTCGCCTCTTACGACAGGCATAATCGCCTCTTGCGAAAAGCATGGGTTGATAAAGACCAATTCTAACCCGGATCTTAGCGGGCGTTGTCCTTACTGACAGGATCAAAGCAGTATTCCAATGAAAGAGGAAGTCCGGGGTCGGAAAACTAAAATAACCGTTAAGACACGGATACTGCGAATATTGCCTTTATTATTGTGTCGTTTTGTTTGTTCATCGTCTAACGCCGAATATACCAGCATTTTGATAGTCTGGACCAGACAATCCAGTGATTAATATTATGAACAACGATCCACACCGTCGGGGTATGGTGACACGCTAGACCACCTGATCCATTTGGTCGCCTCGACAAGCAATGGTTGCTTCGGACAAATTCTAACCCTGAATTCTGGTTATTGTGAGTGAGTGAGTGAGTTTAACGCCGCTTTTAACAGTATTCCAGTGATATCGCGCGTGTCAGCTTCATGTGAGAGGACTTCATGAAGCGCAAACTAACTTAAAATGTGTAAACGTAACAGCATTATTACCCTTTGTAAAGGATGCCAGACAGATCATGTGTTATAACCTCTGCATCACTTGTTATCACTTGTATATCAGTTCCAGATCTATATCATAACCTACATATTCACAATAATATTCACCTACATTGTATTAATGTGTAATATCTTCATAATCATTATCAGTTACGTAGTATCAGGTATGTAGCATCACCTATATGTTATCAGTTGTATATCAATCACTAAGGCGATGCATATCGCCGTGTAGAGTTACGTCCCTTAGCCGTGCAAGGAACCTATAATCGTGGGTCACAGATTCGCCCTGATTACGTTTCTCGTGGGTTAGAACTGTATTAATTCGGGCATTGTGATGTAAATGAAATACTGTTCAAAGCCATATTAAACCAAACTCACTAACTTATATAACACCATCCTTGTAACGCCCTTCATAAGCCACCGTTTACATAACATCGCGTTACACACCCCGTCAATCAATGGATACCCTACGTAACACCAACCTTGACCTGCACAGCGTGGTGCCTCCATTAACGTAACAACCAGTCGCTCACTGCAGCCCAAACGATGCGCTGATATGAAGAACAGTTTCTATTTCACACTCGATTCCATTCATGTTGTCCATCATCACACTCAAGGATGTTCGTCTCCACAACAAGTCAAATACTCTCTATTTCCTTCCTTTAATACCTTTGACAACCCGCCTACGAATATCTTGCTTGCTGCTGTAAAACCGGTTCTAGCCATTTGCAGCGCCCCCGTAAACATTAGGAGTGCAATTATACCTCCGCGTTCGATTTGAGTCTCCCCTCTTTGAGACATCCAGTGTCTGATGAAGATGTGATAGCTTTTGCGGTGAAGCGGATACAGCGTATGTCGGATGGCGGGAGTCGGGGTTCGGTCCCCGGCCGGTCATACCCAAAAGGCGTTCAAATATGGTACTTTTTGTTTCCCTGCCTAGCGCTCGGCATTAAGGGAATAATACAATACTGGTCGGCTCGGAGTCGGTATAGTGTGTCTGAGTGGGGTATTCATGTTAAACTGCAGCATGGTGTCTTAGTGGGCGTGCACGTCGCTAAGTATCTGCAATGATCGTTCACGCGGTGTTAAACCCAATTTCACCTCAACCCACCTCACCTCACCAAACAAGTGCGCCTAAAGAATACTATACCATTATTTTTGTTCCGGTCCAGTGATCCGGGAATGTGAGTGGTGGTCCTGCCAAGCCCGGAAATTAACGTGTCACAGAAGCTCGGTCACGTGCATCATAGCGTATCCATGCGGTTCCACGCCTCGCTGGTTACAAGAAAGCCGTAAACAGACAAATAATTACCAGAAATTACCAGATAACCACTCTCTCAAGGTAATATATAATTGAAGCGAAGGAAACTGCCTACGATATGCCTACCAAACAGGCAATGAATATTTGATATTTGCAAGGCGGTGTAATCTCTCAGGGCCAATTTACAATGAATGAAATTTGCACTTGCACGTTCATCCAAATTCTAACAATGCTTCCTAATCGATTAGTTGACAGCGTCTGGTGGCGGAAGTGTATCTGTGTCATATCCATAGTACTTACTGATGTTTAATGAACTACAGAAAACATATGCGGCACTCTGTCGGTACCAGTTCCTTAACATGTACATGATGAGTTAGCCCCTGAAGATCCGGGGTAGACTAAGTCTTCAGCAACCCATGCTTGCCGTAAAACGCGACTAACGGGATCGGGTGGTCAGGCTCGCCGACTTGGTGGATGCATTTCATCGTATCCCAAATGCGCGGATCGATGCTCATGATGTCAATCACTGGATTGTTTGGTCCAGATTCGATTAGTTACAGACCGCTGGCATATAGCTGGGATATTGGTGAGTGCGGCGTTAAACAACAAACAAACAGATAAACATAATGATTGTGACACAAACTCACAGGATACTATTCCAACTTTGATGAGGATGTTTTACCTCTCCAGATACACAGGACTGATTCTCATAATACGTCGATGTGTACAGACATTCACTGGCGTAAATAGTTGAATAATTAACTAGCTTGCGATATTTCTCCGGATAATCATTTTACTAACAAAGATCTTGCATGTCGGAGCACATCCCAGTCATTGAATTGTTAATAGCTTCTACAGCATGGCAGGCGTTGAGGCCATCTGTTAAAGAGAGCCCTACTCTACGTGACCAATAGAAGGGCGTTACGTGGCTACATCCCACGCGCTGTGACACCGATATGGGAAACTGATACTGTTGCAGAAACAAGATGACAGTAACCGTTCTCTACTTTGTTTTTAATCTAAACTATCACGACAATCATTTTTCCCATTACACCAGTCTCAAGTTTTAGTCTGAACCCCAAACATCGTTTCTGTAACATGCAACGCGTACATCATATTCGTTTTTTGGCTTTGTTTGTTTGTTCGTTGTTTAACGCCGCACTCAGCAATATTCAAGCTATATGACGGCGGTCTGTAAATAATCGAGTCTGGACCAGACAATCCCGTGATTGTCTTCATGAGCATCGACCCACAATTGGGATACGATGACATGTATCCACCAAGTCAGGGAGCCTGACCACCCGATCCCGTTAGTCGCCTCTTACAACCAGCATAGTCGCCTTTTACGACAAGCATGGGTTGCTGAAGACCTATTCTACCCCGGATCTTTACGGGTTACACTCACAGAAGACCAATTTATATATGTTATGCAGAATGATAGTTTAGTTATTCCCCTAGCCGCAGTTAAAAGAAGAAAATTTCAACTTGCATTGTAAATAGTGCACTTCTGATCCATAAGTAATTGTTATTCTTCCTTATAGGATTTAACCACATGTTTATAAAAGTCTAAATATATTTAGTTTTAATGGTATTCTTCCTTAAAGGATTCCTCAACAGTTACAAAAGATATTAACAATGGGACATTTTCAAATAAGTACTTATAAAATAGTTCTGTTACCACGCGTTCGTATATATTTTGTATTTGTATCTCACTAAACGATACTAGTATAATCTCTTTACATAAAACTGAGTTATTTTTTATCTCTCGTGTCTCATAGGCCAACTGGCCGCGTGGTATATTTTATATTTTGTCATGTACTTTGAATGAATGTTTTTTATACTGCGTGACACGCAAATAAAATATTATCTTATCTTATCTTATCTCATTACGTTAAGGAACTGGTACCGACAGAGTTCCGTAGAGACGTATTCTCTATACGGATCTTCACGGGTTTCCGAAATGACTCAATCAGGCCCTTGATAGTGAAACCTTGATTAAAAAGCTAAGTTTCAAATAAATGTGTCTTTCCATGACATTTGAATAATATGTACATGCTCTTAAGTACCTAAGAAACTGCGAAATGTTGACGCCATGAGTTGGAGCTGATATTGCTCAACGCGAAGGGGAAATACACGTTGGTAAAATCGAAATCCCCCATCTTACGATACAGCTAAGTGCAGAGGCTGCCACCATTCTCAATGTCTACGCATAGATCCACATAGGACATTAAATGTGGCTAATCAGTTCTTTCTTTGGCTTCCAAACCTCAAACATGAAATGAAGAGATACTCATATTTCTTAGCATTGTTGAAATACACGAGGTCCTCAAAATATCTGAAAATGAGTTGAACTTCTTGGAAATGGGTCTTTCTTTGATTAAACTAAAGTAGTCAAAACTCCGATACGTATGCAAAGAGAAAGGTCAGTTAGGATACGGGCATAATACGAGCCAAGGGGAATACCTACAACTGGTCTAAATGTTGAATTCCCAAATTTGACAAATGTGGAATTGACCACGATAATACATACAACGTATACACATTCACTCTGGTCAAGTATATACATGTAATATATTTTGCACTAGGCCATGACTATACATATAACGATCACACTGGTCAAGTATTAACATATATCATGTACACTTGGCTATGATAATGTCTATAACGATTACCCTGGTCAAGTAAATACATGTAATATTATGTACACTTGGCCATGATAATATCTATAACGATTACCCTGGTCAAGTAAATACATGTAATATTATGTACACTTGGCCATGATAATATATATAACGATTACCCTGGTCAAGTAAATACATGAAGTATTATGCACACTTGAACAAGGTAATATATCTATATCGTACGCACAGTTACTATGTTCAGGTAAAAACAGCTAATATCTCTTATACATGTTCAGTGCGTGGTCTCATGCCTACCATATGAATAAAACAGGATATACTACTTATAGTAAAGTATACCCACTGAAAAAGGGGCGTGGCGGAATTCCTTCAGCGTCCATAACTAGTGATAGGTTTCCCATTGGTTCGAAAGCAACCAATCACGACCGAATGCTCGTTAAGTACTGGGCGGGTGTTTCTGCACCTATTCTAACCAATGAGTGAATGAGTGAGTTGGGTTTAACGCCGCTTTTAACAGTATTCCAGTTATATCACGGCGTGTCAGCTTAATGTGGGAGGAAAGCCCGAAAAGATGCAGGTCTCGGACGTTTACCATTTCGGTGAAACCCACGAGCATGGGTATGGTGCTGACAAACCTAGAAACATGATAGGGGCGAACCGGGATTCGAGCCCACAATCATCGGTTTCTGGCGTGTCTAAGGGACGCAACTCTGCACAGCGAATCGCGGCGCCTTAGACGACTGGGCCACCCGTGCCCCTCTAACCAATGAACACACAACATAACCTCAGTGAGTGAGTATGGTTTACGCAGCTTTTAGCAATATTTCCACAAATTTGAGGCGGGGGACTCCAAAAAATGGGCTTCACACATCGTGGTTGGTTGGTTGGTTTGTTGTTTAACGCCGCACTAAGCAATATTCCAGCTATATGACGGCGGTCTGTAAATAATCGAGTCTGGACCAGACAATCCAGTGATTAATATCATGAGCATCCATCCACGCAATTGGGATCGATGACATGCATCAACCAAGTCAGCGAGCCTGACCACCCGATCCCGTTAGTCGCCTTTTACGACAAGCATAGTCACCTTTTACGGCAAGCATGGGTTGCTGAAGACCTATTCTACCCCGGATCTTCACGGGTCTCACACATTGTGCCCATGTGGGGAATCGAACCCGGGCCTTCGGTGAGACGAGCGAAAGCTTTAACAACTTGGCTACCCCATCACCCCAACAGAGAACCTGCCGACCAAACATGTGTGTCCCGTGTTAAATCTTATTCGTGATACATGCAGACTAAAGTCGTATGTATCCCACAGGGTTGTATGACTCTGGAAAAGGTATCCCAGTAGACAAGCAGGCAGAAATGGACGTGTGTCGGTGTTTTGTGATGTTTCTGTCAAGACTATGAAGGGAGCCGCACTCAGCTATATTCTAGGTAGTTGACGGCGGCCTATAAATAATAGAATATGGACCAGACAAACCAGTGATTGATAAAATGAACAACGCGACATGGTCCGACGACAAGAAGTCACCCATGTCACCGAGCATGGGCCCCGTTCCACGAAGCGATCGTAGCACCGCAGTCGTAAGTCTATGTTATAGTATGGGAGTTACGATCACCTTAGCGCTATGATCGCTTTGCGAACAGGACCCTGACCGCCCAATCCACTAAGTCACCTCGCAGGATCACGATTGTTTGCTGGGGATCAACTCGAATCCCCACAATGGTCTGAAGTGAGTGAGTTGGGTTGACCAAGTATCGTGAGATTCGAACCCGGGACCAGTGCGCCCTATCAGCTAAGGCACTACAAGTTTCGCCTTTGACCATCAGGCCACAAGTAACTCCGAACCCGTGAAGATCCGGGTTGGAATAGGTCTTCAGCAACCTGTACTTTCCATAACACGCTACTATGTTTGTAAGAGGCTGATTTTTGGTTGATGCAGGTCATCGTATCACTATTGTGCGGATCGATCCTTATGATATCAATCACTGGATTGTATGGTTCAGACTCGATTACTTACAGACCGCGTAATATAGCTGGAATATTGCTGACTGTGGCGTTTAACAAACAAACAAAAAAGAAAAGTAACTCCGGAGTTGCATGAATCTGCACGATGTTGATCATGCTGCTGCATGACATTCCCAGAAGAAATGTAGGACGCTCCCCACTTCCGGAAGAATGTGGTAAAATCAATTTAGTCTATACATTCAAAATTTTCTGACATCCAAAAGACGCCGAAGCTACGATTTACCGTATTTCTAATGAAAGTTAAAATAATTTTTTTTGATTACGTATCTGGAATATGACTCGCAGTCTGTCTGGGGTATTTAAAAACATTTTCTTATCTAAAGCATACATCGATGGGTGTGCCGTGGGTACAAGTGATTCAGCAAATAAACAACGAACAAGGTTTTGTGAGCAATGGTTGACATAGCAAGGTATGTTTACAGCTTTTGTACAATAATACCAATTCTCTCTCTCCCTCCCCCCCCCCCCCCCCCCCCCCTCTCTCCACGGCGTAGATGAAAGGAAGAAAGGTGAAGATGGTATACAGTGAGTATTATTTTACGCCGTTTAAACAACGGCCTCGGCGTGACGAGCGAACGCTTTAACCACTAGACTAGCCCCACCACCTCTAGTATAAAGAAAATAACCACATGTTTGGACAGCAAAGTAAACTTTACAAACAGGTTGAGTTGTTTTTCGAGTTACGAAACTAACCTCCCCATTTTTTACTGCTGACGTTATGAAGCGAGGTTGAGATCAAATGGAACGTTAAAAACACATGTGCATAATAATTCTATGTGCGAAACGTCTCGTGACAAGTACCTGCCTCAGCCCAAAATAATAGAAAGCATATTTATCAAATACAGTGATGTGATTTCATATCCACCTGCATGTCCTGGACAGAGAATAAGCACCAGCGAGTTGATCGAGTAGGTTTTTATTACAATATTCCAGCTACGTGTATACTACTCAAAAGTGTAAGGGAGTGAGTTGGACTTAGCCCAGCTTAGAACAGTGTTCCATTTATATCATGGCGTATCAGCTTAACGTGGGAGTAAGTGAGTGAGTGAGTTTGATATTCCAGCAATATCACGGCGGGGGACACCAGAAATGGGCTTCACACATTGTACCCATGACGGGAATCGAACACGGGTCTTCAGCGTGACGAGCGAACGCTTTAACCACTAGGCTACCAGACGCCCCGAAGTGGAAGAAAAGCCCAAAGTGATGTAGGTCTCAGACGTTTACCACTTAAGTGAAACACACGAGCCCAGGTATGGTGCTGACAAACCTAGAAACATGATCGGGGCGGGCCGGGATTCGAACCCACAAAATAGGTTTCTGGCGTGCCGAAGGGACGCAACTCTGCATAGCGAATTGCGGCGACTTGGGCAACCCGTGCCCCCTACTACTCATAAGAACTTAAAGTACACCCGATTCTTTTATCTTACTATAGTTAATCTGTCGTGGCATGACGATTCTTTCCTATTACTATTTTCAGTATGTCAGGGCATGACAGTGTCACAGCGGAGGACACCAGAAATGGGCTTCACACACTGATCACATGTTGAGAATAGATTGTTGATTGTTGTATAACGCCGCACTCACCAATGTTCCAGCTATATGACGGCGGTATGTTTTTCGCTTGTTGTTCTAACGCCACACTCAGCAATACTCCAGCTATATGACAGCGGTCTGTAACTAATCGAATCTGGACCGACAATCCAGTGATTGATATCATGAACATCGATCCACGCGATTGGGATCGATGACAAGCTTCAACCAAGTCAGCGAATCTGACCACCCGATTGTAGGGAGGTTCCTATTTCAACAGGAGCTGTGGAGTAGCCTAGTTGTAAAAGCGTTCGCTCGTCATGTCGAAGCCCGGGTTCAATTCACCATATGGGCAGAAAGCGCGAAGCACATTTCTGGTGTCCCCTGTCGTGATATTTCTAGAATATTGCCACAAGCGGCGTAAACCCATAATCACAAGTTCGATAGGAAAAAGTGCTTTGAACAAACTCCCACCCGGGTCCCAAGCGTAAAGAATATCTGCAACTGATTTTAAAAACTTGACGTTGAAAGATGGTTTCCAAAGTATACCTTTACATTGGAGGCTGACGTGCATAACCTGTAACTAGCAACCGATAGCGGGAACATTCAGCGTGACTAATTGCCCGTCGCGTTAAGATTGATGACAGTTGAATACTTCAGAGTAACACCAACCTGCTACACAATGAATGTTTGATGCAACCATGAAAATAAGGTAAGATCGAAGCTAAACGATTCCCTAACTGTCGCTTAGAGCCGACATGCAAGTGCCTGGTTAACACATATCTATTTGCAAACCCGACTGGATTTGTAGATAAGGAAGAATCTTTCCTCGGGACATTGTTTGTTTGTCGTTTGACATCGTACTCAATATTCCAGCTATATGACGGCGATCTGTAAATAATCAAGTCTGGACCAGACAATCCAGTGATTGTCTTCATGAGTATCGATCCACACAATTGGGATACATCTTCCCGAGGCAAGAGAGTTAACTGACTTTAAAAGTCAAGTTTTCACCCTTGCCGAACTAGGCTGGAATTCGTGGGCTCGATCGTAGCGCCACCAGTGGCTATTGCGAGTTATGTCCTTTCTATGCCTCTCCTACTGACCAATCAGATTCAACCTCTCGTATCACTTGCATTTGCTTCAAACAAAACGGTGGCGCCCAGTCAAGACGATCGGATCGATAATCAAGATCTATATTGTGATAAAACGAGTCTTACATCGCGAAGTGCATCAAATCACGTGAGTACCTTGATTTAAAAAATGAAAAGATTGAGAAAATATCTGTTGACAACGAGTTAGCGGTGCACATGCTTTGCAAATGCTGCAGTCGACCGAAATCTGCATGACACTTTACGAACCGGATTTCGATTTCGGTGCGCGATTTTGATTGGACTATGCATGGACTCGTTAGTCCAGCCAAAATGTAACTCCATAATACCAGCCTAGTTCGGCAAGGGTGGAAACTGGACTTTTATAGTCAGTTAATTCCCTTGCCTCGGGAAGATGTTGGGATACGATGACATGCATCAGTCAAGTCAGCGAGCCTGACCACCCGATCCCGTTAGTCGCCTCTTCACGATCTCCACGAGGGGAGAAAGGCATGGGTTGCTGAAGACATATTCTAACCCGGATCTTCACGAGGGGAGAAAGGCATGGGTTACTGAAGACATATTCTAATCTGGATCTTCAGGAGGGGAGAAAGGCATGGGTTGCTGAAGACATATTCTAACCCGGATCTTCACGAGGGGAGAAAGGCATGCGTTACTGAAGACATATTCTAACCCGGATCTTCACGAGGGGAGAAAGGCATGGGTTGCTGAAGACCCATTCTAACCCGGATCTTCACGATGGGAGACAAGCATGGGTGGCTGAAGACATATTCTAACCCGGATCTTCACGATGGGAGACAAGCATGGGTTGCTAAAGACCTATTCTAACCCGGATCTTCACGAGGGGAGAAAGGCATGGGTTGCTGAAGACATATTCTAACCCGGATCTTCACGGGTCCTACTCGGATGAAGAAATATAATGGCTATAATCACTTCCCGTCCACAGCATCATGCAGGCGACGTTCAGAGAACAGGGACAGAAAGTATTCCTGTTCTCACAAACCTGTTTCTTATCCATTCTAGCTAACAGTACCCGTTGTTTAACGTTGGGAGCAAATAACCGTTATCTAACGGTAACCATACACCTAAATACATGTTCCCATGTAACATCCGCTTCAAGCGCCTGTCTCCACTTTGAGACAACGATTATGTATGCTATATTTCATTTCGAAATTAAATTGTAATATTCCAGGTTGTGTTCGAGTGACTAAAAACCTATTGCCTGTCACTTTAATAGTAATTGTCAATCTGAATTACGTGAACATTGCACATTATGACATACTGAAAATTCCACGGAGGTCAAGATTAAATTGGGATAGGCCTCCATGGCTTCATAATATGTTGAGTTTTGTAGCTGGCATTGGCGTGCATGATGAGCCAAATTTCAGCCTAATATTCATATTGATATTCTGCGCGCATGTTCTGAAATAATGAGATCATTATCGGAAGCATATATCCATGTGTTCGGTGTCAAAGATTCACGGTTGCTGTCGGGGTCAGGCGGTAACACGTGACTAATTAGCATCCCACACCACACATACTCTGTACATGAGAGTGACTATTGGGGTTAGTATCTCCATGTGGGGTTGTATCGCAATAGTAGTCCACACTATTGCAAAAGTATTGGGACAATAGTCAACTATTTTAGTATTGTTTGTTTGTTGTTTAACGCCGCACTCAGCAATACTCCAGCAAAATGACGGCGGTCTCTAAATAATCGAGTCTGGACCAGACAATCCAGTGATTGATAACTTGAGCATCGATCTATGCAATTGGGATCGATGACATGCATCAACCAAGACAGCGAGCCTGACCACCCGATCCCGTTAGTCGCCTCTTACGACAAGTATAGTCGCCTCAACTATTGTAATAGTATTGCCATAGTAGTAAACCAACTTCAAGGCTTGATTATTATATTAATTAATGAAGCGTCCGCCCGGAGAGCGGAAGGTCCGGGGTTCGATCCCCGGTCGCGTCATACCAAAAGACCGGACTAGTACAAGCAGACACACACACTCGCGCGCGCGCACTTTGGTATATAAGTGCCATAATCTTGGACGCGACTATAAACCCCATGTCACCTCACCTCAACTATAATTAATGCAATGGAAATTAATAAAGTATTGCTGACAATCTCAAAGACGGCCATTAGTCAGTCACCAAAAGAAAGGATCTCTAATGTAAGTTTTCTTAATCCGTGATGATACGTGAAGATCCGGGGTACAATAGGTCCTCAGCACCCCATATTTGCCGTAAAAAGCGACTTTGCCTGTCGTAAGAGGCGACTAACGGGATCGGGTGGTCAGGCTCGCTGACTTGTTTGATGCATGTCATCGTATCCCAATTGCGTGGATCGATGCTCATGGTGTCAATCACTGGATTGTCTGGTCCAGACTCTATTATTTACAGACCGCCGTCATATAGCTGGAATACTGCTGGGTGCATCGTTAAACAACAAACAAACAAACAATCCTTGTAAACCAACACAGACAGGTTTGAAAATGACATAATATATGTATTATTATATAACTAATTGCAACTATTAAAACTATTGATTGTTATGGATACTATTAACAATACTATAGGTAATTTTACTTTGCTATCGATACAATACTATCGTTGGGCAAACAATAGCGATAGTTCGATCTATCATTACACTAACTGTTAATGCCTATAATCAACGTGTTATGCGAAGATGTGACGAGAAATTGCAGTTATATGAAACGACGTGACAGTCAACAGTTATGATATGACGTGACATGCTCATCAGTTATATGATACGACGTGACATATTGTCAGTCGTTATGTGTGATATGGCACGAATTCGCCACCACAAACAGACAAGTTTTAAAACATGCAGTCTCAATGGAAATACTGCTTCCATGTGATGTAGAGAGTCGGGGAGGGCAGTCTTACGGCATTGCAGGAGGGGAAGCGGAACACTGTGACACGTTGTACGTGACTGTCATAAATTTGTTGATGCATGTAACGGTCCGCGACATACCGTGTAAGCACAACTGCCAGCATGTTACACGACGTGACATTCCGTATAAGCACCACTGCCAGCATGTTACACGACGTGACATACCGTATAAGCACCACTGCCAGTATGTTATACGACGTGACATACCGTATAAGCACCACTGCCAGCATGTTACACGACGTGACATACGGTGTAAGCACCGCTGCCAGCATGTTACACGACGTGACATACGGTATAAGCACCACTGCCAGCATGCTTCAAGACGTGACATACCGTATAAGCACCACTGCCAGCATGTTGTACGTGACATACCGTATAAGCACAACTGCCAGCATGTTATACGATGTGACATACCGTGTAAGAAGCACTGCCAGCATGTTACACGACATGACATACCGTATAAGCACCACTGCCAGCATGTTACACGACGTGACATACCGTGTAAGCACCACTGCCAGCATGTTACACGACGTGACATACCGTATAAGCACCACTGCCAGCATGTTAAGCGACGTGACTTACGGTATAAGCACCAACGCCAGTATGTTACACGACGTGACATACCGTATAAGCAGCACTGCCAGCATGTTACACGACGTGACATACCGTATAAGCACCACTGTCAGCATGTTACACGACGTGACATACCGTATAAGCACCACTGCCAGCATGTTACACGACGTGACTTACGGTATAAGCACCACTGCCAGCATGTTAAGCGACGTGACATACCGTATAAGCAACACTGCCAGCATGTTATACGACGTGACATACCGTATAAGCACCACTGCCAGCATGTTATACGACGTGACATACCGTATAAGCACCACTGTCAGCATGTTATACGACGTGACATACCGTATAAGCACCACTGCCAGCATGTTATGCGACGGGACTAACGGTATAAGCACCAACGCCAGTATGTTACACGACGTGACATACCGTATAAGCACCACTGCCAGCATGTTACACGACGTGACATACCGTATAAGCACCACTGCCAGCATGTTATACGACGTGACATACCGTATAAGCACCACTGCCAGCATGTTATACGACGTGACATACCGTATAAGCACCACTGCCAGCATGTTATACGACGTGACATACCGTATAAGCACCACTGCCAGCATGTTAAGCGACGGGACTAACGGTATAAGAACCAACGCCAGTATGTTACACGACGTGACATACCGTATAAGCACCACTGCCAGCATGTTACACGACGTGACATACCGTATAAGCACCACTGCCAGCATGTTAAGCGACGTGACATTCCGTATAAGCACCACTGCCAGGATGTTACACGACGTGACATACCGTGTAAGCACCACTGCCAGCATGTTACACGACGTGACATACCGTATAAGCACAACTGCCAGCATGTTTCACGACGTGACATACCGTATAAGCACCACTGCCAGCATGTTACACGAACGTGACATACCGTATAAGCACCGCTGCCAGCATGTTATATGACGTGACATACCGTATAAGCACCACTGTCAGTATGTTACACGACGTGACATACCGTATAAGCACCACTGCCAGCATGTTATACGACGTGACATACCGCATAACCACCACTGCCAGCATGCGATACGTCGATACCACGTGAACAAGTTATATGATACAACGTGACAGTCACCAGATAGACATTTATGATGTGGCAAGAATACTGCAGTTATATGAAACGACGTGACAGTCAATAGTTATGATATGGCGTGACATGCTCATCAGTTATATGATACGACGTGACATATACTCACTCGTTATGTGTGATATGGCACGAATTCGCCACTTCAAACAGACAAGTTTTAACACATGCAGTCTCAATGGAAATACTGCTTCCATGTGATGTAGAGAGCCGGGGAGGGCAGTCTTACAGCATTGCAGGACGGGAAGCGGAACACTGTGACACGTTGTACGTGACTGTCATAAATTTGTTGATGCATGTAACGGTCCGCGACATTCAAGCCCCGTGATAAGGGCCACGCCGACAATATATATAGTAGGCTATAGAACCATGGGATGGGATGTGATGGGTTCGGGAAATCTAATATGTCATAATGGTAACACTGTCCATGCACGGATAGCTCTCTCATATCAGATGCGGTATTGGATAAACAAGGCGGAGAATGGCATTTGCGGCCAGCGATAAGCTGTGGGCGACGCGACATTTGACATTAGATCTACAAGAGGCATATCGCTCTCGCGTCGCACATGGGTCTGCTCGGACACAGCTGGTGTTCTACATGGGCCGCGTCAGACAAATACCCCGATACTACGATTCCTGTACACTATTATGTTCGGAGTGTCATTCCTGTACACTATTAGTTGGATAATTGTGGATGCTTGACATGACAACGGTGTATATGGTAGCACAATAATAATAATAATAATAATATTAATATATACAATTAAATAATAGTAATAATAACTGCCTCCCGATGTTAAGACATACGGTTCTTGTAATGTACAAACCGATTTTGCAATGACTGTACGTGATCGCTGCGGACATTTTGTATCGTTGACGCATGTACATATGCAGATATTATAAGACGGAGACAAAATTCTATAGTATTGAAACTACGGGGTCCAAATACTATTTAGTTTTGATACACATATGTTCCCTCGATGACGAAACTGGCAATTGACTATTTTCACATATGGCGATAAATAACAACCAAATGAGTTTACACACAATGTCGATCAATTGTCGATCTTCGAAGGGTTTCAACATTTATACCGACAATCTGTTCCAGATATGTGAATGGAGAGAGACACGAGAGAATGCGAAGTCACAGCCCGGCCGTGACAAGTACGGTACGCCATCACGCGCTGTGACACCGTGACGCCTTCCCCGCTTGGAGGCAGTCACAGCGATACCAGAAGATGTCACACACGCGCGTCTCCTGTATCAAACAAACAACGTGACCATTCACACCCCACTGCGGCAACGAACCACAAGACGACAGTCATTAGCTGGAGAGTAACTGCCAACAGGCTAGCAATCTGCTGTGGCAACAGAAGTCAACATCTCACACCCCACTTACCCACTAGTCTCGAACTTGGGCCACGTGCTGTTATCCCAATGGCCCAACCAGAACTGACACCTGCCTCGTGTATGTGTGTATCCACCTCCCTCGACTTCAAATGCGCCAACTCCCGATCAAGTCGAAGGCGCTACGACAGACAAGCCTCTAGTGCTAGCGAGGTGGCAAGCAGATTGTTGGATACACATGCGTCACATAGTAGGGTAGTAAAGCGGCCTGAATAAGCTAGGGTTTCATTCAGCTGCTGCAACACGAGGAAGTTCTATCAACGGGGCGCAATTAGTGGTACTTTAGCCTGAATGGAAGCCATTGAGGAAATCCTCGTAGTCCGTGCGGAGTCAAATCAATATTTGCCATCGACCGCGCACACAATATCCACTACTTACCACGCCAGATACCCTCCGCTCGGTCCGCAATGGCAATGGAAACGGTTTGTCTTTTCGCGGCAAAGCCTCACTCACTGTTCACTACACGTGAGCTACCAACCCAGATAAGCAACTTCCCTCCCGCGGCACGTAGGCGCTATTAAAAGACGATCAAGGCAGTAAGACATTATACAACGGGCGGTAATCGCCGTATGGCAGGCTGGTAAAGCTGGCGATCAGGATGACCCCAGATAGCCCAGCTCAGTAAAACGTGTAACACACTTCCGTATGTTTACATCCGTGTTAATCAAAGCATTAGCCTGTGAGACGATCGCTCTTGCGGGAGCTGAGATGGGTACTGCACTGCCCGTCTAGAACCGTCCAGAATCGGCTGAATGGAAATCCTATAAAGTCGCGAGAAGCGGAACCTGTTTGGATGATCATTTTTCACCCAGGAGAATGATGTTTGTGTTGTATACACCTCCTTCAATGTGCTCGTCACTTCACGTCTATTACCAGCAGCTTGGCCCGAACACACTTGTCCAAATTGCAATATTGACAAGTGGAGTAAGAGATAAATAAAGGTCCATCCAACGTGATAGAATCATTCTTGAGGTTGTTTCTCTAAGTAATAACACAAGCGACCTTGCCACAGTAATGACCTCTAGACTTTGATATGATGTCTAGTCGGACGACGTAATCGTTTTTCAAATAGCTGGATCATGTTTTGTCACCGGGATGAAATATACAATCATCATAAACACGCCGTCAAGTTAAACTAGTATCCGCCGACCCGACCAAATGTTTCACAGGCGTCAACAAAGCCACACTGGAATACTTGCGGCAACACAATTTACTTAGAGTGCAATATTCCTCAGATGCTTCCTGCCAACTGTGCGGACCATTCTGCAATATATGTTTTAGCAGGTGGATCCACTCTGAGGCTGAAATATATAAATGTAAATCTATGTCGGAGTTGGCTCCAGTTAACCTTACATGGCATGTCTTCACAGTGGGGGCGGCGGGGTAGCCTAGTGGTTAAGCCTTCGTTCGTAACGCCGAAGGCCCGGGTTCGATTCCCCACATGGGTACAATGTGTAAAGCCCATTTATTGTGTCCCCCACCGTGATATTGATGGAATATTGCTAAAAGCGACGAAAAACCATTCTCATTCACTCCCTCACTCACAGCCGGCGGGGCCCACTTGAGCAAGGATGTCATTCGACATGTGTATCTACCTGTCAGCATGTGGGTATATTCACTTAACGGGTGTGCTTCATCATTCCTTCAGCAGGCGACCGCCCTGTGGTCTAGTGGTAGAGCGTCTGCCCGAAGAGCGGAAGGCCGGGGGTTCGACCCCGGCCGCGTCATACCAGAAGACGTTGAAAGATGGTACTTATTGTTACCCTGCCTGGCGCTCAGCTTTACGGGGATAAACAAGGACTGGTTAGTATACTGTGTCTGAGTTGGGTATTCATTGTAAACTACGGCATGGTATCTCAATGGGCTAGCACTATAAAATCGGTATTAGTCCGGACTAACACACACACACACACACACACACACACACACACACGCACACACACACACATGACGACGTCATTTCTGAGAAGGAAGTGTCCGGTAAGTTGTCCCACCAAAGATGTAGGTGGACAGCACAGACGAACGCAATGGCCGGCCGAACGATCGATGTGAAAATTGTGAGAATACCAAATTTAGCCCCCCTGTACATAAAATGGAATTGTCCGATATTGCCGAGGTCATGTTGTATTCGGAGTGTCAACATTTTTTTAAATACGGTAAATGTATTTAAAGCTTGTACAGTTTTTTGACATCCTTAAAAATTGTATACAGGCAGAATAAACCACTCTGGGCTGCGCCCCTCATGGTTTATTTTCCCTGCAGTGTTTTATTATACGATAAACAACTCATTAATTGTTCATTTCTTAAATATATGTATCAGCACTTGTTTTTTCTGACATAAAGGGTGTGTTTGAGCAGGTGTGAAATATCTATGTCAGCCAAGACGAATCTACAAACAATACTGCCAAAATTATTTTTTTACAGAATATTCGTGGGAGATATTGCCCTTTGCAAACGTACGTGCAAAATAAGAAACGATTAGCGACATATAATTTCTTGGCGTGACCTAAAAATATGCCCCACCCCTTTAAACGATTTTCACGGGTTTTTTTGTTATGCAGTTATGTCGCTGCAGGTGTATCACATCTGGGCCACCCGCTGTGAAGTGGATCGACCCCCTCCCCTCCCTCTACAACACCGCGAAGTCACCGATGCGTGACGCGGCTATTTATTGCGACTGGTCCAACATTAGAGACACGGAAATAGCCGTGACCCATATCCTGAAGACTGAAACTAACAGGACTTGCAATTGAATTGCATGTTAATCGTATCGCCCGTTTATTCCGCCCTCCGTACACATATTTTATGCCTTTCCTGTTGGAACTCTCACATAATAGACCTCGCACCCGTCACGGGCGATCCGGGGCGTGGGAACACGGACACAAGAAGAACGGTGTCGACACAAAACCTTTTGTCCGGTGTGACCAAATTTTGATAATGAACATCCCTGTATAACATTCGCACACATGTTATTTTCCCACTGGTTTGAGAATAATCTCCCCTTCACAATTGCACCAGTTATTTGATAGTTAATTTCAAACAAACAAACAAATATGTAAAATGAAAGCCATTGAGACCATCCTGCTATTATTTGTTCAGTTTTTGGTAACCCCTTTAGGATTCAAGAGTTGGATCTTCTATACCCATATCACCTAATTACCGAAATCCGGTCAAGCATAGTTAACCCACATTACCTAATTTCTTGTACCTATATTTTACTAAAAATAATATACTACCTGTAGACCTATGTGTATATCGTGTAATATACTGCCCGTAGACCTATGTGTATATCGTGTAATATACTGCCTGTAGACCTATGTGTATATTGTGTAATATACTGCCTGTAGACCTATGTGTATATCGTGTAACATACTCCCTGTAGATCTATGTGTATATCGTGTAATATACTGCCTGTAGACCTATTTGTATATCGTGTAATATACTGCCTGTAGACCCATGTGTATATCGTGTAGTATACTGCCTGTAGACCTATGTGTATATTGTGTAATATACTGCATGTAGACCAATGTGTATATCGTGTAATATACTGCCTGTAGACCCATGTGTATATCGTGTGATATACTGCCCGTAGACCTATGTGTATATCGTGTAATATACTGCCTGTAGACCTATGTGTATATCGTGTAATATACTGCCTGTAGACCTATGTGTATATCGTGTAATATACTGCCTGTAGACCTATGTGTATATCGTGTAATATACTGCCCGTAGACCTATGTGTATATCGTGTAATATACTGCCCGTAGACCTATGTGTATATCGTGTAATATACTGCCTGTAGACCTATGTGTATATTGTGTAATATACTGCACGTAGACCTATGTGTATATCGTGTAACATACTCCCTGTAGATCTATGTGTACATCGTGTAATATACTGCCTGTAGACCTATTTGTATATCGTGTAATATACTGCCTGTAGACCCATGTGTATATCGTGTAGTATTCTGCCTGTAGACCTATGTGTATATTGTGTAATATACTGCCCGTAGACCTATGTGTATATCGTGTAATATACTGCCTGTAGACCTATGTGTATATCGTGTAATATCCTCCTTAAGACCTATGTGTATATCGTGTAATATACTCCCTGTAGACATATGTGTATATCGTGTAATATACTCCCTGTACACCTATTTGTATATCGTGTAATATACTGCCTGTAGACATATGTGTATATTGTGTAATATACTGCCCGTAGACCTATGTGTATATCGTGTAATATACTGCCTGTAGACCTATGTGTATATCGTGTAATATCCTCCTGTAGACCTATGTGTATATCGTGTAATATACTCCCTGTAGACATATGTGTATATCGTGTAATATACTGCCTGTAGACCTATGTGTATATCGTGTAATATACTGGCTGTAGACCTATGTGTATATCGTGTAATATACTGCCTGTAGACCTGTGTGTATATCGTGTAATATTCTTCTTAAAACCTATGTGTATATCGTGTAATATACTCCCTGTAGACATATGTGTATATCGTGTAATATACTCCCTGTTGACCTATGTGTATATCGTGTAATATACTGCCTGTAGACCTATGTGTATATCGTGTAATATACTGCCTGTAAATATATGTATATATCGTGTAATATACTGCCTGTAGACCTATGCGTATGTCGTGTAATATACCTGTAGATCTATGTGTATATCGTGTAATATACTGGCTGTAGACCCTTGTGAGGAAGAGAATTTTAATCTTAAAAAAATCAAGTCTCCCTCTCTCCCCCCCCTAAAACGATGGCATCATCTATGATTTACTTTTTATGTTACAAAAATTAGAGAAAAAGTATATCGCAGCTAACCTCCTCCCTTGTGAAGCATTGCTGTAAGTCCTGAGCCAAGGGTCAAAATAAATTGAGTCGGAAAGATAATACCTCATTCCTTGAAGCTCGTTAATCATTGCCTGGGTAATGTGTGAAACTGCGCTGTGCCTGCGAGTGGTGCAAGACATGCAGTTCGGGTCATTAAACTAATTGAATAATAGATGTATGTTGACACAGCGCTCTCTATGCATCATGTTTGTTGTTTGGGCGGCATATAGAATATAGAACAGAGGACGCGAGTTGGGTTTAACGCCGTTAAAGCAATATTTGAGTTATATTTCGGCTTGTCATCTTAGGGGTGAAGGACGTCGTAATTAAAGGTTACCTCTTTTGATGAATAACACCATGCGGAGTCAGGGATTAAAACCACGAACACTGGATCCTGGCACGGCCAAGGGACGCAACACTGTTTTACGAACCGTAACCACCTATGCCTCTTGGAAGAATAAATACCTAATATCACGAAATAAAGGGGGGATTGCTGAATTGGTGTAAATGTTTCATTAAAACACGGTATCATGCATTACAGTGTACAGTGTACAGTGTACAGTGTACATTATGGAACTGATTATGCTAGAATGGGGTTGATCGCTGAGTTCAAGATTACTGTACTTACGTGTGTGTGCTTGTTTTGTGCTTATACTTGTTCGGACCAATACCGGTATTTTTGTGCTAGCCCATGCCGCAGTTTAACATGGATGCCCTACTAAGACACAGTATACTGACTCCGAGCCGACCAGTCCTTGTTTTATCCCTAATGCCGAGCGTCAAGCAGGGAAACAACAAGTACCATCTTTTAAATGTAAGCGGATGGGGTTCGGGCCATCGACCTTCCGCTCTCCGGACAGACACTCTATCCACGGACCACGGAGGCACCGATTGTGCAAAAACACAATAAGACCGACTGTTTATTCCATTCCAATTAGACCCGTTAAGAACCGGGGTAGAATAGGTCAGACTCTTCAGAAGCCCATGCTTGCCATAAAAGGCGAATATGCTTGTCGTAAGAGGCGACTAACGGGATTAGGTGGTCAGGCTCGCTGACTTGGTTGATGCATGTCATTGTAAACTCAATTGCGCAGATCGATGCTCATGATTTCAATTACTGGAATGTGTGGTCCAGACTCAGTTATTTAGAGACCGCGGTCATAAAGCGGGAATACTGCAATTATAGTCAGAAAATGGAAGACAGACTATGTAAAACAGAGGGGGCACTCCACACGCAGTTACAGGAGACTGCAATGAGTAAAGTTTACATGCTTACATACTATCTACACATATTATACTTACTTATTTTATAAGCAATAAACACAAATTGTTAATGCTTATCATATCATTACTAAATGTGGAATCATATATTACTTGTGATATGTCTTCTCACCAACGTAGACTTATAGCCATGTTCCGGTGTACTCATTTCAGACTTGCTGTTGAACTGGGGCGTCACAACAACATCCCATATAATGAACGTGTCTGCACTTTCTGTTTTTCAAAGGGACATAACCATGTTGAGGATGAATTCCATGTTCCTATGATTTGTGACGAGTATTCTAGAGCAAGAAGAAACTCATTTCCCACGTGTCTCGTTACCCCTCCCTCAATTGAGAATTTTATAAGACTTATGTCAGCTGTAAACGAACAAATTATAAAAGGCTTAGGTAAATTTCTCTCCCAAGTCATGAACATCGAACGGAAACACAGTGTTGAACGGTGAATCATTATTAAATCTACTCAGCATGCACATATATATATATAGTATATTTCCATTGTATTATGGGCCGGTGGCCTGAAGTATCGAATAAATTTGTCTGTCTGTCTGTCCGTCTGTAATGAGTAAAGTTTACATTCTAACATACTGTACACACATAATACTTATTTATTTTATAAGCAGTAAACACAAATTGTTAATGGTTATAATATTAAAAAACGATTACATATGACTGACATCCAGTTTTAAAAAAGCACAGCAATGTTGGTCGTTACACTATACATATCACATGACGATAAAATATAACAAACGTCTGGAGTGAGTGAATATGGTTTTACGCCGCTTTTAGCAATATTCCAGCAATATCACGGCGGGGGACACCAGAAATGGGCTTCACACATTGTATCCATGTCGGGGATCGAACCCGGGTCTTCGGCGTGACGAGCGAACGCTTTAACCACTAGGCTACCCGACCGCTCCCACAAACTTTTGGAGTATCACAGAGATAATTAGAATTACACAATGAGTGTTACACACACAATGTCAGTCTGTCCCGACCGTTGCTCTACTTGGGTAGATACTATTTTGTTCCCAGTAACATTGTACCATATTTTCACTATAGCTAGACACGCAATGCCATACATCAAAAGATTGTGATGGTTTAAGTATAAAGTATATCACAACAGGGAATGCTGTATAGGTGACGTGATCGGAAATCGACATGTTTGGTAAAGCACTGTCTCAAAATGTGTTGAGATTCTAAACACAAACCTACTCACTTTCCTTGTCCCATAACTGTTGAGGCCTAAACATGTTTAGAGTTGAGTTTAATAGACGTTTGCAGAACCTAAACATGGTCATCATGTTTAGATTCATGATTAGAATATTGGCATAGTTGCTCTGCGATGATGTAGAGGCCTAATCCTGTTTAGATTAGTGTTTAATTTAACGTTTTTAGAACCTTAACGTGGTCATAATATAATGATGCATGATTATAATGCTGGTCAGTTGGTATCTTTGCTCTGTGATGACGTGGGAGGCAAATAGACAAAATGCATCATACCATAGGAAGCGTCAACACCAAGGGCTTGTCATTTGAATAAGTGAGTGAGTATTGTTTGACGCCGCGTTTAGCAATATTTCAATAATATCACGTCTGGGGACACCAGAAATGGGCATCACCCAATGTAACCATATGTGGAATCGAACCTGGGTCTTTGGCGTGACGAACGGACGCTTTGACCGCTAGGGTACCTCGACGCCCCTGTATGCTTTCAGTGCGTGATTAAAGCATATTCACCACCATGACAGTGATGAATGCTTGATTCTTTTCACCTGGCGCAAATCAGGTAGTCCACTCAATACATCAAAAGTCACATACCTTTTCACACACAAATATTTAGTATGAAAACATTGATCAACAGCCTACGCATCGTGGGGTAGTGGGGTAGCCTAGTGGTTAAAGCGTTCGCTCGTCACGCCGAGGAGCCGGGTTCGATTCCCGACATGGGTACAATGTGTGAAACCCTCTTCTGGTGTCCCCCGCCGTGATATTGCTGGAATATTGCTAAAACGGCGTAAAACAAACCTCACTCACTCATCGGCACATATGGGAATGGCTGCCGAAAACCCAATAGAATTGTATACGTCGTTATCAGAACAGCAGCTTATCAAACATCATGAAATTTGTTTCAGAACACACACAAAATTAGATAAAACACACACTAACCATTCTGCCAGGGCCACACCATCGTAGGTCACGGAAATGAGCAATTTCGTGTGGCGACTCGTTTTCAGCTAAAAACGGTGGTATTCAGACATACTTCAGAGTGGTTCCATTGGAAATGAGGTTGTGTGAGCCTTGAGAGTGAGTGAGTGTGGTTTTACGCCGCTTTGAATAATATTCCAGCAATGTTACGGGGGATGGGGGGACCCATGAACCCGGGTCTTTGGCGTGACGAGCAAACTCTTTAACCACGGGGCTACCCTACCGCCCCTCTGGCCTTTTTCACAAAGGGTAAACAGAAACCTGGATACCACGACACCCTGACACCACGACAACCTGACACCACGACAACCTGACACCCTGACACCACGACACCCTGACACCACGACAAGCGGACACCCTGACAGCCTGACGCCCGGATACCACGACACGCTGACGCCCTGACACCACGACGCCCTGACACCCGGATACCACGACACCACGACGCCCTGACACCCGGATACCACGACACCATGACGCCCTGACACCCTGACACCACAACACCATGGCGCCCTGACACCACGACGCCCTGACACCATGACACCTTGACGCCCTGACACCACGACGCCCTGACACCATGACACATCGACGCCCTGACACCACGACAACCTGACACCACGACAACCTGACACCACGACACGCTGACGCCCTGACACGCTGACGCCCTGACACCCAGATACCACGACACCATTACGCCCTGACACCACGACGCCCTGACACCATGACACCTTGATGCCCTGACCCCATAACGCCCTGACACCATGACACCTCGACGCCCTGACACCACGACACCCTGACACCATGACACCACGACGCCCTGACACCCGGATACCACGACACCCTGCCATCACGACAACCTGACACCATGACACCCCGACACCTGGATACCCCGACACCCTGACGCCCGGATACGACGACACCCTGACGCCCGGACACCCCGACACCCTGACGCCCGGACACCCCGACACCCTTACGCCCGGACACCCCGACACCCTGACACCCCGACACCCGGATGCCATGACACTCTGACGCCCGGATACCACGACACCCTGACGCCCGGACACCACGACAACTTGAAACCATGACACCCCGACACCTGGATACCCCGACACCCTGACGCCCGGATACGACGACACCCTGACGCCCGGACACCCGGACACCCCGACACCCTTACGCCCGGGCACCCTGACACCCCGACACCCGGATGCCATGACACTCTGACGCCCGGATACCACGACACCCTGACGCCCGGACACCACGACAACCTGAAACCATGACACCCCGACACCTGGATACCCCGACACCCTGACGCCCGGATACGACGACACCCTGACGCCCGGACACCCCGACACCCTTACGCCCGGACACCCCGACACCCGGATGCCATGACACTCTGACGCCCGGATACCACGACACCCTGACGCCTGGATACCACGACACCCTGACGCCCGGATGCCATGACACCCTGACACCATGACAACCCGACACCCGGATGCGACGACACCCTGACGCCCGGATACCACGACACCCTGACGCCCGGATAACACGACACCCTGACGCCCGGATAACACGACACCCTGACGCCCGGATAACACGACACCTTGACGCCCGGATGCCATGGCACCCTGATGCCCGGACTCTCAGCAATACCGTCGGCTACCTTCTGGAAGGTGGTCTCCATGACACGTTATGGTATATAGACTGAATCATACATAGAAACTAAACTGGTTTAGTTGTCGACACACACGTATGAATAATTACTCCTTAATCGCAACACACACATGGCATTTGAAGACGAGAGTCCATCATGACCGCGTCAGGTGGCTTTCACGTGACGACACATGACCAGCTGAACGTTGTATCCATGACTCAGCATACTTGTATTAACCTACGGTTCACCTGTGCACAAAGAAGTATATGGGAGATTTCATAGTCATATTAATAGGTCAAGAAAAGTAATGTTGCTTTTAAAGTGCGGGGATAATAATCCTCATTTGATTACTTTTTTTCCTTGCAAGGGCTGCTCTAGTGTGCCATAAGCCGACGCCCTGTCAGTTTCCTGTGGGTTAGGGGTGGGGCATAATGTGTGCATTGACCCATGACCTTGAGACTTTAACAACGTAAGACAGGTGTGCGGGTGCTGCTTGGGAGGATACCCTTTCAACTCTTCGACGTCGCATCACGTTCAGTCTAGATCTCGCCCCAACCACCCATTTACGTCACACCTAACCAAGGTCTGACCCAAACCACCCCTTCAAGTCACAATAACCGGAGGTCACATCTCATCCACCCCACGCTTGACATCACCCTCCACATCTCACCCACCCCACGTCTGACGCCATCCCTCCACATCTCACCCCCCCCCCCCCCACGTCTGACGCCATCCCTCCACATCTAATCCACCCCACGTCTGACGCCATCCCTCCACATCTCATCCACCCCAAGTCTGACATCACCCTCCACATCTAACCCACCCCACGTCTGACGCCATCCCTCCACATCTCATCCACCCCACGTCTGACGCCATCCCTCCACATCTAATCCACCCCACGTCTGACGCCATCCCTCCACACCTCATCCACCCCAAGTCTGACATCACCCTCCACATCTCACCCACCCCACGTCTGACGCCATCCCTCCACATCTCACCCACCCCACGTCTGACGCCATCCCTCCACATCTAACCCACCCCACGTCTGACGCCATCACTCCACATCTCATCCACCCCACGTCTGACGCCATCCCTCCACATCTCACCCACCCCACGTCTGACGCCATCCCTCCACACCTCATCCACCCCAAGTCTGACATCACCCTCCACATCTAACCCACCCCACGTCTGACGCCATCCCTCCACACCTCATCCACCCCACGTCTGACGCCATCCCTCCACATCTAACCCACCCCACGTCTGACGCCATCCCTCCACACCTCATCCACCCTGCTTCAGGCCCCACCGTCCACATCTAATCCACCCCACCCCTCCACACATCCACCCAACATCTGACCCCACCCCTCCAAATCCCATCCACCCCACGTCTGACCCCACCCTCCATATCGTATCCACCCCACCCCTCCACACCTCATCCACCCCACCCCTCCACACATCCACCCAACATCTGACCCCACCCCTCCAAATCTCATCCACCCCGTCTGACACCACCCCTCCACACCTCTCCAAATCCCATCCACCCCTCATCTGACCCCATCCCTCCACACATCTGACCCCACACCTCCAAATCTTATCCACCCCACCCCTCCACACCTTATCCACCACACCTCTCCAAATCCCACCCACCCCACCCTCCATGTCGTATCTAACCCACCCCTCATCCACCAAAAGTCTGACGCCACCCCTCCAAATCTCATCTACCCCACGTCTGACCCTACCCCTCCACACCTTATCCACCCCACCCCTCCACATGTTATTCACCCCACGTCTGACCCGACCCCTCCACATCTAATCCACCCCAGCTCAGCAACCGACACTTTTGCTAATGGCATGTTACGTCATTGTACCCGCAGTTAAATTCATACCACATGTACTTTGTGCATGGTCGCGATAATGTACTCGGGTTACTAAAACCACGTGTATCTGTAGTTGAATCTATCATCTAACGCAGGGTATGTTTTACCACTTACACTGGTATACCTAATCTATGCAGTGCCTGTTTCATCGCAACGATCGACAAAAACAAGCTGTATCGTGTCTGTATCGTGTTCGCCTGCGAGATAACGGCCATGATAACTCTCCCCGGCACAGTCTAGCCCTATTTCCTTTCACCCCCAATACGTCCCCGGGGGGTGGGGAAACCAGTTCGTTCCACTGCAGAATACACAGAATCCGAACAGGTATACAGGTTTTTATGTTTCATATCTCCAAATTTTCATTTGAAATATGGGGAAGATAAAGACCACCCCCAAATAAAGTTTCTCATTCAAAATATATTTGTTTTAATTTGTTGAAAATTTGTTTTCAAACAACTAACAAAAAATAACAATCAATATTTAATTACAACAAGGAAAGATAACTCTGATTCGGAACCGGAAAAACAACAACATCATTGACACGCTATGTTTGAAATGACACCCACGACGATGAGAAGCATTTCTATTTCTTTGGCCTAATCCATCTTCTGTTCTTGGTTGACGAATAAATAGTGGTTAAATTTGTCCATGCAAGTATGCTGTATGACGGGCAGTAGATACACAAATACATGCATTAACACGACGTCTATAATGATGTTGGTAAACTCACATTTAACACGGGACATAAACTTTAGGCCCCGTATTAGAAGGCTTAAAAGAAACGTGGAGTGAAAAAAGTACCACTTAGGCAAACATTTGTTTTGGAACTTTTGAGAGGTTTCTGTTTTAAAGTAGAGAAATTGAGTAGGTGCATATGTTCCCTTTAAGTTTACACTGATAAACATGTGTGTTTAATATAACTAAAAACAAACTCCCAAATCCACAATGAATAGACGTAGTTAAAGCATTATTATGACATGACGCTATTGTTGTTGCGGTTGATTCTGAGTCAGGAATACACTTGTCATTCTGAACTAGTAAATCTGACGCAACTAAAGGTTATTAAGCAAAATTATAGAGAAAATATGTATCAACCACAACATGGTTTAAGTCGGAGAAATCACTCAAATTTGTTGTTTCCGGAAGGAATTAACGGAGTGTCTTGATGTCTCCATTACGGAACCAGTGCTGAGACATGCCGACGTGGCTGGGCGTGCTCTGCACGGATTTCATGGTAATGACCTCTGACCTTTTTTCACGATATCTCACTGACAAATAAGGTAAGGTGAGGTGATGTTAGGTGAGGTGAGGTGAGGTGAAATGGGTTGTGAGTGAGTGGCTGTTTGTACTAGTTCGGACTAACGCCGGTTTTGTAGTGCTAGCCCACTGAGATACCATGCCGCAGTTTAACATGGATACCCCACTCAGACACAGTATACTGACTCCGATACGACCAGTTCTTGTTCTAGTCCCTTAAGCCGAGCGCCAGGCAGGGTAACAAAAAGTACCATCTTTAACGTCTTTTGGTATGACGCGGTTGGGATCGACCTTTACACTACGGAGGCGGTTATGTGAGAGTATATACTATTCCTTACATGTTACGGGGCCCTGGAGGAATTCAGGGTGGAAGCACAGGTGGGGTGGTCCGTGATTGCCCGACTGGATGACTGTTTAAAAGCGACATCGGGTGACTCTCAGGACTGATGACGATGATTGTCGGATGAGGCGTTAACGTAATTCTGGTGTTACCTGACGAGTGTAGCGCGGTTCGATGAGGTGAGGTGAAATGGGGTTTAACGTCGCGTCCAAGATTATTGCATTTAAAAAGTGACCTGCATGCACGTGTGTGTATGTGTGGCTGCTTGTACTAGTCCAGACAAATGCCCTTTTAATAGGGCTTGGCCACTGAGATACCATGCCGCAGTTAACATGAATACCCCACTCCGAGTCAACCAGTCCTTGTGTCAGCCCTTTAATGCCGAGCGCCAGGCAGGGTAACAAGTACCATCTTTTAACATGACGCGTCTAAAACAAATCTCGCTAAATAAAATATTACTGTAGAAAATATGATTAATAGTAGAATCACATATCCTGATTTCAAGCAATATTATATATTTAACAAATTGAAACTCATTGACTGGACAAATAGAATATAGGAAATACTCGAGCATTAATTTCAAATGTCTATTAACTGATGTAGATGCGGCTTACAGAATAGTGTCATTCCCGTAACAGCATAGTTTACATAGGGAAAGCAAAACATTGCTTAACGCTTTAAAGGAGTGAATACTCCTTTGAGAATCCAATTGTTCGTGAAACATGAGGGAAGAGTATTGCTCTGAGCATCTAAAAACGTATAAATTGGGATTTTTAAAAGTTTCTGCAATGAAATCTCTTCACATTGATTAAACATGGTGTTAGACTATCTTTCGCCCATAGATCATATGCTTCTACTACGTTCTGGACTTGGCAGAAATGTATTATCTTTTAATTCCCCCTTTTAATACTTAGTCGACTGTGGGAAAGTTTTAGAAGTTTTATCTGCCAATAATTGTAAACTGAAGCGCGCGCTCGTGTTTTATCTTGGAGGAGGGGGGAGGGGGGAGGGGGGAGGGGCAAGAGGGGGTGAGACAGTCGTCTAATGCGCCGCAATTCGCTGTGCTGATTTGCATCTCTGTCCACACCAACCCATGGTCGTGGGTTCGAATCCCGGTTCGCCCCAATTATGTTTCTAGGTTTGTCAGCATGATATCCCTACTCGTGGGTTTCACCGATATGGTTGTTAACTTCTAAGACCTGCATCGCTTCGGGCTTTGCCCCCACATCAAGCTGACACGCTGTGATATAACTGGAATACCCAACTCTCTGACATATATTCTCTTGGCGAATTTGTTGCATTGTTATTTGTCTGCGGCTACAGCGAATGTGTACTTCATATATTCTTATGGCGGCGGAACCACCTGGATGACGCACGCACGCACACAATCAAATGCACACACACACACGCGCGCGCACACACACGCGCGCATGCACGCACACACACACCACTATACATTCTATATTCTGTGATATCAGCCGCAGTAACCGACCCACGAAAATAAAGTAGATCCCTATTTTAGCCAAGTCACTGTATCACCATTTACTGCGTTATTTCAAGTATGTTTTGAAATCTTAATAAAGTGTGTTTTCGTCGTATATAGTAGGTTATTTTTTGCACCGAGTATGTGTTTCATAATATTCATAGCCATATCAATCCAGTTTGTATACGATTATGTCGCTCAGATATAAGGCAGTATTTTGTTCGCTCACGGTTTAAAGCTGCAAAACAAAACAAATCGTCACGCAGTATTTTTATCAGTGTACGATTTAAAGTGGCAAAATATGATGCTCTTCTACGTAAAAAATCGCGGGCAACTATTAACACTGTATGCTTATCTTTCAAACCAGTCTTATATTTGCAACAAATGTTACATTCTCAGCAATGAGATATTATTCCACATCAGTGCGAAATTGCAGTTTAGAGGTAGACTCCATCCGTACAGACCCTGAAACAAATATAGCCCGTGCAAGTCTATAACAGTTGGCAAGTCTAGATCACTGCAATTTCGTTTACTGAAAATGAAGTCTCTCGGCTAATTTTTATTTCATTTCATTAAGACAATTTAACAACTGTTTTTCCTGCTCATTTCAGAGTCTGGATGTAGGTCTGAGGTAGACCCAGTGCCGCGCGATCGCAATTCTAAATGTGCGTCAGAAAATTAACACGGTCGCCAGGGGCTTCGGCTGTCTTCGCATATTAACCCCTGCATTGTAGCTTAAACCGCGCCTGCTTCCACTGCAGGATTAACTCACGCCTGCATCTACACAGTGTCCAAGTGTCTGGCAACAGGATGTAGATGTGATGGATGTAACTATTTATATTCCAGGATATCATCTAAAATGTGGTGTTGCGATAAATATAAAGGTTTCATTGTTGGCTCATATAGGCCACGTCCTGCTTTATGATAGTATCAGATACAGAGGAATGGGATGCAGAGCATGGTCACAGAAAGCGGGGATGACGTGACTTGTTTGTTTGTTGTTAACGCCGGACTCCGCAATGTTCAAGCTATTTGACGGCGGTCTGTGTATAATGGAGTCTGCACTGTAACTGTTTTTATGAACACCCTAAACACGTTTAGATCCTAAACACAAACCTATAATATTGACATGTTTTGGTCTTAACATGTTTAGGATTGTGTTTAGCAGCTCAAAAGGATTAAAAAATAGTGGGTAATAAAGAAATTATTACACTCACACGTGTGTCATACTGATTTTATGAAACTCGTGTGAGAATTCATGCTCTCACTCGGGAAATACAAGAATTCTGACACTCGTTTCGTGAAACCAGTATGACACGCATGCTCGTATAATAATCTCTTCGTGTTCAAATCACAAATATAGCGAATATCTATTTCAACTTGGCGTGTAATACTCTTAATACGGATCACACCACTATTACTACCTTCTATATCGCAATAACCTACATCATTGTACTGGGAATGACCGTTGAACTGTTTCGAAACAAGTACTTAAATACCGTAGCCATGTTTTACATCCAACCTTACAGAATACAGTAGAGACCATTGACAATGAGGCCTTTTACACTGCTAGCAACATTATCTACACAGTAAACTCACCCGTAGTCGGTGTGGATGTAGCCTCTGTTTGTTGACACTGTCACTGTGGGATATGGCGTCTTGATGACTCTGTTTGTTGGTATCAAGTTTACTCCTGATAGTATCAATCGCTATCACTTCTCGATGACATGGTGTTTGACGGTTTGTTTTGGTGACGCTGCATATTCAATAATTACTACGCTTCTATAAATAGCTCTACTGATAGCGGCTGTTTGATGCGCTGTGTGGCTGGGCGCTCGCAACACTTAATTACCTTTCAGCATTCAAACAAATTGTCGGGAAGCAAATAGATTTGTTCGCGCATCACTAGGCAGCCGTGACGTCACATGCACCATGTTCTGGTGTTACCTGTGAGCATTCAGGTAAGGTATGGATCAAAGAGATCCGACACGGCAGACACAATGTGTTGAATAATGAAAGGCGCGACTCCGGTGCTTTCAAGGGCAACACGTGTTTCATCATGGCCGACTGAGATCGGCGTTGGTGGGGGCTGAACCGACATTGATGCAGTTGGACTATATACGTATGGATAAGATTTATGGATGAACAACTTCTTTTTTACAATTAGTAGCGACGTTTCGGTGTAGGTTCTAACACGTTATCAAGCAAGTGAACATTGCCCGAAAGTTGTCTGTAAAATTTCGATATGCCATGTAAACTGCCGAGCAAAAGAATATATACTGGGTAAGATGAACCAAGCAAGAAATGGTTATTCGATGGTGATGTATTGTTTACGGAACAGTTTGCAGTGTTTCGGCGACTTCTTTCTGACTAGACCCCCTTTATAAATGTTTGTAATATGTTGGTCAATCCACGGACTTATATACGGTTATATAGGTCCGTGGTCAATCGAATCTTTTTTCATGTGTATATTTTGTTTTGTCCGGCAGTTTCGTAATGCTCACACGCTGAGTTTATTTGACCTCTAACTACTTTTACAGTGTAACCCCGTTCATCCGGACTTTGGCGTTCTCATTGAAATCGTCCGGGTTAACGAACGTTCTGGTTAACGAATCCCGGCACATCGCGTCATGTCACTGTTTACATATGGAAGTATACCCACAAGTAATCGACCGAAGGACGGTGTTTCCGGGGTAACAGGATCCGGTGAAATGAGTAACATATTTTAGGATGTCTGTGAATGGGAGATTTAGAAATGTCCAGATGAAATTGCGACTTCAGACATGGATATTTTCTCTCTGATTTGAAAGCGAGCAAAGAAATTCAATGAGATTGCAATGGGAGCAAGAATCTACCAGCAGACGACAATAGGAATCCATGATTTGGGCACGGGCGGCCCAGTCGTCTAGGACGCCGCGATTCGCCGTGCAGAGTTTCGTCCCGAATATCTTTCTAGGTTTGTCAGCGCCATACCCGTGCTCGTGGGTTCACCGAAGTGGTAAACGTCTGAGACCTGCATTTACCTCGGGCCTTCCTACTACATCAAGCTGACACGCCGTGATATAACTGGAATACTGTTAAAAACGGCGTAAAACCCAGCCCACTCACTCACCGACCATGAATTGAATATCTTCTTAAAATCATTGACTCTTTTTGGAAAGGAAATTTTACAATTGTCACTTTTATACATAGGTTCATAATACTTACATAATAACTTCAAACTGACACACATGTGAACAGATTCGTGAAGATTCGGGTAGAATAGGCCCCCGGCAACCCATTGTGGCCATAAGAGGCAACTATGCTTGTCATAAGAAGCGGATCGGGTGGTCAGGCTCACTGACGTATACCCAATTGCGTAGATCGATGCTCATGATGTCAATCACTGGATTGTCTGGTCGTGACTCGATTATTTACAGACCGACTTCATAAAGCTGGAATATTCCTGAATTCAACAAACAAACATGTGAACACTACTGTATACTACTGTAATAACAAAACAAGATGACGTCACATAAATTTTGTTGTTAGGCAGTGCTTGGATAAATAAAATCAGTTTTTTCATGTGTTTTCAGCGTTGTCACATTTACCTTTTTCACTTAAACAGTTAAAATAATCAACTATATTTATGTTGACAGAATTAGTTGTCATTAGGTTTTTGATCCGGTGAGGTATTTTGGTTTAGTGAAGAGCTGTCTGGAGTCTACGAAATATGGACATCTTAACAAGTAATGAAATTCTTCTCCCACTGCAGGGTTGTTATACAGATTTCACGATCGATCGGTTTTCTGTGGAATGAGGTGAGGTGAAATGGACGTGTGTGTGTGTGTGTGTGTGTGTGTGTGTGTGTGTGTGTGTGTGTGGCTGCTTGTACTAGAGCGGACTGATGCCGATTTATAGTGCTAGCTCACTGAGATACCATGCCGCAGTTTAACATGAATACCCCACTCAGACACAGTCTAATGACTCCGAGCCGACCAGTCCTTGTTTTAGCCCCTTAATGCCGAGCGCCAGACAGGGTAACAACAAGTACCATCTTTTAACGTCTTTTGGAATGACGCGGCCGGGGATCGAACTCCGGACCTTCCGCTCTACCACTAGACCACGGAGGCGGTCTGTGGGATGATGACCCGGCGCACGGTTTCCATTGGAAGATGGGAACTGCAAGTTCCAAACTTTAAAATTGGCAAATAATTACTGATATGTAACATAAATTGTCTTTCAAAATTAACTGTATCCTAATAATATTGGTATTATTGGCCTTTGGAACTGGCAGTGACATTGTGCCTGCTGCAGAAATTGTTCTTTGAAATTCTACTGATTGAACAATATACAAATTTCAAATTTTAAAAACAAAAGACATTAGCCCAAATTACAGCTCTATTTGAAATCCCGAACACACAAGAACACCCGAGATGAGTCAAATTCTGGTAGTCCTCAAGATAACTTTAACATTAAGCAAACTGAATCGGATTAACACGCACGTGGCAACTAATGCTTGCCCAAAGAGTATATCCTCTTTGAAATGGGCCCTCTGGAGCGATGTAATCGCCTGAGAAATTTGCCTGGGGACATTAAAAACATTGTTTTTAGTTGTTAAGCATAAACATTAAACTGCTGGTGAACATATTTGGAAAGTTTAAAACTAAAACTGTTATAAAAAGTTTGTTGGCAAACGTGTGTATGTTGACAAACCAGTGTTCAATTAACATCGGCGGGAGGAGGTGTGCTGACGCTGTTTGCATCTTATTTATAAATTTGTAGGGATATTAGTGAGTGAGTGGGGTTTTATGCAGCCTTGAACAGAATTTCAGTTATATAACGGCGTGTCACCTTACTGTGGCAGAAAAGCCCAAATGACCATGGTCGTAGATGTCCAGCACGGGTATGGCGCTCACATACTAAGGATAAAAACTTATGCAATCCGGGAATCGAACAAACGGTCATCGGATCCTGTCATGCCCAAGGGACGCAACTCTCTACAGCGAATTAAAGAGCATTGGACCACTGGGCTTCCCATGTCTCGGATATCTAATGAAAGTTCTTCCATGTGAATAGAGTAGAATCGATCTCTCTAAAAGGAAGTGTTTGAGAGTTCCGTAGCGATAGGGGGCGGTCGGGTAGCCTAGTGGTTAACGCGTTCGCTCGTCACGCCGAAGACCCGGGTTCGAATCCCGACATGGGTACAATGTGTGAAGCCCATTTCTGGTGTCCCCCGCCGTGATATTGCTTGAATATTGCTAAAAGCGGCGTAAAACCAAACTCACTCACTCACATCCATAGTGATAGCGGTGATGCTTGTGCTGTGAATGACAGCCATGGTTAAGTCGCTTGAGCTGATGATTCTCGTGTGTATTGGTTTCATTGTATCATGTATTGGACATTCGTAATACGGATCCATATCGAGGTTCAAAGGGGTTTGTGATTTAATATCTTTGAATAAACTGTCAGAATGCCAAGACATATGATATACCGATTTAAGAGGAAACAGGATGAGATATGTAACTGTTGTTGACTACTGAACAGTGCAAAGACAGTGTGTTTGATGTCAGGCATAGCACCAAGACGTGTTCATTTCACCACGATGCGGATTATATATATTTTACGAGTGCTTCTTGTTTCCTCCGCAAAACCAAACCGGGAAAGTATGGATGGGCCAGAGATCTGAGGCAGCACATCCGTAAGCTTCCATAATCCGATGATCGTGGGCCAAGTAGTAAACATGCACGACATACATCAATTTTCTCTTCCTTCCCGCATTAAGCTGGCACGTCGTTGTATGGCTGACATACTTCACAGAGCGGCGTTAAAGCTTTGCGACGCTCCAGAACTGAAAGAGGAATCAAAATGATGCGCACGTAAAATCTCTAACTAGTCCCATTAAGTCAACGATCTTCCACTATACAATTTCAAAATTTTCCAAGCAAGGTCATGGCTTGTTTTGGATCGTTTTCATAATTCAGGTACGTGTAAAGAATTTAACCCGATATATTTAAGAAAGTAATCCGAGGTTTGGAATATTACCTCTGAAGTGTCAAAAACACCAGGACACCATACGAGACATTGCACCAGGAACTGTTTGTTTGTTTGTTGTTTAACGCCGAACTCAGCAGTATTCCAGCTTCATGACGGCGGTCTGTAAATAATCGAGTCTGGACCAGACAATCCAGTGATTGACAGCATGAGCAATGTGGCATCTGGCAGTGTGGGTTCGAATCCCGGACCGGACACAACCCAGAAAGGGACGAGAATCTGTACTTCACTAAGAAAGTGTTATCCCAAATATAACATTTGTTACATCATATTAATAGTTATAATAACTCACATACATGTGTGGTTAATCTCTATGAATTGTCTCGTGTATGTAGTCAGTCATCAAAAGCATATAGCATTTACTAACGTGATTACCTCCCTTTCGCGAACACCTGGTGTCATCACTGATTTCCAATCTCATTAAAATCAGATCTTAGTTTTCGCTACCGCTAAACACAGATCTGAGGACATCCCAATACGGGTTACGTCAGAATGACCTTTCGCGAATTTTGACCGACCAATAAAATGACTGACAAGAAATCGATATTGGCCAATCAGAAGGCAGCTTTCTCGAGCTTTACGACACTAGTTTCAAACTGGCGTCTACGCTTCGAAACATATTTTGACGAATTCTAAGAACTAAGATCTGATTTAAATGAGATTGCAGTGATTTCCAGTGATCTGTTCATATAACTGCACCGTTATTTCGCCTTTACGCCCAATTGAATCTGTTGGGTGGGGTCGGGGTGTCATTTAGTTACACATATATGTGTGTTCAGTTAACTCTTTTCGATCATCTTTAATTACATATGCTCCCAAAGCGCAGCAATTCTATGTGCTGAGTTGCGTCTCTTGGGAACGCCAACAGTTTGTGATTGTGGGTTCGAATCTCGGTTCGCCTCGACCATGTTTCTAGGTTTGTCAGCACCATACCCCTGCTCGTGGGTTTAACCAAAGTGGTATAAACGTCTAAGACCTGCATCACTTCAGACTTTTCCTCCCACATTAAGCTGACACGCCATGATATAACTGGAATATTGTTAAAAGCAGCGTTAAACCCCACCCACTTCCTACTCACTCACTTATTCCAGTTGACCAATAGATTAATGACAACTTACACTTAAGTGCAGTCAAGGAATCTATGGTATAACTTTTCAATGCCCTCTTATTATTTCACTGCACACGGATCCCTGTCATTTTGCCAATTGGGTATAGGAATAGTTGTGTTGTTATTATTGTATAGTTTAGTTGGTATTGAATAGCTCTACTGACCAACTTACTTGAACTCGTCGTCATATCAATAGAAATAAGAAAAGCACATAGGTCTGTTTGTTGGCAGTTTGAGAGGTGTAGGGTTGGTTTTATTCAACCTAGTTTCGATATGTCCTTAGCACCTGTTCAATGCCTTGGTACATATCTATTAAGGGATTCTTTATTTCTTTGCTGCTTAACGCCGTACCATATTTCTTTTTCAGATTTGACAAGGCAAGACAGAGAATTGCAGGTACTCTTATTAGATTATAGGTTTGGTTTTTGTTGTTGAATGGCGCACTCAAATATATTCAGCTACGTGACGGCGGTATGTGAATAATCGAGTGTGGACGTGACAATCCAAAGACTGACATCATGAGCATCGATCTATGCAATTGGGATGCAATGACATGCATCAACCAAATCAGCGAGCCTGATCGCCCGATCCCGTTGGTCGCCTCTTACGACAAGCATAGACGCCTCCTACGGTAAGCATAGTCGCCTCTTACGACAAGGATAGTCGCCTCTTACGGCAAGCATAGTCGCCTCCTACGACAAGCATATTCGCTTCTTACGGCAAGCATCGTCGCCTCTTTCCACAAGCATAGTCGCCTCTTACCACAAGCATAGCCGCCTCCTACGACAAGCATAGCCGCTTCTTACCACAAGCATAGTCGCCTCCTATGACAAGCATAGCCGCTTCTTACGGCAAGCATCGTCGCCTCTTACTACAAGCATAGTCGCCTCTTACCACAAGCATAGTCGCCTCTTACGGCAAGCAAAGTCGCCTCTTATAGCAAGCATGAGAAAGGGGATTCACTCACTTAGTTCAGACACTGCTCCTAAAACCCCACGAGACCTAAGTGTACTGTACTCAACAAACCCTCAGAGTAGATGAAGCAAAGAAAGTGCCCAACACCTGTGACAACAATCTTGACATACACTCCAGCTTAAATCTAATATATTCCGACCCTGCGAGACAAAGTGTTGTCAGCACATTGTATGGATTTCAACGCTACATGAAAGTTATTAGATCATCATGTTGATAATTATTATTATCATCATCGCTATTTTTGTTGGATTAGTATCATCATTAGTATTACCACTCGTTATTATTCTGTGTTTATCATTAATCTCATAATTATTATGTCAACAAGTTTTGAATGTGTCTTTTAATAACTTTATGGGTTGACTGAGGCTCCGGTGGTCCAGTAGGAAAGTCAGGCGCAAATCGCTCTGTAGAGTTACGTTCCTTACCTCTGCCAGGATCCACTAATCACGGTTCAAATCCCAAATTCGCCACGATCTCTGGTTTGACACGCAGTGATATAACTGAAATACTGTTCTTTGGCGTTAACCCCAAATGACTCACTTATTGATGAAGTAGCTTCCATTGTGGCTTCCATTGTGGCTTCGCGATATATTACCATGCACTGTAATGTAGTGAGTGAGTGAGTTTGGTTTAACGCCACTTTTAACAGTATTCCAGTTATATCGCGGCGTGTCAGCTTAATTTGGGAGGAAAGCCCAAAGTGATGCAGGTCTCAGACATTTACCACTTCGGTGAAAACCCACGAGCATGGGTATGATACTGACAAACCTAGAAACATAATCGGAGCGAACCGGGATTCGAACCCATAATCATAGGTTTCTGGCGTGCCCAAAGGACGCAACTCAGCACAGCGAATCGCGGCGCCTTAGACGACTGGGCCACCTGCAATACATGTTTCAATGTCCCCCTGTTAATATTGTATGATAGCCAATCACCCTATAGGACTGCTTGTGTCAGGCGATAGCGTTGATATTTATTATGTAAACGATAATGAGTGTGCCATGTGGGGATATTGAACCAGTTTGTTAACCGAACTTTATGAACGAAGTCTTGTGATGTATGTTCAACACACTGGTATTAATCCTGCATTAATACATGAATGTTTATACCTTTAAAATAGAAAGTGGTATGTCACATTATGAAGACAACACAGGATTGACTGACAAGGATGCTGGACATATTCCCCAAATCTTCTTTTTTTTTTTGTAAACACGTGGCGTATTTCAATGAAATAAGATGGGGGATGAGGTGGAGATGTCCGAGTTTTCATGCACTAATGAAACTAGTGACCCTCCCTTAACGCTTGTCCTATTTCTGGATGACCCCCCACCTCAACTACCCATGTCCTTGTTCAATTATACATGACCCTCCCTGAAATGACAAAATGCAAACACACTTCATATTTTATAATAAATTTCCATCTTATTCATGACCCTCCATAGAGACTGCGATGTTTTTGTGTCTCTCGCCTCATTTGAGTAGATTGGACTGTTCCATTACGCACGTACAGGTGTTGTCTCAGCTGATACCTGTATAATAAATGCGGTACAACCAATTTCAAAGCCGTTTTTTTTGCCTGCAATATCAAATTTCACGATGTATATGATTCTAGCAGTTAATTCTTACATTACACTGAAACTGCTTGGTAGAAAATTATAATCACGACGTCTAAAGATTAATAAGAAATGTAAAGTAGAGCGAATGTCCCCTTTAATCAAAATAAGAATAACTGGTAACCACATACAGTCTAGATGTCTATTTCATACTCATCCTTACTTGACTCGTCTCAATAGGGTTCAATTACTGATTCGTTTGTTTACTAATGGTGGTTTGTACTTTGAAAATAATTCATGGAGGTATATAGTCTAAATTTGCAAATTGTTCTGATATAGCTAGATGTTATATGTGTAATATAGATACGTTTCTGTGAAAAAATGCTAAAGTGCAATACAATGGTCGATAGTTCCTACAAAATCACATAATTCAAAATGGTAGGAATTCGGAGTTTATATTTTGGGTCTGCAATTTACTTTCGTAGCTACACAGGAGGCGGGGCTGCACATGGAAACAAGAGTGACCTCCCTTTAAAGGGCGGAAGTGCTCAACAAAATGGAGTCTTATATGAAATAGCTCTGTCTTGGCAAGTGATTATTTGATGCCTGCTGCACAATATGTCTTTGGAGGAGTTAGATCAGGTATGTATGGAGTCCTTCAAAGACTAATAAGATACTGTGTATTTGTTAAAAGTATTTAGGCGGCATCTTACGTGTACGAATTGGATACAAACATTCGTGACTTTTATTTCTACTTCGTATCGCAGCACAGTTTGTCCTGTCAAAAAAAGTTAATTCTTCAATGAATTACATACAATTCACAACACGATTCCTCTAAAACACAATGTCGCATAAGTAACAGTTCCTGGTTTTTCACAGACTGCGTTAACTTATGGACAGCAGTGTTAATTATAGGCCATGTTTATGTCTACTACTATGTATTACACTAGGACTGAGACGAGTCCAAATTTACTACCCGGATACCCGCTTTAGGTCTCAAGAGTTGGTACAAAATGTCCGAATTGGAACTGTTTTAACGCAGCCCTGGCAAAAAATATTTAGATACATGATCATGTATACACTGCAGTTGATAGACACTTTATCCTTACTCAAAAATATAAAAGTCTGAACGAATGCCTGCATAGTGAGAATTTTTTTTAACATTAGCTATACTTGTAGTGTAACCATTGAGTTTTATTGTTCATGTCATTAAACAGTATGTCATGTGACTAACCATGGGTCCGGATAGTCATGCGGGTACTTGGGTCCTACTCAAGACCCACCCGACCCAGGTACCCGAGTTACCCGTCCCAGCCCTAGTATACACAGTATGTTATCAAGCCGTCACACTCTGTGCCGAGTGTAAACAGTTCAATTCACTATAAAATGTCATACAAAAGACATTTACTTAAACCTGAAATCTACAACTCATCTGGTAGCCAATTCATGCCCCTTTAAATAGGTGGTCACACCTGAATTATGAATCCCACAATATGAGATTCATTATTCAGGTATATCACACTATAAAAGATACCGTATTCGACATAATAACCGCCCAGGGCGCTCTCAAAATTAGAAATAGGGGGCTCTTATTAGAATATTATTTTGGTGGAAAAAAACAGAATTGAAAGATAAATGTCGTGGTTTATGCTGACAGCCTGAAATGTTTATATACGACAGATGTATTTTCCCAGGATTTTAATTGCCCATAATTAAGGGTGCATATAACACACGAGTGCGTATTATACGCGTGTAAATAAGTCATGTGTACATTGATCAATCGTAAGGGGTGCTAATTGGGATTGTTCACTGGCCGATATATAAGCAAATATCGCCATGGGCGCTTATTACAGCGGGGCGCTTATTACGTCGAATACGGTATAAGAATTGAATTAAAAGCAGAAATGTTATTGTGTTACTAGGGAATAAGGTGAGAAGGGTTTCCATGCTTGAAAGTTTTTTCATTCACATTAGCTTTTCATCCAAGCAGCTAGTAGTAGTACCCTTTCACATCTGGGTGAAGAGTGGCGAGCCAGAGCTCCAGATAAGCTTTTGGTGTTATGGGTGTTTTACCCATGCATTTTAAAATCATTGGGTATCAGTAATTCTATTGGGGATTCAAATTTCTGTTACCCTCTAGTTTTTACGCATGTGGGTATTTAAGTTAAATATTTAAAAACACTATTCATCTAGTCCCTGCAAATTGGTGTCGTGTGGGTTTGAGAGCTTTATAGGACTCAAAAATACCGTGATACTTCCACAAGAAAGTGTAATGACAAATGATCATGATGTAACTGTCATCGTGGAGTTTGGCAAGGTTGACGGAATGCCCGTATAATTTCAAAATAAGTTGCTGATTTGCTAATCGAATATGCAGGGTTACTTCACAATATTTTAATGATACACACAAGTTGTATTTTTGTAGCGTATCTGTAATGTTCGTTGCGTATTTGAAACGCTTGAATTTTATTTCACTGCATATTTCTGCATTTCTGATGCGTATTTTACGCAGATCTATACGCAGCTTATCTGGAGCTCTGGCGAGGTCACTTGCATAAAAAGACACCACCTGTATACTGTCATGTAACCTGTTTATCAGTGGAGGGCAGGACTGATGCCATAGAAACTCTTGTCCTCGGTCATCAATCCACCCAAAGATGTACATACGTCTTTGATCCACCTAACTGCTGCAGGCAGTTAGATGAGCATTGCTTAACCTCGCCTGATTATGACCTGTGCACAGGACCACATGCCAAACCCATCTACTTCTGTAATGGAAATAATTAAAGTCAAATTCCAAATGGAACAGAATATGCCCCTTATTTTAGTTGTAAGCAAACCTAGAATCTATGAACAACATAGATATTACTGTGATATGTGATTTTTGTGCAGGAACCGTTCAGTGTTCATGAATTTGTGGAACGGTTGGCATGGAAGACGATGGGGAGCCGAGCCCGGCACACCAGCCCGGAGGACTTCGACCCCATGCTACTTCACAGCACCTTCGAGAAGGTCATCCGCGACCTGAAGGAGAAGAATGTGATGATTGCCAGGAAGATAGAAAAACTGGAAAATAATTGCAAAGATGAGGAGAAGAGACACTGGCAGCGGGTTTCAGAACTACAGAAAAAGAATCAGGTGAGTGTATTATGGAGATGATAAATCTAACAAAAGTAATTCAAGTTATTCCGTTACTATTTTCAGCCCTTTACAAACTTTTAAAAGGAGTAAAGGGATAAAAGATACATTTACATCTTGTTTAGTTCAGGTATGAAGTAAAGCACTAATTACCATAATTACAGAATAGTCAGGGCTCAGTTTAGCTATATAAATCGTGCAACCTATTGACGAGAAATTCAACCTAATATCTATGTCTTCTTGTACATGCACCAAGTGCATGTAAAGAAATGTTTTTTTTGTCTCTGTCTAACCCTTACTTGTCATTGCAAAATAGATCTTTTAACACAGTGAATATCTCTTAGGTTAGTTTATCATTCTACATCACTTATACCTGTGTTACGTGTAATTTGTCGTGCTTTCTTAATCTTGACATTATCAAACTGTGGGTACTTGAAGATTGTGTGCACTTGTTCCTATAACATTTTAAAGCAATGTGTCATAAATTTATGTGACACTGGCAGCAGATAGGCCTATGTTTCAAGTTTGTAAAAATTTATGGGACCTGGGTGCAACATGTTTTTGTCTTTTGTCAACGTGCACCTGGTGCAAGTTAAATCAAGTTCTATTAATTGAGTCCTGGTAGTGTTCATGCTCTGCTTCGTTAAATTTCACTGATTGATTAAAGATCAATGATGTCAGCATGGTTTTGGATTTGAACGTATACATGTTTGGCAATCTCATTAAAATAAGATCTTAGTTCTCGCTGCCGAACAGAACAAAGATCTGAGGATATCCCATAGGGTCACGTCAGACCGACCTTTCGCAAACTCTGACTGACCAATGGAATTACTGACAAGAAGTCGACATTAGCCAATCAGAAGGCAGCCTTCTCGTGCTTTACGGCACTAATTTCAAATTGGCGACTAAGCTTCAAAACATATTTTGACAAATTCTCGCTTAAAAATTTGAAACCTGAACAAAAGAACGTTTTCGAATGGCTAATATATGGTGTAGATTGTATAGATTCAGTCGTTAAGCCCGTAACTATCGTTTGGAATACCCCGTTTTAACGTTTTCGAGGCTTCGTGATTAGAAATCACATTCCGAATGTCACTTTCGTGATCTGGTAAGCAACGCTCTGATTGGTCGGATGAAAGGTTGTTCTTACGTGACCCCTAATGGGATGTCCTCAGATCTTTGTTTAGCGGTAGCGAGAATTAAGATCTGATTTTAATGAGATCGACATGTTTGGCAAACGTTTAGACCAGTGGTAGAGCATCTGATTGGTGATGTATTCAATAAAGAGTATTGAAAAATCAACAGGGTTGGCACCTTGTTTGAAGTTATCAGCCTTAATGATGATATCAAGATATGAATATCTACTTTCAAGGATGCCTTTTATAAAAATAATGGTAATTTTTCTGTTTGTTATGATCGTTTTTCTTCTTCAGGCCTTGTATACCCATTTCCAGAAGTTGGATGAGCGAATTAATTATGTGGCTACGAAGGTCGTTCACCTGGGGGACCAGCTGGAGGGGGTCAACACGCCCCGGGCCAGAGCTGTCGAGGCTCAGCGCCTGATGAACTACCTGTCCGAGTTCCTGGCAGATGAGGCACTCAAGTCTCCTGTCTTGACAGACCCTTTCCAGGTGAGCTAACTACCTCCCAGCATTGGTGTTTCAAAAATAATCTCACAGTTGTCAGAAAAACTGAAATGCAGTGATAAACACATAACATGTTGCTGTTTATTTCTTGAGTATTGTTTTGTTGTTTCACACATTTGACCACATTTGTCATGTGGGTACTGATAAATCTAGAAACTAGAGATATTTGTTTGAACCACATGTTTATGGTGTATGACACATTTTGTGTCTATTTTAGAGGTGTGTGGTATTACCGGTTTACCATGTTTACTGGTATTCCATGATTTGAACTATTGAAGAATCTGTATCACAATACATTTGGAAAATACTGGTATGTTGCATTTATTAAAAACATGCAGATTTTCAGCTTGTTGGCAAAGTTTGCGTAAGTGATTTTGAATTGAAATTTTTAAATTAAGTAATTTGCAACTGTTTCCATGTTTGGTGAAGCAACCAGCTTCCTGTATATAATGTATCTGATAATGATACACATGAGTTGTTACCATAGCCATGGTAGCAACATCCAACAAAAAATGGCGGACGACTATGAAGTTGTCCAAACGAAATTGTCCGATGATTGTCCATTTCGGACTTAAAAAAGAAAACATGATCAGAAAATCAAATTGCAGATGAAAGAACCCATGCAAAAGACTGTGGTACATATTGAAATACATTGAATAAAGACAGTTCAGTACCCATCACTAGTCTGTTAGTCCAGCAATGGTGTGTCTATCTAGATCCTGCTTCCATGCGCCCATTTATAGCTTGATGACTCAGCATATGCTTTTGTGTAACTAGAACTGTGCGACCTTCACAAACCAGAAAGGATGTTAGACAGAAAGTGATGTCACAAGACTGGAAGTGCATTCACTTTTCTTATGGGAAGAATGGGGTCGGTCGGGTAGCCAAGTGGTTAAAGCGTTCGCTCGTCACGCCGAAGACCCGGGTTCGATTCCCGACATGGGTACAATGTGTGAAGCCCATTTCTGGTGTCCCCCGCCGTGATATTGCTGGAATATTGCTAAAAGCGGCGTAAAACCATACTCACTCACTCACTCACTATTGGAAGAATGGGAGTTCATAGTTTGAGGTCATGTTTTCTCAGAACAATGTCATTTGACTGGAAATGCTCTAAGTTCCTGGTCGGTGGGGTAGCCTAGTGGTTAAAGCATTCGCTCATCACAGCGAAGACCAGGGTTTCGATTCCCCACTTGGGTACAATGTGTGAAGCCCATTACTGGTGTCCCCTGTTGGAATATTGCTAAAAGTAGGTAAAACCATACTCATTCCTTTTACGGTTAAAATTAAAGGCGGGTACTCTTTTCTTTTTTTGTTGCTTGAGTAATATTGATGACCTTGAATGTAATTGTGGACTGTGACATCAGCCATCGCCTGTGGTGTGTTGTAGCTCCAGCTGACGGCGGATGTCATCCAGAAGCTCCACATGATCGCCCTGGAGCTCCCCGGGGGCAAGTAAGTCCTCGCCACTGCCGGCACACGCCATCATAAATAGTATAGAGACATTATCACCTGAGTGTTTTTCTGTATCATAATATCAAATGAAAGGAATACAAATTATATTGTGCAAGCCTTTTGTGATCATCATGCATTACTTTATTCCTAATATTTGATATTATGATTTAGAAACACTCTTTATTCTATAATGTCCTTCTTAACATAATCAATGTTTCAGAGGTTATTTTCTCAATGAAGGTATTTTAGTAACACCTATGTAAATACGTTTTCCCGAGGCAAAGGAGTTATCTGATTTCAGAAGTGCAGTTTCCACCCTTGCCGAACTAGGCTGGAATTTTTAGGCTTGATCTTAGCACCACCAGTGGTTATTATGAGTCCTTCTTTGTCCCCAACACTGACCAATCAGATTCCATCTCTCATATCACTTGAGTTGCTTCAAAGAAACTGGTTGCGCCCAGTCAAGACGATCTCATAATAAACCGGGTTTTACCTCGTGAAGTGCATGAGATCACTTGAGCACCTTTATTTAAAACATGAAAAGATTGGGAATATATCTGTCAACGCCTAGTTGACGGTATACATGCTCTGCAAATCCTGCAATCGAAAGAATTCAGCAGGTTGTTCCCATGTTATTTATGAACCAGATGTTGATTTCGTTACATGGTTTTTATTGGACTATGAATAGACTCGTTAGTCCAGCAAAAATATAACTCCATAATTCCAGCCTAGTTGGCAAGGAGGGAAACTGGACTTCTAAAGTCAGCTAACTCCCTTGCCTCGGGAAGATGATGAGTCAACTGTTTCTTTTATCATATAGTTCCAGATGATTTGCAGCCATGTTTGTGTACATAATCGGCCACACATCAGAAAAGCCCTGTCTAAGCTTATTGGGAATGTTTGTAACTAGACTACTGATCAGGCAGACATTAAACCGATGTCTTGATATTAAAAGTACTTCCTGCTTGATGACCTCTTGTGCATATTTATAGGATCGTGATACCAAATATACTGGATTTACACGTAAAAGCACAGATCAACTTGTTCATAATACTGATGTTTATTTACAAAACTGTTAAGTGTACAAACCGTATTTGTTTTTCAGATTTGACAAGGCAAGACAGAGGATTGCAGGTATTCTCTTAGATCTATGAAGTGACTTTGACCCGATCTTAAAATCCCACCTTCAGAATGATATTCATTGAAAATGAAAATTTCAATGTGTAATTTAACATTTTTTTAATATCATGACTCCTGATTTGATGATACGGCACGTTCTTTCACTTATATTCTAACATTGTCTCAACGTGCTCAAAGTAAATTGAAAAATGTATTTGTCACTGATGTAGTGAGGAGATGCATGTTTCATGTAGGAAGTGAGATATTTACACTAATTCACATAATTCAGTCTTGGGCTGTGTCTACGCTGCATCCATCATAGAGTCCCCCTGTTTGTGATGTGTCCTCCATGTTATGTCAGTCGTTATTTCTTGCTGGTCGTGTGTTCCAGACAAGTACGACTCAGTGGAGAAGGAGTTGATCGGGGAGTTTAAGCTGGCCCACCGGGACGGCGACCAGCGCAAGATGAAGAGAATAGCCAGCGTCCTGCAGAACTTCAAGGTTGGTCTGCTGTCACGTCAACTGTGTGTCAGTTTAGGGGCCTGAGTGGGATGTTACACGTTTGATGTTGTTGACTAATGAACATCTCCATTGTATTGTGGTTAGAGCGTCTGCTCAGGGAACATACGGTTAGATCCATTGCCGCCTCATACCAAAATATGTTAAAAGATGGTACTTTTTGTTTCCCTGCCTGGCGCTCTGCATTAGGGGGATAAAACAAGGACTGGTTGGCTCGGAGGCAGTATACTGTGTGTGAGTGGGGTATTCATGTTAAACATGTTATCTCAGTGAGCTAGTTCAGTGAAGCAGACGCTTTACGCATGCACATCGCTATAATCTTGAATGTGACGTTATACCCAATACACCTCAGGTGTTAATTAAGCAACTCTCTTCCTGAACCACATGGCTTGAGCTGATTTGAAGCAGACGCCTTTTGACAGCATACCAACACCAGGAACACACTTTCTTATGCTTAAGATAACAGCGTCTGCATGTGTAGTTTGTTAGTATCAAACTTGAAAATGATCTGTTTACCATTCCTTTGTCTCTTTTGTGTGTGATGCATTTGCTGAAATGTTTGACTTATTTGTTTGAAGAGATTTGTTTGTTGTTTTACAGTCATACGGTATCTGCATTGACACATTTATCACCGAGAGTCAGAAGGTAAGTCTGTCTAGTCATGCTGATATCATTGCCAGCATATTGGACGTGGGCTAAACCATTCATATGGTTATCAAATATGTTTTCATAAAACTGGATTATAAATATGGACTGTTGTTATAGTGATTATTCATGTTAATGATATCACTTTTCTTTTGATCTTTTGGTTTAAATTTGTTCAATGTGCAATGTATCTACATCACTCACACAATATGAAACCAGCCATGTTCACTGATCAAGGACTCAAATAAATTCAATCATTACATAATTACTGTCCTTTATGAAAAGATTTTGTTTTAAAATGGAAAAAGTGAAGCTGAAACAAACGACATGGATAATAAAAGCTTTACCTGACGGGCCACAGTTGGTAGCTGGACGAGATAGTAAACAGTATGAGGACATATCATTACCATCTGATTGACTTTCTTTGTCAATCCTATTTGTAATAACTATCTCTCTTGACAATGATCAACCAAATCGCAATCAACCAAGCGCCAGGCATGACATCCCGTTCCATTAAGCCCCTCTTACGACAAACACAGGGTGCTGGAGTCCAATTCTAACAATTAGAAACTGGAATCTCCATCCTTTTGGTTGGTTGGTTGGTTGGTTGGTTGGTTTGTTGTTTAACGCCGCACTCGGCAATATTCCAGCTATATGTCGGCGGTCTGTAAATAATCAAATCTGGACCAGACAATCCAGTGATTGATATCATGAGCATCGATCCACGCAATTGGGATCGATGACATGCATCAACCAAGTCAGCGACCCTGACCACCCGATCCCGTTAGTCGCCTTTTACGACAAGCATAGTCACCTTTTACGGCAGGCATGGGTTCTGAAGACCTATTCTACCCCGGAATCTTCACGGGTCGCCCCCCTTTTGAAATGTTTGGGTACCATGGCTGCCATTGTTTGCTGTTTGTCAAGATGTGATGAGAGGCCGCGACTGAACATGGTGCACTGTTTCAGCATTCCTTCCTGAAGGAGAACGTGTTTGACGATGTCCTGCCGCTGTGTCAGCGGACCAGTCAACTCATCAACCATGTCTTCTCCAACCCAGAGATGGTCATGGGGAAGTTCGTACAGAGCATATTCCAGGGCATCCTGCAGGTGGGGTCGCTTGTCTTCAAGTCTTTGTCGAAATTTATGTGGATAATACCACCTGTTTTGGTAATTTAATTGGATTATACTATCAGTTAGTAATTTAAGTGGATAATACTCTCCCAGTTAGTAAATTAAGAGGCTAATTCTACCCCTGTTGGTAATTTAGGAAGATAATTCTACCCCTGTTTGTAATTAAAGATGATAATTCTACCCCAGGTGGTAATTTCGGGGGATAATTCTACCCCTGTTGGTAATTTCGGGGGATAATTCTACCCTTGTTGGTAATTTAAGAGGATAATTCTACCCAAGGTGGTAATTTAAGAGGATAACTCTACCCCTGTTGGTAATTTAAGAGGATAATTCTACCCCTGTTGGTAATTTAAGAGGATAATTCTACCCCTGTTGGTAATTTAAGAGGATATTTCTACCCCAGGTGGTAATTTAGGAGGATAATTCTACCCCTGTTGGTAATTTAAGAGGATAATTCTACTCCTGTTGGTAATTTAAGAGGATAATTCTACCTCTGTTGGTAATTTAAGAGGATAATTCTACCCCAGGTGGTTATTTAAGAGGATAATTCTACCCCTGTTGGTAATTTAAGAGGATAATTCTACCTTTGTTGGAAATTTAGGAGGATAATTCTACCCCTGTTGGTAATTAAAGAGGATAATTCTACACCAGTTGGTAATTTAGGAGGATAATTCTACCCCTGTTGGTAATTTAGGGGGATAATTCTACCCTTGTTGGTAATTTAAGAGGATAATTCTACCTCTGTTGTTAATTTAAGAGGATAATTCTACTCCTGTTGGTAATTTAAGAGGATAATTCTACCCCTGTTGGTAATTTAAGAGGATAATTCTACCCCTGTTGGTAATTTAAGAGGATAATTCTACTCCTGTTGGTAATTTAAGAGGATAATTCTACCCCTGTTGGTAATTTAAGAGGATAATTCTACCCCTGTTGGTAATTTAAGAGGAGAATTCTACTCCTGTTGGTAATTTAAGAGGATAATTCTACCCTTGTTGGTAATTTAAGAGGATAATTCTACCCCTGTTGGTAATTTAAGAGGAGAATTCTACCTCTGTTGGTAATTTAAGAGGAGAATTCTACCTCTGTTGGTAATTTAAGAGGATAATTCTACCCCAGGTGGTTATTTAAGAGGATATTTCTACCCCTGTTGGTAATTTGAGAGGAGAATTCTACCTCTGTTGGTAATTTAAGAGGATAATTCTATCTCTGTTGGTAATTTAAGAGGATAATTCTACCCCAGGTGGTTATCTAAGAGGATAATTCTACCCCAGGTGGTTATTTAAGAGGATAATTCTACCCCTGTTGGTAATTTGAGAGGAGAATTCTACCTCTGTTGGTAATTTAAGAGGATAATTCTACCTCTGTTGGTAATTTAAGAGGATAATTCTACCCCAGGTGGTTATTTAAGAGGATAATTCTACCCCTGTTGGTAATTTAAGAGGATAATTCTACCCCTGTTTGTAATTAAAGAGGATAATTCTACACCAGTTGGTAATTTAAGAGGATAATTCTACCCCTGTTGGTTATTTAGGGGGATAATTCTACCCTTGTTTGTAATTTAAGAGGATAATTCTACCCCTGTTGGTAATTTAAGAGGATAATTCTACCCCTGTTGGTAATTTAAGAGGAGAATTCTACCTCTGTTGGTAATTTAAGAGGATAATTCTACCCTTGTTGGTAATTAAAGAGGATAATTCTACCCCAGGTTGTAATTTAAGAGGATAATTCTACCCCTGTTGGTAATTAAAGAGGATAATTCTACCTCTGTTGGTAATTTAAGAGGATAATTCTACCCCAGGTGGTTATTTAAGAGGATAATTCTACCCCTGTTGGTAATTTAAGAGGAGAATTCTACCTCTGTTGGTAATTTAAGAGGATAATTCTACCCCAGGTGGTAATTTAGGAGGATAATTCTACCCTTGTTGGTAATTAAAGAGGATAATTCTACCCCGGGTGGTTATTTAAGAGGATAATTCTACCCTTGTTGGTAATTTAAGAGGATAATTCTACCCCGGGTGGTTATTTAAGAGGATAATTCTACCCCGGGTGGTTATTTAAGAGGATAATTCTACCCCGGGTGGTTATTTAAGAGGATAATTCTACCCCAGGTGGTAATTTAAGAGGATAATTCTACCCCAGGTGGTAATTTAAGAGGATAATTCTACTCCTGTTGGTAAGTTAAGTGGATATCTAACAGATATTTGAAGTGCTACACAGGTTCTTGGTGTTGTAAATGAAGGGGATTCGGGGATATACTGACACACTTGGTGTTTCCTGCAGATTCACATATCCAAGAGGTTGGGAGACCGATCAGACCAAGAACAGTACCTCAAGAATCTCAACGATCTGTTTGTCCGGTAAGTCTTTACACTTCCTGGTGTTCTCAGATGTGTGAGGTACAGAAACTTGGCTTTAAGGAATGTCTGTTAGTTTCTCTATCTTTAATTACCATATTCGACGTAATAAGTGTCCCGCTCTAATAAGTGCCAACAGCGATATTTGCTAATATATTGGCTAGTGAACAATCCCAATTAGCACCCCTTCGGATTGATCAATGTTCACAAGACTTATTTATTCGCGTATGATACGCACTCGTGTGTTATATGCACCCTTAATTATGGGCAATTAAATTCTGGAAAATATATCTGTTGTACATGAACATTTCAGGCTGTCAGCATAAACCATGAAATTTATCTTTCAACTCTGTTTTTTTCCCACCAAAATACCATTCTAATAAGAGCCCCCTATTTCTAATTTTGAGGTATGGACATTGTATTAGGTATGTTCACAGCACCACGTCTTTTGCTTGGTTCATACATGCTTCAAATATGCTCTGTCTGTCTGTCTGTCTGTCTTGTTTGAGAATCGTGGGCATCTGACATTGTCCCATCTGTTGCAGGACAAAGGAGCTGACGACTGAGCTGTCCGTCTTCAAGCTGGGCAACGACAGCTCCTTCCTCACCAAGCTGCTTAAGGGAATCTTCCAACAGCATCTCACAGCCTACATAGAGTAAGCGTGTTCATAGTCATCTCACAGCCTACATAGAGTAAGAGTGATCCTAGTCACCTCAAAGCCTACATAGAGTAAGAGTGATCCTAGTCACCTCACAGCCTACATAGAGTAAGATTGTTCATAGTCATACAGCACAACTCTAAGGGGGTCACAGGTGCCTCAGCCATCTAATGTGCCTTAGATCACTGTGCAGAGTTGCGTCCCTATGGTCTTGGGTTCGAATCCTGGTTCGCCCCGATTATGTTTCTAAGTTTGTCAGCACCGTACATACGGGTTTCACCATAGTGGTAACCGTCTAAGACCTGCATCACTTCAGGCTTTCCTCTCACATTAAGTTGACATGATTGGAATACTGTTCAAAGTGGTCATAAAACAAAATTTGTTACTCGTCACTCACTCATTAACCTATGTTTAAATAGTTACTATTGCATGAGTTACTATCATCTTAGCGTTGCAATTGCTGTAAGTCTATGCTAAAGTATGGGAGTTATGATTGTCTTAGTGCTACGACTATCATTAGTCTGTCCTAAAGTATGGTTGGTTTGATCGTCTTAGCGCCACGACTGTCATGTCTATGTTAATGTATGGGAGTTACGATTGTCTTAGCGCTACGACTATCATAAGTCTGTCCTAAAGTATGGTAGGTTTGATCGTCTTAGCGCCACAACTGTCATGTCTATGTTAATGTATGGGAGTTACGATTGTCTTAGCACTACGACTATCATAAGTCTGTCCTAAAGTATGGTAGGTTTGATCGTCTTAGCGCCACGACTGTCATGTCTATGTTAATGTATGGGAGTTACGATTGTCTTAGCGCCAGTTCTGATCATCTTAGTACTACAATTGCTTTATGGAGTGGTCTATCTTTTAGCATGCACTTTGAAATGCTCATAGAACAAGGATTGCTTTGTGAAACTTGGCCTAGAGCTATAACATGCTGAAATATCAATACACATCTTATGACATTAGAAATCTGGACAGTCACACATCACCTGGCATGTGTATATACGCCGGGCAGGGAATAAGGAGCCATATGACAGTGTTTGAAATCTGGTTGGTGTTGACGTGTTGTTGTTGTTGTTGCAGTGCGGAGACCAAGTACCTGCATGAGCGGTGTTCAGTGCTGCTGCTACGCTACTACGAGATGAGGGACCACCAGAAGAAACAGATCCAGTCGGGGGGGTCGGTGGAATCATTTCTTAATCTTCTTGTGACCCGTGAAGATCGGGGGTAGAATAGGTCTTCAGCAACCCATGCTTGCCGTAAAAGGCGACTTTGCTTGTCGTAAGAGGCGACTAACAGGATCAGGTGGTCAGGCTCGTTAACTTGGCTGATGTATGTCATCAATTGCGTAGATCTATGATTGTGATGTCATCACTGGATTGTCTGGTCCAGACTTGATTATTTACAGACTGCCGTCATATAGCTGGAATATTGGTGACTGGGGTGTTAAACAACAAACAAATCTTAGTTCTCGCTACCGCTATACAAAGATCTGAGGACATCCCATTAGGGGTCACGTCAGAACGACCTTTCATCCAACCAATCAGATCGTCGCTTTCCACGTCATGAAAGTGACAGTAATGTGACCTGTAATGGGATGTCCTCAGATCTTCGTTTAGCAACAGCGAGAACTAAGATCTGATTTTAATGAGATTGCATCTGACCCTGATTCTGTTTTCCTACTTTCTTCTGTCTATCCTTATTTTGTCAAGTATGGTCTGGTCAGTTATTCCCCACTGACAATTTTACTCAGTGTATTTCCTCGTTTTCACATTCTTCAAGACTTCAGTATCCCGGGATTCCAGAAAATGTCTTTCAGGACAGTCAGAACTGGCAACAGCTGCGTTTCCTTGTGAATCAGACACTATTGTTTTTAATTTGGTAATGAGTTCCGTGATGAAATGATAATTAATCTACTTTTGTCCTTTTATTGTAATAAGAAATGTATTGCTTATTAGCCACTGTACCATTAGGTTTAATGCTGCGGGGAAAGTGAATAATTTTGTGTTTACGGGATTTTCATTGCTGACAGAACAGCAAAAAAGTAGAAAGGTGCAGTCACATGACTTGGTTTTGGGGTACTGTGACGTAGCTTACTAGACATGTGCAGAAGTGTAAATAGTTGGTATATACAAAAGTAGGAATGAGGAAATAGAAAATGACTCTAAATATAGTATTTGAAATGGCATGAGTATATTTGTTAGTGCACAAACTAATATACAACTTTTCATGTATTCATGGATTTTTTTTGTTTTCAGAATTCACGACTTACGCCGAGATATTCAAGCCAAACTGGGTACAGTGACAAAGGCGAACATCAACATCGGTCCGGCCATCGAGAATTACGGCGGCGAAACCTTCCTGTCCCAGGAGGTCTCCATCAACATCCTTCAGGAGACGAAACTGGCATTTAAACGATGTCATGTGGTAAGTTGTATCCCCTGATGTGTTGACATGTTTCTACTGTTTACAGATTTACAGAGGGGGCAGGGGTGGTCCAGTTGTCTAAGCCTCTGAAAATCGCCATTCAGAGTTGTGTCCCTTTGGCTCGCCAGAATCCTATAATTCTAATTATGTTTCTAGGTTTCTCAGCACCATACATGTGCTCATGGGTTTCACCAAAGTGGTAAACTTCTTTTCCTCATATTTAGCTGACACACCATGATAGAACTGTTATACTGTTAAAAGTGGGGTTAAATCCAACTCACTCACTCTGCTTACAGATAGAGCTGGGGGCACGGGTGGCCCAGTCGACTAAGGCGCCGCAATTTGATGTGCAGAGTTGCATCCCTTGGGCACGCCAGAAACCTATGATTGTGGGTTCGAATCCCAGTTCGCCCCGATTATGTTTCTAGGTTTGTCAGCACCATACCCGTGCTCGTGTCTTTTACCGAAGTGGTAAACGTCTGAGACCTGCATCACTTCTGGCTTTCCTCCCACATTAAGCTGACACGCTGTGATATAACTGGAGTACTGTTAAAAGCGACGTTAAACCCAACTCACTCACTCACTCATTACAGATAGAACATTCTGACATGACCCGTGATGGGACGTCCTCAGACCCTTGTGTAGCGGTGGCGAGAACTAAAATAGCATTTTAATGAGATTTCTCATTGTATCAGAATATATCACAATGATTGGCAATATGTCAATGTTATCAATATCAGTATTCCTGGACATATAACACATAAATGTACACTGATCTGTTGTATCCAAGTGCACAAACACACATAATATGCAGATAGATTGAAATGTAGGGAACACATGATAGCTTCATAATAATGATAATACCCACGCTTCAAAAGGACTGTTTGTGTCTATAAGCTATTGATTCATGGCAATGTTTGAAGATGTTTGCAGCATCAGTAGTCTAGACTGGTGCTGGCACTTGTAGCTGAGCGGGGTGAGATATCAGTAGACAGGAGCCCAGTCAGGTCAAATACAAGGCTTCAGACAGTTGTAGCTAGACATTAGACCTACCGTATTCGACGTTAAAAGCTCTATTAAGCGCCCTAGGCGATATTTGCTGATATATTGGCTAGTGAACCATCCCAATTAGCACCCCTTCCGATTGATCAATGTACACAAGACTTATTTATTCGTGTATAATATACACTCGTGTGTTATATGCACCCTTAATTATGGGCAATTAAATTCTGGAAAAATATATCTGTCGTATATGAACATTTCAGGCTGTCACCATAAACCATGAAATTTATCTTTCAACTCTGTTTTTTTCACCAACATAATATTCTAATAAGAACCCCCTATTTCTAATTTTGAGAGCACCATGGGCGCTTATTACGTCGAATACGGTATTCCCATACTACCTGACTTCCAGTTTGTTGTCTAAATACCGACTTGAATCTAATCCTCGTACGTTCTCACCAGCCCAATTTCTCTAGCACAGATAATTACATCTTGAGCAGAGATAGGGATGATTGCTGTGGAGGCAGTTATGTACAATCATTGTACTTTATTTCAGTTATCATATGATGTGCCGAGCCATGCAGTGAAGATATTTGAAGTGCTGGTCCAGTACCTCGTCACAGAACACATCGACTACGCTGTAGAGCTGGGTCTCCAAGGTGATATACCTTGTGACAGACATTTTTCAAATATTTTCATGTTTTTATTAAGGTGCTCATGTGATTTGATGCACTTTGCAAAGTAGGACATGTTTTATCACAATAAAGATCTTTATTATCGATCAGATCATTTTGACTGGGTGCTGCCATTTTTGTTTGAAGCAAATGCAAGTGATATGAGATGTGGAATCTGATTGGTCAATAGGAGGCAGATAGAAGGGACATGACTTGTAATAGCCACTGGTGGCTACGATCGAGTCCAGAAATTCCAGCCTAGTTCGGCAAGGGTGAAACTGGACTTCTATAGTCAGTTAACTCCCTTGCCTCGGGGAGATGGAATATAGGTAGCTTTGTAGATATCTTCTCACAATTTATTCTAAAACTTGTAATGAGTCATCTTGTATGTGTCTAGTCTCCTTATATAAACATTGAAATATTGCCAGCCTATGAGTTAAAAACTGTTTTTGAGCAAAATGAAGCAAAAAAAATCAAACAAATTCTGTTTATACCTAATTGCACTTTCCTAAGAATGAACTAGTAGGTGGCTGCACGCTCCAAGGAGATGCTGCATGCAGAAGATATGCAGCTGCATACAGACAGGTGATGATGTCTGATGTCACAGATGACTAATTCCTTGTTTTATGTTGTACAGCTATACCGCTGCCGGACCCGAAGACGGAGCCCGAGATCTACTTCTTTGACGTCATCAACCAGGCCAACACTCTCTTCCACCTGTTTGAAAAACAGTTCATGGATGGCCTCGTTCCTCTTGTCCTGTAAGTGTGTTGCCATGGTAGCAGAAATATAAGTTTCAGTAATGTTTCTGTGATATGTGTTCTATATTTGTATAAATTCATTTTATACTGGTTTCTTGTTTTAGATCTTCACCAAAGCATGCTTTGTGTTTGAAGAGGAAACGTGAACTCCGAGAAAACCTTGAGAACAAGATCGGCACGGGTCTAGACCGGTGAGTCAATAAGCTACAGCCAGGACCATCACCACTGTTCCTTAACTGTGCCACGACAGGAGGTGTCCGTCTTTAAACTGTTGGACATAGAGACCTATAGAAGCAATGGTGTACAGTGCATTGTGTTACATCGCTTAGAAAATCAATCTAATTAAAATCAGATCTTAGTTCTCGCTATCGCTAAACTAAGATCTGAGGACATCCCATTACGGGTCACGTCAGAACAACCTTTCATCCAAACAATCAGAGCGTTGCTTATCAGGTCATGAAAGTGACGGACGGAATGTGTTTTCTGATCATACAACCTCAAATAAATTAACAGAGGGTATTCGGAACGACAGTTACGTTTTTTTTTATTATATCCATACAATCTAAGCCATCTATAAGCCATTCCAGAATGTTCTTTTTATCAGTTGTAAATTTTTTACTCCAGAATACGTCAAAATGTGTTTCGAAGCGTAGTTGCCAGTTTGAAGCTTGTGTCGCAAAGCTCGAGAAAGCTGCCTTCTGATTGGCTAATGTTGATTGCTTGTCAGTTCATTGGTCAGTTAAAGTTTGTGAAAGGTTGTTCTGACGTGACCCGTTATGGGATGTCCTCAGGTCTTTGTTTAGCAGTACCGAAAACTAAGATCTGATTTTAATGAGATTGCGGAGAAAAGTCTGTTTGAAATGATTCAGGTTTTAACAGTAATGTTAGAAGAAAGAAATGAGCTTCCACATCTTGCTTTCCTTCTGACCAAGAGACCAGTGGGGAACATATCCATTAAGTAACAAGAGGCATATAATGTTTGTTGAACATTAATCACTTCCTGAATTCTTGATCCTAACATTAAGGCTGTAGACTTGGTTCTTGGGTCACTTCCCTGATCATAATGGCACATCACATAGGTCGCACTACTTTTAAGTCTTTAAGATTGCAGGCTCAACCCATTTTACCTAGGGATCTGACTGAGAAGTAATTGTGTACATTTTCCAACCGAGTAGTTTTTTGGACATGATATTTATATTTCAGGTCTTTGAATACCATTATTGGCTGGACGAGGTACATATTAGCCACAGAACAGAAGAAGTCAGATTTTAAGCCAGAAGAGGACTGTCAGCTGCAGATGTTGTCTGGGGTAAGTCTTGATGTGAATTACAGATGTTGCACGGGGTAAGTCTTGATGTCATTTACAAATGTTGCCCGGGGTAAAGTCTAGATGTCATCCACAGATGTTGTCCAGGGTAAGTCTTGATGTCATCTACAGATGTTGTCCAGGGTAAGTCTTGATGTCATTTACAGATGTTATGTGTGTGGGAAGGTTGTGTTGTGGGTAATAAACACTGATGTTTTGCAGGCGTGTGGGAAGGTTGTGAAGTTCATGAAGATTCAGGGCCAGGCCATACAGTCCAGCCTGGACGGGAAGAACGTGGAGGTTGTGCTGGTTGACCTGGGCAAGAGGTTCCACCGGGTCATCTACGAGCACATCGTCCAGTTTCAGTACAATGAGATGGGTGAGTCGATAGTCTGTAGTCTGGAGGGGGAGATATGTTTCAGTACAATGAGATGGGTGAGTCGATAGTCTGTAGTCTGGAGGGGGAGATATGTTTCAGTACAATGAGACAGGTGAGTCGATAGTCTGTAGTCTGGAGGAGGAGATATGTTTCAGTACAATGAGATGAGTGAGTCGTTAGTCTGTAGTCTGGAGGGGGAGATATGTTTCAGTACAGTGAGATAGGTGAGTTGATAGTCTGTATCCTGAAGGGGAGATATGTTTCAGTACAATGAGATGGGTGAGTCGATATTCTGTAGTCTGGAGGGGGAGATATGTTTCAGTACAATGAGATGGGTGAGTCGATAGTCTATAGTCTGGAGGGGGAGATATGTTTCAGTACAATGAGATGGGTGAGTCGATAGTCTGTAGTCTGGAGGAGGAGATATGTTTCAGTACAATGAGATGAGTGAGTCGATAGTCTGTAGTCTGGAGGGGGAGATATGTTTCAGTACAATAAGATGGGTGAGTCGATAGTCTGTAGTCTGGCGAGGGAGATATGTTTCAGTACAATGAGATGGGTGAGTCGATAGTCTGTAGTCTGGAGGGGGAGATATGTTTCAGTACAATGAGATGGGTGAGTCGATAGTCTGTAGTCTGGAGGGGGAGATATGTTTCAGTACAATGAGATGGGTGAGTCGATAGTCTGTAGTCTGGAGGGGGAGATATGTTTCAGTACAATGAGATGGGTGAGTCGATAGTCTGTAGTCTGGAGGGGGAGATATGTTTCAGTACAATGAGACAGGTGAGTCGATAGTCTGTAGTCTGGAGGAGGAGATATGTTTCAGTACAATGAGATGAGTGAGTCGTTAGTCTGTAGTCTGGAGGGGGAGATATGTTTCAGTACAGTGAGATAGGTGAGTTGATAGTCTGTATCCTGAAGGGGAGATATGTTTCAGTACAATGAGATGGGTGAGTCGATATTCTGTAGTCTGGAGGGGGAGATATGTTTCAGTACAATGAGATGGGTGAGTCGATAGTCTATAGTCTGGAGGGGGAGATATGTTTCAGTACAATGAGATGGGTGAGTCGATAGTCTGTAGTCTGGAGGAGGAGATATGTTTCAGTACAATGAGATGAGTGAGTCGATAGTCTGTAGTCTGGAGGGGGAGATATGTTTCAGTACAATAAGATGGGTGAGTCGATAGTCTGTAGTCTGGCGAGGGAGATATGTTTCAGTACAATGAGATGGGTGAGTCGATAGTCTGTAGTCTGGAGGGGGAGATATGTTTCAGTACAATGAGATGGGTGAGTCGATAGTCTGTAGTCTGGAGGGGGAGATATGTTTCAGTACAATGAGATGGGTGAGTCGATAGTCTGTAGTCTGGAGGGGGAGATATGTTTCAGTACAATGAGATGGGTGAGTCGATAGTCTGTAGTCTGGAGGGGGAGATATGTTTCAGTACAATGAGATGGGTGAGTCGATAGTCTGTAGTCTGGAGGGGGAGATATGATGTCAGGCCAGAGACTCTTCTACAAACTCTATCTCAACTATGGTCCTCTATGGGAGACGGGACTGACAAGGAGCTTAATCCTTGGCAAACCAATGAGTACTTGAGCATGAGGTTCTACATGTTCCAGTGAGAGGGAGTGAGTACACAACGGTTAACCTGAAAAACAGTTTGTAAAATCAGTGAAATGACCACACAGAGTCAAGTTTACCACAGTTTTAGGATTACATTCAGGAAGTCATTACAATGGGTCAAATAAGTGGTAGCAGCAATACGTAACAGGCCCTGTAATTAATGTATGTAAGCTCATGTATGTTCACAATTTTGTAACTGTCAAATGTCTTGAAACAGGCCTGTCTGTTCTTGAATCTGGAATAGTGTTGGAAGCAGCTAGGAATTCAATGTTTACAACTGGATGTCCATCCATACTTTGCAAGTAGATAAGATGGAACCAGGTCACAATATGACAAAGGGATAGCCAGCCATCTAGAAACTGTCCCATCCCCAAACTTCTCGAATGATCAAACCTGTCATGTTCATGTTTATGGTCTAGTGGTACAGCCTCCGCCCGGAGAGCGGAAGGTCTGGGGTTCGATCCCCGGCCGCGTCATACCAAAAGACGTTAAAAGATGGTACTTGGGCTAAATGGGCTAAAACAAGGACTGGTCGGCTCGGAGTCAGTATACTGTGTCTGCGTGGGGTATTCATGTTAAACTACAGCATGGTATCTCAGTGAACTAGCACTATAAATCGGCATCAGTCCGGACTAGTACAAGCAACCACACACACCCACACACGTACATGCACGTCGCTATATAAGTGACATTAAACCCCATTTCACCTCACCTCATGTTTACACAAAGATGGGTAACTTCTTGCCATTGATCACTTTTGAAATCTGGCCTCTCCAGCACTTGATATTTTATGAGCACTTCAATCATTTGGTGCTTCTGACAATCACTGCAAATAAATTGACAACAGTCTCCACTGCCACTAATGTCACTTAGAAATGACGATATACCACTCACAGAATTTGAGGAATGCCTAACAGTAAGATGTCAGCCATGATATACCACTCACAGAATGTGAGGAATGCCTAACAGTAAGATGTCAGCCATGATATACCACTCACAGAATGTGAGGAATGCCTAACTATAAGATGTCAGCCATGATATACCACTCACAGAAAATGAGGGAATGCTTAACAATAAGATGTCAGCCATGATATACCACTCACAGAAAGTGAGGGAATGCTTAACAATAAGATGTCAGCCATGATATACAACTCACAGAAATTGAGGGATGCTTAGCAATTAGATGTCAGCCATGATATACCACTCACAGAAAGTAAGGGAATCCTTAGCAATAAGATGTCAGCCATGATATACCACTCACAGAAAGTAAGGTAATCCTTAGCAATAAGATGTCAGCCATGATGTCAAACTTGCTGTTACAGGTTACTGTCATAAGTATTAGCATACTGTAATGTTTAAGAAATGCACATTTCCCTTGGTTCCTATGGAGATCACATGCTATCTGAGGGATGACTGAAGTGGAGATTGGGTGGACACAATGGATGAAGTGGCTGATTGTTTGTTATTGTACGCCAACAGTGGGGATCGGTGCTCATGCTGTCATCCACTGCTTTGCCTAGCAGAGAGAGGCATTGGTAGCATAGAGGGGCAAGAGTGGCCCACCACTCATCTAAGGCACTGCAATTTGCTGTGCAAAGTTGAAAAAAAACATGTAGACACTCACTAACCAATTCACTCACCCATCCACTCACTCACTCACACATCAACTCACTCACCCATCAACTCACTCACCCAGCCACTCACTCACTCACCTATCCACTCACTCACTCACCAATCCACTCACTCACTCACTCACTCACTCACTCACTCGCTCACTCACTCGCCCACTCACTCAATTGCCCACTCACTCACTACCCATCCACTCACTCACTCAAGGAAGGTGTTAATTTCAACTTTGTCCACCCAACCTGACAGTGTGGATCATTGTTCACAAATATCAATGACTGGATTGTCTGGTCCAGACTCGGTTCTATCCGAGTGGAATATTTATGAATATGGAATTTTTGTTTTTTAAAATTTCATCTTACTGATGCTGTGACAAAACACAGCTCACAACTCACTTTTACACTCATGAACCTGATACAAAACAGTGATTACATTCGATACAGCTCTTGGGTTATGTTTAATACAATGTATTTCAAACTGAGAGTTTTTCCATCTTATTTAAATTATTTTTATTTTTCCTCATCATTACTTCCACAGTGAGAATGATAAACGAGCAGAGACTGTCAGAATGTTGAAACATAAACAAAGAAAATATTATCGAGACATTTTATCGAAAAGAGAAATTGATAATGCAAATCCCAAAATGGTTACTTATTCCATGGTGATCATTTATCATTTTATCAGAAGTTTACCAGCAAATTTCATACAATGCAACATGTGCAATGCACATTACTTGCTTGCCCTGTGTACAAATGTCATGTCACCGAGCTGTGAGCGCTTCAATCATTCCCATACAGTTTTTGTGTTTTTTTAAAGAAATAAATACAATTACCATGAATTTAAATAACTATTATTGATTTTTTATATTTTGAGCAAGATTTTACCGGTATTATTATGATGATTATAAACACTGCACCAGCTTTTTCCTGTGATTACAACATGTAAAAGTGACAGTTTGATTGATTTGGAGTATTCCATTTGCACTCGCGCAGCGGTTAATTGCTGGAAAATAGAAAATGATTGAGTCCTTAGTTCCTTGCAGTGTTATGGCCAAGTCCTCCTATAAATTGTCTGCCTGAAGACACAGGGGTAATTAATCAGCATTACCTCCCTTTGAGGAAGTGACACAGATAGGATTAATGAATGGAGCGGCATGAGTGTCCCCCAATGATTTGTAATTTGATTGAGAACTCAAGTGCTTGTCTTGTTCACCTTAAGAAATTGAGAAAGAGAAGCCAAAAGAGCTACCATTACTTTTCACAGCTGACAATGGAATGATTGGCGGATGAGCTTGTTGACAATATATTATTATTGTTTAACCAGGAAGGGGTCAGTAGTTTAGAAGTGACTTCACTATTACTGACACACTTAAATAATCATACAGAGGCCATTGTATTGTCCTTCATTATGTGCTGATTTGTAAAGAGGTGCCATGTTGGTGATCTGTGATGTGTTGGTTGCAGGTGACATGTCAGTGATCTGTGATGTGTTGGTTGCAGGTGCCATGCTGGTGATCTGTGTGATGTGTTGGTTGCAGGTGACATGTCAGTGATCTGTGATGTGTTGGTTGCAGGTGCCATGTCAGTGATCTGTGATGTGTTGGTTGCAGGTGACATGTCAGTGATCTGTGATGTGTTGGTTGCAGGTGCCATGTCAGTGATCTGTGATGTGTTGGTTGCAGGTGCCGTGTCAGTGATCTGTGATGTGTTGGTTGCAGGTGACATGTCAGTGATCTGTGATGTGTTGGTTGCAGGTGCCATGCTGGTGATCTGTGATGTGTTGGTTGCAGGTGCCATGCTGGTGATCTGTGTGATGTGTTGGTTGCAGGTGCCATGCTGGTGATCTGTGTGATGTGTTGGTTGCAGGTGACATGTCAGTGATCTGTGATGTGTTGGTTGCAGGTGCCATGCTGGTGATCTGTGACATCAATGAGTACAGGAAGTGTGTGAAGGAGGAGTTTAAGATCCCCATGGTAACGCAGCTGTTTGAGAAGCTCCATGCACTGTGTAATCTCCTAGTGGTGGTGCCAGAGAACCTCAAGGTCGTCCGGGATGACGAGCAGCTGGTGAGTTCACTTCACCCTTGTGACGACTGATTCTAGCTGTTTATGTCTCAAGTTGAAATGCATCATTTGTGAACCTGAATCTTTTTTTTGTTAATCCTATTGTGGATGTGTAGTTTCTGAGTGTTTATGTTTGTTTGTTGTTTAATTAAGCACTCAGCAATATTGTAGCTATATGACAGCGGTCAATTGGGATCGATGGCATGCATCAGTCCAGTCAGTGAGCCTGACCACCCGATCACGTTAGTCGCCTCTTACGGCATGATTGAATTGCATTCCATAAAGAACAATTCAATTATCTTATTAGGATGTGTTATGGTTTCTTAAAACAGCGGGGCGGTCGGTAGCCTAGTGGTTAAAGCGTTCTCTCGTCACGCCGAAGACCCGGGTTCGGTTCTCGACATGGGTACAATGTGTGAAGCCCATTTCTAGTGTCCCCCGCAGTGATATTGCTGGAATATTGCTAAAAGCGGCGTAAAACCATACTCACTCACTCTTAAAACAGCAAGTTAACAAGGACACATACGAAAGACCTTTTGTCGTGTTTTGTCCCAACACAACATGTGCTGTCAGCAACATTCCTAACTACAGCAGTTATCTCCCTTCTCTCTCCAGGCAATGATGGAAGAGTCAGTGGTGCTGCAGTTTGTGCAGCTTCGTGCGGACTTCAAGACAGCCCGCCTCGCCAACAAGTTGAAGGAACTGAAATGAGCTTGCTACTCCTACATTCCGGAACACTGCTACATGAGGATGCTTGCCTTGCTTCAACTTCTCCCACAGCCAACCAGACATCATACAGGCCACAAAATGCATTACACACATACCATTGTATACCTGATATACTACTCAGAAGAAAGAAGGATCACCCGATCTTTCATATATGAAAGAATCTGGTGGTCCTTAATGTCTTTTGAGTAGTATATATCACAGTTGCGTTTTGCTATGTCAGTGTTATTTATTTGTTTGTTGTTTAACACCACACTCAGCAGTATTCCAGCTATATGACGGTGGTCTGTAAATTGTCAAATCTGGACCAGACAATGCAGTGATTGACATCATGAGCATCGATGCATGCAATTGGGATACGATGACATGCATCAACTGAGTCAGCGAGCATGACCATCCGATCCTGTTAGTCGCCTCTTACTGTTTCAGTATCAGCTATAATAAACCATTTATTAGATTGTCATTCCAAAAAAACATATTTTTTAACTTATCCTGCATTACTGGATCTCAAACAGATTTAGATTTTTTCGAATTTCCCCAGGTGAAAATATTTGTCTCCATTTTGTTTTCCCTGAAACTGATAGTGGAAGGGATGGTGAAAGGGACGACAATCTCCGCATTCCTTTAGTGTGACTCTAGGGTCCCTACATCTTCCCGAGGCAAGAGAGTTAACTGACTATAAAAGTCCTGTTTCCACCCTTGCTGAACTAGGCTGGAATTCCTGTTCTCGATCGTAGCGCCACCAGTGGCTATTACCAGTTATGTCCCTTCTAAACCTCTCCTATGGACCAATCAGATTCCACCTCTCGTATCACTTGCGTTTGCTTTACACAAAATGGGGGCGCCCAGTCAGGACGATCTGATCGATAATCAAGTTCTATATCGTGATAAAACGGGTCTTACATCGCGAAATGCATCAAATCACATGAGCACCTTGATTAAAATCATGAAAAGATTTTGAAAATATCTGTTGACAACGAATTGGCGGTGCATATGCTTTGCAAATCCTGCATTCAACCGAAATCTGCACGACAGTTTATGAACCGGATTTCGATTTCGGTGCGCGATTTTGATTGGACTATGCATAGACTCGTTAGTCCAGGCAAAATGTAACTCCATAATACCAGCCTAGTTTGGCAAGGGTGGAAACTGGACTTGTTTTGTCAGTTTACTCTCTTGCCTTGGGAAGATGGGTTCCTGACCATGTTGTATACAACAACAGAAAGGGGCTATGTAAGAGGGCTTGTTTTGCTAGGGGTGACTGGTGAGGCTGGGATGTAAAATGATGTGGGTTAAGACAAGATGTGCATCTTGATACAGACACAATGACAGATGATGTTAGTTAAACAAAAACATTTTGGGTTCAGAGGCTGCATGTTTCTATATATTTAACAAATAAAATGCAATACAGAGCTGTATCCAAGCTTGATGTATTCTCATACATCGGTGTATTGGTGACTTGTCCGATCCGAGTACAATCCACCATCCAGGTGGCATGAAGGCAAAACAAATTAATTGGTTGTTTATTTATTTATATTTGATGTAATTTTGACAATGTGCATCTACTTGTACAATGTACTTGTCTACGTATCTGCCAAAATAGATGTAGGTCCTTGATATACTCTACACTGAGGCTCAAACACACAAAACCTAAGTACGTGTTATCTAATCATCACTTTTCCTTCATTTGGTGAAATATAAAAATTGTCAAGAGAAATAAGGAAATTCTATAAGTCCGGAGTCCTGAACACGTCGTCCTGAACACGTCAGCCTCTGTGGCCTCAGCTACAGAAAATGATCGGAAGGCAAATAATTAATTTGTTGTGGCCTTAATCTAGAACTGATCAAAAGAGTTATATGATGATCAAAAGTACAATGTTCACTTTAACTATCTAACAGATGTGTCCGAGAATGATGTGAAGAAGTTTGTTGTGAACAAAGTGTGCATGGGAGAGGTAAATATCTGTTATGGGCAATATAATGAAGAGGATGTTTTTCAGAAAAAATTGTCTATTATCCCTAGCCTTGGAAATATCAAGTGTTATAGCTCTGACTTTCAGAATACATTCTGTGTGAGATAAAGGTATAATGTAATACCAAATTAGTACTTAACTTAAGGTTATCATCTTTGCATGACAAGGGAGTTAACTGACTATAAAAATCCATTTTTCGCCCTTGCTGAACTAGGCTGGAATTCCCGGGCTCTATCATAGCTCCACCAGTGGCTATTATTATGTCTCTTCTATATCTCTCCTACTGACCATTCTGATTCCACCCTCATATCGCTTGCATTTGCTTCAAACATAATGGCAGAGCCCAGTCAAGATAATCAAGATCTAAATTGTAATAAAACGGGGCTTATCTTGAGAAGTGCTTCAAATCACAGAAGCACCTTGATTACAAACATATTAAGTTTTAGACAATATCTGTCAACGCCAAGGTGACAGTACACATGCTCAGCAAGTCCCACAATTGACCTAAATCTGCACAGCAGACGGCATGTGTTTATCAACCGGATGTTGATTTCGTTACACAATTTTGATTGAACTATGCATAGACTCGTTAGGCCAGCCAAAATATAGCTCCATGATTCCAGCCTAGTTCGGCAAGGGTGGAAACTGGACTTTTATAGTCTGTTAACTCCGTAGCCTCGGAAGACGAAGTTTAATGAATGTCCTTAAGAATTCATTATGTGTCACATTAAGTTACAACATTATCTGTAATATGTATTAACCTACGGTTTAAGGAATAAGACTTTCTGTTTTGTTATGTTTTAGTTTACTATTAATGATATTTGTTTGATTATTTTAAGATGTAAAATTAGAAGCAATACTAATTCCTTCTCTTTCCATTTGACTGATCTATCATTTTCAGTTTGAAACCAACTAAAGTGTTGATTATCTTTTAGTTGAATGTTACAGAAATGGCTGCTTTTCTTCAAAACATTTTGTCTGCATTATATGTGCATGGGCTTTGTGCAATCACACGTTGCTGTTAGTCACTGTAGGTAACACTGAACACAGTTTCACGAGATGTGTTATATATGTTATGAATACAATTTGTAAATACTGTAATAAATAATGTAATAAATATCTATACACTTGCATTTTGTACAACAACTTTGTTTTGTATTTTTTTAAATGTTTTTTTTCGTAATAGGGTAACACTTTTGTTTGTCTGTTGTTTAACGCTGCACTCAGTAATATTCCAGTTATATGACCGCGGTCTCTAAATAATTGTGTCTGGACCAGACAGTCCAGTGATTGACATCATGAGCATTGATCCACGCATTTGGGATACGCTGACATGAATCAACCAAGTCCGCGAGTGTGACCACCCGATTCCATTAGTTGCCTCTTAGGGCAATCATATTCACCTTTTGCAGCAAGCATGGGCTGCTGAAGACCTGTTCTATGCAGAATCTTCACGGGCTGGCAAGCATGGGCTGCTGAAGACCTGTTCTACCCCTGATCTTCACGGGCCGGCAAGCATGAGCTGCTGAAGACCTGTTCTACCCTAGATATTCACGTGCCGGCAAGCATTAGCTGCTGAAGACCTGTTTTACCCCGGATCTTCACCGGCCGGCAAGTATGGGCTGCTGAAGACCTGTTCTTCCCCGGATCTTCAGGGGCCGGCAAGCAAGGGCTGCTGAAGACCTGTTCTACCCTGGATCTTCACGGGCCGGCAAGTATGGGCTGCTGAAGACCTGTTCTGCCCTGGATCTTCACGGGCCGGCAAGCAAGGGCTGCTGAAGACCTGTTTTACCCTGGATCTTCACGGGCCGGCAAGCATGGGCTGCTGAAGACCTGTTCTACCCTAGATATTCACGTGCCGGCAAGCATGGGCTGCTGAAGACCTGTTCTACCCCGGATCTTCACAGGCCGGCAAGTATGGGCTGCTGAAGACCTGTTCTACCCCGGATCTTCACGGGCCAGCAAGCATGGGCTGCTGAAGACCTGTCCTACCCCGGATCTTCACGGGCCGGCAAGCATGGGCCGCTGAAGACCTGTCCTACCCCGGATCTTCACAGGCCGGCAAGCATGGGCTGCTGAAGACCTGTCCTGCCCCGGATCTTCAAGGGCCGGCAAGCAAGGGCTGCTGAAGACCTGTTCTACCCTGGATCTTCACGGGCCGACAAGCATGGGCTACAGAAGACCTGTTCTATCCCAAATCTTCATGGGCCGGCAAGCATGGGCTGCTGAAGACCTGTTCTACCCTGGATCTTCACGGGCCGGCAAGCAAGGGCTGCTGAAGACCTGTTCTAACAACTGACTCAATGTGATGTTCTGAGATACTGTTCAGTCATAGCCACAATTCAAATAGTCACACAATATCGCGATGATTAATTTAACGAGGGTTGCTGCGTGTGTGCTATAAGTATTAGCACACATTTAGCTAAGTTAATTAACCATCGCGATATTTCGTGATTCCATTTCGCTTATTAATAACAAAGCACAGATGGACTGAAATAAAAAAAATTTTGGCGAGCCGAAATGGGGTTTTACCAAGATTGTTGCACTTACATAGCGACGTGGATGCACGCGTGGGTGTGGCTGCTTGTGCTAGTCCGGACTGACGCAGGGTTTTATAGTGCTATCGCACTGAGATACCATGCCGCAGTTTTAACACGAATACCCCACACAGACACAGTACACTTGTCCTTGTTTTATCCCCTTATGCCGTGCGCCAAGCAGGGTATTAACACGTACCATCTTTTAACGTCTTTTGGTATGCCATGGCCAGGGATCGAACCCCGACCTTCCGCTCTCTGGTCAGACGCTCTACCACTAGACCACGGAGGCTGTCATTGTTACAGACAGTACACGCTGTAGTATTAGCAGCCCGTCTTCTTAGCCTTTTTCTTCAGCAAATTTTCAACCCATGGCGACTGAAGTCAATGTTGCAAGGACCCGTGAAGATCGGGGGAAGAATCGGTCTTCAGCAACCCATGCTTGCCGTAAAATGCGACTATGCTTGTCGTAAGGGGCAACGAAAGGGATCGGGTCGTCAGACTCGATGACTTGGTCGATGCATGTCATCGATCCCAATTGCGTGGATCGATGCTCATGATATCGATCACTGGATTGTCTGGTCCAGACTTGATTATTTACAAACTGCCGTCATATAGCTTGGATATTGCTGTGTGCGGCGTTAAACAACAAACAAACAAACATTAGTTCAGTTATATCAAGACGTGTCAGGTCGGTATGAGAAGAAAAATAAAAGGGAAACAGTCAACGTTTTTGGAAACCCATGAGCACGGAAATTACTGTGACAAACCAATCATGATAGTCACAGAGATGTTTGGATTCGACCCAATGACCGGCGGTTACTGATACGGCTTCTGAACGCAACTCTGCATATAACATTTCTGTTGATTTGGGGCAGCCTACAGTGATTTATACTAAGTGGGGGTTTGCCATTATGGTGAAACCCCCATTACAGACCAAGTATAATTATCAAGTCGAATCTGGTATTCGCACCACGCATAGCGGATCCTGACGCCTCAAAGGGACGCAATACACACGGCGTTGCCATAGGCCACCAGCGTCCCCTATAAATAAAAACAGTTCTTGGACTAGTAGGTGATTGTGTCTTTCTTTCTAATGAGATAATGCATGAAAAGGACACGATGTGAGAAACTAGCTTTGCTGCGCTGATATAACAGAACGATGTTGGAGTGGTATCAGTTACTGCGGAAGAACCTAATGGTTAATCGGTGTATAAGGAAAGGGACATTAAAGTTCAGATTGCCTGGACAGAAAGACATTAAACAGACAACCGAGACAGACAGTTCCATTGGATCTTAGCCCACGTGGAATCATTGCCTCATCTGAACAATGAGACTAGTGGCAAAGCTGACCACCTCCCGAGATTCATCTCGCTCGTGCGTTATTATAGGTTTTTAGTTTATCAGTTCAACGACTTTATTGCCTCCACTTTCCATTGCATGTGGCTGGGGTCACTTCACGCGTTGGTCTTAAGGTCACGGCGGGGCTGCATTCAGGGGATGGACAATGCTATTTCCCCATCAACCATCAGAAGCACAGACGGACGGGGGTGGAATAATTTACATCTGGAGTCCTGCTGTCATTAACTGTACTATTTATATCCTAACGTAAATAACGCGTTGCTTCATGGAGAATGTTTCTGGTTTTGATGTTTTGGCAAGAATCAATACGAGTGAAAATGACAAAGAAACTCTGACTATTCTATCCTGAATTATTCATCCATGTTGATGAATGTATGTGGTTTGTTGGGAATCGGTGGTACTTATGGACCGAGGCCGTAAAAATAAAAAAAAACTTAGTAAGCAAAACATTTAAGTTAGGTAAAAAGTTTTTATTTAAGTTATGACTTAAGTTCTTCAAATTAGCGGGGTGCGTGGCGGGACTGTTTGTCGTGAGTGATCATATTTGTTTGTTTGAGGCGACTAAGTGTATCGGGTGGACATATTCTATGATTCAGATGATTGCTGATACAGTAAACTACGGTTATAACGAACACGCTTATAACGAACTGACGGATATAGCGAACTTACTTTTTGGTCCCGACTACTTGCTGTAGTCATGCTGTATATGTACTTATACCGAACTACGGTTATAACGAACTAAAATTAGTAGTCACATTGAGTTCGTTATAACCGTAGTTTACTGTATATTGCTGGGTGAGGGGTTAAACAATATACAGACAAACACAACCTTTAAGGGGGGCCACGTAAGTTCGTCTCAACTGCGGAGCAAAAGAAAGCATCCATTCATATTTGATTGTGACAGTTATAATGTTTCGGCAAATGCTTTAAGTCTAGTAACGTTTTGATAACGTTTACATTTCTGGTGTATACAATTGTATCCAATTTTCAAGTGTATACTTTCTTCACCCGACAGTTTAGCTCGACAATACCAGCATAACATATTCAACTAATGTTCGTGTCCCCTGGTGAACAGTTAAATTGTTTTCAGACCTTGCACATTTATAGATGATCAAGATGGCCAATTATACAGTAAGTTACTCAGTGATTAACCACAGGAGTGTATGAACTTGTCGACGGTTAAGGTGACTTTCACCTGCACTGTGATTGGTCCCTGCTCAATGGCGCGTGTCCGTATATAGCTTGTGGCGCATCCAGACTCCAGAAGGGAACGTCATGAATAGAATCTTAATCCCAATGGAGACAAATATATTTGTGATATCGATCGGACCGGTAATGTTTTTGGACGTATGTCTCCTGTCCATTGTTCTTGGACATCTGCGATGCTGCATCGGTTGTTTGACTCATGGCTTGTCTTTCACGACACTTGGCGACATTGTTGGCGACAAGCCTGAGTTCCTGAAGATCTATTCTAACCAGGAATCTTCACTGGACCTGAGCTAATGTATTTTGAGATACTCCATTGGGAACTAGATTCCCTCCGGCACACGAGTGAGTCAGTGAATATGGTTTTACGCCGCTTTTAGCAATATTCCAGCAATATCACGGCGGTGGACACCAGAAATGGGCTTCGCACATTGTACCCATGTGGGGAATCGAACCTAGGTCTGCGGCGTGACAAGCGAACGCTTTAACCAGCAGGCTACCACACCGCCCACTCGGTTATTCTTCAATCACTTCCCAACATTCATAAAACAAGACACCATCAAAACAATAGCTGCAGTAAAAAGTAAAATATTTTTGTTACACTGATACAACGCTGTGAAGGTAGGCTTTGCAGGGCTAAGTTATAATTTTACAACCCGTGAAGATCCGGGTTAGAATAGGTCTTCCTCTACCCATGCTTTTCGTAAGAGGCTCGATGACTCGGTTGATGCATGCCTTCGTATCCCAATTGCGTGGATCGATGCTCATGATGTAAATCACTGGATTGTCTGGTCCACACTCGATTATTTACAGATCGCCGTCATATAGCTGGAATATTGCTGAATGCGGCGTTAAACAACAAACAAACAAACACACAAAACAGTCCCGAGCAGTCCCCTCTGGTACCGTCCCCACGACGACCCTTTCCGATAAACTAGTTTATATTATTCTAAAGAATTCAATTCTCGCATGAATATATTTAGGATGTGTAATTCCAGACAAGACACAATCAAGGAATGAAATTTCTATATCTATTCAAGAATTTATAAGTCTTTTTTTGCAAGTTTGGCAAAACTTACATTGTATTCTGTCTTTGGCGTGTTTTCGGTCGATCTGAGAGTTTTTACCAACTATAATGAAATCTGGCCACCTGACCGACCTAATGGTGTTTGAAGCATGTTGTTGAGAATTCATGATCAGTAATGTAAAGTACTTGGCTGTATCTCTGTCTGTTTCTTTTCGATTTCAACAGTCGACAGAACGTTAATTCCTTGAATGATAAAGTATGGCATAAGGGATCAGTCTCAAACACACGTACGATTGCATCGTCATGGCATTTGTCATGCTATTAGTGTGATGTAAACTGCCAGGCAAAAGAAATTATCATACCTCCTTGTCAGAATGATGAGATCTCATTAGCCAACGTGATCTTGATACAATACTGTGTAACCCGCTTGGAGGGTAATACATTTCTCAGCGGGGAATAATCTCTTATACCCCGCCACGAGCAATACAGGCTGCACGTTGATTTCTGAGAGACAGAATAAATCCCTTATACCTCGCTTCAAAGCAAAAAGGCGCACTCTTTTCCCCGAGTCAATGGAAATCACGTGAGATCGCACAAGTTTTTCTCAGCTCAATCGAACAGCTGTTTTCTATCAATTTTCAATTTGTGTTAATTCTTTAACAATGTCATATTAAAACATGTCGGTAAGAAAAATTCGTTGTAGCAGGATCAGTCGGGGTACATGGAGTAAAACCTAACGAGGGACGCATAAAACGCCATGCACCCCTCGTGATCCTGCCACAACTTATATATAGTAAGTACTTGATAAATGGATTTGACCAAAAAATTACAAGTGTATCAAAACGTTACTAGGCTGGTAACAATCGCCGAAACACTCCAAAACACAACTATGATACCGGTATCAAATATCCCAACATCGAATAACTATTTCTTGTTTGTTTCATTTTAGCCACCATCAAACATGGGTATTCTTTCATTTGCCGGGCAGTTTATGTGCAATTATACATAACACGGGTGTGTGTGCAGTTTTGCATTGGATCCTTCTATGAAATTTAACCTTCATGTACATTAATATGGCGATAATGAATCCTCTTTGACACAAGGCCTAAAGGTTGTGGTTTTGTGCTATAGAATCCAAGCAATTATGTCAGCCAATTCCGATTCGGTTCAAATACTAGTATGGCCGCCAAAGTGAAACGTCATTTTGTCATTTATTTAGCATGTATGTTTGAAGTAATGGGAATACGTATATGAATAACGCAGTAAAATTATCTATTATCTTTTCTCATGCTACGATCTTTACATCGTTAATAATCTAGGAATACGCCACAATAGACATCTCTGAAACTGCATTGCTCATCAAGATTTTTTAGGTGGTTTATGGTCCCTTCCAAACCATCTCTTTGATCTGCATGGAATATAGCTGTTGTGTTTTATTTGTGTTGTTCCGTGTAAACAAACCTGTGAACTTCGAGGCGCCTCACGTGATCTCAAAACGTTATTCCCCATACAGGTTTATGTTTATTTATTCACTGCATGAACGATTTGTTAACAGATTTATATTGCATGAATTGTTAATTCATATTGACTAAATATTAAATGTCAATCCAATTAGGCTATGTTATTTTATTCGCTGCGTGAAAGATTGGTTAATAGATTTATGTTGTGTGAATTGTTAATTCATATTGACTAAATATAAAATGTCAAACGTCAGAGAATAATGAGACTCTATCAAAAGGCAAAATAGCGGTGAAAATTATAGGAATGGATCACAGAAAATATGTGATGAGTTCAGGTGTTCGCGAAAAGCCCTGCTGGTAGCACCCGCCACTCGCACAATTTGAAATTGATAGAAAGAAAGCGGATTATGACTACAGGAAAATGAAAGGTACCCTGATGTAGCTTAATATTTCCAATGCTTTACATCGTTAATAATCTAGGAATACGCCATAATAGACATCTCTGAAACTGTATTGCTCATCAAGATTTTTTAGGTGGTTTATGGTCCCTTCCAAACCATCTCTTTGATCTGCAGGGAATATAGCTGTTGTGTTTTATTTGTGTTGTTCCGTGTAAACAAAGCCCTTGCTGGTAGCACCCGCCACTCGCACAATTTGAAATTGATAGAAAGAAAGCGGATTATGACTACAGGAAAATGAAAGGTACCCTGATGTATGGCGTTGTTCCCTTGTGCGTGGTTCTCGGTTGGTGTCCTGGGCCTTGTATGTTGGTTAATTGGCCGACTCCATCAGTTGACTAGACTACCAGGTGGCACAGCTGGTCCTTGCCCTCAGTCTCCATGAAGGAATAATAACACTGATGCTCATTACGGCGACTCCATCAGTTGACTAGACTACCAGGTGGCACAGCTGGTCCTTGCCCTCAGTCTCCATGAAGGAATAATAACACTGATGCTCATTATGGCGACTCCATCAGTTGACTAGACTACCAGGTGGCACAGCTGGTCCTTGCCCTCAGTCTCCATGGAGGAATAATAACACTGATGCTCATGACGGCGACTCCATCAGTTGACTAGACAGGTCCTTACCCTCAGTCTCCATGAAGGAATAATAACACTGATGCTCATTACGGCGACTCCATCAGTTGCCTAGACTACCAGATGGCACAGCTGGTCCTTGCCCTCAGTCTCCATGAAGGAATGATAACACCGATGCTCATGACGGCGACTCCATCAGTTGACTAGACTACCAGGTGGCACAGCTGGTCCTTGCCCTCAGTCTCCATGAAGGAATAATAACACCGATGCTCATGACGGCGACTCCATCAGTTGACTAGACTACCAGGTGGCACAGCTGGTCCTTGCCCTCAGTCTCCATGAAGGAATAATAACACTGATGCTCATTACGGCGACTCCATCAGTTGACTAGACTACCAGGTGGCACAGCTGGTCCTTGCCCTCAATCTCAGTGAAGGAATAATAACACTGATGCTCATTACGGCGACTCCATCAGTTGACTAGACTACCAGGTGGCACAGCTGGTCCTTGCCCTCAGTCTCCATGAAGGAATAATAACACTGATGCTCATTACGGCGACTCCATCAGTTGACTAGACTACCGGGTGGCACAGCTGGTCCTTGCCCTCAATCTCAGTGAAGGAATAATAACACTGATGCTCGTTAGGGGCGCAGTGTTAATAGGGCTGTCAATGCACTGTGTGGGTATGGGCGTTAGATGATGGTACACACTGGCCACACCACTGTCCCATCTCTGTAACTGAATAGCTCCTGACGCATATTGAGAAACTGATTAACCCGAAATATACAACTGGTGTCATACCATGACTGTCTGGTCACTCCATATTGTCGAGTGAGTGAGTTGAGTTCAACGCCGCTTTGAACAGAATTCCAGGTATATCAGGTCGGGTCTGCTTAAAGTGATGCAGGTCTCAGAGGTTTAACCCACGAGCGTGGGTATGGTGCTGACAAATCTAGAGACATAATCGGGGCGAACCGGGATTCGAACCTACAATTACAGGTTTTTCTTACTGCCCAAGGGAGGCAACTCTGCACAGCGAATTGCAGCGCCTCAGACGACTGGGCCACCCGTGCCCCACATTGTCGAACGATTACAGCAGGACACAAATATAATACCAGTGTAAATGGTGTCGTGTGATGTTTGCATGTATGGTGTGTAGAAAATAATAAAATAAATGTTTGGAATGGGGAAATAAGACCAGGTATGTTTCATATGTAATTGTGACATTGTATGTTTTAATGTTCAACAACAATGGTGCCATTATTAGCAGGCAACAGATGTGCCAGATGCACAAATGCTGGACACTGAAGACATATATTTTTGTATGTTGGAAAGGTATAAAATGTGGTTTTCATGATTGATTTTCGGAAATGTAGAGAAATTTGATATACATCTAGCTATATACAGAAACATGGTGACATGTTTACGTTGTACAGGGACACTGAGTGGGTATAGGCTGCGTTAGACCTTGCGTGACGTCAGAGAGAAACTGTAGCAAGTGAAACACGTGATTCTCATAGAACTCAGTAGAACGAGATAAGCTGTGTATATGTTAGCCTTTGAAATCTCCGAATCTTTCATGAACGTTAATGTGTTGGGAAATTCGGTCTTTTCTGGTTTCGATTAAAGAATCAATATAATTCCATTATACAAAATAAGATATATTGTTTGTTTGATGTTTAACGCCGCACTCTATGTGATAACAATAAATAATTGAGTCTGAACCAGACAATCCAGTGATTGACATTATGAGCTTCGATCCACGCAAAGGGATACGTGACATGCATCAACGAGTCAGAGAGCCTGACCACCCGATCCCATTAGTCTCCTCTTACGACAAACACGGGTTGCTTAAGACCAGTTCTAACCCGGATATTCCAAGGGGGAGATAAGCATGGGTTCCTGAAGACCAATGCCAACCCGGATCTTCCCAGGGGGAGATAAGCATGGGTTGCTGAAGACCAATGCCAACCCGGATCTTCCAAGGGGGAGATAAGCATGGGCTGCAGAAGACCATTCGCAACCCAGATCTTCCATGGGGGAGATAAGCATGGGTTGCTGAAGACCAATGCCAACCCGGATCTTCCAAGGGGGAGATAAGCATGGGTTGCTGAAGATAAATTCTAATCCGGATCTTCCATGGGGGAGATAAGTATGGGTTGCTGAAGACCAATGCCAACCCAGATCTTCCAAGGGGGAGATAAAAATGGGTTGCTGAAGACAAATTCTAACCCGGATCTTCCATGGGGGAGAAAAGCATGGGTTGCTGAAGACAAATTCTAACCCGGATCTTCCCAGAGGGAGATAAGTATGGGTTGCTGAAAACCAATGCCAACCCAGATCTTCCCAGGGGGAGATAAGCATGGGTTGCTGAAGACAAACTCTAACCCGGATCTTCCAAGGGGGAGATAAGCATGGGTGGCAGAAGACCAATGCCAACCCGGATATTCCAAGGGGAGATAAGCATGGGTTGCTGAAGACCAATGCCAACCCGGATCTTCCCAGGGGGAGATAAGTATGGGCGGCGGAAGACCAATGCCAACCCGGATCTTCCCAGGGGGAGATAAGCATGGGTGCCTGAAGACCAATGCCAACCCGGATCTTCCCAGGGGGAGATAAGCATGGGTGGCGGAAGACCAATGCCAACCCGGATCTTCCCAGGGGGAGATAAGCATGGGTGGCAGAAGACCAATGCCAACCCGGATCTTCCCAGGGGAGGTAAGTATGGGTGGCGGAAGACCAATGCCAACCCGGATCTTCCATGGGGGAGATAAGCATGGGTTGCTGAAGATAAATGCCAACCCGGATCTTCCCAGGGGGAGATAAGCATGGGTTGCTGAAGACCAATGCCAACCCGGATCTTCCAAGGGGGAGATAAGCATGGGTTGCTGAAGACCAATTCTAACCCGGATCTTCCAAGGGGGAGATAAGCATGGGTTGTTGAAGACAAATTCTAACCCGGATCTTCCCAGAGGGAGATAAGTATGGGTTGCTGAAGACCAATGCCAACCCGGATCTTCCAAGGGGGAGATAAGCATGGGTTGCTGAAGACCAATTCTAACCCGGATCTTCCAAGGGGGAGATAAGCATGGGTTGCTGAAGACAAATTCTAACCCGGATCTTCCAAGGGGGAGATAAGCATGGGTGGCAGAAGACCAATGCCAACACGGATCTTCCCAGGGGGAGATAAGTATGGGTTGCTGAAGACCAATGCCAACCCGGATCTTCCCAGGGGGAGATAAGTATGGGCGGCGGAAGACCAATGCCAACCCGGATCTTCCCAGGGGGAGATAAGCATGGGTGCCTGAAGACCAATGCCAACCCGGATCTTCCCAGGGGGAGATAAGCATGGGTTGCTGAAGACCAATGCCAACCCGGATCTTCCCAGGGGGAGATAAGCATGGGTTGCTGAAGACCAATGCCAACCCGGATCTTCCAAGGGGGAGATAAGCATGGGTTGCTGAAGACCAATGCCAACCCGGATCTTCCCAGGGAGAGATAAGCATGGGTTGCTGAAGACCAATGCCAACCCGGATCTTCCCAGGGGGAAATAAGCATGGGTTGCTGAAGACCAATGCCAACCCAGATCTTCCCAGGGGGAGATAAGCATGGGTTGCTGAAGACAAATTCTAACCCGGATCTTGCAAGGGGGAGATAAGCATGGGTGGCAGAAGACCAATGCCAACCCGGATATTCCAAGGGGGAGATAAGCATGGGTTGCTGAAGACCAATGCCAACCCGAATCTTCCCAGGGGGAGATAGGTATGGGCGGCGGAAGACCAATGCCAACCCGGATCTTCCCAGGGGGAGATAAGCATGGGTGCCTGAAGACCAATGCCAACCCGGATCTTCCCAGGGGGAGATAAGCATGGGTGGCGGAAGACCAATGCCAACCCGGATCTTCCCAGGGGGAGATAAGCATGGGTGGCAGAAGACCAATGCCAACCCGGATCTTCCCAGGGGCGGTAAGTATGGGTGGCGGAAGACCAATGCCAACCCGGATCTTCCCAGGGGGAGATAAGCATGGGTTGCTGAAGATAAATGCCAACCCGGATCTTCCAAGGGGGAGATAAGCATGGGTTGCTGAAGACCAATTCTAACCCGGATCTTCCAAGGGGGAGATAAGCATGGGTTGTTGAAGACAAATTCTAACCCGGATCTTCCCAGAGGGAGATAAGTATGGGTTGCTGAAGACCAATGCCAACCCAGATCTTCCCAGGGGGAGATAAGCATGGGTTGCTGAAGACAAATTCTAACCCGGATCTTCCAAGGGGGAGATAAGCATGGGTGGCAGAAGACCAATGCCAACCCGGATCTTCCCAGGGGGAGATAAGTATGGGTTGCTGAAGACCAATGCCAACCCGGATCTTCCCAGGGGGAGATAAGTATGGGCGGCGGAAGACCAATGCCAACCCGGATCTTCCCAGGGGGAGATAAGCATGGGTGCCTGAAGACCAATGCCAACCCGGATCTTCCCAGGGGGAGATAAGCATGGGTTGCTGAAGACCAATGCCAACCCGGATCTTCCCAGGGGGAGATAAGCATGGGTTGCTGAAGACCAATGCCAACCCGGATCTTCCCATGGGGGAGATAAGCATGGGTTGCTGAAGACCAATGCCAACCCGGATCTTCCCATGGGGAGATAAGCATGGGTGGCGGAAGACCAATGCCAACCCGGATCTTCCAAGGGGAGGTAAGTATGGGTGGCGGAAGACCAATGCCAACCCGGATCTTCCATGGGGGAGATAAGCATGGGTTGCTGAAGACCAATTCTAACCCGGATCTTCCAAGGGGGAGATAAGCAGGGGTTGTTGAAGACAAATTCTAACCCGGATCTTCCAAGGGGGAGATAAGCATGGGTTGTTGAAGACAAATTCTAACCCGGATCTTCCCAGGGGGAGATAAGCATGGGTTGCTGAAGACCAATGCCAACCCGGATCTTCCCAGGGGGAGATAAGCATGGGTTGCTGAAGACCAATGCCAACACGGATCTTCCCAGGGGGAGATAAGCATTGGTGGCTGAAGACCAATGCCAACCCGGATCTTCCCAGGGGGAGGGAGATAAGCATGGGTTGCTGAAGACCAATGCCAACACGGATCTTCCCAGGGGGAGATAAGCATTGGTGGCTGAAGACCAATGCCAACCCGGATCTTCCCAGGGGGAGGGAGATAAGCATGGGTTGCTGAAGACCAATGCCAACCCGAATCTTCCAAGGGGGAGATAAGCATGGGTTGCTGAAGACAAATTCTAACCCGGATCTTCCAAGGGGGAGATAAGCATGGGTTGCTGAAGACAAATTCTAACCCGGATCTTCCCAGGGGGAGATAAGCATTGGTTGCTGAAGACCAGTGCCAACACGGATCTTCCATGGGGGAGATAAGCATGGATGGCGGAAGACCAATGCCGACCCGGATCTTCCAAGGGGGAGATAAGCATGGTTTGCTGAAGACCAATGCCAACCCGGATCTCCCATGGGGGAGATAAGCATGGGTTGCTGAAGACCAATGCCAATCTGGATTTCACGGGTAAATGTATTGTAATGAAGTAGAGAGCAGTTACTTCAGAATACCTCACAGATGATTTACATTCTCAACATGAGCTCCCGTAGTGGCACTTGGAGTGCTTACAAAACGCCATTTGTACCATCCATCCCTGTCATGTTTACGCTGCCGACAGTGAGGGGGGAAACTGTGATCAATCCTGCTGAAGATGAGGGAGAAGATGATTGATGAAGAGCAAAGGGAAGAGAAAGACATTTGGGATTTGCATCATAAATTTCTCTTTTCGATAAAATGTCTCGGTAATATTTTCTTTGTTTATGTTTCAACATTCTGACAGACTCTGCTCGTTTATCATTCTCAATGTGGAAGTACTGATGAATAAAAATAATTCAAATAAAATTGAAAAACACTAAGATTGAAATACATTGTATGATTTTTTACATTTTTCAGAGCAGTGAATCAAACATAGCCCAAAAGCTGTATCGCATGTAATCACTGTTTTGTATCAAGTTCATGAATGTAAAAGTGAGTTACATTTTTGTCACATCATCAAGAAAAATAAATTCCAAGCTGCCCTCATCAATATTCCACTCAAATAGAACCGAGTCTGGACCAGACAATCCAGTCACTGATATTTGTGAAAAATGATCCACACTGTCCAGGTGGGTGGACAAAGTTGAAATTAACACCTTCCTTGAGTGAGTGAGTGGTTGGGTGAGTGAGTAAGTGGGCAAGTGACACTGGTAGGCATTGCCCAAGAGTGTGACCGGGGGTCCCGCGCCGTGTGTCCCGAGACCCTTTGGGGCGATCGGATAGCCTAGTGGTTAAAGCGTTCGTTCGTCATGCCGAAGACCCGGGTTCGATTCCCGACATGGGTACATTGTGTGAAGCCCATTTCTAGTGTCCCCCGCCGTGATATTGCTGGAATATTGCTAAAAGCGAACGGAGAATACAAGTGCAGAAACATTGACCCCATGATGAGAATACGAGATGTAGACTTATAAAGTGACAAATAGAACATTCATTTAAAGTATAACTTTATTTGGTCCCTTGTGACAACAGACAACAGGCATATCTACAGACAAGTATAACGCATGTATATCACAGTTGACGCCACTCGGAGAAGGGGGAAAGGGCATAGCAGCAGAAGCTAGCTGAGGAGACCATACGGATATAAAATTACAAAAGTGGCCAATGGCGTCAAGCCCGAGGCCAATCGTTCTACTTGCACGTCGGCAACAACTTGCTCTACATAATGACTAGAAGCTCACACTTGTCCGAATGGTGATCACAAGGTGTCTACGATTTCGACAAAGCAGTTTGACGTCATTGACGCTGCAGCGCCTGGAGACACCGACCATTAATTTCTGGGAAAAGTCTGGAATTATTTCCGAAATATTCCGACTTTGAAAAATTGAAAAAAGATATTTGCGCCATTTTGACAAGGAATTGTATACCAGAAGCCAATGCTGATATATATATTAACCGAAGTAAATTGTAAACAAGAGAAGACGCAAAAAACCCAGCTTCTTCATAATAACCAAATAATTCCGGTCCCGTAAATATATTTTTTAAAAACTCACGTGTTTTGAATTATTCTACAAGTGTCGATAATACATGAAACGATATTCAAAAATTTTCACAAAAGAGTTCTAACGAACGAATGGCTAAATGCCTGTGTGATACTAGTAGCCTAGGTTTCAAACGCTATATATTTACACGATAATTAAATAGTAGATATTGCCTATTTGTTATATTGTGACTTATACGACTATATCATGTGTGGGACATTTATTGACAAACACCTATCATATACTGTGCCAAAGGGATAAAATAGTCTAAGAGAATCTAATATATGTATTGATGTTTAAACACACGTGTTCAAAAATTACCAGGTTCACAGATCGTGGTTTGTGTATAGGGCCTATGTGGGAGACTGTGGTTGAATATTATTTTATACATCAAACACACGTGGTTGAAGAAAAAAACGCCTTCTATACAGGTGGTCACTACAACCCACAGCGTTCAGTCAATCACGATGTCTATTTATACATTGGCCAATACCCGTCGTGGAACAGGGTGGGGACCGGAGACCGCGTCGAGATCATGTCGGAATGGTATGAGTACTAATCACTTCTGTTAATATGGAATGTTGATATTACTTTAGTTTAAGTAAAACATATCTGTTTCAAAAGATATACCCAAAGAGGGAATAAAACACACAGTAACAATAGCCGTGGAATAACGAAGGCCTTCCTTCTCATTGCTACACGGAAAGCAGGAAATGCTTACCATTTTCGCGAACACCCGGTGTCTCCACTGATTTTCAGTGATTTATTCAAATAATTTTCATCACTATTTTCACTTTTAGGCCAAATGGAATCTGTTTGCAGATACTCGGGACTGATTGTTCTCTGGCTTTGACGGTAAGGTTCAGTTCAGGACGGCAGAGACAATATTTGTTCAAGAATGCTTTGAAACATGACTCCTGGGCCTACTTGCACAAAGCGATCTTAGCGCTAAGATGATCGTAACTCCCATGCTTTAACATAGGCTTACAATAGTCGTAGCGCTAAGATGATTGTAACTCCCATACTTTAACATAGGCTTACAATAGTCGTAGCGCTAAGATGATTGTAACTCCCATGCTTTAACATAGGCTTACAATAGTCGTAGCGCTAAGATGATTGTAACTCCCATGCTTTAACATAGGCTTAAAATCATCCTAGCGCTAAGATCGCTTTGTGCAAGTGGGTCCAGGAAAGCGTTACGATTGTAGTGAGCGTATTCACGAAGTTCCACTGAATGATAAGCAAAACAAGACACTGTACGTTACAATGAATCAATTATGAGACTTTCATTAAAAACACACTTCGCTGGTATTCAGTTTCAAATGTTCTGAAACGACCTTGGAATTCCGAAAAAGCCTGTCCTGCCGGTTCCCGAGCAGCAAGCTTCATGTGACCTTCGGCAATGGATAAAGATTCTCAATGCCAGCGCGTCGGAGGTACAAATCTCACAGTGGATAGTTTATGATCTAATGTTTGAAGGTTTAGAAGATGCAAGTTCAAAAGTACTTGCTAAATATTGTGATACGAGAACTGCCATACTTGTTTGGTTTATGGGGTAGATATAGTGTTACCAGTTAACCGAGAGTGAAATAATAAAGGGATTATGGTTGAATCAAGAAACAAAACACGAAACAAACCCCAGTGAACAGAGAACAATGCTTGAACATGTTCGTATTATTCCATTGTCATGATAGTTATGTACAATAGTGTCGTTAGCCATTCTGCTTTCATTCAAGACAATACCAAACCAATCTAGATGTCCTGACTCCCTATATAAAAATAAAACTTAATACCAACAAGACTCAAGTCATCTAAGGAATGATAAGCTATATTTCCTTTTTCACATTTCATTTACTTTGTCATTCGCAGCCTCATTTTTGTAATCGCACCAACCAACTTAAGATGTTGGGCTCGAGAGTAGCGAGTACGAAAACGAGGCTCCAATCTGCGTCGCCATTTTACATAGCCGGACCGTCTGGATTATTGGACGCGCCATCTGGTGCTCCGACGTTCAAGGACAGCAGGTCAGCCTAAAATAAAGAAATGAAAGATGAGTGAGTGATGGTTCAGTGAGTGCGTGAGTAAATTAATCGTGTATCACGGCGTGGTCAGTATAATGTAGCTTTATCAGGGTGGCGCATAATGGACTCTGCTCCCTTTGTCAATCGATCTTTCCACTATAAGTTACGATGATCGCAGCACTAAGGTCGGTTTGTGGGACTGGCCCCTGGGTCTCATTCCACAAAGCAATCAGCCTGCTACGATTTTCGTAAGTTCACTACGAATGCTACTGTCGGCCCTTGCAAACATAGCATCAAGGGTAATAGCATCCTATGAAACAGCAACACGAACCTCTTGACAAAGTGGACAGAATCTAAGAGTAACAACTTCTTTAATACTGTAAAGGCGACGATTCGGTATAGATCCTTATATCGTTGTTAAGAAGTCAAGACGTCAAGTCACCAAGACTGCTTGACAACGGTATAAGGATCTATACCGAAATGTCGCCTTTACAGTTTTAAAGAAGTTGTTATCCATAAATTCTGTCTACTTTGTCATCTGTCAACTTCTAAGTAATGCCTATCAATAATCGAACCTGAGTTGAAATATTTGTTCATGCCCTGGTATATTAAGGTTTTGATGCACATGTATATATCATATGAAGATAAACGATTGTCATGACTATTAGATATCGTCAATAATGTTCGTGTAAAATGTAGCTGTGCCCTAATACTGTAAACGATAAACGTTAGTTCTTCTTGTGTTCTCTCAGTCCTACCAAAGGAAACCTGAAGAGAGCTACCAAACAATGGAACGTGTTTGTTTGTTGTTTAACACCACTCTGTTGTTGTTTGCACTCAGCAATATTCAAGCCATTTGAAGGCGGTCTGTAAATAATCAAATCTGGACCAGACAATCCAGTGATTTACATGATGAGCATCGAACCACGTTAATTGGGATGCAATGACATGCTTCAACCAAGTCAGCGAGCCTGACCAACCGATCCCGTTATTCACCTCTTACGACAAGCATATGTACACACTGTAAATCGATATAGCCACACAAATTACAAAGAAAGAAACTTTCCCCATTAAGTCCCTCATTTAAGTACTGATAAATGAGAAGCTGGTTGACTGACTGATTTACTGTGTTCGGTTCCATTGAAAATGTGTCAGGTTCTTATCATTGCGATGGAAACTTTATGGGGATTGTGTCTTTGTTTGTAATTTGCGTGGAAACTTCTATTTAAAGTGTGCACATATTCCGTAGTTTGGTAGCTCTCTGCCTGGTTTTCTTTAGTAGGTCTGCCTCTTTTCTTTCGTTTTCTAATCTTCTTGATATTGTATGAACTACCCTTCAGATCATCACTGATAGCAGACATGCATCCTATTGCAGGCCATGCAGTGAAAGCCGAACGTGAAGTCATCATTTGAATCAATAAAAAGCATCGTCGTCCTTAGGTTTTGTGATTACAACCAAATTAGTTTTCAAACCGTCTCCTCTTGTATAAATACATTAACTTGGGTCTCTAGGAACAAATAAGGAAACGTGAAATCATTGAAATCAATCCCCCTAAATCCCATGTGTCTGACTGGAGTCGTCTGCTCGGCTTTCTGACACGAGCAGACGACACTTCATCTTGTGGACAACGAGATGCTCACGTTGTTCTCATGCGGTAGCCGCACCAGAAAACCTTGAAAACGGAGCCTTTCTTTCAATAAATGTGCATCTAAATGACTATATCACATTACATAATGCTTCCGTTGACATTGCTAACCCTTACGGTACAGTTTAGTAAAACTTCCTGTTAAAATTAATCACGTGTACGAAGTAATGTTCCTTTGTAAATAAGTATACTTTCAAAATAGGAAGCGTCCAACAGGTGGGTTTTGCGTACTAACAGGATTATACTATATCTATCAGGAGTGACTACCGTATGTTGGGGTGACTGCATATCTCTGTTACTGTCCTCGTTTCTATAATGGGGCAACCATTTGATGGCCAAAGAAAACAGTTCGTTATTTTTATTTATTTATTGACAAAATTTAAATGAGAACATGTTTATGTTGGAAATTTGTTTGAGCTCATAAACATTTAAAACATGCTGATCTCAAACCAAAATCCCGCCCCCCATTCCCTGAAAATCAAACAGTTGCTCACTAAGAATAGTTTACGAACGTCAGTTCAAAGGATTGAAAAACAAAGTAAACAATGGCACTGCAATTTCTTGTCGGGTGTCATGAACGTGTACAATATCTACTTAAACGTAAAAAAACCCAACCCAGATTGACATATGCTCACTGATTCGACTTGAGAATCGTTAGTGGTATAAAGTGAAACGTCGAAGTCTCTAAATCGATTTATCATCTAAGACAATGTTTGTTTGTTGTATAACGCCGCACTCAGTAATATTCCAGCAATATGATGGCGATCTGGACCTGACTATCCAGTAACTGACATCATGAGAATCGATCTACGCAATTGGGATACGATGTCATGTGTCAACCAAGACAGCGTGCCGATCTCCTCGTTAGTCGACAACATGGGTAGCTGAAACGATTTTTAACCCGGCTGTTCATGGCTGTCTAAGACGAAGTAACTTTGCGGCATAATTATCGGCACTATGTTCTAATATCAGCGCCCCGCTTGTCCCGAATTACGGATAACTCGACACACTTTCCATAATCCCGAGAACTATCTCAGTGGTTTCAATCACGTTCGCGTGCCTTGGGGAAATGACAATGTAATGACCGAGTCCTTGGCAAAGTAGACAACTTATGGATAACATCTTCTTTATTTACTGTAAAGGCGCAGTATGTTATGGAGGCTGTTATCCATATATTTGTCTACTTTGTCATCCGTCAACTTCTAAGTAATGTCTTTCAAATAATTTATCCTTACCTTGTTTAGTCAGCATGCTGAGAGCGTTATTTTTAGAAATATACCTCTTTGTGAGCAACAAGGCTCATTTTAACTTTGAGAAGTTTATTAACGACTTGCATGAGGCAGGCAGAATCGATATCATGACTCATGGTCTGCCAACGCTATACGGGCAGATAGTCGATGTAATCCTGCGAGGAAGCAATACGGACGAGAAAGTGGTTCGGTCTCAAGTCCCCCTACCTGGTGAAGTTGGTCATTTATCTGCATATCCCTCCTTCAAATGATTACCCCCCACCCCCCCCCCCCCCCCCGAAAATAAACCAAAGTAAACCAACACCCCTAATCTTGTATCATGGCTTTCCCACCTCCCATCATATACAAACTGCCTGTTTATCGTTATGTAATTTCTATGACTTATTTAATCACTAGATTTACCTCATTTTCGTCATCCCCCAAAGGCTGTGCCACGAACGCTTTCTGTTTGGTTGGTTCGGGGAGGCTGTCTTCATTTACAACAATCACTTTATGAGAGTTCGTCCTGTCTGCAGATTCGTCACTTTCATCACCAACCTCTTCCTCCTCATCACGGCCCCCTTTCTCCTCGTCATGGTCTTCCTCCTCCACTCCTGCGTGACTGTCCTCTTCCTCATCGCCTTCACGAGCTTCTGCTTCATCATCCTCAGTTTCATCACCTGTTTCTTCATCCTCATCCTTTTCCTCAGCTTCATCTTCATCCTCAGCTTGATCATCACCATCTGTTTCTTCTTCCTCGGTCTCTTCTGCGTCTTCGTGTGAGTGTTCGTCTTCCTCTTCTTCCTCTGTTTCTGATTCTGCTTCTTCCGGTTTGTTCTCATCGCTGATGTTCTCCAACTCCTCCTCTTCCCGCTCTCCTTCCTCTGAAGGTCCCAGGTCACCAACGGGAACCTTGCCGCCGTCCTTGTTGTAGTCGTAGTAGTAATAATAATATGGCACCGAGCTTTCACTTTCCACGGGATTGTGCAACGCATTAGCGGCGATTTCACTCCCCGTCAGATGATGCAGTGGTTTGGTTTCGGGCGAGTTGGGAACGCTCTCCCCTACAGCTATTCCTTTCGGCTGACTCTCACTTTCCTGACCCTGGTCGTCCTCTTCCTCCGATTTCACTCCAGTGTCAGCCTCTTTGTCCTCTTCCTCTGATGTCAAAACCTGTGACCTCTTCTCCTCGGATTCGCCCCCTTCTTTTATTAGATCGGATTCCTCTTCAGGAGCTATTTCACTGTTGACAATCTCCGTATCCTGCCGAGGAACGTCATCTTCTGGAGCCTCATCAGCCTCGACAGGCTGCATGGGTGACGGCTTCTGGTCAGGCTCCACGATGTCCTCAGCCTGCGACGCCTGCGACGCCTGATGTTCGGGGAAGAGAGGAAGGCTGTTGATGAAAGGATTCTCTCGGCTATATTCATCCTGCGCTTGCTGAAGCGCGGCTATGTCAATGGGGCCGTTTTGCTCTGGCTGATCGGGCAGAATATTTATCTGAAATGAAAGTAAAAACGTGGATTATGATTTATGTTTGCTGAGAAGTCATTGGTTTATTGGTGGGAGGAAATCCCGAAGTGATGCAGGTTTCAGACGTTTACCACTTTGGTGAAACTCACGAGTACGGGTATGGAACTGACACACCTAGAAAGATAATCGGAGCGAAACGGGATTCCAACCCACGATCATAGGTTTCTGGCGTAGCCAAGAGACGCAACTCTGCACAGCGAACTGCGACTTGCGGCGGCTTAGACGACTGGGCGATCCGTGTCACCACATTGCCAGGGAACATAAATGAACACCTGAGTTTAAACGCCATAACTAAGATGCGATAACGCTTCGCGTAGAACACATACATAATTCTCTTTTGTAGCTCCTGAAGCATAGTTTCCTGTGGAATCCCACAAGGGTGAAAACATGGCGGACAGAGTCCAGCTGTTTAATAGTTTAGGGACATTCTCTTTTGCCGCGTCGTTAAAATGACATATTTTGAGAAAGAAATCGTGGATTATTAAACTTAAACATATACTTTTGATTTTAAATGACACGCCAGTTGATCACAATCTAATTTGTTTCAGCAACTCTTTGTACCCACGTGCACAGCCTGTTATGCTCACAACGCTCACAACAATTGATTACTTGATGTCTAATGCAGCAACCCTTTGTAGTTCGCCTCCAGATATTCTCAGCAGATTTATACTTATGGTCGAGAGCGTACTTATTTCTTGTCGCTGGTGGCAGTTAATTGCGTCTATCCCACATCACAAATCTATTTGATTTGTAAATGAAGTAGACAATGCGATAACAACGCTTGTGTATTGGCTGATATACTCACGTCCGAACTCTTGTCTATTGTCTGATATACTGTGGTAACAACGCTTGTGTATTGGCTGATATACTGTGGTAACAACGCTTGTGTATTGTCTGATACACTGTGGTAACACCGCTTGTGTATTGGCTGATATACTGTGGTAACAACGCTTGTGTATTGGCTGATATACTGTGGTAACAACGCTTGTGTATTGGCTGATACACTGTGGTAACACCGCTTGTGTATTGTCTGATATACTGTGGTAACACCGCTTGTGTATTGTCTGATACACTGTGGTAACAACGGTTGTGTATTGGCTGATACACTGTGGTAACAACGCTTGTGTATTGTCTGATATACTGTGGTAACAACGCTTGTGTATTGTCTGATACACTAAGGTAATACCGCTTGTGTATTGGCTGATACACTGTGGTAACCACGCTTGTGTATTGTCTGATATACTGTGGTAACAACGCTTGTGTATTGGCTTATATACTGTGGTAACAGCGCTTGTGTATCGGTCGAATACTGAGGCAACAATGCTTGTGCATTGGCTGATATTCTGTGGTAACAGCGCTTGTGTTGGTCGTATACTGAGGCAACAATGCTTGTATATTGTCTGATAGACTGATAACAGCGCTTGTGTATCGGTCGTATACTGAGGCATTAAACCTTGTGTATTGGCTGATATTCTGTGGTAACAACACTTGTGTATTGGTTAATATACTGTGGTAACACCGCTTGTGTATTGGCTGATATATTGTGGTAACAACGCTTGTGTATTGGCTGATATATTGTGGTGACAACGCTTGTGTATTGGCTGATATATTGTGGTAACAACGCTTGTGTATTGGCTGATATATTGTGGTAACAACGCTTGTGTATTGGCTGATATATTGTGGTAACAACGCTTGTGTATTGGCTGATATACCGATGCAAAAAGCTTGTGTATCGGCTGATATACTTTGTTTACAACGCTTGTGTATTGGTTAATATACTGTGGTAACAACGCTTGAGTATAGGTCGTATAACGCAGTAATAGCTCTTGCGTATTCGTCAGGTAACTGTGGTAACTTGTGTATTGGCGGGACATCAGCTGTATTGTCTGGGTATGTTTCAGAAAGAGCTTTTGGTGATACCTTGGAAATCTTTCTGATGTCAGAAATATTTCTGTAAGTGCTTTGTACTCAGTGGGATGTCGTGCAGTGATCCTACGAAATGGGGTCGTTAGAATAATACACCCAGAGAGCAACTAACCCACGCTCGTCAAGATCATGAGGTATACTTCACAAGGTCAAAAATACTCTGTTTCTAAATGTCACCTTCAGAATTGCAATCTTGTGAATGTATAATTCAGAACGGACAATTTTTGAACAATCACTACACGAGGAGCATCAATGAATCACTTGATAAGATATAATGACTTACATATAAAGTACTTATAGAGTAGATTAATTTCGTGCTCTTATAGCATTGACCATAAACCACAGTGATATACAACTCATATACCTCGTGTTTTCTATCAATTAGTATGACATTTGACCTGTTGTGTTTGTTATACGTATAGTACTGCTGCGGTACAGGATCCTGTGCAACAAAGGGATGTAAACGCCTTTTACTGTCGTAACTCCCATCGTGACCATCCAGCGCTCGTTCAAAGTGTGTCCTCAACACAAAGCTTAAGTAATACATTTCATACATAATTAAAATATAACATCTCGTATTTAGTTTCGACAAAATCAGTGGATGCTCCATCATGTCACTGCTTTTTTTCTGGTTCATCACTGGATTGTGTGGTCTGTTTACAGGCCGCCGTCGCCGTACAGCGTCAGGCACCAAACACTTCCTTTTTTATGCAAATTGTGTGGGCAGCGGGTACGACCGGAAGGGCAGCATTTGCTAATCCCTTTCGCCTTTTCATGACTGATTTTCAGGGATTCATTCATATCATTTTCACCGCTATTCTGCCTTTTACAACCAATGGAACCTGTTTTCGGCGCAATATTTTATTATTGTGATTTATTGGTCACGTGTTGCTTTAAGTATTCAAGCCCTTTGGCATCGCTCGATGATCTCCTTAAGGCGGCGTCACACGGGCAAAAATACGTTTGAAATCACATATCGGCAAGCTAAAAAAAATTGTGTTTGCACAGGACTAACATGTGCCGTTGTTACTTTGCTTCTCTTCACTTGCCAACGCCACTTTGTTGAAGGAGTAAGTGAACATAAAGTCATAGGTAGCATCTTATTGTTTGTAAGCGACCAACATTTGTTTGACACCTATTTATACTTCAAAAACGAGTTTGAAGACACTAACAATGTTCCTCCCCAAATCCGTATGTCCACACACACACACACACACACACACACACACACACACTGCAGTTTGTCGTGTGAAACCATGTTCAGTTGTTAAATCAAATCACGACGCACGTACCTGACCCTCAAGGGTGTCCTGATCGGTGTTGGGCTGCTGTATGACGGGAATGGCATTACTCAGGTCAACGTGGCCGGCCTTGACATCACTCACATCGTGGGGGTCAACGAAGGTACTTTCTGCTGCTGGGACCTCGTTGTTGTGGGATGCTGGTTCGGCTGGCTGAGCGTCGTTATTGACGCTCCCTGCAGTCATTTGGTTCCTCTCAAATGTATTTCGCATAGGGGTCTCTGAAATATAATTGTATGTTTGTAGGACATCAACCTGCACCAACATCTTCTTCCATAACCCCTAAAGCGTCTTGGGTATGTTACAATGACTAATGGTGGTAGTTTGTAAAGAGAGAAACCTCGTTAAAGCGAACACCACAATCTCCAGAAAATCGATACGTCAAAAATGAGGAAGCGAAATCCATAGTTTAGTGAGTGAGTTGGGTTTAACGCCGCTTTGAACAGTCTTTCAGTTATATCACGGCGTTCGCTTGATGTGGGAAGAAACCCATGATCACGTGTGTGGTGCTGACATGTTCGACTGACATTAAGATCAATTTCCGGGAATACAAAACCAATTCAAAATAATAAATTCTTTATCATACGTAATGTTTGATAACATCTCAGGAAATACTGTTTGTTTGTTTGTTTGCTTGTTGTTTAACGCCGCACTCAGCAATAATCCTTCTATGTGACGGCGTTCTGTAAATAAAAGAGTCTGGACCAGACAATCCAGTGATTAACATCATGAGCATCGATTTAAGCAATTGGGATACGATGACATGCATCAACGAAGTCTACGAGTCTGACCACCCGATCCCGTTAGTCGCCTCTTACAACAAGCATATACGATCTGTCACGAAGCTATTTACAGGAATCAACATCATCTTTAATCGATCACTCAATCCGACAAAAATATTTCATCAAATAATTTACCCCTAAGCAGGTTATGTCGTTTGGAACAGTATCATATGATCTTGTCTAATGATAGTACAAGATAGGATGAGTCCTGTTTTCGAACGACCAGTGTTACGAGATTGGTAGTCCACTCAAAAGCAACCATGCCATGCCATGCGATCTCCGGGGAAGACTCTTAATTCAATCTGTTGGCACTTACTGTAGATAAAACGTGGAAACTCGCCCCCTGCTTTCTTCTCGACTTGCTTCGGGATCTGGAATAAATTGTGGAACCATACGTTAAATGAAAGACAGCTAATTAAGGCCAACGGGGCGGAACGGCCACTTGCATGTGTCATACAGGGCAAGGGGCATTCAGACCGCAGGGATTCAGTAATGCTGTTAACTTTTCACCATCAAATGTTGAAAGATCTGAGGCATAATTTCGCATTACTTGTTTCTGCTTTTTACGCACGGATCCTGTACCGAGCTAACGTGAATTGGCGTAATGGCGGCCTCTTTGGAATACGTTCCCTGCTCAGTTGTTGGCACCAAAGGAATGTGTCAAAATGCTGTGAATTGGGGTTTTAATTAAGTGTAAAGTTTATTTAGTCAGCATAAAATCGATTCCAGTTGTACGAGGACTGGGGACGTGTGTCGGAGACACCTCTGACGTGAGTGCTACGCGGATTGACGATGAAAAACGTCAGCTCTTTGGGGGCGACGCTGTTTGAATCGATGCCGCAGGTCCGATGTTGAAAACATGACGCGTGTGTTTTGATGGATCGTCTTGAATGTGGACGAGTAACCAGGCACCGGCCTGTTTGAAGACTCGGCTTACTGCTTGTTGCAAGATTAATGTTACGGGTGATATGTACCGTTTTAAGGTAAAGCAGAAAAAGCCAGACACATTTTAAGTAAACCCCTCGTCATGCATGATGAAGTTGCTTGCAATTAAATCTAATTTGAGTGAGTGAAACTTAAAATGGCGTTCTCCTGTGCGAAACTACTCCTGTGCGTGATTTCATACAAAAGAGGGATTCTGAGTTTATGCGGACTTGGACAAATATTCAGTTCTTTCCCAGCATGCCATTTCTCTGCGAGAGGAATCTTATGGTGGCACACGGCGAGGTCGTTTACCAATTTGGTGGCCCCACGTGTACGTGTGGTTTTGACAGACCAAGAATTATAGTCGGGGAGAATTCTTTTACATGATGGACGCATCTCTGCAGGCGAATTGTGTCACCTTAGAGTCAGCGAGTTTAAAGGGTTTAACGCCGTTATGAATATGATTTAAGTTACAGCGGCGTGTCAGCTTAATTTGGTAAGAAAGACAGAATTGGTGCAGGTCTTAGACGTTCACCACAAACCGAGACATAGGAAACTCAGATGATGGCCACACGTACCTCATCCGTGTCGGCGCAGGTCATTTATCGCAATCGTTATATTAACAGAATTCGAATTAATCTTTCCGCAATCTATTGTAATGAATCTATTTTACCCGACACACGACCTGTATATGTTTTAATATAAACCAAGTGTCTTCGCACACGTAATGCAGTTAATGTAGTTTTGAAACTTCCTTCAACATACCGATGTTTCTACTCATATGTACTAAAGAACAACCAATTTTTCAATATATTTTTTTATATATCACCGGCCGCGTCATACCAAAAGACGCTAAAATTTGGTACTTGTTGTTTCCCTGCCTGACGCTCGGGGATATAACAAGGACTGGTCGGTGTACCGTGTCTGAGTGGAGTATCCATGTTAAACTGCGCGTGGTATCTCAGCGGGCGAGGACTCAAAAACTGGCATGGTCGGGACTAGTTCAAGTCCGCACGTCGCTATATAAGTGCAATCATATTGAACGCGACCTTAAACCCCATGTAACCTCACCACCCACCTCGTTTAAAGACACACACACACATCACCGTGCTGGAATGTATCGAGCCAGGAGTCAGCTTCCCTAACGGCACGGTGTTTTCCGCCAGCGTAATTATGTACATAATATTTTCCTAATATTAGTCGAGGCTCGATATAATTCAATCAGAGCATTGTGTCAATACACACCACCTGGTGATTCACGCACCTTGATGAGCTGCGGACTTGGTTTCTGGAAGGCTGAAGGGTCGCTGCTCTCAGTGTCCGCAACTATCTTGTGCCCAAGAAGTTTCTCGCCTTCCCCTGAAACAGACGTGAGTGAGTGAGTGAATAGAGTTTTACTCTGTGCAATATTGAAGCATTTCATGCTTTGTAAGCCTGGGAATCGGTCATGGGTCTGTCATGGGCAAATGTTTAAGAGGGACGAGAAATTGTGTGTGTGCATGAGAGAGAGAGAGAGAGAGAGAGAGAGAGAGAGTGAGAGAGAGAGAGAGAGAGAGAGAGAGAGAGAGAGAGAGAGAGAGAGAGAGAGAGAGAGAGAGAGAGAGCACCAAAACCAATATTTGTAGGATAGACAAAAGAGCTTCACAGGACCCGAGTGGTGTATTCCACATTAATAGTCATGCAGTACAGGTAAACATACACAGTTTACAGTGAGACAGTATTCCGTTTTCTGTAATCGAGAGACTATGTGATTGATACTACAACTGCCTTAACCTAGATATATGTAATTCATTTTTTGTATCTGCGGTGTCACTAGCGTTATTACAGTGATATATGAGACTTGCAACTTGCGATGTGGGTTTTGTCGGTTATACCTGCTGCTTAATAGCGAACCTGGACCAATACATCGATATTGCGCACTGAACACGATTAACCAAACAGCATGCAACCATAGTGTCTAGGGATGAGCAACAATGAAATAAAACAAGCTATGTTTTTAATATAAAGCCTCACTCTTTCTGCGAAGAAAATGCATGTACAACCGCCAAAAATAACCTGCCAAAAATGTGGCCAAAAATCGCTTTTCGTCGAAAACCTTAAACCATACTTTCTTACTGATTGGTTCCTAAAGTTGTATTGTATATGTTATGTCTGTGTGTCTAATCCGGTTGGTTGTGGGTTTGACACCAACATCCGGTTGAAACTGTGACAGAAAAAACAAGAATAATCTTTTTTTAAATCGCGTGATCTTCGATGCTGTCGACAGATGGGGAGTGTATATTAAAGAAAACTGTCTTCTCCATTAGCAGACACTGTATGTAATCCACTTGGAGCAAGAAATCAATGGTCTGTCAGACTTGTGGCGACAGGCACCAATACTTTTGCATGCAGAATAGAAACTGCAAGTCACATTAATGTGATAAGGCCCACCTGTGATATGCAACCATCTCTCAGTTGATTAGAAAATGACATTAAGTGTGACGTCTGACAGATGCGTTTAATGCAATAGCCACATTCAATATCATTAACGTGCCATAGAGTTTACAGTAAAGGCCAAGGCAAGAATGCTGGACTGACGGGCGCCTGTCACCAGGTGACAAAGAGGATGCAGCATGTGAAAGGGGTTGCGTAACAGGGGGATTTTGGAGGGAAGGTTGTGTATTTGTGTTGGGGGGGGGGGGGGGGGGGGGGGGTGCACTGGCAAGGCCAGGGGGGGGGGGATGAAAAGGACTGTCTCACAGTGGTATGTAGCAGACGAAGGGGGTGGTCAAAGGCACCATTCATTCGGGGTTCGCCCAGTCATTGAGCATAACTCTAGGTCAGACATAATAACCTCCCGATTTCCAGTTTGTGTCAGTTATTACTCTTTAACGCGGAGAGGAGCGTGGAGCTCCTGGGCACTATCATGTTCTAGACTCAGCCCACGAGGAGAGGAGCGTGGAGCTCCGGGGCACTATCATGTCCTAGACTCGGCCCACGGGGAGAGGAGCGTGGAGCTCCGGGGCACTATCATGTTCTAGACTCAGCCCACGAGGAGAGGAGCGTGGAGCTCCGGGGCGCTATCATGTCCTAGACTCGGCCTACGGGGAGAGGAGCGTGGAGCTCCTGGGCACTATCATGTTCTAGACTCAGCCCACGAGGAGAGGAGCGTGGAGCTCCGGGGCGCTATCATGTCCTAGACTCGGCCTACGGGGAGAGGAGCGTGGAGCTCCGGGGCACTATCATGTCCTAGACTCGGCCCACGGGGAGACGAGCGTGGAGCTCCGGGGCACTATCATGTCCTAGACTCGGCCCACGAGGAGACGAGCGTGGAGCTCCGGGGCACTATCATGTCCAAGACTCGGCCTACTGGGAGAGGAGCGTGGAGCTCCGGGGCACTATCATGTCCTAGACTCGGCCCACGGGGAGAGGAGCGTGGAGCTCCGGGGCACTATCATGTCCTAGACTCGGCCCACGGGGAGACGAGCGTGGAGCTCCGGGGCACTATCATGTCCTAGACTCGGCCCACGGGGAGAGGAGCGTGGAGCTCCGGGGCACTATCATGTCCTAGACTCGGCCCACGGGGAGACGAGCGTGGAGCTCCGGGGCACTATCATGTCCTAGACTCGACCCACGGGGAGACGAGCGTTGGTCTACGGAGCACTATCATCTCATAGACTCGGCCCACGGGGAGACTAGCGTGGAGCTCCGGGGCACTATCATGTCCTAGACACCAATATAGCCAAACCTACAAAATATTCCAGCTCAATACATCAAGTGAATTTGGAGAAGTCAAAAATGTTTAATGTAATCAGACGGATGTGACGATAGACGACTCGTCACAAGTTTGTACAACTTAATTTAACTTAATTTAATCAGAACCCCGTTTCGCTAAGATAAGGCTCAACATGGCCTTCTGTGAGAGTGCACTGTGTACTTAATGTTTTGAAAGCAACGTGTCGGCTGTTAGATATTTACTTTCCATGATGTCCTCCACGATCTCAGGGTGTTGTTTCAGATTGTGGAGGAACACTCGAAGAACGCTCTTGACATCCCGGTCCGCCGCATCCAGGTTGTCAGATAACTCATCCAGGTCTTCGCCAGGTGGGTCGACGTCATCTGTGCTCACTCGCTCCGACCGCTTGACTTCCGGTACAACATCGTTGTCAACAACCTCTTTTTCTTCGCTGGAATCGATAGCCTCGTTCTCGGCATGTGTCCTGGTTAGTTGGTTCTGTTCGTGGACCCCCTGCAGCTCCAGTTCTAATGGGTCTGAGAAAGTCTGAAACAGCAAGAAGCATTGGAATCAGACCACCTTGATGTTTTGAAGCCAGAGTAGGTCCACACGTCTGTCAAAGGATTAATGGCCGAGAGACGTGGCGAATGCTAAATACATGACGATGGATTAAATGTCTGTTCTGCGCGATTAAGAATGGATAACGCTTACGTAAATCATTAATACGCTTACGGCACTTTCTCTTACAAGGGAAGGCAATCAGTCAATGTCTGATGTATTGTTATGTGCTTGGAATATTTAATCTGTTATTTCAAAACATGAATACAAGGCTTTAACGATGAAGGTCAGTTGAAGTATGTCCAACACAAGTAAGGTGTTCGAATGAGCTGTAAGGCAATGTATATATATTCACTATGGGTTTCACTCTCAGTTTGTTTATTTTGCGTTAAGTGAAGAGTATTATGCTGGGAATTGATTCTTCTGAATAATGTCAATATAACCCAGTCTGCTAAGTCCCTCGGCTAAACTTTATCCATAACCACGTTGAGCGAAAGTTTCGGCTTTTAAGTAGATCAATATTGTTTCAATTTGCGCTCGTGAACTATAAACAAGATCAATTGATCGTGAGAAAATAACGAACGTCAATGAAACATTCATCCATGGAATAGCAATAGGATATGGATTAACCAACATCATGGCAGGTACACAAGTTAAAAAACAATTATGGAAGGCAGACAGGATTAACAGCCATCATGGAAACTGAACAGGATTAACAGCCATCATGGAAACTGAACAGGATTAACAGCCATCATGGAAACTGAACAGGATTAACAGCCATCATGGAAGGTAGACAGGATAAACAACAATCATGGAAGGTAGACAGGATAAACAACAATTATAAAAGGTAGACAAGATAAACAACAATTATGTAAGGTAGACAGGATTAACAGCCATCACGGAAGGCAAACAGGATTAACAGCCTTCATGGAAAGTGAACAGGATTAACAGCCTTCATGGAAAGTGAACAGGATTAACAGCCACCATGGAAACTGAACAGGATTAACAGCCATCATGGAAGGCAAACAGGATTAACAGCCATCACGGAAGGCAAACAGGATTAACAGCAATCACGGAAGGCAAACAGGATTAACAGCCATCATAGAAGGCAAACAGGATTAACAGCCATCATGGAAGGCAAACAGGATTAACAGCCATCATGGAAGGCAAACAGGATTAACAGTCATCATGGAAGGCAAACAGGATTAACAGCCATCATAGAAGGCAAACAGGATTAACAGCCATCATGGAAGGCAAACAGGATTAACAGCCATCATGGAAGGCAAACAGGATTAACAGCCATCATGGAAGGCAAACAGGATTAACAGCCATCATGGAAGGCAAACAGGATTAACAGCCATCATAGAAGGCAAACAGGATTAACAGCCATCATGGAAGGCAAACAGGATTAACAGCCATCATGGAAGACAAACAGGATTAACAGCCATCACGGAAGGCAAACAGGATTAACAGCAACCATGGAAGACAAACAGGATTAACAGCCATCATGGAAGACAAACAGGATTAACAGCCATCATGGAAGACAAACAGGATTAACAGCCATCATGGAAGGCAAACAGGATTAACAGCCATCATGGAAGACAAACAGGATTAACAGCCATCATGGAAACTGAACAGGATTAACAGCCATCATGGAAACTGAACAGGATCAACAGCCACCATGGAAGGCAAACAGGATTAACAGTCATCATTGAACATCAATAACCATCCTAATCACACAGCATTTCCCGACATTTTGTCCTCTCGATTCATTGCGGTTGATAACGACACTAATTCGTCTGAAGCCAGCATCCCGTTTATGGGGGTTTAATAGGTTATAGTCGCTCATCCAGATGAATTAAAGTGGGTCTCGTCGTCATCAGACAAGACAGCACACGAACGTTCAGTAGCAACGGCACGCGGGACGAAGCGACGAAAGAAGCTGCTCGAATCGAGTAACGTTTTCCTCTTTCATACAGCCGAGACCGAATCGACAGTTTGACATCAAAAGGAGCATGGTGACACAGTACTTCAACACGTATCTACTGCCTTAGACCCTCAGTGTCACACATGGCTGGACCGGTATAGGCAGTTTTAATGTTGAGTCACTCATGAGGGCTTGTGTTGAAATGAACTTTATAAACGAACACATCACACATTTTAACATGGAGTCACTATTAACTACTCATGTCGTGAAAGTGAGTGAGTGAGTATGGTTTTACGCCGCTTTTATCAATATTCCACCAATATCACTGCGGGGAACCCCAGAAATATGCTTCACACATTTGGGGAATCGAACCCGGGTCTTCGGCGTGGCGAGCGAAGGCTTTAACCACTAGGCCACCCGTCCGCCCGTGTCGTGAAAAACTTTATAAACGAACACATCACTTTTATTGGTTTAATGTTGAGTCTACCATAACTACTTGTGTCGTGATGGACTTAAACGATAATTAGGAGCCGTGTTATGCTCTGATTGACTAATTTCAAATAAAATATTCTGCAAGTCAATGCTTAATTAATCATGGCAGCAACTGAGTAATGAATCCCTAATGACAAATGAGGGACTACGTTACAGCTGGTGTATGCTGTGTCCTTGCCATGGAGGTATGTTTTGGGTAGGTGGGCGTTAATTTAATTGTATCCTTCCCTGGACAGATTGTTAATTAAGGAGGAAATGGCAGGATTATGGCGGCTTACTGCCACACAAACCAAGTTAGCGTTCACGGCATCGGAGGTGGGGCTGCATCTATATTTCATGATGTAGAGAGATCGCATGGCACGATGGGCTCCATTGCGCTGTATCTTTGTCTAGCAGTATATATTTTGTAACTGGAACCAGGTGTAAAACGTATAAGTAATTCTTGTAGCGTCGATAGTGTAAAAGATCTTTGTGCTCCTACCTTATCAACCCCTGTACACATGTATAATGCCCTAAGTACTCACCTGATCACCGCATCCTTTCTCCAACATTTCCTACAGATCAACCCTACCACCTAAACTTCAAACCCCATCAACGTGACGTTCCCATCACGCCATCTAATATGACGTACCAACTGGATTAGCCCTACCGCCTAACCTGTACACGCCATCTAATATGACGTCACTATACAATACCCTACCCCGAGAGACCCTTTAACTACATACCCCTAACCTATATTCGTTTATTAACGTGATGTACCCACTTAACCTACCCATTCAGAGCGTGGCAGCTCATGTGGTGCATGAAGAAACTCGTGAGTGAGGAGTGAGTGAGTATGGTTTAACGCCGCTTTTAGCAATATTCCAGCAATATCACGGCGGGGGAGAAGAAACTCGTGAGGATCCGGGTTAGAATAGGTCTTCAGCAACCCATGTTTGCCGTAAAAAGTAACTATGCTTGTCGTAAGAGGCGACTAATGGGATCGGGTAGTCAGGCTCGCTGACTTGGTTGATGCATGTCATCGTATCCCAGTTGCGTGGATCGATGCTCATGATGTCAATCACTGGATTGTCTGGTCCAGGGTCGATTATTTACAGACCGCCGTCATATAGCTGGAATATTGCTAAGTGCGGCGTTAAACAAATACACAAACAAACAAACTAATAAAGACTCAGCTGGTTCGTTAGACGAGTAGCATACGGCATAAGCCCCGTAGATCTGTACTATTGAATATATTAGCTAGGAAAGTGGAATATAAGGAACAAAACATTAACTTTCAGTTCTTTAAAACAAAACATTATTTTATGGAAACATTTGAACACGCCATTCTAAGATTAGAACCATTCCATAATTGCTACCATTATTACCATTATTTAAATCAAGTGATGGGTTTAGAGTAGGTTTGTTGAACCACTTACTATGTACATTTACAGCAACCCATTGGAACATCAGATAGTCCCCCTTGCCCGGACCCTTATAATTGTCACTCACACCAGGTGGCGCTATTTATGTCATTTCCGCCTCTCTACGGCAATTAAATACTTTATAAACTATTAACTCCATTATCGCAGCTACTTTCCAACTAGCGCCTCGTTAGCTTCCTCCAATTACCGATCACCAATGACGTATTGTATTTCGGGAACGAAGGACAAAAAATCTCTCAAAGAACTGCTGGTGTCCGTTATTTCTCGACAAACATCTGGTACCAAATGACGTAACAACGCAGAACTAAAGGAAACCGCCGGCAGGTGCTTATACGGTACAGGGGATCTCATGGCCACCCTCTGTCTAATTCGTTTAACTCTCGTCGAATACTGACCGGGGGGTGATTAGACTATTTATACAACAACAGCAACAACACAAATTATCATAATCACAATAACAGGTTCGGTTTTTCACAGGAAGGCTCTCTGTACGACCACTGAATTCAGCTTATGTGCAGTGTGTTGAGATGGTCAGCAACCCTGCAGAGTCCTTCGCTTGGATGAAGTCGACTGGCCTAAAAAGTGAAACAGAAGGTTTTCTGTTCGCTGCTCAAGACCAGTCACTTCCCACTCGAAACCGTCAATGTGTGATTTTGCCTCAAAATGTAAATATGAAATGTAGATTATGCGATTAATTCAATGAGACTGTCCTGCACATTGTCAGTGGATGCCCAGCTTTGGCACGAACATAGTATCTTAAGCGACATGATGGCTCGATTCTTTTGTTACCGTCTTCGCCATGCTTGTGGTTTGGACAAAGAGGTCCATCCATGCTACGACCCAGAATATGTAGAGGGCGTCATGGAAAGTGTGATAAACACATTTTGTTTGGAATAGGCCCCTTTATAGCCTCAGACTTATCTAGGCCAACAAACTTGATCTTGTCCTTTTTTGATGAATCCAATATTTATATTATTTAATTTTCTGTCCCTTTTGACAGTAATGTGATTGATAAGATGGAGGAAAAGCAAGGCAAATATGCGGACCTCGCTTTCGAAATGTCACACTTGCATCCCAAGTACCAAGTTGTCCGACTCCCCATTGTTCTCGGTGCCTTAGGTTTGGTACCTCCCAATCTCTTGACTGATATTAGGAGGGTACACGGGTTTGCTGCAAGGAATACGGCCCTTCTGACAATCTGGGTAATGCAGAAGGCTGCAGTGTTGGGGGAGTCTTGCCAGGATCACCCAAACCTTCTTTATTTTAATCTCTTTATAATAATAAAGCTAGAAACACATATCCATAATCGAAGTATGAAACGTTAACGCCAGAGAACAATCAGTCTCGATACGAAACAGATTCCATTAGGCGCAAAAGACAAAACAATTGTGGAAATTATATAAATGGATCACAGAAAATCAGTGATGACACCAGGTGTTTTCCCAAAAGGTTAAGCATGTCCTGCTGATTATTGCATTTATATAGCGACGTGCATGCACGTGTGTGTGTGTGTGTGTGTGTGTGTGTGTGTGTGTGTGTGTGTGTGTGTGTGTGTGTGTGTGTGTGTGTGTGTGTGTGGCTGCTTGCACTCGTCCGGACTGATGCCAATTTATAGTGCTAGCCCACTGAGATACCATGCCGCAGTTTAACATGAATACTCCACTCAGACACAGTATACTGACTCCGAGCCGACCAGTCCTTGTTAAGCCCCTTAATGCCGAGCGCCAGACAGGATTTATATAGCGACGTGCATGCACGTGTGTGTGTGTGTGTGTGTGTGTGTGTGTGTGTGTGTGTGTGTGTGTGTGTGTGTGTGTGTGTGTGTGTGTGTGTGTGTGTGTGTGTGTGTGTGTGTGTGGCTGCTTGCACTAGTCCGGACTGATGCCAATTTATAGTGCTAACCCACTGAGATACCATGCCGCAGTTTAACATGAATACTCCACTCAGACACAGTATACTGACTCCGAGCCGACCAGTCCTTGTTAAGCCCCTTAATGCCGAGCGCCAGACAGGGAAACAACAAGTGCCATATTTTAACGTCATTTGGTATGACGCGGCCGGGGATCGAACAACGGACCTTCCGCTCTCCGGGCGGACGCTCTACCACTAGACCATGTAGACGGTCCCTAAAAGCCTTGTACGGTTCCGATCATACGATGTTTAGCTTGTGTCTATGAATCGTTATCAGGTAATGATGATACCAAGTGTTCGCGTAAATAGGAGCGTATCCTGCCCCATCAGTATCACCCATCACAAACACATGCAAAGGTATATGAATTGTGCACGTGAAAATATGGTAAAAGTCAAATTATGGAATTGCACCTTGCATAATTTTTGTCACTGTTGCGTCAAATATGGAAATGTCCTCCATGTGTCTACCATAAGACATGTTTTAAAGCTTTACTGAGGTATTGAATGGTGTAACCAGATCAGAAGGAAAACAGGACTTCTGTCAACAGCGATGGCCTCTTAAAATGGACCTTGTTTTGACATTCCTGTGAATCAGCGCCACATTGCCACATTGTCACACATTGTCGCATTGCCACATTGTCACATTACCATATAGCCACATTGTCACATTGCCACATTGTCGCATTGTCACATTGCCATTTTACCATATAGCCACATTGTCACATTGTCATATTACCATATAGCCACATTGCCACATGGTAACAGTGCCATATTACCATATAGCCACATTGCCACATTGTCACATTGCCATATTACCATATAACCACATTGTCACATTGCCATATTACCATATAACCATATAACCACATTGCCATATTACCATATAGTCACATTGCCACATTACCATATAGCCACATTGCCACAGTGTATTTGTATAGAATATCTGCGTGGTGAAGGTATCGATGATGACCTTTCTGTTCCTGAACCACAGACACTGTCACAATAAGGCAATTCAGAAACAATCAGCAAAATGTCGATGTAACTGAGAAATTCAAGACGGCTACTTAAGACGCTTCAGCATTTAACAACAGATACTCCAAGAGCCAGAAGCCACAAGGTCAGGATTCAAGATGTCCACTAGAAGAACGTCAATTCATTCAACTAAGTGCCATTGATTTCACTCATCAGGCGAAGGTCTCTAAATCTTCAAATCTCTCACGTCTGAGATCGATAGGTCACGGTGACCTACACATACGTCCCTTAACCGACGTGAGACAGGAACTAGCACATTTATCGGACCATCTTGCAATGATGGTTAAAAAACGCCAATTGATTCCACGGTGCCGAGCTTGTATAAAAAATAATTCTTTGCCATCTAAACTTGTATGGCTCCCTAATCGACTTCCGTTATTACCCAGGCTTGAATTTACTTCTGTTGTTGTGTAGAGGACTATTTAGATGCAAGGTTCTATTCGGAACTCTCAAGTCTCAAACATTCCGTTTGAAATGCTGAATAATGTGTACCCTGAAGGGCCTATACAAAGAGACAATGGTGTGTATTCAGCTGTATGTAAGTAGTTGTGCACAAGAACCGTCAGTGAAGTCTGCCTTGTATCCCCAGGATAAGCATTCAGAAATGGAGATAATATATTCCTTACGCAAAACAAAGTATCATTTAGTTCAGGACAATATTCTTGGCATGTCCATGACAGTAGGTACGGACGTAATCTGTCTTAAGGCAAGCTTGCCTAATCGCTGTTCGCGGATAAGACGCTGTCCATGACGCAGTGCTTTGATCAGGTGAGGTCTAACCTCTTTTGCAGGAATCAGTTATAAGCTGCTTTACCAGCTGGGGGTGGGGGAGGGGGGGGGGGGGGGGGGGGGGGGAGGCTGAACACAACTAAAAGATGGACAGAAAACTGTTTCCCTACTTAACAACCCTCTGTGGTCAGCATGGGAGACTGGCTGATCCAACGTGCGATGGCTTCAGAGACAGAAAACACCCCTGATGCTCTATATGATGCAGTCAGTGGGGGATTACATCTCCCCAAGATACTGCATGCTGCTTGGAATGCACAGTAGATGTAGACCAACTGGAAATGGATGCTGCTGCTCTGGCGAAAGATGTAACTTATTGATTTCAAGAACGAGGAATACGGACTACTCGAGACCTGGTTGAAAACTTGCCAGAAGCTAAACTAATTGATTCATTGAAAAGGGTTTGCACCAAACTTGCTAAAAAAATTATCTGCTAAAAGTACCAACATCAATTCAAAAGAACACTTAAATCTAAAGATGTTTACCTGTTGTAGGTAATGTAACAAACAATTATATAGTCCTACCCTGAGAGTATGTTATTCATGTTAATTCGGCTCACGTTATTCACAAAGACAGTATCTGTAGTGTCCTTCACGCACTGAGATGTATCTTTGTATTGCTACAAGAATACAGAATATTGTATTGCTACAAGAATACAGAATAGTGTATTGCTACAAGAATACAGAATATTGTATTGCTACAAGAATACAGAACTTTGTATTGCTACAAGAATATAGAACTTTGTATTGCTACAAGAATACAGAACTTTGTATTGCTTCAAGAATACAGAACTTTGCATTGCTTCAAGAATACAGAACTTTGTATTGCTACAAGAATACAGAGCTTTGCATTGCTACAAGAATACAGAATGGTGTCGTGACAATAAAGATCCTAAGTAAGGATAAGATATATGGATGAACAACTTCTTTATTACAATTAGCAGCGACGTTTGGGTGTAGGTTCTAACACCCTTATCACTTGCTTGTTAGAACCTACACCGAAACGTCGCTCCTAATTGTAATAAAGAAGTTGCTCATCCACATATCTTATCCTTACTTAGTGCTCCATCTTCTAAATGTCTCTCAAGGAAGAAATAAGGATCCTTATGTGTTGCAATACAAATATTTTACTGTGCAATGGAAATAGAGGTGGTGTGGCGTGTTTACAGAGCTACAGATCATGCTGCACCAGTCGACATGCATCTTCCTTAAAGTCACAGGGATATCATCTGTATGTATTATAGAAAGAATTTAGCGCCACATTCTTCTGTTCTGAATATTACCATAATCCTTTTCATAAATATATTTAACCTCTAGGTGTTTTATACCTTATTGTCATTGTTTATTATTAAACTAACCCCATTTGACCCCGACCGACATTGGCCAGCGGACGTGACACAAATCTACTACTGCTGCTGCTGCTACTACTACAACTACTACTACTACTACTACTACTACTACTACTACTGCTGCTGCTGCTGCTGATACTACAACTGCTACTACTACTGCTGCTGCTACTACTACTGCTGCTACTACTGCTGCTGCAACTATTACTGTTGCTGCTACTACTACTACTGCTGCTGCTACTACTACTACTGCTGCTACTACTACTACAACTACTACTACTACTACTACTGCTGTTGCTTCTACTACTACTATTACTGCTGCTGCTACTACTACTACTACTACTATTGCTGCTGCTACTACTGCTGCTGCTACTATTACTGCTGCTGATACTACTACAACTACTACTACTACTACTACTACTGCTGCTGCTGCTGCTGTTGATACTACAACTGCTACTACTACTGCTGCTACTACTACTGCTGCTACTACTGCTGCTGCTACTATTACTGTTGCTGCTACTACTACTACTGCTACTGCTGCTACTACTACTACAACTACTACTACTACTACTACTACTGCTGTTGCTTCTACTACTACTATTACTGCTGCTGCTACTATTACTACTACTACTACTACTGCTGCTGCTACTACTACTACTACTGCTGCTACTACTACTACTGCTGCTACTACTACTACTACTGCTGCTACTACTACTACTACTATTGCTACTACTACTACTGCTGCTGCTACTACTACTACTGCTGCTACTACTACCACTGCTGCTGCTACTACTACTGTTTGAATGTTTGAATAACGAATTGGAAGATACGTATAAAGGGTAGTGCTTGGTCGTCATAGAAAGAGGACCTTATACAAGTCTTGACGCCAATGAGTTAAACAACATATCTGACGTCACATACGTCATTGATAGCTTCCAACCAGGAACATTCTGACACGTGGACATCGCCCATATTTGCTGTACGTCAGTGATATCGACGCAATATCATCACAGAAGTCCGTACAAAACATGCATTGTCAGCAATCGATACTCTTTTATTTTCTCCCAAAGCTCACCGTCTGTGATTGTGTTGATTCTATTCTGACTGACTATAGATGGTGAGGTTTGTTCGTAGTTTCGATTTTTTAAGCTATTTAGACACTGAGACTGACTCGGCTGTCTCTATTACCAGCCTAGAGGACGTTGCTGTTACTTCAACATATCAATAGCTTCACAGCTAGTTGCCCCATTAGGCATCATACAAACGTAAATATAAGTCTATATGATAGCAGCACTAGGAGAGAAAAAGGTCTATGCAGCATATATAGACATAGGCATAGGTCCTTTCAATAGCACCCAGTGATATAAGTATAGATCTATATAACAGCATCTTAGGAACATAGATATTTATAACAGTATCATCACAAGGACGTAGATATAGGTCCATATTATAGCATCACAAGGACGTAGATATAGGTTTATATCATAGCATCATAAGGACGTGGGTATAGGTCTATATTATAGCATCACAAGGACGTGGGGACTGGTCTATATTATAGCATCTCTAGAAAGTAGATGTTGGTTTATATTATAGCAATTCTTGGATATAGATATATTTCTATGTCTTTAGTTATTAAGGACGTAAATATGGATCTATATCATAGCATCATATCATATATTTTCAAGTGCGTATATAAAGGTCTATACTACTAGTATATCATCATCAAGGCTGTATATAGAGGTCTATATTACTAGAACATCATCATCATGGGCGTATATAGAGGTCTATATTACTAGTATATCATCATCAAGGGCGTATATAGATGTCTATATTACTAGTATATCATCATTAAGAGCATAGAAATGGCTCAATATTTAGTATGTCTTGGAGTGTATGGCCCATCCGAAGCAGACATTCTATTTTTTAAATAACACAAGCGTTGCCTGGGGGACCTTTGTCGTGATTCCGAGCCGACCAGTCCTTGTTTTAACCCCTTTATGCCGAGCGCCAGGCAGAGTGACAACAAGTACCATCTTTTAACGTCTTGTATACTACATCTCTCAGTTCAAGATGTTTGTTTTTATCTCTTCATATTTACGATGTCGAAATCCGCATGTATTGTTTAGCAGGTCACCTAGCAAACTACCGATGTGCGAGAACTGACGTGTACTCGATCTAATTCCCAATACAATAGAACGTAAACCAAAAACCCTTCAGGGTGCCATATTTAATTACGCTTCTGATCTCATCACCTGTTGAGATACCAATTCAACCAGTTACGTCATCAACACCCCATGCTGGGACAGACGGCAGTAACAACTCTCAGCTGTATTTAACGTCGTCGCACCGAGTCGGGTTACGGCGAGACAGGGGACACCTCGCGTACAGCGCCATTAGGGGTCCTCGTTTGTACAGGCGGAGACAGTGTAATTAAGGAAAACATGGACCTAGGGTTAGAGTAATTAAATCTTGTAGAGGTGTGTCGTGAACTATTCCCTTGGAAACCGGCAAACACCATAACGATAAATGTTACCATGGGAACAGGCAAAACACCATAACGGGAATTGAAGATAATGACTGAGTATGGTTTTACGCCGCAAAGGCAATACTCCAGCAATATGGGGGACACGAGAAATAGGCTTCACACATTGTGCCAGTGTGTTGAATCGGACATAGACCTTCGGCGTGATGAGCGAACGCTTTAACCAATAGGTTACCACACACCCCTACGAGAATTGGAACAAAATACCATTTCAAAAACTGTATAAAGAGAAAAAAATAAATGTGTTATAATTGCATATTGAGTCAACAATTTCACGGAAATGCTCATAATTTATATGTCCACACACGGATTTCGAAGTGTAGTCTACTTTCAGTAGGAAGTGACATTGCTTGTGTATAACAGTGCACGTAATTGTAATAAAACATGACTGTTTTGGGAAGTTGTCTTTCTAAATCTGAAAGCAGTCATAAATTTAGTCCCATGTCGACGTTTGATGTGTAATAAGAGAGTGCGGGGGTGGACAATGACGGATGGTAGGGGTGATAAGTTTCGACAGGGACGGATCTGAGGGCTAAATGACTCTAACATTACCTATAAACCACAAATCCCGCCACTGAGTCCAAATCTCCGAGGGCCACTAACATCGCCTGCAGCACTGGAGAGATACGCAACGTAACATCTGCCATGGCTGTTGTGATGGCGATTATATCGTCAGTGGTCGACCAACGGTCTGTGGTAAAAGTTAACGTTCCGTCTAGATGGGCTTGTCGTATTACAGGCGCTGAGGGTGACCTTCTGAGGATGACCTTCTGAGGGTGACCTTCAACCATGTGTCCATTGGGAGGTTGTTGGATGATAGATACATCCGATTCATTCAGGTACGTTAGATTCAGATTATCTGGGTTTTGAAATGATGAAGGACATATATTAACACGGTTAATGAGTCTCTTTTGGCCATGGTAGGGCTCAGAGAAGAGGTGCATAAGAAAGCGTGGCATTTCAGTACACGTCGCTTCCAGTGACGTCATTCTTCTTACGCTACCAGTGACGTCATTCTTCTTACGTATATTATCCATGTATGAACAACTTAATATGACGTAACCCTGTGGATTAAAGCGTATCAATACATTACCGATATTATTGATATCTTTTCTGGCTTCAAACGGTTACTTCTATAGTACACCCGTAGTCTTTGTTACAGAATATGTGCACTATGAACCGTTTACAAAGAACAACGGTGAGGAGCGGTATAAGCGTAGCAGAGGAGGAACGAGGCTTCCACGTGTAACTACTGACGCTAACATTGACACACTGACGACCACACTGAGTAAGAATGAAATGTTAGATGCGATTTTGTTTAGTACTTAACCAGGATAAATATTTCAATAAAGATAATAATAATTTCCTTAAATGAGCCAGGGATGTGTGACATAATCTCTTGATTTTATTCTGTACTGCTCGACGTACAGAAATGAGTGTCAACCAAGTACTTTTCAAATCGGCCCCGACTCAGTTTTTAAAGGAGAGACTGTCTGAACGACCTCTGCATCGAGTTATCATCGAGAATATCAGCAACCCTGCAGAGTCCTCGCTTGGATGAAGTCGGCTGGTATGAAAAGCGAAACAGAAGGCTTTCTGTTTGCTGCCCATCACTTCCCACTCGAAACCGTCAATGTGTGATTTTTCATCAAAGTGTTAATATGAAATGTAGATTGTGCAATGAATTTAATGAAACGGTCCACCACATTGTCAGTGGGTGCCCAGCTTTAGCACAAACACAGTATCATAAGCGACATGATGGAATGGCTATTACCGCCTTTACCATGCTTGTGGTTTTGACACAGAGGTCAATCCATGGTTCGACCCGAGGGTGTCATGGAAAATGAGAAATACAAAAATTCTTTGGAATAGGCCCGTATACAGCCTCAGACCTACCAAGGCCAACTCTCTGTCCCTTTGGACACTGATGTGCTTGACAAGATTCAGGAAAATCATGGCAAATATGCGGAACTCTAAATGTCACGCTTGCATCTCAAATTGTCCCACTCCCCATTGTTCTCGGTGCCATAGCTTTGGTACCTCTGAATCTGCTAGTTGAAATTGGGGGAGTACCCGGGTTTGCTGCCAGGAATACAGCCCTTCTGACAATCTGGGTAATGCAGAAGGCAGCAGTGTTGGGGAGTCTTCACATTCTCCGAAAAGTTCTCTGTGGGTTCGGTTAGGCAGCGCTTCCAGGGAGAAGTCCCATTCGCTCCATGGGCTGCGTGTAGAGGGGGCAAGGGCTTTCTGCAGATGATGAGCCTAACGTGTCTGAATATGCCAGGGTCACCCAAACCCTCTTTGCTGCATTTATTTATTTCAATCTGTATTGCGCTGTACAGCAGTACTCCTTCTGTGCGACGGCGCATGTAAACTGATCAGACAGTCAAGCAATGGACCAGAAATCCAGTCAAACAACAGCGCATTTACACAGGCTGGTGTCAGTGGATGTTAGTAAACACAGGCTGGTGTCAGTGGATGTTGGTAAACACAGGCTGGTGTCAGTGGATGTTGGTAAACACAGGCTGGTGTCAGTGGATGTTGGTAAACACAGGCTGGTGTCAGTGGATGTTGGTAAACACGGGCTGGAGTCAGTGAATGTTGGTAAACACAGGCTGGTGTCAGTGGATGTTGGTAAACTCAGACTGGTGTCTGTGGATGTTGGTAAACACAGGCTAGTGTCAGTGGATGTTGGTAAAAACGGGCTGGTGTCAGTGAATGTTGGTTAACACAGACTGGTGTCAGTGAATGTTAGTAAACACAGGCTACCCCAGGGAAAGTTCAGTCACACTTCCTACTGGTCCTAGTGTATGGATGTCGGTTGGCATCGGTGTCGATATCGGTTAATGCAGATTCAAGTTTTATATCCATGTATTAAAGGAGTGATCTTGTTCCTCAGAAAGGATCTTGCTTGCCGCGAGCCACCGGAGATCTCACGGAAGCAAATCCACCAATCTCCAATGTCAAATGATTTTTCTAAAAGGTCAGTTTTTCGCTGAAGGGAGGATTTAGCATGACGGAGGTTGATTGAATGAAAACGGGATGAATGATAACTGGTGCGTTTTGATATTCCGTCACATGTGCTTGTTCCACGGACACCATGACGTTCTCAATAATAGGTAGTATATGGGTACCCGGTAGGATGAGTTGTCAATGTGGTTGTTAACCTAACAGGCAGCTTGGGTTGTATACTCCCCAAGGAGCTGAGAATGATTGTTGTGTGCAAACTGATCCAATGACCGCGGTAAATATAGCGCTTTGGGTATGTCTCTGTGTGATGTGGCAGTATGCGCAATATAAATGGCCTATTATAAAGGCAAATTGAACATTTTAGCTTACATATTTCACAAAGAGCAATTAATAAATAATTAAGAAGTCAAATATTTCCTTCGCCTTCGTGTACAAGGGACTTACATCCATCAGCCACGCACTAATACCAAGAAGATTCACAAGATGCATAGTCATCACATGCAGGTGAGTGTGAGTATGGTTTTACGCCGCAATTAGCACCATTCAAGCCGTATCAGGGCATTGGAACACCAGAAATGGGCTCCGATATTGTACTCATGTGGGGAATCGAACCCCAGTCTTCGTCTGGACGAGTCAACGCTTTAACCACGAGGCTACCCTACCTCTCCAATACATCCAAGCCCTCTGAGTGCTTACCCGGTGTATTGTAAACACAGGTGAATGCGTTAGTGACAAAAGGTCAATTATTTCCAGGTTGTGAAAACGTCAGTGATGACCAAGAAATCAATGATTATTAACACGTTTTATGGTTGATTATTACCACGTCTTATGGTTGATTATTACCACGTCTTATGGTTGATTATTACCACGTTTTATGGTTGATTATTACCACGTCTTATGGTTGATTATTACCACGTTTTATGGTTGATTATTACCACGTCTTATGGTTGATTATTACCACGTCTTATGGTAATAACACGCAATGTACTGGAACATATCAATGCTATTACCCCTCCCATTGAACCCGTGAAGATCCGGGGTAGATTAGGTCTTCAGCAACCCATGGTTGCTGTAAAAGGCGACTTTGCTTGTCGTAAGAGGCGTCAATTGGATCGGGTAGTCAGGCTCGCTGATATGGTTGATGCATGTCATTGTTTTCCAATGCTCATGATGTCAATCAGTGGATTGTCTGGTCCAGACTCGATTATTTACAGACCACTGTCATATAGCTGGAATATCGCTGAGTGCGGCGTTAAACAACAAACAAAAAAACCACATCCTATTGCATGACGTAATAACCATTGGTTTCAATGATGAGGATGCGGGGCGGATAGTTACGATTTAGCAGTGTCTACACAACATGGTCGCGCATCAAAGCCATAAAGATGGTATGTTGACATACGGCGGCCTGTCGTGCATCGTTACACATATGATGGCTCCTTGGGCAAGTGACTTAGTTCCAAATGTGCCTCTGTTCACCCAGCAGTGAATGGGTACCCGGTAGGATGTGATGGCAATGTGGTTATTGACCTTCTAGCGACTTACACGGTTGTATACTCCCCAGGGAGCTGGGAATGATTGTTGAGTGCACACTGATCCAGTGACCGGGGTAATAATAGCGTTTTGAGCATGTCACCCAATGTGGTTTGGTAATATTCGCAATAAAAATGGATTATTATTATTATCATCATCATCATCATCATCACCATTCTTATTATTATCATCATCATCATGATCATATTATTATTATTATCATTATTATTATTATTATTACTATTATTATTATTTTCATCATCACCGCACACTGAGAACAAAGATCCACGATGAGCCATCACGTTTACCAGTCTAGTAGACAATGTGTACCACGGGATTCACACATAGCCAAAAGCTTGATTTGTTGGTGGAGGCACTGCAGGCGAAACCCGTTCTTGGCTCACACACGTCCCTAGCCTTAGGGAACACTGCACACGTACAGTCCCCTAACGATGACCAATGGGGGAATCAAGTGGTATTGGTCAAATCAGTCCCTGTGAATGGAATCCACACCATCGTCGATATTGATAACGGGTTACCTCGGGACCGCTCTGCCAATGACATATACAACCCTAGGACATATGTGGCCCGAGTAATTAGTATTTGTTTATCAACAGCGATCTTTCTACCGCCCATTGTCCCACTATTACCATCCGTTGATTGAAAGTTCCACAGAGTGATAGATCAGGGAGAATAACAAAGCGTCGCGTCTCGAGCTCCCGTGACAAATCGATACTCCTGTCTTTACACGATCACTTCTATAGTGCAACGCGAGTCATTATCACACAATATGTGCAATATAAATCGACCACAGTTTAAACTTAGTTACGGAAACAATATTGAGCTGATGTACCTGAGTACTTTTCATCGAGAGGCAAGAAGTGCAAGCATTGATCATTTTTTTGCATACTTTCAACACAGGATATGCAATTGAAGTCTCTATTTTGCAGTTATAATTATTAAACGCGTTGGGTGACATTTAGAGATTATTGTATAAATGTCATTAAACACAGCGCATATTTACTTGGCATCTCAACACAGACCATCGCAGTACTTGGTTTGGAACACAGTCAGATATTTGGAATCAGACAAACGATATAACCGCAGAGAACAAAATGTCAATGACCTGACTAAGGCGTTCTGGCTATCAAAGACAGAACATGGTGGCCATCAAAGAAAAGGAAGCTGTGCCTCTACAAGATGTATGTTATTATATTTCTGGAAGATGTATGTCATTATGTTTCTGGAAGATGTGTTATTATGTTTCTGGAAGATGTATGTTATTATGTTTCTCGACGATTTATGTTATTATGTCTAAAACCAAATATTAGACAGTAACGACTGACCTCAAAAGTAACTGAGAAATGAAGTCATGCCATGATGGTCATCGGAGATCCGTAACGTGGCCAATAGAGATCCGTAACATGGTTAACGGAGATCCGTAACATGTGATCAGAGATCCGTAAAAGTCATCAGAGATCCGTAACATGGCCAATATAGATCCGTAACATGTCATCAGATATCCGTAACATGGTTAACGGAGATCCGTAACATGGCCAACAGAGATCCGTAACATGTCACCAGGGATCCGTATCATGGCCAACATAGATCCGTAACATGGCTAACAGAGATCCGTAACCTGTCATCAGAGATCCGTAACATATCATCAGAGATCCGTAACATGGCCAACAGAGATCTGTAACATGTCATCAAAATATCCGTAGCATGACATCAGAGATCCGAAACATCTCATCAGAGACATCTTCATTATCACGAAAGAAAATGAAAGTCGAATTATCAGAACACTTCCTACTACTGGCGTAATCAGTGGTTTATATAACATCCGTTTTTTCTCCAAATATAAAACGTCAACGCCAGAGGATAACAGCCTCGATTATCCAGCGAAACATATTCTATTGGACGTAAAGGGGAAAATGTGTGAACATATCTATGGATCCCTGAAAATGATTGAAGACACCATGTGTTCGGGAAAAGGGTCAGCAAGGCCAAATAATCATAAGGAATAGTCAGAATAGAGATCATCATTCATTAGATGAACATGATTAAAAGAAAATAATAATTTGAGTTGACAGTAAAATTATCTCAAGGAAGAAGTTCAAGATGACTTTAAACTAAACTCTAAGCGAAATGGGACGTTGGTTAGCCTAGTGGTGACGTCGTTCACTTGTCACACCGAAGACCCGTGTTCGTATCCCAATGGTACAATCGGTGAAGCCACCGTGTAGCCATGGTGCTATTGTCGGAATAATGCGTAAAACCTACGTACTAAACGGACTTGAAACAACGGGCGTATATTGTCCTCCTCAGTACCACCAAGCAGTGATGACATCCACACCTCATGTGAAAGTAAAGGTTCGATTACAGTCTATTAGTAAGAAATACAATAATAGACAATTGTAATGTTAATGGTTATTTCTATCTGAACAAAACGGATAGTTACTTGATGAACCACAAGCCTAACGCTGACTTAACCAGTAACATAGACTGACAACTAGTTTCTGAATGAACATATCTTACTGGGAAAACATTTGTAAATTATCCTAATAAAATATAATAAAAAGAAACCCAACCTAGACTTGCCCACTTGCATGTGCTATTTTGGGTAGATTTGTTTCAGGGTCTGTATGACAGACTCCTAGTAACCTTCATCTAGATAGAGGGCGCTAATACAGTTGCAGCGCCCTCTAGCGGCCGGTACAGAGTAGGCCTATAACCGTCCACGACAACACCGGAAGGACGTAGAGAGGCGATATTCCTTATGTTATGGCCACCTTCCTACCGTTATGAGCAATAAGATCATAATAAATTGAGTTTTGAAGATGCAAGGCTTCGTTTCTACAGCTAATTTGCGTTGTTATTAGCCTAGGTAGTGTTATTAGGGTTTGATTTGATGTGTGTTTTATTACTGCAATGACACGTCCCTAATGATGACGCTAAATGGATTACGTGATAATCACCCAAGACGTAACAAGCGAGAGTCATTCTGACCCTGAGTAACATTCATCAACATCTCGCTAGCACACCGTTATCCCCTCATTTGGCCGGATAGAACGGCTTTTTGCACTTAATGGATATCGATTTTGTGTTGCAAAACGCTTGTCTTCACCTACTGAAAGCAGGTCTTTATAAACGTACAATCGTGTTGATGAGATGGAAATCTACAAGTTAAGGAATGAAACGAGTTGAGGTTTCCTTGGTTCCTCGTTATAAGGTGACTAGAGAGTAGCCGTCTCGAATTACGGTGGCCCATAAGGGACATAGAGTCTGTTTTTCAATATTTTGATATTTCACTTACTTTTATCGTAACCTTTTGCAAATTAACGCAATTTGTCATACAAATATGTGATAAATCATGTCTAAAGAAGATATTGAATCGCTGAAAAGTGAAACGAAAATGTCAAAAACTAAAATGAAAATGTCAAAAACCAAAACGAAAATGTCAAAAACTAAAATGAAAATGTCAAAAACAAAAGCGAAAATGACAAAAACTAAAATGAAAATACAGAAAACTATTTACACCGCGGTGGAAAATATTATGTTTTCGGTTGTCTTCATACATAATTTATCACATATTTGTATGACAAATTGTGTTAATTTGCAAAAGGTTACGATAAAAGTAAGTGAAACATCAAAATATTGAAAAACAGACTCCGTGTCCCTTATGGGCCACCGTATCGAATAGCGTATCAACGACAAAGCCCTTTCCATAATAATAAGAAATCTTTGCTAAAAGCAGAGTCTAATGTGGGATTCCGACTGTATCATGACCATGTGTTTATGAATCACTATCAAATAGTGATGATACCAGGCAGTCGCGAAAAGGTGAGCGTCTCCTGCCCCAGTGGTGCCACCCGTCAAAAACACACGTAAAGGCAAGTCAATTGAGCATATGGTACGAACCTTGGAGCATGGGTATGGTGTTAACAGGCCAAAATTAGGTGGGGATTTAGGAATCAAACCCCGATCATCGGATCCTGGTACGAGTAAGGGACCCAACTTTCAGGAGAGAGTTGTATGCCTTAGATAACAAGACCTCCATGCCCCAACACAGACGAAAACGTTTCAAACAAGTAAAACTGACTAAAGTCAGAAAATCACTCGAATCTGTTGATTCTACTTGCGAAATTGATTCTACTTCCGGAATCAGACGGCACATATGATTTCTCCCTGTTAAAATTTTACACGGATGAAAGTGAGTGAGTGAGTTTTTACACCGCTTTTAGCAATGTTCCAGCAATATCACAAAAGGGCTTCACACATTGTTGCCATGTGAGGAATCGAACCCGGATCTTCGGAGTGACGAGCGAACGCTTTAACCACTAGGCTACCCAACCGCACCCACTGATGAGAGAACGTTAACACATTCATGCGCAAGTTCAAGGGATGTAGCGAATACCAGGTCATTTTTTATTTGTTTGCCTCAAAATGTTTTTCGACTGATCAGAAATATTCAATGGACAGTTAGCCTGCCGTAATGGTCGTGGCGTACGTTTTTGTCGTCTTAGGACAACACTTCGATACCAACGTCTCGAAACGTTGTGATTATGAAAATGAATTCCGTCAAAAGACTCCCTGTTAGAACTCTAGAAGCGTAATCGATCTTCTTATTGACTTCCAAAGGAAACAATACCCCCCACACAGATCAAACATCTTCATCTAACCACCCCCAGACCCAAACCACTCGCTGGAAGTCTCGCTCGGAATCCATGGTCGGCCACTTACTGATTTGTTAAAGAAAAATAGTTCAAGGAATGTTTGTGAGTGAATTGCCAAGTCATACATGTACTTGTAATCTCAAACCCATTCTTGTCCAGCTAACAGTCTTACAGGACAATTTCAAAGCGCAAGGTTAAAAATCATTCAAAACGTCAAGAATTTATAAGTGCGAAAGAAAAATCAGCCTTGAGCAAAAAAGTCGAGCAAAGATTTTGACAGCTCTTGAGATTACAGGATACCAGCGGAAGAATTCATAATGAAGTAGTCCCACCGGAAATTGAGTTGCCCGCGGCTTGATAACGAGTGAAGAGGCAGGCGTCCGGAAGTGGTCGATCTGATGAACATTAAGCATGTGACAGGGGTTGTTAAACTACGAGAACGCTTAACGCCGATCATTTAAGCTGTTATCTGTGATTTGCACACAATTAAAATAATTGTTTGACTTTCAGCAGGAGGTCGGGGACATGTTTGATCGGAGGTTTCAAGGATGGCACCATGGATGTGGAGCTGTGACGACAAACGTCACACTTTCACCGACTCCATCACACAGCATGTGAGAAATGGTGCGAAATCTATTAAAACCCTTCATGTTTTTAACTTTATTTTATTTGCAGTAGTCACGACATTCTTTCAGGAAAGTTCTTATTCGTGTTTAGTAATGTTGACATTTAAGTTGAGCTATCGCTTACTGTGTTGGTTTTATATTCAGAGTGCGTGAGTGTTTATCGTTGTCTCTGAGTTAATCAATGAGTGAGTGAGTGAGTAAATGTGTGAATAAGTGAGTGAAGTAAGGTTCTTTTTTTTCAATACTAGTACCATTCTTGTCGTCACTGTGATAGTGTCCATTTCTCTACATGTCTTTACCTGTGGTTATATTAGTGTCTTATTTTCTTATGTACATAGTTTAATATCATATACTTTCTATTTTCCTTTTTTTCAGTGATAATCAGCTGTTCAATATGAATTTCCCTTGGGATAATAAAGTCTTATCTTATCTTTTTTTCTTTAGCGCTAGAATTAGCATAAACAGTAGGGACGAAGTTCAAGCTTAACGTGGGTCGTATGTTCAGTATGAGACAAACTGTTTAAAGACGTAATAAGTCAACATTATATATTCAGCTAAAGTCAGGCTTAAGACACTTAGATCGAGCGGCGTTGAGTACAAACAAGAATAGTGACAATATATACGCAAAATACGGCTCCAGCGAAACCAATTCTAGTCTGTTGCTACGGAAACTGTTGCCATTGATTAGAAATAGACATATTTCAGGTTGATCGTACTCGAGTGAATTGATTTTGAACTCAAAACTAATCTTTTGTTTAAACAAGCTTGTCGTTTATGTACACGAAGTCTACACTGTTGTGATGAGGAGAGGGACGCACCTTCTTCATATATGGAGACAATGTCAATGTGGCGTCACGGTACCCAGTATAGTTTAACCAGTGGAAATGAAAAAAAAAGTATGTCTTCGAAACTAAAAATTAAGTCCTCAGTTCCAATATCCGAATTCCTGGTAATATTCCACATAACATACATGCACAGGTTCCTATACTATACGGGGCGGTCGGATAGCCTAGTGATTAAAGCGTTCGCTCGGGGAAACAATATTACTTAGTGATATAAAAGTAATATACTTATCTCCTAATTAACACATTATAATATTCAGGTGATATTAATCCACAGGAAAGTCGTTACTCACGTTTTTAGAGGCAGCGTTGACCTTGGCGGCGTGGCGTGGGTCCACAGCGGGCGCAGACAGGACTGCAACAGCACAACAACGTTAGTGGTACTTTGGAGAATGTGTTGTTATGACATATATAACCAGAGGTTGTTACACCTAACAACAACACAACAACGTTAGTGGGACTGGGGAGAATGTGTTGTTATGACATATATAACCAGAGGTTGTTACACCGAACAACACAACAACGTTAGTGGGACTTGATAGAATGTGTTGTTATGACATATATAACCAGCGATTGTTACACGGAAAAAACAACACAACAACGTTAATCTAACACATTCGTTGTTGTTAAATCATTATCGTAAACCTACATTGTAATAAAAGATCGTGTTACATTGTCACTATGAAGGCTTGTGCGGTTGCCAATAAAGGTTTTAACACTATTAAAAGTACAGAAATAAAAAAACACACGTCAACGCCAGACAATAACCAGTCTCGATTATCCACTGAAACAGATTCCTTTGGTCGTAACAGGCAAAACGGAAGCAGTGGAAACTATGGATCACAGAAAATGAGTGACGACACCAGTGGTTCACGAAAAGTGTAAGCATGTCCTGCCTACCCGAAGCACACATAAAAAGTAAGTGTTTGTTGTCTGACGTCGCACTGTAGTACTACCATGCGACGGCGGCCTGTAAACAAACCAGACAATCAGGTGATAACGTAAATAACACGCACTGTCCTTGTGAAATATGGCTTACAGTGGACAAGGGAACCTGGAACCATATCAATTATCACGACATGGGATGGGAGCAAGATGTTGTTTACTGTGACAGCAATAATCCTGATTATGTCACGGAGTAAACAACGGAGTTTCGACCAGACAAACCTGTGATTTTTCTAACAGCCTAAACTAACGACCCACACTACTTGGGCACGGTGACACGTAGTGACCCACGTCTGACCAGGCCTGACCTCAGAGTTTTAAACTTTTACTGACTTGTGTTGATATATATGATATGAAAGGTCGGCTCCGTGGTCTAGTGGTAGAGCGTCCGCCCGGAGAGCGGAAGGTCCGGGGTTCGATCCCCGGCCGCGTCATACAAAAGACGTTAACAGATGATTCTTGTTGTTACCTTGTCTGACGCACAGCATTAAGGGGCTAAAACAAGGACTGGTCGGCTCGGGGCCAGTATGCTGTGTCCCAGTGCGTTTTCATGTTAAACTGCGACATGGTATCTCAGTGGGCTAGCACTATAAATTCAGCATTAGTCCGGAATAGTACAAGCAGCCATACACACGTGCATGCACGTCGCTATATATGTGCAATAAACTTGGACGCGTCATTAAACCCCAGTTCACCTCACCTGATATCAAAGACGCGAGTGTGAGAATATAATTCTGAAGTTTTATCCGCAGATTTAATACGAAGCAGACGAGGCGGTTTTTTGACTGGTGCCTTGTGTTTCTAGTTCCAGAGTGTAAATTGGTACCGGAAGATCAGTGGAAGAGAACTGGCTATTTGACAATTATTGAACGATTTCATTCCATCCATTATATCTAAAGAAGTTAAACTTCTTGGCCAAATTGCCTTGTATTGATTTCGTCAATCCGCGCAGAAATTCTGATTCATATGGATAACGAAACAGGCCAGCAAGGTCAAGGAAGGGAGTTTAGTATGTGCCCATGGGGATGCCCGCTTCATGCCCCAATGTCGTAGCCCCAAATTTCAAATAGACGTTATCTCGTCGGAGATGAATTGTCTCCGCCATTAAGACAAAGGACGGCGCCCAGTCATGAGGCCGTAAAACTGGTCTCGTGGAGCAGGTGCTCTCCTCAACCCCCGCCAGCTACATCAGAGGAACTCATTTACAAACACGCAACACCGACGTTGTATTCCCGTGGCACATGTACAAAACGCTAATGGTTCCTTTAATCCGATTGTGTTGATGGATCGTGAACATTTTGTATCTTATCATGTAATTTGACGACAGACGTTTTTATCGTATAAAAGTGATTTGCATTCTTTTAACATCCACGCCGAGCTTTCGGAACACCATTGTCGGCAGATGGATTGCGGGACTTTAAGTGTATGGGCTTTGATGGGACTTTACTTGCAGTGTCAGCTGGTGTATAAAACAATGAGAGAGAAATGATGCAGTGTCCCAGTGGTGATATTTCATCAAACACAACGTTTGTCAAATCTGTTTTTGTGGCACACGCGAGTTTAATGTGATAATGATCACATGTAGTTGGTTTCTATCTTCACCGGTGCCTCGCTCTAGCTATGATAAGTGGTATGACGTCGGTGACGTTGTCGGCGTAGGTGTCGTTGTCGGTTTCGTTTTCGGTGTCGTTGTTGGCGTCGGTGCAGGTGTCGGTGTCGGCGTAGGTTTCGTTGTCGGTGTCGTTGTTGGCGTTGATGCCGGTGTCGGCGTCGTTGTCTGTGTCGAAGAAGGTGTCATTTTTTGTGATACATAGAAAAGTAGTTATGATGAAGCTATTCGGATTTTTTCATTGTTTTTGGACATGTGTCAATCAACTGCGTATTGAGTAAACACATTTCAAGACATAACATATTTAATACCCAACACTAATATTCAAAAATATTCTAATTTCTGTAAAAAAGGGAACATTTCATGACAAACTAATCACATGGGATACTATATATTCTGTCCATATCAATCGAGAGATACCATATCTACTGTTAATTTAAGTCTGGAGAAACCATATTTTGCTGCCACTTCTCCAAAAGAACCCATACTTCCTGTGTCAACAGAGATGACAAAACCCTTTCCATAATCTCTGCTTAAAGCAGAGTCCATTGTAGGATTCCGACTATTTCACAAACAAATGAGTCCCAAATGTGTTTATCATAGGAGGTGTCGCGAGAAGGTGCCCTGCCCCACCGGTGACATTCGTAACAAACACACGCAAAGGCAAATAAATTGTTCACCTGAAAAAACACCAAAAACATTTGTCAACGCATGCCAAGAGACGCTCTTTCTTAGCACCTGTCGCACCACGAGCTCAAACACGTACCGCGCATGCTAGTCGTTCAACTCATGACAGTAAAATAATCACACATTCTGCGACCCAAACAAGTAAAGCGATCGCATAATCTTAACTGATCACGGCAAGTTCTAAAATTTGGATTTCACCAAAGACAGAACCCAGTTCTTTATACCCAACCGCTATGGCCCCAGTGTCACATCCAACTGTTCAGATGCAAGTTACAATAACTGGTTTGACAGACCTGTAACTTTGCGGTCGATGACAAAGTAGCCAGTACACAACCAGCACGACACATTGTGTACATGATTAATAAGATTAATATGGTTTTACAATATGCAAATGGAACCATCAGGGAGGACGTCCTTAATTAACACGTACATATACTCGTGGACGTCTGACACCGCCTGGCCCGGAACAACGACCTCCGTGGACGTCACGTGGTTGACAGTAATAAAGATGTGCACACCCCGTCGGGCGCGATGCCCGTGATTATTTCGACCGAAGTCAGTCTGCGCCATAGTGCGCGGAGCTATCAAGCAGACATGTGATTATAGTAGTTGATCATAGCAGTTAGCGTTGCTCTGCAGAAATTCGTATCTGTTTTGAAAATGTTATTATCATATACAAATAAGTGGTTCAATCTCTACTCTGATCTATATGATGGGAATAAAACATTGAAACAACTATAGATGTAATATGAATCCCATTTTTTTTCTAAGGGAGTTAATGGCTTTAACTCTTGTAACGGTATTCTACTAACAGTTACATCACGACGTGTCAGCTGGACAACCCGAATTGATGAACGTTTATCGTTTTGGTGAAACCCATGAACAAAGGTTTGGTGCTGACAAACCTCAAAACATAATCGGGGAGAACCGGGATTCGAGCCCACATTTATTGGTTCCTGGTGCGCCCAAGGGATGCAACTGTGCACAGCGAATTGCGGCGCCTCAGCCGACTTGGCCAGCCGTGTCCCCTTTTGTCAGAGACAGTTATGTATTTGTAAATAGATGATAACCCTTTGTATTTTAGGAAAGTATCGCTGACATGAGACACTACACTAATTGGGAACCCAACGCTGGTTGCTGGAACCAGAGCTATGTAAATGCGATTTGAAACCTCTGATTGAACAATGGGATTTGAGTATTTCCAAAATTATGTCAGAATGAAGTTGAATTGCATTTCATTTTTTGCCGGAAACGCCCTTAAACACTCACTATGTTCCTTGTACAGTGTTATGCATAAGGGTTTTTGTGTTTGAGTTTCGTCTCAGCACGACCCGTTTTCCAATCACCAACACGTCAATCTAAACAGTGCTCCTCCAGCAGAACATTTGCATGTAAGATTAAGGTCAGTTTGCAGAAGCACTCTCAGGCATCTCGAATTACCCAGACTGACAGGCAAAGCTTCCAGGGGACTGAACAATATTGCACGGGACAATATTGAACTTTGGGCATCCGCTGCATGATACCTTTCCGCATCACAGACAATTCCTTGTCAACAAGGCTCCTCGTAACGAAAGCGCCAAAATGCGCCAAAAGAATCTTTGCCAGCACATCCCTGTGTTCCACGCGGTTAGTTTTATGTACAAATATATGCGTTTGCATAATTCTTTCTGTCATCTTGTAGACACGGAATTCAGGCCTGTGAGGATATTGTGGAATACAACTCTACGTGATTGTATTGAAGCTGTTGGGACGTTCGGAAATAGGGTCGTAATGACCGCCGCACTCTGGCTAGTGTGTGGTGATGGCTAGCTGTGGTTATTTCAATATTGGAGTAGGTTCCACAGAGTTGGGTAATTGCTGGGTTTGGAGGCAGCGTGGATAAAGTGGCAACTTTGTTCGCAGTTATTTTCTTGATGAGCGATTTTAAACTCTGTTCTGTCGTTCTCATTATAGACATAATATCATCGTAGTCGGCATCATCAGCTGCAGCGTCATCATCATCATCATCATCATCATCATCATCGCCATCATCATCATCACTGCCATAGTCGTCGTTGGCATCATCATCATCAGTGTCATTGTCATTGTCCGCATCGTTCTCATCTAAACATAGACCATCATCATCGTCACTACCTCTAGCGTCATCATCATAATCATCATCATCATCACCACCACTGTCATCATTGCCGTAGTCGTCATCATCGCCATCATCACTCTCGTCGTTCTCATCATTTAGCATCGACCTTGTCATCATCGCCATCATCGTAATAGTGGTAGAAGTATATGAGTGGTAGTACTCGTTGTACTGGAATGTCTGAAGTGAATGACAGTCTCTGAGGCAACTGCTTCAATGGCCAACTCCAAATGAGCACCATCACATGAAAACCCCTATTCATTATTTAGGGATTAAATCCGGCGACAAGACCATTGACACGCATAGGCTCCCCTTTGTTGTAGGTCCCCAGAAATACACGTTGTGAGAGCCTTATAATTGTATTTCCGTCAGATCGGTCCGGGTTCAAGTACCGGGTCGGCCGAGTTTAACCCACACAAGACCTGCTCCTTGAGAACGCCAAGCAGCCAATCACACCAGAGAGTCAGATTCTATGGTCTCCTATTTGGATTGTAATGGAATCTATTTTGTGACTGTTAGCATTGATCCAAGAACAGCATAGTCATGATCTGATATTGGAATAGAATTAGTATTATTCATTGCTTGGGCGACAGCAATCATGGTGAAATTGTGATGCATCATGACGGTGATGTCCTCCCATCTGAGGACCATGGGCATATACAGAGTTATTAGTCTCTGTTTATCGCTGTATGTCAAGCCATGCTTCGCGACAATGCTAGTCTAGTTGTAGGATTGTTTTACTGTATGTGGGCGTTCGAGAAGTACTTACCATGGTAAGCAGATAACTAGTGGATTCCTTCAATGCGTAATCTTCTCAACTTACCATTAGAGTAAGTGAGTGAGTTGGGTTTAACGCCCTTTTTAACAGTATTCAAGTTATATCACGGCGTGTCAGCCCAAAGTGATGCAGGTCTCGGACGTTTACCACTCCGGTGAAACCCGCGGGTATGTGCTGACAAACCTAGAAAGACTATCGGGCGAATCGGGATTCGAACCCACAATCATAGGTTTCTGGCGTGCCCAAGGGACGCAACTCTGCACAGCGAATCGCGGCGACTTAGACGACTGGTCCACCCGTGCCCCCTGTACAGGTTTAGAGGTGCACAATGACGCACACTCACCGTTCACTATTTACATGGCCCAAAAGGCATCATATATCATTCATGCTTTATCAGGTTACCAACGTAATCATTAGGTGCGGAGAGAGTTTGCATTTTTATGTGTCTGCTAATCACTGTATAAATATTCTAAATGCAACTGTTCCAGCAAACATATTGAAATTGACATTTTCATGATGGTAAATGAATGAGTCATTGTCACGTAATTAGTTCGAGTTATGAGAAAGCGCTCGTACAAATCATGTCAGCGATGTTTGTTCATAAACACCCCATAAGGGCACATTTTGCCGTTGGCTGGAAACAGCTGGGCGGCTTTAACAGCCACTGCTTTGGTTGTAACCTGTGTCATGAAGGGCGGAACAAGAAGTAGATATATCAATACTAGCCCTCTACTAATTCATACACCTTGCTACTGCGGACAAACGATGCAAATCGACATGCATCTGGAAAAGTAGACACAATTTATGGATTAAAAGTTCTTTAAATACTGTTAAGGCGACGTTACGGTATAGATCCTTATTCCGTTGTCAAGCAAGACTACTTGACAACGGTATAAGGATCTATACCGAAACGTCCCCTTTACAGTAATTAAAGAAGTTATCCATAAACTGTGTCTACTTTGTCATCCGTCAACTTCTAATATAAATATCAATATTACAGCTTTTATCAGCTGCACATCTATGCTGAATTTGGTTGGGGGGGAGGGGGGGGGGGGGGGGGGGAATATGTATTTGTTGTGAAGACTGAGCACACGATTTCATAAAAAATATCCCAAAATATTATACCTTTTTTTTGTTCAGTACATTTTCATCGTGATAGTTAAATATTTCACCTAGGCTATTTTAGAAAGTTGGCAGTCTTTGTGTTTTTGTTATCGAAAATATTTTTAAAGAGCATAGTGACTATAATAAGGGACCAGTATTTCTTTCAGGAAAACGGGATAGTCTATTTTCTTTGTCGAAATGTATCGTCAAAATCGATTATTTCGGGCAACCAGCTTTCAAAGTACACGTATGTCCACAGTAAACAGCAGAGCTTCCAATTCGATCTTACAAAAGTCACATTTTCATTGTTGACGCCATGTTCGTTGTAAAAACGAAAAGTCCAAGCGTGGTGGACCTGAAGTACAAAGAGCAACTAAAATATAAAATGCTGGAAGAAAGTCTGTAATGGCTTTACAAATACTGCCTAGTAACAGAGCTTGTCATATGTTTTTTTTTCCAGCTTTTTTACGGCTATTAACAGTTGGTTTGATGCCTGCAGCAATACTCACGGGGAGGTTACCGTGTACACGACATCGATACTCTACAGAGATGCCACCTCGTCCAGCTTGTTACCTATTGTACAGTAAAATACGTTTATAACGAACACGCTTATTACGAACTGACTGATATTACGAACTTATTTCTTGGTAGCGGCCATTTGCTGTATATATTCTGTGTATATGCTTATCACGAACTACGGTTATAACGAACTAAAATTAGTGGCCCCTTTGAGTTCGTTATAACCGTAGTATACTGTATATGGGTAGGATCAGTTTAAGCAGGCTGAAGTCAGGGCACCGGCTCGTTATTGTTTCTAAACTCACTTCTGTATTGAAGTAGTAGTCTTTTTATACTTAATGTACATGTATATACTAGTTTGTAATATTTAGTCGTACAGGCCTAACACACGCACGCACGCACGCATTGACGCACGCACTAACACGAAAACTCACATACTCTAAATACTCCATCACATTCCATCTCCATTATACGGTAGGTCATCCTGTCAGCTGGACATTCGACATGTCCATATTAAGCGGTTACCTTCAAAACTCCAACTGTTCTTATCACCATCGAGAAGACGTGCCGGATAGAAGACAACTTCTGGTAATAACGACACAGGAACAACAAAACATATTCTAGAAGTGGTTTAAAACTATTATGTCATTGTTAAGACAAAAATTGCATTACTATTTTATTTCAAAATATATTTCAAGGTGCGTGCTTTTAAATGCGATCAGAAGAAATCCAAATCTGATACGTCTATCAGTGATCGCAACACAGAGTTGACAATGATCCTTGGTTTGTCAGCACATGCTCTGTATCAACATGCAAAAATATATGAAGCAATGTCACTTCTCAAGGTCTCCTATCCGGTAGCCAAGTGTGTAAAGCGTTTGCTTGTCACGCCGAAGGCCCAGGTGCGATTTCCAACATGGGTACAATGTGTGAAGCCAGTTCTGGTCATATTGCTAGAGTATTGCTAAAAGTGACGTTAATTCGGAGATAAACATACTGCGTTTTCAATTAGGTTACCAGTAGATTTAATCGCGCTAAATTGAAATTTGAACCGAACGCTTTATTTCCCATTCCACCATGACAATATTAATACGCAAGATATTGAATGAAATGACAATGTTTGAGTTCAATGTTGTGAGTGGTTTTCGATCTGAATTAAGGAACACCATTACATGCCTTTAACCAGGTATAAAGCTGCATATGAAAGTGTGTAGCATAGCTCTCCTAAATAAAAAGCCTGCAATGTTTAGTTCTAACCACTGGTCACCATTATAACGTCAAACTGCTCATTGTGACGCTGAATATATGACTTCACAGTCCACTATAGAAAAGCGTCGAATTTCAAGCTCTTTGTGGTCGATGTCTATTTCCCTGCCAAAAACGTACTCCCACACATTTTTAATTTTTAAGTAATCGAAAATCTGCATTGAACAGCTAACTATTTTTTAATGCCTACTGACAATGACTGTGAAAGAAGTACTTTTCTATAAAAAAAAACTTGCTTCCACGGTGATTCGGCCTCCAAATCAGCCGTTTCAATCAGAGGGGTTATTGTCATTTGATACCTCTGATTGACCAATTTACTGAAACAGATTTGGATGTGTGCTTCGATATACATTAAATATTTTTTGTCAGTATTTTGAAATTCTGTCGCAATGGCACTTTATTGTACAATGTACCAGTATGAAATGATCCACGAAGCTATGAAATGATCAATGCTGACAATCAACGACGATAATAGCGTATGATCACGCCATGCCTTCAGAATCCGTCCAGTTGACCAACTCTCTCTCTCTCTCTCTCTCTCTCTCTCTCTCTCATTCTTTCTCTCACTCACGCATTCACTCACGCACGCACGCACACACACACACACACACACACACACACACACATACACACACACACATACACACTCTTCATATCACGAATCTATAAGCACCAATGCCTGGAGGGCAGTGCACTGGGAGATTGCATGTGCAGGATGCGATATGCATCTAATCTTTGTTCATCTCAAACCCTCAAACAACGTGATCCAAACAATAACGTTGTCTCTGCGGGAGCAGATCAATCACCGGCTGCTTTAGATGGAGAAATTCTCTCTGTAATGACTCCTGTCCCACTAATGGAACTACAGCGCTGCGTTGACGATTATTCATTTGGACACGAGTAGAGATTATCTTGCGTTTGGTGCATCTGCTGCCGATGCTAAATTTGAACATAAAACGTCGACGTCAGAGAATAATCAGTCTCGATTATCTGCCGAAACAGATTCCATATAGGGCGTAACAGGCATAATAACGGTGAATGAATCACCGAAAAGTAGTGATGGCATCGGGTGTTCGGGATAAGTATAAGCATGCCCTGCACTGAATATTGTTAGGATCGACAAAAAATTATCAATGGACGTTACTCAGTGACAATGATTTGTTGAACCGGAACCTCGTTAATCCGTGCGGAACCGTCCGGATTGACGGGGTTTCCCTGTAATAGTGGTACAGTAAAGTACGTTTATAACAAACACGCTTATAACGAACTGACGGATATACCGAACTGATTTTTGTTCCCGACTATTTGCTGTAGTTATGCTGTGTATATGCTTATAACGAACTACGGTTATAACGAACTAAAATTAGTGGTCCCTTTGAGTTCGTTATAACCGTAGTTTACTGTATCTCAGACTAGCTGTAGTATATGCGTGGTGACTTTGTACATTGAAACGAGGATTAGACTTGACACGTCCTGGTAAGTTTGATTCAAATTATTCAAGGTTTGACTCCACTGTTTTGATGTATAGTAAATTACCAATCTAGTTGTTACCCAGCCTGGCGCTCGGCATTTAGGGGCTAAAACAAGGACTGGTCGGTTAAGAGTCTGTATATTGTCTTGGTGTGGTATCCAGACAAACAGACAAGGTATTTTATGAAAGTCTCACCTCGTTATTGTGTTTAAGAAACAAGAAATAAAAAACACAGTACATACATAATAAAAAATGATACACAGTAAAATATAACGAACCACCTATGCGTAGTTATGAGAGACTTTAAATGCTCTATTCAATAATGGCATCTACAAACTAATGAGGTTCTCATTCAAATCTATTATATATAAACATTCGATCTTTTGGCAATTATGACACGTCAGGTCTTGGCAGATAGTTAAAATACATCTGGGCTACAATCGAACCCGGGTCTTCGGCGTGACGAGCGAACGCTTTAACCACTAGGCTACCCGACCGCCCCAAGAGAGTTATCGAATCCATGTTAAACTGCTGCATGGTAAATTAGTTGGATAGTACAAAAAACTATATACGTCCGGACTAGTACAAGCACACACGCACCACGCACGCACATAGAGGCATGTGTATGCACTTCGCTATATAAGTGCAATAATTTCGAATGCGTCGTAAAAACACATCACTTTTCACCTAATGTAAACCATTGTCCAAATGTAACAGAAGCAGTCTCAGCTTTACATATGACTCTGATTTAAAAGTCTCAACCAGGACCGGAAAGGAACGCACATTGCGACACCTCAGTAGACTAATTACGAGGCAACATAGTTTACTTCCGTAAAAAATCCCTTTCAGAAACAATCATAGATGCGACTGCCGCCAAATCGCGAAAATTGCAGGAGATTCAATGTGGTTAAATGTCAGTGTTGATTGATACCGAGTTGGAAAGTCTATATCGTTTAAAGCCATGTTGACCTCAACAAGACAGTGTGTCATCGGTGCGCTGTGTCATTGTAAGATTTCATAGGCTGCTGATGGCGCTAACATAAACAGATACCTCACTTTTGAGGCTTTAAACACGGCGGTCAGTCTGGGGCGCATGTTTCATTTGCTGATGTTAACAATCCTGTCAACCAGTGTTTACCTCTAAATGTCAACATGTTGCTAAATGAGCAAACGCTTCTGCAAACATAATCTTTTATTAAAGGGGCGGTTGGATAGCCTGGTGGTTAAAGCGCTCGCTCGTCACGCCGAAGACTCGGTTTTGATTTCCCGCATGGGTACAATGTGTAAAGCCCATTTCTGGTGTCCCCCGTCGTGATAATGCTTGAATATTGCTAAAAGGGGTGTAAAACCATACTCACTCACTTTGTGAATGTGAATGGAAAGTGAAGTCCTTGTGATCGTCGTATATTACTCGAGCAGCGTGTAGTTTGGGAAGCGCAACACTGAGACAACTCAGTGGGCGAAGTATCCACAACCGTCAGCAGGTAGAGATTCAGCGATAGGATTCTAATGATTTGTTTTGAAATTTTGACAATTAGCAAATTCAGACTTAACGTACAGCTTGACAGACTATTTCAGTTTGCCACGTGTCTGCTTAACGTGGAAGAAAGCCCAATGTGCTGCAGACCCGGATGTGTCCCACCTTGGTGAAACAAAGGAACAGGATTATAGTGTGGACAAACCAAGGATCGTAACCAGGGAGAATAATCGGATTCTGGCACATCAAAGGCACATAACTCCTACCTGCGAATTGCGGCGCGTTTACCCGTGCCCGGACCTTAAACCTGACATAAATTCTTTTATGTGCATTGCATACTTTTTGAATTTTACACAAAGCTTTCAAATACATAAATCTGGATGTGGTTGATCTCTAAGGGTTAAACTCCTACCTTATTTCTAAATAATTATAATAACGACAAAACCCTATCTAAAATCACAAAAAAGAGTCCATTGTACGATTTCGACTGTATCACGTGTCTATGAATCCCACCGGTGTCATCCTACACAAACACATGCAAAGGCAAGGTAATCTTCACGCTTTGCTTATAGTCATATAGGGATGAGAAATCTAGAGTTTTGAAACTTAGCTTGTTTAAAAAACACACATTATTATGTCCACAACATTGAACATCTTTGAAGAAAATGTTTCAAATCACATAATGTTGAACATCTCAGATTAATGATAGGATAATATGAGAATGGTATTTTTGCGGATTATTACGGGAATGTTCTGTTAAAAATATCCAATAACATACCAAGTACCTTTAGTTGATTCTCATTTGTCTGCTGTGTTTTCCCCAGGTCAGACAGCGTTATATATGAGTAATAGATAACATTTCAGAGTATTGATTTAATCTAGACTCAGATGTGACTATCGACAAAGATTAAACGTCAACGTCAGAGAATAACCAATCTCGATTCTCCGCGGAAAACAAGTGCCATTGGGCGGCGTAACATGCAAAATATCGGTGAAAATTATATTAATGAATTGCTGAAAATCAGTACCGGCACCGTTCGTTTGCGAAAAGGGAAGCATGTCCTGCCCCACCCGGGGTACCGCCACTCACAATTTGCATAAAAAAGTAAGTCTTCGTTTTTTGCCGACGCCGCACAGCTGTACCCGGCCATGAGACGACGGCCTGTAAACTAACCAGGCAACCGAGTTATGGATCAGACATTACAGTGACAGGATAGCGCAATTACTGATTATGATTGTGGGTGATATATCTCAATTAAATTAACGTTATTCGCTTGTAAATAAATCAACAAAACACTTTCTACAATTATAAGCAACATTTAGCAATATCAGAGGGGGGGGGGGGGGTTGCTGAAATGGGCCTCATACATTGTACACATGTGGGAAATCGAACCCGAGCCTTCGGCGTGACGATCGACCGCTTTAACCACAAAGCTACTTAACCGCCTACACAATCATAAGAAACATCTCATAAAACAGAGTCCGATGTGCGATTCCGCCTATACCAAAAGCATGTGTTTAAAACAGCTAGTTATCTGGGATATGTTTGTTGTGACCGCAACATTATCCATTATATTAATCACTTACTTTTTCTAGGTATTAAAGATCGACAAAGTCAAAGAACAGCAATATATCATCCGCCCTCCCTCCAATTCTAGGATGCGGTAGGTTCTTGTGATCGTGTATCAAGTTACAAAAGCTTTCAAAATAACCCTTAGATTCGTACCCAAAACACATCACGTCCTCGACCGAAAACTTTACTGCTTTCATGTAGGACGTACAAAATTAAACCAGTGGACTGTTTAGAGCAGGATTTGCCAGTGCTGTGAATTTTCATTTCACGAGTATTGAAATTAATTCGAAACGCACTTTCAAACATTCATGTAATCACTCAATGTTAGCAAAACAAAAAGATTAAATAATGATTAATCCTACGGTAAACACGGCGCGTCAAGCATACGGTCTGAGATGCTTCTGACTATTACAGCATGTAAAGACGTGGTTCTACCGCAACGAATGAGAAACTCTGCATCCTTGATATTGATTGAAAATTTGCAAATCCTTCCTGTACTTCAGAGCATGTGATTCAAGGAGCCAATCTCCTCAACGTGATTGTAAACAACAATAAGAACAAAGGTTTATATTTCGCTGTTACATGTAGTCTGGTAATGTTTTATCACAATTATACATCAACAAAGCAAATAATCAAAATGGGCTGAATTGCACCGTGAATGTTGCTTGCGGTTAAAAGTAGGGAATTTCTGTCAAGTAAGTTGTACTTGATAATATATGCTGTAATTTTAAAAAAAGGAAATGTTGAAAGTTAAAAATAGATAATTATAAAATATTAAATGATTCGAGAAGAGTCATCTTTGTATTATTAGAATGTATGTAGTCTCTATCATGGCAGGACATGATGACCGCTTCGCGAACACCCGGTGTCATCGACATCGAAGTTCTTTTTTAAATTATTGATTCAATTTTTCACACCTTGGTACAAACACCAGTCATATCGTTGGAAAAAACACATTTTTAAAGATGCATTTCTTATCATGGATATAAAATATACACAACAAATCCCTTTCCATAACATAAAAAGTATCTGCTAAAAGTAGAGTTCATTGTACGATTCCGACTACAGTGTGACATGTGTTCATGAATCACTATCAAATAGTAATGACACCAGGTGTCACGCCTGCAAAATTGCAGCCATGTTGTCACTCAAGGAGAATATATGGATGTCAAACTTCTTTATTATGGGGAACACAACGTTTCGGAGTATATGCTTACTCCTTCATCAGGTGAATGAATGCTATGAGGCAGAGAACATATACATGTACATGTAAGGACAACAAACTTGATAAGATAACAAAAGCTGGAAAACAACAAAGGGGAGAAGCTAACAAAGGAAGCCAGCAGATGATTGGCGCTGGTAGGTGATTAGCAAAAGACAATGGAAGCCAACACTTTAGTCATCATAGCTAAGTAATAGAAGCCAACACTTTAGTCATCATAGCTAAGTAATGGAAGCCAACACTTTAGTCATCAAAGCTAAGTAATGGAAGCCAACACTTTAGTCATCATAGCTAAGTAATGGAAGCCAACACTTAAGTCCTCATATCTAAGTAATGGAAGACAACACTTAAGTCATCATAGCTAAGTAATAGAAGCCAACACTTTAGTCCTCATAGCTAAGTAATGGAAGCCAACACTTTAGTCATCATAGCTAAGTAATGGAAGACAACACTTAAGTCATCATAGCTAAGTAATAGAAGCCAACACTTTAGTCATCATATCTAAGTAATGGAAGCCAACACTTTAGTCATCATAGCTAAGTAATAGAAGCCAACACTTTAGTCATCATAGCTAAGTAATGGAAGCCAACACTTTAGTTATCATAGCTAAGTAATGGAAGCCAACACTTTAGTCATCATAGCTAAGTAATGGAAGCCAACACTTAAGTCCTCATAGCTAAGTAATGGAAGACAACACTTTAGTCATCATATCTAAGTAATGGAAGCCAACACTTTAGTTATCATAGCTAAGTAATGGAAGCCAACACTTTAGTCATCATAGCTAAGTAATGGAAGCCAACACTTTGGTTATCATCGCTAAGTAATGGAAGCCAACACTTTAGTCATCATAGCTAAGTAATAGAAGCCAACACTTTAGTTATCATAGCTAAGTAATGGAAGCCAACACTTTAGTTATCATAGCTAAGTAATGGAAGCCAACACTTTAGTCATCATATCTAAGTAATGGAAGACAACACTTAAGTTATCATATCTAAGTAATGGAAGACAACACTTAAGTCATCATAGCTAAGTAATAGAAGCCAACACTTTAGTCCTCATAGCTAAGTAATGGAAGCCAACACTTAAGTCATCATAGATAAGTAATAGAAGCTAACACTTAAGTCATCATAGCTAAGTAATGGAAGCCAACACTTTAGTTATCATAGCTAAGTAATGGAAGACAACACTTAAGTCATCATAGCTAAGTAATGGAAGCCAACACTTAAGTCATCATAGCTAAGTTATAGAATCCAACACTTAAGTTATCTTTGCTACGTAATTGGTAATGGACACTGGGCAAACGGGGGAGGGGCGTAATTAGCACTGATAGGTGAAAGAATGGACATAGCAAGAGGCAAATTGAAGCCAGCTAGGCAATTAGCCCCGACAAAGATCAAAGCAATAAGTCCCAAGCACTCGGCAGACAGGTTCCCTGGTCACTGTCCATGGCTCACCATATGAATATATGACAGTCAAATCAAATAGTAATAGACATTTATAAAATAGACTTAATAAAAGCAACAAAACCTTTTTCATGAGCATAAGAAATCTTAATTTTACTATTCCGACCATACACAATATTCTTCCCGCCGTGTTTCCGAAGTGTGACCTTGGCTCCACTCGTACACTCGTAGTTTTGTTAACAGCACAACTGACCGTTAGATATAAATATTCATGACACAGTAGCTGACTTGGCTTCATGAATATTCATGAGGCCATGACCGTGCTGAGTGACGGTCTGTACCTGTAGGCTCCCCCGGGGGCTCAGCATGACGTCATCAGTAAATAAATACCGTTAGTGACCTACAAAGTGCCAGGCGGGTTTTTACGCACTGAACCGCGCTGTGTCTTGAATTGTTGTCAACAACATGGATAAACATATTGTTGACCAACATAATTCTAATATTTTTATACACCCACATGTGATTAAAAACAGTACGGGAATAAATTCCAAATAAGGAAGTCTTCAGCGAGAGAATGTTAAAATTACCCTCAGGGTGACGTCATATCTCATTTAAACAAAACACCAGTGTCGATAAACAAGGTGTCATTGGGTGTATTTTGAACTTCAAAGACATCAATAACAAATAAAAACATTAACGATTGTCAAAACAGAATATGATGTTATTTTGGATCTTCAAGACATCTCGCGATTGGATGTAATAGCACGTCATGATACCAGAAGCAGAAACATGACTTTACACCTGAAATCATTGGATAAAACATGAAAGCCCGACTGTAACCTACAATACACATGACCTATAGCAGTCTAATTCCCATTGATTGTGGTAAGGCCTTGAAACAGAGGCCGTATGTATTGCATGTATTATTCAGTCGTTTTTTCTCTCGGCGCATTGAACAGGTATAACCGGTATAGTCCCCGGTGCACTCGGATCAGGGTTCATGGTCAGCCGGACTAGACAGAACCAAGCAACGCCAAACCGGATTAAGTTGATTTACAACGTGAGGAGTAGTCTGTTAACTTGAAAGGAAAATAACAATCTTAAAACTAATAAAATATTTTCATTGATATGGCATCACTTCTTAAAAACGGTTATTGCTGGCAGTAATAAAAATATTCCTCTTTGGGAAATAGATCTGGGCCCCGTTCCACAAAGCGATCGTAGCGCTATGCCTGTCGTAAGCCTATGATAAAGAATGGGAGTTACGATCATCTTAGCGCTAAGATTGCTTTGTGGAACGGGGCCCTGAAGAATAAATTATTCATGTGATCTGTGATGTGATGGCTGTATTACACGGTCAGAAAGATTGAAGTTTAGAAAATGCACTTTCCTGTTAATGTGTAACTATAATGTATTTTTTCAAAATTTAAAAGTAAAGAACGCGTAAGGTGTATACATTGTCATAATCTGGCATCAAATACCACGTGACCTGCGAAGATCCGGGGTAGAATAGGTCTTCAGCAACCAATGCTTGCCGTAAAAGGTGACTATGCTTGTCGTAAAAGACGACTAACGGGATCGGGTGGTCAGGCTCGCTGACTAGGCTGATGCATTTCATCGATCCCAATTGCGTGGATCGATGCTCATGTTTTCAATCACTGGATTGTCTGGTCTTGACTCCATTATTTACAGACCGCCGTCATTCTGCTGGAATATTGCTGAGTGCGGGGTTAAGCAACAAACCAAACAAACAAATCAAATATCACAGACCGTGTCTTTATCTGAACAAATTCAGTTCCAAATATACGTAAAGAATTCCCACTGGTCCTACATTTGAAGGTTGGCAGAAAGGAAAAAACAAGACAAATAAAACATGTAAATACCTGAGCAAACGCACTTCCCACTTTTAAAAGTAAGAAAACGCAATGCTATGATGGAGGGTCGGAAAACAACCATCTTGCACTAGAGGTTTTAAATCGCTGTATCTAATCAGACTCCCGCTTCTTAAATTATTAACGTTGGTTTCTACTTTGGAGGATGTGAACATTATCCCCACTCTGAGATCTCACATCCTCATCCCATTTGGTAGAAGCAGGGCCTGACCCACAAAGCGATCTGAGCGCTAAAAAGGTCGTAAATCGCACGTTTTGGCAAAGTCGTATTGTGGAACGGTGCCTCAACTTGAACTGAAATTATAGCAAGGAAAGTTCGTCACGGACTATGCTTTAGTACTAGGCTGAGGTCATCGGGAGGATTAATATAGATCTATAAGTGTCTCGCGGGTTGAGTGAATGCGGTGGTTTTTATTTGGAGAGTCAGTGGAGCACTTATGTCACAATTTTGCTAATTACTCCTCGCTGATAACTAAATGAGTACATTATAAAATTTACGTCACGAAACACGTGACCAAACACGAATATATATATATCTCACACCGGGTATTTTTGTCAATCGCCTACGTATATACATCATTCAATATACTAATACAACACACTAAGTCAATTTACACCGTGCGCTTTGGGAGAATGAACGATGGAGCTTGATAATGTATTTCGAAATAGCTATTGAAGACCGTGTTTCTACTTGTGGTAGTTACACAACATTTCAACATTGTGATTCCAGACCGCGGATGCAAAATGAACAGAGAAGAGTGAGTTTTAAAAATCCTATTTTATTTCTAGGATGAATCCGCATATAACAGTTACGCGTGTGTCCGAGTTGTGAGTGAGTACAGTTTTACGCCGCTTTTAGCAATATTCCAGCAATATCACCGCGGGGGACACCAGAAATCGGCTTCACACATGACACCCATGTCGGGAATCGAACCCGGGTCTGCGGTGTGACGAGCGAATGCTTTAACCACTATTCTACCCGATCGCCCCTGTGTGTCCGAGTATGTAGTGCGGAATAACAGTATTGCTGTGTTACATAACAACCGATGTTACAACGTCGTTGTATTACTTTTGCCGCTGTTGTTGGTGAAAAAGATATCGTGTACACGAAGGATTTCATTTAATTGTTATTATGTTTTCAATAATAATAATAATAATAATAATGATGATGATGATAATAATGATAATAATAACAACAACAGCAGCAATAATAATAATAATGATAATAATAATAACAACAACAACAACAATAACAACAACAATGATAATCGCTTTTCTCCCAATCACTTATATAAGGAAAACACAATTAGAACATGTTGTAACCCATATGAAAGCTGTACTCAATAATGGAACATTTTGTTCCTCCGCATCATTGAAAGAAGCGAGATACAACAGTAAACTCGTTCCTATAGACAAGAAAACGCACTGTTTTCCCTGGTAAAGCAAACCAAGTTTACTCGTACGTGACTTTAGGCAGACAACTGAGCTCGGGGCTGGATCTCGTGTGTGAACATATTGCTCATATGTTGAATATCATTTGTTACATATGTAAAACCTAAAGTGAATATCATGCATCAAAAACTAGTTGCCGACTTTCAGAAAATATAATGTCACATGACGAACGAGACCTCATCAGTCAGTTTTGCTCTCAGTTGCTGGAGTCATGTTTAGCCCCAGTGTGCAATCAAATTATTTCTATATGAAACCCGATTTATGACAAGAACTGTGGAGAGTTGATTATGATAGATCACATCAAGTTATATCATAGATCAAACATTTCCAGGACATATGAAGTCCATTGTCATTTGGGTATGTGTAAATAAAAGCGACTAAATCCTTTCCATATTCATAGGAAATCTCTGCCAAAATTCCGATTCCGAATATATCTGATAATGGTTGGTTACAGGATACAAGGTAATAAACATTAACGTTTTGTTAGAGGGTAAATTGCGAAAACGTGTGGTTAGAGGATAAACTGAAATAACGTTTTGTTAGAGGATACAATGTAATAACGTTTGGTTAGAGGATACAATGTAATAACGTTTGGTTAGATGATACAATGTAATAACGTTTGGTTAGAGGATACAATTTAATAACGTTTGGTTAGAGGATAAAGTGTTATAACGTTTGGTTAGGGGATAAAGTGTAATAACGTTTAGTTAGAGGATACAATGTAATAACGTTTGGTTAGATGATACAATGTAATAACGTTTGGTTAGAGGATCAATTGTAATAACGTTTAGTTAGAGGATAAAGTGTAATAACGTTTGGTTAGAGGATGCAATGTAATAACGTTTGGTTAGATGATACAATATAATAACGTTTGGTTAGAGGATACAATGTACTAACGTTTGGTAAGAGGATAAAATGTAATAACGTTTGGTTAGATGATACAGTGTCATAAGATTTGATTAGAGGATACAATGTAATAACTTTTGGTTATTGGATACAATATAATAACGTTTGGTTAACAAGAGTTACAAGATTCACTAGAATACATGCCAAGCTAAAACCACGCAGATCATGGAATATATGTATGTTATTCCCCATTCATCCGCAGTCAGTGTTTACACTGATGAGACTTGGTATACAACCTGTTATTACTGGTAAATGCCTCTGTGTGATAAAGAAGCGCTGAACACTGTATATCATCATCTCCTGGGTTGTCAGCATATGACAATGAAATAAACCGCGGGAAAATCTTTTTGACAGTCTCAGCATAGAACAGTATATGCGAGTAGAAGACGGCGAGTGTGTAGACACTGTAATCTAGGTAGAAGCACGACGATAATTAAGAACTTGTAACTCGAAACATTGGCTAACTTCTCAATTGCTTCAAAAGCAGTGACAACGTGAAATCCAAAGTGCCTCCTGTACATTTAACCGAACTGTCTCCTCGTCTAAATCATTCAGTTTATACTGATTACTTTTACACTTAAACATATGACTGCATGTAAATCATTCAAAGTAATTTGATAACTTGTATCTATATGTACAGTAAACTACGGTTATAACGAACACGCTTATAACGAACTGACAGATATAACGAACTTACTTTTTGGTCCCGACTACTTGCTGTAGTCATGCTGTATATGTACTTATAACGAACTACGGTTATAACGAACTAAAATTAGTAGTCCCTTTGAGTTCGTTATAACCGTAGTTTACTGCATGTATGTTTGTGCGACTCTCCGATGAGACTGGGGCAAATAAAGAAGATTCATTCATTCATTCACATTCATTCATTTATTCATTCATTTTGGTTAGTCATATCACCCTAACAAAATTAGTTCTTGAATTCGTATTTAAAAAAAACAAAAACTCAGAAATATTCCAGCTATATCAGAGAGGCCTGTAATTAATCTGGTCTGGATAAACAAACCAATGGTTGATATCATGAGCAACGCCCCACGCTGTCGGGGAACGATGCCTCCCAATCCATCAAGACTCCATACGACAAGCGAAGGGGGCAGAGTACGTATTCTGACCAGGAATCCCTACGGGGATGTCTTATTGTATTTGTGATGGACAATATACTCATTTGGGCCAATTAGCTATGGTAGCTATTGATCCGATTGTGTAATGAGTGCGGCCACAGAACAAGCCTTACACTTTCACTTGGCTCGTTTGGGTCTTGTACTCTGGATACATCACTGGAGATGGATATATAATATATATACAGTCATGACATGTACATCATCTTATGCCATAATGGTATAAATGTCATGACATGTTATTAAACACGATTGAACACATGAGACTATCAATATCGCCAGACCAAAATGGAACGATTGTCATGAATGTCGTGGAATGGTCATTAAACCAAACATTTGTATTACAGTCATGCGGTGAAATGAAATTAGATACGTGTTTCCCTTGCAATTGAAACGATGTAATGTATGGTTTGATAGGCATGGAATTCATTTGGTATTAAAATGGAGTACTAAAGACCGGTGTTGCTTCAGTCACAGAGCATAGTTCTGACACATCCTTCGTGAGCTCGTAACATGAAATGATCATTTTTCATGCATTTTCAACACGTGTTGGAGACAGCCTTCAATGGGTTACATATATGTAAGGTATATTGCAGTTGTCCCGAAAACGAATACACTTGTTTTAAAACTCACCGGTTTGTGAAAAACACACGAGAGCTAGGACAATGGTCAGCCGCATCATTGTCTTTAGCAGGCACCACGTACAATATCTCCCGTAGTCAACGTCGTGGACTGTTGCTGCTGCTGCTGCTGCTGCTGCAAATACTCCGTCTGATACTCACTGTTGGGAGGATGGACAACTATGTATCGTAGCTCTAACGGTGGAGGGATGGGAAGATCCCAAGACAACCAGTGGACTCAGAGGTCGGACGAGTCAATTGTCAAAGGGGCTGGTGCCAATTATGGTGATTGCTAATTTAATTCAAGATGGCCACGTAAATCGATATTGATTTTGAAGCTAATTTTCCAGTGAGTATGAATGAAGTTGGAATGACATCATTTGTGGTAACGGACATTGAATGTGGCTTTATCGACCAGACTTAGTGTTCTCGTACCCGCCGCCATAATGAACTCGTCTGTCAGTACTATATGGATCGATTACACCGTTGCTATAGCATGAGGGATGCGATTTCTATTATTCATATTAGTTCCTTGAATTTTCCATTCAAGGGTTGCGAACCGTTGAAATATCGGTGTGGTTAGCACTGTCTTGGGCGGCCCCCAACTATAGAACTGCCTTGCCATTGATTAAACCCATATCTCCACGGCTGTGCGTTGTTTGCTAATTGATAACATGAACACTGACAACCAATTCTGTCATCAATTAGTCCCAGTGGCCAATATTGCATTGTCAGGATTACATAGTATGCCAGGGGGAGCCCGTCTGGGTTTAAGTCCTGCCATGGAAAGTCATCAAGCCTTGGTTGTCAATACAGGATGTCACACGTCTAAGTTATAGGGCCATAGAACAATCTGTATGTTTGGTGAACAAACAAAGCCACTCTCATTCAGCTTAACGGCTCATTGACACAAATGGAAATGCATATGGCGATAAAAATATAACACTGGTTCCACTCCGCGGAGACATATTCACCGTCGTGTAGAACCGTCCAAGATCGAAGCTGACGGTTCTGGCGAAACAATGATTTATTCCAAGTGCGCTGTGCCCAATGATAGACGTGCTAAGGGATGTAATGACGTTAATGACTCAATCTGTTTTGGCAGCGATATTCTTTTAATGTTATATCCACAACGGAATTGTTTTATTGCCAAACACACCAAGCATGCCACGGTGACGCTAGCTTCGGCTTGAAGAGGTCACATCGATACTGGGGCCAGTATATTACTACTTGTCCTACTTCAGCTATATTAGTGAACAGTTGGCAATTTCGCCATCATTGTCGTTCAAATCAAATGTATACGTCACATAAACCTTACTGCCTCTTCCTAGAAATCAGTGTTTGACTGTGTTGAATTGACCATGTGAAACCATGTTCGATGTACGTATTGACACATGTGAAGTCATGTGGAACCATTACGATGTACGTATTGACCCATGTGAAGTCATGTGAAACCATGTAAGATGTACGTATTGACCATGTGAAACCATGTGCGATGTAGGTATTGACCCATGTGAAACCATGTGAAACCATTACGATGTACGTTTTGACCCATGTGAAGTCTCGTGAAACTATCACGGTGTACGTATTGACACATGTGAAGTCATGTGAAACCATGTAAGATATACGTTTTGACCCATGTGAAGTCTCGTGAAACTATAACGATGTACGTATTGACCCATGTCAAGTCATGTGAAACCATGTACGATGTACGTATTGTCCCATGTGAAGTCATGTGAAACCATTACGATGTACGTATTGATCCATGTGATGTCATGTGAAACCATATACGATGTACGTTTTGACCCATGTGAAGTCATGTGAAACCATTACGGTATAGGTATTGACCATGTGAAACCATGTGCAATGTACGTATTGACCCATGTGAAGTCATGTGAAACTATGTGCGATGTACGCATTGACCCATGTGTAGTGTTGTGAAAACTTTGCAATGTACGTATTGACGCATGTGAAGTCATGTGAAACCATTACGATGTACGTTTTGACCCATGTGAAGTCATGTGAAACCATTACGATGTACGTATTGACCCATGTGTAGTCATGTGAAACCTTTGCAATGTACGTATTGACCCATGTGAAATCATGTGAAACCATTACGATGTACGTATTGACCCATGTGTAGTCATGTGAAACCTTTGCAATGTACGTATTGACGCATGTGAAGTCATGTGAAACTATTACGACGCATTGACGCATGTGAAGTCTCGTGAAACCATGTGCGATGTACGTATTGACCCATGTGAAGTCATGTGAAGCCATGTGCGATGTACAATACTTCCGAAACACGTGTCAGTTTACTTTGGAAAGAAAGCTCCCAGTGACTTAGTGAGTGAGTGAGTGAGTGAGTATGGTTTTACGCCGCTTTTAGCAATATTCCAGCAATATCAAGGCGGGGGACACCAGAAATGGGCATCACACAATGTACCCATGTTTGGAATCGAACCCGGGTCTTTGGCGTGACGAGCGAACGCTTTAACCACTCGGCTACCCGACCGCCCACTTAGATCTTAGATTTTTGCCACTCTGGGTTAAGTCCACAAGTATTGAATGGGAGCTGACTATCATATCAATCATACGACCATCAGATTCTGGTAGCTAAGAGACGCACGTCAGTACACAGGCGCATACTGTAACCACGTGTATCAACAATGGAGGGACAGGGAATGCTTTCGGAGCGTCGAATATGATTTGAATCGATAACCCCAGATAGACGGCGAATATATTGAGATTGTGTAGACGTAACTGGAAGCGAGAGGCTGGTGATACGTCTAGAGATCGGTTACCAGGGGTCCATGTAACTCCCACAGTGTGGCAAGGTGACCTGCCGGTGACCTGTCGGTGGCAGGTCAAGGTGAACCCCGATAGTGTGTCGTTTTAAACACCACTGATGGTGTGTCACCTTGAACACCCTGTAGATGTGACACCTTGAACATTCTGATTGTGTATCGCCTTGAAAACACCCGATGGTGTGTCGCCTTGAACACCACCGATGGTGTGTCGCCTTGAACACCACCGATGGTGTGTCGCCTTGAACACCACCGATGGTGTGTCGCCTTGAGCACCACCGATGGTGTGTCGCCTTGAACACCACCGATGGTGTGTCGCCTCGAACACCCCCGATGGTGTGTCGCCTCGAACACTACTGATGGTGTGTCCCCTCGAACACCACCGATGGTGTGTCGCCTCGAACACCCCCGATGGTGTGTCGCCTCGAACACCACCGATGGTGTGTCGCCTAGAACACCCCCGATGGTGTGTCGCCTCGAACACCACCGATGGTGTGTCGCCTCGAACACCACCGATGGTGTGTCGCCTCGAACACCACCGATGGTGTGTCGCCTCGAACACCACCGATGGTGTGTCGCCTTGAACACCCCGATGGAGTGTCCCCTCGAGCACCGATGGTGTGTCACCTTGAACACCACCGATGGTGTGTCACCTTGAACACCCCTGATGGTGTGTCACCTTGAACACTACTGATGGTGTGTCACCTTGAACACTACCGATGGTGTGTCACCTTGAACACCACCGATGGTGTGTCACCTTGAACACCACCGATGGTGTGTCACCTTGAACACCACCGATGGTGTGTCACCTTGAACACTACTGATGGTGTGTCACCTTGAAGACCACCGATGGTGTGTCACCTTGAGCACCACTGATGGTGTGTCACCTTGAACACTACTGATGGTGTGTCACCTTGAACACCACTGATGGTGTGTCACCTTGAACACCACCGATGGTGTGTCACCTTGAACACTACTGATGGTGTGTCACCTTGAACACCACCGATGGTGTGTCACCTTGAACACCACTGATGGTGTGTCACCTTGAACACCACTGGTGGTGTGTCATCTTGAACACCACTGATGGTGTGTCACCTTGAACACCACCGATGGTGTGTCACCTTGAACACCACCGATGGTGTGTCACCTTGAACACTACTGATGGTGTGTCACCTTGAACACCACCGATGGTGTGTCACCTTGAACACTACTGATGGTGTGTCACCTTGAACACCACCGATGGTGTGTCACCTTCGACACCACCGATGGTGTGTCGCCTTGAACACCACCGATTGTGTGTCCCCTTGAACACCCCTGATGGTGTGTCCCCTTGAACACACCTGATGGTGTGTCACCTTGAACACTACTGATGGTGTGTCACCTTGAACACCACCGATGGTGTGTCACCTTGAACACTACTGATGGTGTGTCACCTTGAACACCACCGATGGTGTGTCACCTTCGACACCACCGATGGTGTGTCGCCTTGAACACCACCGATGGTGTGTCCCCTTGAACACCCCTGATGGTGTGTCCCCTTGAACACACCTGATGGTGTGTCACCTTGGACACTACTGATGGTGTGTCACCTTGAACACCCCTATGGTGTGTCCCATCAAACATTCATGACGGTATGTCACCATTTGACAGAAATTCGATGCTGTTGTATTTGTGGTTGGAGTTTGGTTAACAAGGCTCTATCTATACCCAACCTTTCAATAGGGTTGTCATGCTTTGGCAGGTTGTGTATTTCATGGGAGGGCGGGGAGTGGTGTCTTTGAAAACAATACTTGAAACCATTTATATCTAGGTGGACAAATAACGTGAACTACCTTCGTGCCGCTCACTGAAGCAGTATCTGCTCGCTTTCCGAGAGTCGGATAATACTGCTAATTGAATTGTAAGCCTGCGATGAGACGTATTACCAGCTCGCTGGCTGCGTTGCCCTTGAGGTCTGTTGTGATGGAGTCGGCGATGAACAACAGGAACATACCCCAGGGACATCTGTGCCTAGAGCCTCCAACGCAGCAACCCAATCCACATATAGAACCAGAGCGGACCGCAGGCTCTGCTGGGTCCATCACTTATTGATGTTTTGGAACTGATTTCATTAAATGCATCTTCTTTTTTAAACCATATGTATATCATATCTTTGATGATCTCATCGTACCTTTTGTTATAAGTATGTTGTGCTGCATTGGTAATATCATTTTGTATATTATTTTGATATCATGGTTTATTTGTTTTGTTAAAAATATAAAATCATGTATATTTTTGTATTGATAGGATCACCTCATATATTTTTTAGTATTGATATCATACTAGTTTCGTCATGGATGATATGATTTTGTATTAATTATTGAACTTCTTTAACGCACACCATCGTCTTTAAAATTCTGGAATCATTATTGCAACAAAGAAAGCCTTGAACAAATATGACACCCTATTCTAGTCTGGAAGTTTATTTAAGGTACCGACGTCAAATATTTTAACAACGAAACCTTTAGCATCAGCGGAAAGATGCTTGCGCTGAGACGTCATGAAATCTAATGCTAACACCGTATTCGTGCGTGCGTGATTCCCGTGCAACCTTTCGAGTTGAGTTGATTGGTTCAACTGTGTCATATGGCCCTGTGACGCACAGGTCTGGCTGTTGATGAAATATAGTGATAGCTATATAGACAGATTTTTTATTCATGCACCGATTGTCTTTAAATATAATATCCAGTTATGTATGACTGTTTAATAATCTCATACCAACTTTGACTGGAGCAGGTCTAATAGTTTTTTTTCAGAAATTGTAGTAAACGTCGGTATCTTAAATTAACTTCCAGAATCTACCTTAAAAAGTGCTGTATGGTAAAAGTGACCGGAGGCCAGACCCACTCATTACAATGTGTACCGAACAAGTAAGTATCATAGAATATGTTGCAGCCGATATCGAGTGCCTCCTCCTGGCCCAGTTCTACATCTTCTACTACAACACGACAATGGAACTCCGTGAGAACCTCCGTGTGAACCCCCGTGTGAACCTCCGTGTGAAACCCTAGCTGCACTCAGCCAATCGGACTCCGTGTGTCACCACGCCAGTATACACCTATACCGTATTGACTGAACGTCTGATGCGATCTGTATCACACATTACTTGCCACGTCGCCCGGTAATAATACACAGTCGTGATGCTATCATTGTTATTGTCGCGGCATCACGGTGGCTCAAGTGTCAAGGTGACAGCTGAGGTCATCTTGCCCACCGCAGACTTGGTAGACCAATTGATTACTGGACAGCAGGAAGTATCGGTACTGAAGGCGTGAGCAGGCAGGACTGTAATTACCAACAATGGAAATGTTACAGCTATATCATGGCGGATTGAAGAAGAGTAAACCTCAAATCTGGAATGATTTGTCAAGTCAGCTCTAGACCAGAAATTAGTTATTTTTCTGGGCTCCATTTAGATTGTTGTTCTTTTTTTGTGTGTAGATATACTAGTATATATCGCAACAATGATCGGTTATATCATAGCGGAATGCAGGCAACAATGTTACGGTTATATCATGGCGGACTGCAGGCAACAGTGTTACGGTTATATCATGGCGGACTGCAGGCAACAGTGTTACGGTTATATCATGGCGGACTGCAGGCAACAATGTTATGGTTATATCATGGCGGACTGCAGGCAACAATGTTACGGTTATATCATGGCACAGTGTGGGCAACAATGTTACGGTTATATCATGGCGGACTGCAGGCAACAATGTTACGGTTATATCATGGCGGACTGCAGGCAACAGTGTTACGGTTATATCATGGCGGACTGCAGGCAACAGTGTTACGGTTATATCATGGCGGACTGCAGGCAACAATGTTACGGTTATATCATGGCGGACTGCAGGCAACAATGTTACGGTTATATCATGGCGGACTGCAGGCAACAATGTTACGGTTATATCATGGCGGACTGCAGGCAACAATGTTACGGTTATATCATGGCGGAATGCAGGCAACAATGTTACGGTTATATCATGGCGGACTGCAGGCAACAGTGTTACGGTCATATCATGGCGGACTACAGGCAACAATGTTACGGTTATATCATGGCGGACTGCAGGCAACAATGTTACGGTTATATCATGGCGGACTGCAGGCAACAATGTTACGGTTATATCATGGCGGACTGCAGGCAACAGTGTTACGGTTATAGCATGGCGGACTGCAGGCAACAATGTTACGGTTATATCATGGCGGACTACAGGCAACAATGTTACGGTTATATCATGGCGGACTGCAGGCAACAATGTTACGGTTATATCATGGCGGACTGCAGGCAACAATGTTACGGTTATATCATGGCGGAATGCAGGCAACAGTGTTACGGTTATATCATGGCGGACTGCAGGTAACAGTGTTACGGTTATATCATGGCGGACTGCAGGCAACAGTGTTATGGTTATATCATGGCGGACTGCAGGCAACAATGTTACGGTTATATCATGGTGGACTGCAGGCAACAATGTTACGGTTATATCATGGCGGACTGCAGGCAACAATGTTACGGTTATATCATGGCGAACTGCAGGCAACAGTGTTACATGTTATATGTAACGTCGGTAAGTTGCGCCACTCATGAAAACGTCAATTTTGTCAGTCGACTCACAGATTCCCAGTCACAGTCACAGATTCACATGGTATTTGACAAGTAAATAACGGTATTGTCCAGTCCAAACACGATTATTTACAGACCGCCGTCTGGAATATTGCCGAGTACTGCATTAAACAACAAACAACAACCCACTGAGCCACCGGGGCAGGTGATGAAAGGATGTAAAATTGTACATGCCATGACTTTAGTTGTGTGCATGCTGCACGTGTTTTATCTCTCGCACGCTTCGATCTATTTTTTTTATACTACGACACATTGTATTGTTTCACTATAAGGTATCCGATGCTTTATATTTTATTCTGGTATTTCTTGCATTTAGATAGTTCATAAGTTGGATAAAACATTCCTCGGTTTTGGTTGAAAATGTAAAACCTCGAACTCATGGGAAAAGACATCTTTATCCTGAACGTCCTGCCCACGAATCCTCAATGAGAAGGATTTCTATGAAAAAAATGTCACACGGCTGGCTTTGGTTTGTTTGTACGTTTGTTGTTTAACGTCACACACAGTAATAGTCCTATAATCGAGTCTGGACCAGACTATCCTGTGGTTGACATCATGAACATCGATCTACGCAGTTGGAATACGATAATACACATCAACTAAGTCAGCGAGCCTGATCACCCGATCCGGTTGTCGCCTCTTACGACGGGCGGGCTGTTGACGATCAACGTAAACTGTACCGTCAACATCGTCACCTTTTACGGGCGCTTCATTTCTATCATGCTCTTTCTGAATTTGTTTCCTTGGCTAACTTACAGAAAGAACAGGACCCGGTTGTATCAAAACTTCATTAATCAATGGCTTTATTTTTCCCTTAATTGTTAATTACGTTCTTAATGTTTCAATGACGATATTTAAATTTTGTAAAAAGCAGAAATCAAACTGTCATTATCTGAAGTTACTTTAAGCCTAAAGTGTTCGTTAATGTGTCATGAGGGGGTACGGGTGGCCCAGTCGTCTAAGGCGCCGCTATTCGCTGTGCAGAGTTACGTCCCTTGGGCACGCCAGAAACCTATGATTGTGGGTTCGAATCCCGGTTCGCTCCGATTACGTTTCTAGGTTTGTCAGCACCATACCCGTGCTCGTGGGTTTCAACGTCTGAGACCTGCATCACTTCGGGCTTTCCTCCCTACATTAAGCTGACACGCCGCGATATAACTGGAATACTGTTAAAAGCGGCGTTAAACCCAACTCACTCACTCACTAATGTGTCATGAAATTAGGGTACTCTCTGTACCATTGCCACAATTCCGTTTTTTGCAAACAAGCACTGTATCCTAGTAGCGTAACAGTTCCCTCGACTCGAAAGATTGATACGTCATATAATTGCTAAATGCATCACCTCTGCCGTTGATTGTGACGTACTTTTCGTGTTTTTGAGGTTGTGGTCGAACAAAAGACGTTGTATTTACGTGTTTGGTCGAACCCTGCATTTTATCAACCTATTAGAGCATGTTACCTGTTGCGTTTGGTTTAATGACAGACTAAACCTTCATTAAGTTAATAGCCTGTTAATGTATGGTTATTGGCATGTATACAGCCTCAGATCTATCCAGGCCAACAAACCTGATCTTGTCCTTTTTGATAAATCAAATGAAATCATTTATATCATTGAATTTTCTATCCCTTTTTACAGTAATGTGAATGACAAGATTCAGGGGGAAAAAAGGCAAATATGCGGACCTCGCTTTCGAAATGTCACGCTTCCATCCCAAGTACCAAGTTGTCCGACTCCCCATTCTTCTCGGTGCCTTAGGTTTGGTACCTCCCAATCTGTTGACTGACATCGGGAGAGTACCCGGGTTTGCTGCCAGGAATACAGCCCTTCTGACAATCTGGGTAATGCCCTGAACTCACTTATCACCAGAATGCTTACATATACACAATGAAGACTGGACAATGTCTAGTTGAGGTAACGGAGAGTAAAGAGGCGAGTTACCAATCTGAACTTGAAGATGTTGATATTGCCAGCTAGTCTGATGTTTGCAGGCAGAGTGTTACAGAGAACTGGGGCAGTGTGGGTAAATGATCTGTAGCCGAATAAATAAAAAGGAGTCTAACTCAAGTCTATGATAATTCGGCAAGTCAACTCTTGGACAGAAAATACGGATTGTTCAGGGCTATATTTGGATTATTTTTTTTATTTTGTAATTATATATTTTTAGATAAGATAACTTTAATTCTGGGACTAAACGTCAGTCTATCGAAAGTCTTGAGTTTGTAATGTGGAACTGCGAGGATCTGTTGGTTCTGGGATCGCAGTCCGTGCCGTACAGGGTTATCCAGTTCCCCAGCGTCCCAACTCTCTGGCTGCACATTCTACAATGTATCCGTGGCGTATTTTATGACAGAGATATTCATCTAAGAATAATATTCAGTAGTTGTATTCAAATTTATAAAGCTGACGAAAACCATTCCAGAAAGCACATCCATGCAATATCATTCATAACAGATCTTTTACTCCAGTATAGCTCGTACTGCATGTTTAAAGAGATATCATATCCATAATATATTCATGTTTTTCATGCCGACATTTATTCAGTAGTTTTTAAATGCTGCTGTGTGTTCTACTTAACCCTTAAATGTGAATAATTGAAGCATTGGTGCATTATCTGAAATACATTTGCTGGCTCAAATTGTTTTAAAGATATTCTCCCAAATAGAATACTTGAATAAACTTACTGTTCATAATGACATTGCATACTGAGTTTGAGATTAGTTTAAGATACAACTTTCAACTGTAAAATATTGAGCAGTACTTTGAAAAACATGATTGTCATATACCTATCAACGATGAAGCATTTTGCATCTGCAAAAGAGCCAAGATAGAGACGGTCATATCACAGGAGTGTAATAACAAGACCCGTATTGCACCCCCTGCCGGGCCGATATGGCTCTAAATGCATTTTGAATGGGCGATCGATATGATCCCGCGTGGTAAGAAATTTGAGTTACGTCCCTTAGCGCATCGTCTGCTAGTCTTCTCTTTCTTTCTTTCTCTGTTGTTTTACGCCGCACTCACCAATATTCAAGCTACATGACGGCGGTCTGTAAATAGTCGAGTCTGGGTCAGACATTTCAGTGATTGCGTCATGAACATCGATCCACGCAATTGGGATATGAAGACATGCATCAACTATGTCAGCGAGCCTGACCACCAGATCCCGTCAGTCGCCTCTTGATACAAAATCGCATTTTACTGCAGGCACGGTTTGCTGAAGACCTATTCTAACAGGATCTTCAAGGATCCTCCTCTTCTCGGCTAGCTTTCCTGTGACAACGTCTTCCAAACAAGGTAAACCTGTATTGCGTTCATTTGCAAATACATACATTTTACAATTTGATGTTATGGTATATGATAAAAAGGTGATATAAAGGTTATAAAACGGGAATGTTATTGTTAAACTCCTCTGGACTTTGGCTCTCGGGCTAATGTTGGGTATGATATGAAAAGTGCCAAATATATAATAAATTGTAGCTAATGCAATCAGTGTTAATATCAGTGTCAAGTGTTGTACCTCTACACTAGACCCGTGAAGACCGGATCAGAATAGGTCTTCAGCAACCCATGCTTGTCGTAAGAGGCGACTAACGGGATCGGGTGGTCTGGCTCACTGACATGGTTGATGCATGTCATCGATCCCAATTGCTTGGAAAGATGCTCATGATGTCACTGGATTGTCTGGCCCAGACTTGATTATTTACAGACCGCCGTCACGTAGCTGGAGTATTTGCTGAGTACGGTGTTAAACAAGAAACAAACAAACAAACAAACTTCTACTCTATATTGGACCGACCTGTTTAGACAATTTGTCAAATATATTTTTCTGGGGTGAGATGAAATGGGGGTTAAACGTTGTGTTCGATTATTGCACAACTATATGTAACTAATAATAATAAACAAATTCGCAAAAAACTGTCGAGGCCGTGGGCCTGCTGGGCGAGTTTGTTTATTATTATTATTTACATGGTCCTGTGCCAAAAGTTCACAGTGGTGTAGGTTGAACTGTCGGGTCAAACCTAAGAGCAAGAGTATGGTGCTGACAGACAAAATATTGAGATTATGAGATTGGGATTTTTTACCTATGCTCAGCCATGTCCTGGCTTTGATAAGCAAAGCAACTATGCAAAGCAAACTGTGGCACCACAGACCATAACACCATACTTGCACTCTTAAACAACTTGCAGACAGATTTTGAATAATTTGATTGGTCAGTTACATCACATGATCATTACATTCCTTGGAGTCAGGCCTCTTACCAACCTTGAAAGAAACACAAGGCAGTTTTATAACGAAATATAACTCTTTATTACAAATTCATATATCTATATATAATGATAAATGGACAATTTCAATATGGAATATCATAAACAATATTTGATATCTGGCTATTTCAGTAACCAATGTTGGCTTCAGAACCATACAGAGAACGCTAACACACAAACATCCCAGTTGGCTAGTCCTGTAGCATCTACAGCAGCAGCAGCAGCAGAGCTGACACTGTCTCTAGCTCCACCTACACTCACTAACTGACTTACTGACGCTTTGAGCCAGATATGCGGAATGAGTATAATGTACATACAAATGACGGCCATTGCGGTCAGCATCAACTGAGTAGAAACTAGATGCAACTTTGAAAAGGTAGGAAAGGGTCACTTGGTCTGCATTATAAGTGAAGAGATATGTTCTTATATAATCCTTGAATGGCAACTACACGTTGGTCATGACATAGTGCATATGGATGTCAACACCTTTTTGGGTACAGTGCAACACTTCCAGGAAGACCCTCACTCCTTCATCCTGAGATCAAGGGAAAGTCTCACCCAAACTTTGTGCTGTACACAATAAGTGGTTTAAATCCATATGGACCATCTGCAATACGCTTAGTTGAAAAGACACAGCAAGAACCTTTTCCAGAAATGTTAAGAAAAGGTACCATTTCAAGTTAAAGTTATTGTACAGTTGGTTACCATTAACTGCTCTGCTGTGAGTGAGATGCTGCAGTCTCATGTGCTGAGAAAATATTTGTTCCAAAATATGAACTAAGATTTTCATAAAGAACAATTTCACATAAAACAGATAGCCTACTTGGAAGACCATGAGGGCTTGAATTCACATATGATAGATAGAAAAATGAATGAGAAGACATTCCTCAGATTTTGTACATGTATTTGTTAAAGACAGTGAGCTCCTTGTCTGCTCATAGCTGTATAAAGGAGAGAAGGGATGCTTCCAGTACACAGGTGAGATACAGGTGTGTAGACATCAGCAGCAGCGCAGCCTGATATGTTAAAATATACAACAACTGCAGGGGAGGGGGGAGGCTACTGCCAGGCACACACTTCATGGAAAATACTGACACGATTCTTCCACGCTAGCTCGTTTTCTTTACCAGTATGATTTCGGTAGGAGTATTAGGATGTTTTCAGTTAATCAGGCATCCTCATTTAGGACCAGCTAAATTCCAAGCCTAAATGGGAGTCGCTACATGTATTCTCAATGAGGGACCATCAATATTCCATTCCAGTCCTCACTGACATTCTTCAATTTAAGTATCCTTAATAGGGGACCACATACCTTTTACCCATGCCCTCAATGAGGATATTTGACAACAATGTAAGTATCCACAGTTCAGGGTGAACTAAAAACCATCTCAGCCCCCATTGAGGATTCTTAAAGTGGACCTGCCTATCCTTAAAATATATCAAAGACTGGTCCGGCTTTCAACTACTACAGTATCAACATGACATGTAGTTCTTGCATCACAACCTTCAAGGGCTACATTACTAGGACTATCCAAACATTCCAAGGGGAACAACTCTCAGCCCCAACCCCCACCTGTGTGAAGACACAATGCTTGACAAAGGTGTAATCTAGACGAGTACACAAATAATAAATGCAGTCTTATTGATTTACATCCTATCCTCAGTCAGGAGTTCACTCCATTAAGTTTACTTGGAACGCCACAAAAGTGATTATGCCTGGGAAAACAAACTTATTTGAAGATCTTGCACAAAATACTTATACATATCATGCAAAGTGAATGGCACTAAACTGGACCAAAAACTCAGATATGACAAGTGTACTGAGAGAGCTGGTACAGTAGCAAGTCTGTAACCATGGTAACAAGGACAGACAACACTTGACACCCTTAACCAAAAACTGAACTTTGGAGAGTGCCAACATGTTCACAAAGACAGTAATAACAAGAAGAAGACCACAGCATGTAAGTTTGACCCCAGACCATCATTAGCATTGTCTGTATACACTGGAACCTTGTTAATCCAGACAATACTAATTACCTGTGACATCATCTGGAAGTCTGGATGTACAAATTACAGGTATGGAGTATGTCATTTGGACATGTGTAGACGTTCCCACATGTAAATGCCTAGTATTTGAATTGACTGTAACGACTTCAGCTATGCTTATTCTGATAATACATTTGGGAATAATACAGGCAGCACTTCTTTACTAGTTCTTGATTATCATTAATGAGTGAGAATCTTGATGACAAAAGACGAGTTGTGTGAAGTACTGAAATGCCACGTTACCATACCAACAATGAACACGGTGACAACACAAACTGTTACAGCTCGACTTCAGATCTACATTATATAAAAGTAACAAGGACTGTAGAAATATAACACTGAATATGAATGAGCACTTTCCATGTTGACTAAAGGCTAACATTTGTAAGTAAATAGGGCATGTAAGTGTCGAGTTACAGCTGTTGAATGTCAAAACCATTAACACAAATGACACCTAAATGGTCAACAGCAGCAACAAGACAGGAAGTACCTGGAAATTTCAAATAGACGTATTACTTTGGACAAAGAAACATATTTACAATTTGAATTTTCATGGCATGTATGTAGCATAAAATACATACATGATCAATGCCTGATCATAGAGATGAAATCCACATTATCAACACTTCAGTTTTGTCTGTTTGCCCTATACACACATATTAACCACATATATATGTATGGCGAAAATGTTAACATGATACACACAGCAAATTTGTCCATGGTCGAAAATTCATGTCAGTAATAAAAATACATATATGTGACAATTCATTGGAAAATATTTTTCAAGAATACCGTTAGTGACTAAAAGAGATAGTTGACGACTCCCATCATGGACAACCTACTGTTTTGCAGAAGTCTTTTTTAATTGGATGCTTAACATGGTTAAAGTTGGATAAATAACAAGACTGATGCAGTGCTTGCCAAGTTGTTTCGATGTTCTGTGCAACACGTTCATGTGTTGGAAGTAAAAACACCCAGAAGCAAGCAATTATTCCTTGGCATTCTCAACAGAGTACAGAGTTCAAAATGTGTAAAAATACAGTTGTTCTGGAATACAATTCCTTTGGATTCACAAATATTATGAAAAAACATACAAACATGACGGCAACATAACAAATGTATAATGTGGATTATACGACTGAGAGAATATCAAGAGAAATGTGTATATATAGCATTTACAAATGTAAGTGTAAAGTTGAATTAGTAATTAAACCTGCATAACCCAAAATCTCAGTAAATAAAAGTATTATCACAAGTTTTGATTTATTGAACATAGCATCTCATGATGCGGCTAAAAGCTACTGGCCTGGCTAATTCTGTTGCAAGTAACTACAAGCTCAAACGTGGTTTACTTCAAACATCATCGGACATCATCAGTTACATCAAGTGACAAAAGTACTATTAATTCTTTGATTATTAAAATACAAACTTGTATTCACATGTATTACTGGTCTTGGGTTCAGAATGGTCATTTTTATGAAATAAATATTGTGCAGCACATTAACAACATATCAGCATTATTGTCAGTTGTTGGAAGACTTGATTACATACAAATGTAGGGAATTGACTCATTTGACATTGAAATACCTTCTGAATGTAAGTACTTAGATAAATCTCAAAGTAAATTGAATACCTGTCATAAGTCTGCTGTCTTTAATAGATGAGTGAGTGAGTGAGTACGGTTTAATGCTGCTTTTAGCCATATTCCAGCAATATCACGGCAGGGGACACCAGTAATAGGTTTCACACATTGTACCCATGTAGTGAATTGAACCCGGGTCTTCGGCGTGGCGAGCGAATGCTTTAACCATCAGACTTCCCCACCACCCCTTTAATAGATGAGAGGTGACAAGGCCTGATTACCACTGCAGCAAATACATGCACTAGTGAATTAACAAGATCAAGATTTTTAACACGGAAATCTGGTAATGAGGACAAATATTTAACGACCAAACTTAGCAACACAAGTGCAGAGAAACAAAAATATATCCACCTGTTCCTAACCAATCAAGTGGGCACAGGAAAAGATGCCCTCCAATAAGTCTCAAACTTACTGCATTCCTGATAAAACCGTTACTTCCTATGATCCAACATGTATATCTGTTGCTCTTATACTGCACACGAAAAGATTCAAAGAGCCTACTGTACAAAACCTCATTCGAATATCCTATTTGAGAGATCTAATCAGAGAATTCAACTTTCAAATATCTACTGTTATCTAGCGCCTAAAGCTCTATTCTGCAACAAATATAATATTAATAAATACAGAATCCAACCTGAGAAAATCTCATGAAATGCAAATATCAATTAGTGTTAAGTTTCAGTGTCAAAGCTTCAGGATATACATATTGCACTAGGCTAAACGTTCTACACATGAAACATATCCGATATGTAGCAGTGACAGCACATGCATAGTTAGGTTATCATAGTATACATTAGCAGGGTCACATCGGCACACAAACACATTATTATGATACACAGACATAAATAGACTACTGGGTTAATATCTTGCATAGTGACTACGTAAGGACAGATTTGCACAAATATACACATCTAGTACAATTATTCTGTGCTGATAATATGCTTTGAATATTGAAAAAATGTCAACCCCTTAAAAAAAAAAAAAGAAAAAAAAAATGGAACTTGCCATCAGACTAACAGTATACTAATGCCAGTAAGATAGTGATTGGCCAACGGTGATTCAAAGGCTCAATCTATGAAACTATCACAATAATTTGCATCTGTTAAAAAATATCCTCTGAAGGCAAGTTCATTTGATGCTAACATTAGCAACAGGAACTATTATGAAATATTCATCACAATGTGTATGTATTACTATGACTATGCATCAGTCCCTCCATGGAGGCATAAGGAACTTACTTCAAAACAATCAACTAGTCCCAAGTTTCTAGAACCTTTCTAACTCAAAAACACAAGGCACTCAATAGAGAATATCATAAATTAACTTAATCAGCCAAATCTCATTTCCAAGGAAGACCTCACGTAATAAATATTCTTCACTATGAAACAAAAATATTATATCATCATATGACTATGATAGCTTCAGCTGACAAATACCTTCTTCACTGATACAGAGTATGAAAACAGTTTTTCCCTTCATTGTGTAATCTTTCATTCATGAACATGTGCTGCCCTAACTCACTGTCAACGACTATTGTAGCCACTTCACCAGAACAACCACAAGTAGAGACACGACTGGCACTTCCCTCTGGTGGGCAGGGGGAAAACGAAAGGTAAGGGAGGCAATCGACTACCCCTAGGAATGAACATAGCTTTAGCAACCCCCAATTCAAAACTTTCTAACATCCACACATTTCTACAGGGCAAACTCTAAGACAACTTGTTGAATATGTTTCACACCTATTTTGGGCCACATATATTTTCCAGGTAATTCTGTAGCAAACATACATTGTGAATTCTGACACCCCGACTCGTGAACGAGTGTGATGTAACAATATTGCAGTACAGTGCAGATGCGAGGGATGTGAGGAATAGCCTACATCATACACTCCCGTTCTACTAATGAAATAATCAATTTCCGTACAATACCTGACCACAGATCCACACAATAATCTTAGCACTCTAGCTGTCTGTACATCAATTTACTACTGCGACAAGAAGTCAGAAGAAAGTGCCATTAGCATCAAAACTGCAATCATTTATTGCACATTCAGCGTATTTCATGTTGAAAAGATTTTCTCTGCAATGTTTTAGTAAGATTAATGCCGTTTGTTTTTTTCTAGCTTAACTCAGTCTAAGAAATCTATATCAATTTGGGCAAGCTATTGTGTGACAACACGCCCAAAAGGTGCCAATATGTTTACAAAATGTACTGAGAGAAAGGACCTTGTCAGATCCTGCCCTCAAAACACATCCAATTTCACTTCAGAATTATTTGTTTTTATATTTGCTGAGAGAAAATCTCCTTAACAATCCATGACCTGCATATACCCTGTGTTACTATGCTAACATGTTGCATCCACATCAAATGACTTCCTAGCTTCACGGTAACCTTGTAACAGCTATTTGATCCAAAGGCTTGTAACCATGGTAACATGATAAACTCGGACAACTACAATGGTAAATGTGGAGATAAATGAATCAGAGGACTGAATCTGACATCAATCAAGGTGAAGGGGATGTTTCTCTAACTATTGACAAAAGGACATAGACAAATTTTCAGGGACATGAACGCTGAAATTATTTCATATGTATACTAGTCAACATTTGTTAAGAACCAAAATAGTCATCTTTAAAGATGAGGTCCTTGGTAAATGTTGAGAGGTGTATATGACTTCTTTAGCTATTTCAATAAATGGTCATTCCTGAAATCTTTTAACATGAGGCGCCGGAAATCTGAACTACCTATTATGAAATAAGAAAAAACCCTTTCGATTTCAGGCCTTAAACGTATTCCTTCAAACATTATGACAAAAGACAATAGCCCAATACAAAAAACTAACACAGGTAAGTATATAGATTCCCCTGGTCTTCACAGAAATATGCAAGATTACTTCATATGCATGCATAATAATTAAAATACTGCAAATCTGAAATATTGCTATTAAATGGAATGAATATCTACAATGCTCCTGAATAGGAATACACAACGATGACAACGCAGACCTTCTTGCAAACGACACAATGACTGACTTCAGCTATAAGGGGAGATAACTGTTTGGTGACAATGCTGCTAGCTCACAATACTTGAGATTGAAATCTCCACTTCTTAGTTTTGAAATAAAAACGGCTACGCAATGCCAATGTTTTCCTTTAATGCTTTGTGACTCAAGTTGCCATCAGTCTTACTATGGCCCCCGCTAGACAACCGAGGGGGTATCATGTGATTTTGAGCAATCAGCTCAGGTGAGTAACGATCAAGCGAGCCTGCATACGGCATATTGTATGCTATGGCATGAGTCCACGATGAGGTAGGGTTACTAGGGGAGCACAGGTCTTGAGGCACACTACGGTGATTGTCCAAGAGGGGTTGGTGTTGGAAAGCTGGGCCATGGGTGAGACTGAGCTGAGTGTCCAGGTCGAAATGTTCACTGTGCCAGCTGTACGGACGACCACCTGTCGGCACAGATATCATGGTGGAAGCTGTGCTGGGGTAGCTGGTTGACCAGCGCCGCGAGTCGGTCTCGTGGGATATCCTGGAGTGGCGAGAGTCGGTGGACCTCAGCGTCGATGTGTCGTATGACCCACAGGAACCACTGCCGCTGTTGGTGTGCATGAGGGTCTGGTCGTTACATAATGCTGTGATCAGAGGAAGGGACAGGGCGTGGGACTGATGGCAGATTTCCGCCAGTTCCGGATGAAGGGTTTCACGATGGTTCTTCACAGATATCTGTATGTTGTTCTTTGGTTTCGTTGGATCCTCATCCCCTGAGTCCTAAAAAGCAGCACATTTTAGCATAAGTTTAGTTGCTCAATTTCTACCAACAACATCTTGAAATGGACAATTACCTAATTGATACCTGAAATAAATTGTTCAATCTGATACTCATATTCATTCTAGAAAGAAGTATTTAAACTCGATCCACTAAGCAATATATACTTCAGAAAAGAATTGATGTTTTCAAGAAACAATTTCTTAAATTACCAATTGAGAAATAATCATAAATGGTTCCAACAGATAATCTTATCCAAAACCATTCCACTAGGAACGAGTAAACAAAAAAATACTCCAGTCTAGGGGTATCTGGGCTAAACTTCACATCTATGTAACCATTCAAAACTTGTAATCCCATTGGGATTCCGGGTTAGATTAGGTCCCCAGCATGGGAGTTTTGGTCTAAAATTCAATGTAGGTGGTTAGGGGAATTTTTTTTTATATTTCTAATTCCAGATTAGTACTGCTACTAGTGAATGAAAGGCAACAGCTGTGATATCTTGTCTCATTACATCAATAGTAAAAAAAAGAAATTGTCAAAAGTTATTTTTTTCCTATTTGTCCGTTGATCTAAAAAAAACAACTAAAACAAATTATAAGAGGTGACCAAATGGATCAGCTGGTCAGGCTCAGTGACTTGGTTAATAGTGGGTCCTCGAACCCTGACAGTGTGGATCATTGCTCACAATATCGATCACTGGATTGTCTGGTCCAGGCTCAATTATTTACAGGTTGCCATCATATAGCTCGAACATTGCTGAGGGTGGCAATAAACTAACAAAACTTGTTATCTGCTACATCAACACAAAAGTTCACTGTTCAGTCCTCACTGACAACAGTCTGAGATTTGAATAATAAGTTAATGACACGATCACTGAGACTAAGGATACCATTCACTAACCTGTCCGCCTGTAGCTGCCTCTCCTCCAGCAGCTTCAGCACTGACAACCACAGCTTCCGCCGTCCCTGTGGTCACTGTGCTGTAGCCAGGCCCTGCTACCACAGAGCTGGACACGGTGTCTCCCAGCACTTTCATGCTCTGTAGAGAGTCCACTGGCAGTTCACTGACAGCACCACCTTCCACAAATGACTGAGGAGGCACATACTCCTCCCGAGCCTCCCTCAGCTCCAGGTCCGGACACTCTGTCATCATCAGAGTGGTGAGCCCTGCACTACTGCTAGGTGAAGGGGTCTTGTCAGTCAATATTGGGGGATTCACTGGGGCCTGGGGAAAAGGGGCCGGGGGAGGTGCATACTGGGAATTGTTCAAACTAGCTTGTATATTTGCATAGGCTGAAGACTCTAAAGGGCTAATTTTGAGTTCATGAGAGTTCTGGCAACTGTGTTCAGCACTGACACACATCTTTCCTTCCTCGGATGGACTCACATTATCTGTATGAACCTGAAGCTGGGTTTGCATTGCCTTGAAACTGTCTCCGAGACTCGTGCTTCGACTCACAGGCTGTGAAGTCTTGTCCTCTGCTGAGGAGGAAGACAAATGACGAGGGTATCCAGGCACACGCGTGGGGAACAACACCTGCTGCTGTTGCTGCAGCTTGGCTCTGTAACTGCCATTGCTGCTGACTGGGGAGAGTTCCGGTAGGGCCATGCTGCCTCCTGTAGGGCTGTGGCCACTGCTGGTTCTGGAGGCTGGAGGCTTGTACAGCTCCAGAGAGTGTGGAGGCAACACTGGGCTGCGATTCACAGAGCTCATCCCTGTCTGTTTGTAACCTGAAACAAAACATTCATGTATTTGTAAGTAAAAGAAATGTGAAAAGAAAACACTTGTTTAATGTTTTCTATGTAAAATTTTAAAGGCTTTAAAAAGATCTTACTGTAAATAGCTCTTTAACCAACAGAATTATCTATGGCTGTTCTATTCTTACTTTCCTTATTGTGTGTATTATCCTAATTGTGTTCTGGACAGCAGTTTTCTGATTTGTGCCCTATCGTTTTCACAGGAATAAAATGTTAACACAAGCATTAAACGGTAACTCACTGGGGAATCCCCCTGCTGTCAGCTGTCCAAACTTAGACCGACCCTGTCCAGGGGTGCCATGTATTGTTCGAGGTGGGCAGTCAATCATTATCTCTTTGCCATGATCTGTAAGGAATATCAGGTATTTAGACAGACATCACACACAAGAACAGATCAATACCTGTCTGTAACTCATGATACAAATTCGAACTTGTGCGTAAACATACTCAACTTTGTGTTGTGTACAGTGATACCCTTGTTTTCAATTGTACCCTTCACTGTGATATATTACAGCCCTGGACCAAGTGATCATGAGTATGGGTGAGTTAGTGAGTGAGTGAGTTGGGTTTAACGCCGCTTTTAACAGTATTCCAGGTATATCACGGCATGTCAGCTTATTGTGGGAGGAAAGCCCGAAGTGATGCAGGTCTCGGACGTTTACTACTTCGGTGAAACCCACGGGCATGGGCATGGTGCTGGCAAACCTAGAAACGTAATCAGGGCGGACCGAGATTCGAACCCACAATCATAGGTTTCTGGCGTGCCCAAGGGACGCAACTGGGATATGATGACATGATGACATGCATCAACCAAGCCAACGAGCCAGACCACCTGATCTTGTTAGTCACCTCTTAGGACAAGCATCGTCGCCCCTTATGGCAAGCGTGGGTTGTTGAAGACCTATTCTAACCTGGTTCTTCATGGGCCCTGAAATGTTGTGTAAGCATAACACAGAAGTTGTTAACTGTAACTTCTAAATGCCTACAGACTCTCATATCTTTGCCTGCAAAGGGCACTAAGCACAGTGCCTTCATATACAACTGATCTGAAGTGAAATGACAAACAAAACAGATTGGCCATTTATTGGGACTTACCATCACTATCATCAAAACTGATGGTCATCTTGTCGCTCACGATGCCTGACGTGGTGGCTGAGCTGGCATCACTGATGACCGAATATCTCTGATTTCCACCAGACTTTTTAGGAGACATACTTGCTCGGTACTGGACTATACCCCCATTCGTGACCATGTCACGAGGATCGGAATAGATGTAGGACTCTCTGTAACGCCTCTGATCTGTAATCAGACACAGATTTATTTTTTTTCTAAAATCTTTTTTTTTTTTATATATCTGGTTCAGAATATACAAAGGTTTCTCGGACAAATATATTCAGCATGACAACACAGAGAACTGTTCTAAACCTTATACAAGTACAAATAATAACAGTCTGTGTAAAAAACTTTGAGCCTACCAGCCCAAACTTACCATAATAATACCATTTTCAGTACATTTTGTTGTCATCATATTGACTTTTATTAGTGTACTAGAAATCTGAATTGTATTAGACTTGGGCTTCAGACTTGTGACTAAAGTTGCAGGCTGTAATAACACTATTCGATATGAATACTGGTCACTTCTCTCAACTGAACAAATCTAACCTGAACCTCATATGACAATATTTGTTCTTTCTCGGAAGATGACACAATCATCATTAAAGATCTGCACAAGAAGCCATGTGACTGAACTAACATACCCTCAGCATCGAGGTGTCTAATTTCCATGAGTTTGGGCTGGATCGCCAGCTGGAACATATGCGTCGTCCGGCAGATGCTAAGCAGGTACTTGGACTTGCCATCCACCTCGGTGTAGTAGGTGAATTTCCGACTTGTGCTCTCATTTCCCCCAGTTGTTCGAATCTCAAACTTCTTTTTCTGTAATCAAACACACACATGTCAGTCTACCCTGATCCTATATACTGAACTAGACCCCGTTCAATCCATTCCCAACAAACTATACTTTTGTTGTTCTTATTTTCAGCTTCTTAAATTAATTTTAAATTATTCTGATACAGAGAATGTAAATGAAAGTTTTCTTATCATAGACCACGCCACAGAAATGTTTGGAGAATTACCATGGTTACTGTCACACAACATACAATACCATCTAACACATACCTGTTCTGCAGTGTTGAAAATGAAGCATGCAAATATGAGAATCAAACAAACTAGTACCATAGCTTTTCTTTGTGAAACAAAACAAAATATAATATACATATATACTTACATCAAAGTACAATTTCCCTATATCAGGCCAGAGAAATGTAGAAATCCAATTTTTAAATCCCCCCTCCAATTCCTGTAATATAACATAGACAGGGTAAATACGATGGTTCTTGTCTTGAGCTGAAAATTAAACACAGATTCCAATGTTTCCCTACAACAATGAGTGAGTGAGTGAGTGAGTGAGTGAGTGAGTGTTTGGTTTAACACATATTTTAAAAGTATTCTACTTATATCATGGCGTGTCAGCTTAATCATGTTAATGTGGGTGGAAAGCCTCAAGTGACATTTACCACTTTGGTGAAACCCACAAGCACAGGTATGGTGCTGACAAAACTAGAAACATAATCGAGGCGAACTGGGATTCGAACCCGGGACCACAGGTTGCAACTGTGCAATGCAACTCTGCACAGAGAATTGCGCCGCCTTAGACGGGGACACTCGCCTCCCCCCCCCCCCCCCCCCATTCCCCCCACAAGAATGAAGATAAACATAACATTGTATTAAACAATATTATCAACCTGTCTTTCAGAAATGTGCTATGACATGAAACAGGTGTTCACATACCTCATAGACCTCGACCCCTTTGGCACAGACCGCTAGCCATGTGTTCCACACCATGTCTGTCTTCTTCTTCTTGGCCTTGTAGAAATGGACATTATGAGCGGCCGGAGCTATGGACGTCTCTCGGATAAAGCGCAACTCTGCATCACTCTTGGTCGTATGTCGAATGTCCTTGTGTATTGATGGTGCATGCTTTGTTAGGTAAGCTATACCTAGTTTTTCAACAATCTGAAATAATAGGAATCAGTTGAATTCTAGTTTGCAGTACCTACCAACATCTTCATTACACAAGTGTGAGTGAGTAGGGTAAACGCAGCTTGGAACAGAATTTCAGTAACACAATGGCATGTCAGCTCAATGTCAGACGAAAGCTTGAAGTGATGCAGGTCTTTGACTTTAAAACACTTTGGTGAAACCCAAGAGCATGGGTAGAAACAAGGCCACCTTGAATCATAATCAGAGCAAATCTTTTTTGAACCCATGATGAGTGAGTGAGTGAGTGAGTGAGTTGAGTTTAACGCCGTTTTTAACAGTATTCTAGTTATATCACGGCATGACAGCTTAATGTGGGAGGAAAGCCCGAAGTGATGCAGGTCTCAGAAGTTTACCACTTCGGTGAAACCCACGAGCTTGGTTATGGTGCTGGCAAACCTAGAAACGGGATTCGAACCCACAATCAAAGGTTTCTGGCGTGCCCAAGAGACACAACTCTGCACACCGCATCAGGGCACCTTAGACGTCTTTGTGTGCGAAAAGTTTCATGAAAGAACACAAAGTACTAGAGATATGATCCAGACAAACACACCACTATGAACAAAGTCAAAGTCAAACTTTGGAAAATAAAATTCTAAAAAATCCCTAATAGCAAAAGGGCCCAGTTGACAACCTGGTTTTAGTGTGTGCAAAGGTTCATGAAAGAATACCTATTAGCTTTAGAGAAATGATCCAGAAAACAGACAAGCTGATTACCATATAAACCCATATAACATTATGCATTTGTTTACAAACTTGATGAAAAAAAAGAAATTATCAGAAGGTTGACTTTCAAAGGCTAACTCACAACACTGCATCCAAAGAAAACATGGATAAAATGTCACCTTTCTGTCTATAACACTTTGATACTGCATAATGGAGACTTGCAGTATCCCCTTGAATGTGACCTTGAACTATTTCACTAACATACCAAAGGTCATATATATAACATTGAGGTGAGGTGAGGTGAAATTGGGTTTAACGTCGCGTCCCAAGATTATTGCACTTATATAGCGACGTGCATGCATGTGTATGTGTGTGTGTGGCTGCTTGTACTAGTCCGGACTGATGCCGATTTATAGTGCTAGCTCACTGAGATACCATGCCGCAGTTTAACATGAATACCCCACTCAGACACAGTATACTGACTCCGAGCCGACCAGTCCTTGTTTTAGCCCCTTAATGCCGAGCGCCAGACAGGGTAACAACAAGTACAATCTTTTAACGTCTTTTTGTTTGACGCTGCCCGGGATCGAACCCTGGACCTTCCGCTCTCCGGGCGGACGCTCTACCACAAGACCACGGAGGCGGTCTATAACATTGAGAAATCCAGGGGTCAACATTCTTCAGTATCTGGCACAGTAGGTCACAGTGACCCATTTCCCTAACACCCTTACAGCAGTCCTGTCAAAATGGTGGGTAATGAAATACTACTGAAATGATTCTCATTTCTCTTAAGGGAACTAGATGCTGGGTCAAATTAGAGAGACAGATAATCAGATAACCACTTTATTTCAACACATCCTTACAGCAGTTAAAGCTCTACAATTACACTGTGCATGTCAACTCTTATTACCATCTTAGTTTGATGCACGTCTCTCAAAGCAACAATTAGTTCACCACACCTTAATGAAGACTAAAAAATGAGCGAGTGAGTGAGTGGAATTTAACACTGCTTTGAACAATATTCAGTTACATCATTGCATTGGAGGAAACACAACAGAGCAGGTGTTGGGAGTTTGGCACTTTTGTGAAGCCCAAGGGCACCGATATGGTACTGACAAAATCAAGAATGCTGATCATCGGAATCTAAATTCAAACCTATGATCATAGGATTCTGTAACACCTCAGGGCTTCAACCCTCCAGATCCAAATATTGTGCATTAGATGCACGGGCCACCTGGTTCCCCAATACTACAGTGTATTAACAAAACAACTTATTTACCTCTTTATGCATATCAATAACATTGATATACAACAATATTACTAGGTCTTGGCTGACACCTCAAATTTACATGATGAGGACCTCATCTAACAGCACAGATGTAAGTTTATGTCAAGGTATGGAAGGTCATACAGCTACAACTGCTTTAGAAAAATAGGCCATGATTCCTTCATGTGACAATACACACATATACTACTCAAAATAAGTTAAGGATCACCAGATTCTTTCATATTATTATAGTTAATTTGGCATGACATGATCATATTATATATCGTAAAATGAAAGAATCAGGTGGTCCTAACTTTGAGTAGTATAAGTATGATGAATAGAAGCACTTACCCATGCCGGAAAGTACTTTCTTGGGTCAAAATAGCCATCTTGGTGTTTGTCGGGAATATAGTTTCCATAGTCTGCCTGCAGTGCGTAGCCAACCAGCTCAAAACACTTCTCCTCACTGAATAGATGGACGTACTTGAGGAAGTTCTCCTTCAGCTGCAGGAAGTACAAGTGCCGCGTCACCTTCTCTCTGTAAGGACAAACACATCACATTAGTTGGAACAGTCTGTGCCAAAGACTTTAAATCCACTAACCCGAACTTGGCTCTTAGCATCATTTTCTTTTAACATGCTTGTGTTATCACATGGACTATTTTAGCTGATTTTAGAAGATGGAACAGAATTTTACTAGGCATAGGCTTCGGACAAGTGGCTGAAGTCACTGACTGTTGGCGAATGTGTTGCAGGAGCTCAGCAATATGTACTCAGGAATATTCCAGCTAAATGATGGCGCCTGTAATAATCGAGTCTGGACCAGTCAATCCAGTGATCCATATTGTGAGCAACAATCCACGCTGTTGGAGTTCAAGGATACCCAATCAACCAAGTCACCGACTTTGTCCACCCGATCAATGAAGTCACCAGGTCTGACCACCCGATGAATGAAGTCACCAAGTCTGACCACCCGATGAATGAAGTCACAGAGTCTGACCACCCGATGAATGAAGTCACCGAGTCTGACCACCCGATGAATGTGGTCACCGAGTCTGACCACCCGATGAATGAAGTCACCGAGTCTGACTACCCGATCAATGAAGTCACCGAGTCTGACCACCCGATCAATGAAGTCACCGAGTCTGACCACCCTATCAATGAAGTCACCGAGTCTGACCACCCGATCAATGAAGTCACAGAGTCTGACCACCCGATGAATGTGGTCACCGAGTCTGACCACCCGATGAATGAAGTCACCGAGTCTGACCACCCGATCAATGAAGTCACTGAGTCTGACCACCCGATCAATGAAGTCACCGACTTTGACCACCCGATCAATGAAGTCACCGAGTCTGACCACCCGATCAATGAAGTTACAGACTTTGACCACCCGATCAATGAAGTCACCGAGTCTGACCACCCGATGAATGAAGTCACCGAGTCTGACCACCCTATCAATGAAGTCACAGAGTCTGACCACCCGATCAATAAAGTCACCGAGTCTGACCACCCGATCAATGAAGGCACCGAGTCTGACCACCCGATCAATGAAGTCACCGAGTCTGACCACCTGATTGATGAAGTCACCAAGTCTGACCACCTGATCAATGAAGTCACCGCGTCTGACCACCCGATCAATGACGTCGCCAATTACAGCCAACGAAGGCTGCTTGGAAACAATTCTAACCCGGCATGGCCATGGGGTGGAACAAGATAAGCAGCATGACAGTATAAATGATAGAAAGATAAACAAAACGTGTGGGTCCATTGAGATATACAACCTGATGACAAGACACAAATTACTGGCAGTGTACAAACAACATTATGTGACTAACCGTAAAAGAACAACTTGATCCACGTAGAATTGCACTCTGAACCAGACAGTGAGCATAGGCTTGCCGTGGGAGTCATAACCCTGAAACAAGAGAGATGAGAGATTAAGACAAGCATTAACATGTCTCCCCAGAACAACAAAAACAATTAACCAATGCCATAGACAGCAATGATGACATTTTTTATAATCATCAAACTTGTATAACCATTCAACAGAACATGTGGCATTATAATGCAGAAAGGAAAATCATAGGATATGCAGAATTGCTGGAGATGAGTTACCTCCCCTGGAGCAGTCTTCCAGCGTTTGCCAGCTTGTTTGTGGATCTTCTCTTCCAGCACCAGGAAGTTGTACTCATCATCTATAACAAGATAAGGACAGTTAACATCTCAAGTTCAGTCTCTGACTTTGTGCAGGTCAATTGGACATGGTGTAAAGAGAAACGTTTTGGCTCGTAGACTCAATGTTTTGGGCATACTGCAAGTTTAGTTTCCTCATTGATATAAATTGGAGAAGGTTTTATAATACAAATAATTATGCATGCTTCATACTCTATCAAAATACACAATATTCTGTTTGAAATGCTGACAACTAGCTTTGACTTCTGGAAAATGGTGTAAGTCATGGTATAAGTCCATGACTGAAATATGTTCTTATCTTTCTTCCATTATAACAATGTAGACCACTTCACCTTTCTTGAAAGCCAGGCCAAAGTACTCCGTCTCTCGTAAGCTGAGGTGTGATGCTACCTGATTGAAGACTTCTTGAAATTTTGACTTGACCTAAATAAATTAATTCAACATTTGAACATCAACAAGGTATGTTAATGATGATAATGTCTAATAGTAAAAATCACATTTTCAGTTTAATACATTAAACGTTTATTATTATATTTTTTAATGTTTAACCTATTATCATTTAACATTGCTAAAAAAGAATTAGGACAAAACATGTTAAAGCCAGGAAGATTTTAACTTCAAACAGTAATGTATATGGAAATATCTAATGTCAAAGCTCTGCAAAGGATACCCTCAGCAAGGTTAACATGAACCGGAGTTCTACATGGCCACTTGGTTCCAGTTCTGACCCATAAAACTGAAGAGGTACACTTCACCACCATAATGTACAACTGTTTGTTTGTTGTCTAACTCCGCACTCAGCAATATTCCAGCTATATGATGGTGGTCTGTAAATAATCGAGTCTGCACCAGGCAATCCAGTGATTGACATGAGCATTGGGATACAATGACAAGCATCAACCAAGTCAGCGAGTCTGACCACCCAATCTCCTTGACGACTCTTACGACAAGCAAAGTCGCCTTTTACGGCAAGCATGGGTTGCTGAAGACCTATTCTTCCCCGGATCTTCACGGGCCAAGTACAACTATAAGATAGTTTATCAGAGGCTCCATAAACTCTGCCTACAACTGAACTGCTACCAACATTACCAGTCTAAACATACAAAAGATGTCATCTACTTACATCGACAGTGACGAGGTATTCTTCTCCATTGAGAAGGACAACATGGACAACCTTGCGTTTCTTGCCTGAGGAGTGTGATCCAGTGGCTGCAGACATGTTCCCCTGACCGGGGCCCTGGTCTAGCTCACCGGCAACAGGGGCGACTTGCCACCATCCACTCCCCCCCTACCGCACAGCTACTGCTGCTGCAAGGGAACAGTAACATTCAGTACTGAGCAAATGTTGGCTTCATGACAGATGAACAATGATAAGAGTTTGTTTGATGATGGATGAAAGATGATAAGCGTCATTGTTGTAATAACATGAATAATGAGATAAGCGTAGTGTGAGTGAGGTTGGTTAAATGCCAAAAGGCCAAACTAGGAACATCATTAAGTTATGTCACAGTGTGTATTGGGAGGAAAGCCTGACGTGATGCAGGGCTTTACTGCTGATGAAACCCACAAGCACAAGTATGGTGCCATCAATTAAAGAAAAATAGTCAGGGTGAACCAGGATTCAAACCTACATTCAGAAATTAGTGGCTTGCCTAAGGCATGCAACTCTGCACAGCAAATTGTGGCACATTAGACGACTGAGCCTCCTGTGCCCCCATATGTTGTAGCTGTTTGTTGTTTAACGCCGCATTCAGCACTATTCCAGCTATATGACGGTGGTCTGTAAATAATCTAGTCTGGACCAGACAATCCAGTGATTGACATCATGAGCATGTGACCCCATATGAAAGTATTTAAGGGATTTAATGGTGATTTAAGAATCATATATCGTAAAAAGAGCAAAAATCACAAACAAACAGAATGAACTTATTAAAGGTCTATCACAAATACATATTTTACATAGCTCATATCTACATTTTGATATGCTATGCAAGTGCTTAAAAATGCAATTACATGTGTGATTCATAGGCTGTAGGTCACGATGACCTACTGTTGGTGTGACAGGCTGACTGTACGAAAAGTCATCAACAAAATATATCCAAGTCATCAACATGGAAATGTAAACAGACAACTACTTTACAGACAAACTTTACACCAACTTTGATCTCAAAAGAAATTACTCTATAATCAGTTTAAGGACCAACTTATGGATAATATGTTCCAAGTTTCACTCACCTACAACAAATTACATGCAAACCAATTTAACTTGATAGTATGACACTGAGAGTGAGCTTGGTCTTCTTTATACTCTATGGGTATGTCAATCAATTCCAATAGATCATAAAGTAGAGAGCAAAATGTGATATCCCTCGGTTGACGTCAGTATCACATCACAACAGAATGACACATGCTCCTCATTGAAAGGAAACAGTAACCTGGTAACCTACTAACCATACTATTTTTACCATGTTTAGGATGAATATTTTGGGGGATATTTTTTTTGTAGTGAAGGCTGAGTCTCTTTAAATGTGTATGGCATATACAACTTTTCATAATCCCTAAAACAGTATGTTAATACTAGTGATTGGAATTGGTAAAAATTTAAAGATTGATTATGAAGGACATGGATAGAAATTAACCTAGAACATCTACAAGCCTGAATAGTAATAACATATAGCAGTACCCTCCAAAATGTTTGAAATTCTCAGAGCTCCAGATAAGCTTTTGTTGTTGTGGGTATTTTACCCATGCATATTAAAATCATTGGGTATCAGTAATTCTATCTGACTATTCAAATTTCTGTTACCCACTAGTTTTTACATGTGGGTATTTAAGTTAAATATTTAAAAACACTATTCATCTAGTCCCTGCAAACTGGTGTTGTGTGGGTTCAAGAGCTTTATAGGACTCAAAAATACCACGATACTTCCACAAGAATATGTGATGGCAAATGATCATGATGTAACTGTCATCGAGGAGTTTGGCAAGGTTGACGGAATGCCCGTTTATAATTTCAAAATAAGTTGCTGATTTGCGAATCAAATACGCAGGGTAACTTCACAATATTTTGATGATACGCACAAGTTTTATTTTTGTAGCATATGTAATTTGATACGCTTGGATTTTATTTTACTGCGTATTTCTGCATGACTGATGAGTATTTTACGCAAATACGCAGCTTATCTGGAGCTCTGAATTCTACTAGCCCTTAGGATACCTTAACATTAACAAAACTGGACCAGGCTACCGGGCAAGTGCGCATTTTCATCCCTGAAGGAGAAATCATAAATATAGAGCATGCTTTCTACGTCTCCATCCAGTGAATCTTTAAATAAGATGGCATAACTTATGCCCTGACAGAATAACTAGTAATATGAAAGAATCGGTGTTCCAGAATGCAGTGATTGTCTTGTACTAATCCACATGAATCATAAGAAGAGTTTTACTCCTTCAGTTATATGGAGCATCAATTATCATCATGTTTATTGCAACTAAACCGTATAGCAGAAACTGATGGTGCACCTTCAAGACTTTTGCATCGCTATATGAGTGTGTGTACCCAATGTTAGAGTCAGGCCATCAATGTAAACACCAGGACTGAGTGTAGCTATGTGGTATGTTGATGAGGTTAGCATATGGAGCTCAACTGGATCAGGTGGCCCATGCTATGCCGTACACTAAGGACGAGTAGATTGGTTGGTACATAACATCTACTCCATCTCTAAACCAGAGATGCTGACAGAGAATGAATCGTCTTACCATTGTACCTATATATTTACTAATCATGTTAAAAATAGCATATTTTGAGTCATATTTCTATAATATTTCTATTTCTATTAATAACTAATATAACCAGAATACAATGGAAACAGCACACTCAATTTGACAATTACTCGGATATTTTATACACTTATAGTACTCAAAAGATATCTTTGATATTACTATAGTAAATCTGTCATGGCATATAAATGAATTGTGTGGTCTTTAACTTCTTTTGAGTAGTATATATTGATACATGACTAGGGGTTCAGAAAGGCAATGGTGTGACGTGTTTCCCCAATAAAGCTACCGCATAAAGGCAAGCTATTTGAACTATTTCACCAGCCACTCGTTTCTTGTTTATTCCTTATTTCTCTTTACCATTCTGCAACTTGGGATGTCATGGTTTATCGCAATATCAATGTATCAATACATTCTTAAGGTTGATACTGCATTGATTTAGTTGGTTGGTTGGTTTGTTGTTTAATGCGGCACTCAGCAATATTCCAGCTATATGACGGCGGTCTGTATATAATCGAGTCTGGACCAGACAATCCAGTGATTAATATCATGAGCATCGATCCACGCAATTGGGATTGATGACATGCATCAACCAAGTCAGCGAGTCTGACCACCCGATCCCGTTATTCGCCTTTTACGACAAGCATAGTCACCTATTACGGCAAGCATGGGTTGCTGTAGACCTATTCTACCCCGGCATCTTCACGGGTCAATACAAATTTAGGAATACTAAATCATTAATTCACTGCCAGCGAAACATTTAGATTGAGTAAGATTACAATGTTGAAGATAGGCAACGAGAAGGCAGAAAATTCAATCTGAAACATATAATGGTTCAGCGGAGTTAAGAATTTTAGCATTAATTGACTAATTACAGGTCCAAATAGGTAAGTTTTAACTGTACACATTCAGAATAATTACTTTTATTATTAATCAATATATTCTGATGCTTTTGAGTTGATATACTGATACTAAATTTCAAATCAATGGCACCTCAACTGTTACTAGACTAGTTTGATATGAAAAAATGGTATCTAAAATAAAACTTACTACTGATCAGAATCACTGAATTTAATAACGAAACAATAGTACTCTGAAGTTGAAATTTTAGCTGTTTTCAAACTGAACAAAATGCGAAACAAACAATGTAATTTACCATAATGCTCAACCAAATGTCTTCCACTATTTCAACCCTATAAAATAGATACATATCTTTAAAGCTTATGATCTAAACACTTAACGAATGTAACAAAAAACCCACATTTGTCAAAATTCTGTTACCTGGCTGATTAATGTCAGTAAATATTCCCACGACCTCTCCTGGTAATCAGATCAGTGGCCCTAAAAATATCCCAACAGTGTTCCAAATATTGTCTTTATGCAAGATGCTTATGGCTGTGTGTGGGTGTAAGATGCAAGGAGATGCTAGGAGCAGCACTCCCATCCCTCTCTTCCTATCTGTCTGAGTACAGTTCTGCCAGACAGCAGGTGCCAGCTGACAGCACCAACACTGCGGAGAGCTCAGCTTCATCACATATCCTCCTACACACATACCTGTCTCATACCGTCACCTCCTTACAGTGTTATCAACAAATCACCACATATCCTCTGCTGCTTCCTTGTATTACTTCCATAACGGCTTGCTTGTGCTACATGTACTTTGCTCTGTATCATCTTTCATCAAGCAACTTGACTTTGGATATTTCTTTAACCAGATAGCTTTTAGTCCAAATAGAATCTGATTTGGCAGATACATTCTTGTTCTATGTTTATCCTAATTCATAGTTATAACGGAACATGGCTACATAGACAACATTCTTGTTTGTTTTTATTTATCAGTTTACGATAAACAAACTAGAGAACGGCTCTTGGCTGCAAACTGTGAGAAACTTATTTCATCAATAAATGCAACTTTGCTTTCAGACCTTTTTTTGTGTGTAAATTCAGAGACATTATCATGAACAAAGCATTAAACCCTTTTAGTCTTTATGCCATCAGTGGAATACAATATATGCAAAGATAACTTTTAGTAAAAATAATATTATTCCAATTTGTGAATAATATTTTTTTGCTGTACCTAAGAATAATACTGGTATGGGGATTGCAGGGAGCGTTTTAGTTTGTTTTTCTCCACTGCACCTAATGCAGGCTGCAATTACAACTGACTGCACAACAGATCTACTGGCTGCAAAACATACTTCACTGGTAAATTAAACATGTATTTGCATATATTGGCAATCTGTAGTGTACATAAACAGGATGTAAACCTGAACATTGTGGTAAATAAAAGTAATTTTATTTCACTTTGTTTAGATCTTGTAGACGTGATATGAATTTTAATAGTGATATGGGCATATTTGTGGAATATCTTACCGACTGCAGTCAGTCAGTGCAGTCAGCTTGCTGCACAAGTCTATTTTAACCTGCACTGGTGCTGTCTTGTCAGTGGGAAATCACACTCCGTACTGTGCTTGAAAACTTAGAATAATCAGTGTAAATTTGGGATTTGAGCCTGTGATGAAGGACACAACTCTTCACAGAAAAATACAGAAACATAAAGGACTGGGCCACCAGTGGTCTCCAAATGAATAACAAGTAACATTCTTGCATCATTTATGAAAAACAACTCAAACATTCTTGACACTAAATATTAACCCTGTCTTCTGTGATATTGAACTTGCCAGTCAGTCTAGTGGTCTTCTAAATTCCACTAGTCCAAATAACAATGCACACATATGTGAAATATGCATTGCCAATGAATATCAATACGACACTAAAATTTTATGATAAATAAAACTTCAATCAAGAATACTTTATATTTCTTGATGTTTTTTTAGTAAATTATGTTCAATGAAAGTATAAAATAACCAATATATGCCAACTGTTAAGAAGTCCACATTCCTATCCCTGGACATTCCAATAGTCAACCTATCCAAAACACAGTGTACATTGTCATTCATTTAACAGTATAGGATGTCATGATTAACTATCCTTTGATCCCATCTAGCAGTCACAAGACTTGAGGTTCAAGAACACAGGAAATCACTACTATATTTAAATGTCCTGTGTATCATTGCGACTTCCTCATGGCCGTACTAAATAGCTGTACTGCAATCAGTACATTTCAAGATAAGAACTACAAAGAATAACAATACAATGCAAGACCATTGCCCATCAGATAGCATACTGAGATATCAATAAAAGGAAATGGACTTCACTTGACCCACATATTGTGGAGGTATTTCACCAATAAGGAAATCTTAACAGCACGTCCATCTCCTTGACCCACAAAACTGAAACCTGGCATGACAGGGTGTAAAGATAAGCCAGTGTCAAAATATGACTTATTCATTCCCATTACCTCACCATAAGAACGGAAATTTATCTGTAATGTACACCACATTATCAGTGCTTCTCATATTTATGAAGATGTTACTTACAAGAAGAAGTCAAAACTAATAAATGGGTAAGTGTGTGGATTAACGCCACTTTTAAGTAATATATTCCAGCAATATCACGGCAGGGGGCACCAGAAATAGGCTACACACATTGTACCCATGTGGGGAATCAAATCGGGGCCTTCAGCGTGACAAGCGAACTCTTGAACCACTAGGCTACCCCACCGCCCCTCAATCATAATAAAGCTTAAACAGAATGATACAGTGTGTTGAGATTCAACTTACTCATGAACATATAATGAACCCTATCAATTTGGCAGAGACTAACAATTGTATCAAGATCTTTATAAGTCATAAATGAAACACTTAACATTTTATTAACTGGATTCTATCTCCATTTTCTTCAAAATAAATACTGTTGTTATTGCCCACATTCCAACCTTCACTATGAAATGTTGTCAACAGAATGACAACTCTTTATTTTCCATATGCTCAAGATTAATTGCCTTAATTCGCATAAATGAAATATTGATATGAACACATAACATATCGGAATGTACAAACGAACCTTGACCTGCACTTCTTGGACTTATATTCTGACACATTTCACACTTGTGTGGTTTTAAATATGATAGAATTCAGGTTATTGAAATATCACATGAAGAGTCCCTCCTGTTTTGTAGATTTAAGCATACTGAACTAAAGATAAAGAAATTGGTTACCTTCCAACCTTCACTATTAAATATTGTCAACAGAATGACAACTCTTTATTTTCCATATGCTCAAGATTAGTTGCCATGTGAATGTCATACATTGTTCCATGGTTAAGTGTCTGGCTCTCTGCACCATAACCTTCTGTTTTATACCTCTCTGAAGACTACTCAATGTAAAGTTGGTTGGCAATATTCCAGCTATATGACGGCAGTCTGTAAATAATCGAGTCACGACCAAACAATCCAGTGATTAATATCATGAGCATCGATCCGCGCAATTGGGATCGATGACATGCATCAACCAAGTCAGCGAGCCTGACCACCCGATCCCATTAGTCGCCTTTTACGACAAGCATACAATGTAAAGAAGATACAAAAAGTAACATGAGTGAAGAAAACCTTGTCATCTGAATATCACTTTTGATGTGGCCCATTGACTTGAGGCATTATAAGTGACAGAAAAACATAATAAATAAATAATTAATAATAGTAGAATTATGCCTTCATAACAGTTATTGCTAGTTTCATGACACAAAATTCTTTTTGGCTCTAATGGAACTGTATCTCCATTAATGCATTAATCATGTTAATGGTTAAAAGGATTGAAATGCATAGAGCTAAATAGGCATGGATGCTAATGTTATTTGATGCATCTATACAGAGATTTAATATATTCATAGACTTAGGATGATCCAATTTTCAGATAATTCAGTTTTGCTTGTTATGGAAATTGATATTAGAATCCGATTGCATTAGTACTATCATACAAAATTATTGACACCAAATCATGACCAATCAGGTTTGCTCATTTATCATACAAACAGTTATAGCAACAATTCAGTATGCAAAAAATGAATACATTCTATTCATTGTCAAGACAACATAGAGATGTATACAGGCAGTGTTAGTACATAGCTAATCTAAGCTATTTGTTTCCTATACCTATGAAGTGGTGAGACAGGAGGATGCAGTCCTAAAGCATCGTCCACCTGAATTCGGCATACTTGGGAGAACTTTCCATAATGGTATTTAACGTCGTATTTTGGCATGTTTCACCATCTTTAACAATTAAACGACACCTTATGTAATTGCTTCATATTAAAGTGAAATGGAATATGACATTAGCATACACTACAACACTTGCAAAGCGTTAATATGTCAGGATTTAGCAGAACTTGTACGCTCTGACGCGCATCAAAGATTTCATTTCTGCCCTTCCCATCCCAGAGACGCGAACCTCCTCGCAAAACTGCTGTCTAAAGAAGAAACAATGCGAAACTCGTCACTTACCTATGATACATTTCATCGTGATTGCTTTATCTTCCATACTGTACTGTCCATTTTTAAAAACAAACCTTGGTTTAGCGAATATACAGGCGAATACCTTACATTCCAAAGTTCTTTTGTAGATTTCTTGCTTTCATGAACCAAAGTAATATCCTCGAAGCTAGAGTGTTTCAAAACTTGATTGTCAGTCGTAACATATTTATTTGCATCGTATATATTTCTACACGTGTATAGTTTCGATTTTCAGTGGTTCATAATTTAACCAATGAGTAATTAAAACTTACATTATTTTATTTTAACAGATAGCATTTCGGTTCTGAGAGTATCCCACAGAGGGCGCTGTGTCCGTGACCCGGTTGAGGTCAACATGTGCGTGTCATCGACGGTTGTTATCGCCTTGTTTCTCGAGTGAAAACATGTGATAAAGATATTTGCAAGACATCCTAAGTTAATTCGAGCTAAGATCACAGTTTTACGGACATCGCATGATAATATCTGCTTGCAGAATATGTCGCATAAATAATTGACATAAAGCTAAGACACAAGAATGTGAAATGGCAAGAAATACCCGTCTTGTCTGAGTGAATAAAAATCTTTTCATTGTTATTAAAAACAGATCAGGCTGTAGGCCAATGATGCGAAGGTGTATTCGCCGTCACGGTCTGACGCCTCTGTGTAATTAGTAACCTATGCGAAAGGTATGAACACACAATAGCATTTAGAAAGTTGTCAAATGTTACAAATGTTATTTGGGATATCCTTCTTTCGTTATAAAGGACAGATTCTTGTACAATTTTTGGGTTGAATCCCGCATTTCCATTTTGATACTAGAATCTGTACTTTACTAAGGTAGGGATATCCCAAATATGTGTAAAACATTTATGCGAAAGTGTTTCTTGTTTTCAATATGTGATAACCAATTGTGGCCATATCAATGCCTTTAACACAAGTCATTAGAATGAGTCCAAGTAACAATGAAGCACATTCTCAAAGTGATGCCGACAACCTGATTTACCATTTATGTTTCAATAAAATGATTTTCAAAATACAATCCACTGGGTCATTGGAAATATAGGAGGTTACCCAGACTATGAGACAAACTGTGTTAAATCTTTTGAAAGAAAACTTAAGCTTCCAGAAGACAACCCCAACAATATCACATGTGACTCCAATATTTCATATGTAAAGCATCAACTCTCAGTGGATTCCAGGATTATAGTATCGCCTTTACTTAACGAGTTCATCCCAATTAACACCATTTAGTGTTACGTGGTGTAATTATATACTTGTCCCTGAAATCACGCAGCAATTAGGTACCTGTGTGATTGTGTATTCCGTCGGTCAGTGTCCCCATCACATGAGTGTACACATACTTCAGCTCACTTAGGTAAAAGGGAGCGTGGTTGGCCAAGTCTAGATGAATCTAGTTAATCAAGTTGACAGCACTACAACTTGCTATGCAGAGTTGCATCCATTAGGCATGCCAGACAGCTATGACTTCAGTACCCTTGCCTGTAGGTTTCATAAAACAGCTAAGACCTGCATCACTTTGGGCTTTCATCTAACTTCAGCTGCTACATCGTGATATAGCTGAAATACTGATCAAAGCGGTATAAAACCAAACCAACTCCTTTAAGTAAAAATTGACCTTATTCAATACAGTAAATCACATCACTTTTCCAATTTAAGCTTTGCAGGAAAAAAATGCTGCTTATACATTGACGTTAATAGATAAACTGATTGATTATAATTGACTATTCACTCTGATAGTTCAGTGTGTGATCTGACTGATTGTGTCCTGAAAGCAGTAGTCGTTTCTCCTGTTGTCAATGATTGGTTTGTCTGGTACAAACGTAATTTACAGACCTCCATGTTTTTTAGCTGGATATTGCCTGATATTGATTTAATTCGTTTGCTTACTCTACAAAGAACACTGAGACACTTTGGATTATGAATCTTTATAACAAAGAAATTGTCGTCTTTGTAAGTGGAAGTTATATCAATGATACATCAATGTTTGTAAAGGTTTATATGTTACCTGGATTATCAGTAAATGTGACAACAATCTATCAAAGAACAAAGACGTAATAGACGTAAAAGCTAGTTCGAGCTTTTGAGCTATTTTCGGTTTTAGCTTGGCTGTTTTCGTGGAGTGTTGGTACAAGCTTAACAAGGCTGGCATCTAGACATGAAAGATGTAGACAATTTTAAACTCACTTTTCAGAACAGTCATGGACAAGAGGTGTGGATCTCTGCTCCAGGACCTCTGTTTGTTCAGGTAAGTACAATTCTTCCTGTTTTATTACGGTGATGATTATATAACCATATACATGTGTTGTAAGCACTGTGAAGGTCCGAGTTATTATTTGTCTTCAGCAACCCATGCTTGTCGTAAGAGGCGACTAATGTGATCGTGTGATCAGACTTGGTTGATGTATGACATCGTATCCCAAATGTGCAGATGATGCTCATGAAGTCAGTCACTGGATAGTCTGGTCTACACCTGAATATTTACATACTGAATTCATATAGCTGGAATATTGCTGAGTGCAATTAAACAACGACAACAACAACAACAACAACAAAGAAAGAATGGTATGATGCAAGATGGATGGTCCAGATTTGTTTGGGTTTTGTCATCAGCACACTGCTGTCGGGGTATGTAGCCAACAGGTCAATGATATTTCTTTTCTGTCCCTTGGGAATCTTTCAATAACAACTGAGAAAAATGACATAATTCATGATGTTTTTGTTGTACAATGGAACTTCATATAACTCATATAACATGCCGCTATTGCTTATGAATAGAACACTGTGCTCTTAAGACATTAAATATTTATTTGGAAACGTAAATAATACTTTGTTATTGTGAATACAACATCATGTGTGTCTAGTGAACATGGGCGTGGTCATCTCCCGACGCTGGTGTCAAGGCTGGAGGAAATGGGAACCGCGCTGCAGCAGCCCGGCTCTGAAGGGGGTCAGCTGGTCACTCATCTTGTGGACACCTACTTCACATGTCTGGGATGTTCAAAACTGTCCAAACAAATTGAAAAGGCACGGCTTTGTCAGTTATTTTCGATATGTAACGTTTCTGTTTCTTTTTTTACTTTGAATTGTTTACTTTGGCACTGGTTATATTGCCATTAAAATGAAAAGATCTGAATATCAGGTGATCATATTATTTCAAGTTCCAAAATAATTTTAATAATTGAATGATTAGTTTCAGTTATTTTATTGGATGAGTGTATTTTGACAGCCACCAGTCTGTAGTTCAAGGTGTCGCAGGGGCGGTCGAGTAGCCTAGTGGTTAAAGCGTTCGCTCGTCACGCCGAAGACCCGGGTTCGAATCTTGACATGGGTACAATGTGTGAAGCCCTTTTCTGGTGTCCCCCGCCGTGATATTGCTTGAATATTGCTAAAAGCGGCGTAAAACCAAAACTCGCTCACTCACTCCAGGTGTCGCAACTCATGTTGCAGAGTTGTGTCCCTTTGCTGTAATTGTAATGTTCAACTGATTGTTGGTTTTGAATCCGAGAGATGTCAAGACAATGCCAGTGCTTGTGGTAAATGTTTTCCACCTGGTTCACTGTGGGATTTCTATATGTATTTTAGTTAAACAAGGTATTAACTTGAAATTCTGGATACAGTATAGTTAATGTAAACTCTCTCACTTGCCTATCAGACAGCTGACAAACTACAGGTAACTGAAGATAATGGTGTATTTTTGTTCACAATAGGTTCTGAGCAGTGTTCCGCCTTCCATGGCGCCAGTGGTTGAGTCTCGGATGACTGTCAGAGTGCAGGAACTGCTTACAAACACTGATTTACTGCACAAAGGTAGAAACCTTCTTTCAGCTGTTACCTGAATTTTTCTCATAGGTTAGAATTGGTCTTCAGCAACCCATGCTTGTACTTAATGGTGACTATGCCTGTCGTAAGAGGCGACTAATGGGATCGGGTGGTCAGGATCGACTGACCTGTTGATGCATGTCATCGTATCTCAATTGCATAGATCGATGCTCATGATTTCAGTCAGCGGATGGTCTGGTCCAGACTCAATTTACAGACCAACATATTGCTGGAATATTAGACAAATGTTACATTCACTCACTCATTCTCTGTCAATGGTTAACAAATTCTGTGACCTCAAAAGTTTAATGACAAAAGTTAATTGACATGATTGTAATTAAACTGCATGATTATTTAATGTACACAAGAAGATAATGACATTGTAATTCTATTGTAATTTTTGCCTTATTGAAGTTAATCATATACATGTATACATTTTCTGTTCACAAGAATGGCTTGTTAAGTTTTACTCTGAGTATTACTGATGTTAGAGTAATCCTAAATCCCTTCCCTTACCTTATCTAACCCCCAGGGGGATTCCAGGGGAGAATGTTTCCCCACCCCCCAATAATAGACAGCTAATACAGCCATGGCTGCTTACAGGATTACCACACAGCTGACTGACCACCTGAGAAGCCGGACTCTCATGTGGGATGTAGCTGTATTAGTGTCATGTAATGCCCCCCCCCCCCCCCCCCCCCCCCCCCCCCCCCATTCCACTCAGAGGGGAGAGATTTGCACACCTGGTCACTGACAGGACACAGGCACACTGTGCTAACTCACATATTGCTGTCTGACATATTTCTGTCTGACATATTGCTGTCTGACATATTGCTGTCTGACATATCGCTGACTCACGTGTTGCTGACTTACATATTCCTGTCGGACATATTGCTGTCTGACATATTGCTGACTCACATGTTGCGGACTCACATATTCCTGTGTGACATATTGCTGTCTGATATATTGCTGACTCACATGTTGCTGTCTGACATATTGCTGACTCACATATTCCTGTCTGACATATTGCTGTCTGACATATTGCTGACTGACATATTGCTGACTCACATATTCCTGTCTGACATATTGCTGACTCACATATTGCTGTCTGACATATTGCTGACTCACATATTGCTGTCTGACATATTGCTGACTCACATATTGCTGTCTGACATATTGCTGACTCACATATTGCTGACTCACATATTGCTGACTCACATATTGCTGTCTGACATGTTGCTGACTCACATATTGCTGACTCACATATTGCTGTCTGACATATTGCTGACTCACATTTTGCTGTCTGACATATTGCTGACTGACATATTGCTGACTGACATATTGCTGACTCACATATCACTGTCTGACATGTTGCTGACTCACATATTGCTGTCTTACATATTGCTGTCTTACATATTGCTGTCTGACAGATTTCTGATTCACATATTACTGTCTGACATATTGCTGTCTGACATATTGCTGACTCATATGTCGCTGTCTGACATATTGCTGTCTGGCATATTGCTGTCTGATATATTGCTGACTCACATATTACTGTCTGACATTTCTGACTCGTATGTTGCTGTCTAACATATTGTTCACCACTGTTAATGTGGGTCAGAATAGGTGCTCCCTGCCTTTGGAAAGAGCTGAGAAAATAAGGTTTTTGGGAGTGTTAGCTGCAGTAGTAGTATCTCTGTACCGCTGCCAAAAAACAAGTTTGATAGTGACTTGTTGCTACACAGAGCCTATGGACTGTTCATAGTGTTTTCTTAATAGATTCCCAATTTGGAACATACCTCAGTAACAGCCCTGCCACAATGTATCGTAGTCCCATGGAAACTGCAATATGGTTTGCTTCCTGAAACACTTGCCTTCAAATAAATGAGCATATATTTTCGATAGTGCATTTCCTATGTACTTATTGTGTTGGAATCATAGAGAGAGTACAAGTTTTTGTCTGTCATTTCTCAGCACAGGGGTGGAAGAACATCTCTATCTGTCCAGTTTCCTAATCGATAAGTGCCGCTAGAAAGAGCTGATAAAATGGGGATAAGGTGGTTTTCACTAATCCTTGTCAGGATTCCAGGTCAGAACAGGTCCTCAATGGATCATCTGTGTCAGGATTCCTGGTCAGAACAGGTCCTCAATGGCACATCCTTGTGAGGATTCCTGGTCAGAACAGGTCCTCCGTGGCTCCTGCTTGTCAGGATTCCTGGTCAGAACAGGACCTCAATGGCTGATCCTTGTCAGAATTCCTGGTAAGAGCAGGTCCTTAATGGCTCATCCTTGTCAGGATTCCGGGGTCAGAACAGGTCCTCCATGGCTCATCTTTTTCAGGATTGGGGGTCAGAACAGATCCTCAATTGCTCATCCTTGTCAGGATTCCTGGTCAGAACAGGTCCTCCGTGGCTCATCCTTGTCAGGATTCCTGGTCAGAACAGGTCCTCCGTGGCTCCTGCTTGTCAGGATTCCTGGTCAGAACAGGTCCTCCGTGGCTGATCCGTGTCAGGATTCCTGGTCAGAACAGGTCCTCCGTTCATGCTTTCAGGGGGGCTCAGGTGCGCCAGATGTCTAAGGCGCCGTAATTCACTGTGCAGAGCTGCATCCCTTAGGCACGCCAGAAACCTATGATCGTAGAATCTAATCCCGATTCACCCTGATAATGTTTCCAGGTTTGCCAGCACCCTACCTGTGCTAGTGGGTTTCACCAAAGTGGTAAACGTCTGATACCTGCATCAATTTGGGCTTTCTTCCCACATGAAGCTGACACTTTATGACATAACTGGAATACTGTTAAAAGCAGCGTCGTTAAACCTAATTTATTCACTCACTCATTTACTGTTTCTGTCTGGTCACAACTTGAGGTTGCTGCGATATATTGCAGACTGAGGCATTAAACAACATTCACTTAATTTTTAAAAGGTACAGTTCGTGTCCCACAGGGATCAGGAGGGGATTAGTTGTCCACAATGACTGTGTCGGAAGTGGGGAGCAGAGGATGAATCCACTGGTTTGAAACCTGTGGTATAAGTATCTCTTGCTTCATAACAAAGGGCTACTGATTTGTTTTGTACCCACAATCAACAATATTAAGAGCTGTATTGAATGTTTGCTGACGACTGTTTCCCATAACGTGGCCTTGGTAATCAGATTAGAGCACCTAATACACGTTAGGAATGCACAGTATTATTGGTATACTGCAATACGCTTTTCAAAAAACATTTATTACAATTTGTTTTCTGTTTTCCGGTATCTTGTGCAAAATAATAATATAACACGTTTCATTATGAATTGATTTAAGCTAAAATCTACACAGAATTTCATTCACAAATTATGTTTCCCTTAGAAATTTATTGACAAAACTGCAGAAGTGATTGTTCTCTCTCATTGTTATCTCCCCTGTCTCCATTTGGATAGTATGGTACATATCTGTGGTACATGTGCCAACAACGACCCCTTTAGCTAGACTATGTTGTGCAATCTTTGCTTTAGCGCATAGAATATATTGCAATACAGTTCATGCCAATATACAGCCCTGATACATATTGCTGTACTATTTTTATGAATTCATAAACAAACATCGATTTGATTTTCAACAATAATACCTGTTTCAGTTAGCTGTGTTATGGAACAGAGTAAAGTGGCAAGGGAGGTAATTCGCAGGAATCTTTCAGACTTGTGTTGTTGCTTGCATACAACCATCGACAGCATCCTCCATGAAGACGCCCAGCCACAGCAGGCACCTTCAATGTACACTGTGGTCAAGGTAGATATGTATTTTGGGTGCCACGATATGCCTTGGCCTACCTACTATCAATACATTTTGCAACACCAGTATCATGATGCGAAACATACTGAGTAGAGGTGAAACGATACATCGGTGTATCGGTGCATCGTGAGTTTTCATGTGACGATACAATACACGATACATTTTTTTCTGTATCGATACAAGATGATACACTTGCTGAAATAAATTACATACTACTCGTTTAATGACCCCTAGCTAGTGAGTTAGATGTAGCAATGTGTGTTGTTATTAGTGTTTCAAATTCACTACAAAAAATAGCAGCTCCGAACTACAGCTAGCATTTCTTTTTGAACTTGCTCTGAAATATTTATTGTCTAAAAGTTTCCATGCGATTTGACGTAAATATGCGTATTGCGATGCATATGGTCTCATGACCTATGAGTTGTGATACGTATCGCATCGTGACCTTGCCGTATGATTTCACCCCTAATACTGAGCTTTTTTCAGTTGTGCAGTTCTTCTGTGTGTTGTTCTCCCTTAACTGTTGAACTTTGGCTTGTTCTGATAGTGTTCTGCAGCCAGATTTAGCTTGTTTCAGAAAGCTATTGCAATCCTGAGTCGTTACGAGTTTGGGTTAATGCAAAATTTCATAAATATTACTTGTGAAAATGCATTCTGTGGAGAGTTGCATGCCTTGGGCACGCCAGAAACCTATGAGTGTGGGTTCAAATCTGTGTTCGCCCTGATTATGTTTCTAAGTTTGTCAGCACAATACCCGTACCAAAGTGGTAAACGTCTGAGACCTGCATCACTTCTGGCTTTCCTCCCACATCAAGCTGACATGCCGTGATATAACTGGAATACTGTTAAAAGCAGCATTAAACCCAACTCACTCACTCATTCACTCCCACATCATCTTAACTGAAATACTGTTCAGCATGACACCCAGCTCACCCTCTATGCATTGTGATACCCGTGAAGAATCCGGGGTAGAATAGGTCTTCAGCAACCCATGCATGCCGTAAAAGGCGACTATGCTTGTCGTAAGAGGAGACTAACAGGATCGGGTGGTCAGACTCGCTGACTTGGTTGATGCATGTCATCGATCCCAATTGCTTGGATCGATGCTCATGATATTAATCACTGTATTGTCTAGTCCAGACTCAGTTATCTACAGACCGCCGTCATATAGCAGGAATATTGCTGAGTGCGGCGTTAAACAACCAGCCAACTACAACATTGTGATAAGGTGATCATGTCAACTTCTCTATGGACTTTGATGGATAACCGACTTGAACATGAACAGCTGTCACTTTTTATTAAAATTCCTGCAGATTTTATACAAAGTCACTGGGAGTTAGTGACTATTTGGGCTATTTTCACTGTGGCCTAGTGGAGAGTGAAAGATCGGGGCCTTGATCCCTGTCCGTGTCATACAAAGAAACGTTACCCTGATTGCCGCTATATAAGTGCAATATTCTTGAACACAACGTTAAACTCCATTTCACCTCACCTCACCTCATCACCCCTCACCTCACCTCATCCCAGCCCTCATTCCCCCCTCATCCCCAACCGGCCCATCACCTGTTAGTAAGGAGGACACCTCTGTTTCCTGTGTTGCAGATCAGTCTACAGGTGGCACAACACTTCAGTGAGGATCTGCGCCGTGCCGTGTGGCTGCACAACCAAGTTGATGCTGAACACCTCATGGAGCATGTCTCACTACTCTTTCAAAACCTTTTGGCAGTTCTAACCTGCAGTGTAAGTTTGTTGTTAGATACTGTATTTAGCAATCTTCCAGCTGTATGACGATGGGGCTGTAAATGATCGAGTCCAGACAAGACAAACAATTTGTTGATATTATGAGCAAAGTCACAGGCCGCTGTGGTGACTTACAATCCACCAAGTCGCCTAGGTTGACCTCCGGATCTGTAAATAGCTGTTACAATTCTTTATAAACCTCCAGTGATACATTACCATTGTTACAACAGGTTCTTTTCTCCGAAAATCCCTCTGCCCACAGGATTCTCGAGCTGTGCGCTTTTGACTGAGAACTTTTGAGTGCTACAATTGAAATTTCAGAATTAAAGTTATGTCATGTAAACAAAAAAGCATCTTCATATCCGTCGGTTTATAAGTCAGATATAAACCTTCTCCTATGGCTATCCGTGAAAATAATGCACTCCAGCGCAGGAAAAGCCCTTGGGCCTACGGCCCGCAGGCTTTTCCTTTTCCGGACTGCATTATTTTCACGGATAGCCCGCGGAGGCGGTTTATATCCTATACGTAGGCACCCTCTTTTGTAACAGCCTCAAAGGCTTTCGTGGGCAGCATGTGTCTCCAATACCCCATAGTTGTTGTAAGGGGTGACTGAAATGTGGCTCAAAGGAAATCTAGATTTAAGGGGCACGTAATATAGCAACTGTGCAGATTTTAATACTTTAGGACATTGGAGTACTTTCTACGAATGTTATTACTTTTTTCCTTTCAGAAATTGACTTAATGTATCAAGGGAAATTGATATTCGCAACAAAATCGCAATCAATTTTTGTACTTTTCTTGACCTTAAATGTGCACTGGCTAATTGATTCCTGAGCAACATCGATTGTTTGATGCCACAAACTCCTTGTTTTCCTAGTCCAGATTTGATTATTGTTGACTTTCACTGTTTATTCCCGATATGCTCCCTGATGCTGCTTGTTTTGCAGGGCTATTCTCCCGACGTCTATCTCTTCGGCGGGACATCTGTGGCCATGTTGCTGAACCAGTCACCAGATCCACATGCAAGCGTTGAGAGCCTCGGTCAGATATTCCAGGTCATTGCTGATGGATCTGGGTGCTGCCACCTAGGTCATCTTAAGATGAATATTTTGAAGATGGATGGCCAGGAGAGCAACAGGTTTGCTGAATTGGCGCTTGTTAGAGCTGTACTCATGTGTTGTCGTCCAGACATCCTGAGTCTCCGTACTGACATCCTGCTACCTGACAAGGGAGGTAACTCATTCCAAGTACCAGTCCGTGACAACCAACTGTTAGTGAGGCTATTCCCGAGAGTAGTGAGGCTTTGTGGTGACCAGACGTCAAATCAGTATCATGCCTTTCAAATTCTGTCCCACTGGTTCAAGAGTCTACACAAATGCCTTCCTATTCTACACTCAGACCATGACACAGTTGGTTTTACATCTAAGGATTCAGTATACCTTGAGAAAACACTGAAGCTTGTGTTTCTCAACTGGGACAGTCCAGTAGATGGCGTGGCAGTCTTTGTGTGTGAGATATTCCAGTCGGTGTTGTCTGTGTGGAGCTGGGAGAGGACGTACAGGGGGATGGACAGTGACAGACTCAGCGAGCAACTCCTGTCTCGACTCCTGGACATTCCGTGGTATGCGAAGGGGAAGTACAAGCTGTTGAAGCTGCTCCTGCCATACATAGACATCAGAAAGGTAATCGGTGAAATGTGTTGTTGTTTTTTTGCAAATATCATAAGACAATGTGTTTTGTTTCATTTGCCAGAAGTTCTTATCGTAGCTCTGGCTATGACAATTGTGCCAGTTCTGGATTACCAGCATGCTGAAAAGCAATTAGTCCAATCTCACACTGCATTTCTTCCGTCTTCTTTTGATACTTATGTGGAAATTGGCTAGAACAAAGTTTCCAGCTTCTAAAAACATTTAGCCCAAACACATCCCAGCATAACCGCCTACTTGGTCTAGAGGTAGAGCATCCGCCCGGAGAGCGGAAGGTCAGGGGTTCGTTCAATCCCCAAAGACGTCATACCAAAAGACGTTAAAAGATGGTACTTGTTGTTACCCTGTCTGACGCTCGGCATTAAGGGGCTTAAACAAGGACTGGTCGGCTCGGAGTCAGTATACTGTGTCTGTGTGGGGTATTCATGTTAAACTGCGGCATGGTATCTCAGTGTGCTAGCACTATAAATAGGCATCAGTCCAGACTAGTACAAACAGCAAAACACACACACACACGTGCATGCCCGTCGCTATATTAGTGCAATAATCTTGGACGGGATGTAAAACCCAATTTCACCTCACCTCACATCCCAGCATCACCATGGTCAACACCCAAACAAATGGGTCACGCACTGTAATCTCGTGCGTTGTGACCTTACACGACCTGATCACCTGACTACCCCTGCCACATCATTCTCTTTCTCATCACCATGCTGTGGAGACAAGTATTGAGTTCTGGAGAATACAATTTATTTATTTTTTGAGAGCTAGCTCTTCATTTATATGAACATTTATGACACTAATTGATAAACATGATCAACGCCTGGCCTGTAAAAAATGCCAACTTACTTGTTCCACTGCATATCCCCATGGTCTTTGTTGCGACTGTCGTGGCCTTTGCTCTAAGGATTACAGATGTTCCCAGTGTTCTCACCTCTTGGAAAAAGTTTTCCAAATATATATTAGGGGTGACTATTGGTGTGGAAATCACTATTGCGATAACTATTGATATTGAAAGAAACTATTGTGATAACTATTGATATTGCAAGCAACTATTGCGATAAATATCGATAGTTTTCAATGTATCATTTTAGATGGATTTTAGAGTTGAACTAAACCTTGAAACTGAAGTTTGAATGTGATAACCATGACAACAAATAAAAAGTAAAATTTGAGATATGGCTGATTTGGATTTTTTCTTTGCCCTAATAATTTAAGAAAAAGAAACTTCCACATTACCATGTGTAAATTACTACCACTCATGATGTAGGGAAAAACAAATTTCAACCACATTGCATGTGATTTATTGATATGGGAAATACAATCGAAACTATCGATATTCCTAACCGAAAACGATACTATTGATCGGAAACTGATTTAACTATCAATTTATTGACTTTGAGTGCTTACCAATAGCAATATATCGATATTTCGATTTATCGTGACACCCCTAATATATATATATATACGCACATGCCATAAACGTAATATTGACCGCCGGTCGAAATCTTTGGAAGCAGAACGCAGGCCTTCCTCTGAAAAGAAGCCCAAGGGTGTTACCAAACCAGCTGTGCCCTCCACTGTAGCAGTAGTCAAACCACCTACTTTTACTTATCGGACATTTGCGTATTGGAGAGCTTCCATCAAAACGAAGTTCAGCCAAAACAACTCGTGTTATTACATGTAATTAAATCACAAAGTAGTCTGTCCTTAGTGAAGAATTCGCAAAGTCTAGCTGGATGTAAGCACAATCTGAAATACTCACGATTGTCATTTTTATTAGAAAATGAAAGTGAATGAATTCCAGGACATCCCTGCGATATATTGAGAAAAGTCAATCTGACCGGAATCGATGATTTTCCATTTAAGATTTTATGCAGACGGACTGGGACCATATAAAAAACACATTGATGATCTTGGCTATGACTTTCTTGCATTCCCAACTTGTTTGGTAGAAATCCCCAATCATTTAAATATTTCTAGCAAAATCTCTGCATTTGTGAAATGTTGGGTTGGAATATTTGTGAACTATCTAAAACTGTGCTTTACTAATCCCGTGGTTTCATCGTCCAGCTGTTTGCTGATGCATGCCTGAAGGGACATCTCCTGCAGTGCATGGCAACGAATGACCTGTCACCCCCTGCTGCGGATGTTTACAAGAGCTGTTTGCAGCAAATAAGGTACTTTACAGAAGTTGTGAAGTCTTCGTGAGATTAAACCTGCAGTTTGGACTTGTACAGATCTGTTGACTCCTATGTTTTGTCAGTCGTTCCTATGGATTTTGAATGAGGAACATGGGCTTCAAATCCAGGTGAAAAAATCACAGATGGTATAAAATCAAGTTTTCAACTGATGAATTAATATAACTTCTAATTTGGAAAGACATGAGGTGGTACATACCTGTGCATAAATGCAAACTTTATCAAAACAAATTTTTAAATTGACATGGATCATTGTACCATGTATCATTTTACAAGGGCGCTGCCAATCTTTGAACCAATTGAGCATGATTGAAATAAACCTGTTGCATTATGGGTAATAAATATTGAGCAGATGCACGGAATGGTCAAATGAAAGGCTGATGACCTTGGTCAGCTGATGTCAACTAAAGCTTTATGTTAAAAAAGCATGTAAAATCAAGGATTTACACCATGAGATCTTGTCGTGTCTTGCTGCCTTAAAGAAGACACAGTCATTTGTTCAGCGTAACATGTGTAAGGTTGACACTGGTAAAAATGACTACTGACAAATTGCTCAAACTATGGACAGATTCTAAGTGAACTGGGGAGGTCGGGTAGCCTAGTGGTTAAAGTGTTTCCTCGTCACGCTGAAGACCCAGGTTTGATTCCCGACATGGGTACAATATGTGAAACCCATTTCTGGCGTCCCCCACCGTGATATTGCTGGAATATTGCTAAAAGCGGTTTAAAACCATACTCACTCACTTAGTAAACTGCTGGTAACGTTTTGGTCAGTATGAGAACAGTTTTTCAGATGTGTCTTTTTTTTCTCTTGAATATAACTCTGCTTTTTCTGGAGTGTTTCAATCTTGGTCATTGCCAGTACTAACTTACGGTGGTGAGGTGAAGTGGGGTTTATTATCCCTTTCAAGATTATAGCACTTATATAGGAACGTGCATGCACCGCATGTGCGTGTGCGTGTGTGTGTGCGTGTGCGTGTGCGTGCGCGTGTGCGTGCGTGTGCGTGTGTGCATGCATGCATGGTAACAACCAGTACCATCTTTCGGGTATGATGCATCCGGGGTTCGAACACCAGACCTTCCACTCTCCTGGCAGACCCTCTATCCACTAGACCACGGATGTAGTCTGCAAGAAGATAAGAAGCAAATAAGAACGTGTAAGTTACGACTAACATCATTTTCTTATGTTTATCTTGTTGCCAATGGTTACAGGAATGTCTGTGAGGAGGAGAATCAGCTGACTCTGTGGAGAGAGGCGTGGCTGGACATTCTCCTGGCTGGACTCTTCAGTGATGAACCGTAAGTCTTCGAATCATAGATGGAGTTACGTGAGATGATGAAAGTACACACAAAGCACATGTGTAATGTTGATGTACTCTGCAGCATTGATGTCACAGCTGACCATAGTCATGTTTATTATGTCTCTACCCCTCTTCACTTACTTTGGCATATAGATAGGTCTAGTGGTGAACTAGTGCCTTTTGATAGTTCAAGATTTTTTACAAAAATCTTTTTCAAGTTACCATTGCAACAACTTTGACAGACTGAATGTGGCGCCAGTGCTGGTTTCCATAGCAAATCTTGAAAACCGTACAATATTTCTTCACCTAACTTGGCACATCGATAGGTATAGTTGTAAACTGCTGTCTTTTGATAGTTTGGGATTTTTGAAAATAGATTTTTCAAGTTTCCATAGCAATGACATTTATCTTAGACTGAAAATGGTAGTAGTGCTTGTTTCTGGAGCAGATCTTGAAAACTGTACAATATTTCTTGCCTAGCACACAAGGGGGCAGGGATATGAGTATTTCATGGTTGTTTAGAGTGAAAATATTTATGATTGATTATCCCGACTCATACCATATTTTCTTTAGTATAGCGCACACTTTTTTTTCTCCAAGAAACACAGCTGTGTAGAAGGGGGTGCGCATTATACACGAATTAATGAGGTTTGATGTTTTTTCCCTCATTGAGAGACATTACTGTGAGCACGTAACACCGGAAATACAATGTCAACAAATCCATACTGAAGTACTCAAATTAATCATGTAATTACACTGTCTGGCTATAACAAGTGATCTTTGTATATCTCGACTTATGTTTGTAACTTATTTCATTAATTTTATTCAAAATTCCTTTGAATATTGTTATAATTAATTTCGCCGAAATCGTGTGTGAAGAGATCGGAAGACTCACTGTTATTAACAGCAACCACGGTCAGATTACCGCTATTGACGCCTTGAAATGAACTTTAGTTGACAGAGAATGGATACATATATCATAAATGCCATACTTTGACTCGTTAAAAGTCATATTTGTTTTTGTTGATCGATTCTCTGTCAACACGTAATTCTCGCGATCACGTGCACGGGAGCCTTGACAGTGACTGGTCAGACTGGTCAGACTGGTTCCATGGTATGCTTAAGTGCCAACCTAGGCGTCCCCTCTTCCACCTCTAACGTGTTTCGGCCGAGAGAATGAGAAAGAGAATAAGAGAGTGATGAGTTGCCGGTTTGATGAAATGCTCAGAGGTGCATTGGTGTGAGCTGTTTTTCTGTTCTCTGGGATCAATGTACAGAACGTTTCCTATGCCTTTTTGAAATAAGATGTGATAAGGGTAAGTATAAATGATATTTTTGCTCTAAAAAATACATTTTCATAATATAATATTTGTTGCATAGTGTGTTTGCCAGGCATCATTTTGTCTATCATAATATGTACATTTGGAGCACAGCCTTATTTGCATGTTTCCCTCAGCCTGCTGTTCAGGAAGATGTGTGACTATTGGATCCCAATGACGCTGAAGTTGCTACCAGTGTCTGCAGCGTTCCTGCTGCGTCACGTGTGCGAGCTGAGACGTGAGAGCCTGTGTGAGGCGCGCAGCAGGCGGGCCCTGTACGTGTGGCTTGTCATCCTCCGCAGCACCAGGAACAAGGGGCTCCAGGAACAGGATTTCGTAAGTCCTACAGCTTGGGACATTTACTTGAAGCCTCTGAGTTATATATCACTGGTATGAAGTTAGATTTCAATTGTTACTGACAGTACGGATCTATATTTAGTTACTGTTTATTGGCTGTCTTTTGTTTAGGAACCTTGAACTAAGAAGCTGTATTTTTTATGTCAGTAACTGAGATTCCATTGGGATTATGTCGGAATATGTTCCCAGCACCTCATTCTTGTATACTCCCCAGGGAGTTGAGAATGGAATCCAAATGGATCCACTAGATAGGGGAAGAAATAAAAATGCATTTGAGCAGATACTTGTACCTGGATTCTTCCGCAATATAAATGTATCATATAATAATAACAAAAAATGGCCAGCTAAGGCTTAAAAAAATAAAAGAATTGGTTCTCGGGCAATAGCTTTTGAAAATATAGCATGGGCATGTGGTGGTGTTTTATTTTGTTGTTGTTCAGACTAGTATTTAACTAAATAAACAGTTGTGTACAAATAAGCCTGGGAAAGGGCCTCCCAGCATAAATGTATTCCTTTACCATTAATTGACTACTGTTGGACTACCAGTATGCATAATACACACATACAATGAGCTTTGATTTTATTTCACAACGCGAAGATGTTATCGTGAGCACACAACACCAGAAGAAGCATGTCAACAAATCTCTCCTAAAGTATGCAAGTTTGTGCTGTTATTACACTATCTGGCTATCAATGTGTTCATTGTGTATCTGGACTTGAAGTTCATAAACTTTTATCGTACATTACTTTCATCCAAGATTTCATTCAATTTTGTTGATAAATTTTTTGAAGAAATCGTATATGAACTGATCGGCAAGTCACATCAACTCACCGTGAACTCTCCTTGAAACGAACATTAGTTGTTTGCACTTATGATATTGACCATGACATTAAGTATATGTTAAACAAAATCACCCATAGATAGGGGAGAAAATGGGTGAACAGCCGTTTGATATTTCCGAGCTTATTTAGGTAATCTTTGTCTCTGCATATGAAACATTGTCTGGCATACAGTACATCATGTCTTGTGATGTTTTATTGTAAATGGAAATAAAAACGAAACATGCGTCAGACTCTATGATTATGCGGGCGCTGCTTGAGAACCTAGACTGTTATTTTCTTTAGCCAACATGAGGATAGGATGGTGTGAGTCCTTCCCGCTGGCTTAGGTTGTTGTCCATGCTGTCACTCACTGGTTCACCTGACCCTGTTCTTATTTTCCCTTTGGTTTCTTATTAATTGTGAGAGTGGCGGGTGCTACCTGTTGAGCAGCAAATAATTAATTTGTGTTTGAATTCTAGAATGTTCAGCTGCTGACCGAAGCCTTGTACTCGAGAGATGAAGACGTCAGAGGGGAGGCAGTCGCTTTCCTTTGTATAACGATGAAACAAACAGGTATTCTTGTTGGCAATAAAACATGTTTCAAATAGCTGTGTGGGTATCATGCTGTGTGAAGTTGTTTTTTTAATTTCTGTTTCATTTTGATTATACTGGTTGATATCCAGGCCAGAATACCTCCCCCCACATCCCTCCCCCTTCGTATCTCTGGCTTGTCCCACGAGGAGATTCCAGGTCAGAATATACCCTCATCCCCCCTCATACCTTTGGCTTGTCCCCCGAGGAGATTCCAGGTCAGAATATACCCTCATCCCCCCTCATACCTTTGGCTTGTCCCCTGAGGAGATTCCAGGTCAGAATATACCCTCATCCCCTCTCATACCTTTGGCTGGTCCCCGAGGAGATTCCAGGTCAGAATATACCCTCATCCCCCCTCATACCTCTGGCTTGTCCCCCAACGAGATTCCAGGTCAGAATATACCCTCATCCCCCCTCATACCTTTGGCTTGTCCCTCAAGGAAATTCAGGGTCAGAATACACCCCCAGTACCTCTAGCTTGGCCCTTGACGAGATTCCTGGTCAGAATATACCCTCATCCCCCCTCATACCTCTAGCTTGTCGCCCAAGGAAATTCAGGGTCAGAATACACCCCCAGTACCTCTAGCTTGGCCCCTGAGGAGATTCCTGGTCAGAAATGGTCCTTTGTGAATACTGCTTGTCAGAAGTCCAGGTAAAAGATGCAGCAGTGTGTGACTGGCTGCTAATGGTGTGTCCATCCAGACTCAGATTATTTACAGGAACATGTGATATAGCTGTAATATTGCTGATGTGGTACAATGACATTTACTAACTGGTTGATACATGCTTTTTTTACAAAGGAAAGTATCAACATTTCTATATTCTACAGAATTGCTAACTGAGAAGGAGGTGGATCTGCTAAAGAGTGGTCTCCCCTTGTGTCTGCGAGTAGATTCAGCTCCTTTTCGCCAAAACCTGGCTTCCAGCATGAAGAAACTGATGATCCGACTCCGTGATGGCTGTCTGGCAGGGATCAAGAAGAAGCAGCAGGAGAGAGAACTGGGTAGGTTGATGTTGTTGATGCTGGCGATCCCGTTGATGCTGTTGACGCTGTCACAGTAGAGTTGCAGCTTGTACATGACTGCTCGGTTCAACTATTTCTCTCAATACTCTTAAACTGACAGGAGTAGCTTATACTATGTGTGAAGCAAGCTAGATACAGGTTTTGTCTTCCTTGACTCCGAAACTTTGTAGTTAATTGTAATTAGCAGTTGTATTTGTTGGATCCTTATTACTCATGATCTCCCCGGCATATAATGCGGGGGGATGTAGTCATCATCTGAACTGTCTGTCCATCCGTCTGTTCATCCAAATTTTTCGTATCCGGAGCATAACTTGAAAACTGTGTAAGATTTTTCATTCAAACTGGGTACATGTATTAGCCAGGGGCTGAAGTGGTGCCTTTTGCTATTGTGGGGGCCTGGGGGATTTGTCATCTTCTGATGAATCTTGAATAGATTTGAAATTGTTCAAGCATGATTTAACAGCTTTGGGCATAAATGAAGTGTTCTGATGCCATTTTTGTCGCTTCGCTAAAATATCAGGGGGTTTGGGGGGCTTGCCCTCTCACGACAGCTTGAATTAAATGCTTTCGTAAGTGATATATAATCTATGATTACCAAAGTTTTTCAAAATATGTATTTGTTTTATATGTTACCCCGATGTTTGTCACTGATGATGTCGTCGCATGCCGTTACTTATGGAACTTCTCTTCTTCCCAAGGCAAGGGAAATTCCAGCCTAGTTTGGCAAGGGAAACTGGACTTTTATAGTCAGTTAACTCCCTTGCCTCGGGACGATGGGAACTTCTATTTTTGAGTACTTTTTCAATATTCATTTTTTTCAAAGTTTGGATTGATGTTCAATTTTGTGGTTTAGTCATATTTAGCCATACAAACGCAAGTTGAATAAATTTTTTCTGCATATTTGGCGTTTTATTGCCCTGTTTTTAACAGAGTGCGGCTTGCTTGTGCAGCTACATCACTAGCCATGCTTCACGTGCATCCATCCTGACAAAAATGTCGAAGTGAAAACCAGCATCATGGCATGGTACTCTTAACATTTTTGGGGCACGGGTGGCCCAATCATCTAAGGCTCCGCAATTCACTGTGCAGAGTTACGTCCCTTTGGCACGCCAGAAACCTATGATTGTGGGTTCGAATCCCGGTTCGCCCCGATTATGTTTCTAGGTTTGTCAGCACCATACCCATGCTTGTGGGTTTCACTGAAGTGGTAAACATCTAAGACCTGCATCACTTTAGGCTTTCCTCCCACATTAAACTGACACGCCGTGATATAATTGCAATACTGTTAAAAGCGGTGTTAAATAAAACTCACTCACTCACTCTCAACATTTTTCTTTTTCGAATGAAATTTTACTTTTTTACCCACGGATTACGCCAAAGCCTCAACTAGGGTTGGCATCTCTGCTTGTAAGAAGGTCGCCTGGTCACATCTCCATCTGTTGTTCTGTTGGCAGTCAGGTCCCTGGGCTTCCTTGACTGGCTGCATGGGACGTTGATGGACAGCTTGTTGCCCGGCGCCAGCTTCCAACGCCGCAAGACCTGCCTGGAGATCCTGAATGTCATCTACGACACCGTGGTGTTTGTGCCCGGTGGGGGAACGCCGCTGAGGGGGCAGGCTCAAGGTAAACCAATAAACAGTCTTCAACAGTAGGAACCACAGCGTTCCACTGGTAGTGTCCTTGCTCTCTGTGTAAACTGTCACCTGAACTGTTTAACTCATTTGGGATCATCTCCATGGCCTAGTGAATAGAGCATCTGTTCGGAGCCTAGTGAATAGAGCGTCTGTCCGGAGCCTAGTGAATAGAGCGTCTGTTCAGAGCCTAGTAAATAGAGCGTCTGTCCGGAGCCTAGTGAATAGAGCGTCTGTTTGGAGCCTAGTGAATAGAGCGTCTGTTCTGAGCCTAGTGAATAGAGCGTCTGTTCGGAGCCTAGTTAATAGAGCGTCTGTTCGGAGCCTAGTTAATAGAGCGTGTGTTCGGAGCGTAGTGAATAGAGCCTCTATTCGGAACCTAGTGAATAGAGCGTCAGTTCGGAGCCTAGTGAATAGAGCGTGTGTTCGGAGCCTTGTGAATAGAGCGTCTGTCCGGAGCCTAGTGAATAGAGCGTGTGTTCGGAGCCTAGTGAATAGAGCGTCTGTTCGGAGCCTAGTGAATAGAGCGTCTGTCCGGAGCTTAGTGAATAGAGCATCTGTTCGGAGCCTAGTGAATAGAGCGTCTGTTCGGAGCTTAGTGAATAGAGCGTCTGTTTGGAGCCTAGTGAATAGAACGTCTGTTTGGAGCCTAGTGAATAGAGCGTCTGTCATAATAATGTTCCTCATAAAAATGAAGTTGACATCCACAAATTCTCTCCCTTACAATTGTGATGTTTTTAACTTGTTTCAGAGAGGTGTGTACAGATTGTTGACTATGCTCACCACCTGGGTCTGTGTGATTTCTTCTCCTGGAGGTCCATGGTGGCCGTGTGCTCCTGCATCACAGACGGCGCCGACGAGGTGAGGTGTTTCTGTAGCAATAGCAGTATATCAATTGATTATTTGTCATTTGTCATTTTGATGTACATGTATATCAATGTAAATAATGTATGACGATATGAACTGTTGCCTTCACCTTATCTTTCATTGCTGTCTCCTGATGATGCATATTAAACATGATGGGCAGAATCCATTTTGTGCAGTTTGCTTTATGGATATCGTATTTAATTGTTTCAGATATGTTTATCATTTTTTTGTTGATTTTGGTGGAACACACTGGTATTCAAAATTTCAAGGTACACTCTTTACACAAAAACAAACCAACAGATGTCCTTGAATCTATTATTGATCTATTATGTGATTTCATTATATATAAAGGAGTCACTGATTTTAAAAGACTTGGTTCTACCAGGTGCAAGAGTTGAGTGCGGAGCTCCTGATGCGTTTCTTCCCGTGGTCCGCGCCCAGACAACCCGGATGCTACCCCGGGGAACTAGCTTGTCACCTTCTCTGTACTGCTCTCCATCTCTGCAGCAGCCCGCGGCCATACGAGACTCAGAGTGGTGCACTCATTTGTAACATCGTCTTTGTCAAGTGAGTTTGTCTGTAGTCAGGGACCACCTCTGTGGTCTTGTGGTAGAACTTCCGCCCAGAGATAGGGAGGTCCGGGGTTCAATCCCCGTCCGTGTCATACTTAGACATTAAAAGATGTTACTTGTTGTTACCCTGTCTGGAGCTCGGCATTAAGGGGCAAAAACAAGGCCTGGTCGCCTCGGAGTCAGTGCACTGTGTCTGAGTGGGGTATTCATGTTAAACTGCAGCATGGTATTTCAGTGGGCTAGCAGTTCATATGATCATGTGTTATTTGTTGTCTGTTGTCTACACTGTCTACTTGTGAAAAGTAGCAAGTCTACTCTGTTCATTCAAGTTTTGATCCACTCCACCACCACCACCACCACCACCACCACCAAACAATTGCAGATGTTGCACACCACATGCTTTACCACAACTGACAACAGTAAAAGTTTCTACATCCGGGGAAATATCACGTTTCCGGTAATGTTGAAAACTTGGATCGGAAATTATATGAAAAAAAACCATGCATATAGTTAGCATACTTGACAATATGTTTTGAATGTTTGAATGGGGATTTGTTGAAAAATAAACATACATGTATTTTGGATTGAATACAAGATCCTTGGTTTATCACCACCGATTACTCGAAGTGTTGTAAAGATCTCTGGTCTAGTTCTACATTCCCCAAACTGAGCTGGTATGCCATGATAGAACTGATGCATTAACTCCCAGACCGTGTTGCCAGGTATGCAGGTGAGCAGGGGGCAGTGTTCAGCCGGGAGTCGGGAGGAGGTTTCACCTGCACACTGACAGCCTCGTCCCAGGCTCATCCTCAGTTCCTGCAGCTGCTGCTGGGGGAGATCCAGCAATCTCTGGTGCTGGCCAAGACCAACCTGGTGCTGGCGTCCAGAGAGAGCTCCATTCATGGTACGCACAGGTGGCCCGTGAAGAATAGACCCATTCCGGGGTAGCACACGTATACCGTTTAAGGACCCGTGAAGATTCCGGGGTAGAATAGGTCTTCAGCAACCCATGCTTGTCGTAAAAGGCGACTATGCTTTTCGTAAAAGGCGACTAACGGGATCGGGTGGTCAGGCACGCTGACTTGGTTGATGCATGTCATCGATCCCAATTGCGTGGATTGATGCTCATGATGTCAATCACTGGATTGTCTGGTCCAGACTCGATTATTTACAGACCGCCGTCATATAGCTGGCATATTGCTGAGTGCGGCGTTAAACAACAAATTAACCAACCAACCAACCAACCAACCAACCAACCAACCAACCAACCAACCAACAGGTGGCCAGTTTGAGGTTAGACAAACAAAAATTGATGTAAGCTACCGTTTCTGTTTGGTGTCAGGATACAGGGAGGCTGTTTGGATTCTGCTTATATCCAACATTGACCTGAATTTTAATCCCCACTATTGTAATATTAACATGAGGATAAATGCCTTCATGATACGAGTAATTGTTGAAACAGACTACAGCTGAATGTATTACTTATTACAGGTTTGATACAGGCCATTACGTTATGTCTCAAGTCTCGGCAAGCTCATTGTGACCTGGACCTTCCTGAAAGTCTGCTTCTGGATCTGCTGAAGGTCAATGTGAAGGTGATTCAGATGACCTTGTCAGTGACCTCTGGTGGCAATGAGAAAGGTGAGTGATGAGGGTTGTCCCACTCTGACTATTATGCATTGTTTCAGAAATGTGTTCTTTTGTATGAGATAATGAATTTTTTCACATCTTTAAATTTTTTATTATTCCTCTTTGTAAATGTGTGTTTTCTGTAAATAACATTACTGTTCAAAGCTATGAGTAACATTCAGACATTGTCTAAGTGGTAACTGCTTTTTTAATATTACTTTAAGATCTTTGCATCCAAGCAGGGTATCAAGGCATTGAACTTTAGTCTGATATGATATTGTAACTTTAATGTTTTAACGTTCGCATGAGCTTATGTAAGCTCAGCATTTGTGGATATTAGGAAAATGGTGTCTTTTCTAATCTTGTACTGGTTGTTGACAAATGTGAGAAATCAAAGTTAAGGATCTCTCTTTTTTTATAGAGAGCTGCCCATCGTTTGCAGAGCTGGGTGTTGCACTTGATAGCCTTGTATCGGGGGAGCGAGAGGGAGAATCACTGTCACTGACACCGCAGTTCCAGTTCATGCTGTCCTGGTGCTGGGTCAACCTCAAGGTAAGGGAGGAGAGGGGTGATGTGGGTGGGGTAGTTGTGACAGGTGAGAGAACATGTGTTGGGAAAGAGGAGAGAGGATGTATATGTGTGTTGGTGGGGGGAGTTGTGACAGGTGAAATAGCGTGTGTCAGGAGAGAGGAGAGAGGATGTATATGTGTGTTGGTGGGGGGAGTTGTGACAGGTGAAATAGCGTGTGTCAGGAGAGAGGAGAGAGGATGTATATGTGTGTTGGTGGGGGGAGTTGTGACAGGTGAAATAGCGTGTGTCAGGAGAGAGGAGAGAGGATGTATATGTGTGTTGGTGGGGGGAGTTGTGAGAGGTGAGATAGCGTGTGTCAGGAGAGAGGAGAGAGGATGTATATGTGTGTTGGTGGGGGGAGTTGTGAGAGGTGAGATAGCGTGTGTCAGGAGAGAGGAGAGAGGATGTATATGTGTGTTGGTGGGGGGAGTTGTGAGAGGTGAGATAGCGTGTGTCAGGAGAGAGGAGAGAGGATGTATATGTGTGTTGGTGGGGGGGTTGTGAGAGGTGAGATAGCTTGTGTCAGGAGAGATCTAGAGGAGAGAGGATGTATATGTGTGTTGGTGGGGAGAGTTGTGACAGGTGAGATAGCGTGTGTCAGGAGAGAGGAGAGAGGATGTATATGTGTGTTGGTGAGGGGAGTTGTGACAGGTGAAATAGCGTGTGTCAGGAGAGAGGAGAGAGGATGTATATGTGTGTTGGTGGGGGGAGTTGTGAGATGTGAAATAGCGTGTGTCAGGAGAGAGGAGAGAGGATGTATATGTGTGTTGGTGGGGGGAGTTGTGAGATGTGAAATAGCGTGTGTCAGGAGAGAGGAGAGTGGATGTATATGTGTGTTGGTGGGGGGAGTTGTGACAGGTGAGATAGCGTGTGTCAGGGAAGTGGTTGTGGAATAATGACTGACTGACTCCAGATTTTGTTGATGTCCTTTCCTCACAGCAGTCTTAGCACTATGACTCAACTACTCCAATACTTTAACATTCACGTAGCGCTGACATTGCTTTGTTGAGCAGGGCCTTGGTACAAGGATAGCCCCAAGGTTAGAAGCGGAGGAGAAGGAATAAAAGATCTTACATGGATGATTTGTATTTCTGAGATGCTTGAAGCTTGCCTCCATCGAGCAGCCATTTCATCTTAGGCCAGAGTGTAGGCTTTGTGTAACCACAAAAGGGCACACTGATATTCATTCAAATAAATTATCTGGATTTATTAAATAATCCTGCATTACTCCTTAATGCATATTATGCTATTGCGTAAATCATATAAAATATATGAAGATACAAACCGGAGGCACAATAGAATCAATCACAAGAAATATTCACTAAGAATCAACACAACAAGTGAGAATCAAGATTTTTTATGCTGAGAGATCACACAGGTGTATCCACTGTTAGTGACAGCAATAATGTGAAGACAGTGATGTCATCACTCCCGTGGTCACGTGGGAGCTGTGTGATAGGGTTGTCCTCAAGGCTAGTTACAACAACTTCTTCTTCAGCAAGACTTCACACAGCTCTTCTTTCTGTAAACAAAAAGCAGTAATATGCATTAAGGAGTAATGCAGGATAAGTATACAAATATAAAAAAATATCTAGGGATTTTACCAGTTTTGTTTAACCTACATGTCCTAATGCCCTCATGTACCAAAAGGCATTACATTATTGTTCATGAGGCCACATGTGATTTTAGGTGAGCCTTGTGGCATAATTTGATGACTGTCTTTAAGATGCACTTTTGTTGACTCCTGCCTGCCTTGCAGGAAAGCTGTACTTGTCTTGGTGAGGTCACTGCCTGTCTGGTGAGCTTCCAGACCTCGGAGAGACCGACATGGCTGTCAGAGCTACAAGGTGTGGGCCAGATGTATGTACAAGTCCTCACCAGCTGTCGGATCAGGGTAGGCAGTTCTTAATGAAAACAAATAAAGTAAACAAAGAGAAATGTATAATTGGATTATTCTTAGTATGGATTATGATGTATTTGTATGTATGAATTGGTCATGAAACATTACCCATGTCTTGATTGTGCTTGTAGGGTGCCATTGAAGGCTGTCGCCATGGGTTCCTGCGGTACTGCTCGGCACTGATGTCCTGTGATGAGCCCGCTCTTGCAGCCATACCAGCAGACATTCTGTACCAGGTAGAGTTCAGGCTCCTTGTGGCCCTGAAATAACCAATTGTCTTACGTTTCCTTTGACAGCATGGTATCATTTAGGAGGGGGATATGGACTGATGTCAGGGCAAATGTTAAATATCATGTTGTGAATGTCTCAGTCATCATGCTGAGGATATATTGCATATCTTGCTGGAAATATATATAATGCTGGGAATACCTTTGATATCATGCTGAGGATATTTTGCATATCTGGCTGGGAATATATGTCATCCTGGGAATACCTTTGATATCATGCTGAGGATATATTGCATATCTTGCTGGAAATATATATCATGCTGGGAATACCTTTGATATCATGCTGAGGATATATTGCATATCTTGCTGGGAATATATGTCATCCTGGGAATACCTTTGATATCATGCTGAGGATATATTGCATATTTTGCTGGGAATATATATCATGCTGGGAATAACTTTGATATCATGCTGAGGATATTTTGCATATCTTGCTGGGAATATATATCATGCTGGGAATACCTTTGATATCATGCTGAGGATATATTGGATAACTTGCTGGGAATATATATCATGCTGGGAATATCTTTGATATCATGCTGAGGATATATTGGATGTCTTGCTGGGAATATATATCATGCTGGTATATCTGATATCATCCTTTGGATTGTTATTCTATGCAGAGGACATGCTTGATATATATCTTATATCATGTTGGGGAGATATCAGACATGCTGAGAGATATTTATGATACCGTGTTTTGCGTATCTCGGATACCAAGCTAGACACTGTTTTAATGTGTTGTGGGGATATATCCGATATGTTGGAGATATTTATCATGCTGAAGCATGAATACTGACGATGTCTGTGATATCATGCAGGGGATATGTTGATCAGCTGGGCATTGTGATGCAAGAGTCATGTGGTTGTCACAGATTTGTTTCTCGTTGTAGATAATGAGTAGCCTGGAGAGCAACTTGATGTCGACGTCCGTTACTCGCAGGTCAGCGGGGCTGCCTGTCATCGTACAGGTCATTGCCCAGGCTGAGCAGAGGAGGAGACAGGCAAGTCAATACTGAGCAGGTCATGGGGAGCCATGCCGAGCTGAAGGAGGGCTTGTGCAGCTCCATGATGGTTTAATGAGATAGTATTTGCAGTAACGTGAATGAATAGATATTATTTGATGAGTGTTTTGTTTGGAAAATGTCATACATTAGGAATATAAATTGTATTGGGCAAGCCTATGGTTAGCATAATACATACTTTTTATTCCTAATAGGATATTTACGATTACAGAAACACACAAGAATGGTAGTCCTTTTGTTATATGATGTGACTATGACTGGCAGCCATATTGGTTTCATGATCACTGACACCTCGGGAAATCTATATGAACGTTGGTGGTATATTATGGACATGGTTTTGAGTTATACCGCATCACAGCTATTTATATATTTATTTAAAGTAGTTCCTGCCAGGAGACTCCATTTGCATATTCATTACATCTTTCCCCTGTCGCTTGATGAGAGAAAGAAGATATTTCACTCAACACATGAAACATCCTCTATATCTTTATCTGGTCCGGTCTGGTCCTATCTGATGTAGACAGCTCCTTTTCAAGAGTAAATTGGTTGTTGGGACTACGCTTTTAGTCCCAAGTCTGAAGTGTGAAAATTCCAAAGTAGTGAGTTCAGTTTTGAGTAATGATAATTTATCAAGGATGATATATATTCCCAGCAAGTTTATCAAGGAACTGAGGGGACCTGAGAAATAGTCCGTTGTTCACCAAAACCAGAATTTGACAGAGTATGATTTGGACAGATTCCACTATAAAGCCAGGAGATGTTAAATAATTGTGAAGTTCTCACTCATTCACTCATACACTAAGGATGAGTAAGAGATGGAGATGCTGCTTCAGTCGATGTGTTCATAGTTGACTTGTATCTGCAGCACCGGCTCCTGACCCAGTCAGTTGTGACTCTGTTCCGCCTGGCGTCGGCTCCCTTCATGCCCCAGGCTGACCAGACACAGGACGTCTGCCAGGTCCACGCCCTCAACATCCTAAAGGCGCTGTTTGGTGATGCCACGCTGGTGCTCAGCCTCATGCCCAGATACACCGAGGTCCTCCTCATCATCTTTGACGGGTTCGAGTCCACCAGCTGGGCCATCAGGAATGCCGCTACACAGCTCTTCGGTAATAGATTACTACGGTACAATCAATGATTCCTGCGAGCAGAATTTATATTTGTGTTTCTGGTAAACCAGCCCACCCACAATTTCATTTGTCATTGTCTAAGATGGCTCCATATTAAAGTGCGGTTTCTGACATTTTGTTGTTGACCACCATGATGGTGCTCCGAAGTTGTGTAAAACCTCTCACTCACTCACTCACTCACTCACTCACTCACTCACTCACCCACCTTTCGACTCACCCTACCACTCACCCTTCCACCCCACTCTTCCACCCACTCTTCCACCCACGCTTCCACTCACCCTTCCACCGACCCTTTCACTCCCTCAATCACTCCACTGGGTACGCTTACACACTACTACAAATCACTACCATTAGTTTTCCAAATATACACTTCTGTATACTAATAACTATCCTCTGCTTCTCATTTGTCAATCCAATTTCAGGGACAATGGTGAGTCGCATGTTTGGCCCACGAGGGAAGGCAGGCACCAGTCAAAAGATGATGACTTTCCAGGAGTTGTCTGCCCATTACCCACACCTACCAGCAGCCATGTTGTCAAGGCTGGAGACCCCCTGTACCAATGTCAACAGTGTTGACAGTCTGCATCCATCTTTGTTCCTGGTGCTCACCTTGTTGGCCAGCCTTGGTCCAGCGGAGTCCCAGTCAGCAGACCAGTGAGTAATGGTTCCTTATCTCAGAAGATTGATATGGCTTTACTCAGCTTTTAACAATATTCCAGCTATATCAAGGCGGTAGACACCAGAAATGGGCTTCACACAATGTACCCATGTCGGGAATCGAACCAGGACCTTCGGCATGATGAGTGAACGCTTTAACCACTAGGCTACCCGACCGTCCCTATGTCAGAAGACTGCCTCTGTGGTCTAGTGGAGGGAGTATCTGCACAGAGAGCGAAAAGACATTATCAGATGGTACTTGTTGTTACCCTACCAGGCTCGATGACTTGGTTGTTGGCGTGTCAACGTATCTAGCGTGGATCGTTGCTCACAATGTTAATCCCTGGATTGTTGCTATGTGAAGGCACAAAGATTTTGTGTTAAACCCCATGTCACCCAATTTTGTCCGAATTCTGTAGTGGATTACAAGGCAGCACTGTTCATTCTGCAAGGCAGACATGGTATATCATGTAAACTTTCTCAGTATTGCTGAAAGAGAACCTAGTCATACCCTACTTGCTGCTGTGCAGAGTTGCATACCTTAGCCAACCTAGGAGCTGCTGATCAGGGTTTAAATCATTGATTAACCCTGATTTTGTTCTTGCTTTGTCAACACGATATCCCTGCTTGTGGGTTTGAACATCTACAACCTGTGACCCTTGGGGTCACGTCAGAACGACCTTTCATCCGACCAATCAGACCGTAGCTTACCAGATTATGAAAGTGACAGTCGGAATGTGATTTCTTATCATGCAACCACGAAAACTTCCGAACGATAGTTACGGGTTTAACGACTGAATTCGTAGAATCTAGACCATCTATTAGCCATTCCATAATGTTCTTTTGTTCAGGTTTCAAATTTGTAATCGAGAATTTGTCAAAATATGTTTTGAAGTGTAGTGGCCAATTTGAAATTAGTGCCGTAAAGCACGAGAAAGCTTCCTTCTGATTGGTCATTCCATTGGTCGGTCAAAGTTCGTGCAAGGTCGGTCTGACGTGACCTGTAATCGGATGTCCTCAGATCTTTGTTTAGCAGTAGCGAGAACTTAGATCTGATTTTAATGAGATTGTGACTATGCTTGTCGTAAAAGGTGACTAACAGGATCAGATGGTCAGGCTCGCATTGGTTGATGCATGTCATTGTATCCCAATTGCGTGGATCGATGCTCATGATGTCAATCATTGGATTGTCTGGTCCAAACTTGATTATTTACAGACCGTCATATAGCTGTTATATTTCTAAGTGCGGCACTTAACAAACAAACAAACAAAATAACTGTATACTTCCCAGGGAGCTGAGAATGAAAACCATGTGCACACTGATCCATTCACTGGGGTAATCACAATGTATTGCTTTGAGCATGCCCTTGTGATGTGGAAATATAATGCAATGTAAATAGCCATAATATTATTCTAGTTGCAGTGTGTCTTCTCTAGGTATCAATTCTTGTCATTCAAATGATTTTATTATCACGTCTATAATGTGGTAGTATATTCTGATTTTTTTTATCACAGGATTGAGAGGGTGTTCAGAGAGAAGGTATCCTTGTCGTTACATAGTCCAGTGTATACCCTCCGAGAGTTGTCGGCCCGAGCAGCGGTCACTTTTATACCTCTGGACAGTGGAGAGCAGGAGGCTTTGAAACTTGTGGCGAGCCTACCATCATCATGTGATGAGATTCAAGGGCACAATCTGCTACATGGAGCGTTACTCTGTGCAGAAAAGTTGATTCTAAGTCGAGAATTTAATAAGAAGTTTAAGCACAGGTTATTGACTACAGTCCTAGACAAGTGCTGGATCCACACTGAGCTGAGGCACTGCCCTCTCATTGCTGCTAAATATGTGCAGATAATAAAACATTTGATACAAGACTGTGATAGTGAAGAAAGTTTTAGAATGTCCATTGTTCGTTTATTTAAATCTACAACAGAGAGAAAACGTTCCAGCAAGTTACAGGTGAGAACAGACCTGATTTTGACAGAATATTATACAGACAATATGGAAATGTTGGGTGGTTGGGAAGCTCAGTGGTAAAAGCATTTGCTTATTACGCCAAAGACCTGGGTTTGGTTCCCCACATGGGTACAATGTGTAAAACTCACTTGTGGTATCCCCTGCTGTTATATTGTTTAAATCGTGCTAAAAGTGGTGTAAAACGACACTCACTTCCAGACTAATATGTATGTCTGGTTCTTGAATCAGCCCTAAATTCATGAAAGTAAAAATAATTATATGAAAGACAGTTCTATTTTTATAGAACCATTATATTTATGACTAGACTAGCATTATCAAAACAACATCTTGAACTCTTGTGTCCATGATTTAATTAATGTTATTCTCTGTAATTGCTGTCGGTCTTGAAATCTTATTTTTCGTATCTTGGCCAAAAAGCCTGTACAACATTTAAGGATTGACTGTGGTTTTCTCGGTTCATTGAGGTATGAATCGAAAAACTGATGTGCAAACTGTATGAATCCACGTAGCGGATTCTTACAAAAGTTTGCACATCGGTTTTGAAGTTGCTCTCCAAGCCATGAATCCACAGGTATTTTAATGCTCAATAAACATTAGTCTAGGTCACTTGAATATTATGGGATACCTCATATTGCAGATTGGGACTGGACTCGAAGTAAAGGATTCAATGTTATGTATTACTCATCTTCTTTGCGACTCGCCGGGAGTTTTAACAAGGCAGTGCTGTGATTGGCTGCAAATGGATGACTGTGACGTCTGCTCTGTCTGTCTCGACATCTTACTTAAAATGGCGGTGAGCAGCAGGACAACCAGTGTTGACTGGACCCTGATTCAGGTATGGCGGTGCAAGTCGATGTTCTGTGTACATTGTACTTGGTATTGAGAAAGTACTGGGTCAGTGGGTGGTTGGGTAGCATTGTGGGTAAGTTGGTCACTTGTTGAAATAAAGATAAGGTTTGATTCTCTCATGGGTAAAATGTGTCAAACCCATTCTTGGTGTCATGAATAGCTGCTTTAAAAGACACCTCATTCACAATTTTTTTAAAGTTATACTAAAAAATATATTTGAGTTGTCATGGTGCACGAGTGGATATCACAAGCTATTTCTGTGTCTATGAAAATCTTTAAACCTCTGGTTCAGAGTTCATTCCACAAAAAAAGAACAGTACATTGCCTTATTGGTCTCCTTGGCTCACATTGCTGTTATAAATGCTAGCCCAAACCCTCACTCACCCCAGAATACCCCCAATGTGTGACCTGGCTGATTGTGTGTCGTACTCGGACAACATTGATCCATGCTCATGCTATCAACCACTAATTTGACTGGCCCAGATATAGCTTGAATGTCACAGACCACGGGTAAAACATTGTTCACACTCACACTCTCACTATTTTTTCGCTCCACTTTTGCACTATTTCTATATGGGCGGCCATTCAGTCAAAAAATACAAAGTTAAAATTAAGGACAAACGTACGCATTAATAGTCAAATGTTACGAATAAAGAATGAATGTTACAAATAAAGATCTTTATTAACATACAAATAATGAAATCAAAATACAAAAAGAATACCAATGAACAACTCTCAAACAAAAGACGTCATATGTAAAGAAAGAACAATGTGTACTAAAGAACTTCACTGCACAAAAACGACACCAAACTGCTAAAGGAAAACATTGACAATAAAGAATGCCAGATGGCGCTGCAATTTGTAAAACTTTCTGAGTTAAATCAGCTTCTTCTGCATGATAAATGCATGCTGAAGTGCTCAGTGTATTTCGTCATTCCTTGAACACTCATTGTGGGACATCAAACACGAAAGTGAAAATGATATCGAGATATTTTTGACACATTTTCATAAGATCCAAAAAGTGAACGATGTGCATATTTCTGTGTACAGCGCCATCTATGGATGCTGCTACGGAGAGATGTGGGGATCTCCGCCCTGACGGCAGCCATGTCTCTTTTGGCAGAGATACATCTCCATCAGCTGACGCCGGAACACTCCGACTTCACCATGGACGACCTGCATCGGGTTCAGTCCCTGTGCGGAAGTGGGTCCAGTCTTCACGCCGCTAGTATCCAGGTGGAGGCCATCTTGGTCAACAACACACTAAGGCTTAAACCTCCTCTTACAGATTCCTTGTGAGTAGCTGTAGGAAAGTAGTTAAATTCTGCTTTGAGATGAAAGATAAAAAATATTTTAGCCCAAATAATTGTTTTGGAAAATTGGTAAACATCTGAGACCTACATCACTTTAGGCTTTCCTCCAACGTCATGCTGACAGGCTGTGATAATTCTGGAGTATTGTTCAAATCCGCACTTAACCCAACTTACTCACTCACACTCACTCACTCTCTTTAGTAACAAGTTCCGAAACATATCTCTTAGTCTTAATGAATGTATTATCTGTTTGATCATTCCAGCAAGTCATCAGTTCAGGAATGGTGTCGGCAAGTTCACACCATGAGTGATCCTCGTCAGAACGACAGTCTGAGGTCTGCTGCAGTCAAGGCCCTGTTGGTAGCAGGGGAGACAATCCTCGGTGTCTTTGTGAACAACAGCAACAAGTCATTGCCAGAGTCAGTGCTCAGCTGGTAGGGAGGCTAAGGCTCTGAATGAAATGTATATTGTAGTATATTATGTTAGGCAAAAAAAATAATAGTCTTGGTTCTCAGGCATCGCCCGCATCATCAGAAAGTCTGCCTCATGTTTCAATTTTATTTCCATTTTAAAAATAACAAAATGGCATTGGTGTGGGTCGTTACTCATAATATCAATCACTGGTTTGTCTTGTCCAGATTTAATTATTCACAGGCCACTGATGTACAACTTGAGTGCAGTGTTGTGTTAAACAACAATAACCCAGGAAGTTTGTGTGTTCCAGTGTGATGGACTCCGTGTTCACTCTACTGGAGGATGGGGATGCAGGCATCAGGGACAGAGCCGCCCAGTTCGTCAGCTGTCTACACTGGGAGCAGAGACACATACAAGTAGGCGCTTCATTTACCAAACGTTGATATGGATGAAATGTGTAGGAGTACATGTAGAAGGAATTATGGGAAAGAAGTCTCGAAAACTGTTTGAAAATATTATTGATTCGGCGTTGTTTGACAATATGCCTGTTGTCTGTCAGATTATTAATAATACATGGGTGTAAATTGATGTGAAATGATTAATATGCCTGTTATAATATCCTAGTTGTTTTGATATGATATGACATTTTCAACTTTCTCCTTCCAGTTCTCCGATGTTGACAGTAGTACCTGCCAAAAGGTATTGTTTTGATTTGACAGTAATATCAAAGAATTGGTTGTTCTTTAATTTCTAAGGAATATTATATAATTTACCACGTTGGCAGTATATGCAAGACCTGCATCACTTTAGCCTTCCTCCCGAACTGCTATTTTTAGACATATAAGTTACTCCTTCTGAATACAGTAATTCGTTAGAGTATCTCCCATAAGGGGACCCAAGTCAGAATTGTTCCCCAGCCAAGCTACTTGTCAGAAGAGGTGAGTGTTTGTTTGTTTCTTGTTTAATGCCACTCTCAGGAATATTCCAGCTATATGACGGTGATCTGTAAATAATCGACTGGCGGCTGAATCATGTGGTCAGGCCTGGTGACTTGGTTGATTGTGTGTCACTGTACCCCGATATACATGGTATGGTGCTGATAATGTCAACCATTGTCTTGTCTTACCAGCTGCTGTACCAAGTCTACTGGCTACTGTCTGTTGTCTGATGGCTGAAAATATTGAGGTGCAAAACATAAATAAATTACGATGATCCCTTCAGGTGAAAGCTGTTGTTGTTTTGCCAGATGTTCTGCCAGTACATCAGTACCAACCTGACGTGGCCCCCCTCAGTACCCATGTACCTCCTGGAGAAGATCTACAGGGCAGGGGAGATAATCCAGGCATGCAGGAGTAACAGACTGAACACTAGGTGTGTCGAGAGGAACATTCTGCATTTGTGAATTTTGTTGTGATTTGGAACTAGAATTGTCTTTCGGCACTGGTACCATATTTCCTCAATTAAACCCCTGGGTGTATATATTTCTTTCAGACACTCTTAACCTCTGACATTTAATCACAATATTAATAATGGGAAGAATTCTGTGCACAAAATGACCCAGCGTTTAATCGAGGCCCAGTGTTTAGTCAAGGCTTGGCATTTAGTCGAGACTCGGCATTTAATCGAGGAAATACGGTACTTGTTGAAGGTATCAATGAGCATCAGCTGAGAGCCATGGCTTTTTTTCATCAACTTTATTCAAGGCAGGTGGTTCAGTGAGTTCCAGTCTTGTGACTGTGATCTTGGATGTGCAGCCTTTACTGTACCAACAGTTTCTACTTAATAACTTTGGTCATTAGTTCAGGGCTCGGCTCAGTTATCTGCTCATACTCTCTAATCTGACATCCTGTGTCACCATGACATAGCAAGTAATGTATGCTACACAAAGGAAGTTAAGGAGCATCTGATTTTTTCATATTACTACAGTATGGGGTGGTCTTTAACTTCTTTTGTGTGTAAAAGTGGACTGATGTTTTCAGGTCGGAAGTGTTGTTTGAGCAGGAGGAGAGCAGCATCCTGTCTGAGAAGCCATTACAGCAACAGATGTATTACTCAGCTGTCAGGGTGAGTCTCAACGGGGAAATACGTGGCAGGTCTGAAATAAGGTGATAAATAATAGAAGCTCTGATCATATACACAAAGGCACAGTTATTGTGACATGGATTTTTATATGGATTTCTGAATATGAACCTGGGAAAATGTTTGTGATAAATTCGCAGAAATGCTCCTTATATGGACTGTGGTTCGTTAGTATACCCTCAGACATCGTTCGCTCAGTTATATAATTCCAGACACAGTAGTACAATTGTTTGACTGATCCTCTTTATGTTTTGTATATCACAAGAACTTTTGCCTTTGTATATGAGTATTTTTATTGAACTGATTCTAGAATAGCTTTGGCTTTGGCTACAAAGCAGTTAGTGTTTTTCTGATCAGACGTGTGTCATTGAGGGAGCAGCCATTTTATTTTCAGGATTTTTTCAAAGACGACAAGCGAGCCCGTTTTACTGTTAAAACGAAAATATGATGGTTGCGCCGTTAGTACAAAGTGATATACTACATTTTCAGTCAACTCTGGAGAGATGAATTCTAGCATTAACGGAACCAGCTGTCACACCAGTGAAGTCTCCGGATTTACCATTTTGAAAAAGAGGGGGTTCTGCTTGGGCCATGTGTACCTTCAGGGGGGGTGGGGTGAGGAGGAGAGTCCCCCCAAGAAATCACACAAACATGATATGTAAACCATTGTCAATTTACTTTAACAACCAAATCATTTAAAAAGGCGGGGTGGACACCCCCAGACATCCTCTGGATCGGCCAGTGTTACCCAGCTGTATAATCAATATGGAGAGGTGTAGAGTAGAGCAGCATCACTTAATCAACATCTAAAATCTGATCCACACAAAACCGGCATTCCATGATACAACTGAGACGCTGTTCAACCTCACTGACTGTTTGGATACAAGAAGGTGATGGTTCTGTTTCCAGAATCAGAACAATTAGAGATTACATAGTCGCTAAATTGAGATGTTAATGTGTTTAGTTTGACTTTTTTAAACTTCAGGCACTTCTCTGTGGTGGTGTAGACATGCTACCAGCTTCCTATGTGGCCCAGACAGCTGCTGAAATATTGACAGACCTAACAACTTGCATACCAGTCTTACAGAAGAGCTTGCAAAGTAAGGATCAACATCCATGAAGATTCTGGGTAGAATAGGTCTTGAGCAACCCATGCTTGCTGTAAAGGGCGACTATGCTTGTAGTAAAAGGGGACTATGCTTTTCGTAAAAGGCGACTATGCTTGCCGTAAAAGGTGACTATGCTTGTAGTAAAAGGCGACTATCGGGTGGTCAGGCTCGTTGACATGGTTGATATATGCCATCGTATCCAAACTGCGTGGATCGATGCTCATGATGTCAATGACTGGATTGTCCATACTTGCCATCATAGGGCTGAAATATTGCTGAGTGCGTCTGTAAACAACAAACAAACAAACAGAGAAAGGATCAAAGTCTTTCTGGACTCTTGGGTCGACAGGTGGTGTAACCCATGGTCTGAAGCCTTGTCACATCAACAACCAGGGGCTCTGACCATTTGGTATATATGCTTGACTATGATGATGTGGTTTGAATATTGCTGGGATCAGTGTAATACTATTCTCACTACTCCCGTGTCTAAGTGTTGAAGTCAAGGTAAGTGTAAAGGAAACAAGATCTTTGGAAGCTTTCACTGTACATGCAGGCAATATCTCTCTTTACATGCAGGCAATATCTCTCTGTACATGCAGACAATATCTCTGTACATGCAGACAATATCTCGCTGTACATGCAGACAATATCTCTCTGTACATGCAGACAATATCTCTCTGTACATGCAGGCAATATCTCTCTGTACATGCAGGCAATATGTCTCTGTACATGCAGACAATATCTCTCTGTACATGCAGGCAATATCTCTCTGTACATGCAGGCAATATCTCTCTGTACATGCAGGCAATATCTCTGTACATGCAGGCAATATCTAGCATTATCTTCTTGACGCGATTAACTGCAAGATTGCTGATGTGGCGTTAAGCAATAAGCACTCACTCACTCACTCCAGCATAGCCCAGTGAGTACATTGGCCATCTTGATTCCTAACGTTTTTGCTGAGAGTTGAAGCCTTACCGCTCACACTTTGGTATGTAATATGTGAAAACATTGACACGTCCCCACTTTCCTGATATGAAGAGGCTGCTGCCCTACACCACTGGTGATGAGTGTCACCCGTGTCTGTTTGTAGATGCTCCCATCTTGAACATCAGCAGCGACAGCAGCGTCTACTCCTCAGTTGCTGGTCTCATCCTCGTGGCCGATGTTGTGGTGACAGTGGCAGATGCAGCAGTAGCTGGAGACATACAGACAGGGCTAGCTGAACTGGGACAGGTAAATGAATGATAGAGATGTTTCAAGTAAATGCATAGAACCCATTCTGTTCCTGTCAACTCTCTACAGGGACATAGGGAAAATTTGACAAGCATTTCAAAATTAAGGGTCTCATACTTAAATAGCATTCACTGTTATTATTATGTATTATTATACCTCCATGTCAGACTGATGAAATCTGATTGGTTCACGTTATCTTGATAAATTACTATGTATCCTGCCTAGGAGGGTAGTAAACTTCTCAGCAGGAGAATAAATCCTTATACCCCACCACGAAGAAAACAGGCAGCACATGGATTTCTGACTGGGATAATAAATCCCATATACCCCGCTTCGAAGCAAAAACCCACATGCTCTTTCCGAGTCAATGACTCTCACAAGGTGAGCACAAGTCAACCGGTTTGTCTATCAACTTTGAATTTGTTTTAATTGTTTTACAATGGCATATTAAAACATGTTGGTAAGATAAATTCATTGTTGCAGTATCAATTTGAGTACATGTGGTTTTATGCAGCCCGAGTTAAGTTTTATGATCCTTTTATGACTTATATTGGAGTCCCATGGAGGTTCTGACACCCTGCTCTGGATCTGGGTGTGATCCTGTTCTTGTGGTACGTTCCACCTGAACCAGGGATGAAGAGTGGACCTTGGCTGTGTCACTGTAACCTGACATAGCGTATCCATGCAACCAAATGCTGCTAAGCATGGTAGGCAATCCTTGGAGGTTCCGGGTTAGAATTAGTCCCCAGCAATTTATCCTAAGCCGATCAAATGAAGCGGGTGTTCAGGCTGGATGACTTGGTTGATGGTGGGTCAACGTACCCGGAAGGTGTTGATTGATGCTGACAACAGGATTGTCTCATTGTCTGGTCCAGACTTGATTACTTACAGATAGCCATCATGGGCGGATACAGCTTTTTTGAAAAGCGGGGCGCACAATTAAGATCTATTTATTGTCTTTGGTGGTAATTTATACAGAAATAAAGATTTTTTTTCGAAATAAAAAGGGGGGCGTGCGCACCCCCGCACCCCCCCTCTGTATCTGCCCATGGCCATCATATCGCTGAATTATTGCTGAGTGCGATGTTAAAAAAAACATGTACCCACAAGACACACACAGTTGTCTCGAACTATGTTCTCAATGGCCTGCAGGACTTAGAGATCTTCTTTGAGAGGCATTTAGAAGTTGGAGTACTATGTAAGATATATGGATGAACAAAAATCGCTCCTAATTGTAATAAAGAAGTTGTTCATCCATATATCTTATCCTGTCTTGGAGAGCACCAGGTTTATTCATTAACACACTTCAATGTTTATGTTGACAGATAACAGATCTCCATCCTGGATTGAGGGTGATGTTAAACAAGCTCCTGTCTGACCAGCCCAAGTGATGTGCTGGGGCTGCCACTGGTTTGTTTGGCTTTGAATTGAATTATTAAACCAAACTGTTTTGATGTCACCATGTTACTTTGTCTCTTCGTTCTTTCATTCATTATTGTGCTCACAGATCCTTTTCGTCCTTTACATATTTATAACAATTTTAGAGACTGTATACCATTTATGGGATTTTAACGTATTGATCCCTCTTATGTCGGTTTTATAATGTGCCATAGATATATAGTGACATGCTTGAGTGTGAGCTCGTGTGTGTGCGTGTGTGTGTGTGTGCATGTGTGTGCGTGCATGTGTGTGCATGTGCGTGTTTGTTTCTTTGAGTGTGCGTGTTTGTTTCTTTGAGTGTGCGTGTTTGTTTCTGTGAGTGTGCGTGCATGTGCACGTCTATATTTGTGTCTGTCTGCTGGTTGTAGTCCACGATATGCCACAGTTTTAACAGACAACCCACCCAGACACAGTATTTGCATCAAATAGCTGCAAGATTGCTGATGCAGGGTTAAGCAATAGTCCCTCACTCACTCAGACACGGTATGCTGACGACGAGCCGACCAGTCCTTGTTTTACCCCCTTTTGCCAAACACTAGACAGGGGAACATGTACCATCTTTTAATGTATTTTGGTAGGATGCACCCTGGGATAGAATCACCCTTTCGCTCTCCTGGCAGACTTATTATGTAATAAAAATTGTTAAGTCTATTAGAGCGATTATAATAACAAGTCTTTCAGATCCTTCATGCATTAACCTGACTATATGTAATATTCATCATATACTGAATAAATGTTGACAGCCATTGACATTGTGTTTTTAATGTGTTATATGAAAGCTTTGTGGTCTCTTTGTAGCTTTTCCCGTCAATTCTGCAGGGACTATCTCTGTCATCCAAGCTGCTTTCTTGATCAGGTCACGCAACACGAACTAAGCACAAAGTTAGGACAGTGTCTGGGATCTTGGATCAGGGAGGACTTGGTACCACAAGACCCAGTCTGATGCCAGAACACAACATAGCATGGTACCCCAAAATAAGGCCCAGTCTGATGCCAGAACACAACATAGCATGGTACCTCAAAATAAGGCCCAGTCTGATGCCAGAACACAACATAGCATGGTACCCCAAAATAAGGCCCAGTCTGATGCCAGAACACAACATAGCATGGTACCTCAAAATAAGGCCCAGTCTGATGCCAGAACACAACATAGCATGGTACCTCAAAATAAGGCCCAGTCTGATGCCAGAACACAACATAGCATGGTACCCCAAAATAAGGCCCAGTCTGATGCCAGAACACAACATAGCATGGTACCTCAAAATAAGGCCCAGTCTGATGCCAGAACACAACATAGCATGGTACCCCAAAATAAGGCCCAGTCTGATGCCAGAACACAACATAGCATGGTACCCCAAAATAAGGCCCAGTCTGATGACAGAACACAACATAGCATGGTACCTCAAAATAAGGCCCAGTCTGATGACAGAACACAACGTAGCGTGGTACCTCAAAATAAGGCCCAGTCTGATGACAGAACACAACATAGCATGGTACCTCAATATAAAGCCCAGTCTGGTTCTGTGAGCTCAGCACAACTTGCTATCACAGGATATGGGGACCAGTCTGGGGGATAGGGGGAACTAGTCTGTTTCTAGAACTGCTACCATAAATGACTTGGTTCACATACAGGCCTATATGACCTGTGAAGATCTGAGGTAGAATAGGTCTTCTTCAACCCATGCTTGCCGTAAAAGGCGACAATGCTTGTCGTAAGAGGCGACTAACAGGATCGGGTAGTCAGGCTCGCTGACTTGGTTGATGCATGTCATTGTATCCTAATTGCGTGGATTGATGCTCATGATATCAGTGACCTGATTGTCTGGTCCAGACTCGATTATTTACAGACCGCCGTCATATAGCTGGAATATTGCTGAGTGCAGCGTTAAACAACAAACCAACCAACCAACCAACCAACCAACAGGCCTATATATTGGTACCAAAAAATAACTGCATTGAAGATAACAATGACTGTAGGTACACACTACATGTGAAGGGTAGGGTTCATTTAAAAAATGAAGAAAACCTTTATATCACAAAAAAGTTTTATTGACTGATATCAAGTAGATAAATATATATCCACAAAACATTCTTGTAAGTTGTAACAAATACTCAACCAAAGCGTACAGTAAAGATAAACGTGTAGAAAAGGTATATTAGAACTTGTCATGCGTCAACGACTCACATATTGCTGAGGAGGGTCTCGTCCACAGATGCAACATAAGTAACCGGAATATACCGGTGCTTACACTTCCCCATCAGTACCACCATGAGGGAGGAAGGCTGAAGTGATGCAGGTCTTGCATATGCCACCAAAGTACTCAATTATATACTACTCACAAGAAGTTAAAGAACACCTGATTCTTTCATACTACTACAGTTACTTCTCAAAAGGGGGCGGTCGGGTAGCCTAGTGGTTTAAGCGTTCGCTCATCACGCCGAAGACCCGGGTTCGATTCCCGACATGGGTACAATGTGTGAAGCCCATTTCTAGTGTCCACCGCCGTGAAATTGCTGGAATATTGCTAAAAGCGGCGTAAAACCATACTCACTCACTCACTTCTCAAAAGAAGAAAATAACACTGGATTATTTCATATGAAGTTAAAAAAATGTCCGATTCCTTCATATTACTACAAATAACTATACTAATATGAAAGAATAGGATGTTTTATTACTTCTTTTGAGAACTAATTATAGTTTTATGAAAGAATCAGATGTTCTTTAGCTGCTTCTGAGAAGTAACTATAGTAATATGAAATAATCGGGTGTTCTTTAACTTCTTTTGAGCAGTATATTTACCACGGTGGTGATACCAACAAGCATGGTTGTTGTGTTGACAAACCATGAAACCTATATACCCGGTAAGTGTGAATCTGGGAATGAAACCCATGATCGTTGGAGTCTGCCGTGACAAAGGGGCACAACTCTGCACAGTAAATCATGATGCCTAAGAGAAACTTGCTACCCATCCCCAAAGGGGCATTGACATTGCACTGTACATATGGTGAATCTGAAATATGGGTTGTGTAGGAATAGAATGTGAGATGAAATCATGTCCAAGGGTGTTTTAGCACAATTTCAGAATAATAGACAAAACAATCTCAGTAAAATCATATCTAAGTTCTCACTTCCGCTAAACAAAAATCTGAGGACATCCCATTACGGGTCACGTCAGAACGACCTTTCGCGAACTTTGACCGACCAGTGAAACAACCAACAAGAAGTCGACATCGGCCAATTAGAAAGCAGCTTTCTCGAGCTTTACGGCACTCGTTTCAACCTGGCGACTTCCATTTCAGACTTCGCTTGAAAAATTTGTTGACACAGTTCTCGATTGAACCTTTGAAAAATGAACAAGTGAACAAATGAACATTCCGGAATGTCTAATATATGGTTGCGATTGTATGGCAGTGCTTCCCACGTACTGTGCAACAGCTCCTCCGTTCAAATGTTTATCCCGCGGAAGCGAGAGATAGACGATAATTTGGACAGAATCAGTCGTATGGGCCATAACTGTCAATCGGAATACCCCGTGTTAACTTTTTGAGGTTGCATGATTAGACAACACATTTAAACTGTCACTTTCATGATCTGGTAAGCGACGCTTTGATTGGCCGGATGAAAGGTAGTTCTGACGTGACCCGTAATGGGATGTCCTCAGATCTTTGTTTAGCTATAGCGAGAACTAAGATCTGATTTTAATGAGATCGTAGACAAAATGGCTCCATCTCAAAGTATTTTGATGAAAATGCTGATGTACTATGGTTGAAACAAAAACAAGTTCAGGACTCATAGTTAAGAAACAATCTGATCTAGCATATTATGCTGTAGGCTATGGTAAAATGGCCATTATTCAGAAATATATAAAAAGCAACTTAACATGAACAGGTCTAATATTGAGCTACTTGATAACATTGTCTCAACACAGATGTTACAGAAATCAAGGATACAGTGCTGTCCTTGCAGTACACTGCATTGTTATCATTTTATAAAAAGCAACCAATTCCTCAAAAACATTCTCACACCGAACATCATAAAAGGCAAAAAAAGGTGAGTTTGGGTGGATCCCCAAGATGAGATTCCTCTTAAAGACAGGCATGACCACATGTTAAACAGCATAAACAAACAGAAAAGGACTGAAAACTCTCCCGACAGTTCTATGGCTGGGTGTAGTGAGATTTGAGAATGTGCAGTCAAATGCAGATAGTTGCCGGAGGCAGATCAGGATTTTGAAAAGAGGGGTGCACATATACCCAAGTGACAAAGTGACTTAACTGAGGGTGCAGTGAACATATAAGGTGTCTGAAAAAGGAGCATGCACACCCCCTGAAACCCCCTCTGGGTCCACCAGTGCTTCTACAGTGTTAAGTGTGATAATCACTTGTAAAGGCCCAAGCTGCCTCAGTTATCTCCCCTTGTGAAGCTATTTTGATAAGATGCTCAGTAAAAGATTATTTGATCATACAAATTATTCAATCATACAAAATATTTGATTACAATGTTGAATGATATGCAAGCAGAAAACATATTTTTAGTGTTCAAACTGCAGGTGTCGTTGGCCAGTGTATTAAAGGGTCATCACTCTTGTGGTAAATTGTGTCCCCTCAGCACTCACGACCTAATGCTTGTAGGTTGAGTTTGCACACTCAGCTGATTGTCAGCCTTGCAAGCACTACACCCATGCTCCTGGGTTTACTAAAGTGATTGCTGGTGTCCTTGGCGCGTCTCACAAAGCTGGCACGCCATGGCGTAACAGAAAAACCGATGAGCATGGCATTAAACCCAACTCACCTAAAATGAAGGTTTAAAACTTATGCTCAATCTGTAACAGTTACGACTGATGGGCCCTGGTTGAAAGCTGCAACACAGGACGGTAGAGGTACAGACAAAACACTGCACTGATGTACATGGTCATGGAACAGGACTAGTGTATCGGTGATTACACATCACAGAGGCCATACAGGCTTATTTCTGTTGGTTGTTCTTCTTAAATTTAAAAAAAGGTGGACTGAGGCATGCTTATTCAAAATTTCTTGTCAGTATTTTTTGTTTTCATCTTATTTCAAAAGCTTGATTAAGAAAACAATAACTAGCCATATGAATATGATGACAAGCATTTTCAAAAGAAGTTTCCACATATTGTGGGGAACAAATCAGCAGTTGACGTTTATCCCAAATCAGTAACTATGGTAACAGTGTAAAACATGTATTCAGTTGAAAAACAACTGCAACTGATGACTAATGCAGGAGGTCATATGAATATGTAGATGAGATGCTTACAACAAACACTATATCTACTGATCCTGCTTACAGACCACCCCAGACAAAAACAAGTCTCCCAGATTTTGAAAAATAACTGAAAAATTGAAATCCCAACTCCAGTCTTGAATGATTTGGCAAGTCTAGATTGTTCTGAGCTCCATTTGGAATAAAGTTTTTATTTTGCTGATGTATATTTTAGATAAGATAACATTATTTCTGGGACTGGTAGTCTGGACTGGGAAAAATCAGTCTTAATGAATTTGTTGTGCTTTGGTTTGATGCAAATGTCCAGACACAAGTTGTATGATGTCATCAGGCTAAAAAATAATAATAGTCTTGGTTCTCAGGCACCGACCGCATCATCATAAAGTTTGCCTCACGTTTCGTTTTTATTTTCATTTAAATAAAAGTCCAACCGTAGTCAAATACTGTATTCCAGTATTTTACTCATCAAGGAATACATTTATGTAGGGAGGCCCTTTTTGCAGGTTGATTTGTACACTACTGTTTATATGGGTACACAACTGTTTATTTGGTTACATACTACATGTAGTTTGAACACCCCCCCCCCAAAAAAAAAAAAACCCGCCCGCCACCACCATATTTTTAAAAGCTATTGTCTGAGAACCAATTATTTGATAACAGGTATGATGGGCTTACATATATGTGACACCAGACACCGACCAGCTCACAAATTTTGATAGCGTTGTATACACGGTATACATATTGAGACCTCTGACAACATCAACTCATCTACAGCAGTCACAGCACATATAGTTGTCATTGGATATGCATCTGGATAGCATGGTATGATAGCGATATGTAATGGAAAATGGAAAACTGTCTTGCTCATACTATAAGAAAATAGTATTTTAGAATTCAATTTCATACCCAACACATGCTAAAACAACAGGGATGCATTATTTTGTATTGATACCATGATACATGACCTCAAGATACAATACCTGTATCTTTGGTGAATCTTAACTTAATCAAACAGAAAAAACTCCAGTTACACTTCATAAGGTACATGTCACACGACATCCAGTAACCATAGCAACACCATCAAGTGAGAACATACAGTGACACAATGTATTTTGCGGTATCTTCATCAATCAGTCACAAACAGCAGGTTCTATTTCTTACACAAACAACGGATACCACTTAACTTGATGAATGCTTCCTTGAGTTCTGAGACACAAGACAATACAGTCATAGCAAGTTACTCACAAGTATTGGGAGACCATCTTCAGCTTCTTATACAAACACAAAAGAATACCACTTCTGCCAGACTTTTTTTTAAATATGGTTAGGAATCTTCCGACTCAACAAAAATGAAAATGTGAAAAAAAATGAAAATGAAAAGCAGTGTGCTAAAATGAGTAAAATGTTTAAAACACCACCTCATTTACTGCCATTATCAATATAATTAAATCATCTAAATTACTATCATTAAAACCTGCTTTATCTTAAAAACTCCGACCCCTACATTATTTTACCCCCTCCCCCACCCCACCCTTCTACCTTCTTAACATTTTGCGGTAATTACAAAATATATTTGACCTAGGAATATTTTTGTTTCTACTTTTTTACCTACTGACCTAAATGTTTGGGTAAAGAAAAAAACAAAAAGGAGTCTGGCCTTAAGTTGATGCAACAATGTCAGTGTTAGCAACACACAAGCTACACACAAGCTACACACAAGTTACACACAAGTATTGTGCAAGAGATCAACTTCATAGTTACACAGAAACATTCATGCTGTCATAGAAACATTCCAATGTATTCTAATATATAAAGACAGGTGCACAAACATATAAACCACAATCACAATCATAAACCAATAATGTTGCTATATCACAGTGGGAACAATGAAACCATACATTATTTATTACAACAGACATATTGTCTATAGCAGCTCTAGCCCTGATTTGGCATCTCTCACTGTGAACAGTATATAACAAACAAATGATGAGGTCAACAGTTTGAAGGAAGATAATGCTGCCAATATATTACTAGGCCAGTATAAATTAATTATTGATTATCCTTGCCTGCCATATTCTATACCACCTCAATGCCTTTTTCCCCCAGTTCTGAATTCAATCATTCCTAATTTTCTACATTTTAGATCTTAGTCTTCAATTAGAGTTATCTTTCCTTTACTATCATGGTACACTATGTACAAGACAGTTTGGTTTCCAAATTCATGGAACATACTGTCAGCACTGCCTTTGGAATTAAATACACAGTCTTATTTTATTGTCACTGGTTGTCTTCTTTCGTTCGCTGTTTAATAACAAGACCCTGTACACAAAAAATGTGGATTAAAAAAAGAAAACAAAATGACCCTGAAGAAATGCCTCCTAATCACTTATCATTAATCTATACTGGCCTTGACGCTTCTGAATATTACCCAATGCCCTGACTGACTCCCATAGGTAGTGAAAATGTCAGATCTTCAATTCCAATCTCAACAATGAAATGCTAATAGACAGAGCATGAAGACGTCACCTCACCTGTAAAACTAACCAGTACCTCAGGTACAGAATGTATATTTGTAATAAGTTAAATCTATTATGCAAATATCTTAAACAATGTTAAAAAATATGTCCTAAGAAAACAGACCATTGTACAATTGACCATGCATGACTACAACTAGAGGATTTGTGTGTTGTATATAATACTAGTTTGTCACTATAGAGTCAATGAAAAAGTGTAGCTTGCTAATGTCGATTATTGACTCACATGGAAGTACACTGGTTTTAGGTTTTCAAATTATGCTTTATGAAAATATGTTTGACCTGGAAACACTGTTTTCATATTTCTAATCCATGAACTTTGAGTCACCAACTGTAGACTTGAAATAATTTTCATCATGTAAGTCTTGAGGATTAGAATATTTTGCTATAATTAAAGCTTGTCTCAAAATACCTTTGATTGACTTCCTACATCTTAAAAGTCCAAACCAATTTCAACATCATAATCATAGTCATAAATATCTTCATCATATTCATAGTCATTTTCCGAGTCCTGTTCCTCGTAGTTTGATGCAGCGCTGTCATCGGAGTCGCCGTCCGAATACTGCATGGCCACATGGAGTGCACTGGAATAGGCATCGTCATAGCGACTGCACTTGTCAAGTGACTGCATCATTGTCTTGGGTACAGATCCAACAGCAACCACCGAGATGTGGTCAATGGGAGGAGGAATGTGAGCCATGGAACAGGGGAACTTCTCCGACACCTCATGAAGCGATGTTGTGTAGGGGCACTCATTGTTCAAGATGAAGATGCTTTCACTTGTGGGCACAAGAAGCTGGAACCCATATGCCGGAGTATCAACAATGAAGTCAGGATGAGGGGTAGAGATTCTCCTGATGGATGTGACCCACTTGGATCGGACTTCGTCCAGGACAAGAGCAGGTTGCCCTGGATGGTAGATGAACACTGTACCCTCCCTCACACACATCACATACGGTTTAGCAAAGTCGTCGTATGAAATGTCCGGCGGGGGCAATTCCCACGAGCTGAATATCTTAGTTCTTGTGTCAAACACTGCAAAACCTATTGACTTTTTGATACAGAACTCTTCAGATGGTCCTGTGCGGTGACGGAACCACATGTAAATATGACGGTCGTCTTTGACGGTTGCTCGGCCTAAACTGATGAATCGTGAGCCTGGTATTTGAAAGCATGTGTATTGGTGGGTGGCAAGATTGCACATAAACAGGTGGCCAGTTCCTTCCTTGTTACCAAGCACAAACAGCTGGTTATTGCAAGAAACCATCACAGGTGGCGCTGTTCTGATATTTGTGAGAGTAGTCCTGTAACACGGGTTGTAAAAGTCCACAGTCCGGAATGAGAAAAGAGTCGGCTGACCAGAGACTAGATCTGTCACAAGAATGTTGATCTTCATCATATCTGTTGGGTAAGGAAAGCTTGAGCAGAGATACATGAAAAGTTTGTTGTCATTTAAAACCATATTGCATACAGTTTGGCGAACTGGCATGTAATGCAACATTTTTTCTCCAGAAACAGGGAACTGGTACCACTTTTGATCTTGGAAACTATAAATTAGTATCTTCATGAATTTGAGTCCTTGGTTACACACCACTGCCAACAACACTTGGCTACCCGAGTCTGATGGACTCTCACTGTCTCGTTTTGCTGTGAAATCTGTACCTGCATCTGGAGGCTCAGCACTGGCAGAAGCTGTAGTTAAGGATCCCTCCATGGATCTCCGGAGAATATCACTGGTGGACATCTCTCGTCCGAGGTAAGACGCTTCATTTGCATAGTCTGATATCCAGGACTTCACACATGTCATGAGGTCAGATTGGTATTGCTGCCGAACAGATCGGTCAAAATCAATCCAGCGCTGTACAACTCTCTTGAGTTCATTGTAGCTGGTGTGTTGAACAACCCGAGAATCTTCCAGTAGTCTGAAGATGCATGATGGGAGCAAGTCTAACATTTCTTCATGATAGATAACATAGTCATGAAAACGAGATTCGATCATTTTCTGTGCGAATTTTGCAACTTCTGGCATATTATGATCTTCTGCAATAAATTTAAGCCGTATACAGTTTGTTAGATCCAAATTTCCAAGATCTAAATAGAACTGCCTGCAATACTCTTTCACATCATCAATGAGAAGAAAATCTGATATTTTGACAATGTCTTCAACATTGTCTGTGGTCAACGTTATAGAACCTGTGTACATGTAGTCTAAGACGATTCCAAACACATCATCTCTTTCTAAAATTAACGATTCTGACAGATCAAGTTCCCTTGTCAGGCGTTCCCTCATGTCACAAGTGAACATGGACAGAAAATATGGGCTCCATAGTGCCAGAACGGCTTTGTGGCCATTGAAGCACCGTCCGTTCAGCTTGATTGTCAGATCACAGAGCTCACCAGTTTCCCTCTGCCGAAGGAGAGGGCGTATAATAAAGTCTTGAGCATTTCTTGAAAAAGATTTTTTTGAAGCTTTCATATAATGTGACATTTTAGTCAAGTATTGAGGACAACTGAGTCATTACGGACGAGATAACACCGAACTGCATTATAAATTATAATATAATGTTGTACAGCCGTGAAATCAATAACAACCCTTCTGGTATTAGAGTGATGTCCCTTTAGTGAAATATAGAGGTCGCAGTGAAAACGGAAGTGTATTTGTGCTCCATGACAGTGCGTGCTGCTACTCGCGATATTTCCAAGCACCTGCCAATGCATTGAAACACCGATGTAGAGAGCTCGTGTACATGTGCTTTACAGAGACTCGAACGAACTTTGTTTACGATACATTTATTAATGAAATAAAACACACATTTATTTGTTTGGTAAGTGTTATCCGTCGATATTACGAACTGTTATAGGGATCAGTCATGCATGCTCAGACTGTTAATGAGTTACGCCCGAACATTTACTGAAAGTCAACTTTTGACAAGTTGGAGGTAACAGGGGCGCAGATTAGAAGAGCACCTCAACAACACGTCACCAAAATCACCTGGCAAGGGGTACAGATGGCCAAACGAAAAAAAATAAAAATATAAAGTAACATTGAAAACATGCATACGACATTGTGTATTATGATCTGATAGGATCCTGCAGTATGTCGTTCATCTTGAATACAGTTTTAGTTTGTGATTGGGCTAAACAGAGTAAAGCCCCAAAGGTACTTAAAACATCAAAGTTTGTGATGTTTCACCATCAGTTTAGTTGTGCCTCTCAATCAGAATCAGAGAGTAAATATTAGTAAAGGATATATAATTTTAATGTAAATATGTGTAACATTTCACAGGTTCTTTTATTTGCATGTGAACCTCTGAGTTTAATTACATTACCGCTTGTTTTTAAAAAAACAAAGTAAAATAAAAATAAGGTGATGTTTTTGCCTCACAGTAGTAGTTGTTTTCGCTTTGGGCAAGGGTCTGTTTTCGCTCGGTTGAATTTTGCTGATGTGATGTTTTAGTGAGAGAGTTGGGATTTACGCCGCTTTTAACAGTATTCCAGTTATATCATGGCGTGTCAGCTTAATGTGGGAGGAAACCCGGAGTGATGTAGGTCTCCGACGTTTACCACTTCGGTGAAACCCACAAACAAAGATATGGTGCTGACAAACCTAGAAACATAATCGGCGCGAACCATGATTCGTACCCCCAATCATAGGTTTCTGGCATGCCCAAGTGACGCAACTCTGCACAGCGAATCACGACGCCTTACACAACTGGGCCACCCATGCCCTCTAATGTTTTAGCTTTAGCTATTACCCATGCAATGACAAATGTTGGTATAACACGCCAATCAAAGTACATGTATTATACTTCAGTCGGAGTATATCACTGAATTATCCCAAACCTAAATCGGTGTATAATGACAACTACTTTGCAATATTTCAGTTGGGAATCATATCCAATTTTTAGCTATCAGTTTCAAAGCAATTATTAAGTAACAATGAGCATAAATTCGAAAAATGTTTAACATTAACCTATCTGGGATGTTCTACCAGGAAACATTGCAAAAGCAACGTGCTTCGAAATCATGTTTGTTATCATGTTTTGAGGTCACCTGAAGGTTAAAGAGAATGTGGTAAGTTGTAATACTCTGACGCCACAATGCTGATCACTGCCTATGATGTCGAAACTTTGTATTCCTGTAATTCAACAAGTGTGGATACTGATTTTTTGGTTAATTTGGGGTGCACAGCTGTTTAGAAAACAGAGCATGCACTTAAAATACAAACCTAAATGGGAACAATTTAGGGGGAAAATTGAGTTTGTTTTGCTAAACATAAGTCTATAAGTTGTGAATTTGGTTGAAAACACCAAATTATTAAATTATATTTTTGTATATATGTCAACCTGATTAGTATGCTTTAAAAAGGGTGGATGTGCAGCACTGCAGCCCCCCCCCCCCTCCTCTGGATGTGTTCATAGTTTCAGATTAGGACAAATATTTAACAAAGTTACTTTTTTCATGATAACTTCTCAATCCTGTTTAAAGCATCATTTCACTCACTCACTCTGTGGTTTGTCAGTAGAACACTGTACTGTGTGAACTTTTGTTTTCTTCTTTTTTAGACCTGAGAGAAAATTACTGCAATGAACATCGGCACCTTAGCCTTCAGCATATCAAGACGACCTTGGACGTTATCAGTGACAAATATTTCCAAACATATTTGCAGTATACGTTCATATCGACATTGTGGAGAACCCACAAGCTATACAGGTAAATGTCAGTGGAAAGAGAAAACATTCCTGAGGGATGTGTCTCACATGTGCTCTAGCCCTTTTCTGATACACCACAAGTCTGTGTCCTTCACCTCATGTTCAAGATGGGCAGATAACTCTCGAGGAAAGATGACCACCATAGCCCTAGACAACTTCAAACAAAAAACTTTAGACCCATCATACCAGACAAGTTTCACTGATTGGGAAGATTTGGAAAACAAATTCCTTGACGAGAATCCGTCCATGAAAAAGACCTTTGAGACTCTGTGCATGAGTCATGTTTTAAAGTCAGGCAACATGGAACAGGCCAAGAGTTACCTTAGTTATATTCACAGCAAGAGAAGCAAGGCCAATCTGACCACCCTGGGGCTGTTTATCAGTGTGTGTGGGCAGATGTCTGGCCGAAGCGAGCAGGATCTGCTGTACAGACTCTATGAGGAGATGCTTGAGATATCGCCTCTCAGTAGCACTGTTATGTTGAGTGATCTGGTCCACGGCTTCTCTCACACAGATCGGTGGAAAGATTGTGTAGCATGGATTGAAAATGCCAAAGAATTAAATCATTCAAAAACCGTCTTGTACAATGATGTGATTATGGCAGCGTTGCGAAATGGAGACATTGGTAAAGTGCAGGAGTTGCTGGATGTTCTTGGGCTTGAAGGAGAATCTCCGTCGGATGATCTTTACAAGATGTTCTTTAAGTTTTGTGAAAACACTTGTTATGGTATCAGTGTCTTCATGCTGTTTGAGTATATGAGGAAGCATCGTTGGCAGCTCAGTGAGGATGTTGCAGATATGTTAATGCAGCATTTCCATAGGTAATTATCTTATTATTATTAGTGGAAGGGAAATAAAGGAATGGGTGCTGTCTGTCCGTCACATTTCATTTCCGATGAGAGATATCTTATCCAAACTTGGCACATAGGTAGGTCCAGTGGTGAACTGGTGCCTTTTGATAGTTTGGTGTTTTTTTTAAATTTATATTTTGAGTTTTCATGGCAACGACTTTTACTTAAGACTGAAAATCCCCAAACATGGAACACATCTTGAATACTGTATAATATTTCTTCACCAAACTTGGCACATGAATAGGTCTAGTGGTAAACTGGTGCCTTTTAATAGTTTGGTATTTTATATTTTTTTATTTTTCGAGTTTCCTTCGCCCGCTTTTGACAGTAGTGCTCGTTTCCGGCATAGATCTTGAAGAACCTTCAATATTTCTTGCCTTGTACACAACTGGACATGTCATATTGGTGAGGGATATGAGTGTTTCATGCTTGTTGTAGCAGGGTTTGGAGTCACCTCGCAGATGACACCCTCAACATTGGGCGCACATAAAATTTTCAGTGATGGGATTTGAACCGCCTTCTGATCAGAAGTTGGACGCCTTGTCCACATGACCCAAGAGGTTAACCTGTCAGCACGCTGACAAGGTAAGGATGTCATCTGTGGGATGACTACATGTCCTGCAACAACATTGATATAATAAATACCAACCTATCTGTTATACTGTCTGCAGAGATGGCAGTGATACGGTTGATCTGTTTCAGGTTCTACGGTGGCAAGTACAAGTGCAGAAAGACAAGTGTATCTCCCAGGTGAGTAAGATGGGACTGAGAGGGGCTGAGGGATACAGGAAATTGTCCTATTTGCCCAGTATCCAAAATAACAGCCTGCCTGCCTGCCTGTGGCTGGTAACTTTTCCTCCACATGGCCGACTGTCTGGCAGATATTTTTATTTGGCAGACTACTTATTTATTCAGTTATATCATAACTCCTCATAGCTTCTCAAGTAATTGTGGTTCGCCTCTGTGTTCTAGTGGTAGAGCGTCCGCCTGGAGAGCGGAAGGTCCGGGGTTTGATCCCCGACCGCGTCATACCAAAAGTCGTTAAAAGATGGTACTTGTTGTTACCCTGTCTGGCGCTCAGCATTAAGGGGCTAAAACAAGGACTGGTCGGCTCGGAGTCGGTTATTCATGTTAAACTGCGACATGGTATCTCAGTGAGCTAGCACTATAAATCGGCATCAGTCCGGACTAGTACAAGCAGCCACACAAACACACACACGTACATGCACGTTGCTGTATAAGTGCAATAATCTTGGACGCGACGTTAAACCCCATTTCACCTCACCTCAAGTAATTGTTTGCATTATTTCAGCTGAATCAAGATGCAATTTGTCTCTTATTTTTGGTGTTTTTCAATATTTATGATGTCTAAATGCAGGCAGGTAGCTTTGAAGATGGGCAGGCAGCATTTATGGGTCACCTGCCCGACTGTCTTGTTGGGTTTTGAAATTATTTCAAACATTGTAATTACGTATTGTTCATATTGAGGAATAATTAAGATGATATTGTCCTTTGGTCATGACCTTGTGGGAATGTTATCATGGGTATCAGAGATTCAGGAGGTTGAAACCTGATTTTCAATGTGGCTGCCATAGGATTGGTGAAGCATGTTGTTTTATCAATATTGTACATTTCACAGAAAAGTGTATTTTAAGAAAAACCTTAAATCTGTTTCAGTGGACATTGCAAATCATGTGACCTTCTGTTGGAAAAGCTTGAGCTGCCCGATGACAAGTTTGCGTTGCTGCAGAGCGCCATCTTGGAGAAGACTCTACTCCAGGACAATGCTTATCTACGATCATCACCAGAAGAAATCACAAGCTTCCAACAGTTATTGAAGAAGCATGCTCCTTTTGATGTTGTGATCGATACTCTGAGTGTTATGCATACAGACGGTCGCTTTAAAGTACAGGTGAGTTGTGTTACAGTGTATACATGCTTTGCAGCTTTCATTCTGTAAAGAACTGCCTCCGTGGTAGAGCGGAAGGTCCAGCGTTCGATCCCCGGCCGCGTCATACCTAAAGACGTTAAAAGATGGTACTTGTTGTTAACCTGTCTGGCGCTCAGCATTATGGGCTAAAACAAGGACTGGTAGGCTCAGAGTCAGTATACTGTGTCTGAGTGGGGTATTCATGTTAAACCGCGGCATGGAATTTCAGTGAACTAGCACTATAAATCGGCATAAGTCCGGACTATTACAAGCAGCCACACACACACAAACGTGCATGCAAGTCGCGATATAAGTGCAATAATCTTGGACACGACGTTAAACCCAATTTCACCTCACCTCATTCTGTAAAGGTTTTGGTTGTGGTAAATGGCGACCTGCATCACTTCGGGATTTCCTCCCACATTGAGCTGACATGCTGTGATATACATTTAACTACTGTTCAAAGTGGATGTTAAACTCAACTTACTCACTCACTACAATCTGGGGGGTGTTTTGTTACATCTTACAATTGACTTTTCAACCTTCAGGTGAGCTGTAACTTCCAATCTATAGGTGAGTTATGTAAGGATAAGATATATGGATGAACAACTTCTTTATTTCGGTTAGGAGTGATGTTTCGGTGTCATCCAAAACTGGCTCCCACAGGAGATATGCTTGGGTGAGATCGAGCGATATCTACATTGTAGATATCGCTGCAATGAAATTGCATCACAATGCTTTGCAGACCATTGTGACATCAATGGTTACCATGACGTCACAATCAAATGACATCACTAATGGCTCTGCTATTGAAGCTGTTAGCAGTACTTTTTACACTTAAGACACTGCTTATTACTTTTTACAAACTGAAAAAGTTGGAAGAATGATGTTGGATGATAAATAAAATCTCACCTGAGTGTCTTTTGATTTCATATATATCAACATTCTTTGATAAAAGTGGAAAAAAACCTCGGCAAGCCTCGGAGTTTTCCCACTTTTATCAACTTGTGTTGATATATTTGATATCAAAAGACACTCGGGTGAGATTCTCTATATATTTTATCCTTACATCGTATTCCAACTGCTAAATACCTCTCAAAGAAACTATAGGTGAGTTGTATCTTGTTCAGTATTCAGATAGTACTCTTGTATTACCTTAAACATGGTGTGCAGCTTGTGAGGCCTATCCTTGGTATCCCCTGCTGTGAGACCCGTGAAGATTCCGGGGTAGAATAGTTCTTCAGCAACCCATGCTTGCCGTAAAAAGTGACTATGCTTGTCGTAAAAGGCGACAAACAGGATTGGGTGGTCAGGCTCCCTGACTTGGTTGATGCCTGTCATCGATCCCAAAAGATCGATGCTCATGATATTAATCACTGGATTGTCTGGTTCCAGACTCGATTATTTACAGACCGCCGTTATATAGCTGGAATATTGCTGAGTGTGGCGTTAAACAACAAACCAACCAACCAACCCTGCTGTGATATGGTTGACACGTAGCTATGATAGTGTAACACCCAAACTTACACATTATTGTAACACTGATCCAGATGAGCCATAGTGTGTGGAATGTTTTTCAGTACCTGAAAGATGTTGTCGACTACTTTGCCGTCAAGCGAAGGGCGAAGGTTCTGCTGATATGTCGAAGAAGTCAGGGAAAGTTGAAGTCTATCATTCCATACTTACAAGCACACACACAGATATTCTTCACAGAAAAAACGTAAGATAACAACCGTCCTTTGTTCTGCCAACAGCTTATCTTTCCATATCTGCCATGAGCAGATCATGTCGAATATGGAAGGGGTGGTCGGGAAGACTGGTGGTTAAAGCGTTCGTTCATCACGCCGGGGACCCAGGTTCGATTCCCCACATGGGTACAATGGTGTCCCCAGTCATGATATTGCTGGAATACTGCTGAAAGTGGCATAAACCAATATTAACTCACTCACTCACTCGATTATGGCAGAAGTTGTAAAGTTATGTTTGAGTCAATAATCTGATAAATGATGCTAATTGATGAGTATTTTGTGTAGTAGGTATGTCTACACAGTGGCCATATGTACACATGACATCTCTTGTATGTTAGATGGGTGTGGTCCATGGTACTTCAATGTATCCAATACAATGAAGAGCCTACTTAAGTGTGACCTCAGGAAGTGAGATTTAATCGTCCCGGGGGTTTCCTGATCATGGATTGGGTCAGGTAGTCACTTGTATGCATCATGGGGTCCCGTCTCGCGTTCATGTTACGTCCTCTACTGATTCAGTTTCCAAGTGCCAGTCTGGTCTTTAAAAAATCTAGTGCAATCATCTCAAATAATGTCATTGTTTGTCCCTCAACAACGGGAACTGTTTGTAACTACACTCCTGTTCTCTGCCAGCTCCAAGGACGACCCGTTTGTGCTGTATGCGGCTGCACACAGCGGCAAGGCCTGTCATTACGTTTCCCGCGACTTCATGCGTGACCACAAGAGCCTGCTTGGACCTGAACTGAAGGAGACGTTTGAGAAATGGCAGTGGTCACGTCAGATCACTTGGACAGATGGGAAGGAATTTCTGGTTGGTGTCCTGTACATGTTTAATATCTTCAGGACCCTTGAAGATCCGGGGTAGAATGGGTCTTCAGCATCCCATGCTTGCCATGAAAAGCGACTATGCTTATCATAAGAGGCGACTAAAGGGATCGAGTGGTCAGACTCGCTGACTTGGTTGATGCATGTCATTGTATCCCATTTGCGTAGATCAATGCTAATGATGTCAATCACTGGATCGTCTGGTCAGACTCGATTATTAACAGACCGCCGTCATATAGCTGGAATATTACCGAGTGCGGCTTTAAACAACAAACATGATATCTTCAGGCTGGTTGGGGGCAGGTATATTATGTGATCTGTTCTGGCAATTTCACCTCTAAATGTGTTACCCATGTATGTTGTTAACATGCCCTGTGAAGTAATCTTTGAAGTGTACACGTGTCCCTTCACTGATATGCTGTCAAAATGTGATTGTCCAATGTGAACGTGCTTTTCTGATGTCCTTTTATTGATGGGTATATTCAATATGTTATTCAACACACCAGACCTACGATATGTGGGGCATGGGTGGTTCAGTCGTCTGTGGACATCTAAAGTGCAGAATTCTGCTTGATGGCAGTCTCAGAAACTGGGTCGGGCAAGTTGGAGATGGTATTTCAACACCGTGTGTGACAGCTGTATTAGTGTCATGTCACACACTGATAGTAGGTCCGACCCATGAAGGTCCAAGTTGGAATAGGTCTTCAGCAACCCATGCATGTTGTAAAGGCGACTATGCTTGTCATAAGAGGCGACTAACAGGATCCGGTGGTCAGGCTCACTGACTGAGTTGATCATGTCATCATATCCCAATTGCATGGATCGATGCTCAGGATGTCAATCACTGGATTGTCTGGCCCAGACTTGATTATTTACAGATCGCCATCATATAGCTGGAATATTGCTGAGTGCAGTGTTAAACAACAAACAATAGTAGGTCATGTATTCAGTTGCTGGTTTACTGGCCTGTATTTACAGGCTGCTGTTATGTAGCTGGAATAATGCTAAGTGCAGTGTTAAATAGTAGGTCATGTATTCAGTTGCTGGTTTACTGGCCTGTATTTACAGGCTGCTGTTATGTAGCTGGAATAATGCTAAGTGCAGTGTTAAATAGTAGGTCATGTATTCAGTTGCTGGTTTACTGGCCTGTATTTACAGGCTGCTGTTATGTAGCTGGAATAATGCTAAGTGCAGTGTTAAATAGTAGGTCATGTATTCAGTTGCTGGTTTACTGGCCTGTATTTACAGGCTGCTGTTATGTAGCTGGAATATTGCTAAGTGCAGTGTTAAATAGTAGGTCATGTATTCAGTTGCTGGTTTACTGGCCTGTATTTACAGGCTGCTGTCATGTAGCTGGAATAATGCTAAGTGCAGTGTTAAATAGTAGGTCATGTATTCAGTTGCTGGTTTACTGGCCTGTATTTACAGGCTGCTGTCATGTAGCTGGAATAATGCTAAGTGCAGTGTTAAATAGTAGGTCATGTATTCAGTTGCTGGTTTACTGGCCTGTATTTACAGGCTGCTGTTATGTAGCTGGAATAATGCTAAGTGCAGTGTTAAATAGTAGGTCATGTATTCAGTTGCTGGTTTACTGGCCTGTATTTACAGGCTGCTGTTATGTAGCTGGAATAATGCTAAGTGCAGTGTTAAATAGTAGGTCATGTATTCAGTTGCTGGTTTACTGGCCTGTATTTACAGGCTGCTGTTATGTAGCTGGAATATTGCTAAGTGCAGTGTTAAATAGTAGGTCATGTATTCAGTTGCTGGTTTACTGGCCTGTATTTACAGGCTGCTGTCATGTAGCTGGAATAATGCTAAGTGCAGTGTTAAATAGTAGGTCATGTATTCAGTTGCTGGTTTACTTGCCTGTATTTACAGGCTGCTGTCATGTAGCTGGAATAATGCTAAGTGCAGTGTTAAATAGTAGGTCATGTATTCAGTTGCTGGTTTACTGGCCTGTATTTGCAGGCTGCTGTTATGTAGCTGGAATAATGCGGACAGTGACACTGAACGACATTCACTCACTCCCCTTGGACACAAACATGGTCAGTGTATGATTTTGTTGGTTACTATTTCAGTTCCCCCACATCAATGAAACCATTGTACAAGAGAGTGAGAGTGGCTGGCATGTTCCATATGTCAGCTCAACAGAGAAGAGGATTCTAGATCAGTCCAACTCCTGGGTCTGTGTCCAACACTGTAGTGCTCATGTAGGAAAACCTTGAGAAAACATACATCATTGTTCTTGAAATCCAGTCAGGCAGAATGATATAATACCTCATGCTTTCAACATAGGAACCCGTGAAATCCGGGCAGTGAATAGGTCTTCAGCAACCCATGTGACTAAGGTTATTGTAAGGAGAGACGGAATCAGGTGGTCAGGCTGTCAAGTTGATGCATGTCATCATATCCCAATTGCTTAGATCAATGCTCATTATGTCAATCACTGGATTGTCTGGCACAGACTCAATTATTTACAGACTGCTGACATCGAGTTGGAATATTAATGAGTGCGGCGTGAAACAACAATCAAGCTTCCAACATAGATGATTCCGAGATACAGAAAATGGACAACACTTGCACAGATGAACAGAGTGAACTTCTGGATGTCAATGTCATTATTCTTTGGATGACATGATGGTTTCTGCCTGGTTTTGATTCCCCACATAGGGTCACTCACCCACTGATACTACAGCTTCTAAATATCACTTATACATGCTGCACTTGCCTGGGTTATGCCTGGAAAACAACCTCAGCTGCCACCTGACTTGTCTCATCACATGGATCCAGGCTGTCAGTTTCATTTGATATTCAGAATCAGTGGGACCAGACCCTCCATGCAAAGAATATTTATTTTTCCCAGTCTGTAGACAGTGGTAGAGCAGCATGACATAATTCTAGCTGGGAAATGCCTCACCTCAGTAAATTTCAAACAAACCTCCCTTAATCTGTGATACACCTACGAGAGGAATATACGAGAATAATTTATTGAAATGGCTTCAGATGTCTGTCCCCCGCTGTGATATTGCTAAAAGGGGCATACAACCATACTCACTTACTTCAGATGTCTGCAACAAGGTTGAACTTTGGTCGACAGTGTAAATGGAAAATACAACAAACCATTTCAATATTACCATAATTTGTTATATTTACACAGACATACATCTTGTACATACAAGCTATATGACATGTTTCCACATAAACATGTATACCCCAATGTTTATAACATAAGCATCACATACAAGTTTTTTCTGAAAAAGAAAATCACCAGTTCGTTAAAATATCTTGTCATGGATTTCAACTTGAATTGGAAATGAGAACATGGAAGATAAAGCATTGTCAACAAGGTTACATTTTTTTATGTAAATCAAATCCTGTGTTTTTGCCAAAGTTAGGATCATGAATATTTGGGGGGGGATATTTGATGAAATTGTGTGCTCGATCTTCTTTACAGAAAAAATATCCCCCAAAATATTCATTATCTTTGTTCGGTATATAATAAACAACCAGTCCCTAATAGGAGGTCTATATAATCATTTGTCACGGCTAGTTAACATATACGATAGCTGTTAGTGCATCCCTGACTTTCCTAGTGGAAAATATCTATTGAGTATGTCAGAAGAGTAATAGTCAGGTAGATAGAGATTCTATACTTTCACTCTCACTGAACCAGTTAACAATACAGAATACATGGACTCTTGATCAGCTGCTTCTGCCATGGCCTTCATACTTCATACACAAGATGACGCTCTATTGAACTGAGATCATAGGACGTGATTTATTCCACCAACAGAAAATATAGGAACAAGCTGACAATGACTTATTTATGGAATTGAGTACCTGGGGAGTTATTGGGATACACACCGAATGTCAATTTTAATCAAATGAGAAATTGAGAGGTGGAATAAAATGTAGAGAAATTACTTTATGTTCCTAGAGTTTTGAAGTCAAAAGGGGTGATGTCTAAAACAATGGTGAAGTTCTTACAGAACAAAAGAATGAACATTATACAATGAGGAGTATGTGAAGAATAATTGTAGAAACACTCAGTGTTGCATTGTTGTCTGAGGACCCAGTTCCATTTGAATAATGACATATATAATGCAGTGTGCTCTGGTGGAATAAATCAGATCTTTCGTGCGTATATTTATGTGTATACTTGTGTCTCCAAACTAAATCACAATCCTTTGAGGATTTCATCTGTATGACCACGCCACCACTGAAGTTAAGCAGGTGTTAATGTATTAAGTCTCTTAACATACAGAGAATATTCGAATATGGATCTTCGTGATGTCTATATAACTAGACAAACCGCATCTGGAATCTCCCAGAAAATACATGAACACCCAAAAGTAGCATTTTTCGAGCCAAAGCTCTTCCTTTTCCTTAATGTTCACCACCACATTCTTGTATTGTGTTAATCAGGATCAGTTTGGACCAAGGCTCTATCTAGAATGGCTCAGAGGCCGGTATTTGGCCCAATATCTGCAGGAAAATTTCCCAAATGAGAATTAAAACTTTCCTACTTTATGTTAATATAGTAGTAATATACTAATGTGATGGCTTGGTCAAGCTGACCTGTATTTCACAGGACCGGTTCAAAGAAGACATATTACATCTTGAGGTTACATTATTGAATGCAATGTTAAAGGTGAAACATCTTAAAAAATCCTTATTTTGTACCTAAATAATAAATTTACAATTTACCTGCCAAAGGTGCTTATTTTCATGCCTAGAGAAATCGTTTCTCGTTAAATCGGAATAAATGGCAAGGTGTTGGCCTAATGTGCCTTCAGACATACATGGAAGATTTTCATCAACATAACAAGGAGATAATACTGTTGAATTGTTGTCACTCTATTAACATGCATCGGACTGTTGTTATAACATGACTTACAGAAAGAAAATAATCCAATATTGGTCGCAAATAAAAAAAATGTGGTTGGTCCCCGAGTGAAATGACGAAGTAGAGGAAGAAACTTGACAAGTTACATGACCAGAGTTACTTCCGTTCCCATATCAATTGATTTTTCACATTTTTCATTTGTGAACATTTTCTCCAAAATCTGTAAAACAGGTATAAAAAAGTCCATAATCTCTCATTTCTTTCTTTGAGTAACATGATCAAGGCCCTCCTCAGACTGGCATGTTAGTAACAAGGACATGGTGAGGACAATTATGATAAAAGATAACAGTAAATGCTGTAATCCAACTGGCTTAACAAACAAAGTGGAACTTTAAACTCCTCAACAGAACATAACTTTTGCATCCATGCACACAGCTGTTGAGTGTCAGCACATGTAAACATGATAAATACTGCATCTCAATATTACATTTAATACATATAACGTAACTGCAGTTACATATAGGTTAGGGATCATCCATTTGAAATTCGGGGGGTGGGGTGGGGGGGGGTGTGTGTGCTGGGGCTGGGATTTTGTATCGAGATTAGATATTTTTCCAGCCACAGCAACAAAACCAGATATTTTTGCATTTTAAATTAGGAGCCTGATTTTATTCAAGTTTGATGCAAAATTATTTCTTTCAAGATTTTTTTTGGGACAATTTGTCTTTTTCGATAAAATCCCAGGCCCCCTAGAATATCAAATAGATGGTCACTGACTAAAGGACAGCAGCTGGTGTTCTTGAATTGTGTACATTTTATTACCTTTAAGTGAAGCTGAACAAGCACAAGTGGGATACGTTTGTATGCCACCATTTCCAAGCAACCTACCACACCCATTCAGGTCCACACTATGGTCCTTGTTTCACTCTCACCCTCCATACCAAGTTTGTTCTCGCATGTGCATGTGCTCAGTGCTATTATTCATGACACACGTTACAACCAGCTTTCACAGCTGTTAAAAAAAAATGCCGTAATGTACAAAAAATATATATGTCAATAATATATATGATGTATATGATACATATAACATGTACATGACGTACCAGTCACAACAGGATCTGCAGCTGAGAACAACTGTGAACACCCAGGCTACCTTCCCGAGGCAAGGGAGTTAACTGACCATAAAACAATCCAGTTTCCACTTTTATAGTCAGTTACCTCCCTTGCCTTGGGAAGCTGACTGCAGGCAGTGTAATATGAACACTTATTTGTAGTCTTGCTAAATAATAAGGTCTTCAAAATTATCAGGTTTTTGTTTGTTTTTCCATCCTTTCAATATCAACTGTTTTAGTAAGTTTAAAGCGTATGAAGAAGTTGCAAGTGATTCATTTGGCATTCGATTGGCTAACAGTTTAGCGTTTGTTTCCATAAGCCGAAAAAAAAACATAAGGCAGACAATCGTTTCCTGATTGGCTGATAATGAAATGGGAGGAGCTTGTGTTGTACTATTGCACTGAACGATGTCATTGATTTCATAGTGTTGTATACGGTTTCTGAAGTTATTATTGTTTTGACAATGTATACTGAGTGCACAACATATCTTACGCTTATAGTTCCATAAACGCAAACATTATTGAAGTCAAATGTTAAATATTTTTTACTAAAAAAAAATCATTTGAAAGTGACATTTAACATCTAGTTTAAATATTCAAATTTTAAACTGGAATAGAAAATGTGATGCCAGTTACCATGTTGTTCACTTGAATTAAAGTTTCTAATTTCTTTAAACATTGAAATGATAAAGATCAAGTTCATACTAAAAATTGCTCAAACCATGCTAACAATTGAAATAGTTAATTTTGTCAATGTTAAGACTTCAAGCCTGTTGTAATCACCAAGTGGTCAAAGTTGATGCTTGCAGTATTTCTGAAGTAGACAATGAAGTGGACACATGGTACACACAATGTTAAGATCAATGAAGATAACAAAATATTCTTTAAATAAAATAAACAGATGCAGACATGACACCCAACCCTTGCTTAATTAATGTTTGATCAAAGCTCAACTGAAGGAAGATCACTAATACTGTGGTTTATAGCTGTGTCTGCCTACTGGTGCATTGAATACACTATTATGACCAGTGCCCTGTGAAGATCACCAGAAAGATGTGTGTGCAATCAACTACAATGTATTACTGTTGTACTGAAGCACCAATGGTTATTGTTGGCTTCAAACAATGTGATAGCTCAACTTTTCATAAATTTGAGTTCATTATGTTCGACAGATGACATTGTTGACAACACGTCATAGCTTGCCAACACACAACATGGCTGACCAGCACGTGACATTGCTGACCAACAGATGCCATAGCTGACCAACTCTTCTACATCTCTTAATTTGTGACTGTGCTTTTTCCCAACCTTCTTTAGTTGCATGGTTCAATATTTGTGGCTACCAAACACAAAGATGATCACTACTGAATCAGAAAGCATCCAAAGACCCCAGCCCCAGGTTTCACCACCCATCATGACTAGTGAAGTAGTTAAGATTGGTGCCAGAAGAGACAGATCACATAAATAAGCTTGAGTCCACCACCACCACCTCACGTCCTGAGTATTCTTGTCCATTTGTTCCTCCACAGAAAGGTTTCAGGAAATAAATTAAGCTTTGATCCTCAACACAGTATGCAAAGTATTGTACAGGGTTTGAACAAAGATTATACTCCAAAACAGATTCCCACATGATATTCTTACCTCCTGGACACACCCCCTGCCCAATGCATAACTGTAGGCATACATACATCCCACCATTGTCCTGGCACACAAATGCATCAGGCTTGAGTAATATCGGATTCCTTCTATGGCAGTCCTGATCCGCATCATACTTTTGTGACCGCTCCTGGCTGTTGCGACTGAGAAGCCTGTGCTTTTTTCATATCCCGCTTTCTCTTGTTTGCATAAATACGTAAGAAGAGAGCTAGGAAAACTGTACCAATGCCAAATGCTCCTAAGATTGTGACAGGGTGGCCATAGATCATGCACGAGAGCAGGATAGCCAAACCTTGTCGCACTGTCATGATGATCACAAATGTCACGGCACCAAAGCTGGCGATGGTGTAGAAGATGAAGAGCTGCCCACAAGCAGAGCAGATACTGAGGACAACTGAGTGGAATATAAAGTCAGGATGGCGGACCATGAAGCTTGAGGACTCCAGGAACCCGCCTTGTTCAATCAGAGCCACAGTCGTCAGGAGACAGGAGAACATGTTCACACCAGCCATCATCTGTATGGAGGACATCTTGTGTTGGGTGAACAGCGCCCCCTGCCAGTTGGAGGTAAAACTATCAAACAACATGTAGCCTACCAATAGTATGACGCCTGAGAAGGTCGTCACTGTTCCCTTGTCTCGTGTGGCATCGCCACTGGTGAGAAGAAACATGCTGACACCAACAGAGATCAAAGCAGCTGTGAAATATTCGTGGTATTCATATGTCTTCTTCTGCACAGCTTTCCCCATCAGCATCACCGGTATGACTTTGGAAGCCTTTGCTAGGACCTGTGTTGGGAAGCTGACATACTTCAGAGCCTCGTACTGGAACCAGCTGCTCATGATGTTGGAGAACGAGCTGTAGGAGTATTTGTACAGTGGGGCTGTATGAGGGGGCTGCTTCTTACAGAAGATGACCAAAATTGCAATCATGAAGGCAAGAATTCGGTTGACAAACACAAGGAAGGTGGAATTCTTGAAGTACTCTCCTTCGGCTGTGTCCGTCTTGCCATACTGGAATGTCATGATGCGCTCCTGCAGCAAGCCCCATGTGAGGTAGGAGAACTGGAGTCCAGTGAAGCAGAAAAGCAGCTTCAGCCCCTGGTTGACTGAGGTTGATCCCCCAGGGTCCGACTTGTCCTGAGTTTGTTGACCTTCCTCCAAGCTGGCCTTCTCATGTTCCTTCCCGAACACACACAACACAGTGAAGTTGGACAAGCATCCAGGGCCTGCAGGATACAAGGTGAAGGATTAGAAGCAATATAGGGACCCTGCTATATAATATATATTTTCAAATACACTTTCTAACATTACTGGGATAATGGAATCATTTTTTGTATCAATAGCATCAAATACTCTTGAAAAATCAAGTTTCCAACGTAAAACACTCTTATTCCTCTGTAAACATGGTAAATACAGACATTTCACTTCTGTGAAAGTGACTAAATAACTGGATTTAGGTATATTATTCTCATCATTATTTCAGTTATAACACAGAAAGTCAATATTGTGTGGGAGAAAGACAAGACTCTTGCAGGGCGTAGACACTGACCACTTACGGAACAACAATCGATAACAGACCGTCAGACAAGGCATCATAACCAGTGAAATCAGATCAGAGTAGAGCTGCCATATTTGTTATAATTATAGGTGCAAACTTTTTGAAGAACACTGGTTGGTATATCAAAGTAAACCTGGGAGAAAAGAATGGAACTTCTGTGCCTACCTGCTGTTTCATTGTACTTGCTCTTCCGCAAGTAGCTGATGAGGAGAGCTCCTGGAACAAAGATGGTGGCATATCCCAGGATGTTGACTCCGAGGCGGAACAACCAGAAGTCTGTCCACTGACTGACTTGGTGAGAGGCTGGCTGTTCCCCGGCGACACCACTGGCCTGGCTGTAGACTAGGTAGGGTGCGATCACCAGGAACACAAACCCTAATCCGATGTAAGCCATGCTGAAAGGACAGACAAGAAGATGCTTAGCCAGTCACCCGAACAGTCTTCTCTGTGTTATATAAGGATTCAAAGTTTATTCAGAATTAGTTTACTTATCAACCCTAGATGAAAACATCAAGTTGTTCATTCACTAATATTCTCTTATATATCAAAATTATTATTTAGACACTGTGCAATAATCTTTATAGAGCCAAGTCAACAAAACATTATAGTAGATTTTACCCCTTTAAAGCTTGTATACAATAAATTTTTAAATATGTAAGAAATTCCTCATGTTCAAAAAACAAATAACAAGAAAAACTCAAAATGTGCACAGATTCAATGAATTCTTCAAAACAATAATTAAAACAAACTAAAGCAGGATAAATAATTCAACAATTATGATTATGTTATTATTGCTTGGGCAGCATAGCATCCATAATATTCCAATGTTTATATTTCATACACAGAACAATATCATTAATCGTCTGGAAGTAAAAAACAACTATAATTACCAACTGTACAGTAACCATGGTAATATCGGATATAATTTCCCTTGTACATAAACATTTAGCACTAGTATATTCATTGGAATATGTTGATATTGTTGATAACAAAAATCATACTATGATTACCAAGGGGGTTAACAGTGAGGGGGTTAAAATATTAGGTACAGAATGAGATTAATCATGTTAATAGAATGGCAAACAAAATCACAATTGAGAACATTTCAATTTTAGCTTCCATTTGACATAACTTTAAAGAAAAAAGTGAGGATTTGTCATGTTTGTTGATCACTTGAATTCTTCTAATATTTGCACCACCATAATTTTTTTTATCAAAATCCTCACTTGATTATAATGATAAATGTATGCAAGAAATCCCCATGCGATATATTATGTTTCAACTTAATGAACATATCACTTTATATCAAATTATAAAATCACACATGAGTGAGTATGGTTTATGCCGCTTTTTGCAATATTCCAGCAATATCATGGCAGGGGACACCAGAACCCATGTCTGGAGGCGAACCTGGGTCTTCGGCATGACGAGCAAACGCTTTAACCACTAGGCTACACGACCGCCCCTTAATCACAGATGAATATATGGCGATGATGTGAGTCAAATTGTCATTTTTGAAAAAGTGTATATGTCCAGAACAAGATACAAATCTGGTGAGTAAACAACAGAGAAATGATCACTGGGATCATATACGCAAGCCTTCCTGCTCAACTCACCCTGTGGCTTCACGGATAATAGGTGAAATTGCAACATGTCCAGAAACACATACCGTAGTTTATTGAATATCATAATTTACCATGGTTGTGATATATTGAAAGTGTAGCTTTATGACGATACATGTAGGATGGAGGTCATATTCCTGAGTGAGTGAGTTGGGTTTAAAACCTCATTGAATAGTACTCCATCTGATACTAGGGTATGAAAACAAGATATGTTCCAGACAGTGTTCAGTAGCTAGTCGTATATTGAATCTTGATTGACCGCCATTTTGCTTTCTGTGACGATCGATATCATTCTTTTTTATGGTCAATAATTAAGTACAGATGAAAAAAGTATTCAAATAACTATTGCTATCAACGATAATTTGGTATTTGTGATTATATTATCTGTCTTGTTTAAATAATCTTTAGTTTAAAAAAAAAAAATTCCCGTGAGGTCACGTGATAACCAATTATGGGATAATAGTCTCGATCCAAATGTTACAACGCCTACACTTGAGCAGATATCACTCATGAATATTAATTAGACTGTTCACTATGTTAACAGATCATTATTATAACAGAAACAAACGTATGTTTCCATGTATATCTAAAATGATATTATTTCTTATTAATTGTCCAGTGAATTAAACAATTTCAATTGAAATAATTCATCATATTATGAATACGTAACCACTTGTAATGTGTGTGAAAAGTCGTACTAAAATACGCTATTTGAAGGGGGCATGGCCTAAATGCAAATGTCCGATTGGGATTTTAAATTTTCCGACCCCTGCCAGACACTATTCTAGAAAAGTCCATGCAAGGTTTCATCCTCAATGGCCCAGTGTTTCAGAGATTAATACTGTAAAACCTCACACTCAGTGAGTGAGTAAGTGAGTATGGTTTTACACCGCTTTTAGCAATATTCCAGCAATATCACGGCGGGGGACACCAGAAATGGGCTTCACACATTGTACCCATGTCGGGAATCGAACCCGGGTCTTCGGTGTGACGAGCGAACGCTTTAACCACTAGGCTACCCGACCGCCCCTATTCTAACTCAGAAACTGATGAAAGCCCGTTAGAAAAATGTGCTGTAAGACCACAGTTAATACACGTAATGTGTTATGTACTCCTATACCATGTGTGTATAAACTGTTTCTGGTTCAAGGACAACACAATGACTCCTGTACTAGGTGTACAAAATAACCTGCGATAAAAGCTTTAATTACAGCTCAACACGATCCCCATTCTATTCAATCCTGACACTGAACAAGCCAAATACTGACCAATAATGATTGCTTACGATGAAAAAAACCTTGAATATCAGCTTGTTCATTATAAACGTGATCAATTTATCAATACCATTCAGTGCTGAGAAAAAGGACAAACAAGCCTCCAGGGTTTGGGTTGAACATGTAAACACAAGGTAGAAGGAATCGGGGGAAAGTGTTCAGCCAACTTATAAACCATTGCAATGGCAGCATTAGAATTTTGCAATAGTCCTTATGGTAGTTGCCAAACTGCCCAATAGTTAAGGTATCGTAAGGACGAGTAGACATTTGCCCTTTTCAAGGATTTTGCTATACGATATCATTATAAGGACTAGTGGACTAAAACTGAGTTTCTATGGCTAAATGCAAATAATACCAGAAAGAACTGAAAACACAAGGATAGCTTACAGTCAAACAATAGTGTAGTCGTAGTATCAGCAAATTCAATGACAGTGGCCGAGAGAAAGACCACATGCAACATGCACACAACTGAAGGTGGTTTAGTGGGAAATAGTGGGTTACCATAGCTACAGTACTAAACATGATATGTGAGGATGCAGGCTCGATTCACGTCATGCAATTTTCTTGAGAACCAAATCATTGTTTTTAACCAGTCAACAATCAACACTAGAAGCATATTAAAGGGCTGTTTTAACAATTCAAATGAAAAACCTCCAAGCAGGTCTCTATACAGATGTAAAACATCCCAGCTAGTCTCACGTGGAAGTAGTACCTCCCACAAGGTTACTGTGAGATAGCCAGATACCTACCATACGATAGACAAGAGTGGCAGTAGGTCCACAAATACAATAACTGAACAAGTGTCCAAACATTTAACCCCTGTGCAGAAACATCCCTAACAAGAAGTGCCCCAACCTTGCCACTTTGTCCAATTAGTCTGTCCAGCACCTGTTCCGTTCATACGAATAAACTGTGCCAGCTGGTCATTGATTCAGTGTATGCCTGCAGCTATCGCCCAATCAAATCCACACACAACACTGTACCACATGGATGCACGCCACAATTCAAACTTCTTCCTTCAATGGTTCAGAGCATTACCTCGGGTTTACCATGAGACATTATCTCATATATAGAGAGACACTGGTACTATAAGCCTGTTAGAATGGATGACTGGACAGGACTAAAACCCTACTGAAACCAAGCTTAATCTGGTTAAGTAAGCACATATATATATACACTTGTAGATTACTTGTTACGTATTACCCACAGTATCAACTAGTTCTTACTTCAAAAACATGAGCTGTATGAAGCCCTGTGATTGTGAAACATGGCCTTCATTTGACATTAAGTGGAGTTATGATGTTGGCGATTCCATTCACTAGACAAGAATTTTTTTATTGTCTTATCACGCTTATGCATGAGCTATAGTAAATAAATAATTAAATACTTGTTTTTATTGGAATTACCAAGAAATATTAAGGAAATGCTCCTTAAATCATCCCTGAAAACAGATTATCTTATTATTGCTTTGAATCTCCCTCTCTACTTGGCATATTGACCAAGGGAATCTTTCAAACAAGAACTTGAATTGGTCGTGCCTATAAAATGTAACAGTGAATGGAATGAACATTTGGTTGAGTGATGGGGATCTCAGCCTTAAGCAACAGTACTGTGCCTGTGTACCAAAACCCAGAACCCAGAACCCCAAACCAGAACCAGTATTGTGGACCAGAAAACAAAGAATACTTGCTAAAGAGCTTAAATAAAAAGTAGAACCAAATTTAACCACCTAAGTTCTTTAAAGGTTAATCTTAAATTACGTTAATACAAAGTTTCAGTATGTATTGGTCCAAAATGATTTAAAGAAATAATTCTTTGATTGCATTCTAATAACAATCAAGGTTATGAGCAATTCAACCAACAGAAATGCGAAAAACATAAAGCATTATTGAATGTGTGCAATGCAAGATAGGGCGAAGGTAGAAGCCACATACATATTACAGTGAATAATCAAGAACAACTTTGTAACCATGATAACCAATGACGCCTGTTTATAACATCTACAAGCTGAAATATTTACAACCACATTACAAAATGCCTGAACAATAAAAACAAAGGACCAAGATTTCCCGCCTGAAAACCAAACCAAGAAGCACCTTGTCCACATGCTACACAGTAAGTAAGCTGTCAATGAAATCCAGGAAGCTAATCTCCTACCTGTTCCGACACCTCGTGCGTGTGTCATATGTTATGCTCGCACGTCCATCTCGCTCAAACACCGGCAACCGATACAAGTGGCTTTTCCTGTAGTGCATCATGTGATTAAAGCAGGTCAACATATCATACAACAGATGCACTACTGTTTGACTCAGTTTCCTAACTAAATGAATTATTCTCTTCATGGTGGGAAGGAACGCCAATGATGATGTCATTGGAACCTTACATCTCACACATTAGAAACCCTGGACGAAACGCTATAGTTTGCAGTCCTGCATACATTCTGCCCTATCCACATGGTTCAAAAAGTAAAACCATCTCCATCATGAGCTGCATGGAATGATGCAAGAAGCGATAAGGTGATTATATCCCGAGGCATCAATCCAAAAATATAGTAAAAAATAGCGCTTTAAGGAAGATCCTGTTGCTTTAAGGAAGATCCTGTTGCTTTGTGACGTCTTATTACTCATAAATCACACACACACACAACATATATAACATAGGTATGTCTAAATTATGCCTTCAGCCTTCGAAATTCATGCTGAGACCCACTAAACCGAGACTACTTACTTGAGCTTGGGACATGTGAAAGCAAATAACTGAGAGAAAATGTACCGGTAAACATACTAAACATGTTTGTCTCATTCAAGGAGGGCTAGCTACAAACTGTGATCACTTGTGAAATTAAGTTTCCACTATTCCTCTTGTCTAGTCTTAAAAAAATATATTTCTCAGGCTGTGCTCTATAACTCTATAAGGTCAACTGTTTAAAAGAGACAGTTTATGCTTGCATTCATGTCAACAGGCTGTTAGAGTAGGAAGACTGAAGTACACCGGGAACTGGACTCATGGTAAGTTAAGGGCAGAATAGATGTAGTGCCTCTCACTTATAAATATATTTACATTTTATTATGTAAACCATTTGTAGATTAAATATACCATTGAAAAGAAGGACAGAAACGCACACATGTGTGATAATCACCTGTGCTGATGACATGGTAAAGGAATGAGGAATTGCGTTACCACCAAGCATATGTCAAAAATATTTTTGTTTTGCTTGTCTCATGCTAAGCAATATTCTGGCTGTAAGTCTGCACCAGACAAACTGGTGATTGATATTATGAGCGTTGTCCTCTATTGCCAGGGAATGAACACTTACTAACATGCATACACCCTGTATTCCTGCACTACTTTCACCCTGTATTCCTGCACTTCTTTCACCCAGTATTCCTGCACTACTTTCACCCAGTATTCCTGCACTACTTTCACCCAGTATTCCTGCACTACCCTGTATTCCTGCACTACTTTCACCCAGTATTCCTGCACTACTTTCACCCTGTATTCCTGCACTACTTTCACCCTGTATTCCTGCACTACCCTGTATTCCTGCACTACTTTCACCCTGTATTCCTGCACTACTTTCACCCTGTATTCCTGCACTACTTTCACCCTGTATTCCTGCACTACTTTCACCCTGTATTCCTGCACTACTTTCACCCAGTATTCCTGCACTTCTTTCACCCTGTATTCCTGAACTACTTTCACCCTGTATTCCTGCACTACTTTCACCCTGTATTCCTGAACTGCTTTCACACAGAATTACTGGAAAGCCAAATGAAATACCAAGACAATCATTGCCCATGACCTTACTTGTCAAAGTTGACCCTGCTCAAGTGCTCTCCTATATGGCCTCCATAACACGACATATCCTGGTCTATTAGTTATCCATGACAGGAATTTCAAATATGATGTGGCCTGCTGTGATGCGGACAATGTGGCCTATAATTGACTGAGATGATCCAGCGGCATCATCAGGGAGATAATCTTGCCATATTTTACCAAGGATACAGTAGATCACGGATGGTGGTAATTATGCCCATTATGAAGCAACTTATCGTAGGATAAAGTACTGCTGTCACTTAGCCACCAGTTCCTTGTGATTCAACCAATATTTCGCTTACTAAACACCAAGCTCTCTTCAATGAACAGGAAGACAGGACATGGCTGATTAAAAGATACTGCAGAATAATAACATGCATAAACACTATTCTACCATGAATTCAGAAAATGATTGATTTTGATTGGTCAATCAGAGGTATCAAATCACAATACAGCCCCTCTTATTGAAACAGCCAATTTGACAACCATATCTCTGTCGAAGTTAATATTTTTAGAATAGAAGTTCTTTAACAGTCATTGCCGGTAGGCATATTTAAATAATTATAAGTGCAATTATAGGCTACAAAATGCAAAATTCTAAAATTAACATTTGAAACCTCAAGCTGCGTGTTCGGTTCCACATTCAATGTAGAGCAGTTAAATCCACAGGTGCTCTACATAGAAAACACAGTATGTTCATCTCCTAAATCATGGGGTGTCTCTCGGCATATCTTTCCTTGTGTTAGATTGCATGTATGTTTGATATACATGTCATATGCAAGACAATGATCTTTATTTATTCATTCATTGACACAGCCTAATATATGTCCTCATAACATGAATAAAGTATGTATGACTAAGGCAAACACACTTACTACACAATGGACTACTTGATTTGAAAGTCAGGTGCACACGGCGTATATGACAACGAATACACTTGCCTTATTTCAGGGCTTTCATGCAAAGTCTTGAGTTCTTGGTAAGACCATTCACTTGTTCAACAGTTTCAACTTTCCTAAAGCATGAAGTAACCAAATATGGAAATTTCCAGTATGTCAATCATGTTAATAAGTTGTAATAATATTCTAGAATAGTCTATGATTGTTTTAGCATGTTTAGAGAAACTGTTTTATCACCTTCAATAGTTTTAACTTTCTCAAAAAAGACCAGAATATCCAGTGATTGATGTTGTGATCCATGCTTCCACGGTACATAATAAAACGGTCATGCAATCAACCAAGTCACTGAGCCTGACCAACCGATCCATTTGGCCGCATCTTACAACCTGTATAGGTGCCCGAATTCCCAAGTGGCCAATAGTGGGCTGGAAGGCAGAGCTACAGATAAGCAGCATATTTGCATAAAATGCCCACAAAAAATGTTAAAAACACAATTATTTTCAATTAACTTCCATACAGAAACGCAGGCAATAAATGAAAAACTCAAATATATATATACCCAATGAAGCTTTTTCAGCATGCGTATAAAGGAGCTAATTTCCAAACACAATTATGAGATACCGCCCAAATACCGCGCTCTCAAAATGAGAAATAGTGGGCTCTTATTAGAATATTATTTTGTTGAAAAACAACAGAGTTGAAAGATCGTAAATTTCATGATTGATGCTGACAGCCTGAAATGTTTATATACGACCAATATATTTTTCCACAATTTAATTTCCCATAAATAAGGAAGGATGCATATATAACACACCTATCATACACGAATAAATAAGTTTTGTGTAGATTGATCAATCGGAAGAGGTGCTAATTGGGATTGTTCACTAGCCAAAATATTAGCAAATATTGCCGTGGGCGCTTATTACGTTGAATACAGTAATATACTTTCCTATATATTTAGAACAGTTAAATATGTCTAAAACATTATTTCATTTTATTTAAATATTAAAATGTTTACAGATTTGGGGAAAAACTCAATAGAATGATGAATAGATGAGTGAAAAAATATTGGTTACCCAATGAAAAATGTAATAACTCAATTAAAATTGAAACCCTGGAGTCAACTCAATTGCTCAAAAAGTTATCTAGAGCTCTGCTGGAAGGTGAGTCCCAGTTCCACTGAGCAGTCCCAACACTTGAACATGTTGAACATTATCATTTTTTCCCGTACATTCACATTAACCTATGGCAGTCAAAGCCTCAACAAGCGTTTGTGTGATGGACCCCGGGTGCTGTTTCCTCAATATTTGCAATTGCCCTACAGAAACTTTCTAATTTATTAATCCCACTATTTCTTAATCCCACTATTTATTAATCCCATTAATTCATGTACAACATACACAATGTTCCTATTTCTGTCATCCTCTATGCATCAATCAGTCATATATCCAGTGTCCATGAATGGACTGCCAGATTCCTTTGGAGGTTGACCGACAATGTACAGAAAAACAGAACAATTAACACGAGGTAACACAGAACTGGGAATCATTTCACAAAGAAATCTTAGCGGTTCTATCCAAAGTCTACTCTCCCTTAATGACAGTGAGTCCAGCGATTGAGTATGCCGGTTCCAGTAATATTCCAGGAACATCCTAACCATAGACACCAAAATTGGGCTTCACACATTTACCTTTATCATGCAAATCAGTATCAAACCCAGGGATCAGTGTGATGAGCAAACGCTTTAGCCACCAAGCTACCCACCACCTTTAAATATGTTAACATTATGACAGTCCTGCTCATAGCACAAAGTCTCTATTGTGGAAAGGACCCATGATCATGTGATGATGCTCCCCAACAGCAAACAGTGAACACATTACATATGGAATCACAACAGCAACTCCAACAGATAATAAATACAGGTATCATACTCAAATCCTGACAAGCTGATATTAAAATAACATAGATGATTGACACAGGGTTCCAAACAAACTGGGTCCGCTTGAGACTAGTTATATATCAGAAGGTGGCATGACCTTGTGGACTACCACCATACTTCAAGTCGTCCGCAATTCTGTAGCAGGTCCATTTTTGGACTAGTAAAAATAATTACTTATTTCTAACCTTATGGATGTAACGGAAATACCAATGATGTGATGCAGTTCCAGCAGTAGAAACTAACATTTTTAGTCCACTAGTCCTTTTAATGATAACATATAGAAAAAACAACTTGCATATGGCACATTTCTACTAGTCCTTATAATACCTTAACCATTAACAGTTGGGCAGTTTGGCAAGGACTACAGGACTAGTTCCAGTTTTTAATGCTGTAGTTCACGTACTTACAGTAAGAGTGGCTAAGTTTCCAAGTTGGCGTGCAGTATGATGTGGTGATGTGTCAGGTGTGGAGGTCTGTCAGCGGATACACCAGCTGTCCCAGCTGTGCAGCCAAGTGGCACAAGCCTAGATCATCCCTATCTCTCTGCACATCACTTCATTATTGATTACCAACAGGAGATTTGCTTCTCACAGTGTATAAAATTTAATACTTGATAGATGACTGATCAATATTTTCACAGCAGCGTGTAAATACATAACAGTTAACTTTTGTCCAACTTTAGTCCACGGCTTCGAAAGATTAACTGCGGAAAGGATTATGTGAATAAGAGGAAAGGTTTGAAACAAATAACAGCCACTTTGCCTCAACATGCTCAAGCAGAGAGCTTGAATCATAAATCTTCATTTGAGTAACTCATAAATTTTGAGAGTGCTTACGTCAAAAGGTCATGATCATATAGGCTAGGAAGTGCCATCTTCCTGAGGCAAGGGAGTTAACTGACTATAAAAGTAAAGTTTCAGCCCTTGTCTAAATCATGTAAATAGGCTGGAATTATGGAGTTATATTTTGGCTGGACTAATCGACATCCGATTTGTAAATTGTTGTGAAGATTTCGTTCGATTGCAGAATTTGCCAAGCATGTATACCATCAACTTAGCATTAACAGATATTTTCCAAATCTTTTCATGTGTTTAATCAGGGTGCTCACATGATTTGATGCGCTTTGCAAAGTAAGACCCATTTTATTACAATATAAATCTTCACCATCCATCAGATTGTCTTGAATTGGCACTGCCATTTTGTTTAAAGCAACTGCTAGTGATCGAGCCCAGAAATTCCAGCGTAGTTCAGCAAGGGTGGCAAGTCCCTTGCCTCGAGAAGATGGGAAGTGCTGACTTGAGTGTCCTCGGTTCCTTGAGGTTTGCTGCTGTAGTAGCAGCGTTAGAAATTGGCACTAGTCCTGTAGTCCTTGGCAAACTGGCCAATAGTTAAGGTATCATAAGGACTAGAAGAAATTTGCCATTTTCAAGGGTTTTGTTATATGTTATCATTATAAGGACTAGTGGACTAAATATGTTAGTTTCTACCCCTGAGTAGTTTAATCTAGGAACCTAAATCTTGAACTTTTAACATTGAGGTTGTGACAAGGCTTCATTGACTTAATGCATAATTTTGAACACAACAATACCAACCTGTACTAATGACTGACCTGATGACTGCTGTTTTAAAGGATGAGTGAGTGAGTGAGTGAGTATGTTTTTACACCGCTTTTAGCAATATTCCAGCAATATCACGGCGGGGGACACCAGAAATGGGCTTCACACATTGTACCCATGTCGGGAATCGAAACCCGGGTCTTTGACGTGATGAGCGAACGCTTTAACCACCAGGCTACTCGACCGCCCCTTTAAAGGATGAACATAAAAAGTAATTTGTATGTTTGTTTCCACCTGGTTTCAGTTGCTTTGGTCTGACTTTAATATGGCATGTAACCATGACAACTACATCCTGGAAACAAAAAGTATTTGATATTTGAAACCTGTTTTCAATGCAATTCCTACTTTCATCAACAGATGATTGATCAAGCTTTGTAAGAGGCTGATAGATATACATCGTGCAACTCTTCCCCTACCTATAGCAAGTACAGTTAAAGCTTGTTAATCCAGACGGTTGTGTAGCAGGTAAAATTATCTTGATTATCCAATTTCCTGATTAATAAATCATGGAAACTTAGCAACATCCCTTTGATTACATTTAGATGTCCTAATAGGTACAATATGGAAAGTGAGGTTTCCAGATTTAACAGAGTCTGAACAAAAGGGTTTAATATCAGTAACACAGAACACATCAAGTCTAAAACATGACGATGTACTAGTCATTTGAGGCATTCATGCTGAGGCTCCAAACAAATGGATGCAGATGTGAGATGACTTTGATCAATTATATATTTAAGTAAATAAAGACATATTTACTCACTACATTGTATTTAATGAACTCTTGTTCACTAACAGACATAAAGTGTTTCACCTGTCATGAATGCCCTGAAAACTAGATATTGTTACACTAGTTGAAAAAAAGGTACATTATTTTTTCCAAACTGCAGTATAATTCACAAAAATGATAAAATGGACCAAGTGCTTCAACTGCAACTCCCATACTCTAACACAGAATTAAAATGGTCATGGCGCTGGAAATATCAAAATAGCCCTCATATTACAAACATCTCGCAATTCGCCAGACCATCTGTCATCAGCTATTGTACGACTTATTGAAAAACGAAGTTAATATCACCAGAACATTTTATCCACAATGCATCTATCGATTTGACTAGATATTATATACTGTATCATTTTGGTGTATCTATTCTTAACAAGCTAATATCATCACAGTCATCAAAGATTTAACAAGCTAGATGTGGGCCACAATCTCAAAATCGTAAATAATCCATAGACTTGTCAAATACCTTGGATACTCAACATCCGTAATAAACTTCCAAATGTGTGGTATGTATCGTATATGGAAAGGCTAACTAGATGACATTAAATAGTTACCAAGTTGTCTGTTGTTTAATTCAGTGGATAAATTAACATTGTTGTACTGTATGTCAGTGTATCCATATGTAACAAATAATAATTGTTAATGTGAAGTTTACATGCCATACAGCCTTTCCACTGGTCCAGATGTCAGTCACATGACCACGAAACTTATGTCATCAATTTCAAACATTTCTTCACGAGACTGAAAAAATTAAACACTGACTGCTTCCACATTTATGGGAATTCCCAAGCACAAACAAATACATAACCATTGTTTCTGATCATTTGGATCACTTTAATCTTTCAACTCGCCCTAACCTAAAGTCAAAGACTTTGATTGCATTCATGTGATCGATTATGCTCACTATGACCCTTCCTAGTAAATAATACGTACAAACAATTAACACGTTCCATGCCTAGACTGACAGTGACAGTTTACAGGAATCTCCTTCCAATGTTTGACCAAGTGATGAATAATGACTAACGTGTAATTGCCAGAGGTTCTATAACAACTTCGGAAACCTCTCCAGTCATGTTGCTCGCGTCAGATAATTCGGTCCTGTACCTAATGTAAACATATTACGACCCTCTCTGGCCGACTGACAGAGGTAGGTATTAACCATGTCAACAGACCTTTCTAACACAAAGTTATTATTTGTATCTATTTGTTTTAACTAAACTATACCAGATGTTACTGCTGAGCTATTTGAGCATAGGGGCCTACATATTTTCAAGTCTCCGATGTCATACAGTTTTACCCTCACTCTATGAAAGTACATCTGCCTTACTGTGGGTAGGTGGGTAGGTGGGTAGGTGGGTGGGTGGGTCTGTCTTTCTGTCTGTCTGTCTGTCTGTCTGTCTGTCTGTAACAATCAACACTTACTGTATGTCAGTGTATCCATGTGTAACAATCAACACTTACTGTATGTCAGTGTATCCATGTGTAACAATCAACACTTACTGTATGTCAGTGTATCCATGTGTAACAATCAACACTTACTGTATGTCAGTGTATTCATGTGTAACAATCAACACTTACTGTATGTCAGTGAATCCATGTGTAACAATCAACACTTACTGTATGTCAGTGAATCCACATGTAACAATCAACACTTACTGTATGTCAGTGTATCCATATGTAACAATCAACACTTACTGTATGTCAATGTATCCATATGTAACAATCAACACTTACTGTATGTCAGTGAATCCATGTGTAACAATCAACACTTACTGTATGTCAGTGTATCCATGTGTAACAATCAACACTTACTGTATGTCAGTGTATCCATGTGTAACAATCAACACTTACTGTATGTCAGTGTATCCATATGTAACAATCAACACTTACTGCATGTCAATGTATCCATGTGTAACAATCAACACTTACTGTATGTCAGTGTATCCATGTGTAACAATCAACACTTACTGTATGTCAGTGTATCCATGTGTAACAATCAACACTTACTGTATGTCAGTGTATCCATGTGTAGCAATCAACACTTACTGTATGTCAGTGTATCCATATGTAACAATCAACACTTACTGCATGTCAATGTATCCATGTGTAACAATCAACACCTACTGTATGTCAGTGTATCCATGTGTAACAATCAACACTTACTGTATGTCAGTGTATCCATGTGTAACAATCAACACTTACTGTATGTCAGTGTATGCATGTGTAACAATCAACACTTACTGTATGTCAGTGTATCCATATGTAACAATCAACACTTACTGTATGTCAGTGTATCCATATGTAACAATCAACACTTACTGTATGTCAGAGTATCCATGTGTAACAATCAACACTTACTGTATGTCAGTGTATCCATGTGTAACAATCAACACTTACTGTATGTCAGTGTATCCATATGTAACAATCAACACTTACTGTATGTCAGTGTATCCATGTGTAACAATCAACACTTACTGTATGTCAGTGTATCCATGTGTAACAATCAACACTTACTGTATGTCAGTGAATCCATGTGTAACAATCAACACTTACTGTATGTCAGTGTATCCATATGTAACAATCAACACTTACTGTATGTCAGTGTATTCATGTGTAACAATCAACACTTACTGTATGTCAGTGTATCCATGTGTAACAATCAACACCTACTGTATGTCAGTGTATCCATGTGTAACAATCAACACCTACTGTATGTCAGTGTATCCATGTGTAACAATCAACACTTACTGTATGTCAGTGTATGCATGTGTAACAATCAACACTTACTGTATGTCAGTGTATCCATGTGTAACAATCAACACCTACTGTATGTCAGTGTATCCATGTGTAACAATCAACACTACAATAACTGCTCCGTCCTAGATCAGAATGAATAAATATTACAATCAACAAGAAAACTGTTTTGCATTACTGAACAACAGAACCGACTAAGAGTTAGTCTTAAAAAATATAAACTTCCATCTTTAACAAGAAAGCAGCACATAACTGTCGGTGTAATTGTAATATTCATAACCCGGTGTTATACCTGCTGAATACTACATAGACTGATCCATCAGATATAAGCCATGATGACCTTGGACAAAATGCTGAACGGATATTTGGAGAATCTGCTTGCATGGCAAAAATGTCAATAGCCTTGTACTTGAGTCTTACCTTCAAGCAGACTGCTTCACAAAACTGTTCTTATGATCAATGGGAGTGATGACAGTTACAAGCTGACAGATGGAAAAGCTAGCAGATGATACAGACATCAATACCTCCTATTCTGGCCTCAATCGATAGTAATTGACATACCTGTTCCTTGGGTGTTGCTTGAAATGAAATAATTTATAACTCAAAACTTGTTCAGGTTGACAAGATATTAATCTAAAATTATCTACACACTGTATACCTTGCTCAGCAGTACGGCCTGGGGTCAGTATGTATCTTGCATGTGTACATACTTTAACATGGTAACGAGAGGGGAGCAGAGATAGTGATATAACTCGGGGACATATAGCAGATAATACCTGTGTACATGTTAGACATTCATTGTCTTTTAATTATTTTTCATATTTTCATCGACATTGTACATGCACGGTAGACGTAATACTAAACAGCATATACCAGCGTTAGAAATTGGCACTAGTCCCATAGTCCTTGCCAAACTGCCCAATAGTTAAGGTATCATAAGGACTAGTAGAAATTTGCCAGTTTTAGGAGTTTTGCTATACGTTATCATTATAAGGACTAGTGGACTGAAACTGTTAGTTTCTAACGCTGTATACATGTTACAGTGTAGGAGTATTATCATGATTACTAAATACAGTGGAATCTATCCAAATCGGACTGTCAATTTCGGATCTCGGTGAAAACCTGACTTTTTCTCCAGTCCCCTCAGTTCCATAATTAATTATCATTACTCAAACTGACCTGCAACAATCTAATTCAGACTTTTTACATTTCAGACTTTCGGACTCAAATTACGGTCCCAACAACCAATTTACTACTGTCAAAATCGGACTGGACCAGCCCTGAACGGACATTCTCTCACTTTGAAGTAAGGTCAGTCATTGTCAGTGGAAACAACAATGCTAATCCTGCATGGAATCCTATTGATCTTAATACTTTGTCTGCTTAGTTGATTAGATTTTACTCTCCTGTTATGAGAAACTCAGCTTAATTAGATTAACTCAGTGTCAAGAGTGAGTCAATACATAACAGTAAACACAGCTTGTCATAAGGGCCCCCTCTTGGGTTGCACACACCACTTTCGCCCCTTTCGGAAACACATTAAATGGCCTGGCCGGGCCCGTGTGCGAAATACGCATCAGTCGGAAAGCGCCGGTAAATCTCCAAAGTAAGTAAGTAAGTTGTCATAAGGGAACAACTTTCTGATACTTCACCTCAAAACTGTGACTGAGCACACAACTTTGAAAAACAATCTTCAGAAACATAAGAAGTCCTTTCTCAATTACTTTTGCAAGTAAAGAATGTTTAATTAGGAGATAAATATGTTGTGTTTTCAATGTAGAGCAAGGTTACCTCGAGATTTAACCACGCTAAGTTGAATTTGGAACCGAAATTGCATGCTCTACATCGCCTGTCACCACTATGACGTCATAATCGCTCATTGTGAAGCAAATGATATGTCACAGTCGTATATAGAAAAGCACCAAAATTCAAAGCTCTCTGTTGTTTCCAAAACATAAATACATTCCCTTTGTAGATTTCTATCATGTTTTCTGCACGAAATGTATTGCTACACATCCTTTGAATATTGACGTAACCACCTCTGTGCATTTTGTAACCTGTAATTGTAATTTTTTTAAATATGCCTACTAACAATGACTGAAAATAGTACTATTCTATGAATATTAGCATCCGCGGTGATGCGGCCGTTAAACCAGCTGTTTCAGTCAGAAGGGGTTTATTGTAATTTAATAGCCTCAGATTGACCAATCAGAATCAAGTAAATTTCAAATTCATGATAGAATTCATATTTACATACTGTTCAATCTGAATCAAAACTTTACTTGACACAGAATTGAAGCATATAAAAATAACAAATTCTATAAAATACATTATTGCAAAGCAACTGTTTTTTTCTTCATGTTCTTATGACCATTTGGGGTGATTATAAGTTGACAGTCAGAAAAAACTAGCAGACAATGAAAAACCGACACTAGCTATTCCAGCCTAAATTGAATATTTCAATTTAATTGTTCAGGTTGGCAAGATATTATCAATTCCACATTATCTATAACAATGACATAACAAACATTTAGCCTTTACAGACAAACAGTGGCCCTATACCTTTCTCAACATATGGCCCTGGGTCATGATGTATCATGTATGGGTACATACTTTATCATGGTTAACGAGAGGGAAGCAGAGATAGTGATATAACTCGGGGACATATATCAGATAATATCTGTGTACATGTCAGGTACATCTCCCCTGCAGACATTCATGGCAAACATGCGAGGGTATCCCTAACATTCAAAATCTGCCAGCTCAACACTAAAATGGCATGGACATATTGACAGTCGTGGTTTGAATAAAGACATTAAAACTATAGCTTACTGGTGGTCATTTCTGCTTTTCATGCAACACTGCTATAGTGTACTATAGTAGAACTCAATCATGATTGTTGAAGTGATTACAACACAAATCATAGGAAGAAACTGAATGATGATAACCAACATATGGAACCACAGTGATGCATCACATTTCTGTTTGGTTAAGTGAGTATTGAACTAATGTTTCTCGATATTATACAATATCATGTGACATGTACAAGCAGTCTGTGCCAAAGCATTTTTGTCTACAAGTCCAGATTTATCTTTCAGATTGTTTCAGTGGAACACATAGGGGTGTCACTAATTGGAAATTTTAGTATCGACATACTAACTCAAAAGTATCACAATATATCAATATTTTGATGACAACATGGTATATGCATAGATACTATTTGCCTATCTAGACCTGCAACTGATCAAATTAATGCTGAATATTAACTTGGATGATCCATTAAATGATTGAAATTTAATTTTCTGCCTTCTTACAAACATTTGATCTTAACCATGGTAATCTTAATAATGTTTCTGCGATAGTGAGTCATTTATTTTGTAACAATATTCACAAATTTGTAGCTACACAGCATGGACATGTATGTAATACATAGATATCACAATGTACGAAGACATCCCTAAAAATATAGTCACTATGTATAAACTAATTTTACCTGGGAGTCCTTGTGAGAAATGTTTTTACTTGAATCGGGCGTGGACAGCACTGGTATCAAGTGTTATCACTAGTGGCACAGAGCAAGGCTGAATGCTAGTACACTTCAGTGGGGAATAACACCAGTCAACATCTGTTTCATATTAACATATATAGATGATATATTTCATATTCAAGTGTTCGCCTGGATACATTTTTATAACCACTGATAAAGAAAACATCTAATAGTCATTTTCACACATGACAGAAAACTAATTATGCATTATGATCAATATGTATCAGTTTGTAACGCTTTGTTGATAATGAAGTTGACTATAAACATACTGAAACTATATACTGCATGGAAGAGTTCCATCAGACCTCCATGAGGTGTTCACTGCAGTACCGGACTGTGTGGGTAGGGAAAGTCTGACATGTTTGTGGCATCTTCTACTGTAACTGCAAGTCACTCTGATTCACCGATCCCGCTGCCTTTAGAAACTACCAATCCCGGTGGAGGGGCAACTATAGAAACTACCAATCCCGGTGGAGGGGCAACTATAGAAACTACCAATCCCGGTGGAGGGGCAACTATAGAAACTACCAATCCCGATGGAGGGGCAACTATAGAAACTACCAATCCTGGTGGAGGGGCAACTATAGAAACTACCAATCCCGGTGGAGGGGCAACTATAGAAACTACCAATCCCGGTGGAGGGGCAACTATAGAAACTACCAATCCCGGTGGAGTGGCAACTATAGAAACTAACAGTCCTGGTGGAGGGGCAACTATAGAAACTACCAATCCCGATGGAGGGGCAACTATAGACACTACCAATCCCGGTGGAGGGGCAACTATAGAAACTACCAATCCCGGTGGAGGGGCAACTATAGAAACTACCAATCCCGGTGGAGTGGCAACTATAGAAACTAACAGTCCTGGTGGAGGGGCAACTATAGAAACTACCAATCCCGATGGAGGGGCAACTATAGACACTACCAATCCCGGTGGAGGGGCAACTATAGAAACTACCAATCCCGGTGGAGGGGCAACTATAGAAACTAACAGTCCCGGTGGAGGGGCAACTATAGAAACTACCAATCCCGGTGGAGGGGCAACTATAGAAACTACCAATCCCGATGGAGGGGCAACTATAGAAACTACCAATCCCGATGGAGGGGCAACTATAGAAACTACCAATCCCGGTGGAGGGGCAACTATAGAAACTACCAATCCCGGTGGAGGGGCAACTATAGAAACTAACAGTCCCACCCAATGTTTGTCAGTCCAAACTTTGACCAAATAAAAATTACCTGGTTTGTATTCTTTCAACATCAATTTGAAAGCAGTGTACTTTCATGGCTGACAAACTCAGTGACGTCATTTCTGAAGTAACATATTTAGATCTACACGTCATTCACACAAAGTTCAATGACAATTTTCTCATTTTTTCTTCTGAATATTCCACTTTGATTCAAGTCTAAGTCACTACAAAAAGATATTTAACCTTGAAGCAAAGCGCAATAATATTTCCTTTCACTAAAAATAGACAATGGGAAACCCTGATGATGACAGACGAACTGACTTCATTTGGAAAATATACTTTTTTGACCATGTTGACTCTCTGTCAAAGTTTTGTTCAACAAAGACTTACAAGATACCATATTTGCTGGTCCACAGGGACTGGCAGTCACACGAATTACCGATCCAAACCTAATTTTACTGGTAAAGAACTGTGGTAAACAGGAACACTCTGCATACAACTGTCACATAAACAAGGGGAGTGACAAGGGCCTTCCTGACCCACTGTAAAAGGCAAACTTTACACCCATTTTATGACATGGTCATAAAACTAACAGTTGCTTTTGTACGAGCCGTATTTTCGTAATCTTTTTCCTATCGCTTGCAAATTCGGTACTTTTGACCTGACTAAACACGAAGGTAAGACTTAAAGGGGCACTCATCTAACGCAATTCCCCGGACTGGTTGTTGCCTTTGTTATTGTTTTTTCCCCGTGAGTACCCGGATGATATGCAACGCAACTGAGCGTGACCAGAGACTGGGCTACCGTCTGCAAGGACAGCTAAATAAACTTGGAGGCTGGAGGCAATATTTGTTTTACGCATTTTTGCATAAACACTGATTGGTTAACTGTGATCTATAAAGATTCCGACAAAGGGCGCATGTTAAATAATTTCTTCAGCCTAAACAAACAGACAAAAAGAACGGCGGAGCTCATCGGATGTCGTCATTTAGAAACACCCCAGATGGTTATAGTTTAATACTTAAAAAAAGTATCCATGCAGTGAAAGCATTTTCGGATTTTGGATTGCGTCGATAATATGATTACTACTCCCTTGTTGTCATCCACGTTTTCTCGTATAACCCTACACTTGTGTATTTGTCGTCATTCACTTGATGCTCAGTTAATGAATTTATTACAAGTACAATTAGTGGTAGTGCCACTTAGACTAGCTGACAAAGGTTCCCATTTGGCATTTCTTGTGTCAGGGGTAATTATTCAATCTAAATCCAGGTTTGAAGTTTGGTGAAATGTGTGTTATGTAATATGCACGCTGCAGCCCAGCAAGAGATGAATGATCAGCTGACTTACTTATTCTGTAAATCAACGGATCAATCCTAGCCATCAAAGGATCAACAGAAAATATGTTGATTGATTAATCACTGTTATTTTGCACAGTTGATGTCAAAAGTAAGTGTTTACATGTCTAGGTTTACTAAAACAAAGGGAATACACTCATATCATGGCGTGAAGTGCCTATGTAAAAACAACATACTTTGTTCAAAGGTTTAACTTGCCAAATGTCTTAAATGTGATTCATTCAGGCAATTTATAAAATGTCTAAATATTATAGTCATTTTACAAACTGACTGAAAAATCTGTCCATTTATTTAAAAGATTGACAAAAAATTATCAAGACGGTCAAAAATATCATATACTGTTATGTGATGTAATTGAGAATTCACTGTAGAACATTTTGAAAAGCCTTGTGTCTTTAGTCTAGGCAGAGAAGGAGAAGTCTGAGAGCCAATGGCAGTATGTTCCAAAGTACTGCTGCAGAATAAGAAAAGGTTTTATGTCCAAATGATCTTTGGACTTGTGGTACTGTCAGAAGACAATGAATGTTTTGCAAGCGAATTAATCAATTTGATACCGCAGTCTTTTAGGTAAAATAATTGGAAACATTGAAAACTGACTGAGAACATTTATGCCATTTGTAAAAGTTGATGTGTAGGCAAACTGTTTACAATGATAACAGAACACTTGTTTCATGAAACTTAGGCACTAAACTGACGATCTACCTTTCATAACTCTGACAATTTTATACCTGCAGTAAGAAAATTGTAGATAGAAATTCCTTCTTCAGTTCTTGTGTATCTCTTCATAGCGGAGCTTTTATTTTGATAATAATTCTTGTAGTTTAAAAACTCATAATCAGAATATAACACTGACATAGCCATTTTATCACATTTTCATAACCAGTGATTGGATGTGGTCTTTCAATACTGACGTAAAGAATTATCATGTACAAATACATAGTATATGTGCAGTGAGTGAGTGAATATGAAATTACGTCACTTTTAGCAATATTCAAGCAATATCACAGCAGGGGATGCCAGAAATTGACTTCACACTTTGTACCCAAGTAGGGAATAGAACCTGGGCCTTCAGCTTGACGAGCAAACGCACTAACCCACCACCTCATAGTATTTCCCTACTATCCATCATATGAACATGTTCAGGGCAAACAACGTGTACACATGTTGTAAATCAATGGAACAACTGATATTCATGGTAGGATATCAAATTTAGCAGGTGTAGAAATTCGAGTATGAAAGTTGGCACCTGTGTAAAGACTTGAGTATGAAAGTTGACACCTGTTTAAAAATTTGAGTATGAAAGTTGACACCTTGGGTTTTTATATATGCCAAAACAAGGTCACATGCTTGACTTTGACCAATCAGGATCTATACAGCAGATTTTGGCAAAATGGAGTCTTTAGAAGCCAATTTTTATCCAATAACATCGCATACCGGTATTACAGCTATGAAAATAATTCAGGGGAGGTTACTCTCATATTATTGATGTCATTAACATTCTATGACGCCAAACATTGAACGAATTGTTGCACACATAAAGCTTCCAAAATAGAGGTATTTCTCTGTACCTTCTCATGCTACTGAGTGGTAAGCCACTGTCATCGGGAAGTGGGTGATGACAGATAATATCTAATATTCTTTTTAAAATAATTTTCCAATTATGTAAACAATGAAAATAAAAAAGAAATAGGTAAGTTGATATCATATAATCTAACAATTTCCCACGATCCAGGGGTACAAACTAACATATTTAGTCCACTAGTTCTTATAATGATAACAAATAGAAAAACCCTTAAAAATAGCAAATTTCTACCAGTCCTTATGATACCTTAACTATTGGACAGTTTGGCAAGGACTACAGGACGTCACAGTTCTCGCTTCCTTGATGCTTAACTTGGCCGTTATAAATGCTTTAGCTAACATTTTATTAGAAAATTAAGTTGCAAATGCCATATATAAATAAAGTGATAAACATAAAATTCATATTTATAAACAGTAGGATTAGACCTTTCAAATGGAGTATAATATGTAGTAGCAAAGATGTATTACAGGCGAATAATTCTTTGAAAAAGTTGTCTTCATAACCCCCAGAGTCTTTGGCAACTCGGAATCACAGCAGTAAACATGGTAAAAGCTTCTGGCTGACTGGTGTTGAAAGCGCTACTCTGTCATAGCTTGTGGGTATTGCAACACACAGCCATCTAATTGAGGTTGTTCTTTGACTTATTTTGGGCGGTAAAAATGACCTATGATGTTTTGTGCGTCGTAACCATATGGCACAGCCCACCTGCACATCATACATCTGTGCTGTGCCTGGACAACTTACTGACTTCGCTACACAATTTACAGTACTGTGCACACACATATATCAATAACCATCAATAGCCTTATCAAGCTGATATTAAAGTTGTTTTAATTAATAGGACATATGTTACATTTAACAAGTTGAAAGTCATATTCAATCACTATCACATCATAAATGAACTAGATTAGCCAACTCAGTCATGTTAATCCCTTGTCATTGGTTGTGATAAGAGGGAGGAAAACAAGGTGGAGACACACAGGTCTTGATTTGTAACACTCAGGCATCTTTACACACTGTGTCTTAGAGACACACAGAGGATATCATATGACTGTTCATGTCATACTATGTTTAGGACATGTAAACAGCAAAGTCGCAACAGCAGCGGAAACACAATTGGTTGAATGACGTCAACAATCTTCAGCTCTGATGTTTCCAGTGTGACGTCATTCCGATCTCACGTCACAATAAGATTTGAATGACATTATCAATGACGTCTGGACGATGGAAACAATACACTGTCGTCTATATGTTGTTGATATGTTTGCCCTGGTTGGTAATAAATTATACATATTACACCATGTACACTATGAATAGGGATGCCACTGTATACACCGTGATACTGATGTGTTGATAAATTCATAATGTGTGATACAGTGTTATACTGTATTGTTTTGACAGTACAGAATGATTAATTTTATTACTACTAGATATACATTATATTGATCAATCATGATACTTTTGAGTCAATAAACATTACTAAAATATCCAATCAATGGTACTTCTGTGTACATGGTGTATCATTAATAAAATAAACATTTTCCATGACAGCTAAATATAACAAACCAATAACACAAACTTAGTCACTCAGTAACAAATACTATGTGTACATCTTCATGACTAACCGAAGTTCCAGTGTTCTTTTCCCTAGTCAGGCTAGTGCCTTTGAAGCTTTATTGAAGTCATATCACAACTAGTATTGCCTGTATACAACATATAATAGCAAACATCTTCAACTTCAAGTAACACAATCATGGGTATGGTTAAAAAAAGTAAACAAGGGCTTCAAGTCACCAGATAATTCTGAGGTCCTAAAATATGCCAAGACTAGCCTGTTTTGTTTACCATGTTTACGCAGACAGACAATGCAGTACTGAGACAATCCGCATGTAACAGTGTGTACACCTGAGATAAATCACACCTTGGACTTCTTCTTTTCTGAAATACATTGTATTAATATTTTTTATACCAGATGTGAACCAAATCAACTGTAAGAATAAATATGATAACTGTGTATGTAGACATTACTTTTTCACATTAGCAGGATACAAAGAATAAGTATATGAAACTGACGAAAAATTTGTGGCTATAAATATCTTCACTATCCATGCTAAAACAAATTCATTTTATAACAGAAGTCCATGAATATGATATATTCTACACATACCGTGTAAAGACATGTCACTACGTCAAACAGTAATTAGTGTCAAAATGTGGAGGTAAATTTGAAAATAGACCCAACATCAATTGTTAATTATAATATTAGTGTTTTGAAGCGAGGCATTCAGTTAGAATACATGACAGTGCTGGACTATAGTCTAAGTTAACGTTAGTGTTGGTAGAATTAGATCTACAAAAACGGGTAGGTCGTGATAGAGAGGTATCATGGTGATATGGTTAGAAAATGGAGGCATATTTGTACTTTGACGGTCCCCATTGCGATGACAGTCTATGACACTCTAAATTGGGGGTTGGAGCAACCGATAAAACATGATATGCAGACGACAATGTGTCTACGGTGGGGGCCCTACGGTTTAATGTAATCGATTAGTAGCATTTTAAACTAGTCCCCCTCTTGCAAAATTTAAACCCTAAGGACCGGCAAAGTAATCTACTGGCAGTAGCTTAGATATCAACAACATCAATGTGGTTTCACTTACCTTCGAACTGTGTTTTTCTTACTGCTGATAATCATTTCTATAGATCTGAGACTGTCATTGTATGCTAAACTAATGCTATGGCGTCACTGACAAAACTCGAACCAAAGAAGAGAAATCGAAGACCGAAACACAAACCTGTCAGACTGTCGTCGTGTCAGTCAATAGTCCAAACTTCCGGTACGTAGCGCGGCTGAACAGCTTTGCGTCTTCGGGAGAACAAAAAACTGAAACTAGCAAAGATGTGGCTGTGGATTACTGTTCTTCAGTAACAATCTTGTCTGCCTGGGAGTCTGGCAAACTGTGTATTCCAATTCATGGCAATTTAACCGGAAACAATCATTTCGATTTCCCATTTATAAAGCCTAATATTTGAAGGCTTGATGACAGAAAATCCATGTATTGATAGTGTAACGGAGCCTAAAAATAATTAAGGTATTATTATACAGACATTAGTAGACACCATTTAGCATGTTTGGGAACCTACAGCTACAGAGGCGAATTTTATGACATCTCGCATCCCAAGTTTGATTTTGAGAGATAGGAAAATTCATTGATGGAAATTTGAAAAAGTTTATAATTTCACAATTTTGGCTTCGGCGGCATTTTTCTTATGATTAGGATTCGCTTATTTTTTTCAATTAAGACGTGCGATCAGTAATGTAGTCTCTTCTTCAAACTAACATTTTACTTCTCGATATTTCAAAACACTGTCTGGGGACAACATGTTTTTCCTACAATGCCTGGCATATGTAAAATTAGTCAGCAAAACTGGGGCTTCATTATTCTGTAAGAAAAAAGTTTTTTCTTGGAAATCAAATGGTTGCTCCCTGACACAATGTGACTAATGTGAAGATCCGGGATAGAATAGGTCTTCAGCAACCCATGCTTTCCGCAAAAGGCGACTATGCTTGTCCTAAGAGGCGACTAACGGGATCGGGTGTTCAGGCTCGCTGACTTGGTTGATCGTATCCCAGTTGCGTAGATCGATGCATAATTTATTCTGAATTGTATTGCATAAAAAAATCATTACTTGTTATAAAATTATAATATATATCGTAATATATGGAATAAAAAGTTAAACGATGTCGCATGGATTGTGATAACTGAGAACTGCTGTGGGTTTTGTTTTACATGTATATTTATGTATATTTATAGATCTCTAAGAAACTGAAAACAGGTAAACGTTAAACATGCATTCGACATTTGTAGCTTTTAAGAAAACATTCGACACATCAGACGCACTTTATATTTTTTTTATTTCAAAGAGGCATCCAAGGAAAGACCAATATATTTTTAATATGTTAAACGGACTATGTCAGGGCATTAGTATTGGCAGCTGTTATGAACTTAATGACGTCTAAGACCCGCATCTCTTGTCTCCCACATCAAACTACTACGCAGTGCTATGACTTAAGTATGCTATTAAAGCCATACCTACGCTCGTAATATTGTTTCTTTTGTTTGTTGTTTAACGCCGCACTCAGCAATATTCCAGCTATATGACGGCGGTCTGTATTTAATCGAGTTCGGACCAGACAATCCAGTGACTGATATCATCAGCATCGATCCACGCAATTGACGATGACATGCATCAACGAAGTCTGACCACCCGATCCTGCCAGTCGCCTCTTACGGCAAGCATAGTCGCCTTTGACGGCCAGCATGGGTTGCTGTAGACCTATTCTACCCCGGATCTTCACGGGTCTCTTGTAATAGGACAGTTAGACAGAAATCATTCACGTAACAGTACATCTTCGGGATAAAGAGCCACTGCCCATGAAACAATCTTTCGGCTTCGCCCTTCATTGTATTCTGAAGCAGTACAGCGACATATCAAGTCTTGCACGACATTCTCACTCCGTTAGTACGGAAGTGATCAACATGAAGGAAGCTTCTCCAATGTCAGGTATAGAAGTTGTCACGCGAGCGTGTTGTTTGGGAAGATGAATGACCTGTATTAGGAATAAACATTTTGTACCGAGCCTTGGTCTTATGGAATGAAATCGTTCAGTGTTGCTGAGCCAGCATCTAACTACCTACCTCATTATCATCATCGTCATCGTCGTCGTCGGGCGCGGTGTGATACTCTAGTGGTTTTCAGCTTTCGCTCTTCACGCCCAAGACATGGGTTCGATTCCCCACGCGGGTACAATGTGTGAAGCCCATTTCTGGTGTCCACCGCCGTGATATTGCTGGAATAAAACGCGTATGGCGTAAAACCATATTCACTCACGCACCCATCATCATCATCATCATCATCATCATCATCATTATTATTATTATTATTATTATTATTATTTTCGCCTGCACCGAGCTTTGTAGCTGAATCCAACAAAAGATAGATTTGTTAATATAATAACTAATTAAAGATTATCTCGTTTCGCTTTGGAGGAAAGTCATATTATCATTACTATTGCTACTATCTTTTAAATACCATAACATGTTTACTTTGCAAGTCAATATTGTCATTTGAAGTTTGTCCTTCAAGTATGGATCTAGGCAACAGCTGGATTATCGACGTTGTAACACATGGTGACCCTAGTTGCAGAGTCGTCTGGTTTGATTCATTACGGTGATATTGGAAACGTACTTAGTCATAAACCTTCATCGGACCAACATGTTTAGGTTTGTATACAGATCTTTGCATAACATTGAGAGCGTCAAAAAAAACTATCCCCATGACTGACAAGAGAGATGACTTCAACTTTCCAACAGTCAACCTTCCCTTTATGTCGAGCACTATTCCAGCAAGTTTGTTTGTTTGTTTGGTTGGTTGTTTGTTTGTTGTTTAACGCCGCACTCAGCAATGTTCCAGCTATATGACGGCGGTCTGTAAAATAATCGAGCCTGGACCAGACAATCTAGTGATTGACATCATGAGCATCGATCCACGCAATTGGGATCGATGACATGCTTCAACCAAGTCAGCGAGCCTGACCACCCGATCCCGTTAGTCGCCTTTTACGACAAGCATTGTCGCCTTTTACGGCAAGTATGGGTTGCTGAAGACCTATTCTACCCCGGAATCGACCAGCCCTTGGTGTCCACATTTCACAACTCTTGAGGTACAATCGAACATGCTCTTTCTTCGAAAGTTTAAAAAAAACGTCACACGACTCTTGCTCAAAAGAGTCTATAGACTTATTGCGTTGTAGTTCTGCTGTAGTACTGTATCGCCTTCTTGGCATTGAACATCATCTGGACGTAACCTAGCAATAAGGGTCTGAGCTCAGTTCTGCTGTAGTACTGTATCGCCTTCCTGGCATTGAACATCATCTGGACGTAACCTAGCAATAAGGGTCTGAACTCAGTTCTGCTGTAGTACTGTATCGCCTTCCTGGCATTGAACATCATCTGGACGTAACCTAGCAATAGGGGTCTGAACTCAGTTCTGCTGAAGTACTGTATCGCCTTCCTGGCATTGAACATCATCTGGACGTAACCTAGCAATAGGGGTCTGAACTCAGTTCTGCTGTAGTACTGTATCGCCTTCCTGGCATGGAACATCATCTGGACGTAACCTAGCAATAGGGGTCTGAACTCAGTTCTGCTGTAGTACTGTATCGCCTTCCTGGCATTGAACACCATCTGGACGTAACCTAGCAATAAGGGTCTGAGCTCAGTTCTACTGTAGTACTGTACCACCTTCCTGGCATTGTTTATTATCTGTATGTTACCCAGCAATAAGGGTCTGAGTTCAAAATATAAAAAGACAAATGCAAGATAAGCTTACTCGTTGCACAGTAACATGTGGACAGCAATATGACATGACAGGGCAGGCATCTCACAAGAACGTGTGGACAGCAATAAGACATGACAGGGCAGGCATCTCACAAGAACGTGTGGACAGAAGCATGATGTGACAGGGCAGGCATCTCACAAGAAGGAATCACACCAGTCTTTCAGACATGTGTAGCAGTCCCGAGACTGTTTGGCATTCGCAGAACATGTCTCCTTCAGCCATTCTTGGAACAACTCGTCATTTTTCTTCGGCACCAATAACTGCCCCAGTACCACATAAGCCAGGAAGGAGCAACAGCTTGATGATGAATTATTGCAAAATGTGTTATATTACCTTATAAGGTGTCAACCGATCTCGAGGCTATATATAGTGTGATGTACCTTGTGTGTACCCTAAGCTGTTCCTGTGTTTGTGGCTAGTGTTTGACATGATGACTTGTCCAGAGTTGTCTGAGACATATGTCAGTTGGCACTGTGATTTTGAATTGTAGAATATGATGGGGTATTGAATCACCTTTGTTATGTGGCAGTGTAATTTATTGTTTAACAATGATTGTATCTGTATTACATTGTTTCTGTAGAGATTCAGTTGAAGTTCATTGCATTGTATTTGAACAATGATTCGTTTTCAGGAATGAAGTGCTATTTAATGTAAGCAGTGGTGAGGAAATTAATATATTTAGATGTTCGAAGTATCTGTAAAAAATCCGGAATTACATGGATGTATGTCAAGTGTTATAGAAGCATATTCACTATTTTGAGATGTTCTAGTGACACTGGACTGGTGAATCACTGTGTAGAAAGCTGGTTAGACTATGTAAGTGGAGCGGGCGCGTGTCTATCTCATCTCACATTTCAAGTGACATTACATCAAGACCAGCTTTCGTGTGAAGATCACTATCTCGAAGCTTGACCACTGTCGCTGCTGGGTGAATATAGTATTATCACTGACTGTTGCTGTCATCACTGTACTTTTGTATTTGATACTGACCACTGCCATCATATTATATAAGGCCATTGAATATTGTACTACCGTTCTATTGTGTATTGTCATTGTAATTGCTGTGCAGTAATTTGTATTGATTTGTAAACCTAGTTAACTTTGTAATACAATTGTTGATTGTATACCATTTGTTGGTTGATAGTTGGTTTCAAACTTAATTCTTTTAGGTACATATTTCTGGGTTAACATATTGTATCAATCTAGCACCTATTCAAATAATATATTTTTCTGAAGCGATATTTAGTTTGATAAAGAGAGCAATATTGTCTTAGAGAGTGTTAATCAGAGAAGGAAATAGCATTTGAATTGGTTACGCAATTCAACATCTGTTTATTCAGAAATCAATAGTGGATCTATGTTTAGACAAAATCCGATAACGCTCGCGCGCAACTACTGGAGGGTTTGAGAAATCTGTCTATTTAAACAGTTCTGAAAGCCTGAAGTTATTGTCGTCTTACGCTAGAAGTACGGTGAGTATTGACTCAAGCAAAGTTGCCAACGGCATAAGGATCTGTACCGAAACGTGGCCTTAACAGCAAAAATAAAGAAGTTGTTTATCCATAAATTGTGTCTACTTTGCAATCCGCCAGCGCCTAAGCGTCACAGAATTCATTGGATGTCTGTTAGCGTACACGTATCGGTAACTATAGCAAGCATGTCGAGGCCCTGTGGTTTTGAACGGGGGTTGGTCTACCAGTGTTGATGACCTCCTTATCTGTCGGACACCGGCTGGTGTTGGCTCCCTTGGTGAAGCTAATTCAGAACCGCAAACGTTAAGTGCTTAGGCCTTAAAAAAGTCTTTCTCGGGCACATTTTTATCAAAAGTCAGGAGGGAGGTATTAAGGGAGAAATACATTTTTTATTTCCCACCAAGAATACCAACACGCACAAGTGGACACAAACTGAACTCGACTCTTTAATACAATGTCAGTTGTCAAGCATGAATAATATGTCAACTTCATATGATGCGGGAATCTGAAAACTATATATTATTTTTTGGCAATAACAGTGACTGGAATGAGACTGACGGCAGTGTTCGAGAAGCATTTCCGTTTTTTAGCCTTAAACGTGTGTGTGTTAGTGCGTTTCGGTCAAGGATGTGTCTTATCGCGTGAGGCAGGTACGTATTCAAGCACTGGACGACATCCGTTCAGAATTACTCATGGTGCTATATAAAACGTGTAAGCAGTGTTTGTTGATTAACGCCGCACTCAGCAATATTCCAGCTATATGACGGCGGTCTGTAAATAATCGAGTCTGGACCAGAAAATCTAGTGATTGACATCATGAGCATCGATCCACGCAATTTGGATCGATGACATAAATCAACCAATTCAGCGAGCCTGACCACCGGATTCCGTTAGTCGCCTCTTACGACAAGCATAGTCGCCTTTTATGGCAAGCATGGGTTGCTGAAGACCTATTCTACCCCGGATCTTCACGGGTCACCATGCAGTGTAAAGATATGGGATCTTTATATAGTTATTTCATCTGAACAAAACACCTACTATGTATTTTTATAACGAATAACGCCCAATACCGGTGGGGTGGGGTGGGGTGGGGCGGGGTGGGGTGGTGTGGTGTGGTGTGGTGTGGTGTGGTGAAGTGAAGTGGCTACAAATAACACATGTATATTACTGACAACATTATATCATCGTCTGCATGTCACACTGATAGGTATTTCAGACTACGAGTTATGTTATAACAACGCAGAAGCAATCGCCATGGCAACGAAGAGTTCCAGACTACTAAACAGAGGATATATGCAGCTTCAGAGATGACAGAGACAATGGAGAGCATATTGACAACTGCAGAGTTCTAGGGTTTTTTTTCTACCAAAAGAGAAGATTATTATGAGACTCGGCTAGTTATGGATAAGAACAACCCTACAGTTATTTTGGAATTTAAAAACAAATTATTGATGTGCCTCAGGAATAACCAATGTTGTGACCCAGAGCTGTGGCTTGGACATTTACAAAATCTTCTCAGTATTGAGAAGCACATTGACTGTGATTATGACAGATTAACATCCTGAGGTTCCAACTGTATCTAACACAAAATATGTAATGAAAATCACATGCCTTTCACTGATCAGGTGGTTCATTTGAATTCTCACAATCTAAACAAAATAATAGATCCCCGGGGCCTTACGGCATTGTAAGTGAATTTATATAGCATGAAATTATATTACCCCTCTTTTTAAAAAAGATTGTTCAACAGGATACTTCATATTGATGTTTTTTCCAGAAGAAATGGGAAAGAGCACACTCGGTCCCTTATCTAAGGGAGGTAATACGATTGCACCAGACAGTTACAGGTGAATACCGCCGTTCTTACTCCATGTAAGGTATTTACTTCTGTTCTAGACAGACGCCTCCAGTCATACTGTGACAACAACTATATCATTAGTGAAACACAAACAGTTTTTAGACCAGCATTTCTCACCATAAATCAATTGTCAACCCTTCAAGCTACAGTACAGAAATACATCTCAAATAACGAGGGGAGATTTTACTGCAGCTTTGTTGACTTTAGAAAGGCTTTCGAACCACGACGTTCTTTTAAAAAGTTCAAATCGAGTGGGAAGAAATGGGAACTTACTAAGTTTACTAGCTTCGATGTACTCTTACTTATCATGTTTGAATGAAAGATGGTGTTTCTGATTATTTCACCTGTAAAGTCGGTACCCATGATAACAGTGATGTTGGAACAAAATGGTGGTCAAGGTATATTTTTGAGTTGTGAGATACCACAAGTTTTTTTTATTATTATACTCAGACGATGCATCGTCTGTTGCCGACAGCGCTCTACAACAACAAAAGAGAAAAAGGTTTTAGAAATTTCTGTGAAGAATGAAAGCGAATGTGAATATAACTAAAATTATCATGAGTAGTATAGACGATGGGGGTTCCATGACAACCCCCCCCCACCCCCCCACCCCTCTCGCCTGGGCCGGACCTAGGCCCTACAAATGCTTCCATGTAGGTCTAAAGTATTGACCTAGGTCTTGAAAATGCGTCAATGGAGGCCTAAATTATTGACCTAGGTCTTGAAAATGCTTCCATGGAGGTCTAAAGTTTTGACCTGGGGCCTGAAAATGCCACCAAGGAGGTCTAAAGTCTTGACCTAGTTCCTGTAATTTTTTCCATGGAGGTCTTAAGTATTGACCTAGGTATTGAAAATGCTTCCATGGAGGTCTAAAGTTTTGACCTAGGTCTTGAAAATGCGTCCATGGAGGTCTAAAGTATTGACCTATTGCCTGAAAATGCCTCCATGGAGGTCTAAAGTTTTGACCTAGACCCCATAGAAGCATTGTTAGGGCCTGGGCCTGGTCCAGGTGGGGGATGTCATAGAACCTCCATCTTCTATACTACTTGTGTTTCGGCGAGTATTGATTAGTTTCGAAAAATGTTATTTCAAAGGAGAAGCAAATAATTACAAATATTTAGGAACAATTTTCACTCCCAAGTTGTGAAGTAAAACATCCTGTAGTCTTACAGCTCAAGCAAACAAGTCAGTCAACTACTATCCAAAAGCATAATGGATTCCTATCATTCCAAGAGGGCTTTAACATACTTGACATCGTTATGGTGCCAATCTTGTGTTACGGAACTGAAATTTGGAGGAATTCGTACAATAAATTACAAGCATATAGTTGGAAATGTCAATATCTTTCTGTAATCGAGATTTTCGTCTCACAAAGAATACACCTAATAACATGGCACTCGGGGAGTGTTGTGGACGCCCTCTGCAGTTTGTCTATATGACAAGAACAGTGAAATATTGTTGCAGACTTTTTCATCTTGACTCTCAGAGATAACCTTGTCAAGTCTTCTTAATTTTACAATCACTGAATGATGTGGACAATAAGAACATTGTGTTCTGATTAGGTTTTGAATTGGTCTGAAATCGCCGATATAACATTATTCCTTAATCAATTCTAGCAAAGACTATCAGGTAATCGCTATCAAGACTGGCATTTTTCAATGAACGTTTTTTTTTTCAATCTTCGAAATGTAATTACTGTGTTCAGTTAAAGTCTATGCTGAACAGAGAACGTTATTTACCAAGTGACATTCCACATTACATTAAGATATATATGTTGTTTGCTTGTTTGTTGTTTGCTTGTTGTAGTTATGCCGCACTCAACAATATTCCAGCTTTATGACGGCGGTCAGTAAATAATCAAGTCTGGACCAGACAATCCAGTGATTGACATCATGAGCATCGATCCACCCAATTGGGATCGATGACATGCATCAACAAAGTCAGCGAACCTGACCACCCGATCCCGTTAGACGCCTGTTACGACAAGCATTTTCGCCTTTTACGGCAAGGACTGATTGCTGAAGACTTATTCTACCCCAGATTTTTCATGGGTCGGAAATTTGAAAAAGACCAAGGAGACAATGCGTCAGTTTAGTGACGCCTACTGTCAGAGAGTATATATATAATACTCCCACCTTATGGATTCCCCCCCGACGTTGATTAGTTGTCACGGTAGGTACTGGCAAGTTGGTCCATAGTCACTAGGTTATTTCAAATTAGTGCTCACTATCGCTTATATACAGACTGGCTGACTGCCTCCGTGGTGTAGTGGCTAGAGGACAGACCCCTTTAAGCAGAAGATCAGTGGTCGCGTCACACCAAAAGACGTTTAAAGATACTTGCTGTTACCCTCACTGCGCTCGGCATTAAGGGGCTAAAACAAAGACTGGTCGGCGCGGAGCCAGTTTAATGATTCTTAGTAGGGTATCCATGTTAAACTGTGGTATGGTTGCTCAGCGCCAACCACACAGTACACACGTTAACAGAACTTGGGTTGTATTTTCAGCTATTCGTGCCGTGTGAAACATGGAAGTCTTTTATTTCATTTCACGACATCATGGATTATCAAGACCTCTTCTCTTCCTTCTTCTTCTATGCAAGAGGTGGAATCCTGAAAGATGGCGAGTAGCTCTGTGTATCAATCTTTTATTCATGGAACTTATGAGGCCAAAGGCCTGTAGTACATTGTCTGGGGCGTGTTACAAATTCATGCATTTTCTTAGTTTCATGGCATGATAAATGAACATTGATAAATTTCTAATAGTTTCTGTACAATCACAAATAATTAATTTACAAAATTTGTTACCGTTTGGGTGGCGGTAGAAATAGTTATTTAGATATTTTGCTCTTAAATCTTTATACACTGGACATACACATAAAAAGTGATATTCATCTTCAATACAATCAGTTTTACAAATCCTACAAGCTCTGTGTACATATGTGCATGCACTGGTTACAGACAGATCTCCTTTAAAATGTTAAAACTTTACACAAAGTGATTGATGGTTTTAGGACGTGTTTGGTCGGAGCTAGGCACATAGCAGCATGTTCATGGCCCGGAATTGTACTAGCGTATCTGATATAACGGCTGACTCCAGTCTGTTCCAGTCCATGTTTGACTGGGGAAAGAGCGAGTGTCTGCACACGTCATTCCCCTCTGGTGGTAGTCGGTCATACAGACCCTGAATCAATTATATCCAAAACAGCCCATGCAAGTCTATAATGTTTGGCAAGTCTAGATTACTGCAGTATCAGTATCTGAAAATATAATAGTCTCTGGGCTCCTCTTTATTATATTTTATAACTATAACTTAACAACTGTTTTTTTCTGTAAAATATGTTCATTTCAGAGACTTGATGTTAGTCTACTCTGGTGTTTTCCTCGATCAGTGTCCGCTCATTGGCCATTTACAAACATGATATGTAACCACCATGAGAAACTATGACAATTTCATGTTTAAGCCTTCACCGTAAGTCTAAACGTTCTGAGGTGAGGACAATCTGAAATCAAATTAACTTGCCTTTTATTATATCAACCCTGACTCTTCAGTCATGTGAATTCCGATAATTTCCTCCACGGTAGATTATACAACAAGGCATGCCGGAGATAGCTGAATGAAGAGGGTTCAACACCACCACCCAGACACAGTCCCGCCTCAACCGCCCTTGTTATGGCTGAACACAGGTGTACGACGCTGTATCGGAAAACACCAACCTTTCATCTCGCTGTTGACTTAATCCTCCACTTCATAAGGGGCGGTCGGGTAGCCTAGTGGTTAAAGCGTTCGCTCGTCACACCGAAGACCGGGTTCGATTCCCGACATGGGTACATTGTGTGAAGCCCATTTCTTGGTGTCCCCCATCGTGATATTGCTGGAATATTGCTAAAAGCGGCGTAAAACCATTCTCACTCACTCCACTTCATAACGCGTTTACACCCTTTATATACATGCCGACCAGATTGTTTGGTTAATGGAGCATAATAGGGTATTACTCCTCGTGGAAATGGATAACATTACCGCCTGAATGAGGCGTGCGGTTTCCGTAGAATATGTACGTGGTCTTTTAATTCCTGACATTCTGCGTGTTTTATTTGTTTTTTAACGTCGCACTTAGCAATATTCCAGCTATACGACGGCGGTCTGTAAATAATCGAGTCTGGATCAGACAATCCAGTGACGAGTGGGATCGGGTGGTCAGGCTCGTTGATGTGATTGATGCATGTCATCGTATCCCAATTGCGTAGATCGATGCTCATGGTGGCAATCACTGGATGGCCTAGTCCAGATTCGATTATTTACAGACCGTCGTCATATATAGCTGGAATATTGCTGAGTGCGGCGTTAAACAACAGACAAAGCACAACACATAATATTTCACAAATACGTTTTAAAGCCAATTGTTGTTATTCTCCGAACGAAACTATTTCTAAACACGGTGCAAAAACCCAACACACTCCACAGAGAAGCAAGTATGTACTAGCAAGCTATGTATGGTACACGCTCCACACAACAGAAGGGCGTTATTGTGACGGAGTCTTCTGTCATGCTGGGTTGTACCGGTGCGTTATCTTTGCGGCTCTTGGTGTCTGCAAGTTGAAACATTCACAACTGAGTCTTCGACCTGAAGGGTTAGAGTTACCAAGTTGGACTACGTCTCTGTGGCATGAATGGTCGACTGTTGTGGTCGTTACCGCCATTTTGGTCACGACCCTCTTGGAATCGAAGAAGATAAGGGGTATTGGGTTGCCTAGAGCAGTGTGAGTGCTGTTGGCGAGGCCCACGATGGGGTGGTGCAACACGCAGAAAGAATATACATCACATATTTCCACTGTACAATCGTTGATCAGCTTTCAAACCCATACAACGTGACGTTAGGCGTGCAATGTATCATTTGCTAGTGCCATGTCCTTTTAACAAACAAAGTGCAGTTTATACATATATTTGTTTCTTTTTTAACACCGCACCCAGCAATATTCCAGCTATATGACGGCGGTCAGTAAATAATCGACTAGACAAGCCAGTGATTGACATCATGAGCATCGATGCACGCAATTGGGATACGATTACATGCATCAACCAAGTCAGCGAGCCCAACCACCCGATCCCGTTAGTCGCCTCTTACGACAAGCTAAGTCCCCTTTTACAGCAAGCATGGGTTGCGGAAGGTGAGGTGAGGTGAGGTGAGGTGAGGTGAGGTGAAATTGGGTTTAACGTCGCGTCCAAGATTATTGCAGTTTTATAGCGACGTGCATGTACGTGTGTGTGTGTGTCTGCTTGTACTAGTCCGGACTGATGCCGATTTATAATGCTAGCTCACTGAGATACCATGCCGCAGTTTAACACGAATACCCTACACAGTATACTGACTCCAAGCCGACCAGTCCTTCTTTTAACCCCTTAATGCCGAGCGCCAGACAGGGTAACAGCAAGTACCATCTTTTAACGTCTTTTGGCATGACGCGGCCGGGGATCGAACCCCGGACCTTCCGCTCCCCGGGGGTACGCTCTTCGGGGTTGCTGAAGACTACCATTAGCATGTCCGTTGTGTTTAGTGACGTTTAGAATTTAATGTTGATTTGATACCATTAAATTTAAGTTGGAAGCTAACATAGCCATGTTCCAAATATTTCAAATCAACTACAGCATTCTCTATAATTGTGAAAAACCTACAGGTCATATAGGGAAATATAAAGGAATATCTTAGGTGCTAGCGAAAGAATGAGTGAATCGTTTGGGTCTAATGTTTTGACAAAGTTGCGGGCCAGAAATACAGACATTGCCAATACATAGCATTTGTACAGGCTGCAACATCCAAAGATGAAATATTCCTCATCTACGATTTACACTTGTCAGAGGGGTACACAAAGTACGTGATCTAGACTACCAGTTGTCGGACTTTCATTATGGTGAAAGCCTCGGAGGCAGAGTGGGTTAGATCGCTGACTTTGAGTGCTGGCGATTAGGTGCCTCACTCTGGCGGTGTGGGTTCGAATCCCGGACCCACCCACCAAAAGTAGGAGAATCTGTACTTTACCAAGAAAGTGTTATCCCAAATATAACATTTCTTACATTCTTCATCCACATGAAAAGATAAATTGTAAGCAACGATTACGGCATAGGCTAAAGCTGTGGTTGAACAGTTCTCTGAGCAGTACGGGGAGAGACTGAATGTCCAGTTAGTAGTGAACTAAACCACATTATTATTAATAATGAAATGTGTTTGTGGATTTAACGCCTTGAGAAATGGTAGACGGAAGTGAATCACGAGCCGAGACAGTTCATAGCGGTTGTGAGAGAAAGAAATCACATTACTTAAATCGTATCCATTTTCCATATGGCCCCTTTCCATATGACACACTTAATCTACACACATATACACACATCTTCATATGGTCTCTGGTATGTTTGAGTAGAGGTCAGGATTTACGAAGCAGTCTAAACTATGCCCCACACTCCCGACTAGAACGAGCAATTTAAGTAAACACAATCTTTAGGCCTGGCTGAAACCGTTGGGTTTAGCCTCTCACCAACATCTGTGTTTCCCTCCCACGATCCCCCGACAACGCTGTATGGACCCCCCTTCAAGAGCCCTTCCAACAAACACGGCAAATTAGTTTGGTTTTCACAGTTCTCAAGACACTAAGCAACAGTGAGGAATCTTCGAGTTAGCAAGTTTTCTCTACCGCCACGATGAAGGACTTTCTTGTCGTCAGTCTCGTCTTGACCGCATACATCTTATCGGACTCCGTGGGACAACCAGGTAACCGTACACTGTTAAATATTTCCTAATATCCAGAATTTTGAGTACCAAGCAGTTCCCTGTGATCCTGACCTATTTATTGTGTTGTTGTTTTTCCCAAATTCCTCACATGGCACCAGCACGGTAGATCTACACTACCCGACTTTTGCCCAACACCTTCTTATTAGATGACTTAATAGTCGGAAAATAGTGTATCTAGGCAATGTTGTAAGAACTTTGTACATTAAATACGCTTTAAAGCAGGTTCTTCCATCTGTTGAAATATACATGTGCACTATGGAATTCCATGCTTTCTTACAGAAAACCTGTGAACAATTCTCTTTAATGATTAATTGTAAAACTGATATTCTTCTTAGGAAACATACATTGGATAACAACCTCTGGTTTATTACTTCGGGACCGTGATATGGCCGCGTTTGCAGTTTGTACTGTCGCCCGTAGTCCTGAACCACGACCGTGGAATATATTTATTTTATATAGAAAAATAATCTAGAAATGCATACAAAAGCAAGTCTAGCAAGCTCAAGCTAGCTCTATCTGAAATCAGCATAGGGAATTTATTTTAATTTTTAGAGTCAAGAAGGATATTGTGTAACATAAGATTTCAGAGACTAAATGTTAGTCTATGTCGCATGCTTCCTCACTCGTGCTTGTTGTGGGGTATTTTACACAGAGATGATTGCTCTGCTTTGTGTTAGTAGCTGATAAATTCGCATTGTAAGGTCTTGTTCCGTCTGTTGAAGTGTTGCCATATTCTGAGATGTTTACCAAAGGGACTCTACTTACAAGCAGCTTGTGTTTATTGTCCAAGTGGGGGCGGGTAATTGGAGCTACATTGCGTTATCGTTGCCGCGGGGGATGGGGAGAGGGGTTGGGGTGTTTACGTTGAGGGGAACCCGGTGTAGTGCTGGTGATGAATGATACAGACGCAGGGAGCCGGGAACGCTGGGACAAGAGCGGATGAGGAGGAGGGGTGTTATGAACTTGTGGGAATTAGTGTTGACAACTCGCACATCTGTTGTCTGGAAGCTTTGTTTCGCACGTGGATATGCTGAGGATATACTTGGTACACATAATCATCATAATGATATTGACATATATTGCCTTTGAAAGATAAATCGATATTCCCCTTCTACAAAACAATACAGTACATGATCACAGAGTGTAGGTCATGATCACAGGTACTCGACTGTAGGTCATGATCACAGGTACTCGAGTGTAGGTCATGATCACAGGTACTCGAGTGTTGGTCATGAACACAGGTACTCGAGTGTAGGTCATGATCACAGGTACTCGAGTGTAGGTCACGATCACAGGTACTAGAGTATAGGCCATGATCACAGGTACTAGAGTGTAGGCCAGGATCACAGGTACTCGAGTGTAGGCCATGATCACAGGTACACCAGTGAAGGTCACGATCACATGTACGTGAGTGTAGGCCATGATCACAGGTACTTGAGTGTTGGTCATAATCACAGGTACTCGAGTGTAGGCCATGATCACATGTACTTGAGTGTAGGTCATGATCACAGGTACTTGAGTGTTGGTCATGATCACAGGTACCCGAGTGTTGGTCACGATCACATGTACTCGAGTGTAGGTCATGATCACATGTACTCGAGTGTAGGTCACGATCACATGTACTAGAGTGTAGGCCATGATCACAGGTACTCGAGTGTTGGTCATGATCACATGTACTCGAGTGTTGGTCACGATCACATGTACTCGAGTGTAGGTGATGATCACAGGTACTCGAGTGTTGGTCATGATCACATGTACTCGAGTGTTGGTCACGATCACATGTACTCGAGTGTAGGTGATGATCACAGGTACTTGAGTGTTGGTCATGATCACAGGTACCCGAGTGTTGGTCACGATCACAGGTACTCGAGTGTAGGCCATGATCACAGGTACTCGAGTGTAGGCCATGATCACATGTACTTGAGTGTAGGCCATGATCACAGGTACTCGAGTGTAGGTCATGATCACAGGTACTCGAGTGTAGGTCGTAATCACAGGTATTCGAGTGTAGGTCATACTCACAGGTACTCGAGTGTAGGTCATGATCACATGTACTCGAGTGTAGGTCATGATCACATGTACTCGAGTGTAGGTGATGATCACAGGTACTCGAGTGTTGGTCATGATCACATGTACTCGAGTGTAGGTCATGATCACAGGTGCTCGAGTGTTGGTAATGATCACATGTACGCGAATGTAGGTCATGATCACAGGTACTCGAATGTAGGTCATGATCACAGGTACTCGAGTGTAGGCCATGATCACAGGTACTCGAGTGTAGGCCATGATCACAGGTATTCGAGTGTAGGTCATACTCACAGGTACTCGAGTGTAGGTTTTGTGCTGGCGTATTTGAATATTTTCTCTGAAGCTCTGAACGTGGACTACAGCGTTGTTTATACACCATTAATGAGCGTGGCACTGTGATTTTAATTTTATTGAATTATTGATTGACTTCATATACAGAGTTTATCATGTGTATAAAAAACGGATATATAATGCAAATATTGAAGAAATGTAATTGAGACAAACACACACACACACACGTACATGTACGTCGCTACATAAGTGCAATAATCTTGAACGCGACGTTGAAGACCATTTCACACCACCTCTCCTCACTTCTCGATGCCAACTGCTCTTCTTTTGTCCTAAGTTCATTAGCCCATAACATGGAGTCCTCAACGCCAACACTTCTATGTTCCAGACAATCAAGATGGCGCGGGGATACAGATGAGCTATACAATATCCAACGGTGACAGCAGCTCGGTGGATCCCCAACCGGCCGTCAACACCTCCACAGGGGCCCACACGAATGTCGGGGTGTGGAGGGCTAGATACAGAGGCCACGGACATGGCCGCAACGAGTCAGGGCGGGGCGGCGCATTGCGACGGTACCGTCTGAGGCAGCATCACAGACGACGACCACAACTGAACCTCACGGCGTCAGCGTATCCACATAGTCAAGGAAGACGACCACAACGACTCGGAAACGTCCAAAGACGCGCCGAGCAGCTTCGTAGACAGGGTGGAACACGGCGTCTTGTCGCGACCGGGTCTCACACTCTTTCGACCGGAACCAGAACAAACACAGGGGGCGTGGATCCTTTCATGGCACTCCAGAATGGACACAGACAAACCGGGCCTTTCCAGGATAGACAGACAGCTTACGACTTTCTTAGCAATGGCGGCAACAGTTTCAGACTCCGAAACGAGAACCAACGAGAACGTCGCGACGAGAACGCGCGAATGGCTTCCGTTATGTGCGGTGTGTTTGGCAAACAGTTCGTCCCCAGCGCTATTGGCGGCAGGTGCGTGGATCCGGCCTAGATACCACATGATATTAATGCACACCTATGTATAATTACAAGATGTTGTTATTTGTGTACAGACGGTGGGATAGATCAAACAATCGACTGTCTGGAGGTCGTGACGGCAGGAATGAAATCTTTCATGCATAATGTGTATATATTGCTAGATAAAGGCTACGATAGTTAGTTTAAACGTGTTTATGGACACTATTCTGTTCGTGCAATGTAATATCTATCACTACCTATCACTGAGGAACCGATGTTAAAATCATAAATTTTATAGGAAATATTGCCCGATTTATGGGGCACGATACCTGATTTTGATTGTTTTCGATTGGATGTTATTATGTCACGGGTCTTAATTATATACCCCAGTGGTAACAACCGACGGTAAAACGATCGAGGCCACGATGATCCTTTAAATTGAAACGCTTGACATTAGAGCACAGATGGCTCTCAAACCTTTAACACAAAGCGACCTTAGCCTATGTTAAAGTATGGGAGTTACGATCATCTTAGAGCTAAGATCGCTTTGTGCAAGTGGGCCCAGGTTCTGTCAACTTTGCAAAGCTCTGTTCAGGATTACTGGTATGTGACGAGAATTGCATTGGGGAAGTCCATGTACATACATATATACTACTAAAAACGTTTTCGATTCTTTCTGACTCGTTCTGTACGATTCTTTCATATTACTATACGATTCTTTCATTTTACTGTAGTTAATATGTCGTGTCAGGACAGTACAGTACAGTAATATGGAAGAATCGAGTGATCTGTAAGTTATTGTGAGTAGTATAATTACAAGCCATGGTATGGATGTAGTATACTTACAAGCCATGGTATTGATGTAGTATACTAACAAGCCATGGTATTGATGTAGTATACTAACAAGCCATGGTATTGATGTAGTATACTAACAAGCCATGGTATGGATGTAGTATACTAACAAGCCATGGTATGGATGAAGTATACTAACAAGCGATGGTATGGATGTAGTATACTAACAAGCCATGGTATGGATGTAGTATAATTACAAGCCATGGTATTGATGTAGTATACTAACAAGCCATGGTATGGATGTAGTATACTAACAAGCCATGGTATGGATGTAGTATACTAACAAGCCATGGTATGGATGTAGTATACTAACAAGCCATGGTATGGATGAAGTATACTAACAAGCGATGGTATGGATGTAGTATACTAACAAGCCATGGTATGGGTGTAGTATAATTACAAGCCATGGTATTGATGTAGTATACTAACAAGCCATGGTATGGATGTAGTATACTAACAAGCCATGGTATTGATGTAGTATACTAACAAGCCATGGTATGGATGTAGTATACTAACAAGCCATGGTATGGATGTAGTATACTAACAAGCCATGGTATGGATGTAGTATACTAACAAGCCATGGTATGGATGTAGTATACTAACAAGCCATGGTATGGATGCACAACGATTTATTTAACTTGTTGTGTGAAGTGTTGGTGCAGTTTGATAAAGGTGGAAATATTTGCATCGAAACGTCTCACGTGTAAATAATAACAGTGTCCTGCATGGAGATGCATTGCTGCATCAGATACCTTGACTTTTGTTTTTGTATCGTCATTGCCTCTGTTGACATGCGCATACTTACGACATACTCATACTAAATATACCTCACGTATTAAAACGTTTACACTGATGTCCATGTGTCTTGTTATATGTGGGGCGGTGGGGTAGCCTAGTGGTTAAAGCGTTCACTTGTCACGCCGAAGACCCGGGTTCGATTCCCTATATGGGTATAATGTGTAAAACCCATTTCTGGTGTGATATTGCTGGAATATTGCTAAAAGCGGCGTAAAACCATACTCACTCACTCATCTATTTGTATTGGTTCATCTCTTACTTCTGTTTTGTTAACCAGAAGATTTGCTGGGTTGTATGATCACATAGAATTGTGTCCCTACGATATTCGTTAGGAAAATGAACTAATGAATAATAGTTTCTCTCTCCTTCGAACTGGTCGTTTCAGAATAATCGTCAGAAGAATACGTCATTGCGTAGTATGGTATGGATGGCCCTTCTAAGGCACCGCAATTCGCTGTATAGAGTTGCGTTCCTTTGTCGTGCCAGGAAACGTGTTTCTGGTTCTTGTTTTGATAGCATCATACCCGGGCTCGGGGGTTTTATCAAAGTGGTAAACGTCTCAAACCTGTATCACTTCGTGTTTTCTCCCACATTAAGCGCACACGCCGTGATACACGGTTCAAGGAGGCGTTAAACCCAACACACTCGTTCAGATGACTTTTTAGAACTTGGTATTCTTCACAGTAGGTTTTAAAATATATGTCCTTACATCCTAGTTCTTTTAGTTATTTCAATGGGACCCGAGTTAGTCTGCTTATATATAATTAAATATAATTGTTTTACGCCGTACTCAGCAAAGTTCCAGCTATAGCACGACGTCTTGATCAAAACATCATGTGATTAATATTATGAGCAACGTTCCCCGCCGTCGGTGTATAATGGCACGCAATCAGCCAAGTCTCCGGACCTGATACCGAAACGGTCTGTAAAATCTCCACGTAGGGCGCCTTAGGCAGATGGCGACCTCTACTAACCCGGAAGTTCCATGGGGTTTATAGCGTGCAGACTTCCTATTGTATATGTAGTCTCTGTCGTTTTTACGTCACACATGTTTGCTTGTTTGTTGGTTTTTTCAACGCCGTACTCAGCAATATTCCAGCTATATTAGTGCGGTCTGTAAATAATTGAGTCTGGACAAGACAATCCAGTGATTGATATCATGAGCATCGACATAAGCAATTGGGATACGATAACATGCATCAACCAAGTCAGCGAGCCTGACCACCCGATCCCGTTAGTCGCCTCTTACGACAAGCATGGGTTGCTGAAGACCTATTCCAACCCGGATCTCCACGGGTCCCCACACTAAGAAGATTCCCTATGCATGAACGGTACGTCAAAAAAGCGGATGGTAAACATCGTCGACGGTGTCACCAGGACAACGTGTGTTACAGGCATAGTTAGTCAAGGAAAGCCTGTTATGAAAGTCTCTGCATAATACAATTAAGATAGATTTACCATCTTTGTAATTGTTAAATATTATTGTGGCCAATTGCAAACACGCAATCCTAGGGAGCCTGACACCTTAATTTGACTCGAACCACAGGTCGTACACGTTATTTCTAAACACCTCCACACTACATCTGTATATCTAACACGTATCGTTTTGTCGGCTAGCACAATATAAGCAGGTATGACTTCGTCGCTACCATGTGCGGAGTTCTTAAGGAGGGGGGCTGATCTATTCTGCCGGAGGTCACGCCACCTGTTGCGCCCCTTCTTGAAACCAGAAAGTTTACTATACAGAACACGTATTACAATCACCCCGACAGACCAGTTCGAGCCTTGCTCTCCGATATACAGTGCCGGTATCTTCTTAGGTTTTGTTTCAATAACTGGGCGTTTTTTTCCAGGGCACATTTCCTCTCTTGCGAACACTGCTGCAATGAATGACTCGAATAGCACAAGGCACCAGTTCAATGCATGCCTGATGTGTGTACAAAGTTTCATAAACAAATATCCCACGGTTATTGAGTCTCATAGTCTCTGAACAGTATTTTAACCCCTTCCGGCCCACCCTTACTGTAATGCTATAGCCCTAAATGAAGCAAGTCTAGATTTTCCACAGATAATTCCCCATTTCACTGGGACCTCTCTTCAATTTACCAGATAATTATATATTTTCCAAGCGTTAGTTTATGAGTTATGTTCGAGAAAGAGACGTGAAACAGATCTACGGAGCCCGTTTTTATATCCCCTTCAAAACTTACTTAACAATTGATAAAATCATGCCAATTCATTTTCATCTGAAAAGGTCAGGTGCAGTATGTGGTGGTAATAGTGAAATTACATTCAGTATAAAGGCAGACCAATGAGGTGTGTGTGTGTGTGTGTTGGTGGTGTGTGTGTGTGTGTGTGTGTGTGTGAAGATCCTAAGGGGAGGGATTTGTTCCTAGGATAAGATCACTCTGGAGTGATCTTATGTGAATTGGGAGAGGGACTGAAGTGGCTCTGTTGTGAGAGGAAAGAGGGGCTCTGGTGCAATGGGAGAGGGGCCCTGGCGAGATTGAGGAGTGGCTCTGGTGCAATGAGGGATGGGGTCGGTGCAATGGGAGAGGGGCCAAAACAATGCTCCACCAAACCTCACAAACATGAACACTGAAAGTCGTAGTACAGACATTTAATGTCAAAACACAAATAACATTTGAATAGCAATAACATTTAACAGGATCATGTATTCTCTTATCACACCAGTGCATAACATCATGTAGAAGCCACAACAGTACTCATATTTTCCAACAAAATCACATTTAAAAATGAGAAATCAGCAAGTACATATAATAAAATGTAACATAACATTTTTCGTCAGGAAATCAAAAAGTTATCTTCTTGTTTCTACTATCATGGACTGTTATGGGTGAACAAAACCGTCCAAATGGCGTGCTGGATTTCTTGGGGAATTAGTCAGCAAAGAGCCGGAGTCACAGGAGACTAATCACAATTTTATTTACAAGAACAATGAACAATTAACAATGAACAATTTACAATATACTTAGAAAATAACTGAGGGTGCCACAGAGAGTTGGTACAACACTCTGGGCTGTGGGAGAGAGGTCTGCTTGGTAAGAGAGTCAAACCCCTTCTCTGCCCTAACAAGAGGTTTCTGTGTGTATTTAACAAAGATTAGAACAATAAAATGGGATATGATTGGTTGATACACGATGGGTTGTGCCCTATGCTAAATGAATGGCTAGACAGAGGGGAATACTTAATCCTGTTAATCCTGTTGGACTGGCACTAATCTTGTTGACATATTTACTGGATGCTTTGAAAAGAGATTATGGTGTCACTATAGACGAGCTTGTGTTGGGGCTAATCCTTAATGCACTATAGACGAGCTTGTATGGGGGCTAATCCTTAATGCCTTATAGACAAGCTTGTATGGGGGCTAATCCTTAATGAGTCTAAATTGAAGTAATTGCTGAATGTTATTCTAATATAGGTGATGACAGATTTACTTAAATAAAATAGCTCAAGGTAATCTTTTAGACTATGTAGACATATCTTTTGTCTGGAAGATGGGATCTTGCTTCCTCAAGCTAGCATTTATCTAAAAGCTTCAAATCTATTTAACTATGTAGACATAACCCTTGTCTTATTGAATAGTATGTCTAGGAGTTGCGCTCCCATTACCTTAGGCTAGCATCTATCTAAAAAGGTATAACTGAAACTACTGATATTTTATATGTGCATTTTACCTGATGATAAGTATTACTTGCTAAACTATAATTATATGAAATGATGTATACATTATACACTATAATAACTCCTAAAAACACTTGATGTGGATCTAATTATTATAGGATAACTTAGTATAAATGTTATACCATGATACTATCACCAGGTTCAGCACCGGGTTCCACACGAGTGACCAACAGGGTGCACACGGTGTGCTTAACACGTTGCCCATGCGTGTAAGGGGAATGAACCTCTAGGCAGTAGTGTACATCAGCCATAGCTTAGCCGAATCTGTCGTACCATTCTTTCAGAGCATTGTAGCACTTCTTGGCTTTGTGCTCATCTACCTTAGCTGTCTTGTACAACCATAGCGCGAAATCCTCTTCATTTGTCTTCAGAACAAGAAATTGTCCATACACCTGAGACGCCTGTAATGAATAAAGAAGACTCATTGTTGTGAGCAATTAACAACGTGCAATGCAGGTTTTTATTTGACCCAATCATAAGACAAGGCCTGTCTAGGTTTATAAGGTGTATGGTGAAGACCTGTCTAGATGTAGAAGGTGTATGATGAAGACCTGTCTTGATGTGTATGATGAAGACCTGTCTTGATGTGTATGATGAAGACCTGTCTTGATGTGTATGATGAAGACCTGTCTTGATGTGTATGATGAAGACCTGACCTGTCTTGATGTGTATGATGAAGACCTGTCTTGATGTGTATGATGAAGACCTGTCTTGATGTGTATGATGAAGACCTGTCTTGATGTGTAAGGTGTATGATAAAGACCTGTCCAAATGTATAAGGTGTATGATGAAGACCTGACTAGATGTGTAAGGTGAAGACCTGTCAAGATCTAGAAGGTGGATTATGAAGACCTGTCTTGATGTGTATGATGAAGACCTGTGTAGATGTAGAAGGTGTATGATGAAGACCTGTCTTGATGTGTATGATGAAGACCTGTCTAGATGTAGAAGGTGGATTATGAAGACCTGTCTTGATGTGTATGATGAAGACCTGTCTTGATGTGTATGATGAAGACCTGTCTAGATGTGTAAGGTGTATGATAAAGACCTGTCCAAATGTATAAGGTGTATGATGAAGACCTGACTAGATGTGTAAGGTGAAGACCTGTCAAGATGTAGAAGGAGGATTATGAAGACCTGTCTTGATGTGTATGATGAAGACCTGTGTAGATGTAAAAGGTGTATGATGAAGACCTGACTAGATGTGATAGGTCAAGACCAGTTTAGATGAAGAGGGTGGATTATAAAGACCTGTCTTGATGTGTATGATGAAGACCTGTCTGAGTGTATAAGGTGAAGCCATGTCCAGATGTAGAAGGTAAAGACATGTCTAGATGTGTATGATGAAGACATGTCTAGATGTAGAGGGTGATGACATGTCTAGATGTATAAGGTGGAGACCTGTCTAGATGTAGAAGGTGACGACATGTCTAGATGTATAAGGTGAAGACCTGTTTAGATGGAAAAGGTAAAGACATGTCTAGATGTGTATGATGAAGACATGTCTAGATGTAGAAGGTGACGACATGTCTAGATGTATAAGGTGAAGACCTGTCTAGATGGAACAGGTAAAGACATGTCTAGATGTGAATGATGAAGACCTATCTAGATGTGTAAGGTGAAGACCTGTTTAAATGTAGAAGGTGGATTATGAAGACCTGTCTTGATGTGTATGATGAAGACCTGTGTAGATGTGTAAGGTGAAGTCATGTCTAGATGTATAAGGTGAAGATCTGTCCATATGTATAAGGTGAAGATCTGTCTTGATGTGTATGATGAAGACTCTCTTGATGTGTATGATGAAGACTGTCTTGATGTGTATGATGAAGACCTGTCTAGATGTGTATGATGAAGACTGTCTTGATGTGTATGATGAAGACCTGTCTAGATGTATAAGGTGAAGATCTGTCTTGATGTGTATGATGAAGTCATTTCTAGATGTATAACTATAAAGTGAAGATCTGTCCAGATGTATAAGGTGAAGATCTGTCCAGATGTATAAGGTGAAGATATGTCCAGATGTATAAGGTGAAGATCTGGCTTGATGTGTAAGATGAAGACTGTCTTGATGTAGAAGGTGATGACATGTCTAGATGTATAAGGTGAAGACCTGTCTAGATGCAGAAGGTGACGACATGTCTAGATGTAGAAGGTGACAACATGTCTAGATGTATAAAGTGAAGACCTGTCTAGATGTATAAGGTGAAGACCTGTCTGGGTGAATAAGGTGAAGACATGTCTAGATGTAGAAGGTGACGACATGTCTGGATGTATAAGGTGAAGACCTGTCTGGGTGAATAAGGTGAAGACATGTCTAGATGTAGAAGGTGACGACATGTCTAGATGTATAAGGTGAAGACCGGTCTAGATGTAGAACCTGACGACATGTCTAGATGTAGAAGGTGACGACATGTCTAGATGTAGAAGGTGAAGACCTGTCTAGATGTATCAGGTGAAGACCTGTCTAGATGTATAAGGTGAAGACCTTTCTTGATGTATAAGGTGAAGACCTGTCTAGATGTATAAGGTGAAGACATGTCTAGATGTATAAGGTGAAGACATTTCTAGATTTATAAGGTGAAGACATGTCTAGATGTATAAGGTGAAGACCTGTCTAGATGTAAAAGGTGAAGACATGCCTAGATGTGTATGATGAAGACCTGTCTGAGTGTATATTAAGGTGAAGCCATGTCTAGATGTAGAAGGTGGAGGCCTGTCTAGATGTAGAAGGTCACGACATGTCTAGATGTATAAGGTGAAGACCTGTCTAGATGGAAAAGGTAAAGACATGTCTAGATGTGTATGATGAAGACATGTCTAGATGTAGAAGGTGACGACATGTCTAGATGTTTAAGGTGAAGACCTGTCTAGATGGAACGGGTAAAGACATGTCTAGATGTGTAAGGTGAAGACCTGTTTAAATGTAGAAGGTGGATTATGAAGACCTGTCTTGATGTGTATGATGAAGACCTGTGTAGATGTGTAAGGTGAAGTCATGTCTAGATGTATAAGGTGAAGATCTGTCCATATGTATAAGGTGAAGATCTGTCTTGATGTGTATGATGAAGACTCTCTTGATGTGTATGATGAAGACTGTCTTGATGTGTATGATGAAGACCTGTCTAGATGTGTATGATGAAGACTGTCTTGATGTGTATGATGAAGACCTGTCTAGATGTATAAGGTGAAGATCTGTCTTGATGTGTATGATGAAGACTGTCTTGATGTGTATGATGAAGTCATTTCTAGATGTATAACTATAAGGTGAAGATCTGTCCAGATGTATAAGGTGAAGATCTGTCCAGATGTATAAGGTGAAGATCTGGCTTGATGTGTATGATGAAGACTGTCTTGATGTAGAAGGTGATGACATGTCTAGATGTATAAGGTGAAGACCTGTCTAGATGTAGAAGGTGACGACATGTCTAGATGTAGAAGGTGACAACATGTCTAGATGTATAAAGTGAAGACCTGTCTAGATGTATAAGGTGAAGACCTGTCTGGGTGAATAAGGTGAAGACATGTCTAGATGTAGAAGGTGACGACATGTCTGAATGTATAAGGTGAAGACCTGTCTGGGTGAATAAGGTGAAGACATGTCTAGATGTAGGTGACGACATGTCTAGATGTATATGGTGAAGACCGGTTTAGATGTAGAACGTGACGACATGTCTAGATGTATAAGGTGACGACATGTCTAGATGTAGAAGGTGAAGACCTGTCTAGATGTATCAGGTGAAGACCTGTCTAGATGTATAAGGTGAAGACCTTTCTTGATGTATAAGGTGAAGACCTGTCTAGATGTATAAGGTGAAGACATGTCTAGATGTATAAGGTGAAGACATTTCTAGATTTATAAGGTGAAGATATGTCTAGATGTATAAGGTGAAGACCTGTCTAGATGTAAAAGGTGAAGACATGCCTAGATGTATAAGGTGAAGACATGTCTTCATGTGTATGATGCAGACCTGTCTATATGTATAAGGTGAAGACCTGTCTAGATGTAAAAGGTGAAGACATGTCTAGATGTATAAGGTGAAGACATTTCTAGATGTATAAGGTGAAGACATGTCTAGATGTATAAGGTAAAGACACGTCTTGATGCATAAGGCGAAGACCTGTCTAGATGTAAAAGGTGAAGACATTTCTTGATGTATAAGGTAAAGACATGTCTAGATGTAAAAGGTAAAGACATGTCTAGATGTATAAGGTAAAGACATGTCTTGATGTGTATGATGAAGACCTGTCTAGATGTAAAAGGTGAAGACATGTCTTAATGTAAAAGGTGAAGACCTGTCTTGATGTATGATATGAAGACATGTCTTGATGTAAAAGGTGAAGACATGTCTTGATGTATAAGGTGAAGACATTTCTAGATGTATAAGGTGAAGTCATGTCTAGATGTATCAGGTGTATAGTGAAGACTTGTCTAGATGTATAAGGTAAAGACATGTCTAGATGTATAATGCGAAGACTGTCTTGATGTATAAGGTGAAGACATTTCTAGATGTATAAGGTGAAGTCATGTCTAGATGTATCAGGTGTATAGTGAAGACTTGTCTAGATGTATAAGGTAAAGACATGTCTAGATGTATAATGTGAAGACTGTCTTGATGTATAAGGTGAAGACATTTCTAGATGTATAAGGTGAAGTCATGTCTAGATGTATCAGGTGTATAGTGAAGACTTGTCTTGATGTATAAGGTGAAGACCTGTCTTGATGTATAATGTGAAGACATGTCTTGATGTAAGATGTGAAGAGATGTCTTGATGTATAAGGTGAAGATATTTCTAGATGTATAAGGTGAAGTCATGTCTAGTTGTATCAGGTGTATAGTGAAGACATGTCTAGATGTATAAGGTGAAGACCTGTCTTGATGTATCAGGTGTATGGTGAAGACCTGTATTGATGTATAAGGTGAAGACCTGTCTTGACGTAAAAGGTGAAGACATGTCTTGATGTATCAGGTGTATGGTGAAGACCTGTATTGATGTATAAGGTGAAGACCTGTCTTGACGTAAAAGGTGAAGAGATGTCTAGACGTGTATGATGAAGACATGTCTAGATGTATAAGGTAAAGACATGTCCAGATGTATAAGGTGAAGACATGTCTTGATGTATCAGGTGTATGGTGAAGACCTGTATTGATGTATAAGGTGAAGACCTGTCTTGATGTAAAAGGTGAAGAGATGTCTAGACGTGTATGATGAAGACATGTCTAGATGTATAAGGTAAAGACATGTCCAGATGTATAAGGTGAAGACATGTCTTGATGTATCAGGTGTACGGTGAAGACCTGTATTGATGTATAAGGTGAAGACCTGTCTTGATGTAAAAGGTGAAGAGATGTCTAGATGTAAAAGGTGAAGACATGTCCAGATGTAAAAGGTGAAGACATGGATTGATGTAAACGGTGAAGAGATGTCTAGGCGTGTATGATGACGACTTGTCTTGATGTATAATGTGAAGACCTGTCTAGATGTGTAAGGTGAAGACATGTCTAGATGTAAAAGGTGAAGACCTATCTAGATGTGTAAGGTGAAGACATGTCTAGATGTAAAAGGTGAAGACATGTCCAGATGTAAAAGGTGAAGACATGGATTGATGTAAACGGTGAAGAGATGTCTAGACGTGTATGATGACGACTTGTCTTGATGTATAATGTGAAGACCTGTCTAGATGTATAAGATGAAGAGCTGTCCAGATGTATGAGGTGAAGACATGTCTTGATGCATAAGGTGTATGATGAAGACCTGTCTAGATGTATAAGGTGGGGATCTGTCTAGATGTGTAAGGGGAAGACCTGTGTAGATGTAGAAGGTGGATTATGAAGACCTGTCTTGAAGTGTATGATGAAGACCTGGCTGAATGTATAAGGTGTATGATGAAGATCTGTCTTGATGTATAATGTGAAGACCTGTCTTGATGTATAAGGCGAAGACCTGTCTTGATGTATAAGGCGAAGACCTGTCTTGATGTATCAGGTGTATGGTAAAGACCTGTCTTGATGTATAAGGTGATAACATGTCTAGATATATAAGGTGAAGACCTGTCTAGATGTAAAAGGTGAAGACCTGCCTAGATGTATCAGGTGTATTGTGAAGACCTGTCTAGATGTAAATGGTGCATGGTGAAGACCTGTCTAGATGAATAAGATGTATGGCGGAGGGAGGTGTTCTGTTGACACATTTTAGGTGAAGATGATCCTCATATATATACACCTATGACTGTCAGCTTTTTCATGTACAGGAGGTATATACCATGGGAACCAGTTTGGCAGTTAGTAGCATAGGTGGTCGAACTGATATGAATAAACCGACTTCATTCACAAATACACATTTGTTCCAGCCAAGACATATTATGGCTGATTTTTGCCATTTTGTATCTTTTTATCATCGTGTTATTCAAATGAGGTAACAGGCGCGCACTCCCACCAAGAACTAAAACAACAGATGAACATGAACTGAACTGTAGGATAGGGGGCCCCCTACAAGTGACTTTATCTCACCTTACAAAAAAGTACTGGCTTCTGATTGGTTTTTAATAACCATGTACCCCGCTGAGAAATCAATTGGAACACACATAAGTTCACTTGTTTATCTCGTATAAGAATCGTTGAACTGGACCCCCTCCGTGGTCTAGTGGTAAAGCGACCGTCTGAAGAGCGGAAGGTCCGGGGCTCAATCCCCGGCCGCGTCATACCAAAAGATGTTAAAAGGAGGTACGTGTTTATTAGCCTGTCTGTTGCTCGGCATTAATGAATCCAATGACAATGTCTCTGATGGTTCTGGTTTCATCACCATCATCATCATCATCATCATCATCATCATCAACACCATCATCATCATCACCCCCATCATCACCATCACCAACACACTGTTTGGGGTATAGCGTTTGCCAACTAATCAGGTGATGTGGGTGTGTCTCCATCAGATGATGAACTTAGCAACTTGAGGTGTGTCATTTTTTAAATAACATAGTATGTACATTTAAGAAATTTCAGAGCTAGCACAGATACTGGTTAACACGATGTAATACTACAGCCATATTGCAGATATAAGAAATACCTATCCATTAGATCTCTCAAAGTCCACTCCTTCCTCAAAGTGTTTAACAAATATGTCCCACAAATGCAGCAGAAAGTATTTTGTGTAACAACTGAATGATCCTTTATGTTTACACCAACCTTACCAGATCATATCCGTTCTTCTTCAGATTTGCTCCATACGTATCACCGATTCCAGGCAAAGCCGCAACTAATTTTCCTTTCATCGAGTTAGTCCCAAAGCTTTTATGTTTTTGCGATGTTGTCGGGTCATTTGGTCCAGGTTGTTCTGCCA